>NC_141467.1:30046101-31381101 GCF_009769465.1 Tauraco erythrolophus
CTAATGTAATCAAATGTGGAGTTAATCTCCCTTTTATGTTTTTCTAAGGAAAGGAGCTTCATCTTGAAATTATGGTTTGAAGAAAAGAGGCATGGATGGAAGACGTGGAGGTCATTCAGGCAGCAGCAAGTGAAGCAGAGCAACTCCCATTTGTGCTCAGCCAGATGTTCACGAGCCTTTGCCAATAGTTCAAAAGGCTGATGCTACATAAATTACTATATCCCAGGGACTAATTCAATGGGTGTGATGGAAGAGGAAGGGAGGAGGATGGTACCTTGTCGGTCAGAGGTCAGGTGTAACACAAGGGACTGAACTAAGTAATATTCAGCCAGTTCTGGGGTTTTTATTATTATTATTATTATTGTGGATTGAAAACATTCATTTTGCCAAAGAAAGTAGAAGAAAAGTCAATATTTTTAGTCAATATTTATAGTCAAGATTATAGTCAAGACTATAAAGACTAATTATTATTTTCTTGAAAAAATCCCTTTCCCATGTAGTCAAAAGAGTTGAATACCTAATGAAATTTGATCGTCTTTGAAAATACAGAATCGCCTTTGAAAGCTTCCAGTGGTCCAATAAAATGAAAATCTTTAAAGGCTTCTCTTGCTTTCTGAAAAGATCCAATTGCAAACCAAACTGCCTCACCTCCACTGCCATGTTTGTACCAAATTCATTTAGAGAAATCTCTTTTCACCTGTCTATTGTTTTCCTTTATTCTCTAGGAGAGTTATTTTTACAAAAGTAATAAGCAAACAAAAACCCAGTGCAATAAATAACGGTTTTATTTGAAAGCATTAAGCAGTATCTTGACTAAAGCGCTGCCACTGCAAGAAAATAGACACTTGTAGGTTGCTCCCTCTCACACATGCCTGTTTGTCTCACAAGCCTAGTTATCTTTGATGTTCTGCCTGTAGAAAGAAGTGGTGAGCTAAGGGAATCTCTTTGTCTTTCAAGGAGATACACCTAGCTGGTACGATGTGAAGGATAATTAAACAAATCTGGCTCTTGCTTGTTACAGAAAGGCGAATAAAACTCAAGCCCATACCAGTACCTGGTTTTCTATCAGGTAGTTTTCGAAAGAGTTGACTCTGATTTCAGATGTTTGAAGTTGGCAGTGCTGATGTTTTTTAGTTTTCCCAGGATGTCCTACAGTGTACAGGTAAAAAGCAGGGTTTCAAGATTAGTGAGGTACCAATTTAGCATCCCAAACAGTATTGCTCAATCGATGGGAACCCATGGAGGGGTCAGAGTGCCTTTTTTTCATAAAATAAAGAAATAAGCAGTGCCCTCTAGTGTTAGTTAACATCAGAGGAAACCACTAGGAGAATTTTCTGTCATCTAGGTATCGGCAATCAAACCTACTTCACAGC
Source organism: Tauraco erythrolophus (assembly GCF_009769465.1). Lineage (NCBI taxonomy): Eukaryota > Metazoa > Chordata > Aves > Musophagiformes > Musophagidae > Tauraco > Tauraco erythrolophus. The sequence goes on from NC_141467.1 coordinate 30,047,475, forward strand.
TGCGGATGCAGCTCTTTATTTCTTGAGGAAAAGTAGTAAAAAAGAACTACAGTAGCATAGCTTATGAGGTCGTAACTGCCAGAAATGCAGTCATTAATAGGTAGATACTGTCAGATATCTCAAACTCCCTGACGTAGTTTTTCTTCTCTAGTCTTGAAGACTAAGAGTGTTTGTCTCCAACCTGTACTTGACCTGGGGAAGGTTGGGCAATGTATTTTACCACCAGAGACTCACGAAGTTTCGGGGAAAGGCGTAGCAGTGAGGGTTCCTGCTTGAAGTTCAGAGGTTCAGTTTCTGGCGTAATGCAGTCCTGGCATACGTACTTGAGCTACAACACTTCATAACAAGGCAATGAGCAGGTAGGTCTTTTGGGCTGACCTTGGAGCACATCAGAATTTTTGGTTTTGGTCGTAGTAGCAGCTTGGACTCCTATTTCAAAGCTGTAGGCATCGTTTGTTTCAGTTAGGGACAACTGTGCCAAGGGCGCGCTGTGGGAATTAAGTCATCTCTGTGCTTTAGCATGGAAGGCTCTCTCTCAATCTTTTTAAAAGAGGACAGTGCTTTAAGTTGCTAATGTAAACCAGGAAGCATTAAAAAGCATTTACTACCTGGTTTCTGAATCATCTTCCGTGTGAAAACATTGTAAGCAAATGTGCCTTTCCCTCTCTGTTTGTTTGTTTGTTTGTTTGTTTGTTTGTTTTTAAATTTGATTTTCTACCATAGAAAAAGAAGTTACTGGTTATTACTGCCTTTCAGTTTCTGCTGATGTATTTTCATAGCCTTAGTTGCAGTCTGGGGCCTTTGGGATGAGCCCCGAGGTCCCTGTGATGTTGAAGTTACTGCTGACAAATGGGAATCCTGTAAGGCCTTGAGAGCTTCGGTAGGAGCGTCCCTGAGCTTTAACCTGGTGTATGCATTTATCATTTTCTGAAACACAGCGCACAGAAATACAACAAAGGTACAAGATTTTATCAGGTGACCCATGTTGTACCTTGACTTACAGAGGCTTTCCTGATCTGGGTGAGGTTTGCTCTGGACTGCAGTTTTCTAAACCAAAACATCTTCTGAGGTAGCATAAGTTAGAAGAGAGATCGTCTCGCTTATCTCCTTGAGTTATATTCTGTGAATGTTCCTGATGGCTCCAAGCACTATAAGAAGCGACTGCCAAGACTTACGTGGACAGTCAGTATATTACCTGTGTGTAAGAATAGCAGGTGAAAAGGTTAGGATCTTGTATTTCTGAGCTGATTCAACAAGATTAGCTCAGCATGAGGAGGGAACTGTGAACATACATTGTCTCTGTGTAGATTGCTGCACCTTGGTAGTAGATGTCAGAAATGAGATGACTTAACCTGGACTGTTGCTCCTCGAAAGGGGTGTCAGACCAGCTCAAGTGTTTTTGATACGCGCTGCTGTCTTGTAGCCACTGTGGTTGCCAAACTTGATACTTCCAGTATTTACTGGTTCTTCGGCTCTAACGATAGACCCCTTTTTGAGCTGCAGTCAGTAACTTCTGTCCTCTTGGCTACATGCGAGCAGGGAGAGCATTGTTTGTGCTGCTTGCCAAGGATGATGTTACACTCTGTGAAAAGACCAAGAAGAAAAATGTTCGGCATTGTTCCTCTGAGATGTACCAAAAATCTTCATGCACCAATGAAAGCAACCGGCTTTATGGTATCATAACAATGGTTCGTTAGGACTTCACCCCAGGCCGGGACGATGATTGTTCCTGTTTAAGACCAAGACCAACAGATGTCATTGGTTAAGACATTGATATTTATGTACAAAGTTGCCAGCACTTTAAGAAGTGGTGCCTCTCTTAATTAGGATGATAATGTACTGTCTTGTTTGGAGAGATTCTGCTCGTAATGATGCTGGTAAATTATGAATAGAGAGAAATTAGTAATAACAAATGCCAGATGGAGGTATCTTCCAAAGAGGAATATTTTGTGTAATATAGCATGTAAAGTTGACAGACTGAGTCTTAAAAGATCTTTATTATTCTTTAAGCTTTCCTGACAAAATTACTCTTTATCCTGCCAAGAAATGTAGTTTCACATGCCAGTCTGTTTTTAAGCTAGAGTAATTAAAGTACGCCTCTTAAGTTTATGGCTTGAAGTGAAATCCATTCCTCCAATGTTTTGTCAGGGATCTATAAACAGTGCAAGGAAGGAGACAACTTATAACAACAGTAGTTTTGCCAGTTCTACACGTTCTGCCTTTGAAATCAGAGGCAATTAGGGATGAACAAAACTGTTTCCAAAGCTTTACAAAAAAAAGTGTAAGCTTTGCTGAAGTTTTACTTCACATTTTTCCTTTGCTTGAAGATGACTGTTGGAAACGAATAATGTTTTTCTAATATTAAAACCTGCCGTCTTTAATTGAGGTAAAAAATGATTCCGGAGTTATAAATTCGTTATATCCTCAAATGCTAGATTTTTCTTGTAACTTCCTCAGAGATTGAAATTAAATTTACTTTGATTTTGTAGTGTAAAGAGTAGTACAGAGTAAAGAGAGAATAAAAGAGAAATAGACAAGGGAAAGTAGGAAAAAACACTTTGAGGTTTGATATTTCATTTTCTCATAAGAATATTCCTACTCCATTGGCATTCCGGCTTTGATCTCATGGCCTGCTGGCTGCTGTCCATTGCAGGGAAGGTCCTTTCATGATGATCTTGTGGATGAGGTGAAGTGTGTCATTGCAAGTGACCATGAAGATTTGATTTTCCTTTGTAATTGTCCTTAGATTGCATTATTGTTGTAAAATTTGATTTAGGACTGTAGAAATGTTGCATGTAGTCTATCAGATATGCTAGATGTACTAGACCAGGAAGACTTGAAGAGCATACCTTCTGCTCTGTCCGTGCATAGTCACAAATGACTTCCAAATACACAATAATAAACTCAAGACATGCAGTCCAAGACTTCTTCCAAAGGCACAAACATTGTGGCAGGGTTCAGAAAGATGCAGAGGAGTTGCTTTTGTCTTCTCTAAATTATTTCTATGAGTATGTATTAGTAGGGGAATAAATGAAGTAATGCATTTCAGTATTGGATGATGAAAAGAAGACTTCTGCTTCATTTAGAAAAAGATAAAGATCAGTTTTCATGAGAATAAAACACTGTTTTGAATTACGCTTAGAACAGACTGTTCGACTATTCTGGTATTAATGTTCATTGCCATTGTAGAAAGGATTTAACAATAGAAAGATGAGAACATGAGAAAAGAATGTCTAGAGGGAAGGCAGTCAAGGATGGGATTCAGTGGCTCTAGCTTTGATAACAAAAGCAAAGAGTGCTCTCAGTTGAGTCTTTTGAGACTAATCTGGTACTTTCAATAAACCCTAAATTTACCTTAATGCAGAAAGAGCAGTATTTCTAGGCATTTTCAAAAACTCTTTGGAGCATTGTCTCTCACTGATCTTCTTGAAGCTATTGTGAATTTACCTGGGAGATGCCATCTGAAGTTATAGGCAACTAATCCCTGGTTTTACTTGCACTTTTATAATGAATGAGTCCTGTATATATAAAAAACCAAAGTTGCTTTCTTTAACAGCAGTCTACCTCATGGGAAACGGGCACTATGATTCTTCCACTCCAACTCTTTTGAAATCTATACATCTTTTTTGCTGTGTTGTCAGTTTTATTTATACTGAACTTCTTTCTGTTGTCTTTTTTTTTTTTGTTCCAGAAAAACTTTACAATTCCAATGGACGAGAGCTGAGACGGGCACTTTTCTCCTTGAAGCAAATATTTCAGGTGAGCAAATAACTGCTGTCCATTCTGTGATTTGAACATAACTTGAATTGAGGGGCAATGGATTTAAACTGAAAGAAGGTAGATTTAGGTTGGATATAAGAAAAAAAAATTCACTCTGAGGGTAGTGAGGCACTGGAACAGGTTGCCCAAAAAAGTTGTAGATGCCCTATCCCTGGAAGTGTTCAAGGCCAGGTTGGATGAGGCTTTGGGCAACCTGGTGTACTGGAGGGTTTCCTGCCTATGGCAGGGGGGTTGGAACTAAATGATCTTGAAGGTCCCTTTCAACCCTAACCATTCTGTGATTCTATGAATTTCTTTTTCTAATGTAGGGAATAACTTAGTTTCTGGCATATGAGAATTTTAAGACTTCATTTGAAATGTGATATTAGCCAATTGCTTCTTAGGGTCTTTTCTCTTTGTGGTCTGCAAGCCTTCCCTTGTTCTTTCATTCTGTCAGAAGGCAGGACCAGATATGCAGTAATGGCAGAGTTAATAGTTGGGACCTGCCAGGAAAGGAGAGGAGAAAATTGAGACTCTTAGATGAAAACTTAGACTGCTCGTTAGACAGTGACATAGTTCTGTATTGGGAAGACTGGTAGGGGGATGCGAAAAGAGGAGATAGGAAGCTGTGGATGAGGGGGATAGCTCAACGTTGGCCTAGTAGTTGACAAATAGACTAGATTTAAGCCACATCAAAAACTGAAAGGGATGTGAGAGACATGGGACAGATCTAAAGAGGAACCAAGTTATAGTGGGAGAGCTCTGAAGGTGTTAGATTTTAGATTGAGGTTAGAGGAAATGATTTATTGATTAGCTGATAAGATACTCCATAGAGCTGAGAAGGGTATGATAGTGACTGATCGGTTTAAGGAAAGGCATGGGTTTGAATATAAGTGTTCATTATGGAGGAGACCTGAAATCAGCAGGATTTTGGGTTCTGTGGGGAAGTAGCTAACATGATAAACAAGTAGTGTGGATGATAAGAAAGTGAACTGGATGAAAAGCTTGAAGATTTCACATTGATATTACTGGATAAGGAGAAGGACTCTGGAAAGTTGCAGACCTGGAAGGAAACTTGTTGGAGAAAATAGGTCAGGAAAAGGGGAAAAAAAAATGTCAGTGAGAACTGGAATATACTGCCAATGTGATCCTAAAATGGAATTCAAGATAACACGTTTGATTTCTATCAATAAATATAAGTGAAATCAATTAGAAAAGCACCTCTCCTCCTTTACTGCTCCAAATGGAGGATGACAACCTGTAATATTTTTCTGCTAAAATAGGTAGGTACAAGGATTTCAAGCTGTTAGTTCAGCACTTTTTGCTTTGTTTTAATAGATATTTATTCTAAGAATAACAGCTTTTAAAAATTCTTCAAGACTGCAGATTTGCAAATTTCCGGAGCACATAATACTTTGTATGGGTTTCAAAGTTAAGCATTCAGAATTTAGAAAATGCCAGAATGAAGATTTTCTGAACAGTAGGAGATGGTGAGGGGTGGTCCATTTCATGGAAAATTTTGGTAGTTGGGGATGTCATCTTCTGGGTCAGAAAGAAGTCCTTGAATTTTGAAATTTTTGGACCAAGAAGGGATTCTAGCTCCAAAGCAGTCTGGCTATCTTATAGCCACAGGTTGGGAAAATCATTGTCTCTTCAAGGCATTCCCAGGGAAAGACTGTTTGAGAGTCACAATGATGCAAGTTGGGTTTCCCAGTGAGCTTGCCAAGTGGGTGGACTGCTCAGAGAAAATTAGGAAGGTTTCCAAGAGTCTTCTCTGGTTTCTCGTCAATTTGTTCACCTCAACTATTTCTGGGAAGTATTTCTATTTCTCTGAATTTATGTATTCCACAGGTTAATCTGGGTACTCACACGTTTACCATGAGTGCTAAGCCTCTCTTCCCACTCATCCCACACCTTCAATACCTCCCATCATGACTTTTTCTGGTTTGAGCATTCATAAATATTCTCTTCCATGTAGGTTATTTGAAGTCTAGGAGGTATTTCTGAGCCTACAGTGCTCAGTGCTTTCAGTGAACACACCAGTAAGATCTCTGGCTTCCAGTGGATCAGCTGTTTTCATGGAGATGTTATTTAAATGTTTATCCTAATGAATTTAATTAGAGGTGAAGAGTAATGAGAGGGAAGGGAAAAACAATGTATACAAATCCGTATCTGTGTATGAATTTAAAGTGAAGAACTATCTGACAGTTTCAGAACATAATTTTCCGTGAAGAATTCGACTTCCTTGCTTCCTAAGGTATGTGATATGGAAAGGAATTTGGGAATTATCTATTACCACTTTAAGTAGCTACTTCTGGTAGAACTGTGGCTATTTGTTGAGCAAACATACCTTTCAAAAAATCTTCATATACTCTCAAAATACAGGTTCTCATTAGCAGATAATTGAGGAGAAGTATTCCTCAAGCTGGAGAGTATTCGTATTGTATCCTGGTGTGTTGATAACGCACTGATGTTTATAGTTGGTGCTGAATCATCAAGAACTTTTGAGCTCTCCATGTTTTGCCAGTGTGCAGGTGCACAACAGGCTGGGAGGGAGCAAGGCTGGAACAAAGGACCCACAACTCCTAGCTTAGGATTTCATCTTAGACTTAGGTCTGAGGGCCAGATTGACCAATGGAGTATTCCATATCACGCAATGTCATGCCCGGTATATAGATGAGGGCTGACCAGGAAGTTTGGGGCTTGCTCTCACTCTCAGCCTTGCTCTCTCAGTCTTCCGATCTTTCTTTGGACTCTCTCACTCTTTTGGGATTGTGGTTTAGGGACTTCCCTGTTTCGGCGCTGATTGCTGGGACGGGCGTTGGTCACAATTACACTGTGCATCACTTGTTTGTACATATTATTATTGTTTTATATAGTGTCATATATTATGGTTGCTTTATTATTATCATTATTACTTTAAATTTTATTATTATTATTAAATTATTCTTATCTCAACCCATGAGTCTCCTTCCCCTTCAAGTCTTTTCCCCTTCAATTCTTTTCCCCATCCCCCACAGGTAGGGGAGAGTGAGTGAGCGGCTGTGTGGTTTTTAGTTGCTGACGAGGGTAAACCATGACACTTGTAATGAACCATAAGAGAGAATGTAAAATGATTTTTGTATCTGTTTTAGAAAGAAAAGCTGTTTCATTTTTTTTATTGAAGAAAAATACAAGTTAATATTATAAGGTTATATTATAGATGAAACACTATTGTCCAAAAGGTCATACCTAGTTTATTTTTTAGTCTACGAAATTAAAGTATGTTAGCATTAGAAATCTATCATTATGTTAAAATTGTCAAAAAAAAAAAAAAATCAACATAAATATCTGTTTGATTATGTATCTCATTGTATTTAGTATTTTAAATTCCTTAAGAGTTTAACATTTTGGAAAGAAAATGCTGACTTCGAAAGCTGTCTTTATTTTCATTTTAACAAATTTTCAGAATGTTATGGAGACTTCATCATGTCTTTAAGTGCCAAGGCAGTTCGCAACACCATGTTTTTGTAGTCATTTAATTACAGCTGAGTTAATTTGACACAGTTCTGTGTCAGTATCATTTTTAATTTAAAGAGCTTCAAGGTAACGTGCAGTCTCTTATTTACATTAAGTGGGAACAAGCCCAAGTTTTACATCAAGTATGAATTCCAAATACTTGGAGCTCTTGTTTTTTCACGCGAGGTCTCAGCAAAGCTTAACATTGTTTGGCAAATGCAATGCCTTTGTTTGAAATTTTAAATGAAAGATTCAGTTGGCAAGTACAATCTTGGAATTTCTCTTTGGTTTCTTCTGGTGGGCTGGTTTTGGCAAAATGATAAAAGTTACGTGGAACATTTTTCTTGTGACAATTATGCTGTTCTGTTGCTGTCACTTGTTCTGAAGGGTTACGATAGCCACACTCATCATCTTTTGCTGGACTCTGCCAACATATTCGTCTTTGATTTACCAGTGTGCTTTTTGACAAACAAACTTACAGAGTGAGGAAAGTCATGTTCAGATTAGAAGTACGTGAAGCACTCGACCTTAAAAGAACTGAAAAAAGATATCCAGGTGTAACTGGCAAACCGTTGGAGTACAGTTTAGCTCCCTTTGAATGTATCTTCTCACAGACTTCTGAGTTGCCTGGTTCTTGTGTTTATCAGAGATTCGTGAATTTTGTGCAAAGTACTAAAACTCCCAAAGGCAGCCGGGGCAGAATCCAGTCAAACATGGCACTTACAAAGTTGGGGTCGAAAAACATTCTTGCATTTCCTGATTGTGATATCATAAGAGAGAGAAAAATAAAACTGCTTAAAGCATTTTATTCAGTATCAATCTTAAAAGCAGAAAAATTGGGTACAAGCACTGTATGTAAGTAGTGCTGTGCAATTTACATGATATTAAAAAAGTTTTTTAACAAGGCTTCTGATACTACTAGACGTAATACAAAGCAGGCATGTTTTAGAATCTACAAACAAAAGCGTGCCATGTAGTTATAAAGCATAGTTTCGAATCATGCTGATTGCATCATATGAAAATATGAAGTAACTAGATAAGAATATGGTGTTGTAAGAAAAATAGGAAAACTATAAAGGGTGTTTCAAGTCTATTGAAGTCTATAGTCATGTGTAAATCTACTTTTTAAAGTTTTGGAAAATATTTTTAATCAATCAATGCACTAGGTTTTCTGAAAAGCAGACGTAAAGGATATATGTCAAAGTGTTAATTTAAAAGACAGTTTTCTTTTAGGACTCTTTTCCCCACCAAGTGTCATTTGACAAACACAGATCTCTCACTGTTTTTCTTGAGGAGCCTAGATTCCCATTTTGTGTTGTGATCAGAATGTCAAGCAACAGTTACAAAATTCTCTTACAGTATTTTCTTCTATTGTTGATAAATTAATTAATCATTGAACAATTGAGCTTTGTGTAGAACATCACAAAGAACAGCTACGTAGGGGCCCTGGAAACATTAATTAGAAGTTGTTTGGATAGACAATCTTATCAGGGAAATCAAATGTCACACACTTCAGCTGCTGAGGAGTCATCAATCATCCTTAGTAGAGCAGGAGTATTCTGTGTTTGCCTCATTGATCTCAAGGAAGGAGGCTGCTCCCTTCCCCTCCTGCAAGCATGACTGATGACTCCTTAGGGTTTGAAGCTGTGTGACACTTGATTTAGGGCTGCTGTCATCACTTGTGAGGCAGGCTGCCACCTCTCCCCTTTGAGACCTCTTGGAAGGGTTCTCAAGTCATGAAAAAGAGAGAAACCTTCCTTTCCTTCCCAAATTGAATTCACCATAGTTCTGCGTAGCAGTTTACATAACTGTTTAATCCTATTTTACAAAGGATATGTCTCATTACTGTTTAGAGATTATAAATAAAATAGATATGACATATTAAATGCCAAAATCAGTTTCTCAATTTTATTGGCAAATAGTGTCTTCTTTACGCCTAGACGTGTTATGGGCTGAGATCTAAACAGTTCTTAATGAGACTATAAAATATGAACTACTTCCACCACAAAGGTACCCTAAAAACTTGGGAAGCCACCATTATTCGTTCCCTAATTTTTGCAAATCTTTAAATTGAAACAGCAAACCTCGTTTTGTGTGGAGCCTACCTACTTTAGCTTCCTCAGGAATGTAATACAGTGCATGAATGTTGCTTCATCTGTTGCCTAGCTGCCATGAAGAATATCCCTGGTCTGGTCTAGCTGACTTTTCTAGTAATTTTTAATTCTTCTATTAACTGGGAGGTAAAAAACACAGTGTTTTGATGTATCTGCTGTCTGCTCAAGGTGCAGAGGATGATGTTGTGTCCTCATCAGGTCAATGGCATAAAATGTCTTTAGTTTCAGTGCTTTTTTTACCTCGTGATTGAGTGTGTACAGGTTGATGGACTGCTGTGAACAAACAGAGACAGCGATGGCAGGGCCTTTTTTGTTCTTTTCTCTCTAAATGCTCTGTCTTTATAGGGAGAGGCAACCAAAGCTTTTCTGGCTAATGGTTGTATAGATGAATCCGATACTGAGGTGTGACTTATTTTTACTTGCTTCCTTCTTGCACTCACAGGGAAAAAAGTTATCTGGGGAAAAGATCCTGTAATTATCTGCACCTTCGTTAACTGAAATAATAAAACATTGAAAGCAGAAAGTTACTTCCAAACAGTACAATTTGCTGAAATAATAGTGGAGGTTTCTTTTCCATATTCTTTTTTTCAACCTGTTTTAAAAACTGTAGTACAGTCCAGTTCCCTCTCCTGAAAATGTGGCATAGAAGGAACATAATTGTGGCATGGGAGTCCCTTTTCTGTGCAGGCTAAGCACCCTTCCCTCTCTAAATTTTCATTTGTCTTTAACCAACTTAAGATATGAGTGATTCTTTGGGAATCTCCATTACATCCACTGAAGATATCTTTGTTTTCGTCTTAGCAGTGAAATCTTTTTTTTCCTTCCCTATGTGTAAATGCCAATACGTGTCTTTTACGGAATCATTATCTTTCAGAAAAGTTTAAACATGAAAGACTGTAGGCTGATTTTTCTCCTTGGTCTTCTAAGAATTTGTTGTATGTGTTCAAAAGGAGGTAAACTCTTTATGAAAAGAAACTCAAAATCTTAAAGGGCCAATTCTTCATTCATATATAAATGAGACACATCTCACTAAGGAAGAAAAAGTAATAAATGAATGGGAAATGGATGGTAATAAGTGATGTATGGGACCTTGATAAAATAATACAAATACGAGTTGAAAGTTTTCAGGTTTTAAATGTATTCTTTTTTATGGAAGCCTGGTAAGAAAAAGCAATTATTCTAAGAGGTTACTTTAATTTCACTAGACGAGATTACTTTTTAAAAGCAAGAAAAAATAAGAGATTACTGATAAATTTTTAAACTTCTAAATATTTTCATAAATGTATGAAATATTTGTTGTCTGCCTGCTACCATACTGTTTCTTCTGGTTTTGTTGGCTGGAGCTTGATGTTCTAAACATACCTTAACTGTGTCTAATAAACACTGATTTGACTCTGAGGAATCTCAACGAACCCAATAAAGCACGATGTGATTCTTATCTATTACTTATTTTCTCAAGATTTTTTCTTCATATGCTGCAGGACAGCTACTGGGGATAGCTACATGGCTAATGCTGAATCTCTTAGGTCTCTGCATACCTGTCAGCTGAGGAATTTGAGAAACTTAACAAAGATTTTGAGAAGCCTTTCAATTTCCGAAAAGTTAATCATAGAAATGTCTTGTTTCAAGTTTTATATAGTTTTAAAAACTTGGATAGATGAAAAAAATCCGAAGATCACTGAACCCCTTTCAGATTAGAGTACTTCTCAATATCCTTCAGCTTGAAGAGAGAAGTCTGTGAGAGAATTGCGTATTTGTTTTAAGGTATTAAATACTGGGTATGTTTTCATGCGTTTTAATTTGTAAAGTAATGTTAACTGTTAAAACACCTGTTTTGTCCCCATGTATTCTTTCAGCTATCCAGAAGAAACTGCAGAAAGGCATACAATTGAAAATGTGTCCCTATGTAAAGGAGGTGTGAAATAATAAGTGTTGCAGCTTCTCTGCTTTGCTGCTGGGAAATATCTACAAATGCTTTATTTGTTTTGCTGGTATTTTTAGCACAATACGAAATGCGTTCTTGAGAAACAACAATATTTATGTTCTGGACTGAGGGTATTTCAGAAGGGAGACTATAGGGGATTAGTGACTGTAAATCAAACATTTTACTTTTGGGTGAATTTCTGTATCTATGTGTTTGTGCCAAAGGGGAAATCCATAATGAGCAATAGTGTGGCCTGTATTTGAAAGATTTTTGTCTTAGAAAGAAAGAAGGTTTATTTTTTTAGTACTTTAATGGCATAGTGTTATCATTAGCTGGCACAAATGTACTTAAAAGACTGGCAAAAAAATGGCTGGCATTTGATGATTGCTACTTAGGCAAGTGACTCATGGCAAGGATATGCAACAGAATTGATACTCGAGAGTGAATTTTCATTGTAACCGTCAATAGAAGCCAAACTTTGCATTGCAGGTTGCTTAAATATGTTACCCCACTGAAAGTAAATGGTGATGGTCATTTCCATGGATGCTGTTGTAAAACGTTGCTCTGTGTAAATTGATGCAAGAATAGGAAAAAAGGGCAGAGTAAGAATACTGATGTCTTTATATCACGTTATGGTCATGCTTCTACACAGACTTTTGTGTAATGAGTTAGGCTGGGGAGAGAAGCAAGTAAGGAGCATGGAGTCAGCACGGAGCAGTGTAGGGAAAAGCTTGGAGGGCAGAGGAGTGGAAGCTATGGTGCAGTCGGTGAGGGCAGTAAAGTGACTGAAATACAAGTGCAGTCAGTAAAGATACCAAGGGGAAGGACCTTCTGTTGAGGAACATACCGGCTACTTGGTCCCCCTCAAACCTTTCACCTCTAAAGTGCTTCTGCCAATGCCTTAGTTACCTCTAGCAGCTGACTGCAGTTTTGGGACATCCCAGTCCAGGGCACCCTTGTTCTCAAGGAGCTTTTCTTCTAGGTGTGCTGGTGAGAGAGTGGGGAAAGGAAGACAGCAACTGAACTTGCCTAGCATCCTTATCTTGGAGTAGTTTCTGAGTTGCTGAGCATCAGGATGCCGAGCATCTTGTCTTAGAGGCGGACTCTTTGTGGCAGCAGAAGACTCTCCTCCTGCAACCCCTCAGAGCTGTGTTTGATTCATTTTCTAAAAGTAGTTCTTGACTCAAAGTAGAGCAGAGGTTTCATGGTTTAATACAAGACTTGCCTGCTTAACCACTGGCTCATCTGGTCTATGCATAGAATTGTTTTGTAGCTGCTTAAATAATTTAAGTTGAAATGGCACTACAGTCTTGAGAGACTCATAGGACTTAAGTTTATGTATGTATGTGTATATATATGTGAGTGTGTGTATGTTTTGTGGGATGATTTCTTTCCAGATTTGTTTGCAATTGATGACTTGGCTCTTAAAGTGAACTGAAATAAATAGTGACAATTGAATTATGTAGTATCAGACACTTCTGGATTGGCAATCAAGTATTTTAATTATATCAATAACTTTGGATTCTGAAAAACAGAACTATAGTTTAAAGTGTGGGAAAGTAACTATAAATTATATCTTGGCGGTCCATGTTCCTTCAATCACTTCCTATGTTTACTCAGTTTTCAAGCCAAAATGAGCTGTTTTAACTGCAAACATTGCAAACTAATCTTGATCTTTAAAATGCAACCTGTTTCTTAGCCAGTAAAAAAGCCGAACTCCAGAAATGGTCTGGGATTTCTGTTTCTAATAGAGGACAGCACAACTCTCTTATTACTTCATCATTGTAGTCTTGTCAATGGGAGTAATTATTTTGCTGGCAATTTTAGCAGATGCGATGCATACTGAAGGCAGGTAGAAATAGTTAAAAATTTTCTTGTGGAGACTTTCTTGTGGTATATTTCTAATGTAGACTCAGGGGTTGCATTGGTAGCTAGGCAGCTGAAAGGAAGGCCAAGAAGAACTGTCTGTTCATTTTCCATTGCTACTGGGGCAGAGCACCATATAAGCATTTGAAATTATATGGGGAACCTGTGGACATGAAGATTCTCAGGTCATGACAGTGCATTCTGGTCACAGCCCTGCGCTGCTACATTGCTGCTGCTGCCTAGCGCAGTCAGGGTAGGAGTAAGGTATGGGCTTGTTTTGTTGGTTTTGTGGGTTTTTTTTTGTATACATGAAGGTTTGCCAGAGCCAGAGGAATGCTTAGGAAGGAAGATCAGTAAATGTCTATTCTCCTTGCACTATTAGTAGGCTTTCCAGGACTACTTTAGTATCTTAGCAAATATTAAAGAATAGCTCCAACTGACAGCAAATTTAATTGTTTTGGGAAATGTTCCATTTTGACAGTGTTAGGTTTACGGTCAGACTTGATGATCTTAAAGATCTTTTCCAACTTAAATGATTCTATGATTAGGAATAGGAAGGGTGGAATAAGGACCTACCCATCACTGATGCTATTGCTAACAAACAGAAACCCAGATTTTATCATTCTACCTTTACTGATTTGCTAACGGAGGAGGCTTTTCAAGTATATTGAGCAATAGTGCCACATTTTACTTTCTTGTGGGTGGAGTGCCAGATCTATTGTCATTTGAGATTTATGCCAGTGAAAGCCTGCAGTTCTGCATGCTTTGCTCTTTGGCCTGCCTCCTCCTTCCTCCCTTTCCTCACCAGTCAGCTGCTGTCCCTCTGTCGCTAATTTACATCCCCAAATAAATGGAGCTTAATCCCTAACCCTTAATCCTCCTAAAACCATCTGAACTTTGTGATCCTATCTTGACTTTGCAGGACATTTAAAAAAAAAAAAAAAGACAAAATTTCTTTTCATTTCTAAAAAGGATGGCCATCATTTATATTTTTGGGAGGACTTTCTAAAAGGGGGCTGGCGTTTTAGTGTTCCATGTATTTTTCTTTGTTATTTTATTTTTTTTCTCATTGAAGTTAATCATCTGGGGTTTCTGTTTCAGTTCTGCCTCCCTGCCATGCAGCGTATACTCCCAGCAGGGGAATCTGAGGAAGAGAGATTTCCAATGAGACCTCGCTCTGATGTATTAATGTAGAGTAGGGGCAGCATATTTTCCCAGAACACTATTTGATGTATGAACGTAGCAATGAATAGAGGTTTCCCTAGCTCCCCCTTTTAAAAATCAGTAATTTTTACTTTTGGAGCCAGGCAGTGTTTGAATGAGCCGTGCCCTTTCTGTCTGAAGGACTCTGTACTGGTGTACTGCCAGCATCTTGTCCCACAAGATTTCAGACATCAGAGGAGGATGCTCCTCCTCTTTTGAATCTGGTAGGATTTACGTTTCTCCTCTTACACTATGTTGCGCGGTGAATTGGCAATGTTCATCTTGTCTTCTGCCTGTGTGAATTATCATGGAGTTAAAACGCGAATGCACTTTATGAAGTTACTGGTTTCAGTCTGCAGACAAAATCAGAGCTGGCCTGAGAACCAGAGTTTAAACCCCTCTTAGTATGGATGTTGTAGAGTGACAGAGCAGAGAGGGAAGCTCTTCCTAGGCAGAGGGGGAAGCGCGTCAACCGCCGGAGCTCCGTGTGAGTGCAATGCCCTTCTGAAAGCCCCTAGGCAAAGCTTAGCAAGAAGATTCTCGTGGCTGTGGCTGGTACCCCGGCTAGTACCGGGGGTGCTGTCACTCCTAGGCTGGATTATTGCAACTTCTGCATTTTGGAAAGTTTGGTTGGTACAGAATGTGATTGCTGGCTCGCTCAGTAGTGTGTCATGTGGAGAGCACAGGCTGGGGAAACCCGTGGTTCCTTATTTAAAGAAATGAATATTATGAAATATGCAATGTTTAACTTTGTAACAGCAACAGGAGAGAATCGTACAGCATAGGATTAAATATGGGAGTGCTCAAGCAACCAGAAACAATGGGATAGCTTATGAAAGGAAAGGAAAAACCCATAAAAATGAGGTTCTCTGTGGTGGAAATCTCATAGACAAGCATCTTGTTATGATTCCCTGGAAAGACAGTACTCTGCACAGCTGCTAGCCACTTAAGAGAGAAATATGTATGTGCATATCCAAATGTGAATATTCAGTTACTAATCCAGTTTCCCCAAATAATTGGAATGGAGCTTTCAGCAGTACTTGTTAGCTTAAAAAAAAAAAAAATCCCCTTGAGAAACTGCGTTCCAAAACCTTGATTCTTATTAGGAAGCGAAGCAACTTTCTTGTAGCATAAAAATAATCATTCTTTGGGTAAAAGTTTTCAAACATATGGCCTGCAGAAATAGTAGACTTTAGAAAGATTTATCTTTAACGGTGTGTAAACAATTTATCTTTGCATGTGGAAGCTGCACATGAGATAAGATGCATTCTTGCGAAGTGCTGTTCCTTGAAAAAGTCTTCAGTGTGTCGTCAGATAAGACCCTGCAAAACTGCATTAGAGGATATATCAAATGGTGCAGGGACAGGAGAATGGGTAGGAAAGGAGGGAATCCCACCTACACTTCTCATTCTGCTAGTGGCACTATGCAGCATACTGTATAGACAGTTTGATCACAGAGTTTGTGGGGTCTTTTAATAGCTAGACTGAGTTATGCAAGTGAAAGCATGATTTGTGAATGTTGTCAAAATAAGCAAGCTTTAAACTCACCAGTTTGAATATATTTAATGTTTTTTTCATTAGATATTGGACAAAAATAGGGCTCTATTACAAAGCAACATACATTATCTTGTTTTTTCTTCCTTCTGAGATGACTAAAGAATGGAAGAGACACGATCAATTCCAGGTTTGAGAATGAATGCATAAAGTATAGGTATCTGACGAGGCCAACGATGTCTTTTCATAAAGACTTTAAGTAGCCAGCCTTTGTGTCACTGCACAATCTTTATGGTTGCAGGAGCTTAGCAGGAAGCTTAGAGAGCTTTGCCTGTGTTTTGCTGCTTTTCTCATCAGCACTTTCATGCCTGCTGATTAAGGGGTCATAAATCTTCACCATATTAGCGGAGAGTCCATTTCCATAGCAAACGACAACCTTTCCCTGTCTCCTTTTAACTGTTATCACACATATGCGGCAGCTACTTGTACATATCATTGTCACACACCCCATATATTCCGTTCCATGAATGGTCTCTTCCTGGAAACCTGAACCTCTTACCACTACTAGAGTGTAGCCTTTACTTTTGAGGTCACCTGACTTGGCAAGTCAGTAAGTTAATGGGTCTGAAAAGATTACGCTAGACCAAAATTGATGTAAACATTCTCCTTTCAATGTAGAACGTATGGCTTGGATGCCTTTCATCTTTCACTGCACGTTCCAGATGTTTGCTTCTTTCCTCTCATCGTATATACATGATGGGATAGATAATGTTTTCGGTTCAGATTTATGTCTAGAGCATGATGTGTTTGTGCTCTGCTTCATTACATCTTCTTTTTCCCTTTTATTTGGGAAAGGAGAAGTACCTTAAAAGCCTTTTTTTAATTCAGGTTTGATTTGTTTGTTCAGTGCTTTCCAAAAGCAGTCTGGTTAGAGTCCCTCATCCCCTTCATTTCCTCTGCTGTTCCCCTGCAATATATCTCTTTTCAGTCAAGGATGACTCTGTGCTGTAGTGGTTTACTCCTTTGGCTGCTTTGAAAAAGTTTCAGAAAGGTGATCTCAGAATTAGCTTTGGGAAGGCCCTCGTTTGAAAAAAATAAAAACCAAAAATCTCACCAACATAAACCAGATCTTTAGCATGAGGTATTTTGAGAAATAAATGCTAATTTTTCCCCAGGTGATACTCTAATATGCATTCACTATTTAAGATTATGGGGAACATCTTAAAGTTCTAATGGGTATTTCAGTTTTTATCTTTCACTGAATATTAACAGCCCTTAATGTCTATGTGCTGATATAAATTTTATTTTGGCTTGGGGTTTGACCTGAAGGTGTCTGAAGCTGATCTACTGTTAACTTCTCTAGCATAGGGATGATATTTTTTGTATCATCCAAATGTCTTTTATTTTTCCCAAGCAGGTATGTTAGGTCTATTAACAAACATCAGAATCCACAGCCAACATTCCTCCTTTTTGATGGATCCACATCCATCCATTCCTCCTTTTCCCTGTTTTTCCAGTCTTGCTTTTGACTGTGAGTCAATCCGGAATAGATTTTTTTTTTCTCAAGGGTGATGCAAACATACTTGATGTAAAATCAAAATATCTACTCAAGTATGAACAAAAAGTATTTAAAGAACAAGGAAATGTGCTCTGAGCTAGGACACCTTTACCGTCTGAAAAAATAATTGTAGTTATTTCGCTCAATACTTTATACTGTTATATATATCTTCTTTCTCTTAGATTAGCCAATAGTGTTGTCCAATAAAAGATGTATCTATTTGTCCTCAGATCTGTAGAAAAACTATTTTGGAGGATGCTTTCCCCACAGCTTTCTTGATTCTGCACTTATGCTACCAATTTGTGTTAGTTTTTCTAAATTCTGCTTACTCCTGTCCTTTCTATCTCTTGCCCTTGCTCCCACCACTGCCCACTCTGGGTAGGGGAAATTTGGCACCTTCTCTCTTTAGTAGCAGAGAGTTTTTAACCATTGACCTTGGCATACAGAGCAACTTGCTTTCTAGGTGTGCAAAGTCCTTGTGAATTACCATGGCATGCAGCCTTAGTTTACCTGAACTCTAAATATACTTTACTTTAAGCTTAGCTGTTAAATTCCAGGGATGTGTTCCTCTCTCTTGAGTTTTAGGAGCAACAAGATTCAAAATTCTTAAAGAACAAGAGATTACTCAAGTTTCTTTGATTTAAAAGCACCATATACAAAGGGATGTATGGGAGGGAGCTGTTGCCTGGTGCTGGAGAGGAGATTCCTCTGGGGTCCCTGGGTATGGTTCTGACTCCCTGCACTGCTGGAGGTGGCTCTCCATCATACAAGGTGAACTTGAATGTTGCTTGGTATCCAGTGTGATTTGGATCTATGTATTGCATGCATGCATATTTATTTGTAGTTGTTTGATTTTAAATCAAGTACCCCAAGTTTGGAGGAACTGAACCTGAGATATGGATTTGATCATCAGAAAACATTTTATCTTGGGTCGTCTTCTTATTTTTCCAGGACTATAGTTGTTGTAAAATGTTATTCTGGAAGTTCATCTTGTGAATTTTGGCATCACTTACTGCACAAATTAACTTGAGATAAATTGCTTCAGAATGAAGAGTTCAGTCTTCTAACTGGTGACATTTGGGAAGGGTTTTGCTGCAAGCCACTACTTCGGATGGGACAGGCAGAGGTCCACGTGCCCTGACTGACCACACTCCTTTCCTGTGCATCGGGACATGCTCTTTAGGTTGGTGGCTTGGCCAAACATACAGCAGCCTCAGTGCCAGCCAAAGGTCCCCTGCTGTTAAGATGTCCTTAGCTGCTTAGTGTAAACAGCCGTTCTAATTCTTCAGTTCTGTTCTGGAACAGCAAAGGGAATTCCCTGGTGGGCTGCAGTGGAGGGAGATCTGTGAATGCACCTTTACAACACTATTACATACAACAGAGGAGATCAGGATTGTGTTAACAGGTAGATTGTCTGTGTACTCTTCCTCTACTCTACTAGTAATCCCATCGTGTTTTGAGTATGGCAAATGGATACGTAGAGGAAATTTGTCTTCTTCATAAAATTGAGTGCTTGTGTCTGTAGTGCCCTGGTCCGACATGGAAGTTTGTAAATTTCCTAGCGCTTCATTATCAAGGCTTTTGTGTATCTAAAGAAAAAAAAAGACTCTCAAAAACTAAAACATTGAGACTAATAAAAACAATTATTAACTCAAGTGTGCACTGCCTTTATTTTATCTTACGTATTTTGGGGTTTTATGATATACTTGTGCAAAGATGTGGGGAATGATTCTATGCTTCCTCTTTATATGTATTTTAAAGGATAAATTGTCTTTATCGTGTGATAAATTTGTGCATCTATACATCACTAAGATATATATTTAAATTGTTTTAACAAATTTGACCTCCTGACACATTAAACAGATTTTTCTCATAATTTCTACGTTTCTTATGAATTTCTAGATCACCTTACAATTTTAAATGTCTCCTTTGATCAGCCTTTAAGAATTATGTAACTTAGCTCTGGTGAAAGAAGGAAATTAATAAGAAATAGTCTGTCAGACTGAAAGAACTTTGCAGTGTGTGAATTGTCACACTAAAAGGGACTTGATTATTTTATTTCTCTTGGCAATTTTCTAAGTGTATGCGGTGAATTCTGGAATCACTGTCAGCAGAACTATCTACTATCTGGATCTTGGCTTCTCAGCGCTGTTATTAGAAAGCTGAAATTTCTATTTAGTATACTGTTCTGTATGAAAACATATATTAAAAATAAAAGAAGGGACCTGGCAACTGTGACATTTTTGTCCACAGAATTACTTCTCTTCTGTTAATATTTTAAATTGGTTTTTTTGCCTAATTTGTATGGTTAATTCTTTGAGTGCTGTTTAATCAAGTTTTTAGTAGCCTTTTGTTTGTCTACATGAGCTTTATGTAAGAGAAGGCAAGAAGCTTTAGATACGCTGCTCTAGAGTCCCTTGGCATAGTATTATGCATGTAGTGCCCAACAAAGCCCTCCTGTCCCTGGTGTGCGATACGGGGTCGTTCTGCTGCACTGAGTAAAGGGCTGATGGTTGAAAAAAACAAGTGAGTCACTTTAACAAGTTTAACTCCCATCAAATACTAAGGAGTGTTTTCTCTTATATTCACTGTTTTTTCCGTCATCATGTGGGAATATTATTTTCTAGTGTTCTTATATTCAGCACTATTCTTCCCATTCTAAATAGAATGAATTAATATTATGTTAAGGTAATGAATATAATATTATGTTGCAGTATACACGGATTCTAAAAGTTTTGCTGTATGCACTTCAAATACTGAAACTGGAATTACACTGAGGCACGTAGGTGGCCTTCTCTTGTTGATACTGACCCTTTTAAGGTTGTAAGGATGTCTGTTTATGCGATTATGATGAGATTTTAATATCAGGTAGAATGTCTATAAGCCCTTAATGAAAAAATCAGAAGTCGTGTTTTATGAATATTAATCTTCTGTAGTTGACTTAAAAGTAAAAGTTTGTTTTTTCTTGCTTTGCATCAATGTATTTAATTTTAAAATTCAGAATTCTGCTTCTGGTCTTCTCTATACCAACTTTCACATCAACCTGCTTACACCGTCTGAAACAAAGTCAATATTGCAGGCATGCATTTGGTTTTACATTATAATACATCCTGTTTCTTTGTCTTTCAAAAATCTAACGCAGCTTTTCCTTTGTCCTGTGGCAGGATGACAAGGACTTGGTTCATGAGTTTGTTGTCGCTGAAGGTCTGACTTGCTTAATCAAAGTGGGAGCAGAGGCTGACCAGAATTATCAGAACTACATCCTGAGAGGTAAAGGAAATGCATCCAAAAGTTGTTTTTTATAGCTCTGAAGCTCTCGCAGGTCTGCTGCAACTTGCCATGTTAAGTGTCTTGGAACATGTTTCTCAATATGGTCCCAATTCTAGCATGTTATGCAGGAAAATAAAGGGGAATTAATACTCACCACTGAGCAGGCTGAATTTGAAAATTCAAATATTGATGGTCTTTCAATTGTCCAGCTATTCTTGTAGATTATACTGAAAATCTGTAATTCTAAGAAAGAAAAGGTATTCTAAAGTTTTCACTGAATAATTGTAAATGTCAAAGGGCACAGAGCAAAATAACTTGCTGGAGTGCGATTAGTGGCTATGGAATAAACAGTGAGATGGTCATATCTTAAGGTCAGTTGGCTGGAAACAAGTTTTAGCTGTCAGATATTTTGAAGTTATGTAGGTAATCGGAGGTTTGCATTCTGTGCTTTGCACTTAAAAGATAACTGGTAAAGGTAAGTTTCGGAGAGTAACGCGGAAAAGTTGTGTTACTGGATTAGAAAGCTTCATTACTGCACGGTATTGTGGCCCAAATGAATGCGTGCGACTTTCTAGGACGAAAGGAAACCCAGGCTGCAAATTTGGAGAGTACCTTCGATATTTCGAGGGGTTACGAGCGAGGGGAGAACAGTTACACCAAGAGATCTTTGCTGCTGAATGATCTCATAGTAAATAGAGAGCGCTAATGAATGCATAGTTGTGGTGGATTGCTCATTTGAATTTTCTTAGACTGACGTATACAGCTGTCTTTAAAAACGTCACTTTGATGTATTTAGCTGCCAAAACTCAAACTGCAAATTGAGGAGTAAAACAAATACAAAAATGAGGAGAAGGATTTTGCAAGAACCAGAAATGCTAAGTTACTGAAAGCAAGAATTCAAATAGTAAGTGCGGCTTCATGTGAAGAACTTGAAGATTAGACTGTACGAATACCAGCTTTTGAGGGTATATAAGAAAACCAAACCATTACCACAAATTATGTTCTATGTCAGTAGTTGGACAGTGATATAAATGTACTCGAATAGTAGCTCGTATATACTCAAAAGGAAAAGACTGTTAACCTCAATGAAACTAGACAAGGACACAGAAGAAAGAAAAAGATTTTCTTTGCAGCTGAAAGAAGTTGTTTCTGGGAGGAAACTAGCCACAGATGTTCTCAGAAAATTCAGACTCGAAGCGAGATAAAGGTGCTGTATAGGACTGTCTGGCCTTCAGTTTAGGGATTTCCTCCTTTATCAGCTCAGCATTCATCTAGTGTGGCTGGATGACGTCTTTGCCCTTCAGCTGGGTTTTGGAGCCAAAAAAATTCAAAATAAAGAAGCCTGATAGGTGTTTACACTACTTGAGTATCCAAGTGGCCTCATAGTCCGAATACTGGATAACCCTACAGCTCTGCTGCTCCAACGTCAGATAAGGTCCAGGGCACTGAGCCTCACACTTGCCAGAATGATCTGCTGATACCAGAGAAGTCAGTCACATCTGAGTGTTCTCACCACAGTATTGCGCATGCCTTCATCTTGCTGAGATCTCATTTGACATCATCCAGGTATGGATTGAGAAGAACTAAAACTTCCTTCGACATTGATCGCTTTTTCTTCTTATTAGGATATACCCTAAAGCATCCAGAATTCAGGGAGATCACGGTGGTCTCTTTCTTGGTGTGGTTTTCTCTAGTTGTGCTGTTTAAGAGCTTGATATCCATGGTCTGAAGTTAGAGACGTTCCACTGAGTTCAATGTACGGTAAAACAGACCCTTGGTGCCAGTGTCCATGACTTATCTCTAAATATTTAGGAAAGCCTGATTAAACCATATCAAATTTTCAAGATTGCTAAATAACATTGATAGTGGCCAGATCTAGGTAGTAGCTCAAAATAAATGACTTATAACAGCTAAAACCACTTCAATGTTATCAGTGTCTTAAATTTTAACTAGGGTTCCTGCTTGATAATGCCAAGCACATTGCAACACCAACTGCCCACAGGATCCCTTACGCTTTACAAGCTGAGCTGTACCTTGTACTAGCTGCAGAGTAACTTACCAACCTTGAACTTCTCTGCTAGAAGGACTATCACTAGGATGGGCCAGCCGTTGCCTCAGTTTCCCAGGTAGCCCCTTTGCTCCTGCCAAGAAGAGTCTGCGGGTTCTTGTGCAGGAGACCAGCTCCAGCAGCTGGGGAGGGTACTCAGTGAAGCCTCTCCAGGAGGTCTGCCCTGCCTGGACCCCTATGTCAACGGCAGTGAGGAAACAGCAAACTCATCTTGTTGCATTGTTATTAATGAATGCTCACAGCTTGTGCAAAATAAATATAAAACAAACTACCACCACCACAAACTTAATGGTATGGAAGTAAGCCACAGAGCTAAAAACTTTAAGAAGATGCTTTCAGGGATTGGTATCTTCTGAAATCAGGTCTTTTCCCCGTCCCTGTTTTGCTGGTGTGAGAAGCTGAAGTTTCTGTCTGGGTAGTGTATCCTAGCATCTGTTACAGTAATACAGTTTTTCTGTGTGAAGTGGGTTTTATTTCAGAAATTAAATTTGTCTTGATTGTCTTTCAGGAAGTTCTTAACCTTGTTACAGCTCCAAGATTATGTCAGCTGGTTTGCAGTTCCAGGAGCTAGCCTGTACTTTCTGAATAGGTCTACATGTGCAATGAGATAAAGATAGGTTTGGAAGTATGGCGTAGCCAGACAATCTTATCCAAATACATTGAGGAGGGTGTTGAAAAGAAACATTAAATACGTCATGTAAGAGTGTTTTTCTGGTATATTATTTTTGGACAAACCACAGCAATTGGTTGGATTTTTTTGTGACAGTCGTGTGTATTATTGCAGTGCTGCATTTTACTGAACTCAGAGTACTGGTGAATAAGTTAATAAATTTCACTGAAGATACATCATAGCTAGCACTGAGGTGGTCCCATAAGCTTTAAACTCAGTTTTAAGTTATGGAGATTTAAAAAAAAAAAGTAAAAAAATATCGTCTTTGTCTAGAATTTTTATGTTTTACTGCTGCTATCCTTGTCCTGCAGATCCTTTTGGAATGACATATATATCCTCCTTATTTTCACTGCATTTAACCTGAATCATAAAGGCATGTGATTTCCCCTTAGTTCCGTATTTGGACTGCATTTCTTCAGCACCTTTGGTGTAATTCGCTGTTTTCCTCTTGTGATCCTAACCCAGCTTGCAGGACTTATGAAAGTAAATGCCAACCTCAGGCACGGCATTGCCTTCTCCACCTCCAGGGCTCACTCATGCGGGGCTGCCCATCGTCTTGACCGAGCAGTTTCCCAGTGTTTCCTGTGAACTTGTTTGCCTGCACCCTTCAAGATATAGCTTTGGACCTAGGAGGGAAAATAGGTTGGAAATAGATGTATACATAAGGGTTGTAGGTGGTTCAATGAGTTCCCAGGTACAAGTTGTTTCTTAAGCACAGTTTTCCTTTGTCTAAAGATCTGCATTGTTTCACTGTAGTGTTCCCTGGTTGTGAATTTCTGCTTAGTGGTTTTGTCTTGGTTCAAGCCAGACTCAGCTGCCAAAAAAATGACTAAATATGAGTCACAAAAGTTTTAGTTACTTTAATGAGTAAGTGAAGAGAAGTGTGGCTTTTACAATACAGTACTGAGAAATCCAGACAGTTTATTGTTGAGCGCTAAGGAGTGACTGTTTATTTCTGCTCGGGCCCCGAGAACTAGGGTTGCTTAACAGTACCTTTCCCAAAGTGTTCCCTTTTGTCATGGTATAGTGTATAGGCCCTAAACCAACAGTAGCCAGGGCTTCTCTCAACTGTTACTGTTTTGAAAGACTAGTTTTAGAAAATGGCTTTTTTCCCTCTGTACTTATTAGTTCTTCACCCTAAATTTACTCTTCAACATTGCTTTTAGTTATTATGGAGGTATAAAGAAACTCTGTGTTTTGAGGGATTTTTTTTTCCATAGAGAAGCAGACTTGCATCCTTCTCTTCCCTGCCGTTTCCTTTTTTTTCTTTTGGTGACAGTTATCCATAAGAATGATGAACTTCACTCATAGCACGGAAATTAAAAGTTTCTGTCCCAGTTACAAGATTACAGTATGGTGGGTGTTGCCTAAATATTAAAAAATAAATGGAAATGGGTGAAAGATAGATGAAAATATTCACAATTGATGAGGATTAATATAAATCTTATTGTAATTTTGAAGACGCTTTGGATAAAATTTTGAAATCTTTTTTTCCTTGCACAGAATGAGAAAGCAACACATGAAACGTGTTTCTTCACTCTGAGGGTGGTGAAGCACTGGAACAGATTGCCCAGAGAATTTGTGGATGCCCCATCCCTGGAAGTGTTCACGGCCAGGTTGGATGAGACTTTGAGCAACCTGATCTAGGGGAAGGTGTCCCTGCCTATGACAGGGAGTTTGGAACTAGATGATCTTTGAGGTCCCTTCCAACTCAAACCATTCTGTGATTCTGTGAAATTCCATGGCTGAGCACAGACTAATTAAATAATTGGTAGAAATACGGCAGTCTTCATGTTTTCTGTTAATTCAGCCAGTGCTATTTGAAAGGTGAGAAAGAAAAGCAGCTTGTATAGACCAAGGCTTAGTTGTTTTAAAAATATATTGAATAAGTGAAGTATGGGGGTTCAGGGTTCAGTCTGCTGACACCATAATGTAAGGAATTCTACTTGGTAGGATCCTGTCCTGTCTGTCTCTCACATCCAATAACGAGGTTCTCAAAAGGTCATCCAGGCTTTTTTGCAGAGCGTGTTTGTGTACTTGGGTCCTTAATTGCTTGCTTGTGGATTCAAATCAGTATTTAGTAGTGTTCATAATTATGTGAAAGCTAAAGTTCGTTCTTGTGGTCTGAAAGCACAAGCTAGGTGTCCAGTCTAAGCAGGAAGAGGCCTTGGCCTTGCTACAGTGCAAGAAGTCAGAGAACTAAGGCTAAAGAAAAAAATGAGACCATCAATATGGGCTTGTACTACACCAGGTTTGGATCAAATTCTGCCTCTGGGTGCAAGTCTCCAATTTAGCAAGGGCTGTGTGCTTATATGAGGAGTAAGAGTCTGGGTTTAAAGTCCAGATGAGAGATGATTTTCATATCGTTTGGTGTTCTAAGTTTTTACTTTGTGGTGTTTGTTGGTTGTGCGTTTTTTTTTTTTAACAATGAGGAAGTATAGGAAAACAAATGCTTGAAAGGAGGCTAAGAGTTATGATTCAAGGCAATATTTCTGCTGTAAGTGACTTCCTTCCCCAAAAAATAAAGCTATTATTATAATATAAAATAAAAGATAGAGTATGTCCAAAACTTCAATAACCTATACTTCATTCAATAATCTGGACAGAAAAACTAGGTTGCAGTAGAACCAGTTTTGTTTTTTCCTATTCACGGGCCCACTGCACTTCTGATAAAGTGATGAAGTCCTGTTGGTCTCTACAGACATTGGAGCAAGCGCAGAAGATGGTCCTGGGTGAGGGATCTGACGTACTCCATACTCATATGTTGTATGTACAACATACAGCTCTGTTGTACATAGCTGACAACAACAAAAAGTGAAAAGAAATTGCAGTAAGAGCTACAGATTGTGAAGCAGAAAGTGATTTTGCTGTTGGAAGTAGGAGATGCTTGAGCTGTTTGACAAGGCGGTCAAACATGCACAGGAGGTGCAGGAGTTGATCAGAATCTCTGATGAATGCCCTGGCAGGCAGTCAGGAAAGCAACAGGCAAACGGCTCAATCACAGCCGAGTACCGAAGCCACCGACGGTTAAGCCTATTTATAACACCAGAGGCACGCGATCCCACCTGCACGCCAACTTTAGAACAAAGGGCTGTGCTGCATATTCTGGGAAATCAGATTAAATTCCCGAAACGACTCAGTGCTGGATGGTAAGAGACCATCTGGTTACTGTCTGTCACCGGGACACTGTGTGCCCGAAGATGTCAAGGAGCTAGAGGAAATTGAAGGTGAGGGTGAGGTTTTGCAAGTGGGCAGTGGAAGCTGCTGCTGATAACCCTCTCGTTCTGAAAGCCAGACATGAAGTTATCAGTGAGCCGGTGGCATTTCTGCATCAAGCCAACTGCTACTAGGAATGCTTGGAGTTTATGAGTACGCTCTCTGTAACAGGGGAATGATCCATTTCCAGGAATCGACTGGTTGTTTTTATCAAAAAGACCCCTTGTTATTACAAGGACACGAATGTTTCCAGTGCCCTTGATTTTTCCTCCCTCAGCCTGATAAATTATGTGGCTTTGGCCTTTTGCATTAAAGGTTAGGTATTACAAAGTGTTTAGCATGTGGAAGCACATTCTTCTGTGGTAAAGGTACGTGAAGCATTGTGTCCTCAGCAGGGTTTGTGTAAGTTTCAAAAGACTCGAAATAAGGTCTTTGAGAGGCTACGTCTATCCCAAATACACGTCTTTCTGGGTTGGTACTGCAGCAGTAAAACAGATAGTAGTAATGTAAGTTTAATAGTGAAAATGGAGCCGATACTGTGGAATTGTGCGTACCTTTGTTTTATTCCTGTTTCAGTGCGAAGTGGAGAACTGTTTAAAGTTTTCCAGCTGAAGGAAAATATCCCAGCCCCAAGTAAATAGGAACAGACAGCTCATGATTAGGCTTACCTTTGCGTTTCTTTATTTTCCTGAAGCCAAGCATGAAAACTTTCCTGACATTCTCTCTTAACCTTCAGCATGCAGATGTCTGTATGTGGCTGTAAAGCTCTTGCACATATCTCTGCGTATTCATATTGACATCTTATATGCAGTCCTTAAAAATTATGAAACTTCTCAGTTGATCTCGAAGCAGCTATAGTAAGAGCCTGTGCTTTAAAGAGAAATCAAGTGCTTAAACCTTAGAGTTTACTTAGGGGTGTTGCTTCTGAGAGGGACTCACTGGCTCAGACTCCCGGTAAATTCAGTTCTTTGATCTTTCTGCTGAATCCATCAGAAAGCATGTCAGAGTTGGGACACTTGTCCTGTGGGGATTTGAGTATTGATATCATTCATTTTATGCTGGACATCAAATTGCAGTCCCATGAAACCATACCAACAGATGGCAACTCTGTTTGGAAGCTGTTATGCCTCCATCGTATGGGGCAGCTTCGCATGAGGATACAACCTAGGTTCCCCACCACCACTACAAAAAAAAAAAAACAAACCAAAACCCACCAAACCAAACAAACCACAGCTGCGTTGGCAAATTAGTAGCAAATTAGTGTACCTGTGCTAATAAGACCTGTTAGTGAGCAGCATTGCAGAGCTTAGGTGTGGTGTCGCTGTGATGCAGCTCTGCCATCTCTCTTTATGAAGTCGGCTATGCTACCAGTTTCCCGTCAGTGAGCTTTGTAGGTGCCATTTGTTGTAGCTCATATAAAAAATAACAGTCTCAGAAAAATCAGACCTATACCTGATGGCTCACGTGTGCAGAAACCTCAAGATGTCCTTTTTGTGTCATGGAATGAAAAAAATATGAATGGATTTGGCATCCTGGTTCATGAACTCTTTAGATTAGAAATACTGAGATTACAGTGCTCTTCATTGTACCAGAAAAGAGGGCACATTATGCTACCTCCATGATTAGTACTATAAACGCAAAACCTCCTTGGCTCAGTAGCTGAATCCTCTTTCACTTCTGCAAATATCTCTTTAAGACTAAATGCATTTGTTTACTTGTACAAGGGTAGTTGGGAGAGCTTGACCTTGGAAACCATGCACTTTGAAAACAGGGAAAAACTCTTGGTTTTCCTCTTTATGCATTTAGTGGTTCCCTTCTTTCGTTTCTCATCTGTGTATTTTAAAGTGATATTTACAGCTGACATAATAATGGGGGTCTGCTACAGGCCACCTGACCAGGAAGATTGAGTGGATGAGGCCCTCTACAGACAGATGGGAACAACCTCACATTCACAAGCCCTGGTTCTCATGGAGGACTTCAACCACCCTGATATCTCTTGGAGGGACAAGACAGCAGGGCATAAGCAATCCAGGAGGTTCCTGGAATGCGTTGATGATAACTTCCTTCTCCAAGTGGTAGAGGAACCAACAACAAGAGGGGTTTTGCTGGACCTTGTTCTCGCCAACAAGGAGGCACAAATGGAGAATGTGAAACTCAAGGGCAGCTTTGGTGGTAGTGACCATGAAATGGTGGAGTTCAAGATCTTTAGGGTGGCAAGGAGGGCACACAGCAAGCTCACTACCCTGGGTTTCAGGAAAGCAGACTTTGGCCTCTTCTGGGATCTCCTTGGTAGAGTACCATGGGATGAAGCCCTGGAGGGAAGAGGGGCCCAAGAAAGCTGGATAATATTAAAGGATCACCTCCTCCAGGCTCAGGAGCGATGCATCCAAACAAAGAGGAAGTCGGGCAAAAAATGACAGGAGGCCTACATGGATGAACAAGGAGCTCCTGGATAAATTCAAACACAAAAAGGAAGCCTACAGTGGGTGAAAGCAAGGACAGGTAGCCTGGGAGGAATACAGAAAAAGTGTCTGAGCAACCAGCGATCAGGTTAGGAAAGCTAAAGCTCTGATAGAGTTAAATCTGGCCAGGGACATCAAGGGCAACAAGAAAAACTTCTATAGATATGTTAGTGATAAAAGGAGGACTAGGGAAAATGTGGGCCCTCTCCAAAAGGAAACGGGAAACCTGGTTACCCAGGATATGGAGAAGGCTGAGGTACTCCATGACTTCTTTGCCTCAGTCTTCACTTGTAAGTGCTCCAGCCGCACTACCCAAGTCACAGAAGGCAAAGGCAGGGACTGAGAGAATGAAGAACTGCCCACTGTAGGAGAAGATCAGGTTCGAGACCATCTAAAGAACCTGAAGGTGCACAAGTCCATGGGACCTGAGGAGATGTATCCATGGGTCCTGAGGGAACTGACAGATGAAATTGCTAAACCATTATCCATCATATTTGAGAAGTCGTGGCAGTCTGGTGAAGTTCCCACTGACTGGGAAAGGGGAAACATCGCCCCCATTTTTAAAAGGGGAAAAAAGGGAGACCCAGGGAACTACAGGCCAGTCAGTCTCACCTCTGTGCCCAGCAAGATCATGGAGCAGATCCTGCTGGAAACTATACAAAGGCACACAGGAGAAAAGGAGATGATTGATGACAGCCAACATGGTTTAACTAAGGGCAAATTGTGTCTAACAAATTTGGTTGCCTTTTACAATGGGGTTACAGCACTGGTGGATAAGGGAAGAGCAACTGACATAATTTACCTGGACTGGTGCAAAGCATTTGACACTGTCCCATGCAACATCCTTGTCTCTAAATTGGAGAGACAAGGATTTGACAGATGGACCACTCGCTGGATTAGGAATTGGCTGGATGGTCACACTCAAAAGAGTTGCGGTCAATGGTTCGATGTCCAAGTGGAGGCCAGTGACGAGTGGTGTTCCTCAGGGGTCAGTACTGGGGTCAGTGCTATTTAACATTTTTGTCGGCGACATGGACAGTGGGATCGAGTGCACCCTCAGCAAGTTTGCAGATGACACCAAGTTTTGTGGTGTTGTGGACACGCTGGAGGGAAGGGATGCCATCCAGAGGGACCTTGACAGGCCTGAGAGGTGGGCCTTTGAGAACCTCATGAAGTTCAACAAGGCCAAGTGCAAGGTCCTGCACATGAGTTGGGGCAATCCCAAGCGCAAGTACAGGCTGGGCGGAGAATGGATTGAGAGCAGCCCTAAAGAGAAGGACTCGGGGGTGTTGGTTGATGAGAAGCTCAACGTGAGCCGGCAATGTGCACTGGCAGCCCAGAAAGCCAGCCGTATCCTGGACTGCATCAAAAGAAGTGTGGCCAGCAGGTTGAGGGAGGTGATTCTGCCCCTCTACTCTGCTCTCGTGAGACCCCACCTGGAGTTCTTTGTTCAGCTCTGGTGATCCCATTATAAAAAGGACAGAGGAGGGCCACGAAGATGATCCGAGGGCTGGAGCACGTCTGCTATGAAGACAGGCTGAGAGTATTGGGCTTGTTCAGCCTGAAGAAGAGAAGGCTACAGGGAGACCTTCTAGCAGCCTTCCAGTACCTAAAGAGGGCCTACAAGAAAGCTGGAGAGGGACTTTTTACAAGGGTGTGTAGTGATAGAACAAGGGGTAATGGCTTTAAATTGAAAGAGGGTAGATTTCGATTAGATATAAGGAAGTAGTTTTTTACAATGAGGATGGCAAAACACTGGACCAGATTGCCCAGAGAAGTTGTGGATGCCCCATCCCTGGAGGTGTTGAAGACCAAGTTGGATGAGACTTTGAGCAATCTAATGTAGTGGAAGATGTCCCTTCCAATGACAGTGGGGTTGGAACTAGATGATCTTTAAAGTCCCTTCTGATCTAAAGCATTCTATGATCTATGCATGCATTACACCGAGTTTCCTACTTTCCACAACCTCAAGTGTTCCCTTAGTTTGTGGAGGAAGCCCTGCCCTCTCCTTCCTCCTTTCTCCTTCCTCTCCCTCCCTTCTCCCTGGTTGTGATTCTGATTCGTGATCCATCTGGAAGCAGTGCCAGATAATCCTAACACACAGAGTACAGTACAAGTCCTCCCAGTCTGGGATGGGAATTGGCACTGAAGCAAATTTGAGTTCAAAAGTTTAACCACCCTATAGTAATTTACACATCTACAAATAAATGGAGCTGTTCCTTGCTCTGTGCATTATATGAAATGGCCTTTCATGTTGGGACAGCTCGTGAGGAGGATATAGGGTTCTCATAGTCTACATGGAATTCAGCAATAACACCACCATAAAATTATGGATTTCCCTTGTTTTTAAAGCTGACAGAGGCTGGGAGGCTTTGAGTTGCTTTCTGTCTCCATGAAAATGAATCTTCAGGTTTTGTGTAATGTTTTTTTTATGCATTGTGAAATTCCCATGAAACGTGACACCTCGGGCTATGTAGACCCTGTGTAAAATGAGGAACTGAACCATGAAAAATGCACATCCTTAACTACTAAGCAGAGAATAAGTACTTGGGAAGTAGTCCCAGGGGCCTCTAAAGCCATTGTGGATGTTATATTATTTGACTACTCGAGCTTCATGAATGAGCCTTGAAAACAATGTACCGATTCCAACTGGTAGGAGCACATTACAGAGTATTTCTGCCTTTTTGTAGTAATCTTTAGCCTGAAAGTGTCCAAAACCTGATTCATTAGAGAAGGAGAAAACGTGCATAAAATAAAGACACTCGTAAGCCTGCACAGACATGAACGCTTGCACTAAGTGTGCAGCTGCTGGCGATTTCACTGCGAATTACTTCACTGAATATATGCACATAAACCACAGTAAAATACAGTTGGGAAATACTGTCTGATTATTCCCACTTCAGGATTAGATACTTACACAGCTATTTGTGATGGTGATTGCTAGGCTGCCACACAGAGTGCTCTATCCTGATTCAGAAGCAGGGAAAATTAAAAACTTTAAAGGAGGAGGGGGAAAGGTAGAGTCAAATGTGTAGGATAATTAGAAAGCGCTGACTGTTATTCCATGAAGGTGATTTTTGTGTGACATAAAGACGTGTCAAAAGTGAGATTCTTCAAATGTGTCAGAGTTAATTTCCGGATATGTTTGATTTATTTTAAGGTACATTTTAACTTTCCCTGTCTGGATTTTTTGCAAATGTCATGCATATGCATTTCTATTGATCGTGTTCTCATAGGTGCGATCAGAAAATGGGAGCAATGGACTGTGAACTCTTAAAAAACTTAATTTCATTACCATGAGGGAGTGACCTGCTTTAAGCCTCTGATTGTTGCTGCATCAACATATTAAAAAGCCATAGATGACTGAAGAATTTAAAAGCTAAGCCATAGGACTTGCATGTATTAGCACAGTATTGATTGTTAACCAGTTATAAATGCTGTGTTCATAAATGTGCGTCAAAGAAAAACCGTGCATCATTCATAGGCTGATGACAGTGACGGATAATCTTAGTGAGCATATGGAAATATTAAAGATTCTTTTTGCTGCTGTGGAAGGTTTCTGATTGCCTGTTCTTCCACATAGCCCTGAGGAGCACAGAAGGAGCAGCGTGTGCTCCCTGGGAAGGCAGAAGTAGCTAATAGCTGTGTGTTTACACAGGTTGAAGAAAAGATGGAAACTCTTTTTGCTGCTTTGTACTGAAGTTTAAGGACCAGTTTACCATCTGCCAGTGGTACTTGCTGCCCTCCTCCTTTCCCTCCTCTGCTACCTCCTGTGTGCAGGACTGGAGCCACTGACGGTGCTGTGGGAGTGAAGAGAGGAGAACGTGGGCCGGCATCCTCCCGCGCCCCACGTGTGCGTGAAGGCTGTCAGTGGATGCACGGTCTGGGGTTGAGCAGACACGGAGAGGCAGCAAAGCCAAAGTGCCACGGAAAGCCAGGTTATTGTTTCTTCCCTCAGCAAGCCAGAGGGAGAGGAGTTGTGGTTGGGGGTCCTTGCCTGCTAGTGAGTGAAAGCACAGATTTATCCATTCCTCCAACTTCTACAAAAAGTGGGGATTGATGAACTACAGACTTATTAACTGTAACATGATTTCTTTCTCACCATATTTTTGTGGAAGAGGGAGTTTTTCCTGTTTTCAGTGTGTGAGGCATTTCCAGTTTATTCCATGTAAATTCTGGTAGCTAAAGCCTGTGGATGTCAAGCCAGGAGGGGAGACTGTGCCCATCTCCTGTCCCCAGCAATGAGGGAGCGCTGGCTTGCACTAGCTGCTCAGTTGTTTAGAATGGATTTTTCAATAATTTTTCACTTTGTTTGAAATTTCTTTCCAGAGATTTTAGTGAAGAGAGTTTACTGATATAGGTGCCATGCAAAATAAGTCGTTTTTTCCTTTGCCTCTTCTAATTTGTTGACAGCAAGAAAATATTCTTCCCGCTTCCAACCATTGGAAGTACTTTGGCTCCCTCCCCCGCCTCCTGAAGATGATAAAAGTGAATAAAGGAAAAAGGAGGAGGCATTCAGGGTGTACAGGAGTCGGGAGGATTGTAGGCCTGTGGACTTAAGGTCAAAGCAGGATTCTTTCAGTCCCGCAAACTGGTGTTTCCAAAAGGCAATGGGTAGGTTACAGGAATGGGGCAAGGTATTGATGCTGAACTTGCTCAGTAATCTAAAAATTTCTGGATGAAAGAGATTATAGAGAAGAGGAGTTTAAAGTTTGCACCTGAGCGGCTCCTTGTCATATCAGTCCCGAAAGGACATATTAAAGGAAGGAAAATGGTATGTGAACCAAATGGTATGAGAGGGTCTTTATAAGGAAAGGTCTCCCTGCAGCCAGGAAGCCAAGGAGCATTAAATATGCC
The DNA here is from genome assembly GCF_009769465.1 of Tauraco erythrolophus. Lineage (NCBI taxonomy): Eukaryota > Metazoa > Chordata > Aves > Musophagiformes > Musophagidae > Tauraco > Tauraco erythrolophus. The sequence goes on from NC_141467.1 coordinate 30,081,434, forward strand.
ACAGGAAGGATTACTGTTTAAGGGCAGATCCTAAGGGTTACCTTTAATGAAAGGCTAGGATGGACAGACTTTCTTTTGGAGTTTACTACTTTTTCTTTTAACATTTCACAGTTCCCTGAAATGGAAAAACTTTAAAGATACTGCCGTTTGCCAGGAGGAGCTCTGTCAGATGGTTCTGCTGTTACAGTGCACTGACTTTAATCAAGGAAGTGATACTCAGGATTTAGTATATCTAGAACATGTTTTAAGTAGCTTTTTATTTAAATGACAGGTGGGATCTTAAAGGCTTCTGCCAATATTGAGAAATATCCTGTTTCCTCCTACTTAACCTCCCTCCTACTATACTTTATCACCTGCCTAGACAAGCATCTCAGCCTCCTCCATCCTTGTCTCTTCTGTTTCTGTTCCCGTCCCCCGATGCTCTGGCTTCTTCATTTTGTACTCCAAATCCTACTTTAAAAGAGCGCTGTCATTTTTAAAGTTATGCCCCAAATTGGCTTTGGGAACAGCGGGGTTGCGCAGCACTTAACTCCTGATGAGCTTCAAGTATCTAGAGTAACAAGGGTCTCTGTCTGCAGACTTTCACTTTGGGTGCTCTGAATTTCGGCAGTCTGCCCATGTGTGCAGAGAACGATCTTGGGGAGGTGGCACTGTTTTCTCACTCGGGCACTACAGTGGGCCAATATTTTGCTTTTCAGACAGCAACATTGAGACATGGTTTTCAACTTCTCAAAATTCAGTAGTGGGTCACCATAAGCTTGCTTTTAGTACTTAGGTTAATATCCATGATGGAAACATTGATCGTTAATATTTATTAATCAGATATATTTGTTGCTACGAATATTCTTTTATATGTGCTTTCAATAAAGGTTTCTTATGTTCTCTAACATGATCATAGACAAATGCACTAAGAATACTGTTCAGGTTGATTATTAAAACTCCTGAAGATTAAGGAATACCTGTATGATCTTACTTTGCAGGCATGCATGCCCCCTTTGTGTAGAAGCTGATCCAGTCTCTGATCACACAGTGGTGTGGCTTTTTTCCACAGCTGCTCTGCTTCAGTTTGTGAGCACCATCGCACCTGTGCACTTAACCAACACCTTTCAAATAGCTTGTCTTATCATGAGTGCTTTCTAAGGGTTTGGGATTTATTTTGTGCTATGCAAACTCGGTTATAAAATGTTTGTTTTCCTCATGGATTTTCCTGTGGTTTGTCACTAACTGTTATCTGAGAGCTGAAAGAGCAGCATTATCTTTGTGTTGCAGATAAGGAAACGAGGCACTGAAGAACAGACATATTCTGAATTCAAAAAGATTCAGTAAGCCTAAGTGCTGCTTTAGGGCTTGTCCTTGGGCTGGTTTTCCAAACTTGATATGGTACTTTCTGTTTATACCTTTCTAGTTTTTACCTTTAGGACTTCTTTTCCCATTTAAATTTTTGCCAAGCCTCTCCTAGTTTTCTTTCTGTGATCTTTCTATACATTTTCCTCTTCCCGCATCAACTTGCTTTCACCTTCATCAGTTTATTGGGTCATTTACATTATCAGTCCATTCATCAGCATTCATCAATTCATTTTCTTTAATTTCTTCACCAGTTTAACCTGGCTCAAACATCTTTTCTTCCCATCACCTCCTCCCACCTCTGCATTGTCTGTCCTGAGTTCTAGCACCACAGCTGTGTTTGTGTGATGCTGTAATGAACTTGGCAGAGGAATGTGTTTGTCTGAAAAATGAGGATGAAAAGGTGGATGTTTTGGGTGGGAGAGAAGGTGGATGTTTTGCTGTCATTTTGGATTTTTTTTTTTAGTACTGTTGAAGTACTTCAAGTACTTGAAGTACTGTTTAGTACTTTTTTTTTTAGTCCAGTTCTCTGTGGTGGAACACATACCCCTGTGCCAGCAAAACCCTGAGTTTGGCCTGAGACAAACCACTAAGGGAGAGTGTTGCAGTACTGCTATCAAGTATAATTTTCCTGAGTTTTCCAAAGAGCTCTGTGCCTGGCAAGGTCATGGAGCAGATTCTCCTGGGAACCATGCTAAGGCACATGGAGAGCAAGGAGGTGGTGGGTGACAGCCAACATGGCTTCACCAAAGGCAGATCGTGCCTGACCAACTTGGTGGCCTTTTATGATGGGGTGACAACATCGGTGGACAAGGGTCGACCAACGGATGTCATCTACCTGGACTTGTGCTTTTGACACTGTCCCGCACGACATTCTTCTCTCTAAACTAGAGAGGCATGGGTTTGATGGATGGACCACTCGGTGGATAAGGAATTGGCTCAATGGCCGGACTCAGAGAGTAGTGGTCAACGGCTCGATGTCCATGTGGAGACCGGTCACGAGTGGCGTCCCTCAGGGGTCCGTGTTGGGCCCGGCCTTCTTCAACATCTTTGTCGGTGACGTGGACAGTGGCATGGAGTGCACCCTCAGCAAGTTCGCCGATGACACCAAGCTGTGTGGTGCCGTCGACACGCTGGAAGGGAGGGATGCCATCCAGAGGGACCTCGACAGGCTGGAGAGGTGGGCCTGTACCAACCTCATGAAGTTTAACCAGGCCAAGTGCAAGGTCCTACATCTGGGTCATGGCAATCCCAGGCACAAATACAGACTGGGCGGAGAATGGATCGAGAGCAGCCCTGAGGAGAAGGACTTGGGAGTACTGGTGGACGAGAAGCTCAATATGAGCCGGCAATGTGCTCTTGCGGCCCAGAAGGCCAACCGCGTCCTGGGCTGCATCAAGAGGAGCGTGGCCAGCAGGTCGAGGGAGGTGATTCTCCCCCTCTACTCTGCCCTCGTGAGACCTCACTTGGAGTATTGCGTCCAGTTCTGGAGTCCCCAACATAAGAAGGACATGGACCAGTTGGAGAGGGTCCAGAGGAGGGCCACGAAGATGATAAGAGGGCTGGAGCACCTTTCCTATGAGGACAGGCTGAAAGAGTTGGGGCTGTTCAGCCTGGAGAAGAGGAGGCTCCGGGGTGACCTTACAGCGGTCTTCCAGTACCTCAAGGGGGCCTACAGGAAAGATGGGGAGAGGCTGTTCAGGAGGGCCAGTTGTGATAGGACAAGGGGTAATGGTTTTAAAATAGAGGGAGGTAGATTCAGGTTGGATATTAGGAAAAAATTTTTTACCATGAGAGTTGTAGAACACTGGAACAGGTTGCCCAGAGAGGTGGTGGATGCTCCATCCCTGGAGACGTTCAAGGCCCGATTGGATGAGGCCCTGAGCAACCTGATCTAGTTGGAGATATCCCTGTTCCTTGCAGGGGGGTTGGACTAGGTGACCTTTGAAGGTCCCTTCCAGCCCTAACGATTCTATGATTCTATGATAAGTATGTAGTCACAGCTTTGCTCTCTTATTTCTTGTCCATTTCTTTCCTCAACATTGCTCATGTTGGTCCTAATCCTTATGTTCCCTCCAGCCAAATAGCTTTTAGTCTTTCCCATTATTTCCCTCATTTATCCCAGTCACTTCATCTATTTTCATAACTCTCAGATGCTCATCAGGCTTTCTGTCAGAGTTCCTCCCTTAACTCTTTCATTTCTTTGAAACCCTCTGAGTTTAAATTTTGTTTCCTCCGACGTTCAGATCAGAATTCTCTTCCCCACCATCTGAGTAGCCAGGCAGTTCCTTTAAAACAAACCCAAAAAACCCTGACAAGCTGTCTGCTCTTGTTTGAGTGCCATGTCCTTCCTTGGTGGGCAACAGCTGGGAGCTTTTGAGCTCCAATGATGGAGTATTCAGAGGTTTTAGCAGATTACATATGTTACTAGAGACTATTGTAAATGTCAAACAACAGTTATTTCAAAACCTTATAACTGCACAAAGTTTGGACACATTTTAATGTGGTCTATATGAGCTTTCTCATTGACATGAGATTATAATTTTCCTGAGTTTTCCAAAGAGCTCAAAATCCAAAAATATTCCAATTTCAAAAAATATTGTCAACAATATCTTTAATTCCAGGGAGATGTTATTTTCCTCCTCCTGGCTTCCAAAGAAAGCGTTGTGTTTCAAAGACCTCAGAAAGTTTCAGTCCAAACTCAGACTTGGGAAATTATGGCCAGCTAAAGCCAAGAGTGTTTTCATGGGAACTATCAGGCAATTTTAGTAACAAGCAATAATACCTGTCCCATATGTAATGAGCCTTCAATTTCAGTTTCGTGAGGCTGACAGCTCACTTTAAATACTGAAAATACATAGGAAACTAGTGCTTTATTGACTAGAAGTATAAAATTACTCGTTTCTTTATTCTGGTCTTTAGCTCTAGTAATGTGAGTTGATGGGGTGACTACTAAACCAGTTACACTGAAAGTGTAATTGTTTAGTCTTTACATACAAAGAACTGACCTAAAAATGTTTTGAATTTAAAGAAGTGTTCTAAAGTTGAGTTCTTGTGTAGCATCTTAATCTTGAATTAGCAGAGCAAGACCTGATTGAGAAGTAAATGTTTTACCAGAACTGTCTGTTGGAATCTTACCTTTCTATCAGTCCTTTGGAATACATAATGACAATTAAATATGTAGAAAGTATCATTTGAAAGAATCCCTTTTGGCTGGATTACAAGGCAGGATTTGTCTCACTTAATTCCAGTTTCCTTGTCTCAGGTAGAGACTTGAGCAAGACAGAACGCAACACGCCTTTGTGATTGAACTGGATTTGCTCCCTGAAGAGCAATTTGCTTCGTATCTGCTGTTATCTTTTGTTTCTGTATGAGGTCATGAGCGTGTCTGCACTTACGGTTTAACATAGAAGGGACTTGGGTATTTGATGTAATTTAGTTCACTTCCATCTGAACATGTTCTTCAAGAACAGTAGTGGGAACTCAGGAGAAACTACTTCAGACCTGTATACTTTCTCAGTTGTGAGAAGAAAGTCATTGGTGATAGAGATTCTCAGTCTGAATATCCATGGTTATTTCCCTCAAACAACAAGTCTAGTCTGTCTCTCTTTGAAAACGTTGAATAAGCTGTTTTATAGTTAGTTTTATGAAAAGTATATGTCCTTCAGGCACTTTCATTGCATTTGGTGGATATGTGGAGGGAGATGAGATGAGGAAGGAAACAGAAAACCCCCTGTAAACCTGTTCCTGCACTCAGGAGCTGGAGATCATAAACATCTAGACTTCACATTTTCAAGCTTTGGGATTCTTGGTGATGTGAGTGACATGCTTATTGCTGTAGTTGGTAGGCATAGTCAATGCTTGCTGTAAAGAGCAATGGCACCATTATGTGCTCAGTGGGTGTAATGGTTTCCTGAATCATCTAGTAAAAGAGCAAGAATTTCTCTTGGATTTTAGGGGCTTCTCAAGAAGGGTGAGCTCCTATGTTTGGCATCTGAAGTTATGTACTGTGAATGTCACCTTTGCCTGGATCTCTATAGACAAGTAGGAAATGGAATGCATGAAAGAACGTAAGATAGAAGCCAGTTTTGTAATGTTTTATGCTCATTGGACACGTACTATAGAAACAACAGCCCCTGTGTAGTACATACCTTTTATCTGTGCTGATTCTAAAAGAACAAGTTGGGAAGGACATTTGGACCACCCGTAGACTCAGAGAACTGGATCTCCTATAAGTACATGCAACTGTCCAGGCATGCTTGGGACTGCCAGGCTAGTCGAGACAGGAGTCTGCCTGCCCCACAGGTCTTGGTCAGAAAAAGACTCATGGTCTGTACTTGAGTCCACTGGAAATGAATGACACCTAAGAGCCCTGCATTTTCAAATGCTAGACTTAGTTGCTCTCCATGGCTGGCGTTCACGGATGGCAGAATTGTCATTTCAAGGGGTTTTAGCCGAGTTGCTTCAGTTGAACAAAGACCTGAGTAGAAAGACTTGAGATTTCCAAAATCAGGAAAACAAGACAGAATCCTACTAATTTCATGCCAGCAGAGCCAGCTTTTGGCCAACAGAACTATAGTGCATGTCCTTCCAAACCTGACATAACAGCTGTGTGGTTGGATGTGCCACCTAGAACCAAAGCTCTAGGCACGCGGTGGCCCATGCCAGTCCAAGTGTGATTGGCCAAGTACCATGGACAGGGGCGGCTCAGCAACTGTCTGCACAAGGCTTGGAGCTCAACGACGTAGTTGGAAAAGATCTTGTAAGCCTGCACAGGTGGTGCCAAATCAGCAATTATTAATTGCATGTAAAATAGGTAAGCCCTCCTAAGCTCCTTCTCATGGACATTCGAGATTCAGTCCTTCCATGCGATTGTGTTTGGTCCAGAGCTATTCAAGGCCTTTAAAACGCTGTCTGATAGATAAAGAAAACTGCCTCTGTCTGTAACTTTGAGAAAGCTCTGCAGGTGTTCATGGAATCCTCTTTCAGGGTGTTTCCTGAAAGAAATGCCAAGAAAACCCTTTCTAGTACCTTTCTGTGTCAAACGAATTTCAAGAAGTCATGGCCTGTAGTCTTTGTATTGAATTTCATTTGAACATGGTGATGCTGTGATCTTAAGCAGCCTTGTCCTCAAGCTGTTTTAGAACTTTATGTGAGCCAACTTGTAGATGGAGCACTGACATACTTCTTCCAGATGTGTATCCGAATATACTACTTTGTTACAACCAGAGTATTCAGACTGTTGTTTGGCTGTGGTTACCCAGAGATGACTGTTTTTAGAAGCATGCAAAGAACCATTGCAAAGGTGGTGGCAAAAAAAAAAAAAAGGTTGGTGTTTTTGGTTTGTTTGGGTTTTTTTCCTACCTATCGTAAAATATTTCACGAATGGCAGTTGTCATCATCTGCTTGTTTTGGCAAGACCAGGTACACAGAAAAGAAAAAGGTGATATATTTGGGTCAGGGAAACAATGTTAACTTGAGAGACTGAAGCTTCTTATTCCTGTTATACTATAAGGATAGTGAAATGTGTAATGCTACCAGTGCTGAAGATACCTGAAGAAGAACTAATATTTACTCTCAAGAATCTGTAATTTCTTGGTATGCAATCAGTGTGAATACGGCAACACGTGTTCTATCCTCGATTTCTGGATTCTTTCCCCATGCTGCAATTATAATTGTCAGGCAATCAGAGGAGTGTTATGGCTGCTCTGTCCTTTGTGCATGACATAGTGAAGAGCTATGCACCAATTCAGTGTATCCAGGGGGAATATCCATACTTGAGCACAGCTTCACCACTGTAATCAGTGCATGGGCTCTGGCAGGGAGCCTGAAAATGTTATTTCTTCCCAAGCCTATGGAGGGGCATGGCAATGATGTTGGCGTTTGTATTAAACATATGTATGAATTAGGGTGAAAGTAAGTTCCTGGGAAGCTTACTTATAGCTAGGTCGCCGATTTTTCCCTCACTCCCATGTCATGTTACTTTGCATTTACTGGAATAATTCAATTTACAGTTTGAATTCTATAAATAAAGTTAATTTTTAAACTTATTTATCTATATATCACTGCATTGCCCAAATGTTCAGGAATACATTGATTCAGTGTGCATTTTCAGTAGCAGTTTTTTGCCTGCAAAACTGAGGGAGAGCATGATGAACACCAATGCTCTGAAGTTGTAAGACAAGCTTAAATAACATTGAGTTATTAGAAATAAAGTATACTGGATTCTTTGTATTTGCAGACTGATTTTTGCACATAAGAGGTTTAACTCTGCAGTCAAAAGACCAAGAAGCTTGGAGGAGACTCTCAGCTAATTACATCACTCCAGAACCTGAGGCCGTAGTTAAAACACGAACAGATTGCTGTGGAGTTTGAAGAACTGCTCCGTGTCAGGTGATGGTGCTAGAAATGCTGTTCCTTGTGACTGCAAACATCCCTTGGAACAGCTGCTGCTGCGTACAGGCGCAATGTGTGTGTGCATCATGACCCAGTGGGCACAGTTCTGTCTTTAGATGTTGTGAACAGGGATGGTTCTTACCAGCAGGAATTTGCAAAGTTTTGTTTCAAACTAGGTTAAGACCTGATGGCCTTGAATGCGCTTTTGTTTATCCTACTGACATGACTAAGAGTTAACTCTTGGCATGTGTGAAGTACACAAATTGGGTCCAGAACTCTTAAATATGTAGGAGTCTCTTCCATAGTTATTTGCCCCATCATGTTGTAGCGTTCTAGCAAACAAAAACGCAGTCATCCTGAGAGTTATGTTAATATTGGAAAAATAAGCTTTGGCTTTCCTACAATACCAAAAGATCCATCTTGTTTGTATTGACATTTACTGGCCATTTTTCATTTCAAAGGCACCGTGATCATTCCCTTGAATCACAAGAGCTTTTTTTATGTAAACAAAATGTTTGGAAAAGTTCATTAAAAATAATCAGGATAATGCAGTGCTACTTGAGCTGATGCTGTCATTTTTCAGTAATGTTCTTTTGTGTTTATTCATAAGTTTTTTAAAAAAGTCTTAAGATTAAAACGTCATAATTACTGGATTATCCTGTGAGAACCACAAACACTTTACTGTACATCGTGAAATGCCAGTAGATGTCTTACTATATGCTTCATATAGAATACACAGGACTTTGGTTTCTCTAAATATTGTGATTTTTTTTTTTTTGTTATATTTCTACTCTTCCCCCAACTTTTGTGCTCTCAACAAGAACCACATTGCGTTTGAGGGCTTTTTTATATGCTCTAATAACTTGAAAGAATTTTAAATCTATGTTGTTCTTGCTGCTAATGAAGAACATTGCATGCTACATTTTTGGAAATGATTTTTTTTTGTCTTATTTTTCCAGTCAAATGAAATTCAGAGAGCTTTCAGTTAAAGAAAAGAAAATTTCAATTTTTAATTTCTTCTCTGATGATTCACATCTTCTTTATACCACCATTACTGCCAGCAGAAAAGATCCAGCAAATCAAGATTGTAAAGACAGCTTTACTTTTAGAAAGCAATATTCCCCCTGTAAAAGACTTTAAGCTTTCCTTTGCCATCACTGTGCAACAGTACGATATTATGTATGTCTGTCAGTGAAAAGATAGCTTCTGCTGCCTCTACTCTAGCTGGAAGAAGTTAGGGAAAACGTTACTTTCCTGTTATGAGAAAGCAGAACAAAATGTCAGTCTCTCCCTGTCTTCCTGCACCATTGCTGTTTGTTCCTGTATCCCACACCATCCACTCCGTTCGTCTAGAATCTGGAGCTGGTCTGGGTTAAATGCACTGATTACCTATTTTTGGTGGGTCAATTGGTCTTCTTTCAGTTCTTGATCCAGTTATTCATGGGCATGTATAAAAAGCTGCATCAGGACAAGGTAAGCCTCTCTCTTGAGCAGGAGAGGGCCATCATCTTCCAGTGATGGCGCTGGCTTTTTCAACATGTGAGTGAAATTCTTGCTCCAGTGACTGGGCTGAAAACAGCTGTTTTCTTCTTGCTGTTACTGGTCTGTGGGTTGATCCTACACAAGGCAGTTTTGACTCCAGCTGTTTCAATATAGCCATCTGTAAAATCTTGCACTACTATATTTAGTATTTTTTAATTGTTGAGGGTTTTTTTCAAGTTTGTGGACAGAATTATATACTCACGGTGTTTTCTTGAACATACATGGAGAAGACGAGAGGCTTCTTCCTGTTATGACTGGAATTGGATTATGCTGCTTGAGGGCAGAAGCACCAGGGCCCTATCTGCTGGGGAGGGCTGAGTTGGAGAGAGCTGGAGAGTGACCTGGAGAGGTCTATGTGCTGCTGCTCCAAAAGAGATGGAGGAGAGCTGCAGGTGTTGCTATGATTTGAACATATCTCTGGTAATAACTACCACCCATTCAGCCCTGCCTCTTCATTTTGTTGCAGCAGTCTGAACCAGCCTGGCTGTTTTAGCACATGGAAGTGACAAACTGTGACTGTTTGACTCTCTGACTAGTCTGCCACCTTAGGAAAGTGCTCATACTGTGGGTGCATGCGCTTACCACTGTGTTTCTTGAATTGTTTCTCATATGCCCATGATTCTATTAGAGACTAGGTAGAGGAAGGGAAGATGGAACAAAGTCGAAGTTAATATTTTTTCTTACATTTTTTTGAAAAAAGGAGGCGAGGTGAAGTATTCACGCTATTCAACATTACCCACCCAACTTGACTAAAGGAAGAAGCTAATTTCCTTAGGGCCACTGGGTAATTGAAGGAGACAGATTTCTCAGGAGAATGGCAGAGCAAGCCCAGTTTTTATTCATTTACTTTAGGAGACTAGCCAGATAATCGCTTAGGTACCTAAAGCCAGCTGATACCTAAAGAGACAAGTGCTGGGAATAAAGTGTGGAATTCCTCTAAGACATACCAAAGAACCTGTAAATGCTTTCAAAATAATGGCACAATGCATAATAGGCATAATATTTGTATTAGAGTGCATCGGAGAGAGGGTGGGGTGGATATGCACAGGAATTCATATACGTTTCTTCTAAGTACTCATATATGAAGCAGAATTGAGGTTGTTAAAGGATTGCTTTCCTGTATCAGACTAAAATGTAACAGTCCAAAAGTTATTAGTGGTTGTGAGACACAGATTACAGTAAGGATGCATTTTGTTTGGCATTTAACTCTTTTTTATGTAATTTATTTAGGAGCAGTGGCATTTGAATGATCTCATTGCTAAAGATAAAGGAAAATTGACACCCTTTCTTTGAATCCAGTTTTACTAAGGTGTTTGAGATGCTAAATATAAGGAGAGCGAAGCAATGTAATGCATTACAGATGTTGACTGGGAAAAAGGCAAATGTAATTCCCTTCCTGCCATCCTGATAACCATGTGTAACCCATCCTGTCCCTTCAAATAAGTTCCACCTGGGCTCAGTTTGCCTCCTAAGAAACAGAGGTTTTGTTGTCTCATGGGAATTACCAATATGGTGGAGAGTCCATAGGTTCCTGCCTTTTTGCAATGTGGTTGGTTTTTTTTTTTTCAGAGCATGGTGTAACTAGCACTGTACTGACTGGAGAGTTGTGGAGTATTTCTCCAAGGTTATGTGGATGATTGGCATCCTCTGTGTCAGAATGACTGTATTTTAGGTCTTAAATTAAAGCTCTTAGTCTAGCAATCTTTTTTTTCCCCCCCTTAAGCAAAAGGTGACTTATAGAAATGTCAGCTGGCTCTACACTTCAGACTTTCCTTTTGTATAACACTTGAAAACAAAAGCCCCAGACTAAATTGCCTTGAAATGAAAATTGTTTTTATTAGTGCTGTATTCATGTCATACTTGATTCTGCCAGGTCTCCTCCTTTCAGTGAGAGACAGGTCACATACATGTAATCCTGCTTTCCAGCACTGAGTGCCAATAAGTCATGTGGACTGCAGCAGGCAACTGTCGCTTAATATCTGATGTTGGGAGATTAACAACAGACTCAAGTGACATCTGGAGTGCTAAAGTGAAAATCAGCCTTAATTAACTAGATTGTCTCTTTCATTAGCAAAACCAACAAGTAGAAGACCTTTGGAAAGCTGTTTTTGAAAATTAATGTAGATTGAGATTTTTCATTATAGTTTTGACCTCAGAACACTGGGGCATCCTTACCAGGCCTATGAAGGTGTGACAGTGCCCTTTTTGTCAGTGCTGCCAGTGAAATTTATTTGCATGTACTTTGTTGAGGTTTCTTGTAATGATTGCCTCTTCTGGTGTTCTGGTTAATTTGTGTCCTTAATCAATGAAGCTTCTGTCTCATGGAAGGAAAATGGTAATTTAGGACCCTGGCTGTGACTTTCTATGGAAGAACCTGCTTCCTCGATGAGTGTGACGGTCAAGGGGGAAGGTGGCCATAAGCTAATAACTCCTGGAAATTGTCCAAAGGAATGGTCTGTCTCTCTTCATCAGGCACTCTGTTTTCTGCTATACTAACAGACTACCATAATTTAGGTAAATTAGGTTGTCTATATAGTTCTGCTACTATAATTCTCTCCCCTGAAAATAAAACTTAATGACAAGGTACTTCAACTTATTAGGAAGCAGTAGACTCTTATTGTTTACACTTTTGACATTGCCTTTATGGCTTTTTCTAGCCATTCTGTAAGTCACTCAGAAGAGGTCAGGAAAGGGAGATGATATGCATTAATTCAGTTTTCTGCTCACTGTTGTTTGCGTAATGATTAATCCCTTAATCAGAGGTTTACTTTAGCCAGTATGAAAGATTTTGTACAAATAAACAGCAACCCTTTTTTAAACTAATTTATACACGCATTAAAGCATTTATCGTGAAGTGGCTATGGCTTTTTTATGACACCGTAAGACTTGAATTTTGAGAGATTGCTAAATGCAGATACATATAGTTAGAGATGTTTATCTGCAGATACACATCTGTATACATGATGCATATTTATAAGCAAAAGTACGTGCACAAACATACTCAAAACCAAATATATGTTACTGCAAGATGCAGGGAGAAAAAAACATTGCTGGACTGTAGAAATGGTCTGGAAGAAGTAATTTACACTGCAATAGGGCATTTAATCTGTGTTTGGAGATTTCCTAATCTTCTAGCTCTCTGAAATTTTTTTGCTTAATCGTAATTGTAGGTGCTAATGTAGGTGGGTTTCAAAAACTAAAACGAAAATATCGTCCTATTTGGAAGGCACAATTCTTTGCATAGGTCTTGACTGACCTTGCTAGATCCAGAGTGTTTGTGACTGGTTGTACAAAGAAACATGCTATAGAAAAGGTGCAAGAGGAAAGCACTGTGACAGCCTGTCACGCAGAGAATAAAATATAGCTAGTCTTTGAGTTCTTCATTCTATAAACTCTATATTCTTCATGTAAATTAGATGAGGAATGTGTACGGTTTGTGCTGTGTACAGAAAGCTTGTTAAAGTTGGCAGTCTAGATTTAAGAAAAAAGATGGTGAAAGAAGACAGAGGAGGTAAATGCAGCGATATCTCATTTCAGCTTTGTAGTTGTTAAGAGCTCTGAGGGCAGGCAAGCTCTGTGTGACCTTGGAAATCCACTTGGGACTCTAGTACCTCACAACGTCTCTGCTTTACATTTTACTCTCCAGCTTTATGAAATGTCATGTAATTAAACCCTCAAAGAAGTGAAAGGTGACTGTTGAATCTCATGAGTTTACATGTCATTTTTTTTCCCCCTTTTCCTTGAGTTTCACGTTTTAGTGGTCAGAAGATAGGAAGACATAGAGGATTTGCAACTTTTCTATGTGCATGTGCGAAGAAAGATTTTTAAGGAGATGGCAAACACACCTCAAGTTGAACAATTAGCTCTAAAGGTGCCGTTTCCATGAATCGGCCACTTTTCAAGAAGGATGTGAAGTGCATGGGAAGGTTTTGCTTGTTTTGTTAGTTTGATCATTTCCTTCAAGCATATTCTTAAAGCTCTTTGACTAATGTGAAAACTATAAAATGTTTCTTTTGGCAACAGATAAATAAAATATTATGCTGGAAATCATCCCGAAAAAAGAAGACATTCTCGATGTTCAAGAAAATCTCATCTCTCACCATCTGAAAATTTCTGTTCAGAGAACTAGTAAAAACTCCTCCTTGTGTTTCCTTCTACAAGATGGGGGAAGGAAGGGAGGAAAGTAAAGCAAAAGAGCAGTGTGCATATGGTCAACCCAAAATTAATTGCTTTGCTAATGCTGCCATTCCTCTGAGTGACCTTCCCAAGGTGTTACCATGTTTACGTTATAAACTGGACCAGCTGCCTGAACTAAGTTGCATGGTGGTAAATGCTGTTCCCTCCCTCTGACCCTGCTCAGGAATTCAGGAAGGGAATAAGGGAATTAATTGGGTCTTTCTCAAAGGCGACTACAGCAGTGGTGTGGGGTACCTTGTTGCTGTAGGGTTCATTGAAGGTTTGGGGGCTGATTTCCATTCCTGTTTCATTTAAAAAACACATTGCAAGGAAGGAGAGTCATTCTTCGAAGGGAAGATTTGGTAGGAAAAGATCGATCGAAGATTTGGTAGGAAAAGAGCTCTCTACTGGTCTTTTCTGCTGAAAAGCAGCATTAGGAAGAGTTGGAAGGTTTTGTGGGGACAGAGCTATGTAGTCTGGAGAGTTTGTCTAGAGATTTATGTAGTTTGCGTAGGCTTTCTGGCTCTGAGCCTTTCTGTATGTTAAACTTGAAATGAGATGAAGGCAGGCGGGAAAGAATAGATTTTATTTTTTAAATGCTTGTACCACCAATGTTGATTCTTTCTCTCACCACTTCGTATTTTATTTCTTTTTGTGAAGTCACTTGAATTGGATGCATTTTAGACAGCTTATTTATGTAACCAAGTCAGAAGCTCTCTCACAAGTTGATGTGCAAAAATGGAGATCTCAGAGGTTCACACAGAGAGGTATTTTGGAGTCTCAGAACTTTCTTGGAAAGATGTAGAACAATTTAGTTAACATTTATTGTGCAATGGTTGTGCAATAATTTTTTACAGGTTTAAATCAGCTATAGTGCTGTAGTGTTGACTTTGTAAAGCTCTGAGATTTTCTTACACAGTAGCACGCAGCTGTCCTTGTTTAACTGATAACTACTGTTTACATTTATTTTTTGTACTATTTGACCACAAAATGTGAATTACTGGCTTTCAGGCTCTTCTGCTGCTTTTGCATTTTGTGCTAACATAAATCGCTTTGGATCAAGCCGTGAATCAAAATAAGTATATTTCAGTTCCACTTTGTTTTCTTCACCAATAAAGCAACTCAGGTATTTTATTTAATTTTCAGTTTTTCCATTATTTGTCTCATATGAACAGTGAAAGTCTACTCTTCTGCCTTGAGCAATCAGGAAAGGATGAGATTAGTGAAAATTAATTCCCATCTGCAACTATGAAACAAAAATAACAGCCCTAGAGATAGTAATGATCATTTGTGAAGAGCAAGGACTCTTTCCATATGCATACTTCATAGTTTAATGCAGATGCAAATAAATAGTTTACTCCATTTTGTTTGACAACCTTTCATTTTACAAGCGTAAGTTGTTCTGGGTGGCAATGACGATCAAAGGGTTAGCAATTGCTACTTGCAGCTTTCTCCCATACGTAAGGATACTAGCTCCCCAAAAAGGTGAGATGTTTGTTGAACAGATGCTTGGAGCTAAAGATGCTCTTCCAGGACAACTGAGAGGCCATAGGAGCAATGGCCTGGAGCAGAACAGAGGTCTGTTGTCTCTCTTCATGTCATAATCTTTCCTTTCCAGAGTCTGATGCGAAGAGCCGCAGGATGCTCTTCATTCTGTTAAGAGTTCGATAGGGTGATGAGAAAGTTTTGGAGTTTGGTGACATTTTATCAGTGCTGCTATTGAGGAAACAGGGATGAAGAGGAGTTGTCCCAAAAATGGAAAATAGATCAGAGGACGATAAAGCCACACTTAATGGTTGATGGGTGGTGTTTTGTGGAATGTAGGAAGTAGCTTGGGGATATCACAACTCTTCAATCTGCAAAGTGCCTCTGGATGTATCAACCTGAATTATTGTCCATCTGAAATAACTCTTGCTTCTTCAGACTCCATGTGTTGTCGCAATGATATCCTGAACTTTTAAAATCATGACTGGTGAACCAATCTCTGACAACATGACTTCTATTATAAACCAGAAATGGTTTGTAGACTTGTTTTGCTTTAGGATATGTAAACGGTTAATAGGGGTAGTATTTATTCTGTTAAATTAAACAGCAAAAAACAGTGTAATGAATCTAGCAGGTTCATTGCCTTTGGGCATAATGTTGCAAATTTTTTACCCCCACTTTTTTTAAAAAAAAAAAAAAAACAACAGCAAGGATACCAGCTTAAAAAAAAAAAAAAAGGTAAAGGAACATAATGTTTATAAACTCAGGATTTTCAGACACTACAAGGGTTGTCATTCACTCTCAATTCAGCTACTTACTTTGTATGAGTTATGGTACAGTATTTAATTTTATGATCATATACCGCTTTTCCTTAGGCCTCTGCTTGACTCAGTACATACAGTCAGCTTGACTGGAGGAAGACTTAAGGGCCATTCTGTGGAGCAACCATGCCTGTAGTGACCTCTGCCTTTTGCCACGGAAGTCGGAAGGCTAATGAGTCCTCAAAGTGCAGGGGAAAAAAAAGGATCGTGGTGATATTAATATTAAGGTGCCCTGACATGGAGAGAGAGAGAGATATTTTTGTCTGAACTTCTGCCATAGTATTTCTATGCCGTGAATGCTTCGCAAGTCATTTCAGTTAAACTTATCAGAAAGTATCATGATGTTCCCTGTTCATGTATGTTTGTAGTTTTCTTGGGGACTAACCTGAGACCATGCTGCACAGAGCTGAACTCAGGTGCAGCTGTTCTGTGGATACTTGAAGTATAATTTTATCAAAAGATATATCAAAAGATATTCTCAAAAATCAGATTGTCAGTGTGACGTCCAGACGTAGTGGAAGCTCCAACTTCTCTGCAAACCAGAACAGAATCATTTCTTTGCCTCGTTGGTGTGCTGTGCAGAAAATGTCTTCAGACCTGTGAAGCACTCGGTATATTGATGAACGGCATAGAAAACCCTGCAGGAAATGAAATATTCTGTCTTCACAGGACGTTTGCACTAAAAAATTCCTAGGACCACACACTAAGAAAAGCTCTTTTTAGACGGTATTTTCCAGCACTTGCTTTGAATGAGGTAGTACTCCAAAGCTCAGAAATAATGTTTCTTGGAATTTTTTTGACGTAGTTAATTTTGTGCACAAAGTAGTCCGAATGAAGTTTTCTACAGGAATCTCAATTCTGTCATTTCTTAAATTTCACATGCTCGAATTTTGTATGCCTAATCTTCTTTTAACTTCTTTCTAAGCACCCAGAAACCATTAATTGCCTGTGGTGGATTTAGCTTGACCATGGACTCCCTATGCCATGGATGTGTAGCCTTCTATGCTGGTTATGCACAGATGGTTTGGGTTCGGTCCACATCACTTACTGAAGGAGTGTTGCACAGAAGTGTCCGTGATATGTAGAGGACTGGCGTGGGTCTGGAAGTAATTTAGCTGCTTCCATGTGGAGCTTGAGGTTATTGCTCACAGAGCAGACCTCGGCAACCTTGCTCCAAACTGTCTAATGTGAGAAGCTGTTAAACTTCTTTGCCTCTAAATTGCCTCTGCACCATCTTCTTCAGTGTCAGTGTTACCCAGGGTCCTGTGTAACTCATTAATGGAATGCTGACCAGTAACACAGTTATAGAAACTTGCGCTCATACGGAGGATTACCAATAATGCTATGGTCACTGAGTTGTAATAATGTCAACAAAATGGAATAAAATCACCCAAAGATATTTTTTGGAAATAAAATGTGATCGTTCAACGTTTATAGGTCAAATGAAATTTACACCCTCAAATATTTTTCTTTGTTCTGCAGCTATTTTATTCACTTTTTTATGGGATAAGGAAATAAAGTGAAAAGCAGAGGTTCTGTAAACTGCCTTTCTGTCGATCAGAAATTAGGATTTAATACAATTTTGTAAATGTATTTTTGCCTGAGGATTTTGAGGAGGGAGAAAAAATGGGATTGGTGTGCATTCTGCTTAGCTATACACCTATCTAAATTCAGTCAGAGAGGAGAAAAGTCTGAGCATGACACTGGTGGAGATGATTTTGCTGTGTTTCTCTTTAAGAACTGCTGTAATAAGATGACATTCAGTATTCGAAGGGGTTCTCACTCACCGTTTTGAAGGGAGGAAAAAGAATGGGCAGATTAGAAGAGAATTACAGTTAATTTGAAAGGAATCTTTGCTCATTATCTGAGATGAATGAGCAGAGCCACAGATCAGCTTTTCAATCAATATTTTGGAAAAGTGTGAGCTCTGTACTTAAAGGGATTTGTGATGATGTCTCTTCCCTGCACCTTTTTCTCATGGGAAGTCCACTTCAAATGGGAGATATGAACTTGTGACTTGAGCACATTCTTTACTGTGAGATTTGAAAGGAGACCGTGTAACCTTAAATTTCACATAGCAGCAGACATACTTGAAACAAAAAGAATAAAAAGCACATTTAATGAAGTGTTGTATCAGTTTGCTTTCTAGTGCTGACTTTGGCTTTTTTTAGCCAGTTCTTAAAGAATAGAGTCTTTCATTAATTTGCCCTAACAAGCATAAATTCGGGAGATGAAAGTGAATTCTTTAACAGCACACATGTTACTGCACGGTGGAGTATATCCAAAATGTTACAGACAGGCTGAACATGCTGAAGAGCAATAAATATCTGAAAAGTATATCAGGAATTCAGTTTTGGCATCCATTATGGTGTAATTACGATGAAGAAAATTAGAAGGATATACTCACTGTTATTTTTTAAGGCAGCTCAGTGAATAAAAAGTGATAGATGCATTTTTTTCTTAAAATCGTTTGATGTTGGGTTGCATCTCTCAATAGACAAAGACACAGAGACTTTGATTCAATCAGCTTTTATTTTCAGGCTGTTTGGTTTGAAAGTTTTGTAGCCAGCACACTAGGGCAAGGAGGCCTTATTTCCAGTCTTGTCTGTGGTTTAAACAGACACGCTTCCTTCTCCCAGTTCACTTAAGAACAATTTTAATTCAATTGCTGACCTTGAAGCATCATGAGTTTTTATTTATCCTACTAATTTTTGCTCTTGAGTCTGTCCTTCCTGAGCCAAGGAGGAAATCAATGTTTTTGAATGGTTTGGAATATAGGTAGACACGAAAAACGTGGCTTTCTGTGCTCCTCTGCAGTGCTCTTTAAATCAGTTGGTTTCAAGATGACAAAAGCATTGAAGAAATCTTAAGTTTATATTGACTAAATTTGAAAAGCAAAGCTCCTGTATGTTTTTGCTGGTAACATTTCAAATGCTACTCACATGTCCCAGAATGGTCTTAGTACTTCTGTGCACTTGTCGCATCTCTGTCTGTTGAGATGAAGAAACCCAACGCGTCCCTTCATACGCACTTTAGGATGTGTCTGAAATCCTGTAGCTGTTGTCGCTTTAGCAACAAGTATTGAGAAATGTTTGAAGTGATGCCTACTTGAGGTGTTTTGTAGTGCTTCTTAAAATAATGATTCCTGTATTGTGAAACTTCTTCACACATGGTCCCTTATTTTGGGAGAAGAGGGAACTCTGTTCGGAATACATCGCCAGGTGAAGAAACTATGTGAGAATTAAAAACCAGCTCAATATAGAAAAAAATACAGCTGGAGAAATTTACTTGTATTTTTTTGTTATCAGTGTAGCTCTTCTATGGCATTCCCCAAGCACACCTTACGCTACTAGCTAGAATAAACAGTGTTTGAATTTTACTGAAAATTGGATGGCTACCTAAGTGTCACTTTTGGCAGCGTGTTTTGTTCCCTGCAAAGCCCTCCGAGGGAAGTGATGTGAAACGTCAGTGATAGAATTACTGTTTTCAGTGACTGTCATTCATCTTTCTTTTGTTGCTTTTCTGTTCTTCAGGAATATAGCATGTATCATTTTTAGAAATCCATGCTTATTGAGCATGTGCCAGAATACATGAATTGTGGAGACTGGCTTTTGAGTAGCAGAAGTAACTTTATCTGCCCACTGAAATCGTTTTGACATGCTGTAAGCCTCCCTGCCAAAGTCTCGTTTCAGTGTATTTAGCTACTTTACCAATTGCAATGGTGTTATTTCAGGATGCTAAACTGGGCCCGCATTTACCTGCCCAGCATGGCACCTTGGAGAATGAAGCTGAGCTTGAAAAACAAGGAACTGCAATCTTGGGAAATATTAGCACTCATGATAACAACAGCACGTTACTACATGCAACAAAAGATCATTGATCAATGTTTGTGCTTTACAAAAACTGTGCTGAAGTCTTGTTAAGGGGTAGAGCAGTGTTTGGTGTTTCAACTGGCACGGGAATTTACCTTTTTTTCTTTTATTCCTCTTATTATACAATAACGCTAGGAATTCCTGTGTTTCCTCTTTTTACTTTCTGAGAATCTTCCTTTTTGTTTAGGAAAAATGTAAATATTAGGAAATGTGGCTTTTTTTTCCAAGAAGAAGGAAAGAAAAAAAAAAGCTGTCAGTGAGAATCTGTCATTTTTTCACTTCAAAACTGACAGGTTTCTTCCTGGAAGGTTTACTGTCATACTAACAAGAAATACTGTTGATGACTAAAAGTGCTTGGTATGTGAACACGTTTACTCTGCCGTGTGTCCTTTTTCTGCTCTGGTGTTAGTCCATTTGTTAGACAGCCCAGCTGTGTTACCCTTGGTTCTCTTTGCTTTTCACATAGGGCAGGAACCCCAAGACAGTGTGCTGCTTTTCATAGTCACCGCAAAAGTGCCCGACTGCAGTCAACGAAGATCCTATTGGCGTATAATAGAAAAAAAAATTGTTTCATATATTCCCTCAGAGTTTTGTCTGCCCCAAGTGCAAAGGCGCACACAGTCTGACAATCAAAATAAGCTGTTTTCGCTAAGACTGAAGATTGATTGCGTTTTCTTCCAAACTCATAGCTGACTCTACAGTATTTCCCAGTCCGAATGCTGAGTTCATTCTCAAGGCTTAACGTTTTGGCATGTAAAGGAGATGCTGGAATTCCGAACCGATGTGCTGTGTGTAATTGATAATGATTGATAAAAGACAGCTAGCACCTGCGGGACCTTTCTTTGTGCAGGGTAAATAGGTGTTTGAAGGGTTCAAGAAAGGGACCTGCAGGAATTATCTTTTACATTCTGCAAAGGTTGATTTGTGTTTCCCTCTTTGTACCTTCAAAGTCAGGATTAGTATTGTTTACACAGACAGAAGGCTTACGATCATGGTGATTAATGAAGAGGGAAAGGCCTTGAAATCCATCACATCTAGCACATTGCCAGACTAAATTACTCAATCAGCTCCCAAATAGAAGGGCTAAGGTATTGCTTAGCTTGAGAGTCTCGCTAAGTTTCTCCAGTTTAATCCTAATTTTAAGGTAAATTTTGTTTTCTGACTTCTAGCTCAGCCTAGCTATTGTTTCTTGACTATGGATTAATCTTCAATTTAAATTTAGTTTAATTCAATTTAAATATTATGTGAGGGACTAAATATAGGAGTGGTAGACAGAGCCAGACTGCAGTGGTGCATAATGAGAGGACATGGACATCAGCTGAAATACAGGAAATTTTATTTAAACTTAAAAACCAAACCAAAACACCTGGGAGGCTGTGCGGTTTCCACCCCTGGAGATATATTCAACACCCAACTGGACAGAGTCCTAAACAACCTGCTCTGCATTTCCTTGGTTTGAGCAGGGCGTTGGACTAGGCAGTCTCCAAAGGTACCATTCAACCTTGTCTGACCTGAGATCCTCTGATTCAATTTTCCTGCTGTGGTAAAGTGCTTGGATACCTGAACATGATAAATCCATTACAAAAAGTTTAAAATACATTTAAAGATGAGTCATAATTTCTGCCCTAAAGCCAAAACCACTCCTCTCTTGCTGCATCATCAGTACTCAGTGCAAGAAGTCTTAGCTGGGAGTTGGGTGCAAGCCCATTGGGGTTAATTCTTCAGTATTTCCATGGATAGTGTCCTGTACTGGCATGATGCTTTTGCAGAATACCTCACCTCTCAAGAAACTCTCTCTGGCAATCTCACCATCACATCCTGCTCCTTGAGAAATGAAGTTCTGTGGGCTGATGCGGAAGTCTCCTTAGAATATCCTTTAAAATTGTAGAAGTGTAAATTCTTAAGGAAAATATGTAACTTCATACACTTTGGAAGAACATTATTTGGTGTAACAGCCTATATTGATTCAGTTAAGCAGCAGCTGCCTTAATTCAGCTCTATGCATACATTATAACGTGTCATCTTAATTCAAGGCTAGCACACATTCTCTTTTTCCACAGGAGTTTTGCTTCATGAAGCACTAAGGATGAATGGCCATCTTTTAAAATTGTCTAGTTAACCTTTTTTTTTCTTTTCCCTTCTTACCTTTCCTGACTTCCTTTCTCCCTTAATTCTTTCTTTCCTTTTTTTAATACTTTCATGCTTTTAGTCAGCTTGCAAAATAGTAGTCTAATGCTAGAGTAGACTTGCTCATTTATTAATAAAGTATTTTAATTACATGTTTCTTTTTAATGAGGAGATATTTTTATCTTTTGCTATATAAGCTTTACTCAGCTTGTTGTACATTGGTGAGTGTTATTAATCTTGTAAAGCATGCAGGAATATAGTGCATTTAAAATGTGAGGGCTGCAACATAAAATAATGATTAAAACAGTTATGAATAATCGTGCAAAGGTTTTATAATGCATGTATGTAAGCTAGGTTTCAGTTCATATAAAAAGGCATTCAGCAGGTTAACTGCTGACAGTCAAGTGAGAGTCTCTTTTTTCTTTGCAGTCAGGTAAATTGTAGGAAATATCACAAAAGAGGTGTTGGAAGAGGTGCAATTTGGATGAGCTCCTTGGCTATGGTGGGGCTTGTGCACTGCTGCAGGTATTGCATGGTATGTATAAAGGACCAGCTTTTGCTGAAACACTCGAGCTGATTAAATCTGCCTTATGTCCTTTGACCTTGCTACGTGCTGGTTTTTAAAGGGAGAAACACCAGAGGAAAAGAGTGGCAGAGGGAACATGAAGAGGAGAAAATTCCTCTGTAAGAGCTTTCTGTGGTCCTGAACTTGCCATGTATTGGCCATCCCTTGGGGAAAGGCTGCATTTCTCGTCACGTGAACCTTGGGGATACTGAGAACCGTTGGGAAGTAGGCTTTAGGGAGAGGAGATGTGTGTGCGTGAGAGAGATTGAAACAGTAACTAGAGCCCTTCTAGTTAAGGAGCCTCAGAACAGGGAGTTACGGAGGCACTGACCATGCAGGTACCTTCCCCGAAAAAGAAAAGGGTAGGGGACCTGCTCCATCCCCCAAACCGCAGTAACAACCTACTTTCAAAGTCAGTGATTAGACTTGTAAATGCTCTGTGGTCCCTACGCCTGCATTATTGCCAAGGTGTTACGTGGTGGGTTGACCCTGGCCAGACACTAGGTGCCCACCAGAGCTGCTCTATCACTCCTCTCCTTAGCTGGACAGGGAAGAGAAACCGTAGCGAAATACTTGTGGGTTGAGATAAGAACAGGGAGGGATCAGTCACCAATTACCATCATGAGCACAACAGACTTGACTTAAGAAAAAAAAAATTAATTTATTACCAGTCAAATCAGAATAGTATTATGAGAAATAAAACTGAATCTTAAAAACACTTCCCCCCTACCCTTCCCTTCTTCTCAGGCTCAACTTTACCGCCAAATTCTCTATCTCCTCCTCCCAAGCAGCGCAGGGGGACAGGGAGTGGAGGTTGCAGTCAGTTAATCACAAGTCTCTGCTGCTCCTTCCTCCTCAAGGAGAGAGCTCCTCACACTCTTCCTCTGCTCCAGCATGGGATCCCTCCCATAGGAGACAGTCCTCCATGAACTTCTCCAGCATGAGTTCTTCCCATAGGCTGCAGTTCTTCTTGAACTGGTCCAGCGTGGGTCCCCTACAAGGTCATGAGTCCTGCCAGAAAACCTGCTCCAGCGTGGGATCTTCTCCATGGGTCTGCAGGTCCTGCCAGGAGCTGGCTCCAGCACAGACTTCCCACAGAGTCACAGCCTCCTTCGGGCACATCCACCTGCTCTGGTGTGGGGTCCTCCTCCCTCCATGGGCTACAGGGGTACAGCCTGCCTCACCATGGTCTTCACCACGAGCTGCAGGGAATCTCTGCTCTGGTGCCTGGAGCACCTCCTCCCCTCCTTCTTCCCTGACCTTGATGTCTACAGAGCTGTTTCTCAGAGATTCTCACTCTTCTCTCCAGCTGCAGTTTTCTCTCTTGGGCAGTTTTTTTCCCTCTTCTTAACTATTTTATCCCAGAGGTGCTACCACTGTCTCTGATGGGCTTGGCCTGTTTTCATGTAGTAATCAGCAATGAAAGAGCGTTTCTTTGCTAGCAGCTCCTTGGGTTCACCAAAACTAAGGTCATTGTTAAAGATGGACAATTAGCTGGAACATAATAGTAATAATAATAATAATAACAACAATAACAACACCACCACCACAGATCTAAAAGTCTTTACATTCTGCCAGGAATGTCAGTTATAAATCTCCTCCAGTATTTCCTGTGGGCTTTTGTGGACAACGGAAACTACTGCTAGGCTGTGCCATTTAAGAACATAGCGTCAAGCACGGAGTTTTAGCGGACTGACAGAAATCATAAGTGTCAAAATACACTTGTACTGTCTCTTCAGAATTAAAACAACAGCAAAGGCACATTTCTAGCCACCAAGTAAAGAAAGGGTTTTTGTTTCTTGGTGAATTTGACCTTGATTTTTAAATAAGATCTGCTTATAAGGGCAAGTTACAGCGTGCTGCTGTTGTACCTGCTCAGTTGTAACTACAACCAGCAACATACATTGCAGGGCCCGAGCGTGCTGCAGGAAGCTGTATTGATTGCACAGGAGAGTGGCATGTCCAGCCTTCCTGGTTTGTTGACCTTTGCCCAGGGATGGCCTCTGGACGGCAGCTTTCCTTGAGCTCGTACGCTGGGGGAAAATTGTGGTTGTCACTTTTGTCACTCATTTTCAGCATTAAAAAACAGATGAGTTTTATTGTATCTTTGTATATTTTGCCATTAAAGTAGATGGGGAAAAAAAAAAGAAGATTAAGTTTGACCTAGAAACCACTTGTGCAAAAGATCTGGACTTTGAATAATACTTTAGGTCTGAAACTACCATGCAGAAGTTTCCAAATACTTATGAGCTATTGAAGTACTGCGTAAGACTAAAAGCTAGACTTTAAGTAGTGTCAGCTAGCATAAGAACTTCTGATTTACATTAGCAACTTAATACATTTACACCTGTACAGAACTGTCTTTGCAGTTTTTTGTTTATAACATTAGTTCTGTGATCTGGTTTTGTGAGAAAGTTCAGTTCTTGGTTAATGCAGTTAATACAAGTTCAGTGCATGGTTAATATGGGAGTTCTAAAAATTAATTTATTAGCATGTGTCCACCATGATGTGTGTGATAATGGAAACAACAAACAAATGGAGTGTAAAAAGACAAGATTAAGAAAAGAGTTGGGATTTAAAGAAACTTTGATAAGAAATAAAATATTAATGCATTTCTGGCCAGGAATAAGATTGTTTTTATCTTCCTAGATGACATTTCAGGTATCTTCAACAGGAGTAAAGAAATGTGAATAGGTGTATAAACAGCTGACTGAAGCTAAAGCCAACCCATATGAATAGTAACAGAGCACAAAGCAAAACAAACAAAACACCAAACCTAAAAATTTTAGCTGGTTCTAGCCCTGTGGAATGACTGTGAGTCATAAGGTTTGGCACAGTTCTGTTTTATAAGATCATTTTCAGAAGCAGTGGAGAGTCCAGGTCATCTATTTTGTCTGATGTCACCTCTTAGAAGCCAGGAGCTCTGCTGTGATTTTGTTAATTTTACAGTAGCTGGATGGTACAAAAGTTGTATTTAATAATGATTTCTCATCAAGGAAAACACTATCCAATATCTTTGGGTATCATGGAAACAGTAAGTTCTTCCCTGAGAGTGCGTGTGCAAGCACTGTCGGTGGGAACGTGCTACAAGCAAAAGTAGAAGCTCTCGACATCCAGCGGGAGCTGAGCTGAGATGCAGATTTTGTGTTCAGGACACTGAACTACCCACTTGGTAGCTGATCTCTTGCCTCTCTCTAGTGAGGAAACATGGAGAAAGAAGTTTGAGGTAGTTTTTTTTTTCTTCAGAATTATCACCTAGTGCTTTGTAATGGAATACTAGGTAACTGTATTATGTCCCTCTTGAGATCCCTTACTAAGTGGATACTGAAATTTTGTTCTTGATCGAGACTTTTACTCTGATGGAGTATGGCTTTTCAGTGCCCAGGGTAGTGTACATAAGATAGTAATCTGTTTTCAAATGGAATGAAGGCAATCACACAGATCCTTAATTTCTCATTGATGACGGTAAGATTTTAACTAGCAATGAGAAAGATGTCTTTTAGCAGCTGGTTCTTCCTCATTAGCTTCATCACAGTTCTGTCTGTCATTCTCACTCGCCCGTTGTTGTATACAGCGTGTTGCGTGTACCACGGCTGCTGGTTGTGTAGTGCCTGATGAACATGGGCCAGGAGCTTCCTTGGGAGCTGAAACCTGCGGACACAGGATCTGGCTTTGGCCTGCTTCAGCCTGTACGTTTGCTTATTCTGGTGGAAACAAATGCGATCACAAGACACAGCCCTGCCATAATTCTTGACGTGATGAGTGGGGTTTTGACTCACAGGAAACTGTAAGAAATAGTGTTTCTGCTCATTCAGTCCTCCTGCTTTCTCTAAGTTAGTCTTGTGGGAAAATAGGAAGCAGATAGAGCAGATTAGAGAAGCAGGTGCACGGGCAAGAAACAGCTTTGAAACTTTTGATGCTCTGGATGGGAAAAATACTTTTACTTAAAGTGATGTTCATCATGATGACGTTTTGTGCTAGAGTTTTTCCCCTTTCATCCTGTCAACTTTATATAGGAAAGATCCCGGGAGGGTATCAGTGCCAATACTGGAAAGTTTTTAGAGGCTTTCTTAAACCTCTTATTTTACAGAAATCTATTAAGTTTCTGGCTGGTCTGTCCTTTTTAAGCCTAAGCCTTTCCTAAGAAATCCAGCGATTTTCCACTTGAAAATAGCTATGGGTAAAGTCACACACTACATAAGATTAAGGGTTTGACAAGGGTAGTGGGAACAAAGAAATTCCAAATTAAGTCTGCTCCATATTTAAACCCCCCTCTCCCAGCCCCCTGTTGCACAATACCAAGCTTTCCTAATGCAAGTTGGTTGTTGATATACTTCCAAAAAGAATTCCAGTTAGCTGAGAGATGGGATTAAATGGATTAAATAGCCTCCTCATTTTTCAGTGGGAAGAAAAAAGAGTTTGGTTGAAGGCACGTATAAACGCAAACTTAAATGATTTTGGACTAGATTGGCCTTCCGAACACCCTCGGATTGCCTTGACAGTTGGTGTGCTCTTTCTTGGCGAGGCCCCGTGTGTCGGTGGTGGGTGTGCGTGCATGCAGACACGCACGTGTCGGACGGGGGGCGCGTGGAGTTTGCACTGTCACTGCAGCCATTTCAGCAGACCATGATCGTGGCTGGGAGGTGGGCTATCAGTTGGGTGGAAAAGCTGCAAAGAATATAAAAGGGTGCAGAGTACTCTGTGGCCGGTCTGTCTCCATTTAGCGAAAAACTGGTGTGCCCTACTAAGCCAGACCTGAGCCTTAGGAGAGCCCAACAACCTCCAGCCCACCAGCCTGCTCCTACACTCGCGTTTTTGGTGGCCTCTTCCATTTTGCTGCTGTGTTGTGTGGTTACTAGGTGTTACCTTTTCTTCCTCAGCACACACACTTCGTATCATATGAAAACCAACATTCCCCTTCTTTTAGGTCTTCTCGTGGATTTCTTTTCCTAAGAATTTATAAGGCATCAGCTTTGTACAAGGTACATAGATTCTCCCTAACTTACTCTTCCTGATAATGAAAGCTGTTTTTTTTTTTCAACCCTGCCTGTCATGTCTTGCTTTCATTTTTCTGACCCCTGGAGACAGGAAATAGCAATATGAAGCTCCAAACCGAAGTCTGTCAGCAGCTGATAACTTGATGTGTGGCAAATTACTGGAGTCATGACTTGTATGTGGGCTGCGTGACTATGTAGCAAACCTATCTTCATTTTGGTTGCTTCATGGCATCCTTTGTAATTTGTTGTCCTGTGAAACTTATTGGCCATTTGTTCAAGCAGCAACAGTAGTGTGTTTTTTTCATGTGTTACTAGTTTTTCACTTATATCCAGAAGACCCATTCTTTTGCTGGAAAGATACAGATACTACCATATACTTAGAGTAGCATTGATAATGAAAAAAAAAAAAGCAAAAAGGTGGTAGGAAGGGTTGCAGGGGGGAAGATTAATTGTAGCAGATGAAAATTGTCGGAGCCCCTAAAACTTTTTTTGGGCTTCTTTCTAATGTCTATTAATTTGCCTTAACATATTGCTGTTGTGAAGAGTCATATCTAAGAGGCTGAAGGCTAATGCATCCCAGATCTCACGCATCCAGTCTAACTGGTCTTAAGTATAAGCAGTGGAGTAATTTTGTATTATATGCATGTTTTCCATTTAAAAGCAGATTTGTTGCTGTCTTTGATTTCTATATTAATTTGGAAAGCATGCGCCAAGAGTAAAATTTGTTTCACATTTGTTTCAAATTCAAATTAAATCCCTTCACCCCCAATGAAAGAATTTGCAAGAAAAAAAAAAGGAGGGGAGTTGGTGACCTTATCATGACTGGATCTCATCCTGATCAGGGGCCAAATCTTTTTAGCATTGAAAGGAAGTAAAAACGAGAATTAAGAACTTTCTCTGATTACCACTGGGATAACAGTGTTCTCCTCTTTCCTCTACCTGCAAGGAAATGCTTCAAAGCAGCCATTTATTCAGGCAGTGTAATTCTTATCTCTTTTACTGACTGGCTTACGTCTTTTATTTTACCTTAACACTTGGGCCTGTGTCCCTCCCACCTGATTTTATTCACTCAAGACATGTGTCTTCAGAGGGTGGTGAATGATTGCTTCCTGGAGAGGAAGAGCAGAGAGAGACGGACATATCCCAGCAGCAACGCAGCCTAAGTTACGAGTTATCTCCTTGCTCACTTTTTCTCCATCTTCATTGACTGTGTACGGTGACTTTGCTTCTAGCTTGGTGTAACAGATTAGATAAGGAGTTTAAGTACCTAAAATTAGTACTCCAGGTTTTTTTAACTGTAAGTTGACCAACTAGAGCAAAAGAAAAAGGACAAAGTAAAAATGAAAGTTAGCTGCTTATCTATGGGAGTACTTAGTAAGTGCTTGCCTAATATTCATGTCTTTGAAAATCTGGCCTCAAGGAGAATGATGCTGCACTGTGCAGAACCTGTGCAAAAGTTAGCAAACATTTGGAACGTGTTTGGAAGATTAATAATGTCATCATTTTCCTCACCCTGTGGGTTTTTTCCCTTTTTCCCCCCATAAAGCGATGCACTAGGGCTCGTCGTGTTGTGTGTTAGATAATTGAGTTGTTATGCCAACAGGCTGTGCTGAAAGGTGTTACATCAGTGATTTCTTTTTCATCCCACTGTGCTTTGATCTCCTGCTATAAAGCAGAAGATCTAACAGTGGAAACTTTTGAAGGTGAAAGATGAATTTTCTTAATCCACTTTCCATAATCCTTACGAAAAATGTCTGTCCTTATCAGTCAGAAAAGATTTAATAGCTGTTGTCTCTAGAAAGTCTTATATTATCAGGATTGCAAACTATGGAATTACTGTTATGAAATATTTTACTAGCACGTTTTGAAATGTTGTTGTAAATGCTTTAGAATAAATGAATAAAGATGCTTGTTAACCATGCTTTTGTTCATTTGCAAGAGAGCACTGTGCCATGATGAGTATTTGCTGTCCCTATTGGTGTTAATTGCCCTGCTTTACTTTCATATCATTGGAATTCACTGAAACAGTAAATTTAATCCAAATATACTAATCCCAGGCATTACATTGTGCTGAATCAAATGGTAAAAGTCACAGCTCACAAGATGTGAAGCATTGTAGCTGATGGAAGTGCTGATGGTTGCAACAGTAAGCAGTGTGTAGAATACTGTTTGCAGATTTGGGTCAATAAAATGCGGCATCTTCTAGGAAGGAACAAGTGCCTGTGCTTGTCCCTGGATGAAATTCATACATCATGCAGATGAAGTCAGTAAAGTTACTGCAGTTACCCAGGATTTTGTCCAGCACGATCTTGCCCAACATATCTTTCGTTAGTTGAGCTCCCCACATCTCTGGAAAGCCCTGCTTATGCAAAATCGACAGCAATGCTTAGGATTATAAATAGTATTCACCAGATCTGATTATATTTTCTCTCTGTTCTTTACAATAGCTTTGGGCCAGATTATGCTCTATGTCGATGGCATGAATGGAGTAATAAATCATAATGAAACCATCCAATGGCTGTACACACTTATTGGGTCAAAGGTAAGATACTCTCCAAAATATTCTTGTTTTATATTTTTTCGTGTTCTTTAAATGCATCTTATTTGTATTATGTGTGCATTTAGGGCATAAACAGACTGCATGTAAACGAGTACATAACACTCTGCATGGAAACCAGGGTGCACTGAGCTGTTACTTCTTTTCTGCTGTTTTTATATTCTTTTGTGCTGTTGGCACTTACTCTGCTCTTAAAAGCAAAGATACTAAAGATGCTCTCATTACTGTCTGACCTGCCATTGCATTTGACCATGGAGAAGATTTTTTAGTCTTGCAGTTACAGTTCCCAAGACATTCTTTGGAACGACTTTTTGGCGGTGTTTTGTTCTGCTTTTCTGTTCTATGAATGCAAATCTTTTTCTACAGTTTCACCATTCTACGCTGCTCAACTTTGCTGATCAGTAGTGGGAACAATTGAGAGTGACTTCCTTCTGAGAATAGAATAGAATATATTAGAATAGTTCGGTTGGAAGGGACCTACAACAATCATCTAGTTCAACTACCTGACCAATTCAAGGCTGACCAAAAGTTAAAGCATATTGTTAAGGGCGTTGTCCAAATGCCCCTTAAACACTGACAGGGATGGAGCATGGACCACCTCTCTAGGAAGCCTGTTCCACTGTTTGACCACCCTCTCAGTAAAGAAATGCTTCCTTATGTCAAGTCTTGTCATGCCTGAAGAGCCCTAGAACACAAAGTCTGGTACCTGCCTACAGGGGATTCTTTGTTGGTCCCTACATATGTCGTGGTTTAGGCCGATCTGGCAACTAAACTCCACACAGCCAGTCTCTCACTCCAGTAAAGTGGAGAGGAGAAAAATATAATAAAAGGACTGAGGGTCGAGACAAGAACAGAGGGAGCACCCACCAACCATGGTCCCGGGCAAAACAGACTCGGCTTGCTGAAAGCAAAACAATTTATTAACAGCTACTTAAAAGAATAAAGTCAAGCAAAACCAGTTACTTAAAAGAATAAAAAGAAAACAAGGCCAGATCTTAAAATCAACACCTCTCCACCCCCCTTTGCCTTTTCTTCCTGGCTCTACCTCCTCCCCCCAGCGGTGCAGGGGGGCAGGGAATGGCGGAGTGCAGGTCAGTTCATTGCATGCCGCTTCTCTTAAAGGAGGAGGAGTCCTTACACCATTTTCCCTTGCTCCAGTGGATCCCCTACTCACGAGGAAAATCCACAAACTTCTCCAGCGTGAGTCCTACCCACAGGATGCAGTCCTTATCCCATTGGATTTCTCCAGTGCGGGCTTTACCACAGTCTTGGATTCTTAGGCAGTCGTTGCCACTCGCTCAGGCGTGGGTTGTCATATAGACTTTAAATGCGTCTCTATACAGACTTTAACTATGTAAATGTGTCTCTACCTGTGCCCATGATTCACAGCTGTCCTCGGGCTCAGGCATCTCCTTTAAACAAAACACCTCCCCATCGACATCAGTCATCCCACGGACTCTAGATGCGTACCGTCCTCAGGCTCAGGCATCTCTTCTCGACGTGGGTTTTCCACGGGCTGTGAGTGGGTCTCTGCTCCCCTGGGACCACCTTGGCTGCAAGGGGGCCACTTGCTCTCTCGCCACTGCTGACAAGGGAAACTCAGCTCCGGCACACCTCGTCCCATTCCATCTTCACTGACCTGGTGTCGGTGTGGCCGTTTCTCTCAGATCTCAGTCCTCTCTGGGTGAACTCGGCTCAGTGGGCATCCCAGGAGTGGGGCTCTCCCCGAGTTCCCCAAGCGGCTCCGCCACTGCCATCCTCAGCAGGTGGCACCGGCCCGGCCTGGGCCGCCGCCCGGCCAGGCGCCTGGGGAGCGGGGGCAGCACCCCCTTCCCCTCTCCTTGCCCGTGGGCAAAGGGCACACCTTTCCGGTTCCTTTGTCCCGACGTAAATACGGCAATTCGCAGAGGCGCTGATTGGCTCAAGCCCCGAAGGGGGTGGGAGTCCGGTCTGATGGGCAGCTTCTGCCACCGCCTTCCCCCGCCACGTCAAACCGTGACAACATATCAGGAGGCAAAAGCTGAAGGACAGAATATATGCTGATTGGGTTGATCTTTTCCCATGGAATAGTGATTTATATAGTGCACAACCCACTTTTAAGACCATCTGTGTGCTGCTTCCTTTTCAACTTCAACAAAGATGGTCCTGATAGCTTTCATAACACAAGGAGAAAAAGAGCCCGGTGTCCTAGGGCCTTTTTAAACCACTACAGAATTTTTTTCTACAATGTGAAAACTTCATTGCTGTACCAGATTATCAAATCAAAGAACAGATGCTGCAGTATTGAAAGAACTGCTTTATCTTGGGTTGATGTACCTATATTAGTAGATATGTAAAAGTAAGATGATTATGGTTATCAAACCTCAGGCTTGCAGGGTGTGGTTCATGATTGGAAGAAGATGAGGAAAAACTTCTCCTCCATGTGAAATGTTCCCCTGTTGGCTGGGCAATACACTGGGCAGTTGTCCTCTTGAAACAGGGAGTGTAAGCCATGGTGCAAGATGAGAGAGAAATGGTTTGGTTGGTATAGATCTTCATTTTCTATGTAACAGATAGACAAGCAAAAAAGGAAAAAAGGTACTGCCATGTCCGTGATTGTTTTAATTCTCTAAATATGCCTAATTGGAATGGGAGGGGAGAGAAACACAACTGCATTGCTACCTTGCAGGTTAAATTCTGTCAAGATTTTCTTGACCAGAGTGCTTCAGCTCTCAGGTCCTTAAGCTCCTTTCTCCCTCCCCCACCGCCAGCCCAAACGATTATCTCCATGTCCTGGCTCAGTGCCTGCAGCTGAGGAATGCACGCAATGTGCTTTGAATAGTTTGGTTTCAGGTAGCATCAAAGTCGCTTTTTCATTATTCTTTGACTGTCTTGGAAGAGATCTAAGTCCCTGTCTGTGTGCCAGAAGTTAACCAAAGGTATGGCAGGCTTACTGTCAGAATGTACTGGGACAGCTGCGTTATGCACTTAAGGTGGTTTTGACTTTCTGTGGAAAAGGAACCCCTGGAATTTGCAACACACCTACGATCTAATTTGCAGCTCTGCTATGCTGGTGCCTCTCTGCAGCTAAGGTGGCAAAAAATACATTAACACTGCTGAACAAAAAAGGAATAGCGAAATTGCCAATTAAGTCCTGGGACAAATCCCTCTAATAGGATGCAGGAGGAATACAGCCATTCAGCTGCCACAGCTGCGACACATGGTTTCTTGCCTTCTCAAAAGCTCTGACAGGGTTTAATGTACTCAGCAGTGGAGGTGGTTGAATCTTTTCCACTGTGGTTTTTTTTTTGTCAAATTCTATAAAGGTTTTGACCCTTTACAGTTACTTGTTCTGCTCTATTTTCGCAGGGCTGCTGGCTCTGCGGCCCTTGCTCACTTCAAGGAGTGTGTTATTGCATGTGCTTGTCCACTGCAGGAGACACGTTCAGCAGAGGACGTTAGGATGTGTCATGTTCAGCACTGCAACAGCTATGATTTTGGCACCCAGCTCGAACTTCACTTTAGGCACCCAGCAATGCTTCTGTGTGGGGATATGGGAAGGAGACAGGAAATGAAATTTGAAATTAGTGAGAAAGAAGGACTATAAGCAATTTACTGGAAGCCTGTTTAGATTGTTGTCATTATATTCCTTACTATTGGTAGTTCTGTTTCAATTTTACCCCTCTAAGCATCAATAGATGCTTATACAGATGGATTATCAGAAGTTGCTGATAATTTTAGTGCTGTGGTCTAAATTTGCTCTGAACAAAGTTACTGGGGAGGTGATTAAAATTCCAGCAGCATGACTGGGTAAGAGGCACCAGTGATATCAGGGTGAGGAACTGACAAGCAGGAAGAGAGTTAATCTTGGATAGCTCATTTGTTAGCGGGGAGAAAGATCCTCCTATTTCAAATTGGTATTATACAAGTGTTAGACTGGAAATTTTAAGTTAGCAGTACCCTTCTTCTGCCATTTTATTTAAAGATAAGAGCATTATCAGCAAATCCCAGGCTCTTAGGGCCACTGCTGGTCCGTTGCAAGACACATCCAACCATGTGTGACCACACCAGTGTGTGCCAGTGACCTGCCACAGGCTGGCTCTAGACCACTTTTGAGTCATCAGTGGCTAATAGATCGCTGGCGTAAAACATTTACAGCATAATCCCAATATAAATGTACATTACTATTCTTTCATCATTAGTTATATAGGCAGCAATTCATCAGTCTTTCCCTGTTTAAGAAAGTGTTCAAGTATGTACTTAATTATAGGTGTATGGTTACACGCTGTTGGCTTCCAGGGACCTTTGATACGTAACTGAGGTCAGCAGTGTACTGCTGTAGGGGTGTAAAAGAGGGCTATAGCAGGGCCAAGGCTCTGACCATCTTATATAAGCTAGAAGTTACGTAAATAGGAAATACCTATCTCAACAAAGTTTTATTTTAGCATTCATTGATAGCATGGAACATTCACACAAGATGATCTGCTTTTTAAAAGACAAAACTAAGAATGAATGTTACTTAACAGTGCTTTTAGAATCACTCCTTATTTTTTGCCTTTTTTTTTTTTTAAGTGAGTAAACTAACCTATGAAGGGTGTTGCCTTAACTGACCACATGCTGCAGCACAAACCTTGATTCAACCTCACAGCATCTGGGAAATGATGTTTCACCATTTTCTCAGTATTTCTGCCAGCTGTATGTTGCTGCTGCTGAAGTTGGAATTATGTTTTTACATGGTATTGCAAGTTATATTTAGCCTGCTTTTAAAGGGACCTGAGGCATCTGTTCATGCTGGCAGCTGTCGCCCCAGAGCCCTGTGGAGCTCTATGGTGGATCACCTGCAGGTAGAGTCTCAGTTTGATGATGATGGCAAGGACTGTTGGAAAATTTGTCTTACCCAAACCAAGAGACACCAACTTAAACACACCTATATACACTAAGCCACATTAAGTCCTTATAATGTGATTTTCATCTGTTAGCATGTATGAGGTAATATATATTATCTTTCATATACATTGGTGTTCCCTCTGAACCTGGTAATAGAAAGTGTGCAATACTGTACCAGTGCCTTACCCTCTCTAGGGCTTGCTAGCAGGTGTTTACAAAAAGTACATTTCTGAACCAAACATCTTGGAAAAAAACATAAGTGTTTGTATTGTCCACTAGAGAAGGAAACATTCCTTTGAATCACAAACCCACAGGCTTCTGCCACTCCATCTCAATCTTCAAAGGTACAGCTAAGACATTAAGTGGTCCAAAACCTGATTCTGGTTTCACCTTTCTTTCTCTCCGTTTCTGACTGCTACTGATAATGATTATTTTTTCCCATTTGATCGTCCAGGCTGTTCTGATTTCCCCCAGGGGAGCTAAAGCCCCTTTTTGGCATTGTTTTCAGTGGAAAGTAATCCATTTTCAAAGTGATGCTGGGTAACCTCAGAAGACTGGGTGGAATGCTGGGCCCAGGCTGATACAACGAGGTTGAT
This sequence comes from Tauraco erythrolophus, assembly GCF_009769465.1. Lineage (NCBI taxonomy): Eukaryota > Metazoa > Chordata > Aves > Musophagiformes > Musophagidae > Tauraco > Tauraco erythrolophus. The sequence continues at coordinate 30,116,778 of NC_141467.1, forward strand.
TAAAGATTCCTATCTCACATCTTGTTTTAATTTTTTTTTTTTTACTTTGCTTCTGTCTGGGTCCTAGATTGCAAGTTTAAATGTGAATTTTAACTAGCAAGTTGTCCTCCGTGCCTTGTGTGAATCTTTTGCTCCCTTGGTATTGAAGTAATGACTTTTTGAATGTTTTAAATGTAATTCAACCCAAAAGAAGAAAAAAACCCACAACATTCAAACAGAATGTAGTTGCAGTGGATGATTTTGTTGATTCCAAAAGGGAAGTCCAGTAGGGCTGCTTTTCCTGCACAGTGCCTGTGACATGTTAAAACATGCACATGGTTGATAAGTCATTTCATGAGAATTCTTAGGCAGAAAAAGCACTAAAATTGTTTTTACAATTGAATAATTTAAGGTATATAGAGGTAAATATTCAGTTTAAGAACTTGATTGAATCAGTCTCCATTTCACAAGTTGTTTATGCATGTGGTCAACTGAAGTCATAAGCAGAGCACAGAATACCATCTAACTTGAATTTGGGCTTTTCTTTTCCTCAGGAAATTTCTCATCAAATCTTATGCAAATGGATATTGTAGTGGGTCTACAAATAGGTGCCGATAAGTCGTTTATAGTTATAGAGAAAATGTAAGGGGCTTAACAGGTATGAACAGGACTAAAAACAGTGGCATTAGTAGTACTGAAGCCCAAAACATGTTAAATTAAATCACCACCAAAACCAAATAGTATACTCTTTTGTTGAGGGTCTTGGAAATAGGAAGCATTCATTTTTCTGGCAAATATTTTGAGAATCCTTGTGTGTATGGATGGCCTATTCTGAGTTAACATTGCCTGGACAATGAGGATAAATATATATAAGAATATGCCTGATCTTTGTGAGCAGGAGGTTGCGCTGTAGCATTATTCTACGCTTTACTCGTAATGTATTTGGAAGGTGATCTAGAAAGGCTGGCCCGCTAAAAGCATTAAGCATCCAGGAAAAATTACACAGCCTGGGGACCTACTGTGATTAATTTCACATGTTGCCTTCTTCCCAATCTGCTGCCTTGATGATTAACAAACTCCTCTACAGCCCCTGACAGATGAGACACCACATACAGCTAATGCTCCAGCTACTTAGATTGCACCATCTCTTACCTCCAGCCACAGCTCTGGTAAGCCTGTGGTTTTGTTCTGTTTTCAGGTCCAGCCTAGGTAGAAATATGAATTAGATGTCAGTCTTTCAGGTTGTCGAACTCCTTTGCTTTCTGGAAGGTTTCAGAGCAAAGCTGAGATCTCCCCTCGAGCCCTAAAATCAGTGCAGTCTCCAAGGGCTGCCCTGCGCTTGAGACCTTGAGCTGTGGTTAACAGGTAGAACTGCTTTGAGTTCAGTGAAACTGGGAACACTCATGTCAGCGTCGTCGCCATTGAACTGTTGTTATGCAAATGGTTGTGTGGGGGAGAAATAAAATCCTGGATTTATAGGAACTTTCCTATTTCTTGTCTCTCACAGGCTTGAGCCAGTGCTCACCCAGGTCAGCGGAGAGCTTCCCTGGCATCTTTCACTCAGAATCTGTAACAGCACTGTTGCATGAACAGAGTTTATTTTGAATTGTACTTAATTATTGCTTTGAAGATAAGGATCAGGATGTTGCAACAGACTTGGAATAGGATACGCCAGCCAGTGCAGACTTTGTTATGAGCTTGCTTTGGTCTGTCCAACTCAGCAGGCTGCTGAGTGCCACTTTTCTTTACCAACCATATTTGTAGGTGGGTTTCAAAGTCGTTCCATCAAACATGAGAGTTTGCAGTAGTCCAGCCCTGCAGCTTTAACTATTCCTGGAGCTCCGTCTGTTGCATTCGCTTCTGAGTATTTCGAAGGGATAAATACCCATTTTTCTGTGTTCAAAATGAACTCTTGTAGATTAAGGCGATACTAGAAAACACACAGTTCCCCCACATCATATCAGAGATCTGATTTCAACTCGTTTGAAGTGGAGAATGAGAAAATGTAATGATTAACTGCCAACAACATGGCAAATGTTCAGAGCCAACTTTCCATTCAGTCTCATCTGTTCAAATCTGTATGAGAAAATGTCCTGTTACTGGTGACTGAAATATGTCCAAATTTTCAGAAAATACCATGAATCCATACAGATGTACTAATTTCTTGTTGTAAAGGAAAGGCATGCAGAAAGAAAAAAGCAAGTGTCATACTAGAATTAGGTAGGGGGAAAAATGAAAAACAAACTAAAAATCAGTGCTAGTTTTTAGAATTACCTTGGTCTCTCTCGCTGATGTAGTTCAGTATCACAGATCTGCCACCATTCACATTTGTGAGCAAATTATTGTGCCTCAGGACCTAGCTATTAGTATTTTCTATTAGCTACTAGTGTTTTCTAACAAGCACGATGTCCAGGATTCCTGTGAAAGGAGAAGATGCAGTTGGAAAGTTTGTCTGTAGTTAGGGATGAGATAAAGAAAATGGAGCCTACTACTTCCAGCATTCTTGAAGCTACCAGCGTGAAAGGTCTTTGACTGTAAGATCAAGTTGTCAGATGGAAAAGAGCGAAGAAACGTGAAAGAGTTGCTCCAAGGATAAAAAGCAGGTGGTTATAATCCAAGCTTGTAGTACACACCTGAGGTTTTTATGCATATCTAAACACAGAAATCAACTTGGCTCCTATAAAACACATTGCAATCATTATGCCAGACCTTTTGGGATAGTTATCGTTTTTCAGGGTGGAAATATCATTAGTCCTAAGTCAGGAGTTTAGTAAGCTGCATTTTAAGGAGTGTTTTAAAATTAAAATAAGCAGTTATGTCTGGACCTTTCTGGAAGCACTGTTTCATGAACTCAGATGCATAATGCTTCAGTTTGCAGGGTTGCCTGTTTTCTGGTCTGTATGGCTTTTAGGTGATACAGGGGTGTATCTTTTCTGGTAGTGGCTATGGTGCTTGGAAGAGGGCATGTGGGCTATTAGATAGTTTTGATGAAGACCAGGGAAAGCTCTTCTGGTGCATAATCAGTTATCAAAATGCCATCAAACTCAAATTTGTTAGCTCAGACCTTTAGCAAAGGTCAAATGATGCAGCTTTTTAATCTATTTAATAGTTAAAATAAGTGTATGCAAAAAGTTCAGGTAGTGCTTCACAATGAAGTACTTCCTCTGAATTTCCCCCTGGTTTTTTGAATCATACTCAGTCCCCTTTGATCTGGTCCACTCAGTCATGTCGATGTCTAATTATGTGATGTTAGCCGCTTCCTAGCACTGTTGCGCAACTAGGATGTGGACTGCGCTGGTAGGTGCCTCTTCATGTAGGCATCTTGGTTGGAAGCCGGTTGGCAATCCTTCGTCTCTCCCCTAAGCTCTGTTCTCCAAGACTCATACTTTGTGCTCTGAAACTCAACAGCTTCTGACATTGGAAGAAAATTTTGGAAGTCATTTTCAGTCTGGAATGACCTCAAGTATTGTCAAATATGGCTGTTTGTTTAACTAGCTATTTTGCCAGTCTACCAGACCTCTGAGTCTGGTTTACACACTTACACTCATTAGCAAACAAGTATCAAAAATTAAAGTCCTAGGCTCATCTCAGTAGCTGTCATGGTTTAACCCCAGCCGTCAGCTAAGCCCCACGTAGCTGCTCACTCACTCCCCTCGTGTTGGATGGGGGAGAGAATTGGAACGGTGAAAATGAGAAAACTCATGGGTTGAGATAAAGACAGTTTGATAGGGAAAGCAAAAGCTGCACACACAAGCAAAGCAAAACAAGGAATTCATTCACCACTTCCCGTCAGCAGGCAGGTGTTCAGCCGTCTCCAGGAAAGCAGGGCTTCATCACGTGTGACAGTGACTTAGGAGGACAAACGCTGTCACTCTGAACATCCCCTTCCTCCTCCTTCCCCCAGCTTTATATGCTGAGCATGACACTGTATGGTATGGAATATCCCTTTGGTCAGTTGAGGTCAACTGTCCCAGCTGTGTCCCCTCCCCAGTTCTTGTGCACCCCAGCCTCCTCGCTGGTGGGGTGGGGTGAGAAGCAGAAAAGGCCTTGACACTGTGTAAGCACTGCTCAGCAATAACAAAAACATTAGTGTCTTATCAAGCTGTCTCCAGCTCAAATCCAAAACATAGCCCCGTGCTAGCTACTATGAAGAAAATTAACTCTATCCTAGCCAAAACCAGCACTGTAGCAAACATCCTTTGTACTGTGTCTGCATCCCCATAAGCACACATGCCTCATCTCAACAAGCCGCTGGGCAAGCGCTTGTTGTTCCCCCCAGGTGTGATCAGCAGAAGTACTTTTGTGCGATGAGGCATTGAATCATGGGGAGCGGGGACTGTGTCTGTGTCACGTGTGGTACATGAGATAGACCAGTATGAAAAATAAGAAAACAGACCATAGTGAATGGGTATGTTTCCAGAAAGTGACAAGTACCAGTACCTTACCAGTACTTATTGACAAATTGTTACTTGTTCCTCTTCCCTCTGCATAGTGAGACCAGTATAAGAAACAAACCTGGCATCCAGATCTCCTGAGGCTTAATTAAGTGTCCTGAGTTTTAGACAGAGCTTTTGATTGTTCTGCCAGCAGACAGTGCAGGAGAGGGGGTATGTGCTGAGATGACTCCTGCAAGAAAGGAGGTGGTCAACCTTTTGTGTTCTTCAGTGTGTATTAATGTTCTGAAGGTTCATGACTGTTAAGGGACATCACAGCTAATTTTGACTTATTCCCTCAGATTTGAAGAATGCAGGTAGTCTTTCCTTATATTAACAGAACTTTGGGCTTATCTTACATAGTTATCACAATACCCTACAATATTCATTCTGCAACAAGCATAGTTTGATTGATTTATAGGATATGGGTAGGATGCTTTTGTTAATTGCTTCATTTTTCTCACTGTTTATAGTAAACTTTTGGAGACTCAGACTTTGTTACCAAGTTGCTTCTTCCTGTCACATCTATTTTGATGATTATTGCATTGCTTTTAAAGATTTTTGAGAAGAACTGCACTGTTGGTGTGGATACTTTCTACAGGATTTTGCAGAAATGCATGTACAGTTTGTAAGGAGAACACAGCAGATATTCCACACAAAATCTGTTCAAATTTTGACTGTGCAAGGATCTTGTACTTCTCTAAAAGCATGAATTGAAGCCACAGTGTACTGTGTGCTGTGAGGCATATAGGATCCATCTTTTTCTGCAGAGCTGAATCTTCTCTCTCAATTTTTTCCTGAATATCCTGTCTTTTTAGAAACTCCTTGAGACAGAAACCGAATTGGTCGATACAGCATTGCCTTTATTTTTCTTATTAAATTCATCTTAATTTTCTTAACTTAATCTCTATCCTGATTGCCATATATATAGTGCAGTAGTGGAATCCTGCTTGCAGGAAAGAAGGTGGTATCCAACATTTTTCACAGCGTCATGTAAACCAGATCCAAGACAGTTCAGCCAACACAGCAATTAATATACCCATGTTTTGCTTGTAGCTTAGCCTGGAAGAATGGCCCAGCTACGGGGAGAATCCATACATCGGGAGACCCAGGCTGAATCCAGCATTCAGGCACATTCTTGAACCAGTTTCCAAATCCCTTTGTGCCCTGGTCCCTCATCTGGAAAATTGATATTTGGATTTTAGAGCCCTGGAGGAAGAACATGAGGGGGTGGAAGGACAGATTATATGTGTTGAAGACAGATACGTAGGTGAAAGTTGAACTTAATACTAATTGTTACCATATCTGTCCTTCTGGCATCTCTCAAAAATGCTTTTCGTTCCTTTATTTAGATATAGTCGTTCTTTAAAGCAACAGCTACTAGCTGGAGGTACTTAGATAACAGTAAAAAATATGCTGTATCAAAAATGGAAGCCACCAAAACATTTATGATGGCTTTATATTCAGCGTATAATGCACCCAAGGAACCTCTGAGTTTCAACCAGCTCAGGTCTCTGAAGTTACCTCACCAGGCTATGGCCCTAGGACTCATGGTGGTTACCTCGTAGATTTTATGTTAGTCTTCTCTAACTAGTCGTTAGGAAGGAAAATGTCTAGTAAAACATGTGGACTTTGATTACTTTTCATAAGATCAAGATCAAAAGAAAGGTTCTCTGTTTTCTTTCTTTTTTTCTTTTCCCCTTCCTTAGTCCTCTAGTAGTGGTTTATACCATATAAAGTCTTTTCAGAATAATTTCCAGCATACCAGCAGGTTCTCTAGCTGGCTCCCACAATACACTGAAATGAGTCTCATCTGGACGTGCTGTGTACTCTCTTTCCATATTCTGATCCTCTTTGATCACAGGAATCAAACAAGGAGTTCAGATGCTTCCTGGTTTGCCCCCCTCTATCTCTCTACTGTTTTCCTTTTAGAAGACCATGTTAATGAAAAACAAGAATGTGGTGCTCAATGTAAAAAATACTGTTAATACCTCAGCCAGCGTGGAATTTTTATAGATTGATCCCTTTTATTTTTTAATTTCCTCTTATTACAAGAGACAGAACTGTAGCAAATGTATGCTTTTTTTTTTGTTTCCAGCAGCATGTAGCTGCTTCCTTCTTTAGCTTAGTAAGAAAATGAAACCATCCTCTTCAGAAGCCGTTTTTTCTCCACTGCACTTTGAATTTCACTGTGTGGTTGTCTAAGCACGTCATTGTTACAATTTTGGACGGAAATACAACTCTTTACTAACCTTGCAGTTTCAGTGCTTCCTCAGTCGAGCTTTGCATATGACAACCTTTCTTGCAAAATGTAAATGGAAAGAGTAAAATGGGACAAGAGACTTCTGCGGGTATTAATATATGGGATTACCTCAAAATTGTTAATCTCATGTGGGTTGAGTGTTCAGCCTGTTTTCCTTTAAATAGAGAGAACAGAATTTCACTTCTTCATATTGTTTTCTCCTTTTTGTCACTACCACTCTTTGTGCTTTGCAGTGCTCTCTGCTCTGGTCGCTGCTTCTTTTTGTCTTCATCATTATGGTCTAGCTTCCCCATGTACACTCTCTCCTCATATTTGATGTCTGTTGAGCCACTCTTCCATGCACAGGGGAACTGTAGAGCTCTCTCTACTAAGGATTCTGTGCGACTGTAGGGGGAAAGACGTGATAGACCATCTAAAGATAGGTTTGCTTCCAGATCTGCACTGCCTAGTGATTTGCTCAGATGGACGTCTGTACTAGCTGTAGGTCTGACAGTGAAGATTTGTGCCAAACTTGATTAGAATCATGATATACCTAAACTTTCCTTGCTGGCCTGCATGATGTCCCTTCTTGTTTCCTTGTCGTCCTCTTCTGATACAGGGATGCAACGTGAATGCCCAAGTTCAGTTTCTGACAATGGAAGATCTACATCCAGAACAGAGCATCAGACAGAAAATGTCAATTCACTAAGTAGAAATTGCAGTATATGTCAGCGAGGGTAGCCTTGCCATTTGCTAGGGTGGGTTTTGTATAGGAACAGCAAGTGCTCAGAGGGTGTCCCACAGCGTTGGGCCATGGGACAGGATCTGAAAACTGAGCGCAAGATTTTCCTGACGTCATCACCTGATGTAGTAATACTGCAGTTACTCATCTGGAGGGTTGTTTTGTTTTCTTCCCTTTTGCTCAGAAGGGCGGGTGGGGATTATTTGTCATCTTTGGCTAAACCAGCATGAAGTTATGTGGAACAGATGGACATCAACAGACTGCCTTTACCTACAGGTCACTACCACAACATGTTTGACAGATCTGAATAGTTCAATCACAGTCTGCACAAGTTATGATACTATGGATGTTAAAGCACTGATAACATCCTGCTATTTCAGTTATTTTTTGGTTTCAGAACAAAAATGAAGCCTAAAAAAACATTTTTCCCATTAGCTCCTCTTTCAGAAAGCTGCCTTCCTAAGTTTTTGCAGTAGGTTGCCTTTCCTCATGGAAGTGAGTTGCAGTTTGAGAGGGGAAAAAGGGAGATACTTCACGCGTCAGAGCTTCAGGAGGTTTTAGGCTTGCCCTTTCCTTTGAAACCATGCTATTAATTTGTGTGTCTGATTTAATTTTAAATCCTACTTTGTCAATAAAAATAGTTTGCTTAAATGTCCTCTATCTTTAGAACTGAACAAAAAGGAAAATTTTGAAATCTTTAGGGTAGATGTTAATACCTTCTGCCTCCATCTGATGTTCCTGCTTTCCTGCATGGGTATGGACATGCGTAGATGAACACTGACACATGCATTTTCTCTGGAAAAGCAACATCATCAGTGGTGGCCACTGCATGCCTGCAGCAAGTAAAGAACAAGAAAGGAGACCAGACAGGACACATCTTGTAAGACCAAGATGTAGAAAACACTGCAGTTGTTCTCATGTAGAAGAAAAAAAAAAATACCAGTGAGAGGGGGAAAAGCAAGCTGCCTTTTCTGCCTTAGAAAAGCCATCCCACAGCACCACCTAGCAGACACAGATGGATATGAATGGACAGACGAGCAAAATGCTACTGGGAGAATACGAGGTTGAGCAGGACTGCGTGCTTGAAAACAGCTCATTCACCTAATACCTAGCACAGGTCGTTGATATGAGCTGAGTTGTTCTGTCCTTCCCTCACGCAGTTATTATCCTTTAGTGCCTGATGTTTTTAGCCTCACGCAGCTAATGAATCTCTGCATATTTGATGAAACACATCTTCGGTTTGGGGTTTTCTTTGTACTCTGGAGTTGTGCTCTTTGGCCCCACATATTTTTTAATGCATCTAGCTTAGTCGGAGTGAGGGCGTTCTCCATCGTCGTGCAATTTATTTATCTTCTTGTCTTCATGAGTCCAAGGTGCCAGGGTAAATGGCCCAGCAGCCTGCTGAGGAATACTACCAAAGCGTGGATTTCGAAGAGCGTGGCAAGCACAGCCTGGTCCCGCCATCCACAGCTGGGGAAGACATGGTAGAACACAGTTAAGCTGCAGCTGCCGACTGCCTCCGTTTTTCTAAGTAGCTGTTGTACACGTTTGCTTTTCTAGGGGGACCAGAACACGAGCTTGCTTTAGGGCTTCGAATGTGAAGTATTTATTTGTGAAACTGTAGCAGATTTCAGCCTGTGGCCTTTACTTTGTTGCTTTATTAATCTCGCTCACCTCAGTACCTTAAATTGCTTTTTAGCCTTCGCCCTGACATCCTAAACAGGTGGGTATGAGAGGCTCTGGCAATGGCTGCTTGTGGGAGGCTGTCTAGGAGCTCAAAGGAAGCAGTCAGGTGATTTCACAGCACAAGTTGTAGATGCTTATGCTGAACTAGAGGAGCACTGGTCTTCCTATGGATTGTACTGTGGATGTATGGGTTGGAAACAACATGGCTCAGTAATGGGAAGGAGTTGTAGGACTTTGAACTTGCAAAGATTTTTAGTCTGATATTATGCGTGTAGGCAGATATGCTTTACTACTCAGAGGCAGTACAGAGAGATCTCTGGCAGCAAGACTGAAATCCAGTCCTTTCCAGGTTCTGAGATCTTATTTTCCTGGTTAAAGTGGGGAACTGGCTATCAAGACTCTTAATTTGCTCTGTAGCATCGGGAAAACTTAATTATCATTGTTCTTCTTATTACTACTATTAAGAGCCAAGAACTATACAATTAAATCCATTTGTGGACACCTAAAATACTCTTTCAGATATTGTGAGACGTTTTACTTTCATGAAAGGAAATGTGCCCATGCAGTACCTTGGGAAATGTAAAAAACTCACCTTTTTTTCCTGGCATTTCCATGATAACTGTGTTAATGTCTTTCATGCCCTTCACACAGCTGTTCCATGATACTTCTCATCTCTTTTATGCAACTATTTAGATGTTTAGGTAAACGTTCCTTGTCAAGTGCTGCGAGACCTTACCATGAAACATTTTCTAAAAGCAAGAAAAATAACACCAAAAGCAAGCGTTCAGTGTGATCTTAATATTCTCAGTAAACTCACCTCTTCAAAAATTGTACACTTCTGAGTTGAAAGGGTCAAGTCTCAATTACATTTGCTTTTGGCTAAATCCATAGGAATCATTCCTGCCAGACATTACACAGCTACTGCAGTGCATTTCAGTTGAGCTTTCTGGGATACAAAGGATCATGTTCTGCAGCAGTTTATTTTACTGCTTTTGTGAACTGCTGCCCCTCATTAGGGCATCACAGTATTTACTGATTTTGCCTGCAGTTACTCCTGACTTCAGAAGAAAGTGGAAGTAATCTGTTGTGGTTACTGCAGGAAAAAGAAAGGCTTGGGTTTTTGTTTTTTTTCTTCTCCCCTCTCTCTCCCTCTGTCTGTACTGCTCCCAGAGAACTGAAACAACAGCTCAAAATTGATCTATGATGCAAGTCAAATCACTGCTGATTACGATCTCATGCTTCTGTGGGTTCAGCTCTTTGAATGACCATGGCAATTACTTGGCAAAAAACTATACAAATCCCAGATGCTGAATAATTCTCAGATATGTTTCATTCTGACAAGAACAAAACTGAAATGTGTGTTAAATAATGCCACAATAAAGGCGCATCCAACTGCAATGGTTTTGTCAGATGTGTTTAGCCCTCAGGTTCAGAGCAGGGCACACGGAAGGGTCAAATGAAGAAAAATCTGGGCTCTGCTGCTCTGCTAGCTGCTCCCCTCTCCTGGTCACCACTGCTGCAAATCTACCTGTAGCATGGTAGCTACAGCCTCCTAGGAATATGCAGGCATATCTTTGATTTCAGTTATCTTACGACATTGCTGTTTGGTATTTCTAGACTTGTGGCAAGAATGGTCACATTTCAGGTGAGCTGGGAGGATGCTCTGTGGTACTTCTGAGTACTTTTATTATCCAAACAGGAGTCTGAGGGTTCTCTTTGGAACTCTTTCTCCTTTCTGTGATTCAAAATTAAGCATACATCTTGTCAGTTTGTATGTTTGTTTGATTTGCTGTAAAATTGAGGGTGGATGTGATGAGTTTGGTTGATGCAAGTCAGAGGAAGGACGTGGCTTGATATAGAGGAATTACATCATGTCCTTGAACAATGAACTTTGTATCTGTTTCAAAATAGTTATCGCTGTAATATGAGAGTATTGTTGCCTGCCATAGTAAGATCATATAATCTTGCCATTCTCCAGCTGTTTTCAGGAATTGCATACCTGCTAGCATTTGTGAAAACAAAAATTTAAATAATCTCCATCTCTGTTCTCTTTAAGTGAAGGAGGGAGTTAGAATAATGTGAAATTGCCAGGGCTGTGTAATTCAGCAGAGCCTTAGCTGATATGATTTGTGCCCTATAAATCAAGTTTCTAAATGCTAGCTGTGTGAAAGATGCTGTCATTCAGTGCAGAAACTCACCACGTGGGAATCTGGAAATGTGTCTGGGCTCAGTTAACGTGTTTGGTTTCATCATGGAGTCCTGTGGATGTAGAAAAAAGCGTCTGGACTATACTGATGATGTGAATTAGATCTGAGGATAGCTGCCTTTTCCAGACTTGGGAAAGCTGTGAGAAATAGGTGATTACTGGAGAAATGTGATTGCTTCCGTTACGTTTAGGTGCTTCTCAGAAAGCAGCTTTATTCATTAACATCACTTGGCAAGCTCTCCAAAGGTACATAGATGGGTCTGGTTTTACAGACACACCACTGCTTCTGGGTTCCTTTTTGTGCCTGATAATACTCAGAAGTTGGAGAACAGAGAAAAATCTTCAGTCTATACATACAGTGAAATACTAATACCCTACTCTTCCAGTAGTAAGTGGAATATGTATATATAGATCTCCTTTCTCTGGTTTCAGTTTATTAGTTATTCTTTCAAGAGGAGTTTTTGATGGGTTCGTTCCATGGCTTTATGTATGATATTTGTTCTTTCAACAGTTTTATTATATCAGTAGATCAAACCGCTAGTATTTTGCTCTTTAGGATGCCTTTAAAGGATAACCTTTTAACAATTATTTGGACACTTTATTAACACACTATCTTCAACCACTTTCACAGATTTTATACATAGGTTGTTTTGATTTTGAGTTTTTACTATTGAAATGTCTGTGAGATAGTCCAGTGTCAGGAAAGGACTACCAACCATATCATTAAACTTACAGGAGTTTTCAGGTGAATTTATTTAAACCCAGCCATAGTTTTCATATTTAATATGAGTACATTTTAATGGAACTGTTGAAAGAACACATTTCACGTGCACGAAACCACAGAATAATAACAGAGTAGTTTTCCACTGTACTTGCAGACTCAAATAATTTTTTTCCCCTAGGGCCCTTGAACTAAACCTTGATATTATTTAAACAGGACATCGCCAAGGCCACTAATTCTAGCAAGTTGTTTCATGAGCAGTAGAACTAATGAAGCAGTTTGTTATCTTTGTTCTCCTCCTTCCTTGCTTTTTCCTTCCCATCCCACATGCTCTCGATACCATCAGTTCTGCTGTGTATCCCATGCCTGTCTTTGGTACAGCTGGCAGCCTACAGTGTGGACGGTGGAAGGCTTCATGAGGACTAATTTTCTAGCTGGCTCCCTTTCAAAATGGCTAAAATTTCCTTTTCTCTGATGAGAAGGCTGACTTGAGGGTCTTTTGTAATGCAGTTTTCAATTTGAGTAAGAACATAGCTCCATTACTGTCAAATATGACTGAATTCAATGGGCAGATCGCATAGTTGTAGAGAAGAGTTAGTCTGCAAGTGGACAGTGGGAGGGACAGCACAGCTCTCTAAGTAAACATGGATGAAAATGGAGTGCTCCTCATGACTGTCATGTGTTTGAGTGGGTTTAATTTTGTAAGGAGCCTCTGAGAGAAGGTACTCTGATATTTTCCTTACTTCTCTGTTTTCCTCTGACTTTGGCCATAATTCAGCAGAGCCACACGTTTTATTGGTGATGACTTTCACAGGCAGGGACAGGGTCACCTCTGAGCTCCACCTGAGCCATTCCATGTGTTGGCCAGGAGAAAAACTAACTTCATGAAGATGATGAAGTTTTGAGATGCTGCTTTGTACACAGTTCCTGTACCAAACATACTGCAGCTCTGAAGCTTGTGAAGCACTCTCTGCTGGTATCATGAGGAAAGTCTTTTTTGCATCACCTGCAAGCCAGCCTATATAAATCAGAGGTCTGGCTATGATCAGAGGCGGGTCTCAGAAGAAAGTGGTTTGATATGGAAAATTGATGTGGAGCAAGTGGACTTCCTTCTACATAGTTTCTAATAACTCATGAAAATGTTACAGTAGTGATTTAATCTGAAATCTAAAGCCTGCATTTGGAATTTAAAATATTTCTGAAAACATACATTAGTCAGATATTTATTTGGAGGCTTAAAAAAGCAAATAAGATACAATGTTGCATCTTCTCTTTGCCTTCTAAGTTCACAATGCTTCAGCTTTCCCATTTGTAAAACGCAATGAATTGTTGTCTGCTTCATGGAACTGTTGCATGACTTGGTTAATTGTAGATGGCTTTCGGATCCTTAAATGCAAAGCATGAGATAAATTACATATCAGTAATTTCTCTTAGTATTTTGAAGTATTAACAAGTTATCTAATCTCTTCTCTCTTTAAAATTGATTGCCTTTTGAGTACAGTGATGTTGTATTACATTAGATGCCTTCACAAACCAAGATGTCAATCAGCTGCGTAACGAAAGATAGAATAGTGTGATATGAAGGGGATTTTGAAAAGGGAAGTGAAGAGAAAGTCATGTCTGCAATTTAGTTTATAAAAACCCTTTTCCTCTCCCAGTTTTTTTGGAACACAGCTAAGGAAATATCAGCTTGGCCCTGCCCAAGGAAAAGAAGTTGCTGAAACTGCCATTCTCCCAAACCTTTCCTGTTGCCAGAGGCTCAGCCCAGTGACCATCTGTTGAGGACAGCATAGTTCAAGGCTAACATCATACATCAATGTAGAGGGCTGATGGGAAAGCTCAGTGTGCAACTCTTCTATCATTATAAGAAGAAAAGAAAAAAAAAGCCAAATGGCCTTAATCATATTTCTCCTGTGTGGGCACATAAACCCTGTTCTTGTGATCAATTTTAGTTTGCAAATTCATCTATTATGTGGAATTCTAATTCCCTATGGTTTCATATCTTGTTGCTTATTATCTACTTATATTCCTATTACCAGAACATGAAATATCACTGTTATGTCTGTTGCTGAACAGATGATCAGGGTAATGTTCAAGAGACACAAGGTTACTTTTCATTCCTTCTCATCAGAAATGCACATTTTATTTAATAGACATATGACTAATTCCTAAATACTCTTCCTGTTTAAAAGGTGAGACATACGCTTAAGATCCTTTGACTGTGACCTATAGACCTTAGAGTCATGCCTTTGCAGTAACTGCTGAAAAATCACCTAGTCAGGCAGTATGTTTCCAGATGCTAAGTTGCATTAGTATGACATTATACATGTCATAGTAGTTTTTTTTAATTTTTGCATAAGGCTAGTTTCATACGTGCCCAACAAAGGTAATGTTATCTAATGAAAGGAACAGACTTTAGACAATCTTACTCTATGATCTGTAACATGAAAATGCTCAAAACCCCTTACTATATATAAACAATTTGAGGTGCATGTTTGTAGAAGAAGAAAGAGAAGAAAAATGTCTGTTTTTTATCAAAAGCTCTTTGATAATACATTATATGCTTGCATGAGTTTTAGCAGAAATTGCTTCTCATGTTACTGTCATTTCTCTCAAGCTAAGTGTTTTATACCTTATCTAAGATAATAATCACAATCCTTGCCCAGACCTAGAAGGCAAGTCTAGATGTACTGATGGTGCTCATTTGGCTGGAGTCGTAGAAGACACCAGTGTTTTGGAAGGGTTAATAAAAGTATTGACAGGTTGAATTCAATGAAAGTGCACAATTTGAAGAGAGAAAGAAAAGCAAATCTTAGTGTAAATCTTTACAAGTGAAGCATAATTCCTGTTCTGGACACAGACTGACAGCAAATTTCCAGTGAAATATTTTTGTTTTGTGTTTTGCAATGGAAAAAGCAAAACATTTAATTGAAACCATACCCTTCTGTTCTAGCAATTTCTGAAAGAGCAAAAGAGAAAGATGCTCTAAAGTGGGGAATACCTAATAGCTCTGTGGTTGGGGCCCTTGACAAAGGTGTGATGACACCATTTCAAGAGTCACCTGAGACTAAAGAAGTTTGATCCTTTAATGTCCTGTAATTTCCATGTCCTGTCCCGTCTTCCTTTCTGGCTGAATAATTATATGTAATTTTCACACAATGAATAGTTCTCACAGGAGAAGCCAAGAGGATCAGTCTGGTTGGAGGGGAGGAAAACAAGAAAAGACTTCTCTCACTTTGTATTTTGTCCTGCAAAGCTGTGAATGGTCTTCCATTCATCCTGTCATAAAACAAAGAAAAATGTCACTTTAGACTATTTCATGGCATGAGAAAGTCACTTCTCCACCTCATGGGAAGATTGTCATTGGTATTTCAAAAGGAGGAGAGGGGAATACCCAAAACCCCCTGTAGGATCTCCTGGCTTATTCCAGGATCTGCAGCAATTTGATTTTTAAACAGTGTCTGCATGATGTGGTGATTGCTACATGAGAAACGTAGCTACATCGTTAGTTCATTACAAATGGTTTAATACAGGGCCAATTTCTACCTCCAACGTATTCTTTTAAAGCTACCATCAGAATTGCATGTATTCATCTGAGAGCTGCTTTGGCCTGTAATATGTTTTGATTTGTTGTATGAATTGCCTGCTTCTGTGTACAGATTTTTTTCATTTTTCCCCCTTCTGCTTCTGGACCATGATTGATGATGTAAATAATCATTTCCAGGCAGGAGCCTTTTATTTTTTTTTCCTGTTGACCAGTCACTAATCACTACTTGCTCATCCCTGTGTTTTGTTGGTAAGCCAGATGAATTTCTTTTTAATGGCCTTCTTTCTCTTCATGTCAGAAATCTCACCGCAGATAAATGACAGATACACACCACATATGTAACAGCGCACAGACCTTATAATCATTATGCAGTCCGTTTACAAAGTTCTGAGAAATTTCATTTTAAGAATAGTTAATGCATGCATTTCTCTGCCATCCCTACCATTACATGCTCTGCAGAGAGAAAAGCTTGAAGGAACATTCAGGATTTAAAGGCTGTTGTTTAACTGATAATTTTTTAGCATCTCACGTATAGGGTTTTTCATCTCGATCTAACTCGCCTTTCGGCAATGTCCTCGCCTTCAGCCCTGAGCCTGCGAAGCGCTTGACAACAGTTAGTTTGCCTTATTTAAGCAGCCTTCTTTGAATATTTGAACAAAAATGACTGAATATTAAAATAGGGTCTAGCATTATTTTAATACATGCCGACTAATAAAAATTCCAGTGCTTAAAATAGATGTGGCATCATGCACATTCGTATTTGTGTTACTGGTGTATCAGCCCCCAGATACATAGATCATTTAATAGTCACAAGTCTTAATAAAATAAAATGCCTGAGCATGCACAATATTCAGTAGCTAGAATGGGGTATCTACATAGTTCATGCATACTGTAGTTCACTGTTGCTTCCCATGCATCTCAGGTTTGTGGTACCTCTGTGTGCCTTGCACTCCCTCTGACTTGTGCAGTTGTTGCCTCTCTGATAACAAAGCAGAGGATTTGGCATGTCTTCATCGCAGCTTAGAAAGCAGCTTTTAAGGCCCTAGCATGTATAAACTCTTTCTGCCTTCTAGAAAAGAGGGATTATGCTCATTTGAGTAGTTTTGTGGTGTTTTGTAGGTTCTTTAGACTTGTACGGTTTTCATCATTCTCCTTAAAAGAGGCTGCTCTAAAGTTTAGATGGAAAATTAAGCTGACTAGAAACACTTGGCTCAGGTGATGCAGAAGGATCTCCTTCTTCTGATGGTTCTTGTATTCAGGAGCTATGAATAGAAAGGAACTGGATTACTAAATAGAGTTGCCACCCCTGTTGGAATGAAGTAATTGACCTCAAATGGCGGTTTTGGAGAAGAGAGTCAGAAAATAGAAAAGGCTTGATTTGTTTCTTTGTTCTGCAAGGCATTTGCAAATCCTACTAATAGGGTTTTTTCCCAAATGTTTTACCTCCTAATGTCTTTCTCCTTGTTTGACCCCCTCACACCCCCGTTCTGATATATTTTTGTCTAGATTATGTAAACACTGTACAACACATTTACAAAGCTATTTGCTCTTGCTGTTATGGTTCTTTCCCATGTCCAGTCACACCTGTGTACCAGTGAGATAGCTGGTGTCTAGCCATTGTATCGGAGGTGGCTCTTCCTCCTTGTGCACCCAGTGCTGGCTGCCTCAAATCAGCACCAGCTGGTTTTCCACCCTGCAGATGTGAGAAAGGCCCAGTAAGATGCTGGCTGCAGTGGAGACATCCTTGTTGCATAAATACGGGTGAACAGCTTGTGAAATACTGAAATGACGGTTCCAGAGATTCAAGAAAATCAGTAACTTATCAGAAAATATTGGGATGTCGTATGTGTCAGGTAAATTATGATTCTAAAAGAGTGGCTACAGATATGCATCCTTGGCAAAGGCTTTCCTATGTCATGCGTGCACATGCCTGGCACTGAACTACCTGACTGAGAAATACGATCAGCCTCCTGCTTTGTACACATCCTGTTTTATGGGCTGTAAATACCTGAATTTCTACTGAATTGGTGCTATGCAAAGGGATGCCAACATAAGATTATCCAGTTGTCTTTCCTCCTCCTCATCTGTTTTCAATATTAGATTTCTGATTTCAATCTAATTTCAATATTAGACCTTTCTCTGAGAACAAAGGCATAAGTGTTCCAGGTGCATTTTAATCTTTCAAGGAAAGAAAGCTAACAATCTGGCACGGTTCTGAGATCCACCACAAAATACAGACATCTTACGCCGGAGCGCTAGTGAGACAAATTGCATTGTGCGGTCGTTAGAGGCAAACCTTCTTCCATGCAGACCAGACAGCTCTCATTGCCTATATCCAGTAAAGCTGAAGTTGAGGCACAACCCTGAGGCTTCTAGTACCATGTAAACCAACAGTGAATTAGTAAGCTAGTAGCAAACAAGTAGATAGAAAAAAACAGGTTTTCTTCTAGTACATATACTCTTCTAATATTCTAGTACATATTCTTCTAATATATGTGCTAGCCTCTGTGTACATGGAAGTGGGGGGGTGTGTGTATTTATATATCTGTAGGTTTACCAGGTGCTGAAGGAGCTTTTTAACCTATTAGCAACAACAAATATAGCAGGAAACCAAAGAGCTGGATACAAACTCTGATTGAATCCCAAATTATAATTCTGAAATCTTGCAAGATATTTTTCATCACTGCTCTGCTATAGAGCTTTTTCTTCCTTTTTTTTTTCTTTTTCTTTTCAATTTTATCCTTGCCCATCTCATGAGATTCATCCAGAGCCATGTAGGCCAAAGCTCTGCTTTGGTCTGACTCCCCTGTCTGAACAGGATGCATAGGCTGAGAGCAACAGATAGAGAAACTTATGGAGCATGTAATGTTAAATGCACATCTAACTTTTTGATAGGTAAAGTAAACATATCCTGTACTTAGTTTTATGGCCTTGGCAGTAATGCTACAAGCTCAAGGTGAATGTTGTTAGGACTGAATTTTCTTATGGCAGGTTTCAACTGGCACTTTTTTCAACCTCTTGTCGTCTTTTGCCTGTGATTCTCCCTTGAAAAATACTCTTTAAGGATATTGAGTCCTAGTAACTCTTCTTAAAAATCAGGGAAAATTATAGATACTTTTTTAACATTGCACCATTTAATTTTGTCTAGTCATTCTGCATAAGAGAATATGAATTTGGACAAGAAATTGGTAGTGTGCCCTTGTGTCAAAGAAGGCCAACTGCATCCGGGGCTGCATTGTTGGGAGCGTAGCAACCAAGTTGAAGAAGTACCTCTCCCAGTTTCATGCTGATAAGACTGCATCAGGAGTTCAGGGGTCCTGTTTTGGACTCCTCAGTACAAGAAAGATATTTACCTGCTGGAGCAGGTCTGGCAAGGCTTCACTGCAATGGTTAGGAGGGAGAGCACCTAATATGAGGAAGAAGGATCTGAGTTTGTTCACCTACAATGAGAAGGCATGTGGTGTTAGGTCCCTTCCAACTTAAATTGTTCTAAGATTCTCTTAAGCTTAATAGTTATGTTTCCTTTTCCTTGCTTCCTACAAAGGAAAATATAATATTGCATTAAATATCGTAATATTACATGTTATTTTTATATATATACACACACTAGATAGTCTGTATTTTATTTATATGTATGTATAAAATCTTCCATTCCAGGAAGATCTTTCCTTCTCTTGTGAACAGAGAGTGGTTTTATCCCTTTGTGAAAATTGCAGCTAAGCTGCATTGTAGGTGTTTGCTGTTCCCACAGCACTAGATCTGAAGTTGGGGGCATCTTCACACCCCACAAGAAAGAAGAGTTTCAGCTTTTCTGTGCACCTCTCAGCAGCGGGCTGGACACTGGTTGCACTGCATGTTTCTTTAGCTGCAGCTATGCCTGGCTGTGTTGTATCAACACAGTGAGGTCTCCAAGTCCATGTTCATGCTTGGATTGGGCCTTGGAGGATTTGGCCTTACTAAATGTTTAGTTAAAAATCCAATTCCCATTTCTCCTTAAAATTTGAATAACGTAAATCCACAGCAACTACATTGCCCTGAGTGAAATACTAAGTTTTTGGTGAATTTTGTTTCTGCTTTCTTCCTTTAAAAAAAAAAATCCTAAATTTTTTAATCTGAACTTTGCAACTGTTGCTTTGGTCTCTACATCAATGAACTTTCTGACAGCATTCCTTGTAAAGGCTAAAGCCTTTCCTGGCAAGTGATTAACAACTGGGACAAGCCCTTCCATGAGACATGAGTTTTGCAGCCTGTTGTGTGGTCTTTTTGGCTGGGTCTGTAACACATTTCCGATTGTCTAAATATGAAGAGATAAAAAGGAAAGGGACTGCCAAATTCCACTGTATAACGTAAAGCGAGTCAGAGGGAAAAGGTTTATAATTTTTCTTCTTCCTTTTATATTGCTGGCTACATCTTATCTTCAGCCAGAAGATCCTAACATAATTTCCTCTCTATAAATGGTCTCGCACGTGATACTAAAACACAATACAACTTTTTTTCCTAACTTAATAAAAGTTTTGATACTCAATGCTATGAAATTCAAGAATCCTGATTTGATTGCAGAACTGTTAAAGCATCGCTTTACTGAGCCAGTGGGTGCGTATATTGCCTCAATGAGGCATCTTTTTTAACTGCACAGTAATATTTAGGGTGGAAATTGGAAATCAATCGCAACAACCTGTGTTTGCAAAGTGATGATACCATGGCGCTTTTTTTCTGAGCTAGCACCAGCATACTTCTACCTCTTTTATTGTTCCTATGACATCTAACCCTGTTTGAACTAATAGTGTGATTGCCCCGTGGATTTTAGCAGAATTGCATCTCTGTTGAAACTGATTCAGAAAGCAGTTGTGTCCATCTTTGCTACTGAGCAAAAGCCCAGTAAATCCCAGAAACAGCCTTAAAAGCCTTCATGAATATTTTAACAATGATTCAAATGAATAGTGATTCACCTACTTGTGAATGAAATATGAAACTGTTTCTATTGCTCCCATTGCTGAACCATCTGGGTACATCTTGTGAAATAAAATGATGGCAGTGACTGGCAAAAACTCCCGTGCCTTCACAAAGGGAAAAAAGAAAGTCGATGAATTTCTTTTCTCTTTTCTCCTGTTAAGCAACCTCCCAGTTTTGAGATTTACAGTTATTTTATTTGCGGTGTAGCTGTCTACTATTTAAATAATTGAAACACATGCCCTGCAAACACATTTTATAATTCACTCACGAAGATACGAGGATCTCCCACTTTGATAATCATTATAGTTAATCACAAATTAAAACCTTCTGAATAGCTCTGGTATTTTGAAAGTTGTGAAACCGTTGTTCTTGGTCTTGGTTGAAACCCTTCCCGTTGCGATACCCGACACTCAGTGTGTCATCAGCAGCATGCATGAGCTGCTACAGTCAGGTCAGGCCCACAGCAGGTCATGAAGGGGATCGTTTAACAGGTAGGTCATCACATTGGAGGCCACGTAATGAAATACACCATGCTTCGCGTGGGTCTTGGCAGCAAGTATCCCTGGAACAGACCTTTCGGAGACTTTTTGATGCCATGGTAGATAGTTAGAGTTTATCTTAGTGTACTAAGCATGTCAGGCTCTGGACTGTCCTTGTGTCTGGGGGTGACAGTCTATTACGTGTCTTGGAGAGCCTTTGACTGGTTAAAGACTTTGTTTTCCCAGGGGCAGTGCAGCTGCTGGATGATTCCCTGCTTCTGTCAAGAAGCGCTATTAAAGCAGTATTAAAAAGCCCCATCATAGGGTGCGTGCAAAGGTCGTGTGGGTCACAGGTAGCTAGTAAGTCCTCAGTGTAGACATCGTGTGGCTTAAACTAGGACTGCAGTAATTTGGTTTTGTACTTGCCCAAGGTGTCCAAAGCAGCATGCAGGCGTAAAAGTGCCCACAGGGGTCTCAAATACCCTTTTCTATTGAGCAGGAAACAGCGTGGTGTAAATGCAGTTTTTCTCAAAGCTAGTGGCTGTGCTGACTACCAGCAGAAAGCTGCCGTGGTATGTACCTTCAACTGCAGACGCCTCCACTTCCCAGGGCTGACTGACTTGTTTGTGAGGAGCTGGATAAGCCCTGAAAATTTTCAGATTGAGGAACTGAATTTACAGTGTCCTTCTACTAGCTAAATGACAAGCAAAACACAGCTTTTCTAATCACCCCTTTTCTCCGGGACTGCTTCTGGATGCTGTTTCTTCTTTATGCTGTCATCTGTTAGCTGGTTAAGCACAGGACGTTGACACTTGCAGACAGCACCCAAATAATCAGCCGTCTTGAGCCTTGGTCGGGTGCAGCTGCAGTGGGCTGCCCCGAGGCTTTACAAGGTTTGCAGCGTGGCAGGTGGAAGGTGCGAGGGGACTAGCTGTGCGTTACCGCAGCTGCCATTAGAGCTGCAGCAGTTAGAGCAAAGCCATTGCAGAAGATCCTTCTTACTTTCTGGAAGAAAAAGAGATTTGCAGAAAATAAATATTATGCCGGTGTGTCTCCCACTGATTGCGGTCAAGTGGAAATATGTGGCAACTTTGCCATTGAGTGAGTACTTAACATGTAAATGCGTCCCCTTGTCACCATGTTCCCAAGCCTTGAGGTTTTAAGGAAAAAGCAATACCAATATTTCCTTTCTAGGAAAAAGATACTGATCAAATGAGTAGGTAGTACACAGGTGGATATCTGGGAAGTATGTTAATGCTAGAATTGTTTACAGTAATCTGGTAATTCCTGTTTTATGAAGTAACTTTACAAAACAAGTGGAAACATGTTAAAATTCTTACAATGTGTTTATTAAAAAATTGAACTTGATTGCTAAGGGAAGCATCATTGCAGAGCAGAAACTATGGTATTGGCCTGCCAGGCAATTACACAGATATCCAGTGGAATCGTGAGGAAGTGGTTTTTTTGGTGTATCAGCGGAAACGATTATGCTGTGTGTCATCAGGTTTCAATTTCCTTTAATTTGTCTACCCCATGTATCTATGAAGTGTCACTGCAGCACTACGACTGCAAATTAGGCTAACCAAGGCATCTTAAGGGACCTGGTCAGGTTTGTCACTGGGATTTCCAGGCTGTCAGCCTGAAAAATAACTGATTCGATGATACATCAAGTCTGAAAGAGCCTAGCTTCAACAATAGAAGATTTTACGTTGCTAGGTAGTATCACTGCAGTGCATTACATTCAATTCCGCGTGAGTGGGTAAAACCCAAGCAGCTAGGGAAATCCCTGGGTCGCTGTTCACACTAAACTCGGTGTTTGTAGCAGTCAGCTACAACCTGCATTTTAGCTCGTTCTCCGAACGTGAGCTCTGGAATGTCTCTGTGAGTGGCAGCGTGAACACAGTAGCTTGAGTTTACGCCCGGTGCACTTGCAGTCTTTTTTAAAATACAGACACATTTACTGTCTTTGAGTGCATCTGTGAAATGATTAATAGTGATTCTTTGCCTCTTAGGAGCGTTGTGTTGCAAGGACTTGAAAAAATGAGGGAACGGGAATGAGCTAATACTGACAGAAACTATACATATAGATATAGATGTATCCCTGAAACAGTTTAGCGATACAGTACAATGATTTTATTTTTTTCTTTTCCTTTCCCCCGGGGTGAGACATTTCAATGATCAGGCAGTTATGTTTCCGAGTGCTTACCAACTTAATGTAATGAGACAAAGACAGGGATTTTCTGGAACGTGGCTTATCTCTACATGAGTGCATCCTAAAGTAGATTTTAAAATCTGTCAATGGCGAAGGAGAGAGTAATGACCACATTACTACAGCTGTCTCATTGAAAATCTGATATGCTGTTGAATAGATTTGTTGTTGCAGAGGAAGGCAGCAGAAAAATTCAGTAAATTTAGAAATACCTGTTTTTCTGGAGCTTGATTCAATATCGGTAAATGGGAAATTGTGTTTCTGGGACCAGCAGTGTATCACCTTCTATTTGGCTTTAAATCCATGATTTAGATTGAGGATATAACAGATTTGACCCAGAATCAATTCTCCTAGTAAAAGTCCTCTCAGCTGGGCATGTAGAGCCCTGCCTATTAAAAAGTCATCCCCTTTCACATCTCCTTTTATTAAAGACTCCAAATATTCCTTTAAGTAAAGAGATTTTTTTTTTTCCACATATCTGATCATGCCAAGCCAGTCCCTGAAAATTCTTACTCAGCGCTTTGAAAATTATCTAATAGTCAAATGGGCCTCTCTGGAAATGAGAGAGATGTGATGAAACTGATAAAGAGTTTAGCTCTTGATTTCCAGTAGGTCTGTTATATCCATGTTGAGTCTTTGCTGAATTCACGCCCCTGGGGATGCTCAGAAATTAGTTAGAAAACTTACAGTCAGAAAGCTCAGTTCCAGTAAATCACACATTTTGTGGCAGGGTGGGATAGTTGGGAATTCAACACATTTTCTCTCAAGTAGTGTAAATAGTGAATGTCAAAGTATTTAACTATTTAAGCATTAAATATTGACATTATAAGAAAAGAAAAAAAGCATAAGGAGAAAATCATTGCATCGTGCAGCAATTTGACCCCATTAAAAGCTCACAGTGAAAGCGGGAAACAAGTGTTTTGTTGCGAAATAAAGGAATATATGTGTTCTTAGTACAGTCAAGCTTTGGACAGCAATGTTAGGGATATGCATAGGTGCACGCGTAGGTGGAATGTTCAACCTTTTATTGCACGTGGCAGCATTAAGCTTTCGTTTGGATTCAGTGACTATTGAGACTTCCCTAGGAGAGCACTGTCCAGTGAATGAAGTTTCCAACCAGCTGTCTACCTTTCATTTTTTCGGTCCTGGCACAGCTTAATCTCTTCCATTTGTGTGTTACTACCAGATCTGGATTGCTGCGCTTGCGTCTTGCCCAGTGTCATGTAGCACATCTGGAAATGTTGTGGTTTGCTGAATGACAAGTCACACTCTTTCCTTCCAGTTCCGCCTGGTGGTAAAGACGGCGCTGAAGCTGCTGCTGGTGTTTGTGGAGTATACCGAATCCAACGCACCACTTTTAATCCAGGCAGTATCTACTGTTGATGAAAAGAGAGGTGAGTAGCTTTAACTTGGGGGGCGCAAAATCCCCGCACCGCTGAGATCAGGGTGGCATTTCATCATTGATTTCAGTGGTTCTAGGGTTGTTGTCCTGATGCCTACTTTGTGCAACATACCCTTCATTTCTTGATTAAAAGCATATTTCAAGACTTCATGCAATTTAAGATTGTTTTGAGGACTGAATTATATTGGGAAGGCGAAGAGTGAAAAGATGAGGAACCTGACTGCCTCCCAGTGCACCACGATCATTGCCCCGTCCCTGCACCCACCACAAAGTGAACCCCATTGCATCTTCCAACCTTGGAGGCTCCTCAGGCCAGACTGTCTTTCCACTTCCTTCTGAGAAGCAGCAGCCTGATTTAGAAGAGAAAATGATATCTAATCAGTGTAATCCCTTTGAAGAGAAAGACGAGGTCAGTAATAGTACAGGCTTTATAGTAAAAGTAAAACCATCTGTTGTTACATTAAAATAAAGCCCTTGAGCAGATATTATACTATGAAATCTGTTACCCTTCAGGCTCATGAAAAGTACTTGAATATGTATACTGTATTTTTTACAAATAAATAGAACCAAAATGGTTCTTTCTTGTTCTTCCCACAAAGCCATTGCTAAGCTCCTGGGGCGTTCTCTCTTGATGCAAAACATTCCTTTGCTTCAAGGAGAGTTTTTGAGGTTGGGAGAGCCATTGTTGTGGTCTCAAACACATGGAGGTTGAAAGCAAGATCCCCTCTGTGTAGCAACTGCCTCCATGCTGAACTTGTTTGAGTGACTTGATATGGTAAAAGTGAAACAAAAAAAATTGGAAGATGAGGTAGTGCCAGAAATAGGAGAAAGTAGCCAGGTTTTGCTTTCAGCTGTCAGCATGAGTGTGTTGAAAAGACCCCAAAAAAATCCCCCAAACCAGTGTAACGCTTTGAACGGTGGACTCTTCAGATTGGCTTTCTGTTTTGAATTAAAACCAATAAAACCTTACAATGCCATAAGCAGAAATGTAATTACAATATTAATGTAATTGTGAGTGCTATGATTTATTTTTACCGTCATCCTTAGTATTTCCTCAGCTCTCTGAACTCACTGGTATCCTCAACATGTTCAAATTGCCACCTGCTTGCATGCTATTAAACCACATTAAAGAAAAAAAGAGAGAGAAAGGAGAACCCTTAACACACTACCATGCACTGTGTGTTGCCTTCTGCATCTGTAAAACAGACTCAGGCAAACGTTTACATGCCCCAAAGTAATAAAACAACTTCAGTAACAACAGAAAACATGAGGAGAAAAAAAAAAAGTGATGCATGTAGTTAGATAGATACTCGTTAGGCACATGAGGAGAGGGTTTATGGGAATTTTCATACCTGTGGGTTGGCAGATTGTCTCATGAACTCTTGTAAATAACTTAGCCCCAAATAACCAGTTTTCCTTCCTTTCTTTTTTTTTTTTTGTTATCATTAAACAGTTATGCTTAGCTACGAAAGAGGAGGTTTTTTTCCTTGTTGTAGGCTTAGTTCCTTTTTTAGTCCATCAGTGTAATAGCCCTTCACTTTTGTCTGTGGGTGTGCTATGTTTTAATTTGTATTTTGAAATTAGTGTCTTATAACTGAGGAGTGCCTGTCTTTAATGACTGATTTAATGGGACAGAAATACAGAGGAAGAAAAAGCAATGTGCCTTTTCTTGAAACGTCGTCATAAATCTTGCAGGTATATAATTAAGTTTAGCACTGCTTTGAAAAAACTCCAATGTCTCGTGTACGTACAAGGTGATGAGATATGACATAATTCCTTAACATGTGTACCACACGTGATTAACATAAAGAGCCCCATAATAACTCAGCCTGGTTTCAAAGCGATCCCATCTGTGGTTTCGATGGAAGAACACATCCATATGCAAACTGAAGTACAGAGGTCTGCGGAAGTGCCAGCTTTGCTCTCAGATACAAGCAGACCATAAGTGAATAACTGCATGGCCCTCATCATATAGGAAGCAGCTTCTAGTTGTAATTCCATCTAGATCCCCCTTCTCCCACCCTTTCTTGTTTCAGAACCCCAGAGGAATTTGATCTCTTCTCAGTTTAAGCATAGTGGGACTGTGCGGGCTCTGGAAAGCAGAGCTGGCATCGCACTCTGCTCTCTGGGGCTGCTTCATCACGAGCATTTCTTAGGACAGATTAAAGCTCTGTGGCTGACCTGGACCCTGTCACATAGTGTTTGTGAATTCTGACATCTTGTTACGTTTTTTGTACATGGCCCACCTTATCAGTATCTCCACTTTTCCTGCCATTTCACACAGTTAGATATGCAGTAGATTAATGCCCATATTGTAGGTGTGATGGAAGCCTGTATGTTCGCATATATTTAAATAGCCAGGAATACAGGATGGTTAGGTCTTTCCAAAAGTATTAATATCTTTCCATGCTGTGGCAACTAGAGACAGGCGCTCTGTGAGTTGGTGGCAGTCCTCGTGTACGGTTCTGGCCTGATGCAAGGCTTTGCATGGTTTGTACATAATGTGCACGTCCTGTGTAGTTGTGGTGTTGAGATTTTGTGTAAGGCATTAAATTATTTTTTTTTAATATTATTTTTTATGAGATTCGTACATACAAACATTTAAAGGGGAAACAGAAAAGACTGAGACTTAAAACAATGGGCAATATTATTCGACAGACTATATTAATTTAATATAGGCTTAATTATTGCAACCCTGTAGTTTCCCACGTGTTTATGCTCTGTGCGTGACTACTTGGAGTGCTGTAGTAGCACCAGGGTTGAGGCTCCAGCCTTCCTGTCGGAGTCACCAGGATAACGAGCTGTCACCGGGGAAAGGCAGCCGAGCAGTTCTCGTTTCGCCCATTAGAAGGCAGGAGAACACACACAAAACTCCACCTCTGCTATCTTGCTTCAGTGAGCCCGTTTCATCACTCCCACCAATTTTGCCAGAGTCCTGCGTGGAAGTCATAACCTTATGGGAACATTCTGGTCTGCTCCCAGAAGAATTGCTGGGATGCTACGTCATCATTCTTTTACATCGTCATTCTTCTACATCACGATCAGGTGGAGGAGATAAGCTGGGAAGTAAACTTTGAGAATTGGCAAGTGTAAATGATTACACTTAGTATTTTTAAAAACAAACTCTGTAATATACAAGTATTAAATGGATTTACGTTTTTACTAGAAATACATATGCGTTGCCAAACCTAGATTTGAGTTCAGGTTATTCAGGATTCAGGATATATTCTGACCATTATGCAGAAAATGGAAGCTGTAGATTTTAGTTCTGCATAATAGTTTCTTCAAAGGTTCCTCTTCACCCCTAAATGGAGAGCTTTCAATATTCTCCACAATACAAATAGCCTTTTAAAGGAAAAGGGAAAATATACATCATGTTTTTCATATCTCTTGTGTAATCATCATTGTTTTACTACAGCAGCCAATGACTTTTCTAAAGTCATCGTTTTTTTAGTGTATGATCTTCCAAGGTATCTTTCACAAAGCTTTTCTAAGCAGCTTGAAAGGAGAAGGAGTTTTTTCACTATCATCCTATCATTAAAAAAAATATTGCCTTGAAAATCAGTTTTTTCATGTAGACACCAACCTGTGGTCTCATCTTTAAGTGGTGACTCTCCAGGAACAATATATTTGGAAATCCAAGCTCAGGGCATGACAGTAGATGAGAACAGGCACCCTCTCTAGATCTGCCCGTATCCCACGCTATCCGGATATTAGCTTGGAAACTGTAGGCTTTCATTATATGTTAGCAAGGAATATTAATCCAAGTATGGTAATGCAGTAAGTTCATGGCATGACTTCACACCAGAACTGCCTTGTCCCCAGGTGGGTAGATGGCCTTATGGCCATTTCCATGTTCATGTCTCGGCTGTTCAGCTTGAGATCATAATGAGGAAAATAGCATTTTAAAAGAAAGGTTTGATCTGGTACAGACAGGAGTAGCTTTGTCAAAGTCATTGATAGTACTGCCTCCTCAGTTATTAGTGTATTAGTTAGGGAATAGATGAAGAATTTCAAATTTAAGGCTAGATTTTGGAAATTAATAGCAGCACCTTACTTAAAGCCTTTGAAAGATGGATGAGCTATTACAAGACTGCCTTACTAGTAAGTGTGCCTCATTAACAGTTTTTAAAAATTTGTTCTGGAACAGAGAAGCAGCACAGATAGAAGAAAACTATATATCATCCTTGCAGGAAAACAGCCAGGCGATCATGAAAATATTCTTTTATGATAATGGGGAAGTATCAAGACATTCAGGAAGATTAAGTAATTAAATTTTTATGTTGTTATCAACTCACTTTTTTCCAAATAACACTGTTATAAGTCAGACTTGCATCGTTTCTCCATTTTGTTTCTCTTTCTTATTTTCTTCCATTTTTATTTTTCACTGGAAACCACAGGAAGACATTCTTGTAGTGAGGATATCATTCCTGCTGATCATATATCATTTGTAAGCCGAGTGAATTTGTTCCACATGTCTCTTGAACGTGTATTGCACACAATGTCTGGTAATATAGAGAATCTGGTAAAGAGGTGTCTAGTGTATTTTCATTACAGCTGTGTATTTGAATTCGTATTTAATTAGTAATGCACATAAACACATTTGGAGAGCTGAGAGTGAATCCTCCTCCTTTGATTTTGCTCGAGATAAGGAAGCTCTGATTTATTATTCAGCAGGGAAGATCAGAGAATGTCTCAAAAAGAAAGGAAAAGAAAACAAGAGGAATACTGCTGTCTGTGTATTCATTAACAGACAGGTTTTTCCACACTGTGCACTGCCGTCGCCTTGAAAACAGAGATCCTTGGTTAGCAGAGATTTGATGTCTGTGTAGCACCATATATGTATATAATATCTACGTGAATGAACAAGGTAATGCAGAGTTTTAATGCATCAGGGTCACTGATCAGTCAGGAACAGGTTGTGGTGATGACACATCTGCGTTTTACTGCCTGATTATACTCAGATTATTGTTATCCCTATAGTGTTTAGAGGCTCTGGGCTGTTGGAATACTCTGCATTTTTTCCCTCTGAAATTCAAAGACTTGCAGTTATGCTGGTGTAGTTGAGTTGAATATCTCTAAGTTAGGGTTAGCTTTCTGCTTTGTCCTCCTCATCTTTAACTTTACTCCAAACAAAACACTGAATTATAGTCTTTCCTTATTTACTTCAGTTTCCTACATAAAATAGTTATGTAGTTTTTTTCTTTAGTAAATGCAACCATCTGCCTTTTAGCCAAATAGAATAGGATGGTTTTGCAAGAGGTTATCTTGAGTCTGGCTGACATTGCCTGTCTGATGGTTTTGGCACAATAACTCACTGAGCCACTTGAGTTTTACTATCAGAGAATTGTGCAAATGCAAATCAACATGCAAATACGTCATAACTAGAAGCACAAATTTTGACCTTAGTGTAAAAATTAGAGAAATGTATCTGAAAGTTCTATAGAGGGAATTCTTATTAAAATAATTTGAATAAGAATCACAGTAAAAATCTTTTCCCGTCATTGATCATTTCTTTTATCCAAGACACACAGCCTGTAGTTTGAGAAAACTATGTTTCTCTGCTACACTATTTTGTTAACAAGACTTATCATAATGCAGCATAACTCAGTAATATCGCATGGAATGGAAGCATCAAGTGCGCTGAGAGAGTAGCATATCGATTTTTGTCGAAGTTCTGTCTCAGCCTACGTGAACCTATGATAGGCAGGGTAAAATTCCTCCCAACTGATTCAAAGAATCATAGAATGGCTAGGGTTGGAAGGGGCCTCAAAGATCATCTGGTTCCAACCTTCCTGCCATGGGCAGGGAAACCCTCCACTACACCAGGCTGCCCAAAGCCTCATCCAACCTGGAAGTTCACTGTCAATCAAATTAGGGTAGCAAAACTTCCTTCATCATTGAGGGAGAGGAAGTTGGTACCTCTGGGGAAAGCTCACCTGGCATATTTTACATCCTTGTATTAGGATGTACCATAGCTTTCACTGGCTATATTAACTTCACTCTCCATGAAGCACGGGACACTGTTGAGGAATCTGGAGATAACTGTCTTTTCTCTTGATCTTCCACCGTGCCACATCATTCCACCTTCTGCTGTCTCTTGGATAAATGCTGATGCTGTAGCTTTCTATTTTGTTCACCATCACCAATGATTTCTGCTTTTCCTCTAGGAGCCAAGCCGTGGTCCAACATCATGGAGATCCTGGAGGAGAAGGACGGGGTTGATACAGAACTACTGGTTTATGCAATGACCTTGGTTAACAAGGTTTGTTTCCTTTGTTGGCATAACTGGTGGAGATTATGTTAGTATTTTCAGTTGTGTAATGATCTTCCCTGTTGAGAACATAAAACAAAGGAGACCTGTCTTGGAGAAGTTGCAGGATAAGCTGTAATCAATCATCACGCTCTTGTTACTTATGTTGCAGTCACCCAGAAGCAGCAGCTGGGAGCAGAATTGCCATTTTGCTTGATACCGTGCGGAAACGTGTTATGGCATGGCTCCTCTCCCAGTGCCGACAGCACAGCGCAAAACAAAACTCAGCAAACTAACTCAACACGTTACCCAAGGGGAGAAAGAAAGCACGTGCTGGTGAAAAGATCACATGCTCACAAAGGCTTGCATTGTGCACAATTTTCTAGTTCAGATCATTTAAATATTTTTTTTATTGTAAACCAAATATGATGAATTTAACAGGTCTAAGTGCTAGTAAAAGTGTTTCTGCTTAAAAAAATTAAGTTATATTTTTTTTCCTCCTTCTTTATATTTTCTGGTGTCCCGTATTACAAGTAGTAGCTTTGCATCAAAATCCAGTATTTTCCAAAGTACTCACTTGTGCTATGAGGAGGAAGAAAGTGAAAGGCCCATAAAAGTTAGAAATCTGTTAGTGTACATTCCTTAAAAATTAGCATCTAGTCCTCAACAAATCTTTGGATGACTGAATTTAAAAATAGATTTTTTTAAAGAGCACAGAAGATCAACATGCTACTAGCAAACCAAAATAACCATGTGTTTTATGATTATACTTAATAGGCCAGAGTATTATGGAATGTTATTATTATTCATTATATTCATTTAAAGGTCCTGAGTTTGTTGGTGGAGGTCATAAATCAAGCTGCCAGCTTATTGTGCTCATGGCTACATGGCTGGGGCCATGGGTTGCTTTGGTGTTTTTTTGTTAAAGTAATTTCTTAATGGCAGATATTGTCCAGCCAAGATGCCTGAGAGGGACTAACCTTTCCTGGTGACATCACTGATGTTACTGTACTTTTACTTAGAGCTGCCCGTACTCCTGCTTACATGGTAATAAGGATCCTCTTGGCTTTAAAAGACCACCTTATCTCACTGGGGTACTCATTCTGAAAGGCATCACTAGCTTTATAGGCTTCTGTCTGTAGCTGCTATTAAAGCCGAGGCGACCAGTTTTTAATGTCTGTGGTTTACACCTCGTTGTTTCATGTACCCTTCCCTCTTTCTGAGATAATTCTCTTCCTCATTTGCACAGTTGTAATCTACCTGGTGTTTGACTTCTTCAAAAATGTTATTCTATGTTGTCTCTTTTATTATCCTATAGTTGGTTCCTTTAGTCTGAATTTTTCTCTACGTTTAAAGCTATTTTTAGGAGGAAGTAGTTCTTTAAAAGACACCAAAAGAAAAAGCATCTCACAGTCAAAGGAGCAAGGCAGTTATGAAGATCAAGGAAGAGAGGAATCCCACAATGCCACACTTATAATTATGATCTGGCTTATGGACAGCTTTATGATGTTTTTAATGGGATTTTTTTCATGATTATAGAGAAAACAGCAAGCAGCATGTCACAGTTGTAATTTTTTTCCCCCACAGAGAATACAAAGAAGGCTCAGATGGTTTCAACTTCTCTAGATGAGGAAATGTCAAAGTTTTCACTGCAGGCAAGAGTCCTCATGAGGGATTTGTCTTAAGGAAGCATACTTCTACTCCTTTTTCTTTCTCCATGTATATATTTACAGACTGTTTTCCTTCCTGCTCAGGAGTAGAAAACATATCTGCCCAGACATAAGAATTGCTCCAGTCCTTTTATCCTCTTCCTCTCTTTTATTGATGCTTAACGAATTTACTTACACTAACATTTCATTAGCCCTCCCTTAATTTGGGAGGATTTAGGCATTAATGAATCTCTTAAATGAGATTGATCCCAATGCAGATGCTTCTGGTTATGTATAGTTCCCATATAACCTTTGTTATCTTCCTTTGGTTAGTTCATATGATCTATTAGATCTTACTCTAATCTCCACTTTCTTAATTTTTATTACTGATGTTCGGGTAGATTAAAGCCTTTGTTTTTCTTTTACAGGAAAAAAAAACAGAACAAAACAAAAAAACACTCATCAAATGCAGAAATAAAATTCTATATTGCATTCAATTCACTTTATATTTACGTGCTATAAAGCCTCTTCATCATTGAGATTACACTGGAGGCTTTGTAGTTGTAAGATCACTATTGATTTTCTTTTTACCTGTATTTAATATTGCTTGTTCTCTCATATCATACAATATATTATAAAAAGGTAGATAAAATAATTATGAGGTATGTAATTATTAATACATTTTGCTATAGTCAGATTAAGCCATGAATGTTTTTTTTAGCAGGTCCAGTATAAGACTAGAATTTCAGCGCCAGCTTCCAGGCCAGTGGTTACTAGTGGGAGGTTAGAGTATCATCCACCAGCAGTCCATCAGCTGTAGCTGAAAAAGCACAGTTTCAGGCCAGTGTGGTGTTAAAACCAACAGCTGGCACATTGTTTTTCGGTGACCTTAAGAACATTGCAACTGCCACATTGGAACAATGTTCATCTTACATCCTATGTCTGACTTTGGCCGCACTAGATGTTTTAGAAGTTGTGATTCCTGGGAAAACGCATACATGAGAGATGCTTCTTCCTATCCCAAAAGCCATTGAAAACTTGGCTAATACCCTTAAGCGTGTTTATTTACCATGTAGTGCTTTTCACTGTAGTGTGTGAGATTAGCTAATGTTTCTCTATCTAGTGCATGGGCCCTGTAGTGAAGCCCAATCTGTTGGATGTTTAATAACCAGAGAAGTACTCTTGCGTTACTTAGATTTGCATGTAAAGTGTTGCACACCAAATGGACTTTCTATTGTCTGTCTCCTCTCTGCACCACTGCTTTATACTGTGATTGTCCTGTAAATGACAAAAGGCACCATACTTACTTGTTTTACTAGCTGGTATCATCCAGGGTTGCACATTTTAAAAACTAGAAATAAAGAGGGCCTTTCAGGCTGAAGCCAGGCATAGCCTAGCACTAATTTATGTCAGAATCACAGAATGTTAGGGATTGGAAGGGACCTCAAAGGGTCATCTAGTCCAATCCCCCTGCCTGAGCAGGACCACCTAGATTAGATCACACAAGAACACGTCCAGGCGGGTTTTGAACATCTCCATAGAAGGAGACTCCACAACCTCTCTGGGAAGCCTGTTCCAGTGTTCTGTTCCCCTTACTGGGAAGAAGCTCTTCCTCATGTTTAAGCGGAACCTCCTATGTTCCAGCTTATATCCATTTCCCCTTGTCCTATCATTGGATGCCAGTGAGGTTTTTCTGAACAAAACCAGTCAAGTTTTGTTCGGAAACGTAACTGAGGATATGTAGTGATAAGAATATTGTGCTATTACCAGTATGTTGTCTAATAGGTTTTATGATCTAGGAAAACATTTGGCTGTTACATTTCCATAAAACTCTTATTTAAAAAAAAAAAAACTCGATACAGCTTCAATAGTTTTTTTTCCTTTCTTTTGACTGGGCCTGTTACAGTTAGTGATGGATGAAACGGATTGTTTAGGCTTTGTTAAAAATGTTGCTAAGAAGATCTATCAAGCTCAAAACTCTCAGGCTGGCGTTTTGGTTTTAACGTAGTTCACTATTCCAAAAGAAGCCGCTTGAGAGGGAAGAACTCAAAGCTGCACAGGCTTTCCCGCAAGGGCTTGAAAACAACTTGGACCACCACACAACAAACAAAAGTCTTGATTCAGGGAAGTTACCTCAAACCAAAACTAGGTAGAGGCATAGGAATGAGTCTTGACATTCATATTCATGCTTTCTTTGCACACCTGAGTTCTGAAGAGTTTCAGATGTGAAATCCCAGTTTTGGGCTAGGCTAGCGGTAATGTAACAAAACTCAGCAAGCAAACCACAGAGTATGGTTTAAACATGCTTCTCCAAGTGGCTAAATTTTAATTCTCTAGACAGGTTTTCTGTTTGAAAGGTTTTTTCAGAGCAGGAGGAAATGTTTGGAACTTGTATGTGTATTTTGATATGGGAGTATCATTTTGATCTTAAACAGGTACTCAGGAAAGAGCAAGAACCTTGGAAAGACCTGCCCAGTTTATGATCTCTTTGCTGGTTGCAGCTTTTGTTTCCTTTATAAAGCCACCAGGAAAATGTGGGCCAGCTCTTGTTTTTTAGTATTACAAGCCAGAATTGATCAGTCATTTGTACAAGCACTTCACGTCCCTTGTGTTAGTTACTGCAAAAATCTTTCTCCTGAGCTAGATTGAGCTGACCTTGTTGTGACACCAGTGGTGCCCTTTTACATCCCATTTTGTAGTGTTAGAAATTGAATTTGGTATGCATTAAGCTCTGAAAATGGATCTGTGAGTTTAATGACAAACTGTGGAAACGAAAAATATTTGATTTCTATACTTGGGAGTTCAATTGCCCAGTTCTGGCCACTAGCATGCAGTGAAAATTGGATTTCCACTGCTGCATGGTTTAAAATTATATTAACCAATAAAAGGCTGCTGACAAAAGCAGAGTTGCCAGTAAATGCTACCTTATGCTGCTATTTTCCTTGTCTACAGCCTGCCTGACCTCATATTTTAAAAAAGCTATGCTTGAAGGCAGGCGATCTGCATTTCAACATTAAGATCTTTTCCTAATGTTTCAAGAAGTAAATGCTCAGAAGATCTGTGCGGAAGATCTGACTGTCCACTCTTTTTGCATGTAAGACATCGTGTCTTATTGTACCTGCAGGCACTCAGGGCATTGTAGCTGCTCTCTACTTCTTTCATAAGTAAGAGAAAGCCTGATAGACATAGTTTTCTGTTACAGTATTTCCGTATCTGTGTTAAAGCTATGTTGAATTTACAGTGTGATAGCTTCATCTGCTGAATCCTCAGATTTCTACTTAATGCTAGGTGTCAGTTTAGGAAAGAACAACATGCACATTGTATCTGTTTTCAGCACTGTTCAGGAAAATTTAGTTCCCTGGTCTTCGGTGGGTTTTAAACAGGCTTAAATGCTGTCTGGGAGAGACAAATTCTTAATTAGAGCCTGAATATACAACCCTGAATGTATAATCCTAACACTTCCTTAGTATTTCTGCTAAGCATTCCTGTTGTGGTGGACCTCACCAGACATCAGATAATAGTCCTATAATGACTGAAGAAGATGATGTTGCTGTGTCTTGTTTCATTTAAAAAAAAAATAAAATTAAGAAGTAGCTTGGTGATGCACGTTTTCCAGTACCTCATTTGACAGGAAAGAGGTGCTTTAACAGGGCAGAGTATCTCAGCTGTCTGTTATTATTCGTGAAATTCAGTTTTTCTGAATGTAAAGTTTCTTGGTGTAGGGAGGCAGCCCAGGGTGGCTGCTCTCTTCTACTCTCTGCTGCTCAGAGCCACTTTGGAAAAGCCAGGCTCCAGAAAACTGGTGTTCTCACAGCACAGTTCATCCCATCCATGGCATGAGAAGATGAAACTCTTTCTGGAGAGGGCCTGTTTTTGCCGTATGCTGTCTTTATCTCTTGCTCTTTCTCTCCTCCACTAGGACTGTAGATAAACTGCCTAGCTAATTAAATAGGAGAGGGGTAACTACTAATAAGCATCTCTGTGGTGAGCTAATCCAGAATAACTGTGTTGCCTCCAGTGTGCACTCTCCTGTGTTTTGTAGAAGCAGCTCTGTATAGACTGATTCTTGCAATGAGGTCTATGTTGCTCTTCAAGTAGGTTGCACAGTATGTTCAGTAGTTTCCACTCAACATGAGCAGAATTAGACTCATTTTTCTGCATGGTGCATAAAGAGGAGTAAATAATCAAGCTGGGTAGAAATCAATGGCAAACCAGAATAGTAGCGTTTTCTGTTGTCTTCGTAAATGTCTGCAGGTCTCTGGTGGATGAAGTTCAAAAACAAAGCTGTCCAATGCCCATGTCCTCTTCCCACGCATCACTCTGCAGTAAAGCTGTGAGTGGCTTGATTCAATCCCTCTTGCTACATACACTGCAGGGACATACTATGGTATACATAGTATACTGCAGAAGACCACCTGCCTTTTCTCAGTTTTCTGAATTCACCAAAAAAATGGGAAATTATTATGGTAAGGAAAGTTCTCTCTCTTGAACACAGAGCAGGTGCCATAGAAAGCTCTGAACTCAGTTCATTTTCAATAGCTGTTACTAGTGGTGTTCATTATTTCTAGTGTGCGAAAGCTCCTCTCCAGTGTCACTGATAACAACTTGCCCCATGACCAGGAATTAGCAGCTCTTTTAACATTTTGCAGGAGTTAAGGAGTCAGTGTACCTTTAATAAGACTTTTCGAGGTGAAGGGGAGGAAAGGAGTCAATATCTCTGTGACATAAAATAATTTGTGTGTGGGAGGATGACCTCTGCTGCAGGTGTGGAGGACAGTAGGCACATGGTGCAGGATATTTCCTGCTGTCCTGACATCACACAGCTGTGCATTGGACTTTTTCTTCTTAAGGCCAAACTTACAGGAATCAGTAGGAAATCAGCTTCGCTGGTTTTAGCTAAAGCACTTTTTTCTCTCTCATTGCTTTTATCCCTGCGTTTGATGCTTTAACATTCTCTGTTCTTTAAATCTGTATTTGAATGAAGCCAGGAAGGATCCAACTGTGCATTTTAAAGACCTACATTTTCCATAATTTTTTGTATGAAATAACAACATTGATTTGTTTTGCCAATTATTCATTTTTCTACACAGTGTGCAGAGTTGTTTGTTAAAAGCTGTGCCACTTGTTTTTTATTTTCTAATCCCACATCATGGGTTTTACTTTATTGAAATCACGCATAGCACCACTTGCCACCCGCTTTTAAAAGCCTTTGTTTAATTCTTTTCAAAACAAACAGATTTAAATGTTTTTCCTTTGATTCTTAGACGCTGTCAGGGTTGCCAGATCAAGACTCTTTCTACGACGTGGTGGACTGTCTGGAAGAGCTAGGCATTGAAGCTATTTCACAGAGACACTTGAACAAGAAAGGAACAGACTTGGACTTAGTCGAGCAATTTAACATTTATGAGGTAACATAACATGCCCTGTTTTATGCATCTTACAGCTTGTGCAAACTTCAAAGCCAAGAGGAGGGGGGGGAATGTAACCTAGGTGAAATTTGGTTATCTATTTTAGTTTAAAAGAAAAACATCTGGTTGCTAGAAGTATTGTACACGTTCATATATGTGACCTGCTACAGTCCATAGCTGCGTTTAATGCAAATGCCTTTCATGCTAAAGCTGGGGTATACTCCAAGGCAAACCAGCACATTTATTAGCCTCCTTAAAGGCAGTTCTGCCTGCAATTAAAACTTTCTCAGACTGCTAGTTACACATCCTGAAGTAAGTAGAAGTTCTTTCCATATGCAAAAGTATTCAGCTCATGAAAAAGGTTCGGCTGAGCTCAGCTTCACAAATACCACTTGTTCTGCAGCTGAATACTCAGCAAGTCCTTGTTTACGAGTTTACACTGGACCAGATCCTATACACTTTGCAGCAATGGAGTAATTCACCACCTAGGTATAAAAGGACTACTTCTAAAGTATTTGTATTTAAGGATAGGATATCCAGTTTCTTAATAATTAGCCTCTTTCCAGACTTTGAGAAGTGTTGGAGCGAGGCGGTTTAGGCTGAAGTTAATGTAATGTAAATGTGATTTCACGTTCTGGTGTGATGAAATGAAATGACTTTATCTCCATCTAAGTCCAGCAAAGGATTTGGTAGATTTGATTCTCAGTGTCTTCATCAACTCTACGCTCATGTTACTTCACTAACTTAAAGTTTTAAAACTTTAAGCTTTATATACAGCAGTTTGCAGGAAGAGTCAGGCCAAAACAGGAACATGAGAATGAGAGGACCCAATGTTCTTCTTTCTTTTTCTATTCTCAGAGGCATCAGCTCATAAAATCCTTATTAAAAGATGATCATTAATCTTAAAAGCAGGGTTTTTTGCACATAGTGTGCCTGCTGAAAGACTTGGTTGCAAAATTAGCAGTTGTCTTGGTTCGGTACTAGCTTTCTCTTGGTGACCAGACAAAATTTAGACGTGCCCATGCACATCGTTTCTTTTTTCTGCCAATGTTGTTCTTTATCTGAAAAATCCCTTCCTCCCTGCTGAAATAGATTTTACACCCTAAGCAGCGATATCACACTTCCCCTTGCCTTTGTTTTGTTAAAGTCATTTCTGGTAAGAATTATCAGAATAAAAAGACTGACAGAAGCATGCAGATAATCATTCTCCTGATAACCCACATCACCCTCTTCTGTACCTCTGCCTGTTGCATGGATCGTTCTCACACAAAGATAACTTAAATGTTATACTGCATTTCAGATGAGATCCATCAGTAAGTTTGTTGTTTCATCCAGCAATATCTCTCCTCATGTACCCTAAGGTAGCACTTGCTTTGTTTCTGTTAGAGGTATGTCACATTGGCGTGGCAACGGCATGCTGTAGTTAAGACAGTAGGTGTTGCACCTGTATTTTACTCCTCTACTATTTCCAGCTCATGAGCTCCCAACCTGTGTCAGAAATTTTTGTCAAATGTCACTGTGGCCATGCTGTTCTCAACAACATTCTTTTCTGATATTATACATACGTTCCTCTGTATTGACAGTGCTTCTGAACTGACAGGAAATAGCAAATATTCCACTGAAAGTCATACATGAAAATAATTATACTAACCTAAAAATTGGGAGGCTTAGAGGAGATGTGTGGTCTGAATTGTTTTCTTTTAATTCATTGTGATACTAGTTCACAAAAAAAGTTTTGTTTCTTAGGTTTTTTCCCTTTGTTTCCTTCGCAGGGAGATCTGTAAAAATGGAGATTTTTAAGAGGCATGCAGTTAAATATACATCTGCTGATCTCTTCCTTGGCTGGGAAAAATGATGGCTCTATTCTAAAATGCTTTCAGAAGTAGTAGTCAGTAACTTCCATTCGATCATTACAAGTGTCATGTCTGAACATGAGGAAACGTTCAATCAGTTAATGCATGAGAGTTTTTTCTGTTGATTTCACTAGAGCCAAGACTTCACCTAAGTATTTCGGAAGGAAATAAAGAGAGCTAGGTGTCCAACACTGCTCGGTTTCCTTGAAAATTAAGTCCTACATAAAACAAACAAACAAACAAACAAACTAGGAGATATATAAATGTATTGTTACAGATCCTGTAGTGTTCTATACAAGGTGTCAGTATATAATTCCATTATTAGAGCTGCTGCACTGCACTAATGGATAGACAGCAACTTCCAGGGATAGCTATAGAAATAGTGACGCTGATAGGAGTTAATTGTGTTGAGATCAGTTAATTTTTAAAGCCTAGGTGTGAAGACCTGTGGTACCTAAAGGACCTGTGTCAGAAACCTCGCCTTTCTTCCTTTCTTTTTCAGATGACACTAAGACATGAGGATGGAGATGAGAGTGCTGACCCCCCTCCCAGTGGGCGCAAGGACCGGAGAAGGGCCAGTCTTGGTGGTAGTGAGCGGAGGGGGTTAGAGCGCCGACGAAGCCGCAGGCACTCGGTACAGAACGTCAAAAGCACTTTATCGGCCCCGGCGAGTCCATGCGCTCAGTCCAGCCCTAACTTCATGCTAGGCCACGGACAGCGCGTTGAAGACCTCAGCGAGAGGTAAGTGCACGAGCTGGGATATACTCCTTTCTTTTCCCCATTACTTTCCATTATGTTCACTGCACTTCATTAATCTACCAAACTTTTGTTTTCTTTTTTCCCCAATTTCCATTGAATTAAAAAAGAAAAAAAAAGCGTATTTAAAACAACAGAAAGAAATGGGTTTGTAGGTGACTTGATTTATCTACATGGATCAGATCTTTGGCACAAGCTATGCTAAGCAAGTGGACCCAAACCACATGAGGTAGAGCATTAGATATGGGAACTAACCAAGGTCAATCTCATCCATTGGCAGATGTTATATTCAATATAGTAACATAATAGAAGATTGTAACAAGGGCATAGTCATATTAATGCAGTCTTTTTTGCTCTGTTTATGTTACAGTTCATTCTTTTTTTTTTTCCTCCTTTGCATTCAGTGTTCTAGTGTAAATATTTTCCTTTTGAGGCTACAGTGTACTGGGGGATGTATCTAATGTTTTATAGTTAGTGAAAGAGACAGTAAGGACTAGTTGAGCAGCAGTCTGTAGCACTGGAGTCAGTCAAAGCTACTGTCATTGCCGGTCTCATAACGGCTAGGCATGCTTTGGAAAAAAGGGAGCTGCAGATCCTCAGTGTGTCTGAATACCTCACAGGAGAGCTGGAATTCATTTTGCCTAAGTCAGATGCCCGATGAGTTTGGCTCCCTTTGATGTCGGTGGAGTGCAGCAAGCACTGCTAGGCCTTCAGTTATCTAACGTATTCTACATGCCTGAAATTTCAGCCGAGGTGAATCATGCTCATGGCTGTTTCTCTCTGTTGACCATAAAGGGAGTCTGGCTGGCTAGCTCAGGTGAAGATGCGTACACTGCAGAGAGCTGGAGCTGGACACATCTGTCATCCCACGGCTCAGGGTGCAATTTGTGAAACCGAAGCATGCTTCGTGACGAGCACGTCTTGTGTTGATTGTAACATTTGGGAAGTTCTTTGGGGGCTACCGTTGGTTAGTACTGGATGGGAACTTAGAGCCTTAAAATCCTGCGTTACCTGTGAAGCAGCCCTTCTCACAAAGCAAGCTGAGTAGACTGATTCTGAATGGCTTCAGGCAACATGAAAGCATAAGACCCCAGCTAATTTAAACAGTAGTTGCGTGTTGTATACTGCATAATGGCTTTTTTTTCCACCCTCTCCTTTCTTCTTGCATTTGGCAACATATTCATGCTTGTTCCCATCACTTTTTACTGATTGGGCCTTCAGTGAGCTGCAGACTGAGAACCACATGGTCTTACAGGCTGAGGACAAGGATGACAGTGCATTGGAGGCTGAGTTTAAAGCATTCTCAGTGTGAGTACAGCTGGGGGCTTCAGCCATGCTGCATGGCAAGCCTCATGCATGATCTTGGGCCCTGCTTCGTGACTGCCAGTGCGACTGAGAATCTGTACCCATGGATGTGCAGCAGATATCATTGATTTCTTAAACTTATTAATTTGGGCTAGAAGCAAGGGAATGCTTCAACTCTACAGAAGTTCTTGATTCTCTGCAGGGTAACAACTGCTACCAATATGTTTTCTCACTGTTAATGTTTGCTTACTAGCTTTATTTTGCAGTCTTCAGTAATTCCCAGTGAATTTGTGTTTGAGCTGATTTTTAGTATCGAGGCAGTAGAAACATGGCAGATTAGTTTCTTGAGTTCTTCAAAATATGTTTTCACCAGCATAGCATAATTTCAATAGTTATTTTCCTTTTCTGAAAAAAATTAACCAGTTCTGCTCTGCATTCTTCTTGAAGCTGACATAATTTAAAGCATAATTTAAGTTGAAATCAAAGAAAGAAATATTAATTTAAGAAGTCAAATTTAGTTTTATGTTGCTATTGTCCTTGCAATCTTCTCTAGGAAAATAGTTAAATTCTCTTCAACTCCATTTGGAATTTCTAACTTGCTCACCTGCCTGTCTAAGGAAAGAGGCATGCAGTTATGAGTTTATGTAACACTGATCTTCACTTTGCCTGTTAGTTAAATAAAATCCTTTTTTCTCCCTCCCCATTCTCCAACCCTCTTAGCAGGTAAAGACAGGGAATATTACTTGTAGCTAGCAAATCAGGTTTTTTCCCATTGGACATTATAGACCACAGAATATGTTTTGGTACCCGAAGATGCAAGTTCTGTGCCCAGTGAAATTTTCGAAGTTGCCATAACAAGAAGCTAGTCAACTGTTGGCTCTTCTGTAAATCCCACTGGATTTCTGCTAAACAAGTGTTTCAGAAAAGCTAGTTCTGTCCTTCACATTTTTAGTCTCATCATCTACCTAAATCTGTAGTTGTGGTAGGAAGAGGAAAACCAGCCTTCCTGCTTTATCATATCCCACTGAGTCTCTCAGCTTTCAGTGAAATAGTCCAGATGAATGCAACAGTATCTCTACACCTGATAGCTAAACTGGGACAAAAAAAAATACTTCATGACTTGTATTCATTAACATTTAAATAGAAAAATACTGAAGTTGAATGACTTGTACTGTTTTTGCACATTTATAAAGTTTGAATTAACCTTAAGTGGAAAGAGGTTTTTCTCTCTGCATTGTTGCTGCTGGAATCCGATTTTCAAATTTGAGCACATGGTCTCTGATGCAGCATATTTGTTGGTTTAAAGGATTTTAATAGAGCAGCATAAGTTTAGGTCTTGCCGCAATTTGTAATGAAATTTTAAAATCATACGTTAAAATATGATGCAGGCATCACTTGTTTTTGTCAAAAGAAATGCATGTTGTGTCCTTTCTGCCTCCATCATTAATGTTGTAGAGAGGAATCTCTACAAATGGATAAAAATTACTTACTACCTCTATAAACTGAAAGTAACTTTTGTTCATCCAGGAAAGATCTGTCTTCTGCTAATGACCTTCTTTTGGTTAATAATCCTAGTCCCTCTCGAGGAAGGAAAAAAGTTCACAATAAGTTTTTGTGCTGCTGAATTTTCTGAAAAACAGTCTGCAAAACGCGTTTCAGTCTCTTTATTCTTTCACTGTGTTTTCATTGCCAATAGGAAACATGCAACAATATCAATGGTGATCTTATTGAGTCGCTCCTGCCGGTATCTAAACTTTGTGTGTGGTTGCAGATGTCTATGGTTTTACAGTGGATTAGCACCATCAAGTTCAGTAGAATTGCTTCTGATGGACATGGTTAGAGATTAAAGTCACGCTCTTACACTGTAATAAATTTTGTTTTGGGCAATATTCTTGGTTATTTTTGGAC
Organism: Tauraco erythrolophus; assembly: GCF_009769465.1. Classification (NCBI taxonomy): domain Eukaryota; kingdom Metazoa; phylum Chordata; class Aves; order Musophagiformes; family Musophagidae; genus Tauraco; species Tauraco erythrolophus. Next base: position 30,160,509 of record NC_141467.1, read on the forward strand.
TTCACTACCAAAATCAGTAGAAGGTTCAAGTTCTTCCTCAACATTCTCCTTCCCACAGTGTTCATTTTTCTTTTCTTTCTAAGTCCGTCAGCTGGTTTGGCAGTTACTTTGCTTTTGTTTACCACATCAAACAGGTTGTCCACAGTCATCTGCTTTGTGTCGACCGATAAGTCTTCCAAAAAGAGAAAAATCCATGGTGCCGGTAAAACAAAAAAGGACAATATTGGCCAAATTCTCTTCTGTCTCACAATGCTCTATATCCAGAAAAGCTGTCTGAAGTCAATGGAGTTGCTCTGATTTACGCCAGGCTAATTGAGAGCAGACTTTGGGTTTTGAGCTGGGAAAAATTGACCGTAAATGCTAAGGGCAACCAAAAGGAAAACTTGCAGGCCTTTTTCATCCATTTGGCAACCTTCTTCCAAACTAAATGTATTGCTTTTTTGCTTGTGGTTCAAAACAAATAAAGACCTAAATCTGCTTTGCGTTAAAATATTTTTCATGGAGAGTGAAACCCAGGCTAATGTGCCTGTTACTAAATAAATAAAGAAAGAAGTTGATAATGACTACTGACTGAGAAAGGCTGAAGGTTGACTTAAGGATATGTAGCTGCTGCAGTGTACTTTAAAATGCCACCAGAAGGTTTGCTTTTCTCAAAACTTCTTTCTTTTACCATGATGGCATAGAGCACAAAAAGCCTGGGGGGAACTTCAGTCCTGTTAACTTGACATTTTAAATACTTTGCTGAGGGCACCTCCTAAGGTTTTCTGCCCTGGTCCAAAGTGAATGCTCGCAATCTGTGGTCTAGCATGCTGTTTCTTAAGCTGTAGACATTTAAACAAATTCTTCCATGGGATTTTTTTTTTTTCTTTTTAAAGTAAAGCTTTTTCCAACCACACAATGGATAGAGTCAGGGAAAAATATAAAGTGTGGCGTGGAACTTGCACATCCCCATCTCTCTCCCTGGGTGTCCCATCAGAGCTGTGTCAGCTGGACTTAGCAAACATACTTAAGGAAGCTTCTGTGAGATGTACACTGGCACCTCTTACCAGCATTTGAGTGAACGGCTCTGTCAAAGCTTTGTGGAATCAGTTAGAGTCAAAGACTGAGGTTTATGAAGTTGTGAATAGCTGGGATTAGGTGTTTACCTCACTTTACTAGACTGTCTGCTTTCTCCTTCTTCATTTTCATGGCTTTGCTTTGGTTTATATAACTGAAAATCATGAAAGAATCACTAGGATCTGTCATCATACACGATGGGTGTTCATCTGAAGATAACCAGGCCTTGTTTAGGACTCTCTTGTCAGTATTCCCGTGTTTGAAACCTACCAAGCAGAAGAGCTGACAGCCATCTTAAGAACTCATCAGAGTAGAGCCTGCATCCTGAATCAGTGACTGAAGCTGGATTTAACAAGCTATCTTTTCTAGATTGTGGGGCCAAAAACGCTTGAGGAAGACCAACTGTTTAGGTTCACCTGAGGCTTCCAGGTTTTTCAATCTGAAGAAACTTGACCTTCTTCAGGAGAACTGTATTGGGAAGGGCAAAACAGCAGAAGACCACACAAGGAATTATGTGCTTATGAGCTGTGCTTTTATGAGGGTACTGACTGGAAGGCTGTTAGGACTCTTCCTCTGAGTGGAGTAGCACAGGGAAGTCCAGAGTTTCCTGCAGATTTCTGGACTAGCTGGATGCAGCACCGTTGCATGGGACAAACTGGGCTCAAGGGCTTTCACAGCTTTCACAGTCCTAGAAAAAAATGGAAAATTGTTGTCTAGATAGAGGAAAGCTGTGCTGAGAAGTCATAAGGATCTGTTTGTTAGAAAATACATGTTTCTGATGCTTGAGGATTTCTGAGGTGCAGGAAGAAATCATGACACTATTTTGGTTTTACCAGAAAACAATGAACGCAGCTGAGCGTCTGACGCGAAGCATTTTTTCTGCTTAACTTCGGATTCCTGTCGAGTTTCTAACCAACGGCACAACATTAGTTTGGCTATTATGCCCCATTAACTGATTATTCAAATTGCTTCATGTAGAGCCAGGCCTTCAGGGGTGGTTTGTCCAAAATACAGCTGAGACTTCTTTCTTTTTATGATTTTCCATGTTTTCAGACAGCTTAAACCATAACTAATCTTTGATTTTTCTCTAACATTTACTATGGCAAAATTCTAGATTTTGTCATGATGTTTCAAGTTCTAGTGACTTTCCACAACACTGTGAAATGTTTTGATTATGTAAATACTTATGGCTATAAATCAAAGTGCTGGTTACAGTGGTGGGTGGGTTTCTTTTATTTAGGATGGGTAACAGTCCATATCACTTAGAGTTGGTTTCTGTGACAAATATGATGGATGATATGATAGGTATGAAACAGCAAAGTGGGGAGACTCAACCTGAGTATTTAATGCAGGACTCAGGCCATGATACGGATTATTAAAGGCCTAGAAAAGAAAATAAATTCATTTATTTTTATTGCTGTAATAAAAGGAAACAAATTTTTTTTTTTTCCTAGACATTTATCTCTAGTTCATGGTTTTGGATATTTAAAACAACTAAGACACGAATCTAGACAAAGAAAACATCTCCAGGATAAACACGCAGTCACATATCTGTGGATATGCTAAGGATCCCTTTAATACATCTATGTATAAGCTGAGCTACCATTTGGGGGCACTTAGAAATAGAATGACATATGATCAGTTATGGGAGAGATAGTAACTTTTTTCACAGTTTAGTTGGTATGGATGAAAATGGGAATGGGATGTAAAAGCAGTGGTTTTGGAAAGATTTATCCATGAAATTAAAAGGATTGGTAAGGTAGCATCAGTTTGTACCATCTGTTAGTCTTTGACAACAATAACATACTAAATCTGATCTACTATTTTAGGATTGGGGCGGGAGGACACATTTATTTCTCTTGTGCAAGTTGGGTTATTTCAAGCATGAAGTCAAGCAGATTTGAAAGGAGAGAGAATAAAAATGTGGAAATTAACCTACTCTTTGTAAGAATATCTTGAAAGCTCCTGTACGGAATGCAGTAGAGGAAGAGAATGAAATGGGTTAAGAAAAATTTTCTTTCAAATCCATACCATGAACAAAAGACACCATTGATGTATAGATACAAATTGACCCACTAATGGATGAGTAATAATAATAAAAAAAATTAAAAGTTACAGCTTGATGAATATTTCATGTACTGATCCTATTACTGTCTCAGGTTAATACCAGCACTTTGAATTAAAATATCTCTGTAGAAATGTCAGGTTTTGTAGTAGAGGTGCTGTTTGCTGTTTGTGGGTCTGGCTGAAAGGAAATGTTTTGTACTTGGTATACATGCAGAGTCCAGTTGACAGCGCTGTACTTTTCTGTAAAGGCAATGGTAGATTTTGTCTGTTTGACTTTCAAGAGTAATGAAGAAAGCACTGAAACTTAAATGAGGTTATAGCTGCACGGCAAATGAAAGTACAGAGGGACTTAGCCTGACCTTTAGTTTTTTACTTTTTTTTTTCCACAGTGTATTTAGCTTTGGTGAACTACCTGAAGAAATGTAATGCTAAACCAGGATGTGCATAAGTTTCTCTGGAGGTCCATGGTAGTCTCTTATGCACTGGACTATACATGCCATAGAGTTCACCTCCACAGTGTGCTCCCAGTATTTGTAAACGTGATCCTCTGAGGCCAGGAAAGGTTTTTTACACACGATGTGATGAGAGATAAAAAAGACAGCAGTTTGGCAGAATGCCATTTCCAGATCCCTCCCTTTGAAGTAAGGGGCAATAACAGTAACCTTCAAGTGTCAACCAATATGCAGTTCCAAGCTCTGAAAACACAGTTTCTTCTCTCTTTCTGTATGTGCTTCAGTATTTATTGCTCCTAAAGTCTCTCTGCATCATGATTTTGTTTCGTTACCTCTTCTGCTCAAACAGATGTAAATACAGCAGTGCTGTTCAGCGATCACAGAGTTGGGACTCTCGAAGCCTTTGCACAGCCTTGCCAGTATCTTAAGAAAGACTCTGCTGTCTTGCTCTGCTTTGATGTGTCCGAGTAAACCAACTGCATCAATTAAAAAAAAATGTGGAGGCATTATCTAGGTATTATTTAGATGTGAAAAGTTATTACTAATATTTTAGGGATAAGAAAATAACAGTAATCTAAAGATAAAGAATAGCATATCATGAAGGCATAGAGAACACACCTACTTTACATTATTTCCTCAATTTTGTTTCATAGAATACTAGCATGGTTTGGATTTGAAGAGACCTTAAAGATCATCGTACTGGGTTTATGTGATGGGGTTTTGGTAGCAGGGGAGGGGCTACAGAGATAGCCTCTGCAACTTCCCAGGCTTCAGAACTCGTTGGGCTGGCCTCTGGGACGCCTGAGGTTCGTCAAGTGCAGTACAGCTTCAGTGAAGAGAAGAGTGAGACCTGAGAGAAACAGCCACGCAGACACCAGGTCAGTGAAGATGGAGCAGGAGGAGGTGCCGGAGCTGAGATTCCCCTGAAGCCCATGGGAGAGGGCAGGCGGCCCCTCTGCTGCCTGTGAAGATTAACAGTGGAGCAGAGGCCAACCCACAGCCCATGGAGAGCCCTGCGCCGGAGCAGAGGTGCCTGTGCCTGAAGGAAGTCGTAGAGAATTGTCTGTTGGAGACAGAGGATGAAGTAGAGAGGCATCTGAAGCCCATGGAAAACTCCACACTGGAGCGGGCGGCAGCTCCCTAACAAGCCGTGACTTTGTAGGAAAAAAAAAAAAAGCCCGCATTGTAGCAATCTGATGGGTAAGGATTGAATCCTGCAGGAAGGACTTACATTGAAGAAGTCTATAGGCTGTCCGGTGAGTAGAGGATCCACTGGAGCAGGGGAAAAGAGTGACAGGAGTCCTCCTCCTTTGAGAAAGGAGCAGCAGAAACAACATAGGACGAACTGACGTGCAAGCCCCATTCCCTGTCCCCCTGCACGCCTGAAGGAGAAGGTAGAGCCAGGAAGAAGGGAAGGATGGGGGGGAGGTGTTGTTTTTAAGATCTGGCTTTGTTTCTTGTTACCCTCTCAAGTAAATGTTAATAAATTAAACTGATTTGTCCCCAAGCCCAGTCTGTTTCACCTGGGGCCATGGTCGGTGGGTGATCCCTCCCTGTTTTTCTCTCAACCCTCACCCTTCTGTTACATTTTTCTACTCTCCACCTCACTGAGGGGAGGGAGGAGTAAGCAAGCGGCTGAGTGGTGACTTAGCAGCTGACTGAGCTGAACCACAACAATCATCTAGTTCCAACCCCCTGGCCATGGGCAGGGACACTCTTCACTACATCAGGTTGCTCAAAGCTTTGTCCAACCTGGCCTTGAACACTTCCAGGGATGGGGCAGCCACAACTTCTCTGGGCAACCTGTTCCTGTGCCTCATCACTCTCAGAGTGAAGAATTTCTTCCTTACATCTAATCTAAATCTCCCCTCTTTCAGTTTAAATCCATTGCCCCTTGTCTTATCACTACATACCCTTGTAAAAAGTCCCTCTCCAGCTTTCCTGTAGGCCCCCTTTAGGTACTGGAAGGCTGCTATAAGATGACCCCGGAGCCTTCTCTTCTCCAGGCTGAACAACCCCAACTCTCTCAGCCTGTCTTCATAGCAGAGGTGCTCCAGCCTTTGGATCATCTTCGTGGCCCTCCTCTGGACCCACTTCAACAGCTCCATGCTCTTTTTATGTGGGGTCCCCAGAGCTGAACACAGTACTCCAGGTGGGGTCTCACGAGAGCAGAGTAGAGGGGCAGAATCACCTCCCTCGACCTGCTGTCCACGCTTTTTTGGGTGCAGCCCAGGATACGGTTGGCTTTCTGGGCTGTAAGCACACACTGCCTCCTCATATTGAGCTTCTCATCAACCAACACTCCCAAGTCCTTGTCCTCAGGGCTATTCTCAATCCATTCTCCGCCCAGCCTGTACTTGTGCTTGGGATTGCCCTGACCCACGTGCAGGACCTTGCACTTGGCCTTGTTGAAATTCGTAAGGTTCCTCCAGCCTGTCAAGGTCCCTCTGGTTGGCATCCCTCCAGCATGTCGACCACACCACACAGCTTGATGTCGTCCGCAAGCTCTCTGAGGGTGCTTTTGATCTCATTTTCTGAACAGTTTTCTTTATTTAGGGCAGAAATAGTAGGATAATTTTCCTTTGACCTTTGTAATTGTACATCTTAATTTCCTTTCTGTGCAGAAGGCCAAATTTTGAGGCTTCTGAAGTAAGTTGTTGCCCATACTATTTCATGTATTTCATCTATACTAGATAGAAGTGGAATGGAAAGAGGAGGGGCTTAATAGGTAGTTTCTTTAGTTTTTATTTTAATGGAGGAGGAAAGTGTATTGCCATATCTTTAAAAGAGTATTAAATGATGAATTTAAATTATTACCACTTTTGGCTTTCACATGAAAGACTAGTTGAGTCTCTTCTCACAGCTAGGATAGGAGAAGGGAAGAAGCAGCAGAAATGTACCAAAGCATTTGTTTGTTTTACAAGGACTTAGGAATTTGGCTATGAATTGTGCTGTCTAAACTATGAAAGTGGAATTTCACTCATAAATTCAGGACAATGGCAAGCAATTGCAAAGGAAAATAAAATTACATCCACTGTGACTTGTAAAGATCTCTTCCTGATGGAACATTTTTCATTTTCTATTTGTTCACCTGTGAGGGTTTCAGAGAAGCAGCTTTCCTAGAGCTGTGCAAGAGGTAAAACAGGTCTGAGGTTTGAAGTGAGGAGGGGAACAACCTCAAAAGAAAGAAAGATTTCGTGAGATCCACTGTAGTGTTTCATTTAGAATAATATTGTGGAATGGCCAATGATGATCTTACTTGGCTGAATGCGGCCTGTTGTCCTGGTCGGGAGCAGCTCCTCTGAAAGGCAGTGGAAATTTAAATGGAAGTAATTTAAAGAAGCTAAACTGAAAAGCACTTGACTTAATTAGGGAGAGAGAAAATTCCTCATCAGTAATTAACAGCACATAGGGTGATTTTCAGAGAGTGTGGGAATAATGGCCAATAGCTTTACAATACCCCGGTCCTTTCTTCTGTGGGTCGCTTCATAACTCCAAGGCCCCTTTTTTCACTGAAGTCCCATGTTCGCATTTCTTGGGAATTTCTGTATAATTCTGTGGGTGGTCGCAAAAGGCTCAGAAGTACGTTTTGGGCCTTGTCTAATAACCTGCAAAATTAAGAAGGAAATATTTAGCAAGACTTTAGTAAAGGTTAAATGAGCTCTACACAAATGGGAATTATGTACCAGAAAGGAGATATTTTAATATGCTGTTATCTCATGAATTAACTTCTATGTGCATTGTATGTGCAGACCAAAACGTTGGTAGCCTAATTATGGCACGATCATCCTTTTTCCTATTGTTCTATTCAAACATTAGTGGTCAAATTCTTCCTGAATTAAAATGATTGAAAGCATATCTTACACTTTAAAAATTTCCTTTGAATGCTAAACAGAGCAGGATGTGTTTTTGTACTCATGCTTATTTTCTGGCTTTGGGTTTTGTTTGTTTCTTTTTCCTTCAGCACAGCCTTTGATTTTTGTATTACCTGTATCTTTGGGGGTTTTTTTTTGGAGGGGAGGAGGAGAGTGAGAAACTCGTGTTTCTGGGCTGCAAGCTAGAACAAAGAAAGACTGAGTTTCTTCAAACTGCATTCATCAAAACTCTGTGAAGGGAAGATTTTGCGGGGAGCCTGGGGAGGGCAATGGCTAGATAATCTTGTACACATTCTGCAGCTCTAGGGACCGGTAAGATAAAGAGCATTTTTTGGTTGAATGAGAGTCAATGTCTTCAGAATGGTGCCTTAATTTTAAAATCATCTAGCTGCGGCTAGGTTGGGGGTGTGTTAGGTGTGATGCCTAGCATCTTACGGACTTTGCCTTTGTTTTCAGCTACACTTATCAATGAGTCCCTTGATTAGAATTTCCTTTCATCAGTCTGTGTTTGTTAGTGTTTGTGTCTCTGCAACTTGGAGTAGCTATAGAGTATCAGTAGGATAAGTTTTGTTAGCACTCTTTTTCTCGTGTTTATTTTAAAAAGGAGAAAGATTAATTCATTAGTTCTACAGCCTTTGCCAAGATTTCATTTGGATGCCCTAGTGGTTCTCTGTCCATAAACTGTGCTTTCATGGTCTTTTTAAATGTATTTTAAGGGGCTATAAATGCTTTCATGTCAAACTTTAGTTGAAACAACTGAGCAAAAACTGTGTCCTAGTAGATGCATGTTAGTTGCCATGGCCAATGATACACTTTATAAAGATTTGTAGGAGTTTTGGGTTTTGTTTGTTTGTTTGGTGAGGGTGTTAGCCTGTAGCAGTAATCCATTTTAAAGATGAAAATAAACACGGTGTTTGTTTTGAAATTTGTTTTCACTGCTATAAAGCTTTTGTTTAAATGCTTCTAATCTGGTACTGTTATCATGGAACTGAAGTAACCCAGCAATAGCCCTAAGGTTAGCTGACTATATCTGATCCTTCAGCATTAGCTGAAAGGAGCTGAAACTCTTCCTCCCTGCCTCAGGATAAATATTTGCCTTTTGTTGAACAGGATAGGTTCCTCTGCACTACTGAAAAACATGCTGGCTTCTGCAACCTAGTTTAATTGAAAACCTCTCTATGAATCATTTTTCTGAATTTAATTCTACTATTGCATTGACACCAAGTTTGCATGTGTATGTGGGAGGGAAAGTGAGTTTTTCCACATCATCCCTTCTCCTTTGCACACAAAAACAAATACATAATCCTGAAGAGTCCAGAAGAATCCACAAATCTGCTGTTCTGTTTGAGCATCTGTCTGTCTGACATTGTTAACTTTACAAGAATGTCATCTGTCTGTAGTTGGTGCTTTCCTGTGTTAATAAATAATCAAGTGGAAATTTTCCTTTTCTGTTTCTTGGGAAAGATGTAGCTAGCACATACTACCTGTTTTCATGGACAGAATATCTGTTCTCTAACAATACTGAGAAACAACGGCCACTATTGCTTTGGTTGAAAGAAGAGCACCCTTGGTTCCTGCCTGTGAGCTTATCCCTCTCCTCTGATCTGAATCTGATCCACTTTCTGGGCATCGTCCAGGTTTCTGAAACACTGAGTTTAGTTGTTGAAAGAGGACTTCCCAAGCATTGAGCTTCTCTCCTAAGTGCAGACTTATTTCTGTTGTGCAAGTTTCCCTCAACTGGGCTTGGCTTCCGCAGGCTGGGGAACATGCCCACCTCCATGCACACCCCCAGTCATCTCTGCAGCCGACACACGTAAAACCACCTTATTTCTCTGGCTTTTCCAGCCAATTGCCATGTACCTGCTCTCCCTGGAGGTAATACTAGCAGAGGGAGAGAGCTTTCCAGTCGAAGTTTCTTCTAAGCTTTTGATCTGGAAGTCAAGGAGATTTGAGGAAAGACTCCTTGGCCTGACAGGAGAATCGTCTGGCTGGAACCTCTAAAATTAATCAACCAATTAAGGTGTGACGATGGGTGCACAGAGCCATTTCACTGTTCCTAGACAGTTGGAGAGGAATGAAAACATCAGTTAACTTCCAGCCTCTGTCATAAGAAAAGCTGAGTCAGGTGATTATAGCGGTCTTCTTTCTGGGTCAGGAATAAATAAACTCATTTTCATTATTTTCTCCATCTCGGATCTCAGCATCCGACTATTGCTGTCTGCTGTCAGAAGCCTTGGGAATGCCAGTCCACAAAGCCAGTCACTCTGTTAGGTGTGTAACACCTGCTTGGTGTGCTCCATGAGCTCTGAGCAGATGGGGTGTGTGTGTCATTTGCGTACACTCACTTCTTGGAGCTCACCCAGTTAATTCCGTTTTCTTTTTTACTAACCACAGTTCAGATGTATGTGCCATAATCAATAAGAGATAGACTTCCAATAAAATATTCAGCTTGGAAACAGTACTCGTCAGGGATGTGTTAATGTCTGATTAGAAACTGTAAAAACAAGTACGCCACACAGGGTTGCTGTACATGTATATTTCTTTTGAAATTTGATATTCTTGATAATATACAAATTAAGGGGCTGTTACTCTTGATGTACTCCTTTGGAGTACAGCACATCATAACATCTGAGAAGTGAGGTCTTGACTTTTTGCTTCCTAAGACGAACTTGCAGATAAACATCACAGCCGACAGAAGTGTTTCCTTCATGTGACATTGTTAATAGTTCATGACCCATCATGAAGGGAGGACAGAGGCTAAACATTCCCTTCAGCTCCATGTATATCATATCAACTCCTGGTCTAATTTCTGTTTCTTGTTGTAGGCAGGAAGGAGTGTGTTCTACCTATAGACTGAACCCAAAACCTTACAAGTCCCAAACTGGTCGCTATGTGATAATGGTTTTCAGTCCACTAACTGACTTAAAGATGAAATTAATTCCCTGTTTTATAACTTAGCCTCAGCACATGGATATATTGTACACCTTACCTGAAAGAAGCGTATAGGTAAAAAGCTAAGGACTTTTAAGCATAGCTATCTTATGAATATTCTGAAGAGGTATTTCTATTTTAATCATGTGTTTAAGTAAATTCAAGTGCTTATGGAAAATGTGTCATTGGTGGCTCTGGAAATTGAGATATCACAGTTCTGTTTCCTGGTTTGTTTTTCAACTGTTAACCTGAGCTTATACAGACATTTCTGCTGTAGTTCTAAAAGCTGCTTGGTTTTCAGGATTTTTTCGCAGACAGCTAATCCTTTCGGGGTGAAGTGCAGTAAATATTTGTGAGGGACTGGTCATATATCCTAATTTTATGAAGGCTATTATATGTAGGCTTAATTTAGTGTGTTTTCATATTTATAATTAAGCTAGTTGTATGGGAATCAGATTTTCCCAGTAATGGATTAGAATGATGCTTTGCAAAGCAGTAAGAAACCCAGACAACTATATTTTAAATGATTACTGCTCATCTGTAGTATTTAATATATGGTTCACTTGACAGTTGTACACTTTCTGCACAGAAGCTCAGCATTTTTAAAAGTGAGTGCCTAATAAGTCCTTATTTAGTTCCAAACTTTGTCTGGCTCTAGGGTGTCATGCTTTAGGCCGACTGGCAACTAAACTCCACACAGCCACTTGATCACCCTCCGTCACCCCCAGGGGATGAGGAAGAGAATTAAAGCGAAAAAGGAAAAGAGACCCGTAGGTTGAGATAAGAACAATTTAATACTACTAATAAAAATATATGAATATATATATATATGTACAATGACAAATATATATGCAAACAAGTGATGCACAGTGTAATTGCTCACCACCCCTTGACCGAGGCCCATCCCGTCCTGGACTAACGATCCTGAAACAGATAAGTCCTGACACCACAATCCTGGATGAACGAGAGGCCCGAAAAACAGAGAGTGAGACAGAGAGCACTCCGAGATTCCGAGAGTGAGAGCTCCAGAAGAGCAAAAGCCCTTCTTTCTGGCTGTCCCTCATTTTTATACTGGGCATGATGGTGCATGATATGGAATACTTATTGGCCAGTTTGGCCCTCAATCCTAAATCTAAGTACAAATTATAAGGACAGTCATGGACCCTCTGTCCCAGCCATGCTCCCCCCTGTCCTGTTGTGCTCCTGCACACTGGCAAGAACACGGCAGCTGAAAAGTCCGTGAGTTCTCAGTGCCAGCTATAAACATCAGTGATCTGTCAGCGTTCTTCTCATAATGAGTCTCAGACTAAAACCGAAACACGGAGTTCTTCTGGCTGCTAAAAAGGAGAACTAACTCTGTCCCAGCTGAAGCCAGCCCATGGGGAAATAGACTGTAGTGTCAAAGGAGTTTCAGGCCACTAGGTACCAATTAAATATCCTATTCTGACAAATAGTGATTACAAAAACTCTCAACAGTGGGGAAGGGAACAGCTTTCACTTCTGTTAAATAAAAGACTTGGTATCAAGACTTTAAACAGTAGGTTCAAGATTATAAACACAAAACATAAAGACAGAATGACAAGATCTCAAGGAAAATACCCAGGATGTGTTGCTCACCTGGCAAATGTTAATTTAGGGGCCTGATGATCCTATGTTATAACGTGATCCTTAACCATGAGCTAAACCCCTCAGTTCTGGATGACTTTTTCTTCTCACCTTCTCTTTCCATTCAGTGCAAATATAACTCCAGTGGTTCCAGTTCGATCCATATTGTATAAACTCCTGTCCTTACTACCATGCACTTGCGTGAATGAATAAACTCTCAAAGAACCCTTTCATATTTATGAGGTCCACCATATCTGATGAGTATTTCAGTTACGATTTTGGACATTTTGAGACAGTTGAAGAGAGCAAGGAATTTGATATCATCAGTCTGGAAACCTGGTAGGAGATTAAAACATAGTAATAATGAGGGCACTCTTGTTTGTGTTAGCAATAGCTGTGCTATCAGCATTTTAGGATGCATTGTGCTCTTATGAGAGCACCATGGTCTCACAGAGCTTCATGAGTTATGTCCCATGTGCGATTGCTGTAGTATGCAGATTTTTGCCCTTCACAGGAGATAATACCAGAGCTGGTATTGAGCTGCTCACTAGTAAGGAGAAGGGATGATACGTGTGCTCTCTGGTCAACTAACTCCTTTTTTGGGAGTTTGGTTTTTTTCTAATATACTAATGCATATGTGTGTGGAGGTCAACAGGTGTCTCTATAAGGGAGATATATGTTTGTGGAGAAGACAAGGAGATGGAGAGATGACAACTGAGATGGTTATGTCACTATGATACCTTAGGAATGGTTGACAGTGTCTACCTTATAGATGTTTGCCAGAGTATTGGAAAAGTTCCAGATGCTGCCGTTTTCCTGATTATTTTATAGCTAACTCCATACAAATGCAACAAATTTTGAACTGACCCTTTGCATCGCACTCAGTGAGTTTGTGATCTCACATTGTAAATATTCATCATTCTTATGACAGGGAAACTAATTCTAAATGGAAAAAAAATGCACAGAGCATCCCTTCAGAATTAGAGAAAAAAAAAAAAAACAGCTCTCAGGAAAATGTAAGGAATATGAATGTTTTACAAACTTTATTACTGTTTGTATCTTTTACTTTCTGCATGGAACATAACCTAATGGTATTCATCATTAAATCAAGCGGAGAACTGGATCAACTACAAATGCAAAAGAAGTCCAAAGAGGGAATATTTTTTGAATATTCCACAAGTCTGTTGGTTGGGGGAGGAAAGGCATAAATGGGAGGGAGAGAAGGCAGACAATCTAGACTCTTTCGTTGTTTAATATGGTTTTCTTTTTTACTTACATGGTTTCTTGGTTATGGAGGCTTACAGTTCCCTTCTGCCAGAATTACTGCTGAACCAAAGCCTGCTTTGACAGTACTAATGACTCTTTACTGAAATAATTAATGTACTGGCATCCAATAACTTAAATATTGCTATTTGCAAATAGTCCTGAACTGATTTGCTTTCTGTGTTATTTCTAACTTAATGGTTCACCCCGTTCTGTTTTCCGGTTGATCGATCAGCTGCTTAACAGGAATGTTTTATTTGTGTTAATATAGAAGGTGTGATGTCCAGTGCCAGCTGTCCCATGCCAGCACAGCGGGTACTGTCCTTTAAGCTAAACAGACACGGCTTAATGACTAATGAGTTGAACATTGATATTGTCAAGAATGTTTTCCATTAATGCCTCTGCAGGTAGGGCAGCAGCAAATGGAAAGCCAAGCTCGAGAAAAAACAATGGCGTCTTCGGGGTCTTAAAATTAATAGTGAAAAGTTTAAATAGAGAGGAGGATAAAATTTTACTATTGGTAGCTATTGTCGCGCCAACTTATACTTAGTGGGAAGTTTTAGGTGGCTATTTGTCTAGCATAGGGGGACCATAACTCCCCCCTTCAGTGTTTTCCTTCCATTTCTAACTTCATTGCATTTCTTTTTCTGGGGACTCACTTCGTTTTCTCTTCCACCTTCTCTCTTTCCATTCCACTGCATGCCTCTTTCCTTGGTCTGCCCTCAGAGAGGAGGAAGAGTATGAAGAGGAGGAAGAAGAACAGCCAGTCACAGAGCCCAATACTGAGGATGAGGGGGAGGAAGAGACCAGTAGGCAGGTCAAACCCAGGTACCGGGATTTAGCATTGTCCCTCCACCTTGTCCTCAGCCTCTGGCATGAACTCACCAGCACAGTGTACAGCAGCATCTGCCTTTCACTCGCATTCCTAGATCACCTGTTAAAGCCACCCTCCAAGGAAATCCTTTTGCATTTAAAAGCTTTGTTGTGGGGGGTGTGTGTTAATGTTTAATTATGTAGGCTCAATGCACTGAGAACCATCTGTGCTCACTGCCTTTGTACAAAATGAGTAACACTTACAAATCTTAAAAGATTTAGCAGAAAGCATAACTTCTAAGCATGACTTAGGTTTACCTTTTTAGTTAAGGCAATAGCGAAATGTTGCAGTGCTTCAGTGACTTCAGATGTTGCTTGGTTTCTTAGATTTTCATCCCTATTTTCATGATACAACCTTATTAGAAATATCTGTTGCTGCGAATAAGATCGATGGTTTTTGAATGCTGCCTATGATTTCTATCAATTTTGTTCATGTTTTAACAGGAAAAGACTATTTAGAGGCAAAGCTGATAGATATACATCATTTTATACATACCTGTGTATATATGGATATAAACAAACCACCTATCAAAACAATATTCTCGTGTAAAATTTTCCACTTATTTCTGAGGTGTATACGGATTTGGAATCTGGCTACTTGATGCTAGTAAATTGGAAGAAAGAAAGTATGTTCTTTCTTCCAGACAGCCATTTGATTTAGGTTATATTGTTTGGCTTTGCAACTCGGCAAATGAGATTGGATTTTTTTTTTAAATAAACCACATTTATGCAGACACTATACAGCATGGAAGGAAGAAAGGAAACTGTTTAATGTGTGAATTCCAAAGAAAATACTGTACTGTTGTTATTAATATCTTCCAGTCTGCAAATCTTGCCAATGGCTGCCTGAAATTTCAAAATTAAGTGATAATTTCCTCAAATCCAATTCTTAAAAGTCAAAACTAAGACACAAGTTATTAGTAAATCGCATGAACATACTAAAATACTGTTTAAAAAAAAACAAGGAGGAGACGTGTAAAGGGTATGATGGGCTTTCACATCATTGGTCTTTTAAAATCATAGTGACTGTGACATAATTGGGTGATATTCCCCTGACTTTTCTAAATATCGCCTTTGACAGTCACCGTAGCGTAACAAAAGTGATCTGTATCCCAGCTGTTGTGTTGGATACTGTCGGGAAGGGTGAGCCTAGCCTGCCTCCAGTGCCTCCTGCCATGCACAGTGGGTGCAACAGATGAAGGTTTCCAGGTTGCCCACTGTGGCTTCTGTTGTGAGAACGATTACCTGGTATATGCCTGATGATTAACATTGTACATGTACATATGTAACATGTGTGATGTTTTTGTTGCACACTCTGTGCCAAACCCACGTTCCTCAGATAAGGGCCGTGCCTTGCATGCCTGTATGTAGGTGGATTGCCGAGGTGGTCTCAGGAGAGCGAAATCAGCCACGTGCCAAGCGATCCAGCCCAAAGCCCGTGCACAGTGTTTATGCTGGAGATGCTAGTGAGAACAGATATCCCAGAGTGCAGATCCCATGGCTTTTCACTTGCCTTGCTGCCGCGGTCACTCACCAACACCTGCCTTCACTAGAGCAAAGCAGATGTGCTTTCTGTTGCGCTTGATGCAATTCTGCCAGTCTCTAACACCAACATGGGATGCTGACACTCAGAGAAATCAGTGCCCTAATGCCTAGACAAATGATCTGGTAAGGAGTTGTTTTTGGAATCTTTCTAAACCTTGATTTTGACAGAACAGTGCTGATTGAGTATTTTTTGTTTTCATCTTTGATTTTAATAAAAATATCAGATCACTAGGGAGGATGATAATCAGGTATCTGACCTTCAAGAGGCAGTCGTGCAGATTGTATCTTGAAGCATCTATACTCTCTGGACCATGTTATCCAGTGTGTTGTGACTGCTTTGTGCTGCTCTGATAATGCTTACAACCTAACTTGAAATACTTGAAAATTGTTCAGAAAACAGTCATGAAAAGGTTCGTGAAAATTAGTTCTGAAGCCTGTGGGTTAAATCCTTTCGTTTCTGTTAAGCTGAGTTGCTTCCATTCCTCAGTATTTCCAACCCCAAGAAGAATCCCACTGGGATACAAAGATGTGAGTTCTCTTAGTTTATTTTAAAAGAGATAATGATTGTCTAAATTTGGGAAGTTTTTGTTTGTCTGACTCTCCGTGACTTTATTTTTTTTCCTTCAAGCAGTACTATCTATTGATCTCTCTTTTCCTGGTTTTTCTCCCCTTCCCTTTCTCATGATGTTTTCCTCCTGCAGTGGGGTCCCAGGTGCGTGGGAGGCTGTGAATGAAAACCTTTCGCGGTGTTCTGATTCTTCAGCCGTCTCCAGTGCCATTTCTGCAGCTGAGAGGCCTCTCTCCTTCTCTAGAGCAAAGAGCTCTTCTAGCAGCTCCTCTTCTGTGCCTGACTCATCTGTCTCTCATCACAATTCTGTCCTTTCATCACCATCTTCACCTGCAGCAGCTTTGCTAAGCTCTTCCCAAAATTCGTCAGCATCTATTACTCCAAAGGCATCTCCAACGGTGGAGAAATTACCTTATGTACCACATACTCCTTTTCACCTCTTCTCATACGACTTTGAAGAGTCTCCAACATCTGTGAAAGAAAAGGAAGCAGAGATGATGAGGGAGAACAGGTAGATTTTATACATCTGCCATTAATTTTTAGAGAAATGAATAACACCTTTCAAGAGTTTTATAGTGGTAATAATGCCGTATCTGTGTTGTATCATTTCCAGAACATACTGTGTTAGTTTTAGTCCTGTAAGCCTGTATTTTGATTTGATTGATATCCTCCCCTTGCCTTTTTTGCCTTCATTTCATCTTACTCCTCTTCAAGGTCCATAGTTAATAAGTATCCTGGCCTCCCCTATACAGCAGTAAATAAATAACCTGTGATTTGGGAGATCACAGAAAGGAGAACCATTTTGCTCTCATTTACAACGATGTAATCTGCAGACATGATTTCATGAAAATTAACGGAGCTCTTCTGCTGTAAAACCAAGAACGATCAGATCAGGACATGGATTCAGGGGTGAAATCCTGTCTTCAAAGACTGAACTGCCAAATCCTGAGTTTGCTGTTAGGTTACAGTGCATATCCCTGTCATGTGTGATTCCAACTCATCCTTGTAATAAAAGAGGTAGATTAAACCCTATAAAGAGAATATAGCACTCAGATTAGAACGTTTTCCCTCCACAAAATCTGGTCAGTTCAGTTGTTCCTCATACATTTCTCTTCATTTTTAATTTTGATTTTTAAAAGAAAAATAAATTGTTTTGTCTCGGTCTGTTTTCAAGTAAAACAGATTGACAACAGTGAGCACTAAAAACAGTGCTAGAGGATAACCTTGAAAAGAAGTTGATGATTTTTAACTGTCTTTCTGAATGGTCAGTGTTGTTCAAATTAAGTGCTGAAAATGTACACATATATTTTGAGCAAGTTTATTTCTTCCTTTCTCCAGCAGCCCTTCTGAATTTCTGCCTGTGAACAGATATTTTTATTCCTTTGATCCTTTTAATTTTCAGTCTTTCTCTTCTAATAGGTGGATGGTTTTCGTTGCTTTTTCATTTCACTGAAAAGCCTGTAAATCCAAGTAGCTGTTGGCGAGGGACTTAGTTCACACGCCTTTCCTTACCTGCAGCTTGAACACTGGGATTCCTCTAAATTTACATTTTCCTGCATAGGTGCAATTTTCCCTTAGGCCTCTCACATTCATTTATTGCGCTCTCACTACTGCTGCTGTTAAGAGTTACACTTTTTAGGCAGTAGATTCCTAAATAACTCCTGTTCCTGCAATACCTCCTCTTTCGGCAATATTTAGTATTTCTGCACTGATTTTTTTTTCCTCTGACCATCCTTGTGCTTCTAGTTACCACATAAGTTCAAGGGCGTGGTGTGTTGGAGGATTGTACTGGGTTTATCTGGAGAAAAAGGAGGGCAAAGCTTGCATGATTTGGGCAGTAATGTGTTCATGAAAATGCTAAACGTCAGAGTTGAAGGCTCCTGGGACAAGGCCATTGCATCTGCATCTGTATGTGAGACAAGAAGGGAAAATGGAAGTAATAGCCACTACAAGCAGAAGGTTAGAAAGACAAATATTGTGTACAGGATATAGGCTTAATCTTCTGTGCTGGTTTTGCCTTGCTACTCTTCCAGCATCTCTGTCTCCCTCTAAATTTGATATATAGGGATGCTGTGTCTAGGCCAGTCGCTCTGAATTTGATTCTGTACATACCTGTAGGTCTGAGTCCATAGAAGATGTGTTCTCTCCATTTTAGTGAGTTATTTTTGCACTTACTGATATTCCTTGGTCTGACAAAGGATTCTAGCCTGTATCAGCTTTTTCATGGGGCAGAGGAGAAGAAAAGCATGTAATGGTTGATAAGGTCTCCTTTCATTTGATTGAAATGGAAATGAGGTTTCTGTGAGTGTCAGGAACAGACCTAAAGAGCTCTGAACTGTTCTCAGGACAACGGAGTTTTCTCATCCCTCACTCAGTACTGGCACAGGCAGATTTACTGAGCTGAGCCTGCCGGAGAGAAGACCCCTGACAAGTCTGTGCTACCAGGAAAGCCCCACACTGTCCAGCTACGCAGCCCTGCACTCAGCCACTCTATCCAGTTTCTAGTTAGTTTACTTCAAGGGCAGGAATGCCAGGAAGGCAATTATTTCCTGCAAAATTCCTTTTCTAGCTCAGAAACGCACATGTTAGCACTTTTTTCTAAAATTATTCCCCTGTTCCTGGGCAGTCAGCATGGTGTCTCAAAAATAGATGGTGGTGGTGGGGTGTTTTCTAAAACATAAACCTGGAATTGTTGCCAACAGGGGCATGTTTTCTAAAGCGTGATCCCTTCCGTTATAAAACCCGCTAACTGAAATCTGTTCTGATTTTAACACGGACCTTGGCAGGCAACAATGCTGATGTACCCTAAGGAATGAAGCTTGAAACTGAATGAAATTTTGCATGGCTAGATGAGTGTGCTAAATGGAGCTGAAGGAAACCAACCAGCCTTTTCAAATAAAATTGCTGAGTGAAATTACTGAGTGCTGATGTGTGTGGGAGAAGAAGCAGCAGAGAAAAGATATGGTGAAGGACGGTATATCATATCTTATGAATTATAATAAGGAAAATGATGTTGCCCTTTTTCCTGAAGTGAATTTTGTCATTTAGATGAGTTGGTCTTGCTGAGCATCATACGCTTTCCACATGGGAAAACGGTCTCGTCTGTGAACCGAAAAGTTAACGTTTTGCCAAATCAGGAATCTCTCTTTGACATGCTGTTTAAGTACGATGGTTAAAAGGCACTGCAAAGCAACACGGCTGCCTTTTCTATTCAGTACGGGAGCCAGGATGAAAACATTGATACAAGGGACTCTGGGGAGGTGGCCATTCCAGGAGTCCTGGCAACAATTTCTCTGTGATGAGCAAGCTCACAATGAAGTCAAACAGGTTTTGTTGGGTTGTTTGTTTGTTTGGTTTTTTAATTGAAGGAATGGCTGATAGAAATTTCTAAAGCCGTGCTTCCGGGGATGTATCTTTTTAACCATGGAGATGTTTTTTTACAGACATTGTAAGACATGGCACATAAGCTATAACATGTTGGAGGAGGGGAAAGAAAATACCACCTGCTTTAATTGAAAAGAATATGGATGTTTTCTATTTATAACACAAACATTCACAAATTATGGATGTCCATGTTCAGATCATGTCTTGGGAACACTGCTTTTTTCCTTCATTTCGCTAGACATGAATACTGCTGACTTGGATTGGTTTGATCTCTTTTCTAATGGTTGGGTATCAGCTCCCAAAATAGCTAATAATTTTGAGTAACTGAGCAGTGGTTTAAGTATTCCTGCTCTGAGCTGTCACTTGGGAGGACCATTCTAATCTCTCATTGTTTTCCGTACCAATAACTCACTATTTGAATCAAGTATGTCCATGACATAGTTGATATTAAAATGAGTGATAAGTTGCATATTTTGAAGCTGGGATTAGAGCAATATTTTCAGAAAGTGGATGTTTGAGAAGTTCTGGGATATGGGGTCACCCCCACTCCTTAAACAAGAGGATTTACTGTTGCATGCTTGCTTGCTGATGGATTCTTTCTTTCTCTCCCATTCTACTTTCTTTCCCGTTTCTTCAGATACAATAGCTATGGGAGCAGCTCTTACTCTTCTCCACGACCTTACTCTGGTGTGAGTGCCCCTACAACACCCACTTCTCGTTATGGGACAACTCTCTCACCACCTCAAGAGACCAAGTCTGACAGGTTTGTTAATTAATCAGTGTTTGACAACAGTTCCTTTATAGACAGGATGAAGGAGATCAGCGTAAGCTGTTCTGAATGGGTACTGGAAATATCTTCTAGCCAGATCTTTTCTAACCTTGGAAAGAAAATGGACAAAAATCTAGATGTGTTCATTTCCCACTCGTTCTCAAGACTTTCTCTGACTTGATGCTAAAGGCTGGATGTACTTCTATCCCATTTCTGCTTCTTCCATTTAAATGGATAAAACAGAGTTGCATCACCTGTATGCTGTTGTAAGCATCAAAAGGTGAATTAAAGCACATTTGATTTCTCTCCATTTTTTCGAATAAATTTGGACAGATCTATTTTCACTTATCTTAAATCAACTATAAGATCTTGGAAATGTGCTTAGCCCGGAATTTCCTGGGCCATAATTTTGTCCTTCCTTGAAAATACATGATATATCTCATGGTGTTTCATCCAGGGCAAAACATTTCTTTCTGTAGGTTAAGCAAACTCATAATAACCTACCAGTTGTTAAGTCACTTAAAAAAAAAAAAAAAAAGCAAAAACAAGGGGAAAAAACTCACACCAGCAATAAAAAAAAAGCAGTATTTTGATAAATCAAAATATTCTTTTGAATTATGTAATAAGGTACTATGGGAAGAAAAAACATAGGAAAATGTTATAGATACAAGAATACATGAAAGAAATTCTTCCTGGCAAAAGAAGCCAAGAAGAAGAATTTCTGGACCACCAGAAATTACATGACTGTTACAGCCTGAAATTAAACAACACCTTCAAAGGATGTTGTGCTGAGTTTAAAGAGGACAAGTAGACGTTTTTAATTAATTTAATTAAATAATTTAATATAATAATTTAATTAAATAATTTTCAATTAGGCCACATGGGCTTTGCATTGTTTGTTGCCAAATTGGCCTCTAATTCATAAATATTCCATCTCCTACCCTTTTTTTGAACTGAAGGGTTTTTCAGGATCCTTTGTCTGTATTCCAGTTAATTTTTATTAATGATATTTTTTTATATTTCTATATGTGTATAGAAATACATGTATATATGTTTAAGTGTGTATGTGTATATGTTTGAACCTACCTAATGCCTCACATCCTTTCCAGCCTACTACTCAGAATGGTTCAAGTTAGGTTCTTCCAGCATGCGTTTCTAGCCATGAGGTATTGATTTAATCCTTTTTTCCAAGTGAATAATTACATTAAGTTTATCTTTGGATAAAGGCATTGTTATTCATTTGCTCATCTTCTTAGAGTAACTTGTCTCCATTTGTCTTTCCTAATCTGAATTAAATTATTGCTGAATGAAACCGTCACAAAAAACTCCAAACCAGCATTTTCACCCCCTTTTACCTTAGCAGAATAGATGCAAGATAAGCAAGAATTAAAGGTATCCTGCTGCTTTTGAAGTTTCAGCTTTCTAAGCCCCTGCTGTTGGAAGCTTCTGCTTGCCACTGCAGCAGAGAAACCCCAAAGTGGTCAAACACCAAGATGGCTAAAGATAGTTGGGCTCATCCTGCAAGAGGCTGATGGCTCTGGCCCTGCTCCCGTAAAGGAAGCAAGCTCGCATCACAGCATGCGAGTAAGTGCGTTGCTGGTTTGGAGCCAAAATGCCTTGGCCCCACAGGATGAAGCTGTAAAATTCACAGATTCATGGAGAGTCAGGCCAGAGGGGAGCTCAGTAATCATCTGTTGTGACCTGTAATGGGTCTCACAGAAGCTAAATTAAAGACCCCTGTACCTTGACGTGTTTTCAAGTGGCAGCACACGACTTCTCCTGGAAAACGTTCCAGTATTTATCATCACTGCTAGGAAAACGTTTCATATTTTGAGACCAGTTTGTCTAGCAGCATCTTCCAGCCATTACCTCCCAGCCTGCTTTTCTCTGTGAAACTGGAAAGTGCTCTGCCTTCAACTAACAGATCTCTCTTACATGTTTTGAGTGCCTGAACACAGTGCTCAGAGTTGCATCTCTGTCTTTCCTTCAGGTTACGTTTACTGCTTTCTACCTCACATGATAAAAATCTCTCTACTCTTGTTTAAATTTGCAGCTTGCTATTTATGGTAGTTGAACTCACCAGGATTTCTGCGTTTTTATATTTGAGGGATGTTACAGCCCAATGCTTTTTGGGTATTGGTCTCTGAGAAGTGTGTGCGCTACAGCTACGTGTTGCCCGCAGAGTAGATGCAGTTGTTTCTTGAAAGATAATTAAATTTACAGATTCAGATGCCGTTTTGCATCAAGCCTTGTTCTTTTTAAGTGCACTGCCATTGCAGATGTATCGTTCAGCAGGCTCTAATGGAGTGACTGCTTTGAAGAAGGGCAGAAGCCTGCTTTTATTTCATTGTCCTGAAAGGCATGGGTTACTGAAATGTGCACGCAGAGATTGACAGATAGAGTTTGCTCACTGGAGAACAGGCTGTGTAGTGCATGACGCAACGCTCAGGACTAATTAGTAAGTGGAAAGTATTGTATAAGTTTTCACAGTCCTCTATCAATGGTGTTTGCCTTAGATTATGTAAACGGTATTTCCTACCTCCTGATGGTAAAAATTTACGCAGATTCAAACACAAAGAAAAGTTAAAAGGTGAGGGGGGGGAGAGGAAGACACTTGATAAGAAGCAGATGCATATCTATGGTTAGCTCCAAGGTGAGTTTTCTGCTCTCAGTTTATGACTTCAGTCATCCAAAGCCTCCACAGAAAGATTGCTGTCATTTCTCATGCAGGGAAGAGCTTCAGATGCAGTTCTTGATACTATTTCTCTGACTTTCGAGAATGAGGAGGAAGGAAGAAGCAGCATTTAGAGCAGTGCCCAGTGAAATGATTCATGGTCCATTCAATTACCCTGACAGGCCTTTCAAAACCTTGGCTGGATTTTGCTTATGTAAACAAGAGCTACAACTTAGGTGGAAAGAAGCAGTGTGGTTGACATTTTGACAGTCATACTTTTAAAACCCTCTTTGGCTAAGATCAGTAGGAAATCCAAAAGAGCAGTATAATTCAATGCAAAAGTAACTAGATTTTGTTCTTTGAAATCCACATAAAGCATATATTTCTGATTGTACAGCAGAAGAAAAGGCTTACTTGACTGTTTCTTGGTTTCTAAATTCAGCTGCAGCCTTTTGCCAACTTCTTGCAATATTGTTGTTCCCTCTCATTTCTCTGGGTCTCCTGTGGAGAGCCATGTTTCTGAAGTGCATATTGCAGCCATGAGAAGCCTGCTGAAGGAGGGCAAATTGCAGGGCATTTTCTGTTCAGCCCTTCATCGGGAGAGAAGAAAGGGTATATTGGTTGTCTCATATGTCTGTTTGTGAAGGTTGCTCCTAATGCATAAGAAGTGCAACCCAGTCCTCCTGTTTTCAACTGCCAAAGACTGCTTTGCTCCATAAATATACTGCTCCCACTCCTCATTACTTAAATCACCAATTAACTCTCTCCGCAGTTCCTAAGGAAAAAAAAAATTAAATATTGATCTCAATTTCTTAACCTCATAAATTTTGGTAACAAAAGGGTGGAGCAAGACATGGCTGGAGCACACCAGGGAGAAAAGCATTTTCTATGCCTCTGAGTTGCTTTCTTGCCAGGAGGAAGAAGGTGTTGTAAGACTCTTCTGTATTTCTGTGCCTTGTGCTGACACCTAGGGTATTTCTGTTTAGCCAAAGACTGCCTGCTCGGACTCTGAGTCTAAGATGGTCACACAAATGGAAAGCTGCAGCCTGGAATCTGTAGCTGGACAGCAAGCTCATTACTTGCAAAGCTTCACAATTCCTCATACTATGTTTTTGGTGGTGAAGTGTATGTGTTGCTGATCATGACCATAGTTAGAGGAGACTCTGAAGGAGTTTTCAAGGTAAGAGCTCCTGAATTCAGCACCAGCTTTAATTGATTCCATTGCCAGAAAAATATCTTTCTGCTGTGTTTGCCAAGGTAGGTTTCTTCTGATGCATTTGCCAGGAGATGGTTCCCACTGGGCTTGATAGTCAAACAGTAGTGCAGTTAGCCTAGCTCAAAAAGCTGTCTTCTCAGGGCACTATGTGCCGAGAAAGTATGAGTTCATGGTCCTCATCCTCTTGCCGCTATCTGTTAAATCAAATGCCAGAAAGTTCAGCTTGCAAACCTCCACTTCTGGATCCTCTTGTCCAGTCAGTATGAACTTAGTCTCCACCTCTGACTGGTCCCTCTGAAGTCCTTCCAAATCTCCAAGCTTGGTAAGGGCCTGCTATAGTGTTTGAAAATTATTCTCGTTTGATGCTCTCTCCAGCTTTTCCAGACTGTTAGAAAACAGACTTAAGAAAGATGAAATATGTTTCACATCCCTTAATCTGTTTTCTGTCTTACTTCCTTTATGATCTACAGCAGTATGTTACCTTGGGCTCCCATGATGCAGGGACTTGAATGTTGAGTGTTCATCTCCATGTTCTTGTATATCTTTTGAAGTTAATGTACCTTCAAGCATTTCTTTATACAACAGTTGCACACAGACATTGAGATTAGCATGACTAGATTATGGGTGATTTTCTTCTCCACTGATTTTAAAGATACTTTGAGATACCATACCTGAAGTGTAAACATGAATCATAGAATGATTAGGGTTGGAAGAGACCTTAAAGATCATCTAGTTCCAACCTGCCCTGCCATGGGCAGGGAAACCCTCCACTACACCAGGTTGCCCAAAGCCTCATTCAACCTGGCCTTCAACACTTCCAGGGATGGGGCAGCCACAACTTCTCTGGGCAATCCATTCCAATGCCTCACCGTCCTCAGAGTGAAGAATTTCCTCCTTAAGTCTAATCTAAATCTACTTACTTTCAGTTTAAAGCCATTGCCCCTTATCGTATCACTACACACCCTTGTAAATGTCCTTCTCCAGCTTTCCTGTAGGCCCCCTTTAGGTACTGAAAAGCTGCTATAAGATGACCCCGGAGCCTTCTCTTCTCCAGGCTGAGCAGCCCCAACTCTCTCAGCCTGTCTTCATAGCAGAGGTGTTCCAGCCCTCAGATCATCTTCGTGGCCCTCCTCTGGACCCGCTCCAGCATGTCCGTGTTCTTTTTATGTGGGGTGTCCAGAGCTGAACACATTACTCCAGGTGGGGTCTCACGAGAGCAGAGCAGAGGGGCCCGAATCACCTCCCTCGACCTGCTGGCCACACTTCTTTTGATGCAGCCCAGGATACGGTTGGCTTTCTGGGCTGCCAGCGCACATTGCCGGCTCATGTTGAGCTTCTCATCCACCAGCACCCCCAAGTCCTTCTCCTCAGGGCTGCTCTCAATCCACACAGCTTGGTGCCGTCAGCAAACTTGCTGAGGGTCCACCCAATCCCACTGTCCATGTTGCCAACAAAGATGTTAAACAGCACCGGCCCCAGTGTGGACCCCTGAGGAACACCACTCGTCACTGGCCTCTACTTGGACGTTGAGCTGTTGACTGCAACTCTTTGAGTGCGACCATCCAGCCAATTCCTTATCCACCAAGTGATTATGAACTACATCAAAAGTCTGCAAATACTTTTCTTTTGAGTCTACTCTACTAAAATTAAAGGTCCCTGTAATTGACCACACCAGGGAGGTGCTGCTGGATGAAGCTTCTTGGCAGGTTCTCTTTTTTTCTTTTATTTTTTTTTTCAATAGCCAGTAGTTTTATCTCTCAGTCACTAATCTGCACTCTGGAGTTACCTTACTCCAGCTGTTAAGCACTAAGGAAGACCAAGAAAACTGTGAAATAAACCCCACTATACAGCATACGAAGCTGCTGCTCTCCCAAGAACAGCTCTCCTTTCCTTGGCTTTCTGTTTTTTCTGCTTCTGCCATCTTCTGTGTGTCTTAATATGTACTGCTGGGCTCCCAAACTCGAGGCTGTGGCTGGTTTTGCTTGTGGTAAATCCCAAGCACATCTTTCGCTCTGAATAACATAATGAGGAAGGGATAGCTTGGTAGTTGATAATAGTGGCCCAGGGCAAAAGCCTCAACTTTATTGCTGAGATTTTAAGAGGAAAAGCGATGTTGGAAGTTACTTGATGATTTACAATTTGGGAAGCAGCAGTGGCTTACACTGGCTTAGCTGCTTGTCGAACTACTGTGTAAGCAGTATTCTTGATTGCAGCTTTGTAGGCTTCGACATAGGGTGTATGTTTAAGCAGAAAGCCTGAGCCGGGCTACGGTTTCAGACTGCAACGCGCTGCTGGCTGAGCACACAACACGCGGTGCTGATGCTCAGGGGACACGTACCTTAGCCTGGGTCTCCGGAGGGGCTCTGCAAGCCACTTCCAGGCAATTTGTGACTCACATGAGGGTGAGAAGCTACAGGTTGGAGAAAGACAGAAGCACGGTATAAACCCTGTACACGTCAGGCTGTGAGAGGAGCATGTCTGTAGAACGTCCTCGTGCGTGGCCCCGGCTCTGCGCAGCTCTGCCCCGCTGTAGCTTCATTTTGCGTAGCCCCTCAGGGCAGTTAAAAATCTAATGTTAATCACTTCTTCTCTTGGTCATTCTCAAGTTTCTTTCTCAAAGGAAGCATTAGTCAGTAGTTTTATCTCTCAATTTTGTGTTTATTTTTGAGAGAAGTTTTGTAAAGATTCCTCAAGTAATGTTTAGTCTGTTTGCAAAATCTTATATCAACATGCTTTTGAATTTGCCGTGTCGTGTAGGGAGACATAACACACAGAGAGTTTCTTTAACTGTGAAAAGCAATATGGCTCTTGGCAGCTTTGCCTCCTCTTTTGTCTCTTTCTAAGCTGGAAAGCGGATTTATTTTGTTAAAGCCAAGAGACTTTTAGAGTTACTTAAGGCCTGAGTAGGAGCTGCCGACTGTTGTTCCCTCTCTGTAGCATTCCCATGACTGGTGGAACAGGAACACTTTGGAAAAATGGGTAATTAGTGCTTCCTTATTAAGATTATTAATGATTCTGACTCCTGCTATATTAAAGAAAATCCTGAATATTAACCTTATGACCTGAAGGGATTTCCTCTCATAAGTCATGTGCTAATTTTTTTTTTAGCTCCTAAAAGTATACATTTGTATTTTATATTCTTGCTATAGATAGTAATTTCCCTTTAGCAAATGTAAAAAATTCAACAAAGAGAGGAAAACACAGTCACAAACGAAGAATATTTCAGAGTTAACATGAGTGAAGATCATTTGAAGTTGATAATTGCAATTTTGCTGTAATAAAGTGGCTTAGAGTAAGACAGAAATATTTTCTTCAGTTTTCATGATTAGAGTAATTCAGGTCACATATTCGCTTTTACAATATATAGTCTGTGATGGCGCATTGTCAGAAAACGGCAAGTGTTTGCAAAAAAGAAAAAAAGTGTGAGATATCTTGTGTCTCCCTGAGCTTGTATTTTTAATAATGATTACTAATTCCCTACTGTTAAATGCAGTAGGTCAAGTTAGCTGAATTTTTATTCAGATGAGTTTTGGCCTACAATCAATGTTTTGGCCTTGTATCCTCTGCCCTGTGCATTTTTTTGTTGCCTTCTTTTTCCTTCTTTTTTTTTTTTTCTTTCTTTACTTTTTCCTGTCTTCTTCTAACAAGGTAAGTAACTAATGACCTCTTTGGCCCCGGGTCCTAATGCTGTGATGTGGAGCTGTATTCACAAATCTCCAGACTTAGATGTATTCTTGGTGTGTGTTTTCTTTCTGGAATGAGAGTGTAATAATATAGCTTGTTTAGCTTTTGCTGGTTTTAACAGCAGGCAGAAGAAAGCTTTTCTTAATATTTTTATATTAACAGTCCATTCTTAATAGCCTTGTGTTCTCCACAAGACTAAAAATAGTAGGCAGATTAAGCATCCTTCTGGATTGTATTTGTGGAATTGAACAAATGGTTGATATTACCAGCTGGTAACATATGACATCAGCACTAAAATGTTGGCATATATTAGCTATAACCCCGTTTTGTGAGTGATTCCTCTATTATGCTTTCACTGAGTATTCACATGCTCTTTCCTGTTAAAATCTCCCATCACCTTTGATTCAGTGCCAGAAATTTTTTTGGCCTTTTGCTTGCTTACCCATTTTTAAAATGCAGCCTACGGCAGTAAGACTGAAATATTCCTGAGGCCTGAAAGTACTGTCCCCCTTTAAACAGCATCAAAGCACCAAAGTGACCTGTAGGCTCAGCCCAAGCCTTTACACCGGCTGGTTTGGCCGGTCCCGCTGCCATTTGCAATTCAGGTATGAGTTCAGCGAAAGGCAACGTTTACTTTAAGCGTTATTGCCAGGGGAGTACAGAGACAAAAAAAACGAATTTTGCAGACAAACCAAACATACACAAATCCCTTTTCAAATTGTTGAGAACATTCGAGGAATACCTCTTACTGCTTGCTTTTCTTTCTGGCTGTGTTACAGGTTTGTAAGTGCCGAAAGTAACACCTGTTTCCTCCGGGTTTGGTTTTGCACAAGTAGAAAATTAAGGATAAAGTTTACTAGACACTAAAATCTGCTTATTACAGTTGCAGTTCACGTTAAAACCAGGATTGATGCACCCAAATACCAGTTGAGTTACAGTGTTTTATAGCAACAGTGAGGCTGTGAGTTCCTGATGTTTCATAAGGCAAATGGTCTCAGCGTTTGGTGTGAGCTGTGGTCTTCACCGAGGGGAGATGTGTCCAGTCGAGTGGGCTGGACACTGCAGGGTCTAACCACTAAGCGAGTACTAACTCAGCATTATCAGTGCTGTTTCTTTGCCTGTCCGTTTCTAAATGTAACTAAAACCACAAAACCTGACTATTTGTGCTTTTAAAAGTCAGTGCCACACAAGGAGTCAGCTGGCCATGTTCCTGTCTGTTTGATTATGACCCATTCCAACAGAACCTGCTCGTAGCTTTGACTGTTAGTTTTGACCATTTCATGCAATGAACTGGTGTATGCAATATGACAGTCCAGAACTGACTGTGTTTGAGACAAATGAATTGACTTGGGTATGTGTGGGCGCACTGTACTGTAGCTTGTAACTCAGCTGAAGTATGGACTTGAAACGACCAGTGGGAAATAACAAGTTTGGATTAGTTATTGATTTCATTAATTTTCAAGAGGTGACAAACTAATATGGCACATGGATATTCATTTTCAGTTTCATGGACATTGGCTTTTTTTCTGTCTATATGGCTGTGGATCTTTTCTTTAGATTGTAAGACTGCTCTTCATACATCTGCGAATTTAGCCGAGTGAGCAATGCTGGCCAAACTGTGCTAGATCAAACCTCCAAACAAGGTGTTCTGGCACGGGGAGACGTTTTACTACCAGGGTCAGGTTAGAATCCCGTCTGCAGAACTAAGCTGCACATCTCCCTGTGATTC
The DNA here is from genome assembly GCF_009769465.1 of Tauraco erythrolophus. Taxonomy (NCBI): domain Eukaryota; kingdom Metazoa; phylum Chordata; class Aves; order Musophagiformes; family Musophagidae; genus Tauraco; species Tauraco erythrolophus. Next base: position 30,190,200 of record NC_141467.1, read on the forward strand.
CCTTGTAATCCCTTGGATAAGAATGTATACTTACTGTGGAGCCCCAAAGAGCTTAGTCAGAGCTGAAGGTTTCCAACCTGCTAGATGCTGTGCAGACCTACAGTCACTCTTTTGGTCTCTCAGCATCACCCCATCCTTCCTCTTAATTTTCCCTCAGATTTGATTAAGTCATAACTTCCTTTGACTCCAAATGGAATTTGCAGACAGGACAGCTGGATGGGATAGGACGGGATAGGATAGAAAGCTAAATACACGGAACAGATATGAGCACAGACTTGATAAGGACCCTCTTTTTGCCATGTCTTCCAGTTTATTTCCAGATGTCTTCATGTGGAGGCACTGTCCAGTTTTCCCCTGCCGAGAGCAATTTCTGATAATGTATCCAAGCGTATTGGCATGGTTTTTCATGCTGCCACAGGGATGGAGCTCTAGCTTTTGAATCTTAGTACAGTGGTGCTACTGTTCCTGCTGAGAGCTTTCTCTTGCAACATGCACTGAAAGGTCAAAAGTTAAAATAAATTTAAAATATGTTCAAGGGAAAATTCACCACACGTACTTGACTGTCAGGGTTTGAGGATTTTTTTTTACCCTTTCCTTAGTGCTGAGGCATATTAGAGATTTTTATGGTTTTGAGTGTAATCCAGCATTGATACTGTAGCTTTGGAGAAGTGCCAGCAGGGAGGCTTACAGAATATCAAGTTTTATACCATCTTATGTAATGTTTATGCGGGTGGGATATGACATATTGAAATTCAATTTATTGAAATTATTGAAATTATATTCCTACTGCCCTGCTGCCAGTGGGGCTGAAATGGCTATGTTTTGCGGTGTTCTTGCTTGCAAAGGCATAGACAGTGAAGATAGGTTTGCATTCATGTGTTTGTCTTCTCCTGCACCTATTTTCACTGATGAACTGGTGCCATTACACTAAATGCCTGATTGTGCAGCCATAGGCATGTAAATACATAAGGGAAAGGGTCTGAGTTCTTAAAAATAATGAAAATTTATTCAGGTTTGCTTTGCTGGTTTGGGAGCTCTCTTTTAAAACAAGGTTTAGCTTCTTTTCAGAAAAGGCAGTATCTATTTCTCTCATTAATCCTTTCATTGCAAAACTCATGTTACAGCAATGCACAGAAACGGCTCTACATGAGTTATGTCTTTTTGATTTTATCAGTCTAATTCAATCAGTGTGAATACATTTTCATCTGTGTAAAGCTACCCTGTACAATACAGATTTTTCCTGTCTAAGAGACAGAAAGACAGACATGTTTACTCTGAGGTCACTCTGTTGCCATGCAAGAGGTTGGTGGTACCAATACCACCATGTTAGGGGAAAGATGTCTAAGAGGAGCCATTCTCCTAGCCAAAGTAGTACTTGCAGTAAAAAAAAAAAAAAGAAAGAAAGAAATTGTGCCAAGACCAAACTGTAAGTGAATATAAATGTAGCTTTTTTTAAGATATATTTGCTACTTGAAGCTGTTTCATCTCAAAGAAGAGAAGTCTTTACTATAGAGGTTGACATTTCTGACAAAAAAAGTCCCACTTTTTTGACTGGACATTTACTTATCTTTAGTTATGCATCTTAACAGCCTCCTGAGCAATTTACATTGCTGATGGGGACACCGAGCCTTCTTCATTACAACCTACCATGGAACATCCAGATTATAGTTATGGTTAGAATACTGCAGAGAAAGTCCCCTTTCAGACTAATTCTTGCTTAGCCATAAAGCAGGTGGTAGTAAATTGTTTTTTTTGTTCACTGTGGACAGAATAGGAATGAATGGGTCTAAATGGCAAAAAAATAAATGCAGGTTAAACAGCAGAGAAGCCTTTCTTGCTGGCAGGAGTAGTTAAGCACTAACTAGATGGGTGTGGTGCGCCCATCATTAAGGATTTTTAAGGCAGGTCAGACACACAGTTTTCAAGAGTAGTTTGAGAAGACTTAATTCTTCCCTGGTCAAGGAGAGGAAAATGGGTGATCTGGTCTCCTTCAGCCCCATTTCCTCTGATTTTTTTATAACAATTTTGATGCCACTTAATGATTATTTTAAGTAGCTGTGTCATCTCTGTGTATTTTACTGATATGTTACTATATGTGATTCATTTTGCACTTGCAGCACATGCAGCAAAGAAATTATGATAACAGAATTTGTTAATATATAAAGGAAAAATATACCCCTACATAAGAGAGCATTCAAATTCTGAAGGGCAGTTCTGACATCTTCTACTTTTGTTTTTCTGTATACTTGATTCTCAGGTGTTTGTGACACATCTGTTTTTAGCATCATTGCATAACATGTTTGGAAAGTGCTGGAAAAATATTTCAGCTTTTTTTTTTCTTCAAAATTTCAAAAATCCTTTACAGGATTCAGCTTTCCAGTTAACAGATTATACAGTAAAAAAAAAATTATTTCTACAATATTGCAGTTGAAATAGACTGAAGAATTCTTACACATACTTTATTTGTGCCTCAGAAATTCAGCAATTTAAGACACCTACCCTATCTGTTGTTCTTAAACTCATCACAGTATCTAAAATCAATTTAGCAAGAAGACACTTAGCCAGTACTTTGAAGCATCCATACATAAATATTGTCATGTCGTTCTGTTGGTTGGGATTATGTTACTTGTTGAATGATTGCTATTCATTTTTTGCCAGTATAATCAATAAAAGTGACACTGAGAAATCTGATCTTCCTTCTCTGCAGGCCAGCTTTGGGTGGTCTCCTTACATCATCTTTTCGGCAGCACCAGGAGTCCTTGGCAGCAGAAAGAGAAAGACGACGTCAGGAGAGAGAAGAAAGGTTGCAAAGGATAGAACGTGAAGAAAGAAACAAATTCAAGTAGGAACCAAATTTTCCCTCCTTCTGTTGCTTTAATGTGTGATGGATTTGTAAATCTTTGAGACATTCAATTGCAAAATAGTTGAACTGATGAATAGTTTGTGTGTCTCTCTAGATACCTTTCTTGATCTAAGTGTCTGAAGAACTGATATATTAAATACATCATGATGAATTTCGGCGTTTAATACACCAGCAATTTTTTTAAAGACAGCTATGTATTTGCCATTTATACTGTCTGGGTATCTGCAGAGGCCAGATTTTATTAGCTAATATACTCCTCAAAGTATAATCTTAATGAGGCATAGGGTTTGAAGATGAAACAGTGAGAGGAAGGTATCAAGAAGAGAGGCAGGGACAACACTGAGACATCTTTTTGCTTTTATGTTCTGCAAAGTAAAAGTGTTCTAATGTCTCAGGATGTGTGGTAGTGTTTTTAAACTACTTTTTCCTACTTTTCTGAACATGTGTCTCTTCCTTCTGGAAACAGCAACAGACAAAAAGTAATTATCAAAATTATTGCTCAAACTGTGGCCAGACAAAGGCCCCAACTGAATATAGGACTCTCCGTTTTCACATACGAGAACATGGGTGCTGTGGGATCCCAGGGTGTGCTGCCTGAAGATAGTAAGAGACAGGTCTTCTCCTCCTGTTAAACCATGCCTGGAAATCCCAGCACAGGCATTAGCAAAGACTGCAGCGGGCTTAGGATAGATAAGTAACCTATACCTGAAGTGGTTTGCCTGCTGTCCGAAAAGTATACACTGAGAAACCAATTTGTTTCCTCATAACCAGGAGTGAAAAGTAAACATATTTTTAGTAGTTAGAAACCCCAATGTAGTAATCTAAAGAGTGGTAGGCTAAATGTTTTGTAGCCTTAGAGTTGGTATTTATGGAAAAGATGGCACTGGGTTTTATGTCAGCTTGTTTATTAGTATGCAGGATTGTTTTCACTGTAGTCATCTCTTTAGCAAGAAGTCGAAGTGGTCTGTGTCATAGTGAATATGAGGAGTAACTCACTAGTGGGTGGGTGGGTGGGTGGGTGGGTGGTTGGTTGGTTGGTTGAAGAAGATATTCTTCTGGCTCCAGAAGATAGCTAGTTTGGAAGAAAATGAGAGGCGAAGGGAAGGCGGAAGAGAGCACCATAATAGGATCTTTGGCAGCCAACAGCTGCCCAAGTTCTCCTGAAACAGAAACAATCAGGTCTCAGTCTTAAAGCCTCTTCTGAAAACTATCCCTCTAAGTGGTATCATCAGGCTGCAGCAAGCTGCCATGGACAGCCAACATGATCTTTCAGAAAGGAAACTCCCAGACCAAAAAAGCCACCAGGACATTTGGCAGCTTGACCTGTCTGAATAATAGATCTGCACATTTCACTAGAGGTTGGCTACAGTAGTTGTTCTGTCACTAAAAGAGCTTCCAGAAAGTCAGAAAAACAAACGTTTTAAAATGTACATCTTCATCCCATTACTCCAGAGTCAGAAGCTGGTTAACTAAATGTCGTGATTGTGCTGCATATTTAAGATGATAATTTTTCAATGCCCAGTGTTTTCGTCTTCTAGATTTGAGTTTCCTGGTCACCCAAAAGTTATCATTTATGTTTGAGTAGAGGGTCTCCCTAGCCACCAAACTTTGCAGACAGACAGCATCCCGCAGTTGATTAAACAGTCTGGCAGGAGGAGGACAAAGCCACAGCAAACAGTCATGGACAGTTTCGTAAGAGTTCTTGGGACTATATTATCCTATCATCAGTCTGGCTAGAAACCCAGTCTCTGAAGATGTATTTTTGATTAAAAATAGTACTTGCAATTCACAGCCTTTAAACTCGTGAGCAGTACTGGATTTACCATCATGACTCATTTGTTATCTCATTCTTTCCAACTCTGCCTCGAGAACATTGCACTAGGTTCTGGCACCATTATTGACAAATTGAGGATAATTTAAAGGAGAGCATCACCAGTTGTGACAAGAGCTGGGTTTTAGGAGAGGCGTTAAAAAGCTTCGTAAGCTATTGCTAGCAAAAGGAATGTTTTACATAATGAACATTTTTCTCAGTAGGATTATGGTACCCCTTGCATATATAGATCAATATGTCCTAAAAAACAAGGGTTATTCTTCAGCTGTAGGGAAGGGTGAAAGTTGTCAGAGGGGAAAGAGTAAGGTTAAAATTTGCTTGCTGAAAAATTCCTTTTTTTTTTTTTAACTTGGAGTTATTCCCATAGCTATTGTAATTCCAAAGAATACTCTGAACATATGATAAAAGTATAACCACTTCAGGGATTCAACGGATGTGGAGGTAGCCTGAAACAGTAATGTGTGTTCCCTGTTCATGGACTTTTGAAGACCACATGCAAGCAGATATTTGATAGCTATTGGTATGGTAGAGGATAAGTAATTTATTTGATAACACAAGATAAAGAGAAAAAATAGTGGTTTATTCATAAATGGAGTTGTTCTGATACTCACAGGTTACGCTGTGGAAGAATCTAACAGATAAGATGAAAGTCTCGTCAATTTTGTCCACCAGATTTAACAAAATATTAAAAATATGTTGTAAGGAACTATGTCTTGCTGTGATTCGAGGCAGGCTGGATGTTCTCTGGGTTCTGCTGTGCTCCGAGTTAAATTTGCATCCGCATTTGTGGATGTGACGGGCCTGCCTGAAATCATAGTACACAGGCACCTGGCAAAGTTGACTTGACAAAAGATAAATATTTGAGTTACTTGAGGAGCCATGGGAGGGACGTCTGACATAGAGGGAGGTTTGTATCTATCTCAGGGTGAAAAATAAAGAAGCGAAAGGTGGTTACTTGTCCAATGATCCTGCATATGCCTTGTAAGAACGAAGAATTGTCCTCATCAGTAATGCCAGTCAGCTGTCTCATTTCCAGCCGTGGCAACTAAAACACACTGAGGAAAGGTATATTGGAAAGAAGGCCGATACGGTCACTGTTTCGGGGCATTCTGGATGGAACCAATGAGAAATGGCTTAATAGCCACTAATGTGCCTGCTCATTGTGGATGAGTCCAGTTCATTGTATCTATTTCAGATACCAGGTTTCAAAATGTGCTTCAAGTTCTCGACTTTGGGAGTTTTTTTATAATTACTTGTAATGACCTTCCGAACTACATATTTGGTGGACACATACCTGTGATGTATGCATAAGTAAATGCACACACACACTTTTCAGCCTTTTTTACAAAAACAAACAAATAATCGTTGTCTACAACACCCTCCATTGTCTCTGATCAACTTGTTTGTACTGCTCTTGGTTTCTCCTACTGTATTTATACTTCTATTACTTACCTTATTCTTCCAGTTTCCTCTGCAATTTACTGCAATTCTCTTTCTAGCCGCGATTATTTAGACAAAAGAGAAGAACTAAGACAAGCAAGAGAAGAAAGGTTTGTATATAAGGCATCCACCCTTCCTTTTGATAGTTTGCGCTTCCTATATTCTTCATTGTGGAGCTGTCACGTATTTACATTTTTAACTTTGCATGCACAGAACACTTTTATTCCAAAAGACTTCTATAAGAAAGAGATTGTTTCATTAAAGAAGAGAATCAAGTCCAGCTGTAAGCACAGCAATAAATGCAGAGCAGTGGGACTGGAATGCAGAAGAATGATTGATGATCTATCTTTTATCTATTTGTATGGGAAATAAGCTTAGTCCATTTGACTCAGAAATTTGCCCAAATTTGGTATGGTTATAAATTGAATAAGCCTGTCTTTCTCACCCAGTGGGTCCCAAGCTTTCTGGAGGGTCAGAAAAGGCAACTGAGGATAAAGGAAATTGGGGTCACAAGCATTGCAAAACTGCAGTCGCAGGCTGATGGAAACAGTTCTGACCCACTCCCAGCGTATTTTTGTCTTTCAAGGCCAAGTCTTTGCGAATCTCTCTGAACATCAGCGAGTAAATTACAAAGCTTAGCAATGTTTATCATTGTTTTAGTTTTGTTTAAACAGTGTATTTAAAGGGACTGAGGGTTTGAAGTTTTTTTCCTTTTTTTAATTCAGTTAAATAGTTTAGAAACTCTGGGCTAGGCTGGGAGCTATGTGCTTATGAAAGCACATTTTTCAAGGAGTACTTGACTAAAGACCTTTGCCCTTCAGTAGCTTCATCTCTACCTCCGCTAGTAATTGCACCCTGGAGGGAGCTCTTGTTTTTACCTGGAAAATAGGCATGTTACTGAACAAATAGTAGATGAAAAATCATCCAGATTTCTTCACTTCTGCTTTTATGGTCCTCTAGAGGTTACTCTCTGGAGATACTTTTGAATTGTCAAGAATTGGAATTACATTATCAAAGTATGAGAGCAGCCATCTCAGAAATCATTGTGTTGCTGCAGTTTGGTTTGGTTTGGTTTGTTTTTTTTCACAAAATCATCATGCAAAAGGCAGTTCATTTCTCCAGACTGAAGTCTGATCTATTGTAGCTGAGGTAGCTAATATTAAAACAAGGTTTTGACATCTCTAAGAGTAAAAAAAGGTGGATAGGCTTTCCTTTGACCTTCCAGCCAAAACAATTACAAATAGTTTAAAGCATTTTCTGAAATGAAAAGCATCTGAGCACATAAGCATCATACACTGATCTTAGTTGAGTAAAACCTTTTGCAGCAAGCGTGCTCGTCAGCAAGATTTGAAACAAATTAGAAGCGAGCTCTCCGGCACTTTCAAGTTGTAAGGGAACATGCCAAGTGAACTGCAGTATTTTTGGGGAAGTGTTCACCAGCAGGGCATCGCTGCTGTGCAATCTGAGACAGTTTCACTGGTCATTAGGAATGTGTCTTTATCCTTAGGGCTCTTTTGAACTGAAATGTTAAACCATCAGTTCTTCCTCATAAAGAGGAAAGACACATGTTTGCTTTGACAGCACATAAATATTGGAGAAAACTTCTGCAAGTCTTACACCCGTAGTCCATTACATTGGCCTTCTGTAACAATTTTTTTTAACAAACACCTTTGCACAAATGAAGTTTCATTTCCTATAGCAAGTGGCATTTGACTTGTTTTAAGACAACGCGTGGACTGTAAGAAAATGCAATAGTCAAGGTGATAAAATCCTAGTTAAAATCTGCATTGTACATTTCCTCCGTATCAGTTTGGAAAAGTAAAAGGAGATAATCTTGAGCACATAGGAAAGACTGTTAAAAACCCTGATTTGTCTAAATTCTGTCAACTCTTTGGAGCATTCTGTGTACATTGCTTTAGCCTGGAGCTCCAGAATGTAAGCACCCACTTTTTCAGTGGCTGTGGAGTGGCCTCGGTGTGAGGGAAGAAGATTCCTACAGTTTCAAGGAGTTTGAGTGCAACTCAGCACCATTCATTTTACGTGTTCTTGCTGTTCAAGGATTTGAGGCCTTTTTTACTTTGCTTGCTTGGTAATTTAAAAATAAACCTCAGAAAGGTGAGCTCCCAAGCCCTCTCTATTGTGATTTACAGCTCAAATGCTCTCCACCCCATCATGTTGTTGATACATAAACATTTTAAGTCGTCCTCAGGGCATTGCTTAGAGACCTAGAGAACTCGCAATGATATTTTCATCTACTTGAAGATGATAAGTGGAATGTCATGTTCCTGAGGTATACCAAATGGATAGCCCACAGACTTTTGGCTCTTTGTCTGCAGAGTCAGCCATAGGCATGATGATTTCTGCAGGTTTCAATGATTTAAAGGAATATGGCAGTACATACAGAGGCAAGGTGTCGATCCTGTAGTGGAGGAACTAGTTGCAGCAGAGGGATGGTAGCTCATCTTTTCCACTCCTTCAGATTTTGATCTTCATGAGACCTTGTGTATTTGATGCTGACATTCATTCATTGTTAAGACATTGGGCAGAAACGAAAAATAACCTAAATAAATGTCATTTATCAAGTGTGAAGTGTTTACAACTAATTCTTGAATGATTTTTATTTCTCAGTTAAATTGTTATATCTGCGTATTAGGCTTCCCATTTGATAACAAGTTATGCTAATGTGCTGCCATGTTGCTGTTCTGGTTTGCTTTTTTCTTTCAGTATAATGAACCGATACGTTTTGAGAAGGCACATCTTGATGATAGTCCTCTGCTATTGCTGATTCACTGTGCAGCGCAGAGCTACAGAAGCTAAAATGTCAAAGCAGCTGAAAAAGAGCTGAGGGCAATAAAACAGTGTAGCTCCCCCTGTTAGAGAAGGGTCCATCCAGATCTTTGTTGCAGTCTGTTGGCAAACTGCAAAACTCTCCGTGGCAGCAGCCAGCTGGGCTCTACCTGTTTGAGCTAAGTGATAGTTTGAATGGCTCTTCATGAGTCTGAAGTCCCATCTGCTCTAGTTGTGAGGAAGCAGAAGGCATAATACGTAAGCAACCAAAGTTAAAAGAAAGTCTGGCTTCATGAACTGTAACAAAACATCATGCTAATGCCAGCGAAAGGCTTTCTCCTCTATTGAAAAGGCAAAAATCATTCTCGAGAATTGGCTTCATGTTAGAACTGTAAACAGTTCCTATTTTATAACCATACAAGTATGTGGCTTGTTATATTTTCATCCAGAGTCTGTAGGGGTTCGTTTTCTTGCAGAATTTATTCAAAGCCTGTGCATACCTCTGGAGGAATAAAAGAAAATGAGTTTGTTCTTCGTTATTGCTGTTTGCAATAAAGCAAATTGCCTCTGAAAACACAAGGACTGCACTTCAGAGACACATTTCTGTGCTCTATATGGATGTTTGCAAATGTGCATGCGTGTGTGGCTACCGTATGTACTGAGCATGTTTGTCACTGCATATGGCTGACTTTTTTACCCTGCCTGCTTTTAATGCACCCTCATACACTAATTCAGGCTGTCAGTGAGGCAGGAGAGGGGAGGAGAGGTGTTCCCTGTTACGGAGTGTTTACAACGGTGGGTTATAGGAGGATGACCACAGTGTTTCAGGGACTTAAGCGGTAGTGTTGATTAACCTGTTTAGCAGTTCACTTGTGGGTAAGACAGTCTAAAGCCCGATCCAGCTGTATTCATGAATTTATTCCTTAGCAAATAATGGTGGATAAAATTAGCAGACATCTGGAAGAGGCACGTATTTCAAAGTTATTTTGGTCGAAATGTATAAAGCACACTATGAAGAATATGATTGGTAGCTGGTCTTAATAAACAGTTAGTGAGTTCTGCCTGCCTAAAATGCAAAACAGATGTATCTTTGTTCTTTTAAAGTGACTTTGATGAATAAACTACATGTGACGTCAGGTCCAAGCTATTGGATGTCTGAGTCCGGCAGAGAAATTTTTTAGAATAAAAAAAAGAAAACTTTCCATTGTAGACTCTGGAGAGAACAAAGTGAATTCCAGTGCATTGCTCTCAGAGCAAATAGAAGCAGGTTCAGAGACTTTAGATAGTCAATCCAAACATTTATTATTGGTATTATTTTCAGGGAGATCTGTTTTTGTCTGCTGCACTGAACCATTTTCCTCTCCTTGCAGCAAGTCTCAGACTTTGACTATTTGCATCAGTATTAAGGGGCTCTGGCTTTGGAGGGGTTTTTTTTCTTCTTTGTTTTTTTTTTTCTTTCCCCTCTCGTTTTAGTTTTGGGAGAGAGAGGGCTGGGAGAAGGAGGAGGGTGAAAAGGAGGACAGACAAATGCTTCCAAAAGGAGAAGGACTATGCAGACACAATACTATGTCTAAAGACTCTTTAACTCTGCTGAGTTTTGCTTTTGTTTTGTCATGAGCAATTTAACATTTTTCAGGGCAATAGTCTTTGCTTTGGTGCACGTTTTTTGGCAGATTGAGCAGGCAGGCAGTTTAGTGCTGTACCCCTCGTGTCAGGAAATCAGCTCATTCTCTGCAGGTGTTTCATCCATAAACAAGCATCAGCCACAGACTTCTTTTTCTTTACGGAAACCCTCTGGAATTTAACTTTCAGATACAAATACTTGGAGAGGTTGGCAGCGGAGGAGTATGAGAAGGAGCTGAAGAGTCGGATCGTGAGCCGAGGCAGAAGTGAGCTGTCCTTGAACCTGAGATCTCCTTCAGCCCCATCCTCACCTGTACCCAAGTGTGTCAGCCCAGCGTCCATAGAGTCCCAGGAAGAGCTGAAGACCCCTTCCACCCCTTGTGGGACCCCTCAGCCCTCAGAAGGTAAGTGAAAAGGAGGTCAGGGGAAAGAGCGGTGATTTTATTACCATTTCTCTCAGGCTAGCAGTGATTTTTGATGCATGAGTGCAAGAATATAACCTCTGAGGTGCCGAAGTAGTAAAGGGTCGTCTTATATTGTTTCATGCTCTCTTCCTAATTTTCTTCTTTTTTTGCATAGATTTGGATGTCTTCTACTCTACTCAAGCAAAGAATACAGTGCTAATTGTTGCTATGATTTATGTTATCATTGTCTGTTGCTATTAGAATGGAATAATTGGAAAATACCGCATGCAGGGGGTCTTAATTTTAGCATCATGTCCCTTGGATATTAGAAGTTACTGAATATGAAACCAACAATATTCCTGCCAACAGATTTTGCTTATGTGGATTCTCTGAACAAAATTCAACAGATGAATGCCAAGATTATAATAACCTTCCAGCAGAGCACAGGCTGCATGGGACAAACAGAAAAGGTCTTGAACTGAAGGCAGGGAGGGTGCATTGGTTATTTTTAACACCAACAAAAACTCTTAAAATTGTAGCACAAGTAGTAAAGGACTTAAAAGAGACCACGGATAATTAGTAAAAAGGAAAGTATAATTAGTGTTTGCACGGTTGATTTGTTGTCATATAATTTATTGGTGTACAGAGCAATATTTTTTGTGTGCCAATTGCATCATGTACCCCTCCTCCAGTCTTCAAAAAAACACCCACCATACAGATTTATATTTGTGCCACTATGATGTTGCATTAACATTGGGAGCTAGAATGCATGTAGAGGGTGAATTATCGCTGTCATTCATTTTTATTTTATTTTATTTCCTGCTATGTGTCGTTGGTGATTAATGCGTTTGTAACTTGCACTGCTTGGTTTTATTGAGTGTTATGGCTGGTAGCATGCTATAAAGCAAGGCAATTTAAGAAAAAAGTTACAAATACTGAATGTTGCATATGTTATCCTCACCGTACTAAGTAGGTGAAGTTTATTTAATTCAGGTTTATATATTTTCCCAATTATTTTCCAAGTTTTCTTGTCTGGCACCTTAAAATTCTCAGTGGACTCATTTCAACTTAAAAAACAAGGATATTATCCTGTAACACTGATATTCAGAAACATCCAGATGCCCATTTTTTTTTTGAGTGCAATATTGCTTTTAGAGCAAATAAGTTGGATTTTTCCATCATTAGGATTTCAGAGCTGGGTAGGGAGCAAGTATCTCTTTTATGATGATTATTTTAACATATTTCTTCTCGAAGCATTCAAAAAAAATTGCAGCATGAAATGAAGCAGCACAGTCCATTTGGAGAATACATTTAGAGCAGGTGTACAGGGCAACTTCAGGCAGCCAGAATATGGCAAAACTATCGACACGTGGGTAGGCAGGACATCTCTACTAAAACTCCTGGCAATATCAGTAAGCATCAGAGGGCAGCACCTGGAAGCCTGGCAAATGGACTACAAGGAGAGAATATATGCATGGGGCAGGGTAAGCCTTCAGCCAAGGGCAGCTGCAGGCAGATGGCCAGGACAGCACCAGAACAGGGGCCTGAAATCTGCATACTTCAGCAGGAGCTGTGCGTGTGGAAGGACTGCTGTTTCAGGCCTACCAAGAGCATTGGAAAGTCATACGAAGTAATGAGCATGTGGGCAGGGCAGGCTCTCTCATCTGGAGGTGGCCAGATTATTGGATATCAGCCAGCATCTGGCAGGCTTATTTATAGATTTTTGTGCCATGGCCTCTAGACTATTGAGTTCCTTTTGCTCCGTAATGAATTAAAATCTCAACTCTTAGTGTACTTAGGAAATGTTCTGAATCACACTTCACAGATAGAGAAACTGAGGCATTAACTTGCTTAAGCCAGTTGTAGGAAAAACTGAAATAGAGCCATGGACAGAACTCGGATTACTTGCACCTCAAACAGTTGCTTTGAACATGGGCATCACCATCTTCTCAGGCAAGGATGAAACTACAGAAGGAAAACACTTCCTCAGTTCTGTGCGTAGGACCCTCCAAAGACTCTGCAAAGAGCAGTGTTAACGACTGTGTGATACTCACCTGCAGAATGCAGAACCTCAAGTCAAATGGGAAGTGTGTTCCTCTACTAACAAAACAATAAGTGATTTTTGGAGTCAAACTTATTTTATGCCGTTTGTGCTGAAGTATCCTTTGGCTATCCAGTATCTATTGGTCTTAAGAAGGAAATGGATTTTGTCTGTGGAACTTTGTCCCACGCTGTGAAGCATCTTAGTATCGTTACCCAATATAAAAATCTGGACTTACTGAGCTGAAGTGTTTTCTCTTATAAAACAATTGGTTTCACTAAAGTAATCAAGTATTGTAAAACTTATTCTTGTAAAACTTGGGGTATGGCATTCAGAGGAAATGCAGGCAGTCCCATAACTGCAAAATGGAACTTAATAATTTTTTTCAGAGCAACTGCTTCATCTTTTGTAATTTAATTGAGAATATTTTATGGAGTGCACACGTGCCGTAAAGGAGGGCAACAATAACCAAGACATCTCTGAAGTCAGTCCGCAAAGGAATTAGAGATGAACCCTTCTATGAGAGAAGCAGCTTTTTCAGCACTCGAGGAAGTAAGCAAGCCAACCCAAGTGTACATTGTGGACAGTAGGAAACCTTATGAACATATTAGTAGCGAGCAAAGTTCAAATACTGCCTAAAGTATGACCAGTGAAAGCACTTCGGCAGATGGAAAAGCACCAGAGCATGAGGGCACAGTGAGGCCGTTGCAGCCCCGGTTGTAGAGCCAAAGGAACCACGGTACAGAAAGTCAGAGAAGAAACTGGGGTGGAGAACAAAGAAAGGTCATTTCTGATGTGATGAAGAAAGAGCCTGTTCCCTACTGGTGATCACTCTGTGCTAGTTTGTACCATCACAAGGAAAGGGAAGAAAAGATTGGAGTAGGCGTGGAGAAAGAGAGTCCCTGATGAATTCACAGCAAGAGGAGTCTTGTGCTGAAGGAACTGAAGGGACGTAAAAACTAAGACTTTGAGCAATGCTCAAACAATTGAACCAAGAGGGCTTGGGTAGGTATAGCCATCTTCAGGCTTACTGTATGCATCCTCAAGAGACACTTAGGGTATGCGTCTCCTAGCTCCAAGTAGAGAGCAGAGGAAATAGATGAAGATGTGGTTGCCTAATCTGTTACCCTAACAGGGGATTGGTTGTGAGCCCAGAGGGGTGTTTGTTCTCCCTGAGGGCTTATAAGACTGAGGGGTTGGGGTCTCATCAGCAAGCACTAAAGATACAACGTTACATCTGCTTCAGAGTTTGTTTGTAGTTGAGTATCCAAAGAAAAGTCATTTCCCTCCATGTCCCTGTGTAGCATTATAAGTTTGTAGCCATGTTTTTCAGAAGGAAGCAGCTTGCTGTCCTCTCTAACCTCTCACTCAAAGGAGGGCTGTCGCCAACATCTGATCACATTGTAGCAGATCAGGGTGCTAGGGCGTTACAAGACCAGGTATTGAAAATGTCAGAAGATGCAGATTACACCATCTCTCAAAACAACAAAGTCGTTTCACATTCCTTGAGGAACCCTGCTACCTGCTTTTAGTGATGAGGTTGCACAGCTTCTTTCGGAGGTTTCATTCTTCTGAGAAGTCTTCATATTGTTTTCCATTAATAGATTTTTAGAGGTTAAGTTCTGGCAGAAAAAGAAGTGAGCATATGACTCAAAAATTAGTTCTTAAAGCCACATTCAGTTTCCCTCTTCCTGATTAATCCAATCACAAGTAAAACTTCCTCTCATTTAAAGGCCTCAACTCACTCATTTGTTTTAATGGGGGGGAGGAGTGGTGAGGAAAGTTAAGCCTTAAGAGAAGTGTGAAAAATAGCATATGCAAGTGAAAAGAGATTATTTCTGCTACTGAATCTGGCAATACCATTTTATGTTTTAAGAACTGTATATGTTTAAGAATTGGGTTTTGAAAAAAAAAAAATCTGTGCTTATAATGACATCACCCTTCTTAATGTCTCAGGAATGTCGTCTTTACGGGTGATGCTTTTTGATATGACCATGCTTGCTTCCCTGAGTCTTTGTGCTCTCCACCAGCAGAAGCCTAAAGACAGGAGGCAGAGCCTGGTCTGTTAGTTAACTCTATTGCCACCTGCAAGATTGCCACTTAGAGTAGTGTTTTGTCTGGTGTGAAAATGGATCCAGTAGCTACAGGACTGCAAGTTCCAGCTCCTTTCAAATAGGCCACCACCAAGCATTCACTGAGAATGTGTTTTTTAAGATCTTTAGAAGTTCTCACCAATGTCAGCACAATGGATTACAAGATGGAACTGCAAGTGACGGACACAACGTCTAGCTTGCTAGCTTTGTTCTCCTGTTAGTGTTTGCTGTCAGATTTCTTTTTTGAACTGCTTTTTAAGGGAAGGGCTACTGGTCTTATCTCACTATAAGTTATTTGGGTTATAGGTGCATTGTTTGATGTTACCCCTAAAGAGAGAGAGAGTGTCAAAATGACTGTCAGCATATCCTTGTTTTGTTCTAGAAGTGCTTAGATTTTGATACTCCCTGAACTCAAAAGAGCAGCCTGTGTCAGTATATTGCTCTTTACTCTCTGTTATATATTAGATTCTGCTAAGATACAGCATCTTTCTGGTGAATGTGTGGAATACTCCTTGCTTGAAGAGTATCCAGAATTCTTTTGAACATTCTCATTTTCTCAAGCATTTCTTATGTCTCCCCTGACTTTATCCTATTGAATCTTCAGTGTAGCTTCATGATGACAAAGGTGACATAAGCAGTAGCAGTCCTGGCCACGTTTTAGTCAGCTTCCTTCTCCACCTGAGCTGTTGGAGTTGACCTTTTTGATTATTGCATGATAGCTTTTGTTTTTAGAGAGAAACATCTAAAATTCATCCTTCATTCTTCAAGGATGAATTGCTGACATTTGTATATATCGACCATTGCAGTGTGGCAAGCTCAAGGTCCTTCATGCTACAGTACCATGTTAATTCCGGGAACTCCTGAAGTATCCCTAAGCTTCCATCTCAGTTATATTCAAATCTTAACTTGACTTCAAAATTCTCTTGTGCTGTACCTACACACTGACAGCTGTGATCAGAAACATACCACTGGGATTCAGAGCCTCTGCCAACTTCTTGCCAGCTCTCTATAATTTTGATTCTCTCGTAGGCAGTGTCCAGGCTACAGTCATAGGTGAGGTACATTTAGAGAGACAAGACATGTGCAGAGCTGCTCACTTATCTAATACTGGACTTTTAGATGCTCTCTATGTCAAAGAGGGAGAAAGGTAAGCCTCTAGTTGAGAGTGTTTTAAAACGTCTTAGAGGAATTTGAGTGAGCATGGACTATATGTTAAACATGTACATTTGCTTTATGTAAATGTATTGTATATGCACGTCTGCTTATTTACCTAATTACACATTTAAAATAATTTGTGAAAGTGTAGAAGCTTAGCTCCAATGAAATCAGTGGTGAAAAAATAATTTGCAGTTTTGTACGTTTAAATTATATGAAATGAAGTGGAATAGTGCAATACTGAAGATGCGGTACTGAAAGCTAGTTTAAAAACGTATGTGTTATTGTAAAGATAGGTACAGGCATTGTTAGGAATCATTATTCTTTGTGTGGGTGTCTCAGAAAATAGGATAGGCATAAAACATGAAACAGTCTTAAGAAAAGATTGTGACCTTTGTAATATTGTAAGGAAAAATAGTTAACAGAGGGAAAAAACAATTATGACTTGGTCATTGTGGTTCAGCCACCCAACGCTAGATTTAATCAGAGGGAATTTGGGAAGTATGCAGAACTAACATGCATGCCCATTTTCATCACTTTTGCATGGCCATTTCAGTTTTCAGAAAATTTTGAGCTGCTTGATGTGAATATGTGTGGATGCTCTTCAGTTTCTTTGCAGTGTGCAGAGAGCAGTTGCATGTGAAAATCTGCTGTTATAGCTAAAAATCCTAAAGGTGACTGAAATAATTTCCATGTGAATGATAAAGCAGGGAAGAAGCAGCCAAGTGTACTATCAACAGAGTGTTTGCTGTGTGCCAACCGATAAGAAAGCTCATCGTATGCCATATGCCAACCAACTGGAAACTAAATTAATGCCATATGCCAAGCAATTGGAAACTTTGTTCAGTTTTGATGTGGCTATTCTGAAGTAAATGTGCATGAAAAAACATATATTTTTTGTCAGCCAAATGTGTGACAGTGCCATTTCCAGACTGTGCCATTCAACTGTGTTAACAAAACTAATATTTGTATTTTTTCGTTGAAGTGTTCTTCATCAGGTGAATAAAGAATTCTTCCAGAACCCAAAGAAAACTCAACCAAAAGCCACAGTCTCCTTCCTTTTTGATTTTTAAAAGATCTCTTCCTTCCTGACTCTGTCTAGGCACTGAGTTGTCAATGTCATGCTCAGGTGGGATGTCCATTTTCTGCGGGTTCGTTCAAATCCTTATGCGAGTCCAACACTCCAGCTGTGGAAGTATGTATGAAAACAGTGGGCTGGCTCCAGACAGCAAGTGAGGGGGTTTGCCAGACCACTCTCATGTGCAATGCTGTCGTCGCACAACATTCATCAGTCTGTTGTTCCTGATGTTCAGCATGCTGTGGACTTGCTTTTTGTTTTCTTTCCATAAGGCACTTGTACAGTTGTCACGTTGCTCTCGTTTAGAGAGTTGAGCCTGAGATGACTCCGTCGTTAAGTGAATCTCTTTCTCCCGTTGTTCTCTCTGCCAGTGAGTGCCAGTGAACCCGAACCAGAAACAGAGACAGAACCAGAACCAGAGCAGGAGGCTGAGGCCAAGCAGGGAACGGAGACACCCAAGGAAATAGAGGCTACAGAGGTGGGACCAGAGAGTGAGGTGGAGCAAGGACCAGAAAGAGAGCCAGAAGAAGGTGCAATACTCAGTGAAAAAGAGAGGCAGAATGAGGAAGTGAATGAAAAAGACAACTGCTCTGCATCCAGCATATCCTCAGCAAGCAGCACTTTAGAGAGGGAAGAGAGAGAGGACAAGTTAACCAGTGACAATGAAACTGGTAAAGTGAAGCTTTTTCAATAATAAAGGGTTTCTGGTGGAAAAAAAATATTAAATTAGCAGCTCTGGTGTTGTGTTAATTAGCTAACAAACCCTTTACGCCTATCTTAGACTTTCTTCACCACGGCCAAGTCTACTCTCTGCTTGGAAATCCACAGACTTTGATGGGGTTCCTACATTTGAGGGACAATGAAGCCTTGATAAAATGAGATTTCCTTTGATTTGAGACCATTTTCTTCCCCTAAGATTAATGTATTAACTGCTGAATCATTGGTTGCAGTGACTTGCATCTTTATCTCCCAACGAATTTATTTGAGTTTTCTACACATAAAATAATGACACAAGGGGCTGTGCTGACATGATTTGTCGTAAAATTCCAGATACTTTTTCTCATCCTTTTAGAGAAAGAGGAAGAGCAATGAGGGCTGGGATGTTTGTTCCTTCCCTCCAGTTCTCCTGTCTTGGTTAGACTTCAGAAAGCAGAAAGAGGTACATAGGAGCTACTAAAGATAGGTCTGGGCTATGGCCATCTTCAGCTTGTGTAGAGGAGGCACATGAAATAGACCTTGTCTGGAAAAGAATAGTTCTTTAGTGACCAGTGGTTCTGGTTGGATATGCCACCAGGCACCCTAAAGGCCCAGCCTAGAAAATACCTTAAGAACCTATTTTCTGCCTGGAGAGATAATGACAACCAGAGCCTGTCATGCAGTCCAGGCAGGGAGGGAATAAAAGGCAGATTTTGGGCTTTGATGATTAATTATTCTTTTCCCCTTTTTATGGGGAGGTAAAGGAATGTAATGTAATTGGGGCATTTGGTTCCCAAGTTTTCTTAGGGCTCAACAGTCCATGCACTCCAGTGCATTGTTCTAAGTTTTCTAAATTCTAGATAAGAAAACAGATATTGATTCCCAGTGTGAAATAGTCTTGCTCCTTCCTGAAAGAGGGATAACTGAATCACAAGGATTAGCTCACAGAGAAAAAACTGTCAGATTGTACTGTTCGTGTTTAAACTCTATCACTTTTTTTTTTTTTTTTCTGGGAAGCATTAAGTTAATTTTGTTCTAAATTTAATATCTGTCTTCTTTTCAACCAGCACCAAGATTAAGTTACTTAGAATGCTATTGTACTCTTAGAGAATGTAGATGGATATTTATGTAGGAAAGGGAGGGGAAGGAAGACAGATGAAGGATGTCGTTATGCTGTGGCATAGTCCAAGTGCAAGTAAGGGAGAGCAGGTTACAGGTTTTTTCCCCTCGTCTGTCACCAACTCGTTACCACTCTAATCAAGTGCTTATGTACTGTTTGTTAAAAGCTAAGAAATGTACTCTGTTATTGAAAGATCAACATCTTAACATTGACCTACATTACCAGTAAACCAAAGATTGATTAGGTTGTGCTATGTAGGAAGTCTCATGTAGTGAGTTGTTTGCTCTTTAGTAGGTGAGGAGATTCAAAAAGCAAACGAGAGTGCTTTCTCCAGCAGATCTCACATTCCCAACAAGCAGTTTGCAATTTATGAAGCAGCCCACTGGTTCTGCCCAGATGCGTTAAGGACAAAGGAACAAAGCCTTTGGTCCTGGATTCTCCTTTGTTAGCCATCCTGCTGGATTTGGCTTCCAACAAGTCTTGTTTCTCCAATGGCATTTCAAAGCTTTACCTGTGGAGAGGAAGGCAGAAGAGGCCACCAGGGTAGCAAGAGTCTTCACAGCAATAATCTTCGATCAGCTATGGCACGTGGAGGCAGACTTGGGGAGCCCAAATTAGAGATTGTGTCAGGGGGAATTTCAGTGAGCAGTTTTGCAAAGGGATTAAATCCTGGAGGATCTCAACTGGTGAAACTGAGAGCGGGTAGGTCATGTGGGATTTGTAGGAAGAATCCTGGGAGAAACCTTGAACATCTTTGAAGGAAGGCTGGGAGTAGGGGGAAATCCTCTGTAAGAGCTTAGCTGGGTAAAATCTGTGGTATGGGGAAGGAGTTGTCTGGTCACATTGTTTAATGAAACTACCTCAGAGACAAACCTAAGAGACTACCTCAGATGACACATCTTGGTGAGAAAGCAATCCCATGGATAAAGTCTGAGGAAAAATAAACAGGTAATGGAAGCAGTCAGCCTTCATGCAGGGAAGGAGAAGAAAATGGTTTCAGAGATTGTGTCCATTACTGAAAAAAAGTCTTTCTTTTGTCTGGGGTTAAACCTCTGGACTCATTTTAAAATGCGGTTTAGAGGTTGATCTGAATAGAGGTGAGAGTCATTGCTGTCCATATGCTTTGTGCTGTGAGACCCATCCTACATTTTGATGTGGTGTTGTTTTAAAAGGTCAGGAGTGAGTTGTGGGGCCCTGGATGTGGATCTCACCAAGGGGACACCTTTTCAGAGCACAGGGCTAAATGTCGTGGTAAGAAAGCAACTCCATTCATGAAGCAAGCTGTAAAAGATGTTTAAAGCTAGATCTAAAGTATTGAAAAAGATGGGAGCATAAGGGGAGAAACAAAGATAAAATGAAAGTTTAAGAGAAAGGGCAACTGACAGGTATAAAAGAAAATCTTTAACTACAAGAAACCAAAAGGAAGGCAGGCTAGCAATCAAAATAAAATGTGTTTAAGAAAGAGTTTATAAAATATATTAATAAAATGTGTAAAGACTCTAGGGAACAGAAGGAATCCCGTACAGGAAATACAGTAAGTGTGAAGAATTATCTTTGTCCGTGTTTAATCACTTCATCTGATGCCCACTGGAAATAGAAGCACCATAGTTTTTAGACACGTTATCCACATTGGTTAGCAGTATTATATTCAGGGAAATGTAGTCGAAGAGACACATCATTTATTTTTACAATTTGACTGCTGTAGTTTTTATTTATGGTGCTGTCTCAAACATGATATTTTGCAGATTATTATTGAGAAAAGCAGTAGTCGAAAAGATGAAGCCTCAATACAATGACATGTTAAATGATTGTGATGTGGGAGAAGGCCATTAGGCTTTTAATGCTGTCATATATTACAGGGAGGGTAACAGTGGTTGATAAGCAGCATTTTCCAAAATCTTTTATAAAAGTGCTCATATCCCTAGAAATAACTTAAGCAAGAAAAATCTTGCTTATGCTTGTACTCACTGAGTTGCCCTGAGAGCTGTACCCTGAGTATGCAGCCTGCTCTGGGGTTCACATAGTCTGTGTTGTGAAAATGGCCCAGGTCCCCAGCCAGGAGGTGTGAGGAACAGTCAGATGTGAAAGGTGTCCTCTCCTAGCCAGCATGGAGGGAGGAGGAGGAGGAGTAAGCAGTTATGCGTTGACCTTGACATCAGACAGGGAAGATCTCTTTTATAAGGAAATTTTCCTGGGGTGATTCCAGTTTATGGCCAGGTGAAAAGTACGATAATGACCTACTTTGTGCCATTGTAATGATATTTAAGCCCCATTCCAGATTGCTAAAGGTTCCAAGCATTTATGCACCGTATAAAATGAGCTGGGGTAGTGAGTACGAAGTGAAACCTGACAGATTTCAGGAGAAACCTGAACCTTCAAATCCTGACAGTTATATAGCCTCTCCCGAGCTACACTGACTATTTTCTGCTCCCATTCCTTTTTTGAGAATTACTCCCAGCCCATCAAGATTGGGCCATCTAACAGCACTGTCACTTATTTCAAAATTTTCAAAGCTACTGCTTGCCCAGTTTCAGATGAATTGCACATATGTCCCCCAAGTTTTTTCTGGTGGGTTGAAGAGTGTTCTTGGTGCTCTGACTCTTTTCCCTTGACTCTTCCCATCTGTGTGTGTGCGATTGCAGGTCCATGGTCACAGACCATTCAGGATGCTGGTGTGAATGAGCAGTGCAGCAACATCCTCAACAACAAGCGGTTTATGCTGGACATGTTGTATGCGCATAACAAAAAGCCCAAGGATGAAGAGGAGAAGGAGCTGGAGGCGAAGGAGGAAAAGAAGGAGACGGAGGAAAGCGAGGAGTCACTAACTAGCCTAGCCAGTAGGATCTCTATCCTTCAGGCCACGAAGCAGGCCCAAGATGAAAGTGTCAAAAAGATGGAGATTGGAAATCTGGACAACCAAGGCAGCGTGAAAGCCTTTGCGGAAAAATTCAACAGTGGTGAGCTAGCCAAGGGGACAGCCGTGCCTGAAGATGAAATCAGTGAACAGGTCCCCGAGAAAACACCAGCACAGCCAAAGAAGGAATCTGACTACATCTGGGATCAGCTCATGGCTAATCCTAGAGAACTTAAAATCAAAGACATGGATTTTACAGACTTGGGGGAGGAGGATGATGTAGATGTGTTGGACATGGATATGGGTCCTGGGGACTCCCTTGTTCCCCCTCCTCCGCCTCCACCTTCTTTTCTGGGCTTGCCTCCTCCACCACCTCCCCCGCTGTTTGGATGTCCGCCTCCACCTCCACCCTCTGCTAATTTATTGGCTCCTCCTCCGCTGTTCAGCACTCCTCAGGGTTTAGGGTCACCCCAGGTTTCTAGGGGTCAGCCAGCATTTATAAAGAAGAAGAAAACCATCCGTCTGTTTTGGAATGAGGTACGGCCATTTGAGTGGCAGTGTAAAAACAACAAACGCTGCAGAGAATTCCTGTGGTCGAAACTGGAACCCATTAAGGTGGACACGTCCAAACTGGAGCATCTCTTTGAGTCTAAGTCCAAGGAACTGCCTGTCACAAAGGTACAGCTCATATTCAGCTTGCTCTTGCTTTGCTATTGTATTGGTATTCGTTCTGACTTAGATCTAGGTGATTTATGTTGTTTATATGAAAACAGTAGAAAATACTGAGTGTGTTTCTAGCTTGGCCTATGACGGAAGATATTCCATGGCCTGAAAGTAGGAGATGAGCCTAGGGTGGTGTACGTGCCAAGCTGCCCTCCTGTCTCTGGTCCTACCCATTCTGGGATGTCACTTCAGGTGGGGAATACCGACAAATTTTACGTTAGCTTATTCGTAGTTGAGTGCCAAACTAGGTATTGAAATCTGAAATATTTTATGTTACGTTCTTATAAAGGTCACGACGTGATGATTCATATCTGTGTTTTGGACAGTTCTTCACTTGGTGATATTTTCCTAAACATTAAGAGGAAAGGTTAGAATATCAAACTGGGTCTGCTGCAAAGAGCCTACACATGTGCTTTGTTCTGAAGGATCGATCTATCAGCTGGACCAAGTTTACAGCTAAACTCTGCAGGAGTGTTGGGTCTTTGTTTTATACTGGCAAACAGGCCTATTTTAAGACCTTAATTTGTACAGTGTGGCTATCCAAATTTTAGGATAGAAGCTGGCACAGGAAATACCTCTGTAGCTAGGATTCCCTCTTCCTTGGTATTGTCATAAAGTAAATTTACGCAGGCTGGTGACATGGCTGTTTAACATTAGACTCAACGAATGGAAGTCTTTTATGGTTACATTTAGTAGGAATTTGAAGTAGCGTTAAAAAAGTTATTAGCTTGAACATTTGTTTTTCATGGCTACATAAACTCTTTTTCTTCTAAGCACAATAATTGGTATCAGGGAAACAATGTGTTTTTTCCAGCTAAAATGCCAGTAAGAGATGTCCAACTCTTTTACTTAAAATAAATAAATAGCCTGTATGTTTATATGTTTTATAGTGACATAAAAACCAATAAGCACCTTGAATATTTTACTTCTCTTTGGCTGGCAAAAGTTGTTATATATATTATGTGTCATATGTATTATTGTTTGCTCTTAATCTGGGGAGACTGGATGTCTCATGGCAAAAGTTCTCCATGTCACTCCTCTGGGTTATTAACTCAAAATTTTCTAATGGTCGTTCTTGATCTTCTCGGCTGAGTGGAAACATAGGAATTTGAAAAATCAAGCCGCTCATTAAGCACCTAGCGAACAACAGATACATAAATAGATCCTGACATCACTGTTCTTAGCTGAATTTTTGTGACACAAACACGTGTAGATCTGAGACGTATGGCATAGCAGCTCTAAAAACACATTCAGCTGATGGTTCATTTGGCCAATGCTGAGGTTAATTTCTCTAATTCCTTTTCTGCTGAAGAAGGAATGCTGGTGACGTCGTGGCATGTTACTCCTCATCTCTCTCCCTGTAAATACAAATCTGCCACAGATGGTTCATAGATGGAAGGAATGAGAGAATTTTCTTAGATCCATAAAACATTTAATTCCTCGAATTAAATGTGGAATGATGACATATTTACCATTTCCAAACCTTAGCTTGTGCTAAATGCCAATATTGTAATAGATCACTCTGGCTGATTCTTAATCTTTTATTCTCACCTGAAATTTTGATAAAATGTTAAATTGTTGGAATTTTGACTTGTTTACTTTTCCATTCATTCACTGTGCACTTTCCCAAACTACCTTTGGCCATTTTCCCTCCCTCACACTTGCTTCCCAAACCTGCCTGATTCTTTGGCACAGCTTTCGGCTTCTGGCTAGAAGATGAGTGAGCAGGTTTCTTTGAAATTAGTGCAAGTCTGAGGAATGATTTAGGTGACTGCTTTCCTCTTGGAGACTAATAACTGCTCTCTGCATGAGACGTTATACTTTTGGCTCTCTTTCCACCCTGTCCCGTAACACAGACATAGAAGTCTCATTGTCTCTGTAGAGGAGACAATGGTGACCAAGGAGTACCGCAGTGGAAGTCTACCCAGGCTTCTGAGGCTCCTGCCTGGTTTCAGTGAATACCAGCAAATCTTCCAGGGTAGGAGATGGTCTTCAGACCAAGTGAGAGTGGGAATAATTAAGCAGACCACTGAATCCGTAAAAGACTCGAGGTTTGGTACGAAGATTGAACTCAAATTAGAATAGCTCTTGCTTTTTCCAGACTGCTTGGTTTATTTCCAGGGAGTACATTCCCCATTGTGTCTAGTTTCTCCTGTCCAATGGCTCCAATCCAAAACAGGTTTATTCTATAATATCGTAAAGTCTGACACAGCTCAGTTGGTTCAGCTGAAAAAAAAAAGAGCGCAGAGCAACAAATCAAAAGTCAAATCTCCAGATTTCATAGCAAGCGATGGAAGCAGGTGCATGGAAAAGGAACAGTCCAGAGGGATGAGAGGAAAAGCAAAGTCAGGGTGTGTAGCGGGGGCTTGGCTCTATCTTGTGCATATGCTCTTTCATACAGCTGTAACCAATTTTACTCCAGTTTCTAATCCTTCACTGTGATTTCCACAACACACAGCTATAAACAGCTACTTCCTGGCTCATAAGAAGTTTTTCATTAAACACAATAGACTGCAATAAAATAAAGCAGATTTTAAATTGTAGGATATAATATGAGACTTTGGAGGGTGGGGCTCGGAGGGGAGATTCTTGATTTTAGGAAAACTTATGCCATACTCTACACTGATTACAGGACCACCTTTACTTGCATAATTGTTTATTTTCCAGAATAGAGTACCACAACATTATGTTTGTGAATAGAAAGAGAGTGATCAGGTATCTCCTCCAAGCCAATGTAGAATTTCTTTCCTTCTCTGCCAAACAAAGCAGGTATTTTGGCAAAGTACTTCAAAGTGTTTATTTTTCTGTGAAGAGAAATGAAAACACGCTGACACTGCTGAATCAAACGTTGTTGTTCAGCCCTTCCACCATCCATCCACTTGGTGCTGCATGTCATTTGAAAGTATTATTTTGCTGATTCATCTATACCCTGTGGGATACAGTGATCTATCATGTGCCCACAGACGTAAAAACTAGTAGGAGAGAAAAATTAAGGAACACGTTTTCATGTACACATGTATATACATGCCTAGACACATATTGCTTTTGAAAACGTTCATTGCAATTTGAATAAATGCCAAGACAAGTCATAAATATAGACCAGAATTTCTGAAAACGTTTATATGTATCCTGGACAAAGTCAGTGGCAGCTGAGTGATTCCATTTCAAATCCCCATTGCTAAATACTTGTTAATTGAGATAGAAATAAAAAAATTTCCATCTCGCTATTAAGCGATCGCCCATTTTTTTTCTGTACTACTGATGCAGTTCATTCTGCAAGTTTAAATGCAGGAGATATTTCTGACTCAATGCTTATATATAATTACTTATTTATAAGACCGTTGAAAAAGTGATTTGCTTCCCATATTAATTAAAGCAAAGAGGCATTTTAGACTATGTACTCATCAGACTGCCAATCACCTTCTGTGGAATGGTAAAATTTTTTAAGTAACCTATCTGGACTACCCAGCCTTCAACAAAGGCAACAGAACCTGGCCAGTTAAGTCTTGTAAAGATCTAAATTCACTGTAGTTGTTAATATATTGCAGGAATGTTTGTTTCTCACTAATTATACTACCTGATATATTTGTATTTTATAATTATTTTTATATTTACATTTGATAATATAATATTCAGAAGTTCAGGGCTTACGTTACATACTGACACATTAAAATATAAAATCCAGTGCCCTAGTGCCCTGTTCCCTCAAGCATTTGAAGTCATTCTCTGTTAATGAACCTATAAAGCACTGTCTGAAGTCACCTAATATTGTAATAGAAATTAATAGTTGTAGCTTATTTTACGAGTCAGACACTTACACATGTGCAATTTCATTGCAGACAAAAAACAATTATTTTCCTATCAGTAGAGTAGTGAAGTTCATAGTAGTAAAATCTTTCTCTTTTCTTGATCCTTTTATTTATTTGAAAAACATTTCTTTGTAACTCAGCCGTCATCGCTGAATGGATTTAAAATCTCTTCCACCCCTGTTTTTGAAAAGAATTACTTACCCCGAAGTTTCATACACCATATGCAGTTATAGCTCTGGAAAATACCTGTGTGCGTACATCCCCTCCACAGGTCCTCTGCCTTTCCTAACTCCTTGCTAAGGAGCGAGCGCACTGTTGCAATCGCAGTCGTCCCACCGGGTAGCATCGTGTGTCCCCTCAAAGGAATATGTCTCTCGTGTCAAACTTAGGAACCTAAAAACACAGCTGCAGATCTGAGGCTTACTTACCCATACCGCATGTGGGAAGACTAAATTTAACTCCTTTCCCCCAGCCTTTTCCCTTCCGTATAAATTCTTTGGAGCTGTGTAATTCTGTACCGCGAAGGGGAAGGTAGAAAGTGGTGATTTAAAAAAAGGCTTAGTGCGATACAGGCTCAAGAGGAAGCAGTCTCTGGTGAACCTCGCCTGTTTTTATGTGGTCTTGGCCACTAACTGTGGTCCTGAAAATGTGATTAATGGTCCTGGAAGTAAAAATGACTGCTTTAAAGGAGAAGCTGTATCTCAGATCCTTCAGGTAGCTCCCCAAGAAGAAGAGGACTCTCTTATTCAAAGAAGAGAAAGTTCAAGAAGGCTTCAGGGATGCTTTTATGGCGTTGAGAAGATAGCAGTTCTGACAGACCAGACATAAAAATTGAAAACAAATGTTATCTTTACTGTTCTAAAATTTATCCTGTTGACTGCAAAAGTGTTGTTTCTTTTTAAGTTTTAGAAAAAACAACCCTTTTATTACTTTCACAGATCATACTTATGTGGTACTCTGCAACTCTTGTAAACTGCACTTTGCCTTCAGTCTTATCTGCGCACACAAGTTGCATCATACCACATTAATCGTGTTGGTATGATGGAAGGCCTGTGGTGCCGCACTAGTGCTGGGCAGACTGCTGGGATGGATGGGCATACCTCTTCCTGTGCAGGCAAGGAACTGAGCTGTGCCAGGAAATGGCATCTTTGTAGTGATACAACTGCATTCCCACTATGGGCTGACCCACAGCTGGCGATACTTTGATAAAATCACGTTTACTAACTTAGATGGTTCTTCCAATGCAGAAACAGTGTGTAGACCCGTGTAGACCTAGCAGTAGGGTATTTTTTGACTCGGTGGTTGAGGTGTGAACCCAAAGGAAGTGCAGAACAAAGCTTTGTGGTCTAAAAAGCAATCCTGAGCACAGATTGAGACTCAAGCAGTAAGAGTCTTCTCTTAGGCTTCTCCTAAATCCACAAGAGATGTAAGAGGCACTGCTGCTGTAGACAACACGGATCATTCCCTGTTCTGTACAGTTGTATGGGGCTGCCACATTGCAGCCTGGAAAGAGGCATTGCTTAGCCTCTCTCTTTGCCCTTTTGAGATGCATCTGTTCTAAGACAGTTGCTACTGGAGCCAGTAACCACAGTCCAGGTAACAGGCTCTACAGGCAGGTTACAGTCCTATCTCTGCAGCCTGTGCTGTGCTGAAACACAGGTTTATATATACTGAAGCATCTCTGCACTTGCTTGCATCAATATACTGGTCTTCTCCCTACATTGCTGTGCTTGACAACATCCCTCAGCCCATCTCTGATAGGGCAAAAGAAGGAGAAACAGAGAAAACATGATTCCAAAGTTCATGTGTATGGAGAGGGAGAAAAAGCCCCGGTGCATGAGGAGCAGAGTCCTCTCCTCTTGCAGCTGCCTGGTATATGACATATATAGTTGCCAAAGAAAGAGCTTCTTGCATGGGATAACGAGAGAAAGAGAGTCATAGATTCATAGATTCATAGATTTCTAGGTTGGAAAAGACCTTAGAGATCATCAAGTCCAACCATCCCTAATCCCCATTAAACCATATCATCAAGTAGATCATCCACCCTATTCTTAAACACATCCAGGGATGGGGACTCAACCACCTCCCTGGGCAGCCTAATATGCCCCCAGTCATACTGGGGCATAAAAGCAAAGACTACGTTCAACACTGCATTATGCCATATAGATGGTTTGTGAGTCACTTTGCCTAGTTGTTTCACATTTGCCACTATGAGGATGGGGAGAGAGAGGAAGAAATTTCTTGGGTCTTCTCTAGAATGGAATTTAAAGCGTATCTTGTTAGCTCTTTGTGCTTTCATTCTTATTTCTGCTGTAGTTTGTACTGGAGGTTGAATCGGAAGATTATGTGTAGTCTCAAATAAAACTTTGAAGAAAGCAGGTGGGTTGAAATTGTTCTGCACCTGCCAAGGGCTTGATGGGCATATCATGAGCAGCAAGGTAGAATACCCTTCCACTGGCAGCCAGAGGTCAGGAAACCATGCCAGTGTCTCCAGAAAGGCCTCTATAGCTCCTTTGCCAGTGCCAAAGATGGATTTATAGCGTAGGAGAGTGCTGGCAGGCAGGTGGGAACCACTCTGCCTGTTTCCCAGCCTGCCATGCAGGTGAGAGAGGGTCAGTGGCCACTCCGGGTCGATGCATCCAAGGTGGAATTGAGCCCCAGAGCCCATCAGCCACCTGGCAGCTGCTCTGCTGACCCTGTGCTGGCCGGTCCTGCCACACGGCAGAGCTCTCGCCTGGCAGAGACAGTTTTAGGCTATTTTCAGACCAGCTCCTGCCCCGAACTGCAGTGTTTCCAGCCCTCACGGGGACTCCTGTGTGTCAGGCTAGCTCGGCTTTGCGCAGCATCTGAGACTGCATTCAGCAATCTGGTTAAATCCTGGCAGCTCATGCTGATGCCAGCAAGGATGTGGTAGAAGAATTCAGCTTTTTTGGATGACTATAAATTAATTAGATTTACTTTCAGTGTCAGCACCCTTGAGTAGGGGAAGTCATTAGCGAAAGCAGTGACTTGTTCTTTACAAAGGGCTGGAGAAATAATATTCTCGTTCTCTTCTTTACCAAGAAAACTGCTGCAGATGGGAAGCGACAGGAGATCATTGTATTGGACTCAAAACGAAGCAACGCTATTAATATTGGCTTGACTGTATTGCCTCCTCCCCGGACTATCAAGACTGCTATTTTGAATTTTGACGAATATGCCTTAAACAAGGAAGGAATAGAGGTAAGAAAGAATATTCAATGTCTTCAAGTCTGTATTTTCAATGTTTCCTTTTTTTTTTTTTTTTGATGTTGCACGTGGTACAGGCCAGACTTTTCATGGAAGAGAGAAAAGGGGATGTATTGTATCATGACTGAGTGTTGAAACGTGTCAAATCAATGCAGTGTGCTCAGAAGCGTGTAGTATTCACCTGAGGTTGGGTGTGCTCAGTAAATATGGATTCCCTGCTTTGTTTGTGTCTAAGTTTGAGTAGCAATGGTGTTAATTCCTGTCCAGATCTTCAGAGTACTATCTGTTCCTCTGAAGCTTGACTGAAATACTGTGAGCAGCAAGAAGAGGCAGTGAGTTACTAGGGCTGATGCAACTGGTACAGAGTTTAATAAAGTTCATGCCCAGCTAGCTGTTGGAGTCATTCTAGATTGTATATCTAATGGAAAACAAATACAGTGACTAGTTCTGCTCAAAATAGCATTTCTGTGTTACTGCTGTTTGAAGAAAAGCAGTTGGTATAAAGATTACAGATGATGTAATTTTTACCATTACATATTTGACTTTGCAGATATTCTTACCGAGATCCAAGATGAGCCCTGTTTATTATTTTTTTTATCAAAACATTTTTCTTCTATGAAGTGTAAAAGACGACTGCTGCTCCCCTGCTTTTTTTCATTGTGGTTGTATTCATTTCAAATGTATTTTATATTTTTTAATAAGCCTATATCATCTAGTAAGAGTAGTCTGCACAGCTACAAATCTCAAGCAGTGACTGAGCTGCAGAGGTCATGTATTGATTCACAGTCACCTGTCAGTGGTTTGGCACTGTGTTACAAGATTTCCCCCTTTCCACCTTCACTGTGCTGACTGCAGAAGAAAATGAGAGAAGCTGACTGGAATGGAAATGGAGTTGCCAATAGTTACATGCAAAAGAAATACTTTAGACAAAAGATCGTTCTAGCTAGAGGGCAAGGCCTGCTTTATCCCTTCTAGAATATAGTTTCTTCCCAAAGCTATATTACTTATTTGCTATATGCATACCTTACTCATACTATGAAGGTGACAAATCAGGCTAAAAAAATAATTTTTCATGACTCAGCCCATGCACCCACCACTGCACTTTGCAGTACTAAGCTTTAAAGAGTTGGAGAGAAGCCTTAAAGAGTTGGAGAGAAGTACCCCTCCAGCCAAGCCCAATTCACAGACCACCAGTTAGATCTCAGTGCTGTAGACAGTATTTCTGTAGAAAGTCAAACATAAAATGGGTTATAAAGAAGGACACATCTTCATTATGTTCTGTGTATCATCTCCTTTGAATTGCATCCTTCTCTGGCACGCTTAACAGAAGTTCAGCTGCTCTGCACAGCTCACCCTTTCCAGTGCCAACGTTTGTAGCTGGGCTGTCCCGTCTGCCAGCCACCTGTGGTGTGCCTCGTACCACCACCGCACCCTCCTTTGGGTGGCCTTTCCATTAGCTGCCAGAAACCCATAATTTCGTTTAAAATATATATGCAGGTAGCTTTCAAATTGAAGAATTCTGAAACCAGCAAATGATACACTGTTGATATACTTGCCCAATACTAAAGAAAATGGGGTTTCTGAGTTCTGTGTCCACAGCTTGAAGCTAAGGATGTGAGCAATCCTGATGTGATCATTCAGATATTTAAAATCAAGAGAAAGGATAAGTGGAGCAGAGCCCAGGTACTTTGCACCTTGAGGGATGAAGCCTTCATTGATTAGGAAGGATGATGTTCATGGAGAAAAGAGCTTTTTTTTCTCAATGTCCCGTATTCATTTACTTCTTATCAGGTAAAAGCCTGCACTGAATTCAGATTCCCTTCCCTAATCTCCAAGTTACAGATTTTTCTTATAGCACATTGTTACAGGGTCAGACAAACGTTTATAGTGACATAGAAGGCTAGATTAAGCTATGAAGAATTGGCCAAGAGGTGCACAGAGAGATAGAGAAATGCATCATTGTGGGTCCCACTGTTTTCAACAGAGCCCTGCCTCAGTTTTCCATACAGCCCCTTTGATCTACAGTGTAGACAAGCTTTGTTTCTTGTTTCTCTTCTCCTCTGTATCTATCTGTTCATTGGCTTTAGCCTTAGAGTTGGCTTAGAGGCAACAGGGTTGTCTCTCCAGTCTAGATTATTAGTAAGTTTTCTGGTTCATATCTACAATTCCTAAATACTAAGAAATAGTTTGTAGTGATGATGAATGAATCAGTAATAGTGTAAGCATCAGCTTCATTTGTATAAAAACATAGATAATAAAGCAAATTATTTGCTGTATACTTCGTAGCTAAGCTGTGGGTTGAATGAGGCAGGACAGGTATGGAAAAAAATGTGCAATTGATCTAATTAAAAAACTGCATTGCGGTGGGTGCTCAAAAGTCTTTCTGCACAGTTAATTGTCTAGAAAAGATGTCACGGCTAGTAAGCAGAAAAGAAAGATGTAAGGACAGCAGGAGCAGAGATGTAAAGTGTGCAGTGAGGACATACTTTTCACTGCTAAAATTTCAGAGAAGCTATAATTTAGGATCGTTTTCAGCTTTTGACAGTTCCAACATGGAGCAGGGCACCAACAGGGTAAAAAGTCACCTGAGCCATCCTTTGCCTTGGCTGTGAGCTCTGTGTTCCGTCCTTCACTGAGGACCGTCATCACTGTCGTGTTAGTGTGAGTGTTTAATCTGGTAAATTCAGGTTAAATGGTATCTTAAAACTGACCTTAGCAATTCCTTTAAGGACAGTGGACTAAAGTAGTGCTGACAATAGCGCTAGCAGCAAGGCAGTGATGCAGTGGGATGCAGGCTACAAGTTTGTGATAGCCCAACTCATCGTCAAGTTCATAGTGACCCGGTAAACCCTCCGCTCCTGTCCTACGTTCTGCTGAATGCTGCTTTCCTTGTGACATTTAACTCTTGTTAGTCGTCCATACTTTGCTTTTTAACTTCAAATGTGTAACTAAGATCGGAGAAAAAATTCTCCAGGTATTTTAAAGCCCTCTATACCTAAGTATGTTGCATATTTTTTAGGCCATGTATTTGAAGTGGTGAGGTACCCCTGAGCTGTGAAAATGGGCAGAAGATGGGGGACACAGTGCTAGAAAGGCAGATGTAGTCCATTTAGTATGCAAAGCAGACACTGTTGGAAAAGTATTTTCAAAGGAATGCACAATGTTTGTCTGCAAGTAATGCATCAATCCAACATAAAAAATTTTTGCCACCTTACATTTGCCAAAGTGGTTGTGTTTTCCTTTCTTTGAAAGCTTGACATTCATTGTGTTCAAACAACTTGGAGCTTGCTGCAGGACAGAGAGCTGCCTGCTTACTTAGAATGGATGAGGGCTTTCTGTGAGATAAGCAAAAGAAGCAAGCTTAAAATCCTGGCACCTAATTTTTATTAAGTGTATCATAGGCAACTGCAAGAATAGAGTCCACCAAATCAGTCCTTGGTGTTTGTCTTTAGTAAAGTAAACAAGTGGGTCGTTCTATAAAGTGCTACTCAGCAAGGGAATGTGGATCAAAATCAAGTTATACCGAAACAGTATGATTAATTTAGCAGAGTAAAATCAGGGTAATGCTGTGAGGAAATTAAGGGAGGTTGCTTTGTCCTTTAAAATATAGCTTTTGCTGACAATATTGATTGCATTGGTAGATACACCTTTTAGTAAAACTATTTGAAATCAAAAAACTCTCTGGGTGTGCTAGGCCCTCCATACCCACCTTTTGTTAAGTCCTTCAAAGTCCGGTGTCTGGAGTGGCTAGATAGCCCTGAGATGTAAAAAGGGGTAAGAAATGAGAACCTGGTGTAAAAAGGCAGATGGTGACATGTATAAACAAAGAATTTGATTTTTTGAAATGATCAAGGTATTTAAGTTTTTATTCTGATAGTTGCCGCAGTACGTTGGCATTTGCAGTTTCCAATTTGTTTAGCTAATACTTTGTAAAAGTATGATGGGATGTTTCAAATTATGCTAGCTTGCGTGACCTGAAAAAACACCTCTTTTCACACCTCTAGACAGAGGGAGAACGGACTCCACGGTGCCTTGCTGGCCCTACACCCACGGTCAGCGTATTGCTGCCCTAACGAGTTTCAGACTGTATTTAAAGAAAAAAAACCCTATATTTTCACTCCTTGCAGTAAACCAAAACATCTTCTACAGTTTCTGTGACCAGCAATGGCATGTTCATGTATTTCAGTAGAGAGCTGAGGAGGTGGAGTGGTCTGACCAAGGCAATGGCTGTCAGTTCCTCATCTTCAGGCATGGCTATCAGGATTTTTAGAGGTAGTCTCTTCTCAGAGTTGGATCATTTTTGGAAGAGTTGAAGTCTAATTAGCGCAGGCAGCCTCACTTACCTTCGTATGCTTTTGTATTTTGTCAGAGTTTCTGCAGGTAATGCAAACCACTGAAGTGTCTCATTAATAGCTGCCTGGAAAGCTGAAGTGTGAGACCCTTTTTGGAGCTGAATCGTCTGCCAAGGCCCATCAAAAAGCTGATGAAATACCCACTAATGTGTATTTGGTTGTGCAGCTTACAAATTTGTGGGCCTCAAGCCACAGAAAGCTTTGGAGTCAACAACAGCTTATTTACCAATTTTTTGGGGGCTCTTGTTCACCTGGTAAAGTCAGCTGACATCAAATATGAAAGCTGAGGCACCTCTGCAACCTTATCTCTGAGAAGCTCCATTATATCTCTTGAAAGAGATGACTTAACACCTAATTTCTACAGAGGCTCTGGGCTATTCACAGTCTCTGGTTAGATGCTTCCTTATATCCCACAGTGAGGTCCATAACCCTCAGGCATATGGGGTTTATAAATTTTGCCCTGTGTGCCCTGTGAGGCCTTCCTCGTAGAAATTTTTGGAGATCATGCATCAGGATGGCTGAGTCCAGGAAATAAGCCGCTTGATCCTTTTGCTGAAAGTTCAAGCAAGTGGCTGGGTACAGCAGTCCAGGAGCAGAATAATTAGGATCCATTATCTCATGCGAACAGGATCTCCAAAAATTCCTTTTTTTTCTCCATGAAAAGATTTGTGTGCTGGTGTTCCTCAGAATTTTAGTCTCTGGCCCAAACGGTTGTGAGAGTGCATGGAGGTGGAATTTCCTGTATCACACAAATTAGAGGATATGAGCATAGGGTTTGTTAATAACCAATTCTTCTTTAATCGACCTGAAGAATGCCATATTGGGGAGAGCGTTATGAACTAATAATTAGATACAAAGCTATTTGTGATTTAATGGTCACATCGAGTGCCAGTAACCTCCTGCACTGCTGTGTTTTTATGCTACTTTTACTGTCAGTGATGTTTAAAAAAAATAGTAAAAATAAAAATAACAGTAAACTGGCAGATGGCGTACTCATCAGTTTCCAGCGCTGAACAAATGACTCAAATTAGACATAGAGTAGAAATCAAGAATAGGAGCATTTTACGACTTGCTCAGGTGCACACCGTGGACGATGACCAGCAGGATCAGAATCATTTGCCCGAGCAGATGAAAAGTGCCAATGAGCAGGTCGTTGTTATGGGGACAGTTGCACCCTGGATGGGGTGAGAGCTGCCAGCAGCTCTGGTCCCATCAAGGCAGGGCTTTCAGCAGCACGAGTGATCCTCAGCAGCTGGCAGCACAAATACAGGCTCTTTCTCTTGGCATTCTCCATTTCACATGCTACGGTACACAGCACAGCAGCCTTGCAATACTTGGACTTGAATGCCTTTTGTCAACTTCATCTGGCTTGTGGTGTTTACATAAAGCTGAAGGAGGAGGAGGAAATAAAGCTTACTGTTTCATTATTCATTTTAAAGATGCCCGAATGCAGTGCAAAATCTCTGGAGTGAAGGCCCCTACACCACCACAAAATACTTGTGGGATCCCTGGGTAGCTGCCAAAAGTCTTAGTTATTTGCAGGAGGCAATTGAGAGTACTGCTGAAGTGTTAGCCTTCAAAAATGCATCAGAAGCGTTTTTACATCCATCACATGGCTACTGCTAAACTCTCCATGTATGGATGTTCATATCATCCTAGTTGCAAGATGCCTTGGCTCAGCTGAGGGGATGTTGGCTTCTTGTTGTTATTGAAGGGAGGAGTAGGCACTAGGAGGCCCAACTTCTTCGAAGGACACTCTGCAAAGCACCTCTCCTTATGAGTTTCAGACTCAGTCTCTCTTTTTTATGAACTTTTTTAGATGGGTATTGATTAAGCACTGAGAAATGCCCCAAAGCAGCTACTTATAAATCTACTTTGATGTTAGGTATGACCTGAGTTACAGATTTCAGCATGTATGGATGGATAGCACATCTCAAAATCCGTGCTATCAATCAACACACAAATGCTATCAATCAAAACAGTTATACAACAGAATATTTTCCAAACAGTCATTGACAGGGGAAGGAAGAGCACTCTTGTTCTTCGCCTGATTGACCAGGAAAAGTCCCTTGCTGTCCACACTTAGCTCCAGTGCTGTACAAGGAGCCAGATGAATTATTGATACTGGAGGGGGCAGTAGTGCTAATTTGATGAATTGGTTATGTCGAGCGCTGGAGCAAGACTGTAATTTGGATTGGCAGATCTGATAGCTCTTTGGATATAATGTTATATCAAAACAGCCTCTATCATTATAGGCTACAGCAAAAACATGTCATTCCTCAGATGAATAAACATAAGTTCTGTTGAAAATCTACTGCTTCGTTTTAATGAGGCATTGATCAGCAGGGTAAAGACCTCAACTGATCTGATGCCTTTGTGTTGTTTTGCTTTTCTTTTTCATTTTAAAATGCACTTTTTATGTTAAAAACTAATTAAGAAGCAAAACCCTAGAGAGCAATAATTCGAGAAGAAAAGCTGCCACGTCTAAAAAAGCATGTAAAATCCAAGACTTAAAAGGAAAATTTAAATGTTTTGAGCCATACTGACAGCAGAAACTGGAAATACTGAGATCCTTTCTCATCAGTATTTTAGAATTTTCGGATCAAAAGAGAAAAAGGCCATATGTTATGCAATGCATAATTCAGCTTTAAATTCAATGCTCAGTTTGAGTGAAGTTTGAGTGAAGTTTTTGGGACGGACCTAATAAGCTGCAATAGTTGTCATATTTCATAACAAACAAACCAGACTGAACAAAAACTAATAAATGATGAGAATAGCAAGGCACAGGAGTCCTCAAGTTATTTCTGTATAACTACAAGTGCATGGGAAGATTCGTGGATATCGAGGCTACAAGGGACCTTAAGATCTAGTCTGACCTGCAGTAAATCACGGGGCACAAAATTACACTCCTTCTACCCTCACTTCCGTATGTAATTTGCAGAAAGGTGGCCGGTTTTGACTTAAGCATATGAAAGCTGAGGAGAAGAGTCCTAACCAGTGTCCCTGTGTCTCCTTCAGTGTTTCATCCCATGATTAACTGTATCTAATGAGCACAAATTTTAAAATAAAGCCATTTCAGACAGATGTGGTTTTCAATAAACTGCAGATGTTTGAGATAGCAGACCTTGTTTTGCATTCTTGTGCAGTGGGTTAGTTCTCGGTTACTACAGGGCTGTCCTAATTTACCAGCCAGGGACTTGAGGACTTCTGCTGTTGCTGCTGTGAAGTGACACAAGGTCCAGCCCTTGCACGCCTCTCGGCCCCACCACTGACACCTGCCTTTTGTCTCTCTTCACAGAAAATCCTGACCATGATCCCGACCGAGGAGGAGAAGCAAAAGATCCAGGAGGCACAGCTGGCGAACCCTGATGTGCCCCTGGGCAGCGCCGAGCAGTTCCTTCTCACCCTCTCCTCCATCAGTGAACTCTCTGCTAGGCTCCAGCTCTGGGCTTTCAAGATGGACTATGAGATAGTGGAAAAGGTGAGGAGAAAGCACGGAGGCAGGGGTGGAGACTCTTCCGAGGCTCTGCTTAATCTTTCCCTGACTTTGTTATTATATAAGCATATATTTTGAGGAAATGGTAAATGGGTCACTTTTGTTTCGGTAGCCAACCAGGAAACAGCTAAAATGATCCTTCATAATCTGTTCCTTCTATAAAAGAAAATTAGAGATTATGTCTTCCTTCCTTTAATTAGGCAGTAATGATATTGGAACAAAGAAGAGGGCTAAATCCTTACCACATCTTTTCCAGATGTTGTTATTCAGGAAATTCTTGATTCAGAGCAGTAAGAATTTTTCTTTGGATAAGGATTGAGTGAGGACTGCAGTATTCAGCCTTACATCGTAAAATGGAAGTATTGATCTTACATCCATTTGAACTAAGGAAAACACCATCCATTAAAGTTATTTCTGTTTATAACCCTCTTTCAAAAAAATAAGGCATCCTTCAGGGGTGCTCACTCACAAGCAGTTGTTGCGGCCTTCATGGCTGGCATTTATTCAGAGAACACTATAATTGGGTTGTCTGTCATGAATGATGAATCACAGACAAACATTTCAAAATGACAGTGTATAATTTTGGTGCATAGGTGAGACAGAATGAAACCGTGCAAGTGATTTCAGCCACCTGCTGAATTCCATAAGGTCTTTCAGGAATCTCAGTGCAGGAACTTTCTTCTGGCTGCACTTCTGATGCATACGCCATGCATTGCTCTTTGAGCAGCTCCCTCCTGTATATATTAATTTTGTATGTGTATCTGTGTGCATGTGTGTATATTTAAAAATTGGTATAACTTTGTGTGATACAGATTCGGAGAAGAGGGACTTGCTTCTGAAAACGCCTTGTGTTTACCTAGCCATGACTGCTTAACAAGTTATACAACAGTGGATTGATTTGCAGATGATACTGTCAAGATTACTCAACCTCTGCTTAATTTTCTTTGATTTTAGGAAATGCAACCACACTAATATTCAGGATTTTTTTTAACTGTGACATTTTAGTCTTAAACATTTACGTTTCTGACTTGTAAAACATAAAATACTTGTATTGTATTTTAGCTCGAATATTCTTTTTGCCAGTTTTTTGGTTTTTTTTTTTACTCTGGTACAGCTATTTATTCTGCTTTGAAGTTACCACAAGGCTAAATTGTTCCTTTCATGTGAGTGGAGTTAGCTGTAGCTGTTAATCTGTGTCTATACCTAGAATTTATAGCTTCCTCTCAATCAAAATTAACATTTGAAGCACTGCTAAAAGCTGAAGAAATTCTGATAGTTTTCCTATTGCTGATCCTATGATGTTTATGCCACAAAGTTAATGAATTGCCAGCTAAAATCCATGTGGAATTGATGCTAATATAAAATGTTTGAAATACCTAAATTACTCAGAGAAGCAGTAGCTGGGGTAAAGATAAGAGCAAGATTTTTATCCCTGTTGAAGAGTGATAACTATGATAATATAAGAGCATCATGTGATAAGCAGCCTAGCAGACAAGCACAGGTGTGACAAGCAGCCCGGGTCTTAGTTGGGTGAAGAGAAAGATACAGGATCGGATATCAGAGGTATGAGAGTGAGCAAGCAGTTGGGTCTCTCCAAGAACAAAAGGTTGAAATAAGAGTTTAAGTTCCAGGTAACCAATAAACATAAGCCTTATTTAGACTGAGATAAGATACCATGAACATATCCAATTAAAAAATGAAGTAGCTTGCATTACTGATTATGATAATATGAGAGGCCCATAACCTGCTAACCTTCTTTTCTTGAAACTGGTTTTGTAGAAGATCCATCTGCAAATGGGCAAACCCTTCCTGAAATTTAGGTGTCAGATCGCTTACCTCCACAGTTTTTGTCCTTTTTTTTTCTGTCCAGCATTTGCTTGATTTTTTAAAATTTATTTATTTTAAAATTAGGAAAATTTATAACAGTTCAGAATGCACTCATATTATTTACCGAGTCTCACACATATTTTGTGTAAGAAACGAATGAACGTTACTATTATTTCCATGA
Organism: Tauraco erythrolophus; assembly: GCF_009769465.1. Taxonomy (NCBI): domain Eukaryota; kingdom Metazoa; phylum Chordata; class Aves; order Musophagiformes; family Musophagidae; genus Tauraco; species Tauraco erythrolophus. Next base: position 30,229,801 of record NC_141467.1, read on the forward strand.
TGCTGGAAGTTTTAGATGGTCCACAGTATCAGCAGTGCAAAATATCCGAGTTGTTGACATAAAGCTGGGGTTCTCATTCATGAGACTCGTGTGCTGATGAGCCCAGAACAGTTTGCCTAAGCAAGTCTTAGCTCTATCTCTGACAACCCGAAAGAAAAACGGCATGAAATTGTTCAAGAGAAAGGTTAAGTGAGGTATTGTTCTTGTTTGTAGAAAAGCTTTTCAGGCATGATGAAGGAAGTCATCTTTCTTGGGCTGAATTTAATTAACTGAAGCAAGGCAGGGTACAGTGCTGGGGAGCAGCCTCAGACTGTACGAGGCTGAGCTGGATGAATGAATACTCATTTTTTTCTCTTTACAGACAGTTATGGTTCAGTTATAGCTTTTGCTCTAAGCTGTGGAGCATGCATCAGTGCATTGGTTTAGATATTCAAATACATGCATGTGAAAATGAAAATGGAAAACTCTTTCCAAATGATTGGTTTGATAACGCGTATACTGTTTCGCAATGTTAACATGTATCTAAGGTACCGTATGCCTTGAGGTCAGTAGTGAAACAATAATTTTCCTCACCTTTTTTTTTGGTATCATGTTTTAAAGGCATAGACAAAAGAGGTAGAGTTTCAATTTTAAATCTTCATTTTCAGACTTGTGATTGCTCTGAAAAGTTACACTGTGTTACTGCTAGATCTTTGTACTGAACTATTTGTGATGCAGATGCTGCCAAATTTCATTATCTGAGAGAAAGAAAGAGGAATAAAATCTTTAGTTTTTCTAAATCAGGTCTTTTTTTTCTTAAGGTCACTATGGGCAAATATATCCTTATTGCTGATAACTTTAAAAGATCATAAATGAATATAAGCAGGTGTAGAAATGAGACAAGTAGAACTGGTAAAGAAAAGGGCTTGCTTCAGTTTCTCTTCTGAGCAGAAAGATTACTCTTGACTCTAATCTCCCTGGAGACAGTGTGCTGGAGAAATAAGTGTTAAAAATATTTTACTTTTGAATGATGCTTAAACTGTATGAAAAATTTAAAAAGTGCATCAAAACTTTTTAAGTTTTACAGTATGATCCTGATACTTTCTGTTGCTTTAAAGGGGTATGATACTTTATGCAGGCCAGTCTTGATTAAATGCAAATATAGCAAATTACATTTCGGTCATCTCCAAGTTCCCATCCCAACCAAGTTTTTACCCCTCCCAGAAAACCACGCACGTGAACTTGTATGGGTACAGTAAGCTAAACTTGTTACCAGTGTCACAGGCAATATATATGCACATATATATTGTCACAGCAATGCATATGCCAGATCAATCATGAAGAATCAATCATCAATCTCATGAAGTTTAACCAGGCCAAGTGCAAGGTCCTACATCTGGGTCATGGCAATCCCAGGCACAGACTGGGTGGTGAATGGATCGTGAGCAGCCCTGAGGAGAAGGACTTGGGAGTACTGGTGGACGAGAAGCTCAATATGAGCCGGCAATGTGCTCTTGCGGCCCAGAAGGCCAACCGCATCCTGGGCTGCATCAAGAGGAGCGTGGCCAGCAGGTCGAGGGAGGTGATTCTCCCCCTCTACTCTGCCCTTGTGAGACCTCACTTGGAGTATTGCGTCCAGTTCTGGAGTCCCCAACATAAGAAGGACATGGACCAGTTGGAGAGGGTCCAGAGGAGGGCCACGAAGATGATAAGAGGGCTGGAGCACCTTTCCTATGAGGACAGGCTGAAGGAGTTGGGGCTGTTCAGCCTGGAGAAGAGGAGGCTCCGGGGTGACCTTATAGCGGTCTTCCAGTACCTCAAGGGGGCCTACAAGAAAGATGGGGAGAGGCTGTTCAGGAGGGCCAGTTGTGATAGGACAAGGGGTAATGGTTTTAAAATAGAGGGAGGTAGATTCAGGTTGGATATTAGGAAAAAATTTTTTACTATGAGAGTTGTAGAACACTGGAACAGGTTACCCAGAGAGGTGGTGGATGCTCCATCCCTGGAGACGTTCAAGGCCCGGTTGGATGAGGCCCTGAGCAACCTGATCTAGTTGGAGATATCCCTGTTCCTTGCAGGGGGGTTGGACTAGATGACCTTTGAAGGTCCCTTCCAGCCCTAACGATTCTATGATTCTATGATTCTATGATTCTATGATCAGCTGTACAGAACAGCTGTGCTACGGCCTCCCTGTCCCAGGAATTCATTGCACACGTAGTGTTGAGTTCATCTGTGCACGTGCGTCAGACGTTTATCTGGCATTATCAGTTGTCTCACTGCCAGAAATTCAAGGCAAATCCTCAAGTTTCATTCAAGCGTAATTTCTAGGTGAAAAATAAAAATATGGTAAATAAGGATACGTGGTATCTAAGGATATGAGGTAGCTCTGCATTATGTATCTGCCCTGTCTAGGTAGATAGTGAGTTTTATAGGGAGCAAGGATGAATATTTAATCTGTTAATACAGTGCTTAGCACATTTTTTAATTGTTTTTTAATGCTACAATAAAATTTTTAAAAAGCAATTGTTAATGTACACTACAAGCAAGAAAGTCTAAGCTTGGACAACCTGCTTGTAAATAGCTAAATGAAGGGCTACAGTATGGCCTGCTTTGGAAGCCTTTTATGCTACCTTTTTTTTCACCTTCATAGTGTTTTAAATTAACCTCTTAGGAATGATTTTTTTGATAGGTCACAAATTGATGCAAGTGAAGTAGTTCAAAAGCCTGTGTTTACAGCAGATGCAGAGCAGTTTGGGTCGTGCCCATAATGCAACAAAACAAACTAAATCAACCCTGACTTGTAAAGCAATTCAAAGAATTCTGTGCAGCAGTTTATTGATTTTAGTTTAACTTGATGAAGTCTTGGATTATTTAGCACCTCTCCTCTGATGCATAGATTACTTTGCTCACTATACCATCTTTTAATTTGTCTCGGATTTGCCATGTTCCTTTCTTTTCAACAGATGAATTGTTCTGTAGTGACTAGAAATATATGTTTCCTTCATCTTTGTGCTCTTATTTATGGTAAAATATCACTACAATTGTTGAATGACCCGTTGTGTTTCTTCAAGAAACTGAAGTTCTCAGCTATTTTGCCTCTTGGTCTAAAATAACATCTTGATTTTGGCTTCTTGGCTCATAAAGAGTGTAATAATTTGGGAAACGCAAGCTGCTCACGGATGCTTAGGATGACATTTGGAGATAGAAACGATGTGAATTGTTTCTGTGCATGCAAAATAAATAGCCCTGGGCCTCACACAAAGGCTGAGAAACAAGCTCCGTCAACTCGATTACCCTCACTCTCTTCCTTTGAACTCTCTGGTGTAGTTCACTTCCCGAGGTAACGGAACAGAATTTATGTTTTCAAGCCGTATCAGTTTACATACCTATACTCAGATAACATGTGTGGATGGAAGATGCGTTAAGTTAAAAGATTAAAATGAGAACACTTGTAAAGTTTGATGTTTGCAGTGGTTTTTTTTTTTCAGCTTTAAAGTCACACAAGCACAAAACCATATCTGAAACTCCGAGGTGGCCATCGTTTGAAGAAAGCTTTAGAGTCAGGGTGCAAATGCCACATCAGCCAGGGTTCTAACTCTTTTTCGTTTGTTTTTCAAAGATTAGAAAAGATAGTTTTAAGAAGCTTTTTTATCGGTTGGGGCACAGGGATGTTCATGCATGTAACTCAAATGCAGCAGCCCCTTCTCTGATGCTTTCTCACCTGTTTGGAATCACGGAATAATCTCCAAGACAAGTAAGGCAATTGCATGCATAAAGAAGCAACATTAGGAAAGCATTTTATGTATTTTTTTGCTGTCCTTATGTGTGATTTATTAGCTGGAACATGGAAGAAAGCCAGCACCCATGGCCAGTTTGCACTCTGCAAGACGCCAGTTCAGGAACTTTTTGCAGTAATTAATCTAAACCATAGAATTAAAAACTTAAAGCAGCTATAGCCAACTGCAGCCTTCACTTTCTTGTTTCTATTCTCCTGACAGGAAGTTGCAGAACCACTTCTAGACCTGAAGGAAGGAATGGACCAACTGGAGCACAATAAAACTTTGGGATTTATCCTTTCTACTCTACTAGCCATCGGGAACTTTCTGAATGGAACCAACGTAAGCCTGATGTCCCAGCATTTCCCTTGCAGCTTTTTCCTTCAAAAAACAAAAGTTAAAACCATTAAGACAGTTGCAACCTTTTTGTACCAAAAAAAATAATTTAGAAAACAGAGCCTACTTTTTATTGTGTGTCTGAGTGCTCTTTACCGCTTTCAGCATAACCTGAAGGAAACATGGATCTAGGCACTCTTCTGGTGTAACTCCATTGAGTTTAGTGTTGATGTTCCCCATTCAAACTGTGAGAATCGTGTCATGACTCATTTCACTGCAGGAGGGATTTTTTACTCTTTAGCAAGTTAAAAATAAATGAAAGCAGTAAGTTTCTTCTCCCATAGGATTCTTCTTCTTCTTTCCCCTTTGCCCCTACTTGACTAATATGCATGGGAAGGAGTAAACATTTTTTATTTTTAATTTCCTCCCTTTTTTCCCTCTTACAGGCCAAAGCTTTTGAGTTGAGCTACCTCGAGAAGGTTCCAGAAGTCAAGGACACAGTGCACAAGCAGTCCCTCCTGCACCATGTCTGCACTATGGTGGTTGAAAAGTTCCCAGACAGCACTGATCTTTATTCAGAGATCGGGGCCATCACTAGATCAGCCAAGGTATGTCTTGTGGGTAAATATATATATGTTTTTAAAAACCTTCTTTAAAGTAAAATATTTAAGATTTGATTTGATTTGATTTTGTTCCTCCCTGGTCACAGCACTTTTTAAGAATGTGGATTCATGGTGTCATTCCCACTGAATTTCAAAGATGCCAGTACTCTCGCTTCTGAGCTTTGTCTCTCTCTGTCAGGTGGTTTCCTCATCGATACACTAATAGTCAGCCACATTATGACAGCCATTTTAATGTTATATACATTATTAATGTGTGTAACTATTAGGAACTATTTTCAGGTTAAAACTTTATTTGACAATTATCTTCAGATATATTTATTCTGTAGTTTGGGTGAATCTCTTTTTTAAGGCAGATACCTGATTGTATTTTAAGGGCAATGGAAGGAATTAACTTTTTGGTAATAAAATTGTTTCCAGAATGAAAGCATCCTTGAAATATTTTGCTTAACTACTTTTCTGTCCTTCTCTTGACAATAATTTTGATGATTAGGAGTTAGGGGAGATAAACAGGAATAAATGAAACTTTTAGGAGCACCTCTTTTTAAAACAGGGTAATCCCTTGGCTAATGCATAGGTTTGGTCAATGGCTCGATTTGGTATGCAGATTATTTATTACTGCTGCTAGCAGGCATGACAGAAACACTTTAACCTCACTTTTGGAGCTCTCAGAGTGTGAAGTTTCATAGATGACCCTTAAAAACAGTACATTACTTGATTAATAGAGTAAACATGACAGAATATCATCAGGAGATAACAAGCAACAAAATTCTGGTTTGGAGCCATGTCTCATGTGAAAATGGAAATAATTACAGCATATAATACTAGTGTCCATCTAGTCCAGTGTCTTGATTCAGCTGGCCAATACCAGCTGCTTGAGAGGAGAGCACCAGAAGCTTCAAAGGAGGAGGAGAATCTCTTCTAAAAAAATTTTATTTCATAAGCCGTAATACTCATTATTCCTCATCAAATGGAGGAAGGATTTCTTTTCCAAAAGCCACCTTGTTTGATATTGGAGGGAGGGAGGGACAAGATGGGGAACCTGTATAATGCAATTTTTTTAAAACTGCAAAAATCAAATATTATTTTGGCTCCTGGTGCAGGATTTATTGTCTGAATATATTGAACAGGCCAAACTTTTTTTCTCTCTATTTCATAGAATAACTCAGGTTGGAAAGGACCTCTGAAGGTGATCTGGTCCATGACCCTTTTCAGTGCAAGACTGAATTAAACCAGGCTGCTCAGATCCTTGTCTAAGTCTCAACTAATCCTTCTACATCTTTTTGTTGATACTATTTCCAGACTTTTTCTCCATCTTAACTTTTAGAATGGGTTAAACAGTAACAAACACGGTATTCCAGCCTCTCTTTAGGAATGTCATATGCCTACTATGTTTTTCTGTTCTGATTTTGCTATCGTGTTAGATATTTTCTATGTGTTTTTGACTGTTGCTATCCTTTTAACACCAGTTGTCTTTGGGCAATTCACAAGGACATCCAGCAGCCTCCTAAGTTGATTGGGCAATTCAGAGCTCAGCCTGATGCACAAAGGGGTCCGGTACTGCCTGCAGCATGCACTTCATTGCGATCTACAATAATGACCAGGATCTGCTGAAGCAGATTTACTGCTTATCTCTCAAACCCTTAATAATCTTAAATCAGGATTAATCTGAATAATTTCTTGCCATCTGTGGACTTTACACTCTTGGTGTGCTTTCTTGTTTCCAGATAATTTTGAAATACAAAGTACAAACCATGAGACACTTGCTGTTAACCCTGTCATCATATGAGAATCAACATGTATTCCTTCTTTTCTTTTGCTCTCTTAACCTTACACTTCATAGGTGACCTCCTGTGAGGCTATTGTAAAGATTCTGACAGTCTAATTTTCTTTACTTGCTCTTATCTGTCCACTATTTTATAAACATATTCAGAACCTAGGAATTATTTTCAGTATTTGATTTCCTGTTATTCATCCTTTCACCCAGATTACCAAGTATAGTAATAAAGCTTGGAACTCTACAGTCTCCTGAATCAAGCTTGCTGCGTTTGTAAAGATAGGTGAAACTTTTGCTGTCCTCTGATTCTTTAAGTTACTAAGTGCAGTTAAAGCATACTCATTTTAGCCAGTGGCTCAATTTCTTTATTTCAGTTGCTGTCAGAATTCTTGTCTTTTGCTTGTTTACTGCTTTGTAAGCTATCATCCTCTTCTAACATATTTGTTTCCGCTAGCAAGTATTCAAACCTTGATGTTCATGACTATTAAAAAATGAAATACAGAGAAATAAAAGCAGGTACCAGAATAGGTTTCTCCCCAACATCCTCTGTGGTAAAGTCAGATGAAAAGAACTCATCTTGTTTCCCTTCCCTAACTTTTGTCTTCTTCAGTTTCTTTCATCTCCAGTGATCCAGGACCTCCTACATATTTTCATTTTTTTTGGATACCGTAAAGGAATTTGTGGCTTTTGTTTTATATCTTTAGATATTTACTCTTTGGATTCCATCTCTGCTCTCCTAATTTTCCTCTTGTACAGCCTATGTTTAGACTTTGTTTTATGGCCTTCACTGAGGTTGGTTTCTCATGTTTGGAAGATTTTAATTTTTTTTAATGTTTTTTTCTTTGAGTGATTCTTCATCTCTTAACATTTAGGTATATCAGTTTCTCATTTCCTGCTTCTTGTCTTTGTTAAGAAGTAATTTCACTTTTTTTTTTCTTAGATTGGGACCAAGTAAACTGCTCAAATGAAAAACACAGTAAAAGAGAAGAGTCCTTGTTTTCCAAAATCCAAACCACCATGTGTAGTGTACTCTCAAGTGAATCTTCTATTTTTCAGTCTTAGAAGGTGAAAGAAAGCTTAACCTAATGCTGTCACTTATAAAAAATTTTTAGGTCTAAGAGCATACAAAATTGAGCGCAGTCTTCCAGTCTGTGGTTTGCTGATCTAGTGGCCCTGCCCAGAGCGGACAAAATTCTGAAAAGGCCAGACAAAATCACATTAAGAGAAATTATAGCCTTAACCTTACCCATGACGCCCAAGGTCTCCCTCTTTGGGATGTTCCTGCATGTGTTATACCACTGATGGATTACTGTAACAAGCCCTATTCCCACTTGATCTTAGCTGCCACAAATCAAAGAGTTAGGACGTGGAAGCCATCCAAGCTGCCCTCTTCAAGGGAATGTTCACAGACGAGGCGAAATCTTGGTTTAGGAAAGCTGACAGGAAAGGAGAACTAATATTTCACTGTGGATTAGGCTGTATTTTGAGCTCCATTTTGTCTACAAACATCTTTCAGAAACCACAAAGGCTAAACAATTTCCATCCTGTAGATAAACAGAGATGCCCCTTCCCCTGAAATGCACATCATATGAGAATTTCCTGAGCCTTAGTTTATGAAAAAAAAAAAAAAAAACATACAGAAAACAGGCTGCCTCACCAGAAAAGAGTTAGGCCAGAAACAAAATGGTGTAGTTGTTGCAAAACTTGTGGCTTTGTGTTGAAGGACTGAAGTCATAAATGGGGAAAAAAAGCAGACACAAGTGAAAAACTGACCAAAAAATAGTATAAAAATATATAAGATCATGCAGAGTCACTGATTGTTTAGTATCGCATGACTAAAAGCAATTACTTGGTTTTTTTTAATCTATTTGAAGTTGTTTTTTCACTGGAGTCGTACCAGAACTGATGTACCTAATAGTGAAGCAGACTCCTGGATTTCTTCAGTTAAATTCGGTATAATTCCTAGAAATTTCCTTACCAATACAACAAGGAGGATTTGCATGAGCACTAGTATCTTCTCTGTTAGTGAATAAAAAACGTACTGTTATTAAAAATATTCGTCTTCTTTCTCATCCCCATAAATGTTTTTCCCCATGCATCTGAAAGCTGACTAGCTCCATAGAGTAAACTAGTAATTGTCCTTTTCTCCCTCTGATTTTAATTAACTTACAAAATGCCAAAATTCTGGCTGGTTTTTAACCCCTGCAGCAAGACGTTTGGATTACGTGCAGATTCTAGAGAATGGAGAAGCAGACAGCTTTTCAAAGCTAGCAATAGGAAATGGTAACAACTCAGGGAAAGGGGGCAAGGGTTGCTGGCAGGAAAGAACTTGGAGTGAGACTAAGGCAGAGGAGAAGAGAGCCCGCAGCTGCCCTCCAAGGGACTTGGCAGGGTTGCGTGGGGAGAGGGGAAGTGGCTGAAACAGAAGTGCCGTTCTGGTGTGCTGTAGGTTCTGCTTGCTACACTGGAAAGCAGAGAAAGGAGAAAAGAAAAAAAAAAAAAAAAAAAGCAGGGAGATCATGCTGCCTCCTGCGCTGCTTCAGTGGGGTTTCTCTTGTCTCACTTGATGGGAAGTATTTGTGTGCAGTTATCATTCAAGTATGCTTTCCCTCCGTTATTTCAAACAAAAATAAATGCCAGAAGTCAAATTATTTTCCATGTAAAAAAGGATTTGGGGGATGCAAAGTTTCTTACGGTTGTATTACACCTTGTGGTGCCAGCTGCAAGGACTGCTGCAGCTGCCCCAGCTTCTGGCAGGGGCTAGCAGGAGCGAAGACAGAGCAGGATAAGGAAGAGACTGCTGGTTGCAGGACAGACTGGGGTGAGGGGGAAGGAGCTTCAGTGGCAAATGAGACTTCGAGGTTTTGTCTGAAAGAGAGCAAATGAAGTTTAGCACATGTGCCTGACAGCATGTCAGGTGTTTCAGTAACACTCCAGGTGAAGTGACTGCAAGTAGTGTTAGAGGTGTTGTAACACCAGCTGAGGGGACCTAGGTCACCACTTGCTGATATTGCTCCTCTTCATCCCAGGTTGTGAGGACTCTCATACAGCATCTGCAAAAAAGACCACATATTAGTGTGTTTATTGTAGGTTGTTTAAGGAACTAAAATGCCGTGGAGATGCATCTATGACTGGGTAGACTCATCTGGTCATACCTCAGTAAGCATCTCTGTCCTTCAGTTTTTATTTAGTGGATTGATTCAGGTGTTCTCATGTCCAAAATTATTTTGGCAGGATGCCATCTCCTACCCTAGAATTAGAAATGTCTGGACAGAACCTCCTTTTTATTTTGCTTGCTTTTGAGAGCTGTCTTCTACTTCACTTAAAACGTGTGACCAACAGTTGGGACTAACGTTAGTTTTGGGATAATTCTTGTGACATTTGATGAAGCAAGTCAGTGTGGAAATACTGGAGGAGACAGAGTTTTGAACGTACGCCACAGAAGGTCGCTGCACTCGGATGACAGTGTGTTTGCAAGGAGCAATTCTCAGAATTTCCTTTGGCGCTGAACCAGCTCAGGAAAAGAGGAAGATTTCATGTTCCTTGCCAGAACGCATCCCTGTAGTAATGTGAGAATGAAAGGTCTGACCCTAAATTATAAACAGCTCAGACTAGGCTGTGGTCTGCTGCAGAAACTGTCTTGAACTTTGAAGAGAGAAAGATTTTGTATGTGATTATGTGTATCTTTCTGTGATGTGAGATAAAGTAGTTGTCATTTTATCGTGAATTTAAGGCAACGCTTGTCATTGTGAAAGCATCAATCTTCTATTTAATGTACCTTGTGGGTTGGAGAAAAATGCAGAGATCTTTAGAAATGCAGGTCTTCTTTAGAAAATATCTGGATTTGGAATGTTTACCGATAAAAGAAACGCGCTGTAGCAATAAACAATAAATACAGTAGCAAGCTATAGACAACGTATACAGGGATACTGAGCTACATCATAAGTTATTCGCTGGCCTTCAGAACAAAACTTTGTGATTTTGAAAAGAAGTGCTTTTCAAGTAGAAACCTCAACTTCACCAGTTCCCTTCATTTATTCATTTTGTTTTTTTTTCTGCTTCAGTCCAGTTGTGACATTTTTGACCCTTTTTAAGGGCTGAATGTGTATACAGGAGACAGGAAGTATGAGTGTAATCAGGTGCAGTGTCTTTGATTTTGAGACAGTTTTGTACTCCCAGTAGCAGTGGAGCTTAACCCAAAGACTAGAGGAGATTTCACTGGAAGAGGAAATGTGTGTTTAAAGCACATTCCAGCTGAGGGAATGCTGAAGAAGAATGACCTGTTGTCTCACAGCAGCTACAGTTGTTTGCTGTGCATGGCAATGAATACCTGGAATTGTATATGCTGCCCTAGGGAGTATATGATGGAAGGCACTTCAAGTTTGAGCCAATGCGTTTAATTCCCAATGGCACCTCAAAGCAGCCCTCTCTCTCTCCCAACAAATAATGAGTCTGTTTCCTGTGTTGCCTTGAGATATTTGTGGCCACACAGAGAAATATCCCAATCAGAAAGCCAGAAAGGCTCTCCGATACGTGTCTTGCCTGAACAGCTGGGACATAGTCTGGTATATCATGAATTAGAAAGTTTTAAACTTATATATGCAGCAGGTGATATTGGAGGTATGGCATGGAGTTGAACTTGAAAAAAATAGGCCTTTTAAAGGACCAACGTTCATGGAGCCTGAATGAGCAGGGAAGTAAACACTGAGCCATTTGATAGTGGTGGTAGTTTCTGAGTCAGGTGATAACCAGCAAGAACAGAAGTCATTTGGGCAGTGGGTGTTTGTTGCTCACCAGCCTAGGCTGCAGCTCCAAGGATGTCGTTGCATCTTCCGCAGCCAGGAGGAAATGGCCCGCCTTTTGTAGGCAGGGCCTAAACCTTAATTAGATAATTACCAATTCAAGCCAGCTGGGTGATAGCCATAAGGTGTATTGTGCAATACTGGATTCTTAGCCCAATGAAGTGAGAAACCTGGTAGAATTGGGTTTTATGGTGTTGTTTATGGTAGAGTCATCTGTTGCTATGGTAGCAATCAATAAATAGTGATATAAAGGGATTAAAATCAGTGCTGGCGTTGCTGGCTTGTGGTTGGAAAGTTTTATTCTCGGTCTGAGTGTCATTTGTGCAAAATATGATGGTGCATTAAATGGAAAAATAGATATTTTTTAGGGTTTTTTTAAAGTTGCCCATTATTGATTTAAGACAATGGTTTCCTGAATGCAGCTGAACCTGCAGTGCTTGTGTCCTGTAAACTAGGCTTTAAATCCAGTTTAGATAGACTATCTCTGGCTACTTCACTCTGATGCAACAGCGTCTACAAGGGCACTTCTCAGAAGACTGAACAGCCTGTTCAGGCCTAGCAAGAGATTTCACAGATAAATAACAATTAGTTCTGACTATTTTTCAGCTAGTGTGGTTGTGAATGGAGAGGAACCTGGCAGGAGAAAGGAGGAATATGTCAAATATATCCCAGAAGCATTTAGAAAGTTGCTTTTTCTGAACTGGTTTACAAATGCAAATAAACATTACACAGTGTGTGAAAGAGAAGTAATTTTTATTTCGCCTAACAGCCTAAGACTGCTCTTTCTTTTGCCTGAGGAAAAAAAAAAGAGATTTATTTTAAAAATTTTAGCAGAAGGAAACAGTAAGTAGGACCAGCAAGCTGCATGTCTTTTCAACATACATGTACTGAGTTGAGAAGGAAAAAGAAGAATGTATGTTTCCACCTTCCTCGAAAACCTGGGGCTGGCCACGACAGCTAGTCAGGGAGAAAGCTGTAATGAACATTTCAGGTTACTGCTTCCTTTTAGTCGGTGGAACATAGTTATGAAATAATGCCACAGCAGTTCTTGTCCTAGCACCTCCTATGCTGTGGTCTCCTGGAGCCACAATGTGATGTGAAACTCACCTGAATTCCTCCTTAGTCCCAGCATTGCCTTTCAGCTGTGAGCAAGAATTGTTGCATCTTTCCTCTCAAGAAAGAAAGAATGAAAAAAAGAGAAAGGATTCTTGTCTTTCTACCTTTATGTAGCATTAGTTGTTTTAGTAAACTGTTGGAAATAAACACATAAGTAAAAAAGCGCGATCTGTGTTCCCTTGGGAATGCTGTGTGGACTGGCAGGGAGGTAGTATGGTATTATATGTGCCTTTTCATGTTTCCTTGATGTATATTAGATTGAATAATTGTCATTATTGCTCCACACGAGTTCTTGTTCTCCTTATCACAGGGACATGTAGTTGGGGGATCATTTATAATCATTGTTACTGTTATATTTGTATATACTGTTATATTTGTAACACTTTCAGTGTTAGCAGAGATCTTAAACAGAGCAATAACAGCAAAAATGACAAAAAAATAAAGGAAATTACAAAGATATTGCTGATCCATGTGGCTGTTTTTAAACATTTGCGCACAAATATTATATCTACATTTACACCATTTTTCTTGGTGTGCTCATTTTTCTTTGTTGGTTGCCTCAGTTAAAGTGAGGCTAAAATGTTACTTTTCAGATGGATTTGTACTTTGCTTACATTTTCCGCTGATGCACGTACCTGCTGTTTTATGATAAAAACGTGCGTAAAATGAAGAGGCTTATTGGCCACACAGTCATGGGACTGCTGCTGCTTAGAATACTGTAAAAGCTTCTTCATGTCCATGCTGCGTTTGGATTCACAGTAAAGAAAGAAGAGGATCTGAGGATGTCAAATTCCTTAGGATCCTGCTTTTCAGTGGAATCTGGTGTTCATAATGAAGGGAATTAGTAGCTGTCCATCTTGGTTAATATGCCAACACCTTACAAAGCTTAGAAAATATGAGTTTGCAAAATAAGAGCATATTACTTCAACAGGATTTTGGTGTATTTTATCAATTAAAATACATACTGCTATTTCAGATAGCCGTGGAAAGCCAGTCTGGGTAAGGGTTGATACATGCTCTCCAGATACACTAATTGCTGGCATGCAAACCTAGTTATTATATTCCACTAGCCTAGAAGAAAACATCACCTGGATCCTGTGTACAAGCATCTGTCCAGTTAGAAGATCAGTGGTCAGTGGATCTTTGGCTTTACTGTGCTACGAGATTTATGGCTAATTTCTTATCTGAACATGAGCACTGAAGAAACAAAGGGGATGGAAGAGGAAACAAGAGGGCGAGATATGTAAGTTAAGGAGAGAGGAGACACAGTGAGGCTGACTGTGCTTGTCACTGTTTCCCATTGTAGGGCATCATATTAGTGCAATTGCTGTTAGAAGAAAGAGTTGGGGAAAGCTTGTTTTCTGTGGTTTAAAATGTTGTACAGGTAGTATTCTAAAGCTGCAAACTGTCAAATGTTTCGGTTCATTTCGTAGAAGAGTCCAAATATTTTTAACTTCAGAATTTTCTCTTTGAGCTGATCCAACCTGAACATTTAAAATCTCACTTCTGCAAGATTTAGTAGGAAAAATCTTGTCAGCAGGCTGGTAAGTGCTAGTCTTTTTGTTTGATTGCTTGGGTTTTTTTAGAAAGATCTGAAGGTTTAGCTTTGTTACGTGGTGCTCTGTTGAGAGGCAGTGTCTACACCTTGGATAGAGGAAAGGGATGTTGTATGGTATATCGCATGTGAAGAATCTCCAATTAACTCCTTGCATGTAAGACCTAGAGCAGACTGAAGAGCAGTGGATTTTGTATCTACCTGCAAAATTTGCACTGTTGAAATGGCACTTCATGAAATATCAGGCAGGGTATGTGGTTGTCTCTGAAAAATTTTGGCTTTTAATATTTCACACGTGGATAATTTTCTGTAAGTGTATTCCTTTCTGTCCACAAACAAGTGGCCAAACTCTGGAGAGCTGGCAGCCAGAAGATTTTAGATTTCATTAAGATTTTTCACATTATTGCAGGCACAGAAAAGTTTGCATGTGAGGAATTCACAAGCACATTATCCTATATTGGATTTCCTGCTTTACTCCTAGGAGTGTACAACATCTGCTCGAGCAGAGCCACCTGTGCTCCATGGAGGTTTACTCCAGGGGAGCTCAGGTGGCATCTTCCTTGCTGCTGTCTCCTTAGGGTTTCCCCAGAGATCTGAATTTTTGTTTGTACTTAAAGAATTCCTGAGCATCCCTTAGCCAGACCTGCCATCCCCAGTTCCTGCTGAAACTGCCCACTCTTATGAATGCACTGGCTGTTGGCAGGTTTCAAGGGACAGGGAATTTGCCGCGTCTTTTCCCTGTAGATATGCTGTTCTCCATAGATGTCTCTTGAACTCCTACAGGCTTGAATCTCAAAGCTTTTTGTAGGTTAAAACTCATTCTGTTTTTAGTGAAAGCTGTTATAAAATGTCATAAAGTTAAATTTCTCTCTTGCAGGGGCTGACAGACTTCCCCAACCAGGTTGGGTAATTCTTAACTAGTCAGACCTAGAAAAACCTCCTCTTGGATTTTTTTTCTTAATATGAATGCTGGTATTTTTCCCCTTGTGTGGTTTAGACATCCATCTCTGGAGAACAGCAATGTGTTTATCATCAACAGTGAAAATACTGACCTGGAAAGGACTTTTTAAAAAAAAAACACATATGCATTGATATGGATATAAGGAAAACAAAAACCCCACAGCTGCTCCGCCTGCAGGGCTTTTCTGAATGGCAGCATGGATCAAAGGATGTTTTTATTTCCTGGTGAAGAGGAAAAATTCATCACTTTATAAATCACAGCATAACCAAATCAAATCAATACCAGGAGCTTTTTAATAATAATACATTTCTTATGGCTGTCCTCAGTATAGGTCTCAGCAGTGGATACTACACACAGCTAAAAAGAGTGAACTAAAGCCTGTCTCTAACACTGGTTTTCATTTAGCATTAAGGAATTAACTGGAGTACCAGACTGTAACATCCCAAACACTGACGTGTTTAGAATCTGAGAGCTAAATCTGTATTTTACAGCTTGAGTTCATCCAAACTATGAAGTGGTATTATAAAATAAGTTTTTCCTTTCTTCAGAATTCAAGAACGTGTTGAGTAGCTTTACTTTTTTCATCTGTTGTGTGCTGTGGCTGGGTCGTTAATGCATTTTATCCTGTTGTTACCAATGCATCCTGAATGTCTTCTGTAGACCATTGCAATGTGAACACCTTTTTTGGTTGATGAGCAAAGGAGAATGTGTTGGAATGTGTTGGCTTCTGTCCTGATGAATGTTACTGTAGGATGCAGTCATTTATTTTAGCTGCGTTGAGAGACTTTCAAAGCCGTTATATGATCTTGTTACCAACCAGCAAATTCGTACTGTATATCAGGGGATGAAAGTTAGTGCTGAGGTCACTAAGTAACACTTAATTTCAATAGAGCTTTAAAAAATTCTGGCCTGTGAATTTTGTGATTAGAAGTAGGTCATCTATTAACAAGTCAGTGCATGGCTAGGGAATAGATCCAAGTGCTTCCTAAATTGGAGAAGTGTTGGCTGGGTACAACAGTGAGCAGTAAGCAGGGTATATAAAGCTATGAGTAGTAGAGAAAAGAATTAAGAAAAAGAGAAAGTTTTGTATTACCTCAGAAATGAGTGAGTCATACAGTTGCTTGGTGCAGCCATGAAGTTATTAGCAAGGGAAAAAACACATCACAATATTTTATTGTCCTTTCTTTAGGTATTAGGCCTCCAAGACCAAAACCAAATATATATGTATATGGATATATTTCTTTGTTTTCAGTTTTCCTTACTAACATTTCATGTCTAGACAAATTGCAACAGAAAGCTATTTCTTATTTAGTAGTAATTAATAATGTGAATTTATTTTGTGCTGCCACCACATTGACTCTTTCTTATACATAAATTGCATTGCTCAGATACTCAAGGTTACTAGTGCAGTGTTTTCAATTAATGTGTTACATTTTCTTTTCTGTTCTTTTTTTTCAGGTTGACTTTGAACAACTTCAGGAAAACTTGTGTCAGATGGAAAGACGGTGCAAAGCATCATGGGATCACCTTAAGGCTATAGCAAAGCATGAAATGAAACCAACTTTAAAACAAAAAATGTCTGAGTTCCTTAAAGACTGCGCAGAAAGAATCATAATCCTGAAGATTGTTCATAGAAGAATAATTAACAGGTATAGAATTGGTTTGGTGACAGCAATATCTTGATGATACATGACTTGCTAAAATTATAAATTATGACATCATAAATATGTTTTTAATAAGCATTTAATCCACATTCCAGCAAGTAATGTTGCTAGGATGTATGTGGTTATTTGTTATAGATGTCATTTAAGAAAGATCCCCACTCCAGAAAGCATCTATATTTCTGATGAAAAGAAGCCGTGATACAGGCAATCATTTATTCCCAAGGTGCAATATTGGGTCTTTTAACTCCTAGCCCAAAAAAGCTAGTAGCTTTATGGTTAAGTTGCTATATTTTCTGTCCTTCCCAGAATGCTTTTGAGGTAGGGAGTGGCTTGTTTGAGAAGTAAGAACAGGCTCTAACAAAACACTGAAGTTCTAGCGATAGTCTTGTCATATGCAGAAGTTGAAACGAGTCTGGTACAGTGAGTTCTTCTTATAAGCAGCACCACTCCTATTTGCAAGATCTACAACTATGTGTTTTATGCCTACGCAGCAGAAGACAGAATAAAGATTGCTCTTCTAAGGACTTGCTCTTGGATTTCGTTTCATCCAATGGAGTTAACAGTCACTGCAGTGCTCTGAAATGTACATATTCACGACAATTCCACAACACACCTGAGCTTTTTTTTTTCCAGATTCACAATTATAGACATATGAGTTTAAGTCATTTGAGTAATTTCTCTGTGTTCATGCTGTTTATTAGTGAAATTCTGAGAGATTTGCCAACTTCTGAAGAATTTCCAAGTTGCCGTAGACTCCAAATTATCCCAGATTTGTGGATATGCACTTGAGAAGTTGATTCAGCTCTTATTTTCATGATGACTTATTTTTCATGCCATAAGTAAGCAGAAATCCCAATTGCAGTAGTAGGAAAGTGATTTCACCAGTGTCCTATTGTGTTTCTGGTATGCATTGGTCAAATAAGAAAAATACTTTTTCTCTTATGCCCTGCAACTACTACTATAGGCTTCTCCAAAAATGTATCCACGAACTTGCATCTTCTAGGATTGGGAAGACTTTTTATCATCAGGGACATAGATGCCATTAAAAGGAATTCCCATACATTTTTAAACATTGTGTGCTATTGTAAATCATGCAATATAGAAGCAATAGTAAAAGTTGCAAATAGTGCAGAAACTCTGAGTGCCACAGAAGCAGTAAAACTGTGAATTGAGAGTATCCCAAACTGAAGTACTTGGTAGATAATGTAATTTTATGGCCAGTTTTGTGAACCAGAAATTCTTTCCTTCTTGTGTTTGCTAGCCTGTAAATCTGCATTCTTCTTGGTCTAGACTTTCCCCAACATCCTAATAGCCTCTTTGAAGTTGCTTAATACAAATAAATAAGATTGAAACTTATATTTTTTTCTATAACTGAAATGAAATCAGTCATTCACATGCCAAATTAGTCATATAAAGTAGATGGAGTTCCATAAACATCTTATCTCCTACATCAGCCTGGGAAAGTGGACTGGGATGAAGTTATCATAGACTAGGCTTTCATGGTTTTAATTATAAAATATGCCAGTGTTATGCAAACCATCCATGAAAATTCTATAGCACAAAAGAAATGATGGGAGCTAATACATGGATTCACTGAAATGTTGCAGGTTTTTTTTCCTAGAAACCATAAAACAAGACTTTTTCCCTTTGCATTTACGAACTCATTGTTTTACAGGTTTCACTCATTTTTGTTATTTATGGGCCATCCTCCCTATGCGATACGTGAAGTCAACATCAATAAGTTCTGCAAAACTATTAGCGAATTTGCTCTGGAATACCGCACCACCAGGGAACGAGTTTTGCAGCAAAAACAGAAACGAGCTAACCACAGGGAAAGAAACAAGACCAGAGGGAAAATGATAACAGATGTAAGTGGCAAAATGTATCTCCCACAGCATGGATCTTTAAAACTTTCTTTCATCGAATGTTGTATAGGAAGTGTTGTTACTTTCTTATTTTTATTTTTAAGAAATTCTTCTACTGTAAGTAATGAACTCTGTTTTCTTAGAAGACAAAACTTGCAAGTCCTTGATTGTGTATATTTTTTGCTTCATACCAATTTATAGAATGAGAACAAACTGAAATTAAGGATCCAAAAAAAGCATCTCTGTGTGCTGCACAGACAGTGTCCAAAGTATCTAGAAGACACTAGGAGCTGTGTGTATCTAATCAGCCAAGAATATAAAAAAAAGAAGAAAAAAAAATAGAAATCAGGACATGATTTAAATAATGGATCGTTGTAGCCATTTAAGTGGTTGCAACCAAATTGAAATGGACTTTTTTCCTCTGTCGTTGAATATTCTAATACAGTCTTTACTCCTAGTATTTTATGTGTGTATATAAATACCCATGCACACACAGAGCAGTTTTCTTTTTAACTTTAAAGCACAGAACAGTGCTTTATTTTGTGGGAACAGATGACTTTGGGGTTCCGAAAGAACAGACAAATTTATCTGCACAGTAGGTGTTACTCTGCAAACGTTTTGACTGTATGATTGCGTAGTGATAGAATAAATTATAATAAGATTAGTTTTCTCAGCATAGTAAGCTTTCAAATCCCCTTGATATGTTTTTTTATCTTTTGTTTTTAAGTTGATGTAGTTTGACTCAATCCAAATAAAGTTTTAAGAAGTGCCAGTACTTAATAAAAGTTTCCAGCTGTCTAGAAATCCAAATCTGGACTCTCAATTAGATGCAAGTGGTTCATTGCATATGAAGCTACCTCTGCCTTTGGCATGAAAAGCCCTAAATTGATAACAGTTTTATGACTCAGGCAACATGGGTCAAAACATATGTATGTATTGAGACTGATATAGATTGAGATTGTATTTAAGTCATTGACTCACAATCATTTGTAGATCTTCCCTGGCAATATCCTCTTAAAATTTGGAAATCTGCCCCATCTAGAGAGTGTGTTAAACCTGTATTATTATCTCAAAAGATTTTCCTTTTGGTCTAGCCTCAGGTTAAGAAAGAGGCTCTGATTTTATGCAAAGGGTATTATATAGTCATACAAATTTTCAGAACTACCACTGGAGATCCGAAATCCCTGTCTTCAATTGCTTCTCCATTTCCTGCAGTATCCTAGAGGAGCTAAAAGATAGCATTAACCAAAGAGATTGGTAAATTGAAATTTTCATTTTCTCAGATAGCTTCAATACTTTTTACTAGTTTAAACAATACTAAGACGTGAAGGAGTTCCTGCTTTCGTAGTATATGACGTAGTGTTTCTGTATTGTGTGTCCAGAAGAACTGGCTGTGGCAGAACAGAAAGCTTCTCTGTGTCCTGTTCCTGCAGGAGACCTGAGGGGAAAAGGAAATCTGATCACTGGAAGCTGAGTTCAGGAAGGAGAGAAGGGACCGTTTCAAACCAGAAGGCGGCTCAGGGCTGACAGCTAGTCAGTGACGAGCAGGGCCGGGGGCGATGGCCGTTTTCGGAAAAGATGGGAAAGGAGGCAGCTAGGCCTTTCCCAGAAAAACGTATTATTGGAAGAAGATGGCCATTCAGCTCAAGATAGAGTTGAGATTTACAGTTAAATGCCACCTGAAAGTTAGCATTCCACCTAAAAATATCTTCCAGGTCCCCAGAAAGGGGAGCACTTTTTGCCTGTCACTAGTTTATGATTATATAATGGTCCTATTAGCTTAAAAAAAAAGACATTCTTTAAAATTCACCTTATAGAGATTCCTTTATGGGTGTTATTCATGTGGCCATGTGGTTATTTCAGGATGTACTAAAACTTTTTAACTCTAGCCAAGTAATATGGCCTTGTTTGCCATTCATTTGATTGCAGTACATTGCAGTAAAACAGAATTAAACTTGCATCAGACTATTCGTCACAGCTTCCTTTGACAACTTCAAAGTCAGATCTACCTCAAAATAGGTTTCCAAGTCAGCAGGATGGAAGATATTTATGTGTGAAGAATGATGAAAAGGGAGAGTTTATTGTAGTATTGTGTTGGCCGTGGTTTGTATCTGGTTTTGATTTTCTTAGTGTTTTATGTTTGAATGGATTAATAATGGAAGATATATCAGTAACGCATTGACAGTATGTTCAACTCGTTACAAAACACCAATAGAAGAAATTTTAGATCTTGACATTGAAAAGAAACTCTTCATAGAATGTAATTCTAATAAGAAGAAGTCATGTGGAATTTCCATTTCTGCTTTTGGTGACCTAGAAGGATTGTGCAGTTATTTGATATTTACCTCCCTGTCCTTTTGAAAGTTCCCTCAGGACCTCATTTTTATCACCTTGCAGTGCTTTTAGGCAGAAGAGAGATTTTAGCAAAAATGGGAAAGGAATAAGCCAGAACCATCCCATTTCTTAATGAGAAAGCATGTATCTCTCAAACCTTGGTCCCCCCTGCAGACTTGGAAGGCAGAGGGGTGCTGGCTCTTTGCATGGAGAACTTGCATCAGCTTCAGCAACTGCTCACATGGAGTAGGGCTGAGAAACACGACAAGGAATATTTCCAGTCTTTCTTTCAGCCTTTTACCACAAAGATCTTCGTGTTTATATGTTCTTTAATAGCTGAAGCGGACTGGGCACTGTCAGTTTAAATCTTGATCAATGTTGTCTGCAAGAGGGAGAAAGATGGAAGGGGTGTAAGGGAAAAAAGCAAAACAGTGAAGGAGGGGTAAGGGAAAAAAAGCAAAACAGTGAGTCGCCACATTTTCACAGTAAAAATTGCCTAGTCTCTGTAACCTTGTATCTGGCTTTAGCCAATGACAGCAGTCACGCATTTCAGGCATACTAAAAATAACAAGCAAGCAAAATAGGGAAGAAATGCAATTATAGATACAAGTCTGAGCTTTTTAATGATTTTTAATAATAGTAGGTAATATAAGCATCTGTCTCCCAGATTTATGAAGCTCTGCTTTTTACGATAGTTAAGAGTTTCAATTCCAAAATTGCTATGTAATAGAAATGATATTTTGAAATGGCAAATCCACCACATAGAAATGCTAGCCTAAAGGAAAAATGGGAGACAGGGAGAGAAGGAAGGAGGGAAGGAGGTCTCAGATTGTCCTGCAACATCCAATATTGGATGACAAAAGAATTGAGCAGCCTTTTTTGTTAGAATTAACATCTTGTACCTGGAAGAGGTATTCAGAACAGCAATATTCTTCCGGTACTTTTGGTAATATTACATGTTTAAAATTTCCTAATTTATTCACTTTTCTGAGT
This sequence comes from Tauraco erythrolophus, assembly GCF_009769465.1. Taxonomy (NCBI): domain Eukaryota; kingdom Metazoa; phylum Chordata; class Aves; order Musophagiformes; family Musophagidae; genus Tauraco; species Tauraco erythrolophus. The sequence continues at coordinate 30,251,579 of NC_141467.1, forward strand.
GTACTTATAAGGATGAAATGAAGAAGGAAAGAAAAGGCAGTATGTGCACACCTGGGTGTGAGCAGTTTCCCTTTATGAAACGAAAGTTTGATGTATTACTTTTCTACGTTGGCTCTTGTTGTCAGTATTTACTGGGAGCAAATGGGTCTTCAGAAATGGAAACATGATGGGGATGGTGAATTGCTCCTCCTGTGCACTGGAGTAGCTTTGGGTGTAGAAGGACAGCAGGTCTAGGTGTGAGCCCTCTCCACCCAAAGCAGAAGGAAGGGAAATGGTAATGCCCTAGGGACAGGAGATGAGCAAAGTCAGAGAGGAGTACGTTGCCTTTAAAGTAAGCCCACAGAAAATCACTTTTAGCTAGATTAAATGGGCAGGAAGGCCAGCAGCTGGGACTTTCCCTGTAAAAATCTAACTTGATGTAAGGTAATAATATAATACTCTTTTGTTCGGAGCACACTCTCTAATGTGCTATTTCACCTTTCCCTGAGTGCCTTTTCCATCCTGTTTAGCTTAATTTGCTGTCCTCCCAGCTTTTGTTTATTAGATAGATGTACATATGGATTAGCATACAAATATGTTCTTGCTTCCCATTCTTCTCCTTTCTGTTTCTTATTCATGCCAAAAATTGAACAGTGGCCTTCTTCAGAAGAATTGCTTTACGGTGTGATTTCCTGCCCACTAAGGGATGGAAAAAAGCAAATAGATCTTCTCATAATGTAAAGGGAACATACCTGCCGAGGTCCCTCTGCAAAACATCTGCCTGTGTTTCTGTCAGTGTCACTGTGTCCAAAGAAAAATAAGCATCTCACTCTTTGAATAAAACATACCCTTAAAAAGTAATGTTAATGTGCTGCTCAGCACTCTCACAGCTATCTCCTTATGGAGATTGTGCTGAAACTAAGCTGAGGGCCAAAGTAAATCAGGATTTCATTTTTAATGATGAATGTTTCTGGAACAGAATGTATCAATCCCAGACAGAAATCATAGCTGAGATGGAGATAAGGTCAAAAATATGTATTAGTAACACTAGGGAGGGGAATAGAATTGATGGAATGCTTCTTCTACAAAACAAAACAAACCCCACAAATAAAAAAGATGCATTGAATTTCTAGGCTATGTTTGTACTTTATAAGCAATCAAACTGAAAATTATGGAAACAAAGAGCCCAGATACTTGAGAAACTGTGTTTTACTTTGGGAACCTTTCATGTGGGGCATCTTAGAATCCAATGAAGAATTCCCCAGGCATTTGGGAACACAGCTCTAAATATTTTGCTAATTCTCTGTAAATCCCCAAATTTAAGAACACTCCATATGCCATAATATTTTGATACACTCATTGCATTTAATGTAGTGTAGCTGTCAAGATAGTTTTACACGCCTGGTGTCACAGAAGTTGAAAGCCCTGAATGACAAAGTGTAATTGCTTCTGTCTGATTTCCAGGATCTGTTATCAGGCAGCTACTGAACTTTAACCATTTATTGAAAGACTACTCAGCATTTGCTTTTAGTGCTCTGGGAACTTGAAGTTGAAAAGCTCCAACTTAAAAAAGGAATTAAGTCAAGCACTTAAGTGTAGAGGAGAGGAATTGCCAAGAAGCCAACCTCTGCACTGGGAGGAAGAGCAGCCAGGACCTCCCAGTTCTGAACAGAGCTGGAAAAAAGAGAGATAGTCATTCCTAGTGCTCTCAGTTTCCACAGGGTGAAAAGTGGGCAAGCAACTGCATAACTCTGGGGATAGAATAGGATGGGTTAGGGGTGGTTTCAGTTCATAATTTCTCTAAGAAAAACCAGGAAATTCTGATATACCCTACTGACAGGGACAGGCTGTTCTGTGTACAATTAACTGAAAAAAAAAAAAAAAAAGGCAAGTTGATTGTCTAAGGAATTAATTCCTTGTACACTTTGTATTTTTATGTCCTCTTATAATTGCATAAACAGTACCATGGTTACCTCTTAACTCTGTCGTGGTTTAACCATACTGTCCTTCCTAAATCTTACTGTTTGTCCTTCTCCATCCTGTCCTTTGTTTCCGGTGGCAGACTGATGAAGAAGAGGATGCTGAGGTATGATTCTCTGAAGGAGCATGTCATTCCCATGTCCCCTGTGTGCTGTGGCATCTAATTTCTAACTCAGATAGTATGGACCGCTCAACTCCATTTGCTCAACTGGAACTATAAACCATGACATTTTTCTCATAGCTTTTTGACACAATCATAAGAATGCATTTATGCATATGTGTACCTGCTCTGTCAAATGAGGATCTCCTGATCTGAGGCCTTCATCATTTAAGTTTCCTCATTTTTTTCCTTAGTGCCTGTTTACTAAACTGCAGAGTATCCACACTACCCAAAACATAAGTGATCTGAATGTTATCAGGATCATCAGTTACCTTGGGCTACAGATTACCGTGATAATTCATAGTGATTATTAAGCTGTGTAAGTCCAAGTGGTATTATTTTTATAAAGTGTTCAAAAGCATCAGGATAATAGGGATGCAAAGCCAATTGTAATGGTTCTCCTTGCTGTATGAATTGCAAATAAGATACTTCAGTCACCATAGAGGTGAGCCGTGGAGTAGTTCATGTGTGTATCATAAAGTGCTCCCAAAGGTGATATTGAAAATGAATAAAGGAGTGAAGGAATAATTTAAGAACTATAATGTGCTAGCTATCTTCATAATAAAACAATTTATGGGATTGAGGAGCATCTATTGTGCAATGCATTTTTTGTTCAGCATTAATGCTTTCTTCAATTTGCTGAACATAAACAATGTGGCTTAATGCTTATTGTTTCATAATGGCAGTCATTTGCTCAAGAGGCTGGGGTCTGGGCATTAATCTACAGCAACATTCAAAAATTAAGGAAGTGAAATAAAACTTCTGCCTGTAGAGCTTCTCCCCCAGTGATGATTTGTGCTGTACAGCTTGGGCCACAGAAAGAAAATTACACAAATTAGCCTGTTTATGCCAACATTTAACTAACTTGTGTGAATAGCAACTAACAGTTATGTGAAGACTTTATCCTTTGGTTTTTTTCTGAGTCGGTATTGATTAACTTTACAACCCATAGTGTGCAAGAGAGTATTCTTAATGCAAAAATGGCATGCACTTTCATAGAAGTTTCTCTCTAATATTTTTCTGTCTTTCGATTTCACACATGAAACTCTAGCACTTGCACACTTTTCACATCAAAATGTTGCAAGCTAATATTTTAACAAGAAAACAACTTCTCACTATCAAAAATAAATCTCACACTGGTATATTTAGCTCAGTGCCTTGCAGAGATTATTGTTCCGCTACTCACTTAGCTTGCTATCCTACTCTCAAAAGTCATTATGTTTAAATAGAATCATCCTGTCATTGATTTCCAGATTAAATATTTTCAGTTTGCAGTCTTTACAACCCCAGCGACTTGATCAAAGCTCTGAAAGCAGGGCCCAGTCTTTTCTTCCAATTTACTGTTCTCTGACAGAAAGGCTCTGCAGTTTTGCATCTCTTTAACTGACTGGCTTAATACCTTCAAGTGAATAATGAATGTTGTTTATTATGCAAAGGAAGAAGAGAATGCAGCACGCCTGCCTTCCTTCATCTGTGCTGAATCGGTGGGAGTGAGAAAGATTAAAAGGAAAAAGAAAATTTCTTTCAGTTTCTGATGCTGGATGGATAGGTCTGAAAATACCAAGGGGTATTGTTTTCTGTTGATGCCTGTTTCCTATTGACAGAGCCTGTCTTTTCCAGAGCTAGGGCTGTATTTTAAACGTGCTTTAGCCTTTCTGTCGATAAGAGTGAGTACCAACATTGCAGCCCTTTGTAGGCAGAGGCTGGGAAGGGAGAGCAGCACAGCGATGCAAACTCTTCTTTCTCCTTAGAAAGCATCCATTTCTGCTGTTTTCATGTTTGTAGATGACTGTTTTCAGTAACTGGTGGAGCTGCTGCATCCGCGCACTATGTGTGCCCAGCTAATGCAGCTGCTGTTGTTCACGTAGTCCTGGTGACAGGGAAGTCGCAGGGGGGCTGGGGAAGCAGAGGGCAGATTCCTAAATGTCTTGTAAGGTTTTGTTTGTTCTTCTAACTGCTGACTGCAATTTTTGTGTGTTGGCCCTGAAATAATTTGGCTGGATGTTTTGGGACAGGGGACTTTTTCAACATTACTGGTAACGTATTTTAAGGTTACTTGTAGGTATTTGTGTTTTAGAGCAGTCTGAGAGTTTTCTGTGCAGCAATGCAGAGAGGCAAGAGGGAAAGGTCTCTTTTCCTAGACTGCTCCCAGTTTTGGCTGGTTACTGAAAGGTGGCGGTACAGGAAAAAGCAATTTCTTGTTTGTGTTGGGTCTCATCCTGACCCCCCTCGGTGTCGTGCCTGACTTCAGATTGTGCCCAGCCTGGTTCAAAGGTTTCAAAGCAAGTCTTTGCTTCGTACCTTGTACTCTCAGACAGAAGGTCAAAATTAGAAACCTTATGCTGATGCATCTGGTTTCCCTCTGATTTTCTGTGCTGCTCCCTGCTGTTGCCCTTTTTCCAGTTTATTTCTGCCCAGGGTGCATGCTCTGGGATAAGAGCAACTGTTGCCTGGCTCTTTTGGGAATAGCTGCACTCCAAACCCAGTGTCCGAGAGGACACTTTTCTCCTTGCAATTCCCAGTCTAGACGCTGGCCCATCCTCCATGCCATTTGCTGTTAAAACAGCAAATCCATTTTCCTCCTGCAGTCCGGCAAGTTCTCCAGCAGCTCGCCCCCGTGCCAGAGCCAGCCCCAGGGGCTGCAGTACGCCGAAGACGCCGCGGAGCACGAGAACATGAAGGCTGTGCTGAAGACCTCTTCTGTCGACGGGGAAAGCACCGCAGCGCTCGGGGTGCGCACTCGGAGCCGGGCCAGCCGAGGTGAGTGCCAGCAGTTTCCTTTTGGCCACGTTTCTTGCGGTGCAGTAGCCACACGTGGCCCAAATGCAGTTGTGGCCCCCCTTGCGTATTGCTCATGGCAGAAAGGGTGGAGGGGAAGGAGAAGACCCCAGCGGTGTTTCCACATTGGAAGTGGCGATTTGGGACACAGGGATGTAGGAGAATTTGCCTGAAGTTTCAACACCTGGATCACAGCCAAAGTAGTGCCTGGGGCATTTAGGAGTACAAGCCTGAAGAAATCTGTACTTCTCCCCCCACCCTCGTGAACGTAGCTGCCCACTAACATCCCAATTTTTGTTCCTGTTCTCATCATGAAAGTGAAACAGGGGATCCATAATGTGGAGGTTTTTTTATTTTCAACAGAAGCAAGTAAAGAGTAGTAATTCAAATTGAAGTGAAAGGGCCTTGCAGCATTTTAGGAATGACTGGGGATTGAAAAAAGGGTAGGAAAAACATGATGAATCTTTTAACCAGCACCCTGCTTAACTGCAAAGGTAGTGGACTCAGTGGAGCCTGGGAGCATAGAAAGCTGCTGTGGACAGCCCCCCATCTCCTTGCTGTCCGACAGATACCTCTTTCTTGAGGTTCACAGTGCTCTGCTGTTTCTGCGAGTGTCAGCACGGGTGACTGCTGAAAGCCGACAGGGAGGAAACGAAAACCTGACCCAACCTGCCGATTCCAACACCTGATACTCTGATAGAAGGGCTCACTGGTACAACTGTTCTTGGCAATGAGATAGCCTTGGTTTTTGTCCAAGACATGATTCACTGGTACACCTCTTCATTTAAGCAGCCACTAAACCACTTCCTTTATGCTAAATCATTTTACAGACACTAGAATCACCAGTTTATTTTCTTTCATCTTCCCCTCACCCCCTCCCATAGATGTGATACCTGGAAGATGGTTTTGGAGTAAAGGTGATGCACCAAAATTCAAGTCCTCGGTTTTCTGTTCTGGTATTTCTTTTCCTTCCCATCTGGATATCTTACACTTTCTTGATTCTTTTTTGATACCACTGATAGCACATCCAGAGCATCCACCGCTAAATCTGTGTGTGTGCAGTTTATTAAGGCTTGAAACCATGATCCTGTCTAATTTAGAGATTTCACAGCCTCAATTTAGGGAGACAGTCAACTAGCTAAACTACAAAGATGAAATAATTCAAGCTGCACTGCAACAAGCTGAATAGCTCAAGTAATCTGTTGAATGCTAATGAGCAGTATGTCCTGATAATGGGAGTCAGCTTGTGTTCCCCTGAAGAACAGCAGAGGCAGAGGGTGGGTGAGCCAGACAGAAGCTTGTCAGGAGCACTATCGTAATACAACTGCTCTTGACGAAAGCCAGGAGACAAGCAGCAGAGCAAAGTGCTAATCAAAGCTGTTGTTTAGTGACATCAGGGACGTGATACGGAGTGGCCTCGCCAGTGAATTTTTAGCTGCTTACAATTCCACCACACTCACTCTTTTGCAAAGCTCACTATCAGTGTTCACACTGCATACTAGCCTCCAAATTATTCAAAAACAAGAAGCATATGGAACAGTATTCTTTAGCGGAAGAACCCAAAGATGTATCTGACACAGCTCTGTGGAGTAAGGAGTGCCAAAGCGTTGGATTCGGAGACATGGCCTACTTGTTTGTTTGTGGTTTTAACCAAAATTGCTTATTTAGCTTTTCAGCTTGCCAATGACTCTTGCTTTTCTGCTCATAACAGAGCAGATGTAGTTGTGCCAGAACATATACAACTTTGTGATGAGAAGGTGAATTCTTTGTTGTGAAAGGGACAAGTAGACGTGTCAGACCACATATTTTGCCCTTTGCATGTCATCTTTGCACTGGGCTGTGATACAGATGCTCGGAAATTGAATCTTTCTCTCTTTTGGTTCAAAGGACCTGTCGTGCTGGTTTGCATCAATTTCTAATATGTGTCTTCTAGTCTCTATGTAATAGGAGCAGCGGGAGACGTGGTTATGCAACATTCTAGCAATCCTTGGCTTGTAGGCAGTCTCTAGCAGACATTTGCCAGTTGTATGGTCAAGGGTAAGACTCTAAGGCTGAAGGGGATAGAAAGTTATAATTGCATTTGAGCTCTTGAGTCTCTGCTGATCAGCAGAGAGACTAAGGTATTATTTAGAAATATTCTCTATTAGGCAGTCTTCTACTTTGGCCAATTTGAAGTAGCAATGACTGAGCTGCCTGCTGTAATTCCCAAAAAAAAACAACTGCAAAACCAAAGTGACGCAAGAGACTTCTGTCTTCTTTTCCCTCAATTCGTTTGCTGGACTTTTCCAGGACGTATCAGTTCATGGAACGCTGGCAACGACGATTCACCTAATGCAACAGATGACGCAGCGGATGAGATCATGGATCGCATCGTGAAGTCTGCCACCCAAGTGCCAAGCCAGCGAGCGGTGCCTAGAGAGAGGAAGCGGTCACGAGCAAATAGGAAGTCGTGTGAGTATATGGCTATTAAATTTCTCAAAACAAGCAAATGTGCGAATATTTACATATGTCGGTGTAGGAACCAGGCCTTTAGTAGGCAGACATGCATTGGTAGTTTATAGTTGCTGAAGTGTATACTTAGAATTGGCATATATGCTTCTAACTATTGTTTAAATGATGTCATATGCAGTGGGTGACTGTCTTCTACAGAATGTGAAATGTCCTTAGCAGTAAGAGAAGAAGAATGGTTTATGGTGCTTTAGAGCTGATGACAGTACTTATTCATAACTAGAGAAGTCAGATCAGGACCTCAAATGGAGGCTGCTTAAAATGCTATAAGGTACTGTGAACTGGCATGAAGATTAATAGTTCTATCTGTAGCTGAATTTATTCATAAAGGAAAAAGTAGTTTGAGATATTTCACTTTTTAAAATCTTTCTCTCTCGTGCTGTGTACCATCCTTCCGCAGCCCTGAAAACAAAACATTTACTGCTGCTTGGCTGCAAAGCAGTTATAGAGGAGCTTAACTTCCACTGGTAAGAAAAGGTAGCACATTTATAAGGTGGTCTTTCAACGATGTAGCATGGCCACAGGGGTGAGCTGCGGCACACGAGTTTAAGCAATTTGATTTTGCACTTTAGTAAATACAAAGTGTAAGAGTGATGACTTTTCTAGTTCTTTTTTTCTTTATGTGCAGAGACTACTGCAGTTACTGTGAGAAGGATAAGTAACCAAAGAAATAAGATTTTAGTGTTCAATGTCATGCACCATATGTGGCTTTTTGACTACCTTTCCATCCATCTTTTTAGCATTTCTGGGAAGTTAGAACAAAGAGGAGACAACAACAGTGAGTGAAAAATCACAAAGATTTTCTGTTTTGTGGAATTGTTCTAACGTAGTAGGTGATCAAAAACATTTGGCATAAGCAGTGATTGCTATAAACTAGCATGCTGAAAGCGTATTCACTTTCCCCAACATGCTAAGAAAGGAACTTCTGCATGTGGCAAGAGCAAAAGCAAAGTGGATGCTCTGGTTAGATAGGCCAGACCTTCAGCAAAGAAAATGAGCTGACACTGGATTGTCTGTCTTACTTTCCATCATACGCTGTGCTGTACCTCTTTGTGGCATCACCTTCTGCTGCTACCCACTTCCCCACACAGTTCTGGTGTTCTGCACGTGCTGACTGCCCTAGTTGGCTTGTGCATATCAAATAAACCTCCTGTACGTTTGCTTATTTCCATGGTTTATCCTGTGCTAAAATATTTCCTCTGTTAGCAACGCTATCTTTGTGCACACACACCAAAAAGTCTTACTTCCGCTTTTTACCAGGTACCTTTCTCCCAAGGAAGCACTTGCACAGAAAAATAAAAAAGGGATAAGGATAATAAAAATAATATATATTTTTTTTCCATTGGGTTGTCTTTTGTATTCAGTAAAAACATTAACAGGGATTAAGCAGGAAGAAGCAGCAGCTTCCCCAGAACCCCACGATACCCCTGCAGAACCGCTTTGCCACTCTGCAGACCGAAGAAGTAAAACCTAACACCTCGGGGGAGGTACTGGAGAAAGACGAGGCAGCTCAACCAACAAGGGTGGTAACTAGCGCCACCAAGAAAAAGAGGCGCGTGGTGGTAGTGGGTGACTCCCTCCTAAAAGGTACGGAGGCACCCATCTGCCGACCCGATGCGCTGTCTCGGGAGGTATGCTGTCTCCCGGGTGCTCGTATCAGGGATGTTACCAAGAGATTACCTAGCCTCATACGGCCCACAGACTATTACCCACTACTGGTGTTTCATGTGGGTACCAATGATACAGCTGTCAGCAATCTGAAAAACATCAAAAGGGACTTTAGGGCCCTGGGTGCAGCAGTCAAGGACTCTGGGGCACAGATAGTGTTCTCATCAGTGCTTCCAGTCGAGGGGCAGGGACCTGCAAGGGCCAAACGTATCTGGCAGGTTAACTCATGGCTCAGGGACTGGTGCTACAGCCAGGGCTTTGGGTATTTTGACCATGGGGTAAATTTTGAGAAGCCTGGGTTGCTAGGGGCAGATGGCGTGCACCTAACCGAGAAAGGGAAGAAGGTGCTTGGACAAAGGCTTGCCAGACTTGTGCATAGAGCTTTAAACTAGTATTGCTGGGGGAGGGGGAGCACAGTTCAGCCTACTGCTGTCAGCATGGCGCCAGTGCCAGCACCGAGGGTCCAGAGGCTGAGGAAGGATCACAGGTATGTTCAAATGAACTTATGCTGCCACCCAAGAGAACCCCTGTCACTCCAGCCAGCGAGTCGGCTTTGTCGGGAGCCCAGCTAAAGTGTATGTACACCAACGCACGCAGCATGGGAAATAAACAGGATGAACTAGAGATGCGTGTACATGAGCAGGGCTACGACCTTATTGGCATCACGGAGACGTGGTGGGACGACTCCTATGACTGGAGTGTCAACATGGAGGGGTATAAGCTTTTTAGAAAGGACAGGAAGGGGAGACGAGGAGGGGGTGTTGCTCTCTACGTCAGCAACCGGCTGGAGTGCGTGGAGCTTCACCTGGAGTCGGAGGAGGAGCTGACAGAGAGCTTATGGGTTAAGATTAGAGGACGGGGACGGATAGGGGATGTTACGGTAGGAGTCTGTTACAGGCCACCTGGCCAGGAGGACAGAGCAGATGAGGCGCTTTATAGCCAGATAGGAGCAGCCTCGCGGTCACAAGCCCTGGTCCTCATGGGGGACTTCAACCACCCTGACATCTGTTGGAGAGACAATACGGCAGGGCACAGGCAGTCCAGGAGGTTCCTGGAATGCGTGGATGACAACTTCCTCCTGCAGGTGATAGAGGAGCCGACTAGGAGGGGTGCCATGCTTGACCTTGTGCTCACCAACAGGGAGGGACTGGTGGGCGATGTGAAACTTAAGGATAGCCTTGGCTGCAGTGACCACGACACAGTGGAGTTCAAGATCCATGGGGCAGCAAGGAAACCATTCAGCAAGCTCTGTACCCTAGACTTCAAGAAGGCGGACTTCGGCCTCTTGAAGCACCTGATGGGCAAAGTGCCGTGGGAGGTGGCCCTGGAGGGACAAGGGGCCCAGGAAAGTTGGTCCACATTCAAGGAGCACCTTCTCCAAGCTCAGCAGAGGTGCATCCCGACGAAGAACAAGTCGGGCAAAAAGACCAGGAGGCCGGCGTGGATGAGCAAGGAGCTCCTGGACCAACTGAAAATGAAGAGGCTAGCCTACAGAGGGTGGAAGCGGAGACAGATAGCCTGGGAGGAATACAGAGAAGCTGTACGAGTGACCAGGGATCAGGTGAGGAAGGCTAAAGCCCTGAAGGAATTGAATTTGGCAAGGGATATAAAAAGCAACAAGAAATGCTTCTATAGGTATGTAGGGGACAAAAGGAAGTCCAAAGAGAATGTAGGCCCCCTCCGGAAGGATACTGGTGCTCTGGTTACCCGGGACATAGAGAAGGCTGAGGTACTCAATGAATTTTTTGCCTCAGTCTTCAATGGTAAAGCCTCTTGTCTTACCACCCAAGCTGTGGAAAGAACTAGCAGGGACTGTGAGGATGAACCACCGCCCACTGTACTTGAAGACCAGGTTCGAGAACATCTGAGGAACTTGAAGGTGCACAAGTCCATGGGACCTGATGAGATCCATCCGCGGGTCCTGAAGGAACTGGCGGATGAAGTTGCCAAGCCACTGGCTATTGTATTCGAGAAGTCGTGGCGGTCTGGCGAGGTCCCCGATGACTGGAAGAGAGGGAACATAACCCCCATTTTTAAAAAGGGGAACAAGGAGGACCCGGGCAACTACAGACCGGTCAGCCTCACCTCTGTGCCTGGCAAGGTCATGGAGCAGATTCTCCTGGGAACCATGCTAAGGCACCTGGAGAGCAAGGAGGTGGTGGGTGACAGCCAACATGGCTTCACCAAAGGCAGATCGTGCCTGACCAACTTGGTGGCCTTTTACGATGGGGTGACAGCATCGGTGGACAAGGGTCGACCAATGGATGTCATCTACCTGGACTTGTGCAAAGCTTTTGACACTGTCCCGCACGACATTCTTCTCTCTAAACTAGAGAGGCATGGGTTTGATGGATGGACCACTCGGTGGATAAGGAATTGGCTCAATGGCCGCACTCAGAGAGTAGTGGTCAACGGCTCAATGTCCAAGTGGAGACCGGTCACAAGTGGCGTCCCTCAGGGGTCCGTGTTGGGCCCGGCCCTCTTCAACATCTTTGTCGGCGATGTGGACAGTGGCATGGAGTGCACCCTCAGCAAGTTCGCCGATGACACCAAGCTGTGTGGTGCCGTCGACACGCTGGAAGGGAGGGATGCCATCCAGAGGGACCTTGACAGGCTGGAGAGGTGGGCCCGTACCAACCTCATGAAGTTTAACCAGGCCAAATGCAAGGTCCTACATCTGGGTCGTGGCAATCCCAGGCATAAATACAGACTGGGTGGTGAATGGATCGAGAGCAGCCCTGAGGAGAAGGACTTGGGAGTACTGGTGGACGAGAAGCTCAATATGAGCCGGCAATGTGCTCTTGCGGCCCAGAAGGCCAACCGCGTCCTGGGCTGCATCAAGAGGAGCGTGGCCAGCAGGTCGAGGGAGGTGATTCTCCCCCTCTACTCTGCCCTCGTGAGACCTCACTTGGAGTACTGCGTCCAGTTCTGGAGTCCCCAACATAAGAAGGACATGGACCAGTTGGAGAGGGTCCAGAGGAGGGCCACGAAGATGATAAGAGGGCTGGAGCACCTTTCCTATGAGGACAGGCTGAAAGAGTTGGGGCTGTTCAGCCTGGAGAAGAGGAGGCTCCGGGGTGACCTTATAGCGGTCTTCCAGTACCTCAAGGGGGCCTACAGGAAAGATGGGGAGAGGCTGTTCAGGAGGGCCAGTTATGATAGGACAAGGGGTAATGGTTTTAAAATAGAGGGAGGTAGGTTCAGGTTGGATATTAGGAAAAAATTTTTTACTATGAGAGTGGTAGAACACTGGAACAGGTTGCCCAGAGAGGTGGTGGATGCTCCATCCCTGGAGACGTTCAAGGCCAGGTTGGACAAGGCCCTGAGCAACCTGATCTAGTAGGAGATATCCCTGTTCCTTGCAGGGGGGTTGGACTAGATGACCTTTGAAGGTCCCTTCCAGCCCTAACCATTCTATGATTCTATGATTCTAAGCATTCAGTAAATGTTTAGGCTGGGACTGATTTCCGTTGTAATTAATCATGATAGAATTCAGCTCTTTTGCTTGTTTGTTCTTCAAGACCTGAATGAGACTCTTAAGTGGATTAAAAGGCAGTTTCAAAACAAACATAAAGTTCAGTGGTTTAGCATCCCTCTCAGCTGACATGCTGAAAGAAAGTGTGAAAGGAGAATATTTTAACTGAACTCTTTCACTCTGATAGTCAATTTAGCTGAATGATGAATAAATGAAGTAGTTTAGCTCTGAAATACGTTCAGCTGGACTGATAATGTGGCACCTCCGGGAAATGAATAGAGACCAGCCCTAGTCTATGCATAATGTGAGTTAAATGAGCAGAAAATTTTCTGGGTGGAAATATAACACAGATCCTCTATAAACATATTAGAAAGTAGATTTTAGGCATACTTGAATGATTTATATTAGCAGGCACTATGGTATTTATTATCTGCAGAGCAAAGAGGACCTACTATCTGATGAGTTTGATTCACTACCTTCAATCTTCAGGCTCCCATACGCATCCTTTGGCTTTTGCCATGAGCTTGGTATTCAATCTATTCATGGACATCAAAGCGAAACTCAGTTGAAAGGAATGATTTTCACTGTGCATCATGTTGCGTATGTCTCCTTGCTTTCAGTGCAGAAGTGGGAATCTTGTCAGGCTCACTTCACATTCAGCAAACTTTTTACTGAACCTGAGCTGAGATCCGTGTTTTTAGCAAAATTAGAAGCCCAAAAGTTTTATATGTAATTGCACTGTAAACATTTCCTGTTGTTCAGGTAGAAGGTTCTCATGGGCGAGGGATTTTTTTTTGCCATAAAAAAGACAGAAAAATGTGACATGAAAAGCAAGTGATACTCAAGTCATTTATGACTAGGGGAAAGCAGAAACAGTAATATGGGACAGGTTAAGTTAAATTCAATAAAGAGTTGTAATTGGTAAATGAGGCATTTTGACAGGTTCATTTGAACCATTTTACCTTTTGTAATTGTTGAGCCGCATGACTGTATCTGGTATGCAGAGAGCTTAGACCTTAGTGACATGGAAGAGTTTAAAATCAGCTAATAAATAAATTATTATTATCCATAAATTGAGAGAAGGAATAAGGCAGTGAGTCATCCAACAAAAGACAGATGGAAACGTCTGTATCTGTTGGTTGAAGATACGAAGGGTCCCTGGTAAATTCAGATATGACTGAAGCTGACTGTGACATAGTAGGAAGGAATTTGTTCAGTGGGAGCTGAAATGGACTACAGAAAACTAAAGTGAATGGTAAATATGTAATTACTGAGTTCCTTTGATGATCTGCAGAGAAAGAAATTCTCTTCTAGACCTTTACACAGTGGAGGTTTTCATAGATAGCATATGACAATTAAAAGTGCAGTAACCAACTGAAAGTCATTGCCTTATGATGGACGTTCAGTGACCTGCTTACCAGTCATTCTGAAGTGGTGCTATATATGAGAAAACAACATTACACTTGTATTTGTTCATTAGAAGCCTCATCAGAAAGCCACGGGATTGAATGAGCCACAGAAGCTGCAATGCTCTGTCACTCCTCGAGGTGGTTGTTCAAAGACAGTTCCAAGGCAAGTTGCCATGGGAAGCTTCTGCTGTTTTTTTCTCTCTGATGTCTTTATTCTGTGTGTAAACAACAGACCCCAGCCTCTAGAGATATCAGTTCAGCATATTTGAAAAGCATAACAATCAAATTAGGTTGAAAATATACTGTTTCCATTCTTACAAGTCTGAGGGCAGCTCTCTGTGAGAAAGATTTTTATAACATTATGGGGAGCTGTTCAACTTAGTAAAGGAATTAAAAAAAATATATATAATTAGGATTGTCTGTTTCTCCCATAAGGTTAGGATGACCTTGACAAACACTGTCATAACAAACAATGAGTGCAAAGAAAAATTGGGATAAGGAAGTTTTAAGAATCACTCTATTTGATAATCCAAATTCCAGTGAATGCAATTGCTAAAGTCGATTTTAGCAGCTTACAGAACAATATTATAGGCATTGCACCAGTGGATTTGGGGGAATAAAAATGAAACTCTATATGAGATACTACTGAGATTTCGAAAAACAGTCAAGAAGGAGGTTATATAATACAAAGAGAACTAAATTTGGAAAAAATAAACAAACACAAAATACATATATCAGATAGATAAGCAGAGTTTGCTGTGAAGATTATAAAAAGTGAGGTAAGAGAAGGAATTACATAAAGAATAGGGCTGCTTAGAAAATCCTGTTACTAAATGAGTTTCACACCATGATGAACCAGCCCGTGTGAATTACTTCCACTTGAGGGAGAAGAAAAATAGATCTTATAACCATAGCGGCTTTGAGGCAACAGAAGACACTTAAAGACTAGCAGTATCATCCATAAGATAAAAACTTTACTTAAGTACATTTAATTAAAAGAACTCACCAAAACTCCATGATAGACCACTAGGAAGTTAATGCTGTTTTCCTTCTTATCCAGACAGTTTATTTAAAACATTCATCCTCTAACATAAAACAATTTTCTCAGAAGTAGACTCTTACGGAGTTGCCATCTCTATGTTGGTTTCATTGAACTGAATGGATCTGTCTCAGGAGTATATAATTCCCATGAATCAATGTCACAAAAGTCATACTTCAGTTTAATAATTGTGAATCAGCTTTTGGAAGGTATTCGAACTAATTCTGGCATATGCAGAGGAATACTTGGAAACGTTGAGCCAGACAGGGTTGATTTCTGACCTTTCTGAATGACGGTGGCAGGGCTCTGAAAAAGGATCAAGTCCTAAGGATTCATTACCTTGTTCAAATGCTAATTAAGCTACAGGGTAGCGAAACCAGGCCAGCTGACGAGCAATAACCTTAGGGCAATTAGGCTAATACCTGAACCTGCAAGTATCTTCCTCCTTCTTTATGAATTGAATTGTTAGTATTAGCAACCTTCATGCTTGAAAACATGTCTCCTGGCTCCATAAAGTCAAAGCAGTTGTCAAAGAATGGGGATCCCTGTGCAGTCTTGCCAGCCAACAATTTCGTATAACTGCGCCAAGAAAATAGCTCTTTAAAGATGGCTCAACTCTACAGCACTGTTTATATCTGCATCTTCAGCTGACCCTGAATGGTAAACCATAATGTAAGGCCCAGGTTTGACTAGCATTTGATGGTGAGTAGCACTCGTTGCCTTGGATTCATCTGAAGGACGTTGCAGAGCCA
The DNA here is from genome assembly GCF_009769465.1 of Tauraco erythrolophus. Classification (NCBI taxonomy): domain Eukaryota; kingdom Metazoa; phylum Chordata; class Aves; order Musophagiformes; family Musophagidae; genus Tauraco; species Tauraco erythrolophus. The sequence continues at coordinate 30,267,327 of NC_141467.1, forward strand.
AGAGGCTTGTTTTCCCCTGCGCTGTTTTATTTCAGAGCGTGTCTCTCTGGATGCGCTCTTATTTCTCTTAGTTGTTATTAAAATCAAAAATCTGCTTTAGATTTGAATTAGAGAAATAGATTAGGAACAGAGAATAAATGAATCAATTTAATATTTGAATGAGATGACTTGATCAAAATTATTTATAATGTTTAAAAAAGAGAGAGGAGAGATATGATAATACCTTATTCTTTTATTAGGCTTTGGAATCACGTTAGCCTAATAATATACCCTGTGACTGACCCCTGAGATATGGAAACATCTTATAAGGATTTACTGATTTATTTGCGTAATGACTTGCAGGAAGCAAAAATTCTTGCAGTCGTTATGCAGAAATGGATCTGAGGCACCACTCAAGTAACCTGTCAGACTCGTACTTGTAGACTGTGGAAGAGAGAATTGAATCGAGATTTTGTGAACGCCAGACAAATAAGCTCAGGACCGGTGGGTTAAACTTAACTGCAGAACATGCCAGGTCAGGTATTTCATACTAAATTCCACCTTCAGTAGAAGTGAAATAGGAGTTAGCACTCTGTCATCAGGTGCCAAAACGTGGGAAAGAGCTCTGCCAAAGGACCAGGCATGGAGGGAAGCTTTAGACAAGTTTTAGTTGCACGTGCAGCGCTGCTTTGGAATACACATGTTTGTAAGCAAACAAAATATTAGATGGGAGACCATCTGAATCCAGAGGGGAATAATTTTTGTTTGTCATTCACAGGGTGCTTCGATTAACTTTTTTTTCTTCTTTTCTTTGTTTTTTCCTTATTTTTCATTTTCATGTCTCTCCACTTACTTTTTCTGGCCATGAAAAGATACAGAAGTGCCAAAATACCAGGAGGGAGACTGTTCTTCTGGTATTTATAGCTTGACTGAAAGCAGGAGTTAATGGAAATTTTGCTTTTAAAAAAATAAAAAGCTTACAAGAAGAAAGTCTATATAAAATGTTTTAAAGGCAAACAACTTTACTTAGAATTTGCAACTAATTATTTAGGATTTGAGTAACTGGATCCTATCAGGAGTTAGAGGCGGGGGCAGAGTAATCTGATTAGTGATACACATTTAGCAACAGTTTTTTTCATTTATAAAAAGTAAACGTTTCACAGATGGTATTCAGTATCAAAGTCTATTTGTCCTCACACAAAGTACTAAGCCTTCAGAAGGTCCATACCCAGTTAATAAAAATCTAATTATTGAATGAAAACAGAACATGAGATAAAGCACTTAAAACTGTGGCAGTTGGAAGGTTATCTCCATTAGATGCCAAGATAGCTAGTGTCTTTTGGATGCCTTGTAAGTAATGCGTTCTTTCATCCTTAGGATGGCAAGATCTTTGCAAAAAATGACTGAACTAAACTCCGAGATCTACAATAAATAAAAATACAAACAGTAAATAAAAATATTGATAATGATTTATTAATGAATAATAAATACAGCTGGCCACAGTAAGCTGTAGAAATTGATGTACCTGCTCAGGGTGAGGCCTGTGTAGTCCCATATGCTGTCTGTGCCAGAAGCCAGCATCAGCTGCTATAGGGGAACAAATAGGAGAGGCAGGATAAGTTGACCAACCTATAGGTCTCATCATGGGGATTTGGTAGCTGTAAATCTGTGTATTTATTTGAAGCACGAAGCTGAACAGCTGGTTCCATACTTTCAGTTCTGTCAATTGTAATTAATGACATATATAACCTGATTGTTGATATTAATGCCATTTCTAAGTATGTATATATCTATTTATGAGTCTTCAGTTTCTTACTGCTTTACAATAAGTATTACAGTAATTTTTATAGCTTTCTTTTAAATTTACTGATCTTGACAGATCAGTAGCCATTCTGCTTTTTAACTGTTCAAATGTATAGTACCTATGCATTTTGTTGGCAGTCTCCATGAATATCTTTCCTATCTGAAGTTTTGTTCAGGAGTGTTTGCCTAGTGAAAGTGAAAGTCCCATCATTATTTACAGTTCTACTTTGTGTAGCCTTCAAAACAAACGGTTTTTTGAAAGCCTCATTTAAAAATCTAGTAAAAAAATTGCTTGTAAAAGAGGCTTAAATTCATGTTCTAGTCAGTGTTTGAGAAGAATCCATGAGTCATTTCTGTAATAAATTTTATTCTGATACAAATTTTGTCTTTTGGGGCTCATATCCACAAACTTTTTGCTTGAAACAGCTTTATCTTTTTTATATAAGGAAAGTCAGATATAAAATTAACCCAGCCTGCTCCATTAAGTACATTCCTTAACTTTCAGTTGGATTCCAGTCCTGATATTCAGAGATACTTGGGAATCTAGTATTTGCTCAAAATTCAGCATCATTGTTTTAATACAGCAATTGGGAAAAAAAAAAAAAGTGAAAAGTCATTGCATTGATCTGGGAAGTCAGATCATTAAATACATGATTTTTTCTAAAAAATAGACATCTTTTATCCCTGTTTATTTCAGTTCCCGGGGAGAAGACAAAGATATTGAACACTACATAGACATTCACATGCTCATGTATATTACGCAAGCACAGAGGACGTGATGTAGGTACAAGGCGAAAACTGTTGCTATAACAAGTTGTCCCTAATGATTGCGTCCCAGCAGGATCCTACAGCGTAGGCAGAGCATTGGCATATCCTTATTCTGTGTCTCCAGCAGTGGGAGAACCAAACAGAGGGAGTGCTCTCCAGCTTCCCGTCTGCTTCTAGACAAGGCTTGACAAGTGCTGGAATTTCTCTGGCCGTCTCTTCTGGGCCAAATGGCACTTTCTTTATTGCGGGAAGGAACAAGCTGAAGGTGATGTGGGGGAAACTGGCAGGAGATGAGCAGCTGGTAAAAAGCAAGTGTTGTCAGTATCCGTAGGAAATAAAGCTGTTCGTGTTCCCAGGTCACAGAAGATTGGTATTGACATTCTCTATAGAAATACCTTTGTTATAATACACACTCTTGGTACTTTTTCAGCTGTAGTTTCTGTAGAAAAACCTATTTTTCCTTCATTTGTTTGCATCTTACAGGAGAAACAAATAGATGTTTTCTCTTTTGCCAGTTTGCCATTCACTGCATCAATGAATTAATTTATGTTACCCTCTGTTTTCTTTTTAGCATATTTTAAAGGTACGTTTCAGGGCTTTGGAATTCTTGTCACAGGATTGATTCCCAAAATTGGGATATATATGTTTTGAGTATGAAAAAATACGGACGGTTGAGTTGCACACTGTTAGCCCTATATTAGTAGGATATTTATTTTGTTTGGTTGCTTTCCGTACTAAAGTGGCTTTCAAGTTTACCCCTGGTTAGCAAAATACTCCTCATTTACATCATCCATCCTTCCCGAAAGATGATTATTATTTTCAGCTTCTGAGTAAGAAATCAGCAGCACTGAGTTGCTGGCTGGCAAGATCACAGAATTGTTATTTTCCATTCATTTGAGAAGGAGAAAAGACAGGGAAGTATAGAGATGCTTTTCAAGTTGCCTTACAAAAGAAGCGCAGTAACAAAAGCGATCTCAGCATCGTGGTATCACAGCTGCCAAAGAGAGCCCTCTGCTGCCACGAAGAAGTTTAACACAAGGATCTGCTGAGGCAAGAATTTCAGTCTGCTTGAATGCGAGTGTCAAATGTGTTTGGAGAACATTCTTCTTTCTTAGAAGATGAAAAAAACATGGCTCACCTAAAGCTGCTTTGAATTTACCTTGCCCCAGCACCATGTGGAAAAAAGAATGTGTGTGTGTGTGTATATATATATATATGTGAAATATATATGGCTTTCTCTAGGTGGAATAACACCACCTATTTAGTGTGATTACAAGATTGTTTTGATCATAGTTATTTTTAATCTCATACACTTGTAGTGATGCCTTTTACTGTTTTATTTCCCAGTGCAGATTCCTAATGGGGATAATTAATTTGCGTTCTGCAGAACCCGGGTGGTCAAACATGGTCATGCTGCTCTGCCGAGGCACTCCCCAACAGACAGCTCTGCATTCATAAGCCTGAGCTACCTCCCTTAGCAAAAGTCTATTATCTAATAATAGATTACTTTAAAATAGACTTCAAGTTTTAAAACTTCCGATGGAATGTAAGGGCTTCATGCCCAACACACTTGTGTTAGATGGCTGACTTTCTGTATCTCATCTCCTGCCTTTTTTTTTTTTTGTCCTGTGCATTGTTAATGGACAGTCTGATCTTGAAAATAGTTCATAATGCTTACATGCAGAGTCAGTTGTTGGTGAGCTGTATGCTCTTGATGCTTTAGCTTTTAATGGTGGAATCGGTTCTGACTGGTGAAGTTAAGTGGGAGAAATTACGAAAGGGATGGCAGCAGGATTGCTTTTAGTAGTAACTTTTTTTCAGTGGAATTCACAGAAGTCCTGATAGGGATTTTTTGTCATAGAAGGCTTTCAAGGAAGGAGTTAAATCTTCTTTTCTGTTTTACTGTTGGGACTATGTAAGTGGTAGACTGTCAAACGCATAAAGTTGGAAACTATAAGATTTCAACTGTGTGTTAAATATTACTTTAAAACCCATGTGTTCTTCATGCAGCCCAGGTTCTCTAAAGCAATGTTCCTTTTTGTTCCCTGAAACGTAAGCCATCTGGAGATGGAACACAAGTTAAGCTTGCCTTACAAAATGCCACTTTGTCCTTTTCCACTTCCTCTTTATGTCACAGCCACCAAAGTTCTGTGTCTGCCACTTCTTGTAACAGGAATGACACTAATTCTGTGACTTCTTGAGCAGGAGAATGGTCGTATCTATTCCTAATTTCAAGTGACTCTTCCATACAAGTGCAGACACAATGCTAAAAGCCATTGCAAATGCAAGAATAAATGGCACCAGCCAGACTGATCTTTACTGTTCGTTGCATATTTAAAAAAAAAAAAAAAGGTGGGGGAGAGGAAATAAGAAATGCTATTTTCTCTTTAAAAAACAACCAACCCCTAGATAATTGTATTCTCTGACAAAGCTACACTTAGGAAATTGGTCTATTTTTAAATATTCCCAGTGTACTGTGAGGGCTTTGTATCTGTGTAGATTTTGACCCAACAGGCAGAGTCAAATTCATCAAGTTCATCATAAGCACCCTGCATTCTGCAAAGATATCAAATAAAATTCTAGATTTCCTGATTAGCAAAGAATATCATACCCTCTGACCCCAGAAAAACAACATTTAGTTTCTTAGTAATGGGATCTCAGCGGGCCTTGCTTGTGACAAGAGTAAAAGTTATTTTCTCTCCCTGTTATGTTTCTTTAGCAAATGTTTTAAAAATTGCTTGAAGAACCTAAAAGGTCATTTGAAAGTCTTATTTTTATTGTCACTGCCTCCAAAATACATTCCATAACTCAGTTTAATGTGATCTGCAGCAGGCCAAGAGTTTTACAAGCCAAGATATTATGTCTAGTCCAGTTAGAGACACGACAGAGTTCAGTGAAGAGGGGAGAGTGAAGATCTAGTTTGAGAAATGTAATTTTGCAATGCCTATAAAACATGGAAGGAGAATACCTCTCTGCATTCAATTTTGATGACTGAATGTGTTTGTGGCCTTTCATAAGGTAAAGGAACCCTACCAAGTGCCTTATGAGGAAACAGACAAATGTCTGAGGACATCTGTTTAACAGCATGTCAAGACAAGGTTCACATATTTCCCAGAGTAGTCCCTGCTCCTGTAGATAACTCGACTTTCTCCTGACTTCATCGCCCACAAATCTCCATATTCTACAAGCCAGTGCAGAGAATAGTGGGGCAGGAACTTTTCCTTGTGTTACTACTGATACCGCATCCATCCGCTTTGTCTTCAGATGAGGAAATGTACTGTAAGTAATTTGCACATGTTAGATATAATTTTCGTATAAAGAGACCCTTTATCAGGCCACTTTCCTCTCCCTAAGTACAAAATACTTCAAAGTACAAGTAGATCATCTGTGTCAGACTGGCCTGTTGCATCGTAGGGGCAAGAATTCACTCATTTGAGTCTGGAATCTGATTGATTTGTTTAATTACAGCTGCGTATGTCTCAGCAATTTGTTAAGTATTATTCCTACTTGTTTTGCAGTGGCAGAAAAAGTACAAACCCGGGGTTGGCCTCCATTGTGTGAGTCATACAGCAAACCCAGAACAGGGCACTTGTCCTTGTCATGTGCTGCATACAGTATTTCTTTTTTTCAGTCATCTGAGGGTTATACACGAGATACTCAGACTAAGACTTTAGTATGTTTGGTAGGTAGGTATCTGGAAATTGACAGACAAATCTTGCTTATGTAAAGAAGACTTTTCTTCCTTGTTTTTCCATGAAGATGGTTTCTACCATGGTATTCGAACTCCTGATTATGACTTCCAAATATAAACCCCCTTTTTTTTTTTCTTCAGAGAGTCCTATATGTTATTGTAAATCCATTTGGCTTTTCCTAGTAAACTACTAATCCCATAACTCAGGCTGATGGAGGAATTTAGACAACTGTATTCTGCTTGGTGGAAGTTACAGAGGCACACATTTCCCTTTCAGTTGTTAGACAGAGTCTCAGTCCCAGTTGTTTGTGCAGTAGTAACTGTACTGACCTGAAAAAGGCTATTCCAGATTTACATTGTCATAAATAAGACCAGAATTTTGCTTATTCCGGTACATGGCCCGCATTAGCAGACCACCTCCTATTAAATGTTTACAAACAGGAATAACAATTGCTTGTTCCCTCACTCTTCCTGAAAAGAAAAATAGCTATGTTTTACAGTGGTTATTGTGCTCAGTTTGCAAATGTGAGTGATCCTGGTCTGAGAGAGTTGAGGATATGTTTGAGAACAGTCATGGATACGTTTGGTTTGACACTTCTGCAAAAGTGTCTAAAATGTGGAAACTCATTCTGCATTCAGTTACCTTCACTTTTGCCTTCAGTGGGGAGATGTCATGTCATCTAGACAGCTATCCTGTGAAAGTTCGATGTCCTGTACACATATTTTTTCTCTCATGATGGACAGTTTCCTTGGTTCAACAGTATAGCTGCTATGGATAATTCAAGTCCACAAAGGAGGAATACTTAGGGAGCAATGCCCAATCCTACTTTTGAGTCTGGTGACAGAGACCTTTGGCTGATCTCTGATAAGCTCTTCTAAAAATCAATTGTATTAGTCTATGTTAACATGAGTCTACTTTTTGATGGCCAAGCTAGCTATGGTCTGCGTTTGGCTGCATGTTATAGAGGATACAGAAAAAGATATGTTTAGGGGAGAGGCAGCACAGGCAGGTAAGCAGGTGAACTGCACAGGACAATCTTTGCTTTTAACGAGACTGCTGTATCTTTCTTGTGTTTGTTCTTTCACTCCTGATACAGTTAATTTTGATATAGAAATAAGCATTGCGTCATTCACTGAGAACTTAAGACTCTAAAGTATTTCGTAGCTTATGTCTAGAAATCAACATTTGTCACCATGGACATTTGGATATCAAATTTAAGAAGTATAAAAGGCTGCCAGTGATGAGGACTGACTCAAAATTCCATGTTGGGTATTCTGCACCATGGAGACCAGAGCATGTTTTGAAGTGTATTCCTGTTCTGGTGGTACTTTTTTAGTCTTTCTTAATCTTAGGTTTATCAGTTGCATTTAACCTTGTAATGCTTTAAGCTAAACATTGTTAAACTTGGAAGATGTTGATCAGTATCGTAGGAAAAAGTGGCTGTCATAACAGGCTGTCATGCAGACTCCTACTGGTGTTTATTAAGTATGCAGATACTGCAGAAAACAGAACAGGGCCTTGAAGAAAAGCTTTCAAGTAAGGGTTTGATAATGGAGGGACAGTTACACATGTGGCACTTCCAGCTCATTGATTAACCTCAGCAACTGGTGAAAGCGGTTTGACTATCAAAAATAGATCACATTCGTCCTACCTGCGTGGTATCAAATGTTTGACTACACCGTATTTTCCCTTTCTCTAATCCTGTTTTTTGTACCAAGCCATTCTCTCCTCTCACTCCCGCTAGACCCTTGAGTGTGACCACCCAGTTTCAGTTACATGCACTGAGTATCTTAATAAGTTAAAGGTCTTAATTATGCTAGATGATAGCGAGGCAAGAAGTCCTTAACGTCTGTCTGCAATTAGTTTCGCTAAGTTTCCTCTAGACTTGTTTATTTTGGGGCTCCAAATATATTTTGTTCAACATGAAGTCATTATTTATGTTTTGCATGCAGCTTAAACTTCTGAATGTGCGTTTTGTACTTGAGGAACATCAGTATGGAATAAATACCCACCTGTGTCTTGACCTAAAGCCTATTCACCTGAAAATTATGACATCAGAAAAACTAGGAGTGCACTAATGCTCAGTGTGTGCAGTCATGTAGTCACTTGTTTCTGAATAAAAAAGGCAATCACAAATTTTAAAAGATTTATGTTGGGGCTAATGTTCAGAACACTTCATAGAAAATTAAGAAACAAGATTTTGGCCTAGATTTATCATTTAAATTCAACTAAAACGCTGCAGACAATGCTGCATAGCAAAGAGGACACGAATGCAGCTAGGATGGGGGAACTTTACAGAAGAAAGGGGAGCATGTATGAAGACAACAGTTTTAATTATTTGAATCAACTCTAAAATAGTCACATTTTTAATCTTTTAACTTTTGGGGTTGTTTTTTTACACCTTTAAAGAGTCACGTAGGATTTAATAATGATAAATTCAATTGAGCCCTATAAAGATCCAAAAGCACTTTTAAAAAATCTTTATGAAACTATAAAATAATAGGGCAGATGATACTTTCTATGGACTGAAAGTCAACTGTTAAAATTTCAAAGAAAAAAAGAATCTTAACATGCTGTGATATTTTTCCTTCAAAGGCTAAGTGTCAATGACAAACATTTTTTTGCTGACTTTGGAGTTGCTGGGTACTTGATGCTCCCATGGATTTGGCATAGAGCATTACTCGGTATTTCTGAACTTGAGGCCCTGAGTACATAGCAACTTGTGATTTGACACAGCTTGCATGTTAACAGGGCTTTTTTCAGCTGAAAGGCTTGTGTAATTATCACTTCTAATTGTTTGCATTTTCTTTGTTTTTGTTTTTGGGTGTTTTTTTCCTCTGCTTTTGGAATTTATGACCATCCAGTGAGAAGGACACTAAAGAGCGGACTGACACCAGAAGAAGCCAAAGCACTGGGCCTCATCAGCACCTCTGAGATGCAGGTTTGACGTCCCAGAGGTGGCGACAAGAAGAGCCGTTCATCTGAAGCACACAGGCTGACAACCCTCTGGTCTGGCATTGACCTGCCAGCCTCCTCTGCTGCTCCCAACATCCCGTCCTCTGTTAGTTCGATTTTAATAAGCAACAAAAAGCAAAACCCCACAGCCAGGGCAGAAGAAGGGTGTGCCACAGCTCAGCCCAACGTCCGGACAGTAACTGAGGAAGCGTTTGAGTGCTTGTAGGTGAAAGCATATGGCTGCTGCTTCTCATGGTGTGGGTAGAAGGGGGCGTTCTCCAAGTTATCTGTCATTATGTGAGCTGTGTTTACGTTGGCTTTCCTCATGCCCTGTTTTGCTCATTGTAAATGTGTGGCATTTTGTCAATGCAAGGAACAGTCCTTAAAGAGGCAAAATAACTCCTGTTACAGCAACCTTAATTTTCCTGAAGAGGATTCATTAAGCAAAGACGCACAGTCTGTGCAACCTTGTGGTTTGTTGGGGTTTTTTTTATTATTTTGCCACCAAAGACTGTAAAAATGTACATGTACCTTTGTATATGTACAGAATGAATGTGTGGACATGTGTGCCTGTATCTATACACATACAGTCATGGTGTGAAATCATGCTCCTGCTGAAGCTAGCTGGACCATGATTTTCACTCTGGGGCCTTACCGTTCTACCTGGACAGGAGGAAGAGGATGTCTTTTTTGTAGGAACTCAGTGTTATTCAATGGGATTCACCCTGTGGGGCAGGAGATGGCTTGCAATAGAGGTGGAAAGTTTAGGATCTTGAATTTATGTATGTTAATACACACTCATACTGTACATAGCAGCATGCACATAGAGGAGAGGACATAGAACACCTCCCTCTCGTTTGAGCTGTGGCTGTACCGTGCATTTGTACAGTTCTGAAGAGATCTATGCCAACAATTTTACGTGTTCGATAAATGCATTCAGATGCTAAGATCAAGAAGTTTTGTTCACTTGCCTCTGCCCTTCATGCTGCTTTTCTCTGCTGCAAGATAATGTGGTGGTGATTTTATTTCAAATTAATGGATCTGAATATGAAATGGCCCTGCTAAAAGCCTGCTGTGTTTTGCTGTTCTTTACTTTTTTTTTTTTTTTGTGATTATCTTTAATGCAAATGGAGAGGGCACCACAGTGAACACTCCAACACGTTTGCCCTTATCTTGCTGTTTTATAACTGACTTTTGTAACGGCTCTCAGCATGTGCTTGAAGTCAACTCATCTGCCTTTAAGTGGAGGACATATATAGCAGTGAAAATGAATTGAACACAGTCAGCCTAGCCCGTGCTGAAACCTTTTGAAGAGAACTGCAAACAACAATAACGTAAAAGGGAACTTTTTAAGCCAAAGTCTGTATATGACTAGTTGATCCTCAAGGGTGCACAAGATTATCTCTTTCCATTGCCTTAGCCTCTAAGATTAAGGGTGGGTCTGCACAGCAGTAACAGCTGAGGCTTCCTTCAAGCTAGTTAACTGAGAAACTGCAACAGTTCAGTCATACTAACAGAATTCAATTTTGGCTGCAAAACACAATTGAAAAGTCGGATTAATTAACAGTCTGTGCTGGGCTCCTAATGCCATAGCTTCTGGCATGTTGCTTCTGGCACCCAAACTAGGTCAGGTACTTCAAGTTATTCTACTCTACTCTCATTAAGGACAAGATAGTCGCAGAAGATTGTTCAGGCTAGTTGAACCAAACACAGTAAACCTTTGAAACCTCAGTCGTCCATCACATCACATTGAGCACAGCATCCAAGTGATGAGAAAACCAGGTAGCTGACAACACCGCAACGAGGTCTGCGGCTGAACATCCTGTCTATGCTGTCCACCCTCTTGATCATAACATTTCATTCTTTATCTGCCGTTGCCTTGGATCTTCACGTGTCAAAGTCCGTGGGTAGCAAGTCACTAATGAGCAAATGTTCTTAAGGACAGCATTGAGCTTGATGTGTTTTCCCCCTCAACTTCTTAAAAAGTCGATTTTACATGTAGGCAGAAGGCAGTACTGGTGTAATTAATAAAATGTGTATTTGAAAGCTATGGAAAGGAGGAAGCTGGTTAGGAAATAGGAGAGATATAATTAATTTCACTGTAAAATAAGCAAGACCAAGAGCATCTGGATTTTAAAGTGGATCTTTATCCACTCACCACTATGGACTTTTTAAATCTCTCCTAAGGATGCTTAGAACAAAGAAATGAAGGTAATGGGGGTTTGTGGAGGTCTTTGAGGTCTGAAACAAGAGGAAGACACCCTGAATGTAATGGTTATGTTGAACTGTGATATTTGTTAAGTGATAAAAGAAGCAAAAATGCAACAAAACACATTTATGCTGACAGAGGTCCTGTATTTTATTGGAGGGAGGAAATCAAACACGTTTTTAAAAATGAATATTTTAATTAAAATATGCTGAATGTGCAAAGTAGGTGGCTGTTGGTGACCACTTGCTAGCAGGAGACAAATTTGTGTTTCATTTAAACATAGTACAGCACCTGTGTCTGAAACATAACATAGCTGATGAATTACTAATAGTTGGGCATATGTGTTTTCCAAGAACTGTGCAAAAATTGTGCAAAACTTCATATGCTTCTTATCAAGGAGAAAATTAAGTGTAGGGAATAAGGTTAGAATAAGTTCAGAAAAAAAAGCCGGTTTCTTTCAGATTCTCTGGTCTTATATGTGAAGCATATTCTTCCTTGTCTGTTTTTCCATTATGTTTGTTTTTCTGTTCCTGCTCTCTGTAAAACCAATACCAATTTTTCTGAAGGATAACTTAGTCTTCTTTATGCAGTAGTGTAGAGTCAGATTAATTCCACTGTCCTCAGTGTTTATTGCAACAAGCACATCCAATACAGTAACAATGCAATAACTACAGCAAAAAATATTTCCATTTTGATTGCTGATATAAACGGCCAGCTGCCAATGTGCTAATCTGTAAGGTGGCAGCATTTCCTCCGGAGTCTGCTAGCGCATCCTGACTGTGGGAATAACGTTTGTTCCCCTTCATCTAACTAGTAGATTCCAGATGAAGTGGAGGAGTTGGTTATAATTGCATGCATTTGTCTGTCTGTCTAATCAGGTTGTAACCTTCAGGTTTGGAGTTGCTGCCTGCCCCTCCAGCATCAAAAGAGCCCACCATAAGGATGTAACACTTGTTTTAAAACGTGTGTGAGATACGGATTGGTTTTGTGACAAATATAAAGGTCTTGGAAACACAATGTAGTAACACATGTTCCCATTTCTCAGTTAGAGATCCATGAAGGCTGTTCTTAAACGCTTGCAGTCACAATAACTACCTCTCTTCTCTTTCCCATAGTACCAGTCAGCTGCAAATGTAGTGCCCAGAGTTTTGTGTCTCCACCAAGCTCTCAGAGTCGCTGCTGGTGTTCATTTCAGCACCCATCTGCTGCCAATAACTTGTCTGTCCGTCTACCACCATAATGCCTTCCTGATTTGGATGCTGAGGTAAACTTTAGCATACGAAATGGCTGCCAAAGGGAAGCTATCCTAATTTCCTTTCATCTCCCTTGGTGTTTAAAAGCAGACTGCATACAAATACTTTGTATTCCCTCGCTCCCAACTGAGGGATAACTCTCAGTAGCAGTTATGTGGCTGTGGTGAAGAATCACACCCAGGGAATGCTGTGTGCCACAATTGAGAGTGAAAGATCCCTCACAAAAATTAAATTCATCACTCTTCACCTTTCAGTAAAGGCCAGGCACCAGGCTTATGGATTCCAGATGTTTTGTAGCCTCTTGGCTGCTACATGTAACCCTTCTGTTTGATAGATCCTTGTCCATAATCCAAAATCAACAAAAAAATAGTGGTTTAATGAGGGTCTTTCTTGCTCCGATAAATACTGGAAACAGCATCAAAAGCAGTTTTCAAAATGCATTTCTTTTTCTCTTTTGACCCCCTTTTATTGTAAATCTCTGCACTGATTGACTCTGTCAGTGAAATAAGGCATCAGGCTTGTAGGTAGGCAAGACTTTGGCTTTAGCTTAATAGAAAGTCACATGTGAATATCTAGACAAGGGTTCATACCCTGATTTAACAGAAATTTGGAGTTAGAGTCTTGATGTGACTGAACAGCAAGGGCCTCCTGCAAGGTGCTCCATTCGCCCTCAAGGTACTGGATAATGTGGCAGGACAGCACTATAAATCCCTGGTGTGCTATGCTCTGAACATACCCTGGAGAATGCTAAAAGCCATTGAAAATTCACAAGTGAGGACCGCAACATCAACTGCAAACCTAAGGGGCACGATGCCGCTGTAGGTGCAGTAAATGGTTCCTTTTGTCCGGCATCCACTCTACACCAGCATCCCCGGTACTGTAACAAAAGCAAGCCACTATCCAAAATGCTTTAGAAACCATTTGTCTGATGGCAGTAGTCTGGATTCAGGTGTGTATATGCTGTGTGGTTATTGTTTTTACGCTTTGGTTTCACTGAGATGAAATGGGGATGAGGTGGCAGCCTACCAGTTTCACATCCTTTATCCTCCCGCTACAACTCGTAGGCAGGTGAACGTGCTGCCCGCCTTTGGCTAAGGGATGTGCAGGAATGCAGTGTCAGACAGAAGCATGAGCATACTCCTCTCTCTTTTTCCCTCACATGTGCTTACTACACGCTCCTCTCGTTACCTTCGAGGCGGGTCGTGCGTGCGTAGGCAGAGCCTGACCCTGCGTAGCATTCGGGTGATGGCTCTGCCTTTCCAGCATCAGGATGCAAGAAACACTTGCCTAAAGCTGTAAGGACCATGGCTGTGCATGTTTCTCCATAGGGACAACTGCCAGGTGCTTACAGGCTCTGAAAGAAAATAAACTGAAGCATTTTTGAAACAGAAAATGTTTGGTATGGGCAGCTGTTGCAAATGATTTGCGAATGCTTGAACGAAAGTTCAAGACCTGCCTTCCTCTTTTTTGACTGAGGTAGCAACTGGCTCAGTTGGCAATTCGGATGCAATCCCAAGAGGTTTCTGGCAAGCAGTTTACTAGTTACATAGCAAGTAATTCAAGGAGTTTCAGAGGTGTTGTATAGTTTTGTGTTTACTCAAAAAAAAATTAAAATTATTTCTAATTAGTCCATTTCACATTGAGTGGCAGATAGAGGTATATTTTGTTTAATCACGATCTAATACAGAGGCCTCTGTGAAAGAAAAGGTTTATTTGTAGCATTGGGTGCATTTCTCCTTTTTAAAGACTGTCTTTGCGCATATAGTGTCCTTTTTTTGTGAGCTGGGAATTGTAAAAAAATGTAAAGTAGAAAAGGACGTGTTTCTTAGACGGAGAAATACTGTAAAATTGTGTAAATGTCACTACTCATGTTTTCTCGTGTTCTGTGTAGCATAGTGTAAAATAGGCTTTCCAGCAGTGTTGTTCTGTGAATTGTAATTTAAAAACCAAGCCATGCATGGTCAGAGATATTATCTACAGGTCCTTTTGGTTGAGTTTTTGTTTGTTGTTTTCTCATTTTAGGTAAATTTGTTTTATGTTAAATTTAATTGTCCATGGAACTGCATTTTTTTGTTTCTCAGTTTTATTTCATAAGAACTTGAATTACTCTGTAAGATTTTATTACACATGAAGCTCACCTACTGTTTGTATTGATCCTTCAGAAGCTCTGTCACATTTAGTGTAAACCGGGGGGATTTTCTTTTTAACATGCCCCTCATCTGCCTCTTCTCCCCTCACTTTTCTGTCTGGAAAGATGCAATCACACTTTTTTTTTTTTCCTGTGCCATGCAGGGTCAATATGGAAAACCAACTGCAGACCTGTGTCCAAAATTTCTTGGTATAAAGTAGTTAAAAAGCTCACCTCTACAGCAGTATATAAACACATCTTGCAATAAAGCTTTATAAAGCACTGACTGAGCTGGTTCTGGTTTTGTTGATGAAGCCCATCATGGGAGCTTTGGTGGGAAGTGGAGGGGAAGTGGGGGGTCGTGGGTTGTTTTTCCCATATCCTCTGAGTACCTGCAAAGCCACTATGTGGACAACAAAACGGCTGCCACTAAACCAACTGGGTGGTTTGATCATAAAAAGCTGATCTTTTACCCCTGGTTTCACAGTTTGAGCCTAATTCCTAATCTTGAGTGAAGAAAATGAAAACGTGTCTCTGGTTCTCAAGGATTTCAGTAATCCAGCCCTACAAATCCTCACTGCACATACAGGGTTCCTGCTTGCTGCCATTGGCTTGCAGTCCGTTCCTGTCTTAAAAACACTCTGAGCACAGAGCACATTGTGTAAAGGTATGAGATTTATAGAAGCAAATAGAAATAAAATGAAAGACTACTTGTGTGCAGGGGAGCGTTTCAGATTGCCTCTGCGTCAAGACGTGAAACACTCGCCGTGTCTGCCAGGGCTTCATAACTGTAGAGGTGGCCAGTAAACGAGACGTGCCTTTAACTTGGCTGAAATACGTTTCATGCATCACCGTGGTATGTAATTTTCGGGTGGCCGCCTTTGAGCGCATCCGGACAGGCAGTGGTCTTGCAGTTTTCTCTATTTACTGGTGTCTGATTCTTTCTCTTCTTGCAATTTCCTAGCGCTCGAGAGAGACTGAGTTGACAAACGGGACAGCCCCAGCCCTATGGAGGGTGAGCTGTAGCACAGGGACCCCCAGGTTCAGTGACTACAATGAGGAGAAGGGTCAAAGTGACGTGTAGAAACTCAAAGTTCTGAGCCCTGCAACAAGCCACTCACAAGTAATTGTTCTATAGAGGTGCACACATAATAAGGTCAAAATACATTATTCAAAGACAGCTACATGTTTATAGCAGCATCCTGGAAGATAAAGTGGGTTAACTGGGAGTCTGAGAGAGAATTTTCACCTGTGGTTTCTGAGGCTGTAGGAGCTGATATAAAATGCTAGGTATGTACACCTCCATAGGGAAAAACACCGCGTTCCTCCTTTTTAATTAATTTTAAAAGTTATTTCAAATAAAAAAGGTGTCTTTTGGGATATGGCTGCATCCTTGAAAGAGCTGCTTAGCATTCCAGATGCACTGGTGTAAAGTCTAGAGGATGAAAGGCTACTAGCCAGAAATGTGGTAATGCTTTTAAAAATAAATATATAAACCAAGTTTATTGGCCAGACACTTTTCTTTTCTATCACAGCATATCCATTAGCAATTCTAAATTCCAGATGTGCAATGACAATGCGTACATATATTTTTCAGACCTGGTGCCGAGTCAGAACTCGTGTGTTGTCACAGAGAGGCCTCTGGCCTGTAGTCAGGGAACGAGTAAGTATGCAGATTATCCATTGCACAGCTGCATGCCCTGGTTTATGGAACCTTCAGAACAGTTTGAGAACACACAACTAAAGAAAAAAAATACATTTTTTCCCTATTATAACTTCTCCAAGTTTTCTGATGGGAATGCGGTTTGGAAAAGGGAGAGGGCTGTTCTTGAAGCTTTACCTCTTGCGAGTTTCTTAGCAGGAAATGAAGAATGACGGCTGTACTCCATTAGTCAACTATCTGATGAGACAGACCTCTGCTAGGAAATCCCAAAAGGAAAACAATCTACGTGAGGTGTCTTGTCACTGAGGGCCTCTCTTCCCAGCTTTTCCTGAATGATTTTTGAGCAGGACTCATCCATCTGTGGAGGTATTTTGCTCAATAATAGTGCTTTTCATTTCCCAGGAGTCAGAGGGGGCTGTTCTTCCCGGCATCCACCCCTCTCCCACTGCTCCACTGAGCTTGCTCTCTTGCTTACGCTGAGTCAAGTGCCTTTTATTTATTATTTGTTTGGATCTATCTGGAAAACACCGTGCAACATGTCAATGTACAGAAGATGTATACCAGCACTGTGGAGGGTGCGACCCTTTCAGTGTCCCAAATGGAGGTCCTAGGATCCCCAGGCACATCCCGCACCATTATTTCTGTAATGGTGACCAGAAATTTCAGCATATGTTAAAATCTTACAAATAAGATTATAGCCCTCTCTTGGTGAGTGTTCAGATCTCTCTGCCTAGACAACAGAAAAAATGACTACTTTTAACTTTTATGTATTTTTTTCCTTTATTTGATCCATACTTAAGGTAATATAAGAAGACTAGCAGTTGACAAGCAACAAAGAAAAAGAAAATACCAGTGAAATCCAACAGCACTTGAAACTGGACAAGCTTGAAGGCAAAGGTGAGGTCAAAGCCATGTCATAGCCTCCAGTAAACATTGTACTGGATCTGTCTCCAGGCAACATTAGCCAAGCCTGTCTTGGAAGAGCTCCACATTTGCTTAACAGCAGTGGTTTGAAATCTTCTCCCTGGTAGGGGGAGCACAAAGCCCTTCCAGAGCTGGGCAGGGCTCAGGTGAGGGGCCGACAGGTGCCAAAAGCTTGGAGAGAATCCAGCACCGCAAAGGTGCCAGAATTTATTTGTCATGTGCTGTGACTGCATGTTGGATATAAATGTTTGTACTAAAAGACCTTGGAGTAACCTGTGAAAACACATTTCGTGCAGGTATCCAAAAGCTACAGCAGGGTGAAAATTCTCCTTTTTTAATAAAGCAATGAAATGCTCAGAATCTTGAATGACAGCTCAAAAAAATGAATCCTCCTTCCATCCTCATCCAAACTTCCTATGAATATGCACTGAGAGGCTTAAATAATCTTGGCCAGATATAGCAAAGGAAAATTATTGTTAAAAAGAGGCCCTGGATATCGTTTCAACAAACTTTTTCCCCACATAAACTTACGGAAAATTATTGACCTCATAGCAAAGTCAAGAAAAAAAGAAAGCTTGTCTTACAAAAAGCTCAGATACCTATTTGAACGCAAACTAGACTGCTTTCACATAGGTTTGTCTGGAGCACCTCCCAGGTATGCTACGTGAATTATAGGGGAAAATAGCTGCGCAGGTTAATAAATAGAAATGTAAATGATCAAAGCGTCAACTGCGATAATCTATATAAAGCTAGCTGCGAGTATAACGATAAAGAAAGTGTATTGAATATCAGGCAGTAGTGACCAAAGCCAAATGAAAATTTGATGCTATTGGCTCTGAGAGCCGTGGAAAGAGCCTGATAGACTTCAGTGATGTTGAATCGAGCCCCCAAAGATAACTACTAGAATGTTAAACTTAATGGAAAAATCGAATTGTTTCTCTGACAAAAAGGCCTTAAATCATTTTAACCTCACCAGTTTCACTGGGGAGTTCTCTTTCAAGAACGAATAGCACACTATAGTCTGAAAAACAAGAGTGAATCCTTGTTTCCAAAGAAATTATCTCAAATGTGTTCAGAATACAAGAATGTGGGACGAAGCACAGCTAGCATCCAAAATTATATAGTCTGGAAATTCTGCGTCTTTTTAGAAGCCAAAACACTGTGAAGTCTGAAAACAAAACGACCTGAAGCAGTCAATTGCAGTATTTTTCTTTTTACTATGGAGCATGGCAACCATTAAATTTCCTCACAGGAAAATAAAATTTTAGTAGAAACTCTATCATTGTGACAAAATTCTTTACCATGTCTTTGCAGACAAACAGTGGTAGATGGATTACTAGAGACTAGTAGGTTTAAGTTAAGGCTCATCTTAAGAACTTATACCATATAAGTTTCTTGCCATGCAGTTTTGCATAATGTACTAGTTCCTTGTCCAAACCTGCATCTTCCATGCAACCTTAACTTATACCACCTTTAGGGTTTTTTTATTTCCTATGGTGTGAATGAGTTGGTTGGCATATAGAATGAATGTATTAATTGCTTATTATTCAACAATATGCTATAAATCTTTCTAGAAGTACTCAGAATGTTCATAAAGTTGTGATTATTTGATATTAGTTAATCTGAGGGTGGGCTTTACATTAAGATGTGTAAAAGCTAAATATTTTTATTTTCAAATTGGTAAGTGAGATTGACAGTGTCAGAAAGTAGCAAGGCTTATTGCTCTTTGTATCTTTCAGAGTGTGAGCTTCCCAACCAACCATGAGGCAGAAGACCAAGTACACTGGGATATGGATCCCCTGAAGCATGATAAACAGTTTAAGTTATCTGTTTCTTACATGTTCTTAGTGTTCGCTTCTACAGTCACAACTTCTGACATGTTTGGACATCATAAGCTCACAAGGTCCCAGTAAAGGGTAATACTGAGACACGCGTGAAAACTCGGACTTCATCGAAGAGGGCTTCTCCCTGCAGAAAGGACCCTGGGGGAGAAAGAATGAACTGATTTGGGTAACAAAAAGGAAAGCAACATCAACACCCAGTTCGGCAGTATAGAGTAAGAATAAGTAAGGGAAAGCCTTAATGGCAAAGACAAGATCATTATTTTGATATACGGTTGAAGCTAGTGAAGAAAACCAAAGAGATCATTTTAGCAGCAACACTTCGAGTGTTGGCCTAAGTGAAGCCCAGATGCAGTAGTAAGTTTGAAGGCTTGGAAGGGGACGTTTAGCTGAATGTGCAAGGTAGAAAAGCTGACTTTTATGAAAGTTGCGTATTAATTAAGCAATATGAAAACAAGAAGGGGATGGATTATGACCTGTGTGACTATAAGGAGAGAAGTGCAATGTGCACAAAGAGAGAGGATAATAAAGTGGACATCATACATTTCCTGACTGTTAAGTGGATTTGCTTTAAGCTGGCTATTTAAAATCTGTTTTAAAAGAGTTTGATAATTTCCCAGATTTCTTTTTTGCAGTGAGCACCAAAAATATAAATGCAATATAAATGAGGCAAGGGTCACAGAAAGGAGCCATTCTGGGCCTGTGCTGCCAGATAATCACAAATTGCTTCAGTGCAAGGCAGCGAGGGCATCACCTCTTGTTGGGCTACAGTAAAATCCTGACTGGGGTACACAGGGTAAGCTGTGGTTCAGCTGGTGTTGCGCGCCTGTCTTTGGCAGAATGAGCTTGGATTCCTCAGCCTCTGGGATCAGCGTATGGGACTCTTGCTGGGGTGAGCATCATCAGCTTTGTGGCTTGTGACTCTCCTGTTCTCAACATCTGTATTAAAGCAGCAGTGGGCACAGAAACAGCCAGTGATTGTCCTTGGTAAATGATACTCTTCCCTTTTCCTCATATACAGTAGCCTTAGGGCTCCTTCAAGTAACATTTTGTTTTAGCCTTAGGATGGCTAAAAAAGTCCATACAGTCCTACTAGAATTGATGAGGGCAAGGACCAAAACAATTTGGAGGCTGCAGACAAGATGCTAAAGAGTCTTTTGATTCCAGCAAGAAAGCGCAGAGAACCCCTCTCATCTCAAGGGGGGTTGAATATCATGGAGGTGGCTGCACTGTGCTTTATGTTCCACAAGGCCTTGGTAAGAGGTATTTCAGTCATCAGCTGGGAGGGTTTTGCAAATGTGTATCTCCCCTAAGCAAGCAGAAATTAGAGTAGGATTATGTCGGCGGTTCTGAATGCTCAATGAAACGTGCAGTTGGTCGCTCCCCTTGGAGTCAGGGGTCTCATAAGTATCACTGACAGAACCTTTGGCTAAACTTGGGATTGTTTCCTCCTTTGTCAGTCACTGTTTGTCCACCCTGATGAATTTATTCTCTCTTAATAAACTGTCTGGATCAGCACATACAGGCGAAATTTAATGCAATTCATCCCCAGCTGCCAAAACTGATCAGAAGAAATAGGAAGATGAGAGTCAAATAGCTCTGTGGTCTCCCCAGTCAGACTGTTAGCAGCTTAACTTTCTCCTTGGCAGTGAAAAGGGTGAAATTTTGGAGAGAAAGCTGGCTTACTGCAATGCAGAAAATGTGTATGTTTTCTTCATATAAGGACCACAATTTGCAAGAAACTCTAAAGAAGCTTTATAGAAGGTATATTGTTCCTGACAACATTGCCTTCTCTACAGTATTCAGGGTAGGTTTCTTGCAAAGTCAGACTAGGAAGAGAAAAAAGTTCTTGAGAAATGTTTCTTACTCCGAGTAGGTAGTGATTGGCTTTCTCTTTGATCACTGTAAAGGTTCCATTTATCCATTGTCCTATGTTTTTGTTTCTGTTAATTTGTCTTGGCAATAGGTTCCAGGCATTCATCGCACATGATCTATACATTTCCTTGTGTGGTCTCTGACACCAGCGTGCTGACTCAGGAGTAAGAACAGACCCCTCAGAGCAGACCCCTGATGACATGTAATTTCCCGACTATTATCACTGTGTTCGCTTTCCATGCTTCCTTCCTGGGATTCAGAAATAAGCAATCCCATACAAGCCATTAGGTTGAAATACTCATTTTCTAATGTTAGCTTAATAACTAATACAGAAACTACTGTTAGCAAGTGAAGAAGATAAATAAGCTGATGCTCTTTGCGATTTCATGCAGAAAATTTTCTGCCTAGGTTCTATGGTTAGGGGAACAGACAAACGTAGAGACTTTGAAAAGTAGAACTTGAATGTAAAAGTCATCAGAAAACTCAGAATGTTAAAGGGCAGAAGATAAAAAAATGGGCGGTGGGAGGGTTGGTGTTCTTATGTAGTCCAGTCTGGGAATTTGAAGTAACTAGAACTGATCTGGAGTTTCATTATGAGGAAACTAAAACCAGCACTGTTTGGAAATGTAGTCAGTCTTGGTGACCCTCCTGAAAAAAAAAAAAAATAGAAGATTTAAAGAAATCTGGTTCTATGTTTTCAAACAAAATTTAATTTTTTAAAGTTCAAAACATAGATTAGTTCTGAAATTCTAATAAATATTAAAGTGTTAAGAATCTGGGGAATTCTTGATCAGAATCAAGATTTTTCATTTTCGAAAGATTTGAAGATTTTTAATTTCTTTGTCCTAATTGAGACCTTTCTAATACCTCAAAGATATTAATGGGACAGAAAATTCACCTTCTGTCAAGTTACAGACATGATAGATTGGAAAGCCAGGCCATTCCAGAGATAAGGATATAGTGGAATATGATTTGTTCATGTAAAGGAATAATTACTTACTATGTACATTTAGCTTATTGACATATCTTCACGGAAAATTTGACACCTAGAGAAACTGATATTGGAAGAAAAAAGGTCAAATTTAGAAGCCTGTATTCAGTCAACTGCAGCAGTTGAAACCCAGCAGCAAATCAAGTAAGCCAAAGACTTTGTAAGTCATCTCTTCATTTAGACTAATGCAATATGGAAAATTATAGATAACACCAGTGCTTCAAAAAGAGTATAAGATGCTACTGCTAATACTCATACTCATGGTTCAAGAACTCTCTCAGAAACACGGAGTTTAAAACAGATTGCTCTGATGTAATGTTTCTGGATTGTGTAAGTGGATGTATAATTTTTGAATAGGTGATGGATTAAATTTTGTAGGCAGTTATAGCTACTCAGGTCTGTTGACTTAGCAGGTAAGCAGAAAACAGTATGTGAGCTTCAATTACTACTCCTTTATTCTAATATCCTAAGATTTTCTTACACTTTTACGAACTACAGGTCTAAATTGAAATTTGACCTCACAGCAGAAGCTGATGGAGCAGAGAATTTCTTCCTTCTGCTTTGAACCACGTTAGACATCTTTGCAGCCTGTGTATTGGAGGTGTAGATGCATTTCAGAGTAAACTGTACTACTGTTAGATACAGAATTGTTTATATAACACTTAGTCATGGTCACTTGTCAAGAGCCCGAGGTTGAATCAGACTGAAGGATGCTGGCTGAAGGATACGGTATGACTACGGTATAAAATGGCACTCTGCTACAGCAACGAGGAAAAGAGGCGTTGCTTGAAAAGAACAATCTTTGCTTGCTCCCATTATAAAATGTGAATGCAATCTTGAGGGCACCAATGTCAGAAAAATTCTGGCTGTCATTAAAGCCTACATTATTCTTAAGTGGATTTTCTACTGTACATCCCTTTCTGAGATGTTTTGACTTTGTAGCACATCATAGCAAATGACTTCTTAAAAAATACATGATCCTTAAGAGCAGCCCTGTAAACATTTCAAATGTTGCAACCAACCAATTCAGGTCTCTTAATTGAGAGGACTGTGGTTGCAAGATAACTGCCTTGTGGCATGTGCTTTCAAAGTCTTTACTTATACTTGGCAGAAATGACATTATCCACAGCTTTGGAAAGAACTTTTGGCTGAAGTTCCTGGCTGTGATAAACCTTATGAATATAGTTATGCCCAGAGGGTAATTGGAGTTGAAGTAGATCATGAGACTGTGAAGACTTTATTTTTTTTTAATGATGAGAGTATTCTCTGTCTGTCACCTCTGAAGTTTTAAAGTTTGTGTATGAGGCTACAAAATATCCCTGCCATCTAAAATGTGTGTTGTTTAGATTATAATAGACTGATTACTGCTGATGTGTCAGTTGGAGTAGTCGCAACTGCTGCGATTTCATTGTGTGTGTAAACCAGGGGGTTTGTATTTCATTGTAGACCAGTTGCATCTCAATACAATATGGCAATGACTGTTTGAGAACATAACTGTTTACCCCGATGTTCATACAGCACAGCTGAAATGAAAAAAACCAACCAACCAACCCAACCCAACCTGACCAAAGCCAGTAATTCTAGAAGAAGGTCCTGAAAACCCTCGCAGGTACTGTGGGTGATTTCACACCGCATTATCACGCATGTGTGATTAACTTCTCATCAAGGAGGCTCTGGACAAGCAGAGCTGATGCCACACCTCACACAAGTGGCAGGACATCTCAAATCGTCCAGAATCACCTGGCAGAGCACCCAGTAGAGATGAGCTGGAGTCCTTAGGCAAAGCTTTATGAAACTGAAAGGCAGCTGTCATTAAGCTAGTGGCACTCTCTCTTTTTATGCTGCAGGTCGTGTTTTGGCGAGGGACGAGTAGGTGACCAAATTTTGCTGTGGGTGTATGTGAGAAACTCCCTGAAACTTGAGGAAAGCAGACACTGCGTGTCCGAAGGGAGAGCTTAACTAGTGCCTTCAGAGTGTGACAAGTCCAGCTCAGAAGAGGTAATCAGCTCTTAGCATAAACGAATATTGCTCTTTGCACCTATTCCAACTCTGAGATGGGCGAGCAGATGATCTGTGTGCATAAAAACACCTTTGTAAACGGGCATCAATGGCACGTGGGGCTTGGCACTGTATAGGTAAGTAAGGCAGAAATGGTTCTTGCCTTGAGGAGTTAAAAATAATCTAATGCATTTGCTTTGCATGATAGACGAAAATCAAGTAACTACAGCTGCCCTCATTGTACCAGAAGAGCCAGGGAAAACTATTATGGGATGTGGAACAGTGATGAGATGGTTCAATCCACTTGCAGATTATGACAGCACCTTCACTTGATGTAGTAGGGAATATTGCAGGGTTCACAAGCAAAGTAGGTGGGACAGTGGCTCTAGATACCACTGGTGACATATATGTAGCTGTGCTATTTTAATGCTTTGCTTTCACATATAGATCCACGTGTTCACTTTGCCACTAACGTGGCAATCACTGCTGCATTGATATCCTAGTCTGTTGGAATATGGCACATCAGAAGAACAGTTCTTAATGCATTTGAAGTGTTCTGTTGATACTTTATAGCATCCCTTCATATTAAAATGAAACTGAATGCATTTTAAAGAGTTAATGCCTTCCAGAGTGCCTAATATAAATTATATCTGCTTCATTACTTTTATAATCCAATCTTCTTTTCTTGTCAAGTAATGATCTGTGGTTTGTTTAATGAACTAATTTCCTAGGAAAAAAACCCAACATATTAATTATATCACTGTCCTTGGATACCTCTAGTTGGGGCAATACCATGTTAATTTTTCCATTTATTTAGTAGGGGATTAACAGGAGCCTGCTGTAGTCCACTGGGTTATCCCCCTCACCCTCCCTGACTCCTGCACTGTGTTTACTTTCTGGAATCCTGCTGATATTCAAAGTATTATTAAAAGTTCATTCCCCTGGACTGAAGATCCCCCAGCAAAACCTTTTGGGACTTTTGCATTCAAGATATTCAGGCCTGATGATTTTTTCATAGTTTCTTTCTTACCACATACTGCTTTGCAGAGTCGTTAAAAACTTACTTTTCTCTTATGAAATGAGTATCTTGTTCTGCTTCTTTTCAAATGCAGAACAGAAATATTTATGCCATGCTTCTGTCTTTTCTCCATCAACATTCCTACATTAACAGTTTTACTGCTAATAAGCTATTCTATTGCGAGGATTAATGTCTAATATATGCAAATTTTTTAACATTTGTAGCTCTGCCAGTCATCATTTCTGTTTCTGCCATCATCTTTTTTTTTCATTTGACATTTATCACCTTACAGATTTCACTTTACCACTAAAAAATGATGGACTGTTAGCCAAAGCTATCTTCTTTCCTCATTGGAAAATCAGGAAACCCGATTATCTAATCAACAGCTCTTGCAGAACTCAAAGTTTTCATTCACAGTTTTCTCTCTAAATTTTCCATGTCACGTTTTTTCCTCTTTCAAACTTTTCAAAATTAAATACCAAAAATAATATATGTAGAGCTATTCTCCCTGCATATATAAGCTGGTAATGATAACAGTGATTTAATATATTTTTGTCTGTCATTAAAAGATTCAAAAGTTAGAAACAAAAGTTAGAAAGTGTTAGGGAGTTACAGGGGCGAGCAGGGATTCAGTTACAATGAACATCCAAAAAAATCATGGTTGTAAATGGTTGTATATAAATAATATTGGTTGTAATTGGTTGTAAATAAATTGGGGTTTAAATAATTTTTTTAAATAAATTTTATTTAATTAAATTTTATAAAATTAAATAATTTTTTTTTTTTCCAACCGACAAATAATTGGTTGTAAATAAACCATGGCAAGGTTCCTGAACAAATTCCTGTACTTATCTACTGTGAAGTTTACTGGACAAAATATAAAGTTGTAAAAATGTCAGTAATCACAGGAGACTTTTTCTGAGTATGGCTCCACATACACATTGTGTATTGTAAATGCTGTAACTACCCGTTTTTCAGTCCAGTCAATTTGCAAGCCTGCCAGTTAGATTCATACCTTTTGTGACTATTGAACTGAGGAGAAGGTGTATTAAGAGAGAGAAGTATAAGCTTAAAGAATGCATGGAGTATTGGTGTGTCCTCGTAGAATGGTAGAATTGTTTTTAATGGTCCTTGCTTGGTGACAGAGGAAAGCATGGTTAAAATCATGCTTAAAGCAAATTTCTGTTTCTGTGTAGTGAACACTTCCGCAGTTTGAAATACTTGAGGGAAAGTGGCTTCTTTGGCTTCTGGGCAAGCTAGGCAACCTGGTCCGCATCCAGTTTTGGGGCAGGGTTTAGTAAATTGGCTCATAAGCTGATTGCTTTTGTACCTTTCATTCTATCTGCACGCTTGCTCATAATCATCTGAACAGAAAATCAGCACCTCTGACCACCCGACTGGGAATCCTAATGCTGTCTCACCTACCTTTGGCCACACTGACTGCCTAAAGAATACTTATTATTACCAAGTTGATGTCAACCTGCTGACTTTTGATCACTCCTCCCATCCATTAAGTTTAGGATTGGGCTTTTCAGATCATTACTTTCAGAGGTGGTGTCCACCTCCTTCATATGACCTGAGGAACACCTCTCAGGGAAGAGAGTGCTTGTTCTTACTGTGTTTCCATGACTGCCAGAGGGGATCGAAGGCCATCTTACTGCTGTAATGGCAGAAAAGCAGCCTTACATCTTGGGAGCTAGGTGCTCCAGAACGCACAGGGCTGGAGAAATATCCATGCACAGTAAAGGATATTTCCTATCTGTGACAGCCTTTGAGATCTTCTTTGGCTTTTGGATGACTATTACGTTAATTCTACTAAAATACTAACCAGCTCTGCCACTTAGTACATTTAACCATACCTGAGGGTGGTATGGTTACCATCTGAATATACCAACCTCCCACTGAATATTCTTTATTTGTTTACTCCGGATGAAACTGGCAAACCAAGCAGAAGGTTGCTGTCTTCTGTGTTCCTCCCCCTTTTTTTTTTCTTCATTATGTTGCAGGTCTGTATTGCAAGAACAATACATTGTGACCTGAATTAAAGAACTGTCAATGTAAGCAGCCTCATCCTCTCCCTTCTCATTTTAGCATTTCCCATAATACTGATGATTGTGTTCTGAGGGTGTCCTTCGTCAAGGATATTCCAGGCAAGTATACAGAATGAAGCTTGAACCTTCTTCATCTACAAGCCTTGAGTATTTGAGGAAAAAGCCTTTATCTTGACAGCTGGAGAGACTAAATAAATGTCTTTAAGCTATTTAATCAGCAGAGAAGGGATGTAGTGGATTACTGGGTTACACGGAGCTGCATCTTATTTGGAGGGGGCAGCTTTAGGATATGAGTGAGTAATATCAGTGCACTCATGAATTGATGTTGAAACCAGATACAACTAAGATGATCTCCAGGGTATTCTTCCTGATCCTTTTTATTACTTTGTTGTCGAAATTGTTTTCTAATATTATTTATTGTCTCAAACATCACGTTCCCATCTCTTGAAGAAAAAAGACTGCCCAGTCTTTCATCTTCTTCTGGTTGTATTTCTTTGCCTCATTACACATTTGTTTTTATGAAGTATTTGATCATATTTTCCAAAAATTATTTAAGCCTTGGGTGTCTTTCTAAAAGATATTTTTTAGTTCAGCCAAGAAGTTATGGGCCTAAGGCAAGAGCTATTAAATGAACTTCTGTCATCTCTACAATGACAGAAATCAGACAAGTTAACTATTGTGATGGATGTTGAGTGGGCCATAATAATGTATAAATACACTGCTGACCTTATTATAGAGTAGTCACTGTATGAGTACATTGATTAAGTCTAAAAAGAGTCTGTAAGGAAACAATGACTCAAGATAAGCCATTCCACAGGAATAGGATAATAGGAGACCAACTGGCTCCGAGTGCACTGACGTGATTTCCTGCTGAGACTATTGGACTGGTTTTGTCTAGAAGGGCAACAGCCCAAGAACTGACAAAAACAAAAGGAGTCCCTCTTTCCAGAGAGGAGCTGGTTATTGGACAGGGAAATCATACTGATTTCAAGACCCACAAGGTCCTATATGTTGAAAGAAGGACTGTTACAAGCAGATTCACATGCACTTTTTGCTGGTTTTAAAACAATTTGTGGGGTTTCTTTTTATTCTGTCATGGCTAAGGGAGCTTCATGTAGGTCTCTAATTTGCTGTGACCTGTAAGCATATTCTTTGTTTTAAGATAATTTTCTATTCCCTCCTTCAGTAAATCCTGTTTGCAATGAAGCCGCAGGTGTTATCTGCAGTGGAAGGAGTTTCTGGAACAGCAGGACTGTGATGTGACTCCTGTGTGGTGATTTGTGGCCACAGTAGTTGTGTGATCTACTTTCTCTTCTGTCACTAAAGAAAGCGTTTCCCAGGAAATTTGTCACCTCTCTTTCACGAGTGCTTGGATAGACAAACTTGAAATTGTCCACATACACTACTTGTAAACTCAGGTTTCACAAGTATTAGGGAACTTAACCCCCACGGACCGTGTGTTTCTGAACTGTGGTTGTCCCTTGTGTATGTTTGCATCAGTACTTAGTGGCATAACAAATCTGAGTTTTGGAAAAGCTCTGTTGGTACAATTCATTTTTGGCTGTGCAGCCTGGAAGCTGTCACCTCAACCTCCTGCTAAACTCCACGTAAAAGACAAGCCATTTTTATGTATAAAATAAGAATTTGAAAATTGAAATATTTTACCTGGTTCCTCTTTTTTGTATGGTGATTCCTCTGTCACGTTGCTTTAGTTACCACAAAAAGTTATCCAGGTTAACACTAGTACTTATTTACGTTTTATGTTAGTTGTACATGGCATTATGACATTTTGGGCATAAGTGCTCCTTGCATTAAAGCTTGACAACTGATACCTCCCCTACTATAGATGTGTATATGTGGGTGTTGTTTACCTCGTTACAAGCTGTGGGGGAGACACTATCGTGCTGATGAGGACGTCTGAAGAGGTCTTGAAGGTAGAACTACAGCCTTCCTCTGGCCTTCTTTTACAATCTTGTATCAGGCTCAAAGTCTGGAGATGCTTCTTTTGCCCAATTGCTAGGAGGAAGGCCAGCCACTGGTCCCCGATCTACACCGTGCACGTATCCCAGACTCATCTCAATTTTCACATCTGCAACCTCTCCTCCAATGCAACGTACCCATTTCAGTAGTAGCAATACATAAGGCTGAAAAAATTCAGTCTGCACCTCAGAGCCCAGCTGAAGAGGAAAATACCAAGCATCTTTGCAACAGCAATCACTGTGAAAGGAAGCAGGGGCTTCACAAAATGTTGGTTTATTAGTTACTGTTCAGAGTAGAAAACAAGTGCAAGTCTACAACTATCTTCTGGCTTTATGCTAGAGATACAGAGAACTTTGAATGCCTGAAGTCTGGGGACTGCTACATGTCTGGGAGCTTTTTAGGAATCCAGTTTAACAAGGCCTTGCCTAACCCACGACAAGTTTATTCTCATGATAAGGTGGAAATGAGGGACTCATAGCATCAAGCATGTTTGTAAAACACCTTTCCACAATACTTTCTCTTTTACCAAATGCCTGGGGCTTGGAGAGCTCTTGGAAAAGTTAATACACCCACATGCACAGTCTGGCTATGGTGCACAAGGATTCCTAGCTACGTTCATGCAGTACGGAGAAACAGGCACTGTAGTTACCCCATTCAAGCTATGTCAGGCTGTGCCAGGTTGGACCAAAAGCTTTTTCCATGCTGAGCACTTTAAAAGTCTGCATAGACTGAAGATTTTCTGAGCTCTTCCTGAGTTTCCACACCAAGATTTCCTACCGCAACGCATCTTTCTCCTTACGTTCATCTGCAGGATTCTTGAAGGCAAAGATGCATTTCATCAGGTGTGTAGTTTTCCTGGCTGCCTTGCAAACTTCTGATCTAGAAACTTCAGCCAGCCTGATTTCGCCTGCTGGTGTCAGTCCCTCTGCCCTCATCTCTAAAACATACAGAGAGAAAGAGGAGACTGATATAGTAGAAACTTGTCATAAGACTTAGTGAAGTTGGAAGCCTTATTATCCATCGTCCCACCACAAGAATAATATTCCTCTCTGCCCACTTTCTAGATGTTCTTGCAGAAATGTCCCTAACATGTCCATGAACAATCCAAGTTCGTCACCATCCTTTGGGCCTTTTTCTTACATGTATCTACTTCAGCCCACGGCCAGCTCCATTCGTTGATGCAAGATACCTCTGTCCAATTGACTGACTTATCCTCCCCAGATTTCTCAATTTCATTTTCTAAGAACTGCTCCACTTTTTATGCCTCTTTTTATTGCTACAGATCTTTCTTTTTTATTGCAGATTTACTTTGAAATTTGAGACTTACAACAATAACCTTAAGAAAGAAAAATTAAAATAAGAGGAAAAATTGAATTGCAGCAAACAAACGTGTTTTCCTAACACTCAGTGATATACATTCCTTATAAATTGTCCTGGGTAAGGTATTCTTCACTTAGTCATGGTGAACAGCTGCTGATTCTGAAAAATCATCTCTCTGAACACCTCTGTCAGGCTTTTGTGTTCTACAAAACCCTTCTCAATTTTATGTGCTGCATCATTACTCTGACAATTTTTGTGATTGCTAATAAATCATTAATTTTCTTTAAATAAGCCCATATAACAGCGTTCAGGTAACTTGCATGTCTTCAATATTTTTTCTATTAGGATTTGGTAACAAGATATGCAGACAGTGTCCTGCAGTGCATAGTAAAAATGCACACATCAAAGTTGTTTTTTAGAGAATTAAGAGACAGATTCCTAATGTTGTAGGCAGATATTTCTGGATTTACAGGAGAGTTTTCATAGATTAATCAGTTCCGTATTCACAGTAGCTAGTACATCAGGAAAGGCATCTTCATAACAAAAGCAATTAGCATATATACATGTTCTTATGTGACTATTTACGGATACTATGCTGTAGATGTTATTCTTCGATTTTCTTATAGAAGGCAACATTAAGAGGATAGTTGAAGGCAGATTTCAAACCGTTCAGTACACAGTCTTTTTCGTGGCTGAAAAAGAAAGGATGACTACCTGAAAGTTTGCCGTATGGGTTGCAGAACATCTGGTGAACAGCTGCTTTCTAAAGACAGAGTTATTCGGATAATCTCACTGAATAGCTTTAGGGTGCTGTCTAGCAACAAATGGCAGAAACAACCGTATTATGGCTCATACCTAATGATAGCCAAAATGTCTCCTTTTTTTAAAGTACTTAACACCCAAAAATATGTAGCAGGGAATGTTTCCTGATCATCTTCACAGCATTAACACTTGCAATCCTGCTGCCTGTAAAAGCTGCTCTAAAATCCATTTGCAAAATGGATTGTTTCTCATTAAGGACCTACGTTCCCTTTGGTCGCTTGCCATGAAGGGAAACAGCAGGTCACAAGTTATGTGCAAAATTGGTAATAATCCCATGCAAAGGAAATAAATACACCTCAGCATGTTGCCAGCAGTTTCTGGAACCTTGCTTGGCACGTGCACATCATATCTTCAAAGCTCTGATGAAAAATATTGGGGTGGAGGATGCTCAGGCATACCTCAGCACACTTGTTCTTTCTATTATTTGCACCATTTCTTTAAAATGAATGAAAATCTGAAGAACACTCTTGAAATATCTCCCCATTTAAACCTCCCGTGTGCTTTATCCTGAATTTGAAGACAGACGAGTTCTCTTTCCTAGAAAACTTTGGGATAGGAGACGTAAGCACTTGGCAAGGTCTTACCTTGTTGATAATTTCATCACTGAGATGAGAGCAGCAGTAGTTGCATGTAATGAGAGTTGAAGTGGGCAGAAAAGAGATGGAGATGTAGTTTAAAGTGCACCTGAAGCACTGTTTGGTAGAAGTGAGACCCAAGATGAGTAGTTGATTAGCAAAACGAATTTGTGAAGTTTCATGTCAATGTTTTTTGTGTGCGTACTCTGTTCCAGGCTGATGGTATGAAGTAAATCAGGATGCAACAGAAGTAACTGAGATACTTTTATGTCATCATACAGAAAACTGATTAAGTTTATGGAAGCATGAGACAAAAAGTCTTAGAAAATAGGAAAAAACATCCAAGGCCATCCTGTCTAATCCTCTGCCCCACAACAGAACCAATCTTTCCTGAACAATCCCTGGCACAACTTTATCTAGCCTGTTCTCATGTCTCCAGAGATGTCTGTCTCCCAAACAAGTCTTTCCAGAGCTTCGTTAGCCTCACTTGTAGAGTTGTGCCAATTACTAACTTACCTTGATTGCTGCAAATTATTACTGTATTTTTATTTACTGTTCAGATGAAAAGGGTGCATTCCTCTAAGTATCCAAAGACTGCTCTCCTCAGACTAAGAAACCCTGTTTTTTTTCTCATAGACCATGTCATCAGGGAAAAGCACATAAGTTCCACATGGGTTGGTGGAAGCTCTGGAAAGCTATGCTTCACAAAATGAGACCTGCTATTTTGTGCTGTAAGTTAGCCATATGCTGCACTTGAAGAGGTGAAGACTCATTTGAAGTTTGTCTCACATACAATCTGGTACATATTGGTTCTGCATATAAACATCTCTTTAAACAGGCTCATATCCTAGTGTACCTGTAGGTCTACAGTAGTTTTTGTTAGGATATGTTAAGAAAACAGGCAGACTTTGTCTTACACAGTGAAAAAACAAAGTACATGTGGTGCCATATGTGTCTCAGATCTCCACAGGTAGGGAAGTGCTGTAAATGCTTCATTGACTCTCTGCCACGTTCTCGTGCTGAATCTTCAGGTGTGTAACGATATGATGATAGGTCTGGTTTAAAACTGGTTTAAAACTTCTCTTTCGAATGCTACCTTAAGGAATTAAGGCAATTAGACAACAGAAGAAACAATCAAATAATTGAAAGACTACAAAATGCACACACAAAAATCATAGTCCAATTTTATTAACTTCTAGACAGAGCTGCAATCAAGTAGATATTGTCAGCACATTCGTCCTAGAGGACAAACTGCATGTGGAAGAATGAAGATCGCTTCCACAGAAGGCTATTAGTGCCAAATTACAATTGAAATTTGTCCCTATTTCTTTTGATATGCTAAGGGCTAAAGATCTGGTTTAAAGTCTCACCTCCAAGTTTCCTTGCTTCTATTAAGAATCAGACTCCATAGTAACACAACAAATGTTTTGTTTTTTCCAATGGTTTAAATTCCTTTTTACCTCTCTGGTGAGGGATTCTTGAGAACTAAGACCAGTGCATGTCAGTGATACAGATAAATAAGTCTTCACTTCTGTAGTACAGGCTATAGCTGAAGAGATTTGAAAATAAATGACATGACATACTATGTAGGAAATGTAACTTTTTAAAAATGTTACTGCTTTGCTGTAACTCAAACTGGATGTAACATCAAAAATATGTTCAGAGATAGATTACATCTTTATTTTCATTTTATAATAATCATTATACTTTTGTCTTAAGTAAATAAAGGATGTAGATCAACACTGGAAACCGCATCAGTAGGCTACTAGATGAAGAAGAAGAAAGGTCCCACTGACTTCCAGTTTGGCCTTGGAGAATTGTATTTAAATTGGTATTAATTAAGATTGCACAGCAGGGCAGTATTTTTACTGCTGAAGGGAAATTTTTCAAACACAGTAGCTTCCCTCAGGGCTAAACCATTTGTATGTACTGTCTCCTCTGCCATCGCTCTCGCAGCAGAGCTCGAATGATAGCATTTGGAGTTCATAGCCACATATTTTTGTTTTCTATGACAAGCCCCATCTGGAAAGTCAGTTGCACAGCAACATAACGAAGGAAGTATTTGCAAGAAATATTCATTCAGAAGACAACTCATTTCAGAGCTGCTTTGAACAACTTTCAGGCCATAGGGCTGCTCCACTTCCTTTGCTACATTCGGTAAAGGCCGTCACGGACCGTTCTACTCTGTCAGTGTGTAAGGAGTCTCATTTTAAAAGTTCTAAAAAAAAAAATGCACCTGCAAACTCTGATTTTAACTGTTAAGAATAATGTGAAGAGAAAAACAGTATAGATTAATTCTAATAAGCAGTTAAATTAATGTCATTAAAGGCTCACACCCCTCAAGTGGCCCTGGTCACTTCTGTAGCCATACAGAAGTCATGGGCTAGATGCTCCCCATCACTTCACTGCACGCTGTTATTTTTAACAAGAACTTGCCATGAAGGGGACAATTTTGCTTCTATTTTCTTGAAACTGTCATTCTTACAGGGATGACTTGGTTTTATCAAAATAACATATTTTCTTTAAGATCATATTTACTTTGAAAACCATATGCTTTCTTCTGTCATTATTACATAGTGTATTGTACAAGACTTCTACAGTCTTCCTCATCTGAAGCCATATCCGTGAACAAGGGGTGAAGAACAGCAGCAGCCACCACCAAAACCTGCCAGATAATCCCCATGTATTTATATTCATTCACAGTGTATGAGAAGCTCAAGCATGCTCTGCCATTAGAGAGAGATATCCAAAGATATTCACCATGAGCCACACCAGGTGCCACTCTCACTGATTTCGACCAGAGACCTGATACTGTTTTCGATGACGATATGAAAACCAACATTCAGTCTTTAAAGTAACAAAACTTAAATCATGTTTGTACTATCTGTTCCTTCTTCGAAACGAAAAGACTAGCATGACATAAAGAACAAACTTCCATACTTCAGCTGAATTCAGGGATGTTTTAATCATTAAAGTTTTCAAATTTTTGAAGTTCAGTATGTAAGCCTTGACTCTACTGAAGGGGAGGAAAGACCAGCCTGATACTGACCGTAGGTCCTTCATTTTCACCTACCTGCCTCCCTTCCCTTGGTACGTTTAGAAGGGCCGCTTTAACCTGATGCCTCCCGTGTACTGCCTGCTGTATCGGGATGCACCTTTCCTTCTTCCCTGGTTTGCTGGCCGTCTCCTCCCTATGGCCTCCTTGTGTTCACTACACAAGGGATGCATGAGGGATGCACAGCTGAAAAACAGATCAAATGCATGACATACGTTTACATGATTTACACCACCACCTTTACTGCAACAGAGATGCAGACAGATGTCTGTAGGAGGAAAGTGTCTACTCAGGTGCAATACAGATTTCTATGCCAGAATGTTTGGCCCAAGACTAGAGTCTTCATTTTGAAACATGTTGAGGAGTGCATACCTTGCATATTGTGAGTTTTCCATACAATGGAGGTTTGGGGGTGGGAAGGATAAATTTTCAATTTAGAATGAAATATGCAAGAGAAATGTTGAATTAGAAAATGTTTGAAAGACTAAATATGTACTTATTATTCAGATTAAAAAAATATCTCAGCTGACCTTAGGCTAAGGCAGGAAACAAAAGAGCATTGTTCCTGTGATGCAGGAGTCTTTTTCAGGTGAAACATAAAAAAAAAAATCTTGAATACACATGGTTTCTAGGCACTGACCTTGTTTCAGTGTTAGAGGTGTCTAGAACTGGGATTCAAAAGAGCACAGTAAAAAGACTTTGTAATTGCACATCACAGTCTCTGTACTGAACATGGCATCTGCCATGAAATGGGTGTTTTTCAAGGTAACTCAACTCTGCTGCCTTAGATGATGTGCAGCTGAATTCATACTCTTGCTAGGAAGAGAAAATACATGTTTCTTCAAGTCTGTTTAGACCCATTCTTTTTGTCGACAGCAGACAAAAGTCTGGCATCTTGCTTGTGGTTAGAACATAAAACTTTTCCCATTACATTTTTGATAACATATCAAAAAACCACTTCTTCTTGTAACAAGGAACTCGGAGTTGTGACTTAAGCAAAATAAATGAGAATTAAATGAAACCCCCAAAAATGCAAAACTAAAGATTTTAAAGCCACAGAGAGCAAAACAAAAATTCTGAGAAACATAGTTTTTCCCTAGGGAGACACCAAGTGGGACAGGAGGTAATGATAACACTGTGTGTCTATGTGCATTAGAAGATGCTTATCCCTTGACACAAGGAAGCGAGTTAGATTTATATTTGTTGGGATTGTGTTTTTTTATTTTTACTTTTAGCATTAATCTGCCTTGTTCATTTTTACCATAGTAAGGCTTTTGAATAAATCATCTTTATTTTGCTCTGCTGATTTCAGCATTGTTGAGCCCACCATATTTCTTCTCTCTGTGTGGACTTCTAGGGAAAAATGGAACTGGAAAGCTACGGTCTTTTGTTTATTTCAAACATAATTTTGTCCTTCTCTGAAAGACAATGATTAAAGTTAAAGGAGATGCCTGCATTTACCGACTCCACTGAGCAGACACGTCTCTAGCAATCCTTCTACCTACTTAACGAAAGGTGAGTTGGTGGGTGACAGTAGGTCCAGGTCCAACGTGCTACTCGAACCTTCCACTCCCTACAACTTTTGTCCTACACCAGCACAGCAGAGGACCCTCAGACCCTCCTCAACAGCACAGGCAAGCCTAGGAGGCACAAGCTCTTGCTGCCCCTCGGTCACGCAGCCAGCAGCGGAAACGTGTTTCCCTCGGTAGCAATGCAAGCCAAGGGCTGCAGCTGTAAGGAAGGCTGCAGGTTATCGGCGTTTGCAACCATCTAAAGGTGAGCATAAGCTTTGGGTTCAGTTAAAGTTCAGTTACACTTTGTCAGTCTGTTTCTGTGCTCTTCGTTTTCCCAGTGGGTGATTATTTTTTTTTCTATCTCACCACAATGACACAGAAAAATATTTATCCTATTTTTCAGCTCGTGTTTAGAAAGCATGGAGTGTATTGGCTCCATGTAACACATCACATTGGTGAGAGAGCCAAGCATTGAATGCAGATATCTGGAATCCCAGGGCAGCCTTTAACCCACAAGGTCTTTGTTGCACTTGGAAGGAGGCCGCAGAGCCAATACTGTCTCTGCTGCAGTATCACTGGGAATTACAGATAGCCATAATCTTTATCATTCACTAGCACAGCTGGATGTTACTCTGAGTATATGTGAAATGTGACGTAGAATAAGAAATGCTATATGGAGACAAGTTGTTTTCCTGCCGTAATTCTGATCTATATTCCTTCATTGAAATACAAATAGCTGAAAATTCATCTTAACAATGCATTTTCATGTTTCCAATATACAGGCTTATCATTATTGTGATGATAGGATATTCCCACTTGTTACTAGAAGGTAGAATTTTAAAGCTCAAAGTCAAGAAATCCAGGAGTTTGTCCTTTAAAATAACTTTTTTACTACAGTAACCCTATAAACTATTCAAGATGACATCATGCTCATTTCGTTCCTAAAGCTGAGAACAATCCTGTGATATGACTTTCTATTTTTCACTCCCTCTTTGTGGCATTTCAGGATGATTATAGATAGACATACATATATTTCCCCTCCCCTGGCATTTTATATAGTCTTTGCAATAAAAGCCATAAGACTTTCTAAGTATTAAACCAAAAGACATTTGGAAAAAGAAGTTGACTTATGTCCTATATTATATACTCTCACAATATTCAGCAGCAAGGAACTGATCTTTGATCATACTTCCAGATGAAATATTTTTGTTACTTTTATTTTTCCCATATGAAGTATTAATTGAACAATGATGCTTTAAAAATGTGCATATGGAGACAGTTAGATCCACCCATGTTATTGTAAAGCGACTTGTTTGATGTTTCATATTGTTCAGCACAAGAACATCATTAGAATATCCTGTCTGGCAAGAGAGGCTGTCGTTTTAAAAATGAACCTCTGCCTCAGATTTAAACTGATTTTTTTATATTTTCTCTTTATTTCCACTCTAAATCTGAAACTCCCCAAATATGCTGCTGAACCTTGTGCATCAGGCTGGATTCAGAGATCTCTGCTGCTTCATATGGACCAGACTGTCTGTGCCCACAGGGCACTGCAGGCCCCTCTGTCCCTGTCCCCTGGTGCTCCCCCACCCTGCCCGCAGCCCAGGACCCCATGTCAGCCCCTGCAGCATCAGTCCCTGCCCCATTGATGCCGCAGCAGGGCTGGTCTCCAGCTCCCCACAGCCCTTCCCTGCCCAGGCCAATTGACAAATTGGTGATGAAGAAACACGCAGCAAATGATTATCCTATTGTGAATGTCATAAAAATGACAAATAGGGCAAGTTCTGAACCAATATAAACAGCACAGCCTTGATGTACACTTGCTATGGATCTGCTTGGCACCAGCTAGCAGGTATTACACAGACGTAGCTGAGATGCTGCAAGATAACCTTATACATCCAGTGGGAACATTTAGGCATTTCTGAAGTACTGTAAATGGTTGGTATAACGCAGCATTGGCAAATGTGCCTTTTTAAGGGAGGTCGCTGAAAATCAGAAGGGAATTCTACCAATTTAAAATAGTTAGAGCAGGAAGCTCCTTTCTGCCACAGAATGATGAATCTGAATTGTAGCTACGAACACGAGGCGAGAAAAGCCAACGCTACTCCAGACATGCTGTGAATCAGCCACATGGCCTTGGTCTGCACCCACCAGTCCATGATAATGAGTGAGCTCTGGGAAAGCTCATGTTGACCCTACAAGTGATACTGCAGTGAGTGATGCAGAGATACAGGCCTGGCTTACGGCCATCCTTAGAGGTTTCCCACCTTATAGTGGGGTAACGATTTCACTACAATGCCTATGTATCTGCTACTCCTTCTCAGAGCAGATCACATTATATAGATGCTTTGAATGCCTCTCAGGGAGCAAGAAGCTACTACTCTGTTGAATTCATAGCTGATTTGTCCTACACTGGCAAAAGTAATGGAATTTTATGCTGTAAAGTTTTAATTGCTTTTTTTTTCCTGATTATTCATCTTGAATAATGGTGGTCTATATCATGTGCACTGTATGTTTAGTAACCATTTTTATCTGCAATGAACAGTTTGCGAAGTGAGTGAGTTAATGCCAATATATTGGTAAAAGATAAGACTAAGTCTTATGGAAACATACAGAAATTGCATTAGTGAACATAGCACTATGCTCCATTTACAAGCCAGCTCCAGTGTTTTGGCATTAACTTGCTGGGAACTGCACTCTGAACATAGAGAACACCCCATTAGTTGCTATTCAAATGTGGAATCCCAAACGGAAATGTTTTTAAAAGATAATTACTATTTTAATTTTACATTACAATCTTTTTTGCAGAGCAGGTTTCGAAAAAGGAAAGGGGAGAGATGGGAAGTTCAAGCCTACATTGGAACATATCCCAAAAATTTTTATAGGCTTTGGTGGTTATCTCCTGTTATAATTACTGCATTTGGGAAGGATATCTTGGCTATTCCTTAGGTAAATCCAATCTTTCACAGTTTAATATACTGAGGGTAGTCACTGAGATAGTTCAACAACATACTCATCAATAGTGCTTGACAGACATCTTAATATTTATCCAGTTCCCTTGGTCTGTGCACAGACCACATCCCAGCTGGTGATGTTTTGGCTAGCTCATAGTATTTTGTGTGTGGACAGTGCATATATTTATATGGTTGGCCTGAGAAACAGATTGCTTTCTAGAAAAAAAAAGCTTCCAGATACGTATCTTTGCCACTGGCCAGCAATTGAACCAATGCATGTGAGATCAAAATTCAGTCTGATGATTTCTCGTGTTAATGAACTGGAGAGAGTCCAAATTGCCCCAATAAAAGTTTCTTAGAGACATGGAAATGAAAAGAAGTCCATGTTATCCTCCCTTGCAATGAGTGTTGACTCAGGAAATGCGTAGGGTAGACTACTGCCTAGCACAAAAGCCCGTGGATCACCACAGCCTACCTTTCCTTCTAGCCCTAACGACCTGTTGCTGCATCCCCATAAAATAAGGTGTCTCCATTTGCAGTAGCAGCGATTTTCCTTTCCTCTAACCCTACCAACAGCAGAAGAGTCTGCTTTATCTGAGGATTCCTGTCATTTCCCCAAACTTCATGCTTTCCTTCACAGCTACTGTCACACAAGAGGGTAAGGGACACTGAGTAGGAAGGAAGACAGAAGAGTTGCCTCTGGACTTTATAGACTTGTTGGTGTGGGGGGCTGCATCCTGAAAGTTGGTCAGGGTCCTTTTTACGGAAAGTAACAGAGAAGTATTGAGCTGAGGGAAGAACAGAGAAAGCATGAGACTTTTGATTGTCACCTCCTTATTGTCACTCTCCTCTCCTGTCTCAGAGGTAACCTGTCCCTTCAGATTTCACCTCAACTACTCATCCCACTGAAACTACCCGCCCGCCTCTCTCTCTCCTCTCTCCTGAATGAGATCCCAGGTTACTGCCATCACAAAACTGAATTTCTCCCTTTCTGGCGTAGAAGCCCTCAGTCAGCTCCATCTTACACACTTTATCCATAAATCAATCAACCACGCATACAGGATACACATCATCTTATGATTTTATTTCAGCTGTAAACTTTCAATCTGTTTTATCAGGTCCTACTGTTTTTTACGTTGACTGATACAGTCTCTGATGATACAAGAATTTCATTCAAGCTCTTAGGAGCTTAGTGTTTCCATTTCCCATCTTCTGTACTGAATTCTTGAATTCAGCCCTTCTGCCTTTTGTTTCTTTAGTACTTGCTGAAATGGATTAGGAATTAAAAAATTCTTTCTCATTTCAGGCCATCCTTGTACTCAAATTTCACTTTGCCCTTGTCCGTCACCAGTAACAGCATGTAAGTACGCCTCATCTCATCTATTCTGATTAAGTGCAATATGTAGTGCATGTAGCTAATTTTTATTTTCTTTGGTTAAGTAAGTGAATCTGCAGTATCTTCTACTGGATCTTAACCAATTTAAAGTCTCCTGTTTCTAAAGGTGCCAGAACCAAAGGACTCTAATTGTCAGGTAAGACCACAGACCATCTAAGGCAAAGTACCTTATTCCACTTCTCCACCATAGATATGGAAATTGATAAAAATTAACATACACTTCAATGTATTTCAAAATCTTGTTAGGCATAAAGTCACTCCCTCTTCTTTCTTTCTCCTTAATAGTTTTTGATCAGACTGGAAACAAAGTCCTCCAACATCACAGAACAAATTGTTTTCAATCTTCTTTTGGCATAAGTGGACACTAGAAGCACCAAAATATTGTGATTTGCATGGTCAAGAACTAATTAGCCAAGATAACTTGCTAATTTGGGGGTACCTTTATTAAGCAAATCTCTGAATTTTTGAGAGAGAAGTTATCCCTACATAATGCAAATTCCATGTCTCTTCTGACTCTTTTAAACACTTTAAGCTCTTCTGGAACATAAACATATACTTATTGTTTAATAATAGAATAATTTTTAATAATAGAAGGATTGAGAGATTGCTATGATACTCCAATGTTACCTACTGCAGAGTCATGGTATCTAGTTGAACCATGGAGCCATAAAACTTGAATAAAATCGGTGAGCTGTGCCCTAACTTTTTTGTACATTAAGCTTTTGACAGAGATAAGGTTCAGCTGCTGTTGTCTTTTAAAGCTGTGCTCAAACCTGAAAAGCAACCAGTAAAATAATATTGCTGTCTCTCATAATTTATTATTTTATATATTCACAGAAGCAGCTACATTATTTCAAATGGTTAATTAATAGCAGATGGGATTTCAGGTCTGTTAATCTGGCAAAAGTAACACAGATTTAGGATTCTGACCTAGAATATATCTGATTTTGCCCATCAGCAGCAGAAATATTGGCAATTGATGGTTAGTTACTGGTCACAGAACTTTTATTGTTGATAACAAATAGCAATGCTTGAATGTCACATTTATCACTGGGCTTGTGCAGCTCTGTATCTACCGTCTTGATGGCCACTGTGAGGCTGTTTTAGCTCTCAGCTTGACCCAGGCTCTGTGACAAAACCAAGAGAAATGCCTATTTATCAGGAAAAAAGGACAATAAGCAGCACAGACCACAGAAATAGTTCTCCTATTACTGGGTTTGTGACAGACCTATTTCCTCTTCAAATATGGGGCATTGACTGGGAAGCTATATTTCATGGTTGACGATTAGAGGGTTGGTTAGAGCTTTGAGTAAGCAAATGGAAAATATTTGAATCAGAAGGAAATGAAGGGCAATAAAATAGGAATCCCACCACATCTTTCAGCTGGGTAGCTGCTCACAGAACTGTAAGTGAAGGAGACTCTCTTCCAACTGAAAAATCCAGTGTATTTCTTTCATAAAAGTCCTG
Source organism: Tauraco erythrolophus (assembly GCF_009769465.1). Taxonomy (NCBI): domain Eukaryota; kingdom Metazoa; phylum Chordata; class Aves; order Musophagiformes; family Musophagidae; genus Tauraco; species Tauraco erythrolophus. The sequence continues at coordinate 30,309,558 of NC_141467.1, forward strand.
ATCCTTAATGAGGCCTCACCCTGGCCTCCTTTAGTGTAGGAACAGGTACAGGCGTGTAAACTGAGGCTGAAGGAAACCGTCTGGTAGGAAAGGAGACATACTGCCTTGAAAGGCAGCATTAGCGTTGTCTTTTGAAGGCAAACAAGGCTGCCAGGTTGCCAACAAGATCACATTCATGTGACTTAACCAGTAGTTGTTGTCCCACGCAGCCACACATGAAAGGCTGAAAGCTTTTATGTTTTTTCTAGCTATGCCTTATAGCCTACAAATATGTTATTTATCCCAATGAATCACTTAGATTCTTAAGTCCTCGTTGTTAAATGGCACTGCCACTACAGCAGGGAATCACCTATATATCCCCTGCTGTTTTTAAACAGGAATTTGGCATACAACTTCTCATTCATCAGTTTAATAATTTATCATTTTTTGTCTTAAGATTTTCAATATAATTTTAGAATTAAAGAGATCACTTTCCAATAAGTTGGTAGGTGACTGCAGCACGTGACAGACATCAGTGTTAATGGGAACTATGTGGCTAAATGTTCTGCCTACCATTCTGTAAACTTAACCCAGATCTTGGAACGCTTCCTTACTGCTGCCTAGATAACACAATGATGGTGGATTTTTTCTTTGTACAGACAGATTTCCCAATAAAACTGGTATTTTTTCCTCTTTTATAGTGGTCTTTAAAAACATCCTTTGATGCAAAATACAGTAAATACTACACGTGATCTCAGTAAGTGGTTCTTGTTCAGAGACTTCCTTGAAGACTCTCAGTGGCCTCTTCTGATATTAATGTATGCCACTAGGAATATTAAATTACTGTCCCACCTGTTTCCTGTACCGTGTTATGTACTCTAAAAGCTCTGCCAGAAACATGAACAGAGTTACTGTGTTATCAATAAAAGGCCTTTAAATGACATTACACCTCATACACAGGTATTGTTTTGATATGTTTACAAATGCCTTTTTCTATGCTGTTATCAGGGATTTTTTATTTGGTAAACTGTAAGGTAGTATAGCTGCATACATCTGTCACAAACTGAAAATATACACAGGTGAAAGTTACAGTATTTCTCTATAGCCTGTTTTTTGTTCTAGGTGAATGCTATGCCTTCTCGATATGGAAGGGCAGCTTATTATAGTCACCATAGCCAAACTGGTTTTGTCAACATCATTTCAGGGGCAACTAATTATTCTCTGGGTTAATAACCAGGTTCTGCCAAGTATTATCTGACTGTTTCCCAAATTGTTTAGTTAGACCTCTGAACATCCATAATTTCTAATCCACGAAGTAGTGAACATGATAACATCTAATCATGATACCAAACAGGATTTCCAATCAAGTATTCATAAACTGCTTCCCATTCTGCAGAGAACAGAGAGTGGGGCTGAGCTTTACTTGTACTGAGATAAGCTTATTTTCTGGAAAGGCTAAAGAACCTTTTCTTTTTGGCTCTCTGATGCTGCTTATTTCAGAAAGCTTGCAAGGTACGGGCTCACCTTCACAGGAGAATTTTCCCAATACATTTTAGACAGGCCAAGTTTTACTACCGATCACATTATGCAATCCTTCAGACGAAAACAAGTTTGTATCTCTCTAAACCTGAACAGAATCTGACTCAATACTTAATTTTCATTGCCATTAGCAAGGCAAATTGATGTATGGAGGGAAAAAAAAACCACAACAACCCACATAGCTTTCAGCTATCAAAGCAAGAATGCCAAAAGGAACCAGAATAAGTACTGCTGTTGTCATAGTAACACATGAATTGTAAAGAAATGGCTAGCCCTCTAAACGCTTAAATGCATCCATATGCAACAACTTACGTGTACATATGTGATTTAAAGGATTCTTGGTCTTTTCCCTGGTAAAATTATATGTCTCCAATTGGAGGTCTTTTAGTATCTCTTAGTTTCTCTAATGGAAAACAAACATGGTAGAAAATGGCACATAAATTGCCTTCTCCGCATTATACCATTAAGAAGAGCATAACTAGGTACTAATTTAGGTCATGTAAGGTAAAAGGGAGCCAGAAGTGATGTCTAGTCCTGTAAATATTTTGACTAGAGCAAAGACAGCCTGGGAAAATCTGTGTGGTGAGCAAGCAAGATATTTTAGCAGATAAAGCTTGCCAGGCTCAAGAGCTTAGGGAATGAACAGCATCTCCAGAGAAAGGAGGAGAGAGGATAACACTTGATCAAAACCAAGGATAGGAGATAGAGCAACAAGAAAAAAAACACACAATATTCTCTGATTGAACACTCTGGCTGGTCCCTCCATGAGTCACCTTTTAGACAACCCAGCAAAGGAGCTAATCTACCTGGGATCTTCTTCAAAGGCAGAATGGCAGTGGCCCATATACAAACATGCATATTTGTTACTAAGGTGTGTAATTTTTAAACAACTGGGAGGATAAGTTACTGAGAGAATCAAACTTTTTTTTTCTTACAAAACAAAAACAGGCTGTAAAAGTTCTATTCCACAGGAAGCTCTATTATTAGTCCAAACCAGCTATTTCCTATATTTACTTTTTTTCTGTGTCAGGAGTAGATTCTCTGAACTTTTCCACAGTCAGATTTTAACTAGCTGAAAATAAATGGGAGTAGATGCTACTTTCATTTTCTCATAACTTTTCAAAATGCCTGATGTTCTGTAGTTCTCATTACACAGCTCACGTCTTTTCCACTCAATTCAGCACAGCCTCTCCACGAGCCTGGGTTCACTTAACACTGATTACACAAGTAGTCAGGGGTGCTCAGTTAGGGCAAACAGGCAGCAGCCTCACCACAACCTGGAGGCACGTGGCGTATGGAAACGCAGGCTTGACACACAGAGCCATGGTGGGCACTCCAGGGTTGTGGAGATAGATAAAAAGTGTGTAAGCACCCCTGGTTTGTGTTTCACGCCAGCAGTAGGCTATGATTATGTGCCACCAGCCCACATTGTGATTGGTAAACCCCATTTGCCATGCTTGGCAGCATATCGATCTCCCACTCCTGACCAAGCTGTCATTCTCTCCCTTGCTACCAAAGTTCTGCTCAGTAGGTTGTTTCCTTCCGTCACAGTTTCTACATATGCTGCTTTGTGTTCATCTTTCTTCCATTCACCCCTCATCTGCTCCCTTTCGCACCGTTTTCCCACTTCTCAGCCATTCCCTTATACCAGCCCTTCTGGAGAGGATGAGCCCAAGCCAACACAACTTGGCTGGCACCAACCCTGGGGCCAAAACACTACAGCTGTCCCCCGGGCCCTGTGCTTCCATAAACACGTGCCCCTCATCCAGCACTTCCTAAAATTACTGTTTGTCAAAGTCCCCCATGCATTCATAGGCAAGAGATCCTGCTGGAAACCTGTCTGTGGTGCAGTCCCTTTGCTGTATTTACCTGTCAGAGTGCCGTGGTTTAGGCTGGCCGGCAACTAAACACCAGGCAGCCACTTGCTTATCCTCCCTCACCCCTGAGGGATGGGGAAAACAGAAGGAGACCCATGGGTTGAGATAAGAACAATTTAATAATCATAATAAAATTAAATTAAGAGTAATAATGATTAAAATAATTTAAAATATAATAATATATAGAAATTATAATATATACAAACAAGTGATTCACAGTGTAAATTGCTCACCATCCATTGACCACTGCCTGTCCCATCCCGGCTAGCAATCTCAAAACAGAGAAGTCCCAAAATCGCGATCCTGGAAGAGTGAGAGCCCGAAAAGAGAGATCTCAAGAGACAGAGAGAGCAGCTTCCCAGCCAATCCTCATCTATATACTGAGCATGGCATTGCATGATATGGCATATTCCATTGGCCAGTTTGGGCCTTAATCCTAAATCTAAACTCAAATCCTAAGCTAGGAGTTGTGGGTTCTTTGTCTCAGCCTTGCTCCCTTCCAGCCTGTTGTGTTCCTGCACACTTCCAAACACGGGAAGCTGAACAATCCTTGATGTCTCAGCACCAACCATAAACATCAGTGCATTATCAACATTCTTCTCGTGACAAATCTCATATTAAATCCAAAACACGGTGCTGTTCTAGCTACTAAAAAGAAAATTACCTCTGTCCCAGTCGAAACCAGGACATAGAGCGGGTTATGGTGGTCATGTATATCGTATTTAATATACTATCCCATGAATTGGGATTTAATTGAAGTTGAAAATAAACTTTATTAACTAATTCTTCGTTTGCTGAAGAGTTTTATACAGATGTTCCTGTATAAAACAAGAGTATCATCCCAACAGTTATTTGAAATGAAGGAATGACTTGCTTCTGGTTACTGAAGGACTTACGTGCTTGCCATCAGAAGACCATTCGATTCTGAGTTTTACAGGTGTTTATCTTGCCTTCTTCAGGGCTTTAATCTTCACTTTCTTTGGGTTTGACCTATCTCACTTTCTTTTCCTAGACAGTGCATTTTCCCATTGTATTATAAAGGGAGGTAGTGCCTAGGTCAAGACTGTCAATTCTCTGTGGGAGTAGGGGGCACAAAGTTGTGGTTTCTCAGCTTGTGGGTTGTTTAACAGGGCTTTTAGAATTAGAAAAGGCTGTATTTGGTAGTGTTGAAGCAAGCAAATACTGGCTGCAAATTTTTGCATCACATGGGGAGCTATGATTTGTTCTTAATTATTCACTGCTTAGTTCTTCCACCTGGAAGAATGTCCATACCTGCAGGTAATAATCACAGCTTCTCCGCTCTCCCTACCATGCAGCAATGACACTGCTGGGAGGGACTGCACTGAAAGAGGTTAGTCAAAACGGAATAACACATTTAGATATCTGAGACATCCAGATTAGACATTGGAATTTCTTCCAGATTAGACATTGGAATTTCTAGTGTCACAGTGCCTAGGATTCTCTGTAGAGAAAGGCTTGCTTTCCTAGTTAGTATCATATTAGAAGGCCTCCTAATGGAAGGCTGATGGATTATAACTCTCTACATAATGTCCAACAGGAATTTGAAGCTAGTGTGGCAAGACAAGAGACCAAGTGCCTGTTACTTGTCATATCCCACCCAAAACCCTTCTCTTTTTGCAGGATCACAAAGCATCGAGGGTTGCACCATCACCATACCTGTAAAGACAAACCCCGACAATGCATGAGCCCATTTTATCCAGATTTTCCTTGTGCAACTCACCTACCCCACAAATAGAGGGAGGACCCAAGCCAGGGCACTGGTCCCAGCCTTCTCCTATCAGCATCTACAACCTGATGCTGCAGTATCTGCTGCTTGCCCAAGCAAGCAGTCCTCTAGCTGCTTTAAACTAAATAAGCTTGAAATGACAATACTTGAGGTGAGAAAAGACAGTCCAAGATGAGAAAGATTTTGCTGTCATGTAAGTTCTCACCAGGCCTGGGTGTAAGAGGAAAAGAATTTACAGTCATGAGATACCCTTGAGCTTTCACTTTGGAAACAACCCATTCAGTCCTGAGTCATCTGCACTTGTCTGATTTGATGCTTTTCTTCAAGCTCCTTGGCCCCAAAAATGAGAGAGATCATAATGGAAGACAATATTGTAGAGAAATTGTAGAGGATTGGTGTTTTTTAAATAGCGGCTTTAGAGGCAAAACCCCCCTTATTCTTTGCCTGGAACTGGTGTGATTTTATTTAATGTTTTCAGAATAGTTTTAAGATTTGGGGTTTCATTTTGGTCTGTGTTTTTTTTTTTTTCTTTGTTTCTTTTTTTCTCTTGCTAGCTGTACAAGTGTCTTGTGATTTTTGGCAGGTGTTCCAGGCTTGTTCTTTAGCACAAACTCTGGACAATGAGCTCGTGAGTTCAGAAGCATTTGCTTGTCTGAGTTGGGATCTCTGGCTTTCACCTCATTCCAGCACTAGTTTTGGTGCCATACTGAACTTGTTGGCTGGCTCGAAATGATGACACAGACAACACTATGTGCTTAGAAGAGAGTCATTCCAACTGTTCGGGCAGGAAATTTAGGCCACAAAACTGACAAAACCAGATCTAACCTGCAGCTGAATGCTCAGGGCCAGATCCTCAGATAGATTCATCATTAGGTCATTCATGTTATTGGAACGACGTGCTGATTTACCTCTGCTGAAGGTTTTAGCTGGCCTGTCTATGAGCTGCTGAAATGATGAGGGCTTTCCAATAAGTGATGTGATTTTGAGTCACTTGTTTAGTACATTTTTTCTTTTATACCATTTTTACTGTCTGTCCTTTGCTTACCAGGGCACAGTCATCCCCTCACTGGCTCACTCAAAGATTATAAATTTCCACTTTCCAGGTCTTGGATAATCAAGCATTAAACAATTACTAATACCAGGACAGTATACAGATTATTCAGTATCATAAAGTAACCCTTTCTGGTGCAGCTCTTAGTGCTTTCCTGTAAAAACACCTCTTCTTCACAATGCCTGATTGACCTATGGAAGTCACTGTCATAAGATACTACTGAGGCTCCAAGAAATAAGATGGTTTCAGTGTTACCGTCAGACACGTACTAGAACAAAAATACTCTATGCTTCAGAAAACAGCAATGGAGCATTGAGTAGGCTTTTCTGCCCACTGCATTTGAAATTTATTTCTGTCTAAAGTATTTGGTAGGGGCGTTCTCAAGAAATTAGTTTCATGCTATGATTCAGCCTGCCATAGAAAGTCTTGTATTTCTATGTTTTGATACGCTTATGCAATGTGCCTTTGCCAACTCAGTAGCAGAACAGTATTCAATCTTTGTATAAGACTTTTTATTTATATATCAAAATACTTTCCAAATAAAATTTATTGGTATAGAAGCTAAGACTTCTATAAGGAACAACTCAATTCTTTTGGTGTTATAGATCAGAAGTAAAATACAGGTTTCTTAAATTAATCTAATGACTTTTTCAATTCTTTCTGCTTGAACATTGACTTGGAAAATTCATGTGTATTGTAATTAACTTTGCTTTGAAAAGTCACATTATTTTTAACAAACTCAGATTAAGATAGAATATTTTTTTCAAGAATAATTAGCATTCTTACATGATGCTAATGGTAATTAATACATTATCACATAACTGGAATGTCTTTTGGAAGCATGAATAGTTCCAACATAAAGGTCCAGTGATGTAATGATAAGAAGTCTCTTTGAGAAAATTGTACGGTAGACTAATAGGCTTTTTTCTAAGAGAGGTCCTAGAGTCATTAGAAAGTAAAACCAGGGGTTAGTAGACTTCTGGGAATCCACAGACGATTGGTAATTAAGCCACAAGCTGTAACTAAGAACAATAGGCCTACTATCAGCAGGATTATATTTGCTATACAGCAAAATGCAGCTCCACCAGAAAATACGTAAGGACTTGCAGATCAAACAGGAGTGAAGGGCACTGCTCTAAACAGATGGCATGTTTCTGCTCCACAACAGGCACAGAACTTGAGAGAGCCATGACTTGCCCTTTTGTTGGTTTTGACTTTCAAAATCCAATTCCTGGCTGCCAAAGGCTGTTATCAGTTCAAAAACGTAACTGAAGAAATTTGTGTTAGAAGATCCATGGAAGGCTATGAAGTATAAAGAAAGAGGCAGTCAGCTGTAAATCCGTGGAGGCAGAGGAGGTGTGCTGGGGAGTAGCATTGCATGGTTGCCCTGCTCTTGTGCTCCTTTGTCTAGGCATCCACTGGACGCCACTGTCAGGGACAGGGTATTGGAAAAGAGAGATTTCTGGTTTGCCCCAATTGAACTATTCTCGTGTTACCTGCCTTCACAGATGGGCACTGTCGGGATAGAGTCTTCCCACACAAGGAAGCCGTATCACCAGTTGCATACTCTGTCTTCTATGTTTTGCTTTGTGGTTTTTATAACATTGGTGTCCTGCCCCATTTCTTTCAAGGACTGGAGAAACAATCAACATTGTCTGTTTGAGGACCGGTAACATCCTTTTGATTCTGTTAATTCCAGTGTGTTAACAGCCTGAAAAGTGGGATGAAAGCAACATTTATGGTAAGGAGTTTTTAAATAGTACTGCAAACAGTGGCCACCAAGTCAGAAAATCTGGCAGCAGTCCCCTCAGAGAAATTTGCTTGACATTACAGTATATGCATGGCCTCTGAGAACAGATGTCATAGTAGTGCTGGCCAACTTTCCCATCTGAGGTAACCCCTTTTGTCACTGAAGCTGTTCCTCCACATGGGGCAATAAGTCAGAAAGTCACTGTCTCTGGACTGTTTGCTGAGCTTCAGTCTAGACTTAGAATCAAAAGTCTCTAGTTTCTGTGCTGTTCTCATAAAAGTCATTTCCTAGAACAATAAATAACTAGTCCAGGGTCTCAGATACTTTAAAAGCTACGCTTACAGTTACAGTTAGACAAATACTGCACATTTTTAATGTAAATAACCATATAAAGTTTTAAATGGTGCATGGGTCAATCTCACACTCCTTTTACATTCGTTTCTTTGGAAACATAAAAGTGATGGAGTTTTAGCAGCACTTACGTTTGTGGGAACAAATTTTTGAGGTCATACATACTAACATATTAGCGTTCATGAAAACGATACTGCATATGTAACTATTCAGATCAGAAGGGCCTTTGGTTCACATCCCTGCTCCAACTCAGTATTTGTGCACACTGTCTATAACGAGAATTGTGGAAGTCTTTTGTTATCCTAAGGTGTACATAAGCACCTAGTAAGAACTTCAAAGCTTTGAGAAATTTAAAAAAGTACCACTTAGGTTTAGATCCATAAAGGACTTAGATATGTAAAGACTTAGATATGTAAAGATTGACTTAGACACTCAAGTCTAAAATGTAGATTCTTAAAATCCTCAGTAGGTGTTTATGTGTTAAAAACTGCTAGTGCTCAGGCTTCTGGTATGAAAGCTTCACAGGTGCCCAGAAAGCCACCTGCTGAATTAATAACCGTTCTCTGAAAGAAAGGAATGACTCTCCTCTGGTTTTCTGAAGTATGGCCTGACACACCAACCTTCAAGGGACTGCAGTGCGATGAACTCAAAGTAGAAAAGATCAGCCCATCAAAGGAAGGACTTAAGGCTTGCTGCTTGCTGCCTGAATGCCTTTTTATTGATGAATTTCATTATTTTCTTGATCTGAAGCTCTCAACTCTGTGCAATGTGTGAAGAGTCCCAGCGTCTAGTTTGAACTACAGGTTCTGCTTGAGGGTACTCTTGTATCAGGTGTCATAGCACCCATGTTATTTAATGCGCTTGAATCTCTGTACCCACCTACACCTTGGGGAGCTAAGTGCCTATGTGCATCCAACAATTCTGCAAAGTGTCTTTCTGAATCTTTAAGCACCCTGTTATCTTGGAAAATATGACTAGCAACCTTGCCTGTATTTGATACCCACAAATAGATCTAAGGGATCATCTTCTTACCTCGCAGAGTTCTTTCTTTAACTTCTTCATTATTTTTATAAAGCACTAAACCACATTACTGATGAGGAGGTGAGCTGACAAACACTGAACTGAACAGATTACTAGTGTGCTGCAGTAAAAATGTTAAATTATGCTGATCAGATGCATTTGTTATAAATTATTCCCCAATTATGACTTGTTGTATAAATGCACCAGTGCGTAGTCTCTCCATAATTCCTATCTTGCCACTTGGATGCTTTAGCACAATAACAGCAAAAGCAGAAGCATCTGTAAGATTAGGTGCCAGCAGTGAAATTCCTGAAGTGAAAACTTGCATTGACATTAATCAAGCTGTTATTTTCCTTTCCAGACTTAAAGCTTGACTTTTTGGGTCTTGACTGAAACGCAGGATCCAAGAATTGCTGACTGAAAGGACATCAAAACTGTAAGATGTAATGGCTGATCCTTCAGTGTGCTGTCGGCAGGGTCTTGGTACAGAACACAAGGGCTTTTAGGAGTTTAGCACTTTGTTGCATTAATCTGAAAAATGAAGAAGGAATATACTTCTATTGAATACAGAGCCCAAGTTCACTTCCCTGTATGTTAGCAGGCATTTTATCAAACAGTAGTGGGGAAAAATTAAGGAGGACTAAACTAGGAAGCCATTCAAAGAGCAAAGTGAATGTGACATACACGTGAATAGCAATGGGAGTAAGGATCAGAGTGTGAGTTTGGACAGGTTTTCTAAATGTGCTGCAGACATTCTTGGCTGCCTGCAATCACCAGATAAGAGGCTACATAAGGATGGTGAAAAGAAGAATAATAGCCACATTTAGAGGATTTGCATGCCTAGATTAATAACTCAAGGCTAGAAGAATTTCAGTTGATCTATAAGTGAGCAATATTTAGTAGGTGTGAGAAAGCAATTCCAATCGTGTCTTGACCCGGAACATAGTTCAAATCCATGAAAAGCAATCAATGACTCAGTACCATCAGCATAGAAATGAAATGTAATGAAGCATTGAAGTTCAAAGAAATCTCTCGGCCACATTGAAGAGATCAGGTAGAGCCAGAAATAAGTAATAGAACCTTGGCAAAACTTTGTTGTAAACAGTTGAGCTTCAGCTATTGTCTGACATTCTGAAGACCAGACGGCAAAATAGCAACTGTTCTCTCCAAAGTGAAAATAAATATACGTTTTTGTTCAATTTGAGTGGCACATGGTTCCATAATCAAACAAAATGAAACTCAAAGAGATGCTAAAGGTACATACAGCCAGATTTGCTCCATGTAACAGTTCAGAATGTCTATAGAAAAATGATTGGTTACAGGAAGAAAAGTCACCAATAAAGCCAAGAAAACCATCAGATGTGAGTCACAATAATAGGAAGACTCTCCAGTTGTTCTTATTTAATCATTTAGAGATATCCACTACTTAAAATTGCAGAAGACTTGTAAAGTAAATAAATAAGCATTACTTTTTCCATTCACTTGATGTATAAACTCAGGCAAAGACAGGTTTCTTTAGTTTCTCTCATCAGCAACGCTGTCCCCTGAGACATCTGGCTTATCACAGGCTCGGTGCAGCAGCTTTTTTGTGAGAGCTCTTTAGTAAATTACTAGCGGCATAACACTGATTTGACCCTGGTTATTCAGTGGTTATCATGAACCATGAACTGTTCTGGGATATGCAAGCTAATATTACCTTCTTTAATCTCGTCTGGCCTCAGCATTAGACACGTGAGCCAACGGCTATTCTTTTCTGTCAGGAAGAGATTGATCGAAATGACAAATTGCAAATAAAGTTTACAGTTTTTTCCTTTCAAATGAGATCAAACCAAGCTCTGTGGGGAGATTTTTCCTTTGATCTATTGGAATAGTCATTGGAAAGAAAAAACACCCTACTCCAAACTGAACCAGTTGCTTCAAATCTCCATAACAATGAGAGAGATATATTGGCAGAACCTGTTTTGCTCCTGAAAAATAGCATCCAAGGAGTGAAGTGCTGACAATTCTTGTTTACATTTTTGAGTAGAAATTTGGTTTGCCAAAAATTGCACTACAGAAGAAAAGGCCTCAGTAACTGCAAATTTAGGCTTGTATTCATTTAACGATTTCTCCTGTCCTCCAGATGCTATTTTAAGTGATCTCCATTTCTTACATTTTTAAGTAATTTCTAAGAACATTTTAAAATTCTATCCTTTTAACTGGTTACGATATAGAAAAACAGAAAGCCACAAGGGCAATGAAACTAAGAGGCCATTAAGTTTGCTAAGCAATTTTCTGCAAATGCATCAGTTTCTGAGCTCTTTTGTCCTCACTGAAGATGGCTGACTGGCTGCAAGCCTGATCGAAACCAGACTGGAGAATCAACAGGCAAGCAGGCAGGAGATGGGTAGATGAATGATAAAAAAGCCCAGAGGTGCTAAGGTAGATAGCTTACATTTATACAAAGCGCAGTCTGGCTTAAAGGCAGCGTTGCTTGGAAATGTCTGCAGAGTATTGGAAGTGATGTCTTCATAGTCACACATACGCACCCCTCTACATACGTACAGAAGTAGTTTTTCATGCTGCAGCACGTTAGCGTTCAGCTCTGATAGCAACTGTGTGAAGCAAATTTCTGACTTCTCCTCCTCATAAGGCTTGCAAATCATTTGCAGGCCCTCGTTAAAGAGAACTTTGTTTAGCACAGTACGCTAAGAAAGCATTGCCACTAGATGAGAGCATGCTAAAGCTACAGCGAACCATTAGAATCAGGTATCACTTTTTCCATGTGCAATGCAAGATTTTCCAAGTCAGTGTCTGGAATTCTAACCCAAATACGTCTGAATCTCAAATGAGGCTTTTATCTGGAGGAAAAACACTCCCACGACACGAGATTTCAAACTAGGAAGGAGGCAGGAATAAAAATCAGGAATTATTTACCTTCAGTCTCATCTCTATATTGGCTTGTTTGCCAGGATCGCAAAGCCTGCCGCGTATCAGTGCAAACCTACAACAACAACAAAAATGCCATGAAAATCCTGAATACACATGATTTTTTTAGTACCTGTGCCTGTTCCTTTACAGCTTTCTATGGTTGAATTCCACAAAAAATGTAGAGTGCTCTTGGCCCTAACCATTGTAAACCCTGAAGCCTGACAGCTGATTGGCTTCGTGATGGTGCCTCTGTATTTGGAAGGTAATGGACACAGCACGGAACACGTACTAGAGTTCAAGCTGCTAAAAGGACCTTTAAGAAACTGAGAGAGTTTCCCAGAGAGGGACTGCAGCATGGAAAACTCTTGCACAGTGAGCTCAGACGTTTTGTCAGGAGATGCTCCATCTCCCTGTAAGTTTGCTGCAAGGCTTTTTAAGGAAACAGCAAAGGCTGAAAATGTTCTGCTGAGCCCTTCCCAGCATTTCTCCTTTTCCACAATAAATCGGAAAGACACAAGGTTATACAGGGGCAACTTTCCAAAATGAAGAGTGTTCTTTTCTCCCATACAACGTTGTCAGAAGGCTGCACAGACACTGGAAAAGACCAAAGTCATCAGAAGCCTTGGTAGAATGAAATGAGAATGAGCTGAAAATTGATTCCCGAATTCCAGCTGCAATCAGAAACTGTAAAACACCTCAAGATCCTGCTTTCTTGATGTTTGAGAGTTTGCAGATAAGAATTGGGATAAGAGCTGAGTTCAGTGCGGTAAAGCTCCTCTATGTTCTCCAGTGTATGAGAGAATTGGGGAGAGGCTTCTCCTTAGAGCCAGTTATTGGTTCCAGACAGCAGGGTTCATCCTCTGGCACCCATCCAGACTATGTCAATCAATCAGTTCAAAAAAGGAGAAAATGTAACACTGTCTTCTGGAAGACAAACAACACTTCTTGGAAACACAGCAAGGAAGAGGCCACATGGGGCACCACAAAATGACCCAGGCCCATAAACCTTCCCCAGCCTCCAGGATAGAAATCTTTCTGTGGTGATAATCACACCTCCCTGCTTCACATAATCACCTTAGATGCCAAAATTAGCAGTCTAGGGACTTCGTAGGTGTCTACAGTCAATGAGGAAAGAGAGATTCTCAGAGTGCATAAAAGGAGCTCCTCCACTGCCTTGCTTTGGAAGACCTTTCACCTTTCTCTGTTGACTACAGAAGGATCATAGTTGATGCAAGGGTGTTGGTACTAGATGATCTTTAAGGTCTCTTCCAACCTAAACCATTCTATCATTCTATGATCTATGAGTTGATTGACGACTTCTGCTGAGCTTCAACTAGCTTCTCTTCTGCTGCTGCTCTGTGCAATGAAGACTGAAAGAAGTCTGGAGACTGGGAGAGTGAAATCAATATGCAGTTTCACAAACATTTCCACACACTTAACATCTTCCCTCCCCACCCTTCTATTTCTCAAGAGTATTCTGGAAATGTTCCTCTTCCAACAGACTGTCCTGACTTAACACCTTCTTTTGCAGGCGCTGGGATGGGAAATACAGAGATTTCTCAAAATGTCACTTTTTCAGACTGAAGAGCTTTTGCTTCACAGCTGAGCGCAGCTGTTGCCCGTAGGACTCAGACCTGCTGCTTGTGAGATTCTATAAACAATTCCAGGTTGTATTGAATTGTGAGTCTTATTATTTGATAAATAATTTTGAAATACATACAGCATAGCTTTACTTTAAGGCATAAATACATGAGTTGGAATTAAAGCAGAGTTTTCAAACTTCGCCCTGCATTTCCTGCCTACTTGATTTAACAGTCTTTGCCTTGCTTTAGTGTTGGTTTTGTTTAGAGTAGAAAGTGCTGTATCCTTCATTGTCAGCCCTAAATTTATAATTTAGACCTCTTTTTTTCCCAGATCACTTACAACCCCCATTGGATTGGTTTAAAATCAAAATACTTTAAAAAAAAACAACATCCATTATTTTTTCATTTGTCTTCTTAATTTCCAAGCACTTAATGAGCCTTTCTCAGTTGTATAGATGGCAAATTCCCAAATATGTTCTATGCTGGCTGTAATCCCAGGTGCCTGGGGTGTTAGGATTCACAAAGACCCCGCAAGGACAAGTTGATGAGTAGGAATATAGTGAGATAAAGAGTTCCTAGGATGCTGTGGGCTACATGTTGGCTAGAAGCATGTTCTGTAGGTTTTACATGACAAAAGTTAAGACAGAGCTGGGTTTCTGGAAGCTGTTACATGTTAAGGACAACATCAGACTTTTTACGATAAGTAACTGCTGATTTTGGAAAAGATGGTGCATAAAGGCAAAAAAAAAATTTCAAAACCACAAAGCTGCTGAGGGAATTTGATAGCAAATCTACATGAAGTTTGAATTTTTTTCAGGGATCTCTGCACCTGCTTGGTGAGATGCATGAGGGCTGGTAACATTACAAAGTGCCTGGCTAGCTACTCTCATCTCTCTTTATGTCATGCAGGCATCTAAGAATGTTGTCTAAAACATCCTAGAAAGATGTGAAGATCCTGAAATATGACCACAGAAGAATATGGATGATCATTTGGCATCCTTGCTGTGCACTCTATGTCTCATTTCAGAAGATGAAACTATTAGATGCTTCACTCATATTCATTGACTGATCTTCAACAATCTGATACTCTCAATCTGGCTCAAGCTGCACTGGCAAAGGCAGGGATTGAGAGAATAAAAAACTGCCCACTGTAGGAGAAGATCAGGTTTGAGACCATTTAAGAAACCTGAAGGTGTGCAAGTCCATGGGACCTGGTGAGATGCACCCATGGGTCCTGAGAGAACTGGCAGATGAAGTTGCTAAGACACTATCCATCATATCTGAGAAGTTGTGGCAGTCTGGTGAAGTTCCTACCGACTAGAAAAGGGGAAATATATCCCCCATTTTTAAAAAGAGAACAAAGGAAGACCTGGGGAACTACAGGCCAGTCAGTCTCACCTCTGTGCCCGGAAAGATCATGGAGCAGATCCTCTTGGAAACTATGCTAAGGCACGTGTTAAAAAAGAACGTGATTGGTGACAGCCAACATTGTTTCACTAAGGGCAAATTGTGCCTGACAAATTTGGCAGCCTTCTCTTACAGAGCTACAGCATTGGTGGATAAGGGAAGAGCAACTGACATCATCTACCTGAACTCTTGCAAAGCATTTGACACTGTCTCGCATGACATCCTTGTCTCTAAATTGGAGAGACATGGATTTGATGGATGGACCACTCGGTGCATATGGAATTGGCTGGATGGTTGCACTCAAAGAGTTGCAGTCAATGGCTCGATGTCCAAGTGATGAGTGACATTCCTCAGGAGTTGATATTGGGGCCGATGCTGTTTAACATCTTTGTTGTTGACATGGACAGTAGGATCGAGTGCACCCTCAGCAAGTTTGTCGACGAGACCAAGCTGTGTGGTGTGGTCGAGACCCTGGAAGGAAGGGATGTCATCCAGAGAGACCTTGACAGGCTTGAGAGGTGGGCCCATGTGAACCTCATGAGGTTCAACAAGGCCAAGTGCAAGGTCCTGCACCTGGGTCAGGGCAATCCCAAGCACAAGTACAGGCTGGGCGGAGAATGGATTGAGAACAGCCCTGAGGACAAGGACTTGGGAGTGTTGGTGGATGAGAAGCTCAATATGAGGAGGCAGTGTGTGCTTACAGCCCAGAAAGCCAACCGTATCCTGGGCTGCATCAAAAGAAGCATGGCCAGCAGGTCGGGGGGAGTGATTCTGCCCCTCTACTCTGCTCTTGTGAGACCCCACCTGGAGTACTGTGTTCAGCTCTGGGGATCTCAAGAAGGACATGGAGCTGCTGGATCAAGTCCAGAGGAGGGCCATGAAGATGATCTGAGGGCTAGAGCACCTCTCATATGAAGACAGGCTGAGAGAGTTGGAGTTGTTCAGCCTGGAGAAGAGAAGGCTCTGGGGAGACCTTCTAGCAGCCTTCCAGTACCTAAAGGGGGCCTACCAGAAAGCTGGAGAGGGACTTTTTACAAGGACATGTAATGATAGGACAAGGGGCAATGGATTTAAACTGAAAGAGGGGAGATTTAGATCAGATCTAAGGAGGAAATTCTTTACCCTGAGGGTGGAGAGGCACTGGACCGGGTTGCCTAAGAGAAGTTGTGGCTGCCCCATCCCTGGAAGTGTTCAAGGCCAGGTTGGATGAGGCTTTGAGCAACCTGGTGTAGTGGAAGGTGTCCTTGCCCATGGCAGGGCATTTGGAACTAGATGATCTTTAACGTCCCTTCCAACCTAAATCACTTTATGATTCTGTGATTCTATGGTACAGGGCATAGACAGGGAGAGCCTCGGTGAAGACCCTGGAGTAGAGGAACAGCTGCAAGTGTAAGTGGACTTCATCTCTAGATCTTAGTGACTTCTATAATTACTTCACTACTTAGTGTATTTGAGAACTTATCCCCTTGATATGTATCAAGGCAAGTTGGTAGCAGCTTGTGCATTGAGTTGAAAAGCAACCAGACACTTGGCAGTGAAATGGTCAGACACAAAGACCATTGGCATAGTTTTATAAGCCTTTATTATAAGAATGCTTTGTGGCTTAAGGTAAAACTGAATGGGAAGAATACAGCACACCCTCTCCAAACTTACAACAGATGTCTACGTGACATTCCCAATGTTTAGAAAGACAGCCTAAAATGATCTAAAATGAAGTAAAAATGGATTCTTTTAAGAAAGTTAGCATCCTTTTTCTCATCTTTCTTTCAAAAAATGGATAGTTTTAAACTTTCAGTAGTTGAACTGTCATGGACCTTAGCACATTATCTCCCTCCTGGAGGTTTGGCACCCTGGGCTCAGGGCCAATTTTGATAACAGAGATGTCCAGCCTTAAACCAGTGATGTGAGAAGCTACAGTGGGGGCCTGCCCCTCCTTCAGATGGTACTTTCACAAGGACTCAGGCTTTCGCTTTCTGCCTGAGCTACATTGCTGGTTCACCTGTGCCCACTCTTGTACCTCCCCGATTTTGTCCCTGATCTGTACCCACTAGCTTGACTTTCTGGCTTGACCTTGAACCTGCCCCATCCCTATGGACTTTCCTGGTGATCTGAACTGTTAGCTGAAGCTGGTTGTCATTGCAGGCATGCTCTGTGAGATAAGAGAATATGAACTGGGAGCCAAGAGTCACACCAAGGCAGACCGAGGCAGTGACTGTACCCACACAGGCACAGATCCACAACACTCAAGCAGGAGGAGCAGAGCAGGTCCAGTGCTGGCAAGATCTACTACTCAACATGTTTTTTACTTCAAACACAAGCAGCATTGCCTTCTGGCTTCCTCTATGTCTAGTGAAATATAACATCTGATGGATGATGCTGGTCAAAAGAGGGACTTGTCTCATGTAAAACCTCTTATAGATGAGATATCCAGCACTGGTCCTTAGATCAGGACATTGTACAGACTTTGACCTGCTGGACTCCTTTACTATTATTTGGGAACCTTTCTCATGGAGAGGCAAAAATAATGGTGATAATTTTAAAAAGAGCCAGACATTGCACCATTTCCTATTGGGGTCAGAACTAGCCATAAGGATTCATGGTTACTATGAAGCCATAGAAACTCAGATACAGCAGCCAACTTGCCAGCAGAACAGGTTGCTTGGAAGATACTATATGACTGCTTTCTCCCTGTGCTGGGTTTACATGATGGGTTCTGGTAGCATAGGAGGGGCTGTGGAAATGGCCACTCCTGGGCAGGTGGCTGCCCACGCCGGGCCACTGCTACTCGACTGCGGAGATGGCTGCAGTGGCACAGCTTGGAGAGCTCCGAAGCACCCCGCTCCCAGGGCACCTGCTGGGCAGAGCTCGTCCTGCTGGGACTGCCAAGGTTCATTGGGTGCAGCACAGCTGCAGCGGAGAGAGGGCTGAGACCTGAGAGAAATGGCCACGCAGACACCAGGTCAGTGAAGGTGGAGAAGGAAGAGCTGCCGGAGCAGGGATTGCCCTCAGCCTGTGGTGAGGTGGCAGCGGCCCCCTGCAGCCCATGGGGATTAACAGTGGAGCAGAGACCCACCCGCAGCCCATGGAGAACCCCATGCTGGAGCAGAGATGCCTGTGCCTGAAGAAGGTCATAAAGAATGGTCTCTGTGAGCTTCTGGAGGCTGATGATGATGTGGAGAGGCATCTGAAGCCTGTGGAGAACCCCATACTGGAGTGGGTGGCAGCTCCCTAAGAACCCGTGACTCTGTGGGAAAAGCCCACGCCAGAGCAATCTGATGGGTAAGGATTGCATCCTGCAGGAGGGACTCACATTGGAGAAGTCTATGAGCTGTCTGTGAGGAGGGGATCCAGTGAAGCAGGGGAAACAAGTGTAAGGAGTTCTCCTCCTTTAAGAAAGGAGTGGCAGAAACAACATGATGAACTGATCTGCAGGCGCGTTCCCCGTGTCCATTTTCCCCCCTCCAGTCCCCGTCCCCCTGTGCTGTTGGGGGAGGAGGTAGAGCCAGGAAGAAGGCAGAGGTGGGGGGAAAGTGTTTTGAAGATCTGGCTTTGTTTCTCTTTATCCTCTCTGAATGAACTGGTAAGGGATTAAATTAATTTGTCCCCAAGCCAAGTCTGTTTTGCCCGAGGCTATGGTCGGTGGGGTGATCCCTCCCTGTTCTTGTCTCAACCCTCAGCCCTTCTTTTACATTTTTCTCCTCTCCACCTCATGGCGGGGAGCAGTGAGCCGGTGGCCTCCTGGTGGCTGAGCTGCCACCTGGGCTGAACCACGACACTCCCCTGTGAAGCCCCCAGTGTAACACACTCACACTTAAGATGTCTGTCCTAAACACTTAAAGCTTTCTGTCAGTTGAGATGTAGATGATTCAAGTACTACTCCTCTTTGTATGACCATCAGTTTACAAGGTAGTTGTGTTCCCTTGGAATTGTAAAGCCATTTTGCTTGTGACATACACCAAAAACTAAATGCTGAAGCTACTCTCTGCAGTTCATTCCCATAAAGAAGAAAAAGATGTCATTATAATCTGAACTATAATATCCTCATTCCTTCCATTTGATTTTATCTCAGAAAAGCCTCCACTTGGGACACTTGGGAAGTGTCCTGGAAAAGACTGGAACACTCTTCTTGCAGTCTGAGTTAAGACTGGGTCCGATAGCAGATACTATTCCACTGGGATGAAGCAATTCTTCCTTCTCTCAACATGAGACTTTCTATTAAATGGCCAAAACGACCCTCTGTCATTAAAAGAATATGATGTGACTGTTCTGTAGTATCCCATAATGCCGTCTCCGAGTCTTGAGAGAGTAGAAGACATACTCTGAAAAATATCTTTGAGATGAACCTTAGAAGAATTTTAGAAAAAGATAAATCATGAGGACAGCGTTTCTCTACTCCATTTCTTTTTGAACCGAATGTTTACGATCCACTCATGACAAAGAACGGCATCTCCATGTTAAATACAAACACTTCCCTGGCACTGTCTGGCTTCCATATGCCTTTTAGTCTAGAAAGCATTTTTCCTTTTGCGGAAAGAAAAGAACAACTTAAAATGTCAACTTGCTAAGCAGACTGAAAGAGATTGTTACCTGTGTTATTTTGACACATCTATATCTATGCTAAATTAGCTCTGGTAGATCAAAATATGATTTTGTTTTTAAACTGTGGCATATCAGCATTTCCCTGTCTGTAGCACGTGCAGGATTGCATCTTCTTCTAAAAAACAGGAAGAGTCAAAAAAACTGTAACAGTCTTTGCCCATCAGTGTTATTTCATTATTAAACTTGGCCCTGCCTGATTTTTACAGCCGTGGTGTTGAGCTTGATTCTTTTGTCATCCTTCTTTATTTACTTCTCCAACAGCAGTTACTCATTGCCAGAAATTACATATGCTGGGCAGATGCAGAATCCAGATATTATTGTGAGTTTTATTTCTCCAGGACTGATATCTGATTTTACCTTTTGCTCCATTCCTTGTTTGTTTAAAAGCCCTTCTAATGCCCTTTTTGGCTGGTATCATGGCTTTGCAACAGCAGTTTCACATACAGTGCCAGCTTCTGGGGTCAGCTGAAAAGAATCAGAATGCTGTGACTCAAGACCATCTCTGAAAAAATAGATGTGTAACTGAACTCTCTGCTTAAACACTTCAGGAGCCGTTGTTTTAGGGCCTCCTCTTGTTCAGGCTATAATTAAGACAAAATTTTACTGCTAATTTTTGGGAAGCAATATGATCCCTGTATAGCCTAGTTTCAAATTTGGGGAAAGAGTTTACTTTCTCATCTAAAGAAACTTCAGAGGAGCCTAATTATGAAAGATGGGCACAGAAGAATTTAACCAACAATCTTAGTAATCTCCAGTTCTGTTCTTTCCTTTACGGGCTCTGAAAGAGCCTGAGCGAGACACGTCAATATTCCATCACAGAGCATTCCTGTCTGTAGTGCAAGACTAACGTTAGTGTGCAACAGAAACAAATTAACGTCTCACATTATATTCTGGAGGGCATCTGAGACAATAAATAGTCTTACTTGGATTTGTATGTGCTTGCGAACAGCTTACTTGCTGTTTACTAAGCAATATGTCTTACTTATCCTTCATTGATATGTTTCATCCCAAGTAATGTGTCCTGTTACAGCAGGCTTATACTTTGATATTATTTGTTCCATCTCTCCTCCTTTCTGAATTCTGATGACATTGCTGCAAGATGCATCCATGCTATTCCAGAGTAATAGCAATTCTGCAACAATCCTTAAGTCTCACTGATTTTGACAGAGCTATTTATACTTAGGCTGGGCTCATGCTTGAGTGTCATACTAAATTAAGACTTCAAGCCACTGCATTCACCTGTTGTTTTCTTTCATCCTTACATAAAACCACAAAACCTCTTAAATCTGATATTTGAGCATAATTTTTAAGACACAGACATCTGGGACAGCTTCTATTGTAAAGGTATCATAGAATCATAGAATCATAGAATCATAGAATCGTTAGGGCTGGAAGGGACCTTCAAAGGTCATCTAGTCCAACCCCCCTGCAAGGAACAGGGATATCTCCAACTAGATCAGGTTGCTCAGGGCCTCATCCAACCGGGCCTTGAACGTCTCCAGGGATGGAGCATCCACCACCTCTCTGGGCAACCTGTTCCAGTGTTCTACAACTCTCATGGTAAAAAATTTTTTCCTAATATCCAACCTGAATCTACCTCCCTCTATTTTAAAACCATTACCCCTTGTCCTATCACAACTGGCCCTCCTGAACAGCCTCTCCCCATCTTTCTTGTAGGCCCTCTTGAGGTACTGGAAGACCGCTATAAGGTCACCCCGGAGCCTCCTCTTCTCCAGGCTGAACAGCCCCAACTCTTTCAGCCTGTCCTCATAGGAAAGGTGCTCCAGCCCTCTTATCATCTTCGTGGCCCTCCTCTGGACCCTCTCCAACTGGTCCATGTCCTTCTTATGTTGGGGACTCCAGAACTGGATGCAATACTCCAAGTGAGGTCTCACGAGGGCAGAGTAGAGGGGGAGAATCACCTCCCTCGACCTGCTGGCCACGCTCCTCTTGATGCAGCCCAGGACGCGGTTGGCCCTCTGGGCCGCAAGAGCACATTGCCGGCTCATATTGAGCTTCTCGTCCACCAGTACTCCCAAGTCCTTCTCCTCAGGGCTGCTCTCGATCCAAGAGTTCAAAGATCCAAGATCCAAATAGTTTCCTTACACTTACACTCCTTAAGAGTGTCATCATTAAGCAATTCATTAATCATATCATTAAGCAATTCAGTGACTGGAGCGTTATGCAGTTATCCTCGGCAGTTAATAGGTTTACTCAGCTGGTACGACAACCCACACATTTCTCTGTACTAGCTTCACTGCTGCTGAGTGAGTATCATAAATCATTCACCTCTACCATTGTCTGTCTAAATGATAAACGACACATCTCCAAGATGATGTTCTGAAGCAGGAGTGAGAAGCTGAACTTCCTCACTGTATGCAGGTGGATCTGGAAAAAGTTACAGCAAGGTACACCTGGAAAGGGGTTATACAGAGAGGCATGAGGAATGACTAATGTAAATATTGCGTTGCCTAATGCTTCTAATGCAACCCGATAAGAATGCATAAACTATCTGAACAATAATGCTTTGAAAATTATTATTAATGACATATACTTATGTTGGCAAAACAATAAGAATGTAATTTTGAACTTTCCAGATTTGTTTTAGCACAATAACAGGTGTAACCACAGGTGAGTGCTATTGAACTTCCTTTATGATGAGTGAATCCAAGATACAGAGAGGTCAATTTGTAGCCAAAAGTGATAGTTATCCTGATTCCCAGTACAACTACTAAATTATGAAACAGATCCTCTGTATTCTCAAGCCCCTATTGTGGCAATCAAAGCAGAATAACAGGTGCCTCGAGGAGGCAAGTGAGGATCACCCTCCTAGCTCCATTTCTCTCCCAAAGGACAAGGAATCCTGGAAAGATGTTGTGGTCAGATGTCTTCTGTTTCCTAGCAGGGCAACCATTTCTGGATGCTTTACCTTTCAGGAGGTGCCAATCTTTGCCTTGTTTTAGTAAAAAAGACTTTATCCCAAAATTAAACTGTTACAATTTATTTTATTTTATGCAAATTAGCCAAGATAGTTAGCTGATGTAAAGCTTGGTTTGGTTTCTGGTAGCTCCCTCTAGTGAGTCAGTCAGCAGCAGCAGCCTCAAGAGCAGCTACCAAACTTTTCATTCCAAAGTCTTTTTTTTAACAAAAAATTTACTTCCCATTTTTCCCCATCTTTTTTAATTTTAGCAGGAATAGAATTAATTTGAATGTCAAACAGGTTTTTTTTGTTCTTTTTTTCACCTCTTTTTTGCTTCCTCATATAAGAAATTGTTGGCTACCATCTTCCCTCTTTTCCTTTATTTTTATGCACACTTCTTTGCTGTGCTGGGAATTTTTCATCACTTCCACACCTTTGGAAAAATATGTGAGTGCAGATCTGATAACTGTTTCAAAATTGGAACAAGTTGGAATAATTGTAGAATAGCAAAGAACAAAAGTAGTTGGAAAAAAAAAAACCCACCAACCCAAAATAAACCTTCAACTTTGTTCATTTTTACATTTATTGGAAAAAAAAAGTAGAAACAGGAAAAAACACCTATTTGAATATTCTTTTCTGAAAGGTCACAAATATGTGGGTGGAAAAACTGAAGTCTCCACTCTTAAGCTTTCAGAATCAAAGAAACTTCAGAATGGCAATACATTTTGCAAAATTATTTTTCCATGATTTGAACCAGCTCAGGACTAAATGTTCAATTCTGGACAAAACTTGCATCAACCACTGTAGCAATGCTTCATGGTTAGAGAACTTGTGTGAATCGTACTATAATTTGTATCTTATTATCTGCAGAGAAGTTAATAGGATGCTGGGGCAATCATCAGGGAACTGGTACGGTATCTTTTATGTAGCCAGCCAGAAGGATTTAAGAGTTTTGATGATGTGTTAAAATACTCTTACTTTAAATCACAGAGATACAGCAGTAAGCTGAATAGTCCTTATCCAAGAAAAAAACTACTCAACCAGATATTAATGAAAAAATAGTATTGTGTGTGTTTCAGTCCCAAAATGTCCTTTTTTAATGAGTACAGATTCATGCAAGATGGGCAATTGTCAAACCTGGGATTTAGATTTCCTCAAATTTTGCAGTGTTTGAAATCCAGAACCAGATCTGAATTACACAGTTCAAACCTAATAAAATAAACACAGGTGAAGTCCATGAACCTTATAGAAATCAGTGGAAATTTTATTATGTGCTCCAATGGAGAAAGAATTTCACTCCAAGATGCGCTTGGAATCAGGGAGCCTCATTGTATTAAAGTTACGCATATATATATGCTTTATATATATATATATATATAACTGTGCTTGACTGCAGATTGGTCCACAATCAGAGAAACTGATGAAGAACGGAAGGTCCTATTAGTTTTGCCATTAGAGTTCAAGGAAAATGTGTGTAGACTACATCTATTACACCCAGGATTTTCTAGATGAATGGAAACCAGGATTAAATCAAGCTAAATTTCAGAAAGCTACATGTATATGTGATGGCAGGAATGCCTCTAATCATGCGTTTTCATTGCCAAAAGGATTTTGGAGTTCTGCCATTTCAGAAGGGTCATCAGGCAGTAGTATCCCATAAGGACAAACTGAAAACTCAAATAACTGAATTATAATAACACGTTAGCAGTTATTTATCTTTATTCCTGTTAGGAATTCACAGCAAAACAATTCTGATTACAACGTATAACACAAAAAATCCATGGAAAAATGTGAAAAGAACAGTCTAGAAATCAAAACAAAGCGAGTCTGGCTTTTGGTGCAAATAACTTTGTCTGTAGTCTTCTTTCTGTCTTGTAAATAAGAAGCGTATTTCTAACACTTGTAGGATTTGGATTCCTGTTGATATAGAGCTCTAACAGCAAGCCATGTGTGACTCCAATAAGACATGATAATATTCTGTCAGCTCATCAGTTGGACCTTTATACTGGAAATACCTGGCTCAGTCACTGTGCGAGAAATCATGCCAAGGCATGAAAATAATGTGATTCTTTTAAAGAGAAAAGTTGTTTAAAATGTCTTATCCTGGTTTATAGGCCAAATTCCCGCACTAAACCATCCAACAATGAATATACTACTTTGGAGCTATTGGAAGGCAGATAAGCTGAAAGCATGTTTATTTTTAAATGGAATACTATATAGAAAGCATTATACATCTCACTAATTTTGACACGTTCCTGTTTATTTTGAGTAATACCTTCTGCAAATTACTTTGTAAATGCTAATCGAGGGGATGTTTTGAAATCAGTCAGAGCCTGCGAACCCCGCAGACAGCTTCAAATTGTCTGAGTGCCCATTTAACAACATTTTGTGACAACGCATGTTGTGCCAGAGCATTTTTCGAGAAGGCAACGATTTATCCTATTTACCTAGCTCAGTATAATATCTAACAACCAGTATTAACACCGTGCAGAGCCACAGCTGTCGTAAGCAGCATGTGATGTGACCCCAACTTGGCCAGAGTGTTAGTGTGGAGCTGTGTCACTGCCTGATCTCTACCCAAAAGCACCGTTCAGATGAAAGGAGGCCTGGATGGTATCTGCCCAGCTCTGATTAGTCAATTCTGGTTTGCGCTCGAGAAACAAGTAAGCATAGATAGGGAGGTCCTACCTGAAAGCACTGCTAAATGAGACCTGACCTACATCTGCCCTCTCCAATGGCTTAGGTATGTGCTGGGAGAATGAGGTAGTGTGATATGTGAAAAGGATGACCTCCTTCTTCTTCTTCTTCTCCTTCTTCTCCTCCTCCTTCTCCTCCTCCTCCTTCTTCTTCTTCTTCTCCTTCTTCTTCTCCTTCTTCAAATGTCACTGGCTGCAAAATATAGCTAAAAACTCTGCTCTTTCACATTCATGGAAATTAATTCTTTTTTTGGTTGCATTTTCTTACATTGAAATAAAACTAGTAGGGAGTGGCGATACATGTTTTATTTCATGTATTGAAAATACTCAATCCAGCTTTCCTTTTACAGCTAGGCGTGAAATCAATAGTACAATTCACATAAATAACCTTAGCAGGACCTGGCACTCAATCTTCTATACAAGTAAAACCAAATTATTATGTGAGCAGTGTGGTTCAGCAGAATAGATTCTGCAACTACCCTGTGCATGCATCTGCCTTTGATGGCAATGGGATGTGCTCACTGAAAGCAGAGCATATAACAGAAAATTTCCGCCATAAAAGGTAGTTCTTTTTCACTTGCATATAGTCTCACTGAAATTAATGGAAATTGCACACGTGCAAATGATAGAATATTTTGACTACAGCATCACAGGAAGGAACGTCTTGTGAATGAGAGAGGAATAGGATTAACTCTCCCAGTCAAAACACAGTATTTAATTTAAAGCAGTCACCATTTTTTAAGTATGTTAAAATTTGGAGGTGTTTTTCCCTTGTTCATTTAGAACTGTGACATTTTTCCTTGTTGCTTTTCCAGAGAAATATCCAGCTAAGGATATTTACAAGAAGGATTACTCAACACATTGTTACCAAGTTACATATTCAGCTGAGAGCTAATGCAGAAATTAGTAAGATAAGAGTAAGAGTAAGATAGTTTCCCTAGTGATGGTAATCCTGCAAAAGCTCTGCGTGTCACACTTCCATCCAGTCAGGTATGTAAAGTCTTAGGATCGAGGGCAAGATACATCTCTCAAATTGACTGGTCTAGAGTAACAGTAGCGTACACTTTATGCCTTCAGGTTTCAAGCTGACAGATATATTTTGTAGTGTATATCGCACCAACCTTGAGTACTAGCAGTAGCAACACAGGAGCAAATGTGAGCATCTGGAACAGTGGTGGTGTTCCAGAACGAACTACAGGCCTTGGATAATGTTGGCATTAGCAATTTTTTAAACAGAAGAGGTCATATTCTGAGGGGTTAAACAACTGCAGTTGTTACAGGGAGTGACTTATTTAAAATAACTTAGAGTCTCAAGTGTAAATGAGTTGGAATTAGTCTTGCAGGTGGTTTGTGCAATGTGAGTTATTTAGGTTAAAGAGGTTTATTATAATTTTTGGGTTTATGACAAAAAACTGCTGTACCAGATGCATAAAGGCCAGGATTTGCCAGCCTGGAAAAGTGATGACAGAGGGGTGATAACAGAAGTCTGTGAGCAACAGTGGAAAAAGAGAAAATGAGTAGGAAGTAGGTATTTATGGGTCCTTGCAATACCAGAAATAGGGGGAATTAACTGAAGTTACCAGCAACTTAAAAACATACAAAACGAAGTAAGTTTTAACAGAGAGTAAAACTAAACTCTGGAATTCATTCTTATAGGATAGTTGTGGACATCAAAGTAAAACTGGATTTAGAAAGGAATTATAAAAAGTTAAGGAAGAAAATCCATTAAACACAAGGATATAACATCAGACAGGAAATACTTTGTTACTGAAATGGTATTTGCATACACTATTTTAATAAAGAAAATATATTTTCTATTTGTGACTAGATTATAGCTGTTCCTAAAATTGCTTCACACTAGATATAGATATTTTTGTATCACGTATTTTTATGGATCACCATTTTTCATATCTAATAGAAGATATTTCTTAAAATTGCCTTTTGGGGACAGTTTTTTTCTTCTTTCTTCTTTTTTCATTTTTACTACTGAATATAAAGAGAAAAATATTTCTTATTCTTTCTTTCTCCTTATTTTACCATTTTATTCCTCATTTTCTTAGTTTTGGTTTGGTTTGGGTTTTGGGGTTTTTTTTCAGCAATTTGATTTTTTTCCAAAAATTTGTAATTGGGTAAAAGTTACCACAAGGCAAAGAGACAGGGATGGTTTGTTTTTTGTTTGTTTGTTTTTTTGTTTGTTTTAAACTGAAGAAAATCAGAGTGGAAAAGAAATATAATGGTACTGATGTCAGGGGAAAGTCCTAGGAGACTATTTCTAACTGTAGTCGGAAGCGAGGTGCCTAAATCATAACTCCATCAGTTGTTGACAGAGCAAGAAAGCAGAGACAGACACAGTCGAAAAAGAATCCCTGGAGAAGATGATAAAAGTCTGTGGCCTGATGGGGTCCTGATCTCAGCCTCTCAGCCTTTAAACCTCTCACACTGTAGCTAGTCATTAGTAAACACATTGCTCAGAAGAGGCAGAGGAGGAATACAAGAACGGGGCCGTGGGAGCCAGAAACACCATGATTAATGATGTTCTGCAGACACGCAAAAGCAAATGCACTCCGTGTTCACAGCATCAAACTCAGCCGCAGTCTAACAATGATTTCTTAATTGTTCTCTTGGCATACAGCACATGGCTCTTCTTCTAAAAATCATTTCATATTAAAATTCCTGGTAGACCTTTTCTCCAGACCAAAGTGAACTAAGCAGTGAAGCTTGTCCTGGGGAAATAAAGTACTAACTTTGAGAAAAATGGCTGGAGAAGTGGAGGAGAAGGATCCATCTGGAACAAAGACAAAGTATCATGCTGTAGCCAACTGTATCACCTGAATCGCTTGAGGAGTAGAGAAGTGAAGGAACAGTGAACTTCACACATGCCTTGTCTAAGGAGGCCATCTTTCTACCAGAATAAATTCACCTCTGGCAAGAGCAAAGTTTTCTCCTGATGCAGGTGTGAAGGGTAAGGCTGGAAGTGGCAGAGAACCTGAGGTGCTCTCCTGATCTCCAACCAGCGGCCCTACTCCTCTGATACCAAATCACAACCACCCTGCTGCAGTGCTAGGTAGAGGCACGGTCTGCTGCCTCGTTGCCCCAGAGTCAGGAGAGAGAATATACAGGCTTAGTTTTACATTTACAGTCACCCTTCCCCAAAATAAGAAACATCAACAAATCTCACGTTTTTGCTGTCCTTTTGGCAATCAGATGTCCCCACGTCTGTTGACAACTCATGGCAGAAAATGAACTTTTTTATTTTCCTGTCATGATCTTTGCCAGCATGGCTCTCACTGTAATTTTAAGGTATCATCTGAGTGGTTTCTTTTGGAAGAATAAATCGATAGCCCTATCACGCAGCCCTCAAATTGGGAGCCATTTTTACCTTTCTCTAGCCTGGCTCTTGGACCTCCCACCACCACAAGGTGCAATACCAGTGAAGCAGTTTAACACAGAAAGCTCTAAAGTATTCTGAAAACAATCTAGATGCAGAATAGTTAGTTAATAACTTAAGCTTTCAACTGAATGGTTATTTGTTATGTATCTTCAGCTATTACAGCCCTGGTTAAAGAATAACAAAAAAACCTTGTTTTTCAGTCTTCCATCTTCAGAAGAGGTTTGCTTGGGAGCTCTTGGTTTTCTTCTGAAATACTTTGGACAAAGATTGCTTTCAGGGTCTCTATTCTATTGTTTCACCATGAAAGCTTTTCCCTAGAACAGGTTTTCCCTTTCTTAAAGCATAATTTTGCATTGCTCTGCCCAAGGCACAAAGGTTAAGAGAGTCTCTGAGGTCTGATCACAGAAGTGACACCCAGTCACTCTGCCAGTGGGTTTGGCTACAGCTGGAATGGGATGGGGGAAACAAATTGCAGCTCTACCAGAAGGTGTGACCAAATGCTCGTCTCAGAGGATGTTATTAATGGGAATGCTGTAACCCTAGCGAAGCTATAAACACAGGTAGCTACAGGCAGCAGAGGTGGTCTCCCTCACTACAGTTAGATGGGAGCTGCTTACTCCTCTGCTTCTTTGAGGTGGACGCTTTGTTTTGGCACCTGCTTTCCTCTTGGACTGAACAGGCATTCAGAATTGACTTTCCAGGCATGCTACAAGATCTGCCTAAGCTTTGGAAGGGCTGTGATAGGGTCTGGAATTTACTGGTGAAGGTAATTACAGTTTGGGATTGATTTAATCTCAGGCTCGTTTTACTCATTTGTGAGAGAATAAAGCAGATGGCTTTTTCTTCTACGCTGCTTTTCTCTAGCAGTACAGAAAAGCACTTACACCCCAGAAAAGAACCATTTTCTTATTAATGGAAAAAGGTAAATAATTGATCAAAAGGCGAAATTTACAACCTATAAACCAGTATTTGCAGAGCAAAGTGAAATACCAACCAGTCTTTCTATAGACATGAACTTTCCATCCAGCAATCCTTAATGAAAATAAGATCCAGTGGCCACATCTAATTTACCAAATGATAACGCAGAGCTGCAGTCGGAGGTTCTACCTGGGTAGCACCTGGAGGCACACAAAGCATTTATCTGAGATGTGTCATCAGAACCTCTCATTTACCACACACACACACACAGAGTAAAAAGCATTTGTTAAACAAATAAGAGTAGAAATGGGAAGATTTATTCTGGAGACTGTTGAAAGCCTAACAGGAAAGCAGATTTTATTCTTATCAGCTGGGAAAACAATTGCAAAATATAATCTTGTTTTGCCTGGCTTGCATTTTGCTCTCTTTCTTTTTGTTTTTAAGATCATCCCAGCTCTGACTTCTGTGCAACTTTTTCATTTGTTTCACAGTCCATTTTTTTCAGAAATTCTTTCACTGGCAGCTACCTCTATGTCACTGTTAATTTCAAAGTTGATGCTTAAAATCTGTTCTGTGGCACCAATACAATTAGTGGCATGTTGACTGCTATTCCTTCTGGTTTTCAGTACTCTATCGGATAAATTTTACAGTCCAAACAGAGAATATGGAGCTAAGTGGGTCTTTTTACAGAAGACTGGAAAAATTATATTGCTAGCAATGTTATTGTAACAATGTATATACTGTAATATTAAAGCTATATTTTAAACTGAGAGTAGTTTGTAATCAAGACCAAAGGTAAATGTAAAAAATCAGTGAATGTTAGTTGTATGCGATTTGAACCTCTGGAAAGTATTTATTAGATTATGCACAAGGCAATTGCAAAATAGAAAAGACAATCACTCGAATCAATAAGGGCTCGTTTGAAAAGCTTATTCCTACTCCCTTGGCAAGTACTGCCATCAGCAAAACCAAAAGCAGGACCCAGCGTGCCTCAATGTGCCGTTCATTGCCCTGCGGTGTTCACAGCATCACGTGCCCATTCACATCCAGATCAGAATAATAATCCTGAGTGTAGGGAAAGCTCTGGCAATGTTGGTTGAATTCTATTTTATCTTAAATCTGATGGGCAAGGATATGCACCTAAGATGTACGCTTGCCCATGGTTGACTGCACACTGGTATCAGTGAGGCAGGCACGGGCTGTACAAACCAGAGGCGAACTCCAAACGCTGCTATACATTTGTGGCATTCGGCTGAGGTCACTGATGGTATTTACCCTCATTGGTACCAGTGTAAGAAAGATGAGAATCGCCTTTGCTATAAACAAGAAATTCAGATTGTGAGTTTATGAGTTCCAAAAAAAAAAAGGAAAATGGGCTGGAGATCTCCTTCTGGCCTTGCCATGCAGAAAATGGATTAAAATTTCATCTGCAATGCACACCTTCCCCATTCTGCCACAAGCCTGATGGCCTCTTGATGCCAAATACTGTTTTCAGTGATTTCCCAAACCTCAGAGTATAATGACTTAAAGCATTTGGCTATGCATCTGAACATCACAGGGATCTATAAAATTTCCAGCCTTTTTTGACTGTTAATCTAATTCCTACGTGTTAGGATGAAAATAAACCTGCAAGACATATTTCAGTGCCTGAGTGATTCCCACTCCAAGCAGAAAATTGGTCTTAGGCTGGCAAATTTTCCACTATAAAAGGTCAAAGTTTGAGGGCAGAGATGGCAACATCGATTTTCTGGTATCTTTCATGCTAAATGGGAGATGACCCTTAGGAATTTTTAGCAGGCCCTTTTAAGTCTTGAAGCTATGCCAGCGTACAGCTGACGGGTGGAGAATGGTAAGGAGTAAATGCCATAATGGCAGATAGCAAAGACAGACACATGAGAACGACATTTGGCAGCCATGCATTGAATCCTGAGAGGTATTATGGAGTAAAAGGAGGTGCTTACCATATAGGTACAGGAGATGTCGACTCAGGAAATTGTGTACCGTCTGTGGTTACCCTCAGTGCACATTAGAAGCTTCAGATTAAAAAAAAAATAGGCTTGTAGTCATTGCAGGGGTGGGATGTCAGGTCATTTTCAGTACAAATCATACACTAACTGGAAGCAAGCATTGATTGCTTGGAGTGAGCCAAATTTCTTGATGATACATGAAGTCTGTTGGCATAGTCCTGGTACCTTACGAAACCAATGGAACTGACACAACTCAAGGCTGCTGGAGCTCCTTCCTTATAAAAGAAGCAATACAAGCAGTTCTGGCAATCAATACCTCCCTGTCCTGCCAAGTTCTTCTGACACCACTTCATATTCATGATGCCCAGATTACTTTCTTGAGTTTTTTGGAATATCCAGGGTGGGAAGGGATGATGAAAAGACAGTCTGTTGAGTACAAGCAAACTGAGATATATCTTAACATGGTGAAATTATCTGCTGTATGTGATCAATTGTTGTGTTTTGAAAGCAATATGACTCTAAAGTTTTGTTTCATCTTGTTAAAATATGTATTTATCTGCAGAAAATCTTATCTACCTGTGCCCACAAGACTGTGTTCAAACATAAAGCTGATCATCCTTCTTAAAATGCTTTGAGTGATTCCTAGGTCAGACAGCTGGATTATTTAATTCGTTTAGTCATAAAACAAGAACGACTTTGATCACAGTTCAATAGATCCGATCCAAAATATCAGGCAATAACTAAGAACTATACAATGAGGGATTGCTTCTACATTATTTAAATATGCTTTAAATTTTTTTTATGCTTTTTTATCTCAGCCCTGAAGGGAGATGAGGAGACTATCCAGAAATTAGTTCTAAATTGTTGATGATCAGTACCACCACTCTGCGCAAGCTGAACATGTAAGGAACAGCTTAAATTTACATCACTGAAACAAAGTTCCCTTGGGGGGGACATTCTTTCTGCCATTTTCTGCCTGGACCACAGACAGAGTGGTATTACTGCAGTCAGGTGATAGCTGAAGTTGTGTGGGGTACAGAAGTTTACTTCAGGCACTTCATAGCAGCGGAGTTCCTTTCTGTACAGAAGAGATTGTACGTATCTTAACAGTGTGAATCATTAGTGTGTACCCATCCCTTGATCGTACAGAAGAATAGTCCATAGCACTGTTAAGTACACTTTATTGAATCTTCACATTTTTTTTGAGGATTGTTAAAAAAGAAACAAAACAGATTTCTACCTACACTATGAAACTTAGTGAAGGAATTCTCGTACATAATGACCACATGAAAAATTCCTTACTTAAAAGGCCTATGCAGATCTTGGCTTTCTTCCACATTCTGGCTTTCAAGTGATCTTTGATAACCTACCTTGAAAATAAGAATGTATTACATGACATTTTTTATTTTCAGCACCATATAGAACCTTTATTGTTGGGTATCCACTAAAAGGGCAACACAGCAGGGTGCAGGAATCCAGGAAATTTCTGGAGTTTAGATACAATTCTTTAATACAGATGCTGGATGGGTCAAGCCCTGGACATGCCTCAGCTGGATTCCTTACTCATGGATGAGGAAATACTGGTTGAAGATGTGATACTGAAGGACAAGCTTGGCTGTGATTACCATGAGAGGATAGAGCTTAAGATCCCTTCAAAATGCACAAGAACGGGGAAACTGGAGGGCTACCTGCTAGTCAGCCTCACCTCATTCTCCGTAAGTTTATGGAGCAAATCTTCCTGGAAACCACATCCAGGCACACGAAGGCCTACCACACAGTATCCTGCAGTATCTTTCTATGAACTCAGTGAGACACAGACTAGAGAAGCGGACTATTAGGTGGTGAACAATGGCCGGATCACCAGGCTCCAAGGTTTGCCATCAACGGTACAAAGTCCAGCTGATGGGCAGTCACTAGATGTGTCCCACGGGAGGGACCTGAGGCCAATACCAGGATCAATACCAGTTGACGCCTACTAGTGACCTAAGCAAGGAGACAGCATGTATCCTCAGCAAGTTTGCAGCTGATAGCACATTGGTAGGCAGATGGGGAGGTGGGGGAAGGCAGTCAATGCACTGGAGGGCAGGGCAGCCATTTGGATGAGCCTCAACAGGCTGCAAGAAACATCATGAAGCTCTAGAGAGAAAAGTGCAGAGTCCTGGGACTCTGCAATGCAGGTGCTGCAGAGTCCTGGGGCTGGGGCTAAGCTGGCTGAGGAGAAGCTCTGCAGGAAAGGACTTTCAGGTACTAGCAGCAGAAAGTGGAACAGGCAGGAAGAGTGAGCCCATGTGATGATGGAGGATCATCTCATTTTGGGCAGTATTATCGCACCATGGCCAGGTCAAGGGAAGGGATTCTTGCCCTCTGCTTGGCAATTGTGAAAGCATGCCTGGACAACTATGCCTGACTTTGGGTTCCTCAGTACAGACAGAAAAGCAAAAAACTGGGAAAACCTCACACAGGGACACCTAAGGATGATTAAAGTGACATGCAAACAGAGACAAGGGATCTGTGTTTATTTGGCTTGATGAAAAGAAGGCTACAGAAGGATCTAATTTCAGTCTTCAGTTACAGAGAAGGCAGCTCCATGCTCTTGTGGAATTGCACAGGGAGAGGGTGAGAGGCTCTAAGTGAATTGCAGGAAAAAGGAGGAGAGGAATGAAACTGTATCTGCAATTTCTAAACCACTAGTGACACCTAGTTTCCAAGAAAAATACCGGTACATTAGCACTGCAGCTTAGCAAAATGCATCAGATTGTGTTTACGATGCTACAGGTTTAGTAGTTTGAAGGCTCTGGATAGCATAACCCCAAACTAATAGACCTTGAAAATAAAAATATGTGCATTAAATCTCTACTCCAATAAAGGACACAGCATGCAGGTGTGGCCTCTCAGTAGAAGACACTGATGCTGTAACATATCAGAGATATTCCTGTGTCCATGCTGTCAGGCTAAATCATTCATTTCCCATTAAGGACTGACTCCCTGATTGTCCACACTCTGTACATATGGATGTGCACTGAGACAACCTTTGGGGTGCTACCATCTGGCTCCTCAGGTGGGAAATCTTGGACTGAAGGGGAAGCAGCTTACTCACAAGCAAGTCCAGCTCTCACAGGATTAGAGATGCAATTGAACCAGGTCTGGCTTGAGCTGCTCGCTTACAGTACTTGGAAGACACTCCAGTACTGGGAAGGCCATGAGCCTCCTTTCCCTCACATCAGCCCCAGTTCAAGTCAAAACAAAATCAAAGCGAATGGCCACTCTGGGCCCTGAAGGACTGTTCAGGAAAAGATCATTTTCTCCTTTTGGGGACAAGAGCAAATCTCTGGCAAGCTTGCTGGTTTGGAAATTCTGTTTGTTGGGGACAGAAAGTCACAGGTATGTGACGCAGCGTACAGGCTCTGACAACCAGAAGAGGGGAAATGTCAGATAACAATGCCTGTGCGCAGCCACAGTCTCCCAGCATGGCTACAGCACTCTCAGCTACAGCATCCTTGCCTTACTTCCAAACTTTCCTGGCCCCTGCTCACCATTTCCCAAGAGACATAAGAATCCCAATTCCGTAGAAATGAGGGGCTTTTACTTTGACTGAGCAGCATCTGTGGCCAGATGTGACAGGATAGGAGAGTCATCTAGCGATAAAGCATACGGTGGCCTGGACCACTACCAGACAATGACAGTGTGTCAGGTCACCACTTTATAAACTGCAGATGTCTGAAGAAACATAGACTTTCCATTGCATTCACAGCTGACTCCTGCACACAACTGCTTATCCATCACCAACTCTGACTACGTTTTGAGTCGAATATGACAAAACAATGACACAGAAGACCAGTACAGCACAGGACCATGTCTGTGGCAACTAACAACTACTGGCAAAATTACTGTGTGTATGTTCCTGAAGATGTTGCAAGAGCAAACTAAGAACATCTTAGTGCCTGCACAATCTTCCTTTCTACATACTTTCTCCTTACTTGTTTTTCTCCCCTCAAAAAGCAGGCTCAGAAATAGTTTTGGAGTGAACAAATAAATATTCCTTGGGGACAGCCACCTAGAACTCTGGCAATTCTCAGGTGTGCTTTCAGTGGAAGGAAGAGAGAAGAGCTAGTACGCACCAAAAAATACATGGATTTTATTTACGGAGCCCCTGTACATTTGGGGAAGCTGTGGCTACTGAAGTAATTGATGTTTTTGACAAGATAACTGACAACTGGCATGTAGAAGATATGGCTGATGGCTGTGTAGTAACTATTCCAATAGCAGACTTTTCTTTCCTGCTCTGCCTGCTCAATGATCAGTAGGAGTTTGGGGGTAAGCACACTCCAGAAGACAAGTACCCTCTGTACTGAAGGATCACACTGATAGGAGAGTAATGTGTAGCTGGATAACCTACTGTGCTATGTGGATCCAACGGATACAAGCCAAGAAAGCTAAGCTTTGCAGTGTGGATTTGCACTTGGACTTGTGCAAGAACACACCAAGTTGTACAAGTATATCACTCAGCAAATGTGGATGGTATAATATATAGACACAGTCTAGAGCACTACTCCACCACCCTCCTGCTCAAAGTAGGGTCATGCATGAGGTCAGACCAGGGTGGTCAGGGCTTTGTCCAGCTCAGACTTGAAAATCTTCAAGGATGGAGATTGCAAAACCTTTCTGGGCAACCTGTTCCATTGTCTGACGGTCCTTGTGGTGAAAAACTTTTTATTTATATCTGGTTGGAACCTTCCATTTCAGTTTATCACCACTGTTTGTCAGTCTTTCATCATGCGTGTCCATGAATTGCTCCACTTTGTCAGTAACCTCCTCATAGGTATAGAATCCTAGAATGGTTTGGGTTGGAAGGGACCTTAAACATCATCTAGTTCCAACCCCCTGCCATGGGAAGGGACACTCTACTTTAGATCAGATTGCTCAAAGCCTCATCCAGCCTGGCCTTGAACACTTTCAGGGACAGGGTATCCACAACTTCTCTGGGCAACCTGTTCCAGTGCCTCACCACGATTGGAAAGCTGTCACTAGGTTGCCCCAAATTCTTTGCTACTCCAGATTAAACAAGCCCAGTGTCCTCTCTCCCCTCTAGGTTCTGTGCTCCAACCATCTGACTATCTTGGTGGCCTTCTGCTGGACTTACTCAAACTTATAAATATTTTTTTCTATACTAGAGGAGACCAAAACTAAAAGCACTATTCCAGATGTGGTTTAGTGAGTGCTGAGTAAAGGTGAATAAGCGCTTTCCTCAACCCTCTGGCTATGCTTGTGGTAGTACAGCATAGTATGTCGGCAGCCACCATCTCCAAAACCATGAGCTGATTACACAGTAACAAAAATACAGCGTCTGCTCCCGACAGTTGAATGGTTTCTGGGACATCAAGTCCTCTACTGGATCACAAAGCTGAATCAGCCCACTTCCTTTGATTTAAAGTCAACTTTAAATTTGCATTCTCAGAAATTTCAAGAAGGTTCTTCACATAGTATATCAATATACTGCAGAGTTTTCCTTTTCTGCGCAAAGATAACATTATTTATTGTTAAGAATGTGCTTTATTACCTTTATGCTGTAACTAAGAGCTATATACACTCTAGGGCACATATTAATGATGCATTAATACATTGCTCAGATGTTTAAAATTACTCAGCCTGATGTTTCATGTCTTTCTGCACACCTGAGTTAATACATACCCTGGAGTGCTTTCTTGCATAGTTAAGGCACTCTCTCTATTAAGGAAAAGTTGGACTTGATTGCATCCATATATTAATCACAGCGCATGTTTACATAGTATGACTTCACTTAATAGTGTAATGATGAAGAAGCCGGATGCACATAGCCGCCTGGCTGAACGCCTGAGTTAGCAAAAAAGGAAGGTTTTCTACAAACATCTTTACATCTCCAGAGGGCCAAAGAAATCACAGAAATGCTAGAGATGTTTTTTTTTTTTTTTATATTGTAGAATCTTTCTTTCTCCATAAATTACGGGAATGTCTTGCTGGCTCATATATATACATCTCAGTAAGTGGTTTTTGTTAATATTCTAAGTAGCAAATAATTTCTGCCTTTAATGAATTACATTAAAAGGTGAAGTGCTTAGTGACAGGAACTCATGTAAAAGAATGATAATTCATCCTGAGGTTTTTGGCTTCAGTAGGCAGCTCCTGTAAGTTACTTTAGTGGATTCTTCCTTCCATATAAAGTTTCTTTTGTTCTCTGCCTGCAGGACTTCACACTGATTCAACTCAATTTTTATTTATTTATTTCATTTATTTAAAAACTCTGCCAGGGATATGCCCTCTTGTTATACAGGTAATAAATGAACTTTAATGTTTCTGAAGAAATTACCCAGATGAATTATCATCTCCCAGTCAGGAATAATTTTACAACTACATTTCAGGGTCTTCTTTTTGCGTTTCTCCATTTTTCATGCCCTTATTGGGATACGGAAATAGGATGTTTTACACAGAACTGGGTCATGAGATGCACAAGCATATTGTAACAGATGGAAAAATATTTTTAAGTATGAAACTTCAGAAATTGTTACACTGGATGGGCTGGACACTTGGAACAACAAAAAAAGAACCGATATGCCAGGGTTGTATTTTTTGAGATCCAGGTAGCAATTGGTATGCTGACTAACACAAATTCTCAGTCAGAAAATGAGACTGGAGAAACTTCATTTCTCCTTTAATATTATTGCATCTCCTGGATGGGACTACCCGAGAAAGAGCTACAAAACAAGATAAAAAAGACAAAAGGCCAGCCTCATACAGAGAAAGATCTGGTCTGTTCTGATGCAAGAGTTGGTTTCAGCTCAATTCCCACATGGCTGATGAGCAATGTTTCGTAAACCAGTACATAAACCAGTACATAAACCAGATCGGTTTACTGCTCTACGTAGTGGTGTAAAGCAAGGATTCCTAAACAGTTCCAGTGAAGCATAGAATATTAGTAAGGATAAATAAATCATCCAGTTACATCTCTGGGCTTTGAGAAGATGACTTCTAAAGGTGACAGCTGTTTGGAGGGCGTACCAGACTGGAGTGCCCTGGAGGAAACAACTGAAGTTAAAATTGGCTCTGAGACTAAGACATGTCCATCTCCACGAACCATGCAATGAGATACATGGGCTCAGTGAACAGCAAAGCAGTCAGGTGGCGTATATTTTTAACATAGTCTGTACCTCCTGGGTTTGGCCGGCAGAGTGCTGTTCTGTAGAGCAATGGCAGCCAATTCGCACTGAGCTACACGATCACTGGAGTACAGACAATGGCCAGTTTCACTGGGGTTTTGCCCATTTGGCCTCTCCGGGCATTCTGGTAACCAACACAAACTGCCACCTTTGCCATTCCTTTGGCCTTCTCCAAAAGATGTGAGAGAGAGTCAGTATAGACAATCTGCCTCATCTATCTTAACGCTGATCTAATTTTAAATTTTGCCTTTTCTGGCCAATTTCAGAGAAAATATCTAAACCTGTATTATCTTTTTTTTATCTCACCTTTAAAATGCTTAGTGATAAAAAAACACACTCCTGTCTTGTGGCAGTTTCATTTTGACCATGCCTCCAGGAGTGGCAGGAGCTAAATCCAGCTAGATTTGCTGAAGGGCAGCCCAAGAAACAGGGTTCAAGGTTCTGATGATCAGCTAGCGTGGTTCAGGCAGAGAAAGAGCACGCATACAGGTTTGTGGTTTGCAATAGTTGCTTTTGAGAGAGCCCTATAGTAAAGTCAAGATGTTGTGTGCCCCAGCACCTCAGCAGAAGCAAGCCTTCTCTTTGAATTAAGACCGGATAATAGAAATGCTCAGATATTTGGCAAAAAAAAAAAAAGAAAAAACAACACCAAACCCAAAGATGTGTACTGATGTGTTTTGGGTATTTTCACCTTTCCCACGAGGCACCATAAGCACTGCTAGTTCAGGCACAGATCAGCCCTTTCAGTGCTTAAACGATTCCTAGGATTCCTTCAAGGGAACAAAGTTTAAAACGTCCAATTGTCACAAGGGTTAAATTCCCCTCTCACGAAAGGCTTTATGTGGATATCCTTGGGCGCGGGGAAGAGAGGAACAAAAAATCTGTGACCAGCACATGGAGTGTAAGGATGCTGTACAGCCTCTTGGTGACTGCAGTCTGAAATGCAATTACATCTTTGAACTACATAGAGCTTCACAATCCCATGTTCTACCAAAACATCAACCGAGTAATTTATTCATTGTCTTACACTTGCACAGGGCTCCTTTCTCCAGGAGCGGGAGAACACAGCGGACTACCACTAAGCCACCGTGGTCAGACAGAAGGGAAGCAGTGTGGAATTCTGTTCTGGGGAAATCAGAAGAAAGATGTTACCACAGTGTGAACACACGAATGGGTGGAAGAAAACTTGCCATCTGTTGGCAACTCCACCCCTTCAGATGTGGGTGAATTTTTTAAAGGCAGGTGAATAATGCATGAATTGTTTCTCAATGACAGCTGAGGTTTTCAAAGCTCCGCAGCAACCCACCCCTCCATTGTGCACACTTCCTCTCTGAGACTCACTGCGCTTGCAGTAAGCCTTGTGGTAAATTTCCTTTCATTGACTGGATAAGCGTAGCTTTTAAAATTAGATTACTGATGCAAACATTTACAATTACAAATTTAAAATGTGCTATTAAGATTCATGGGGAAAGTAATATCTCAATTTGCTGTATATTATACATGGATGATAAATCACTTGCGGTATTTAAATGTATTTTTTTATAGAACAAATACCTATCTCAGAGGATTTATTCTTGTTTGTAAAATGTTATGAGAATCTGGGATGAAAGATGCAGAGGAAGTAGCAATAAACATTTCTACAATCATTACTAATATTCTCTACTAATTTCCTGCTATTTTTCCTTATCTTTCCTGCTTTAACTTCTAAATTTCACTGTTTGCTGCTAGATACTTTTTAACCGTCTAGTATATGAGAGAAATGTTTCTTTTTCCATTGTTGCCCACAAGTTTCTCCTGCTAATGTCAGAATATATGACTCCAGAAAACAGTATTTGAATGTTAGTTACTAAACTACCATTCATATTTCATTTTTCCAGTTCTTGTATCCATGTTGGCTCTGTCTTAGTTTTACCTCGCTGACCGGTCCTACTTAATGCCAGAGTGTCCTCTGCTGTACACAGCAAAAATAGCAATGTATTACAGGTTCCTCCATTCATGATGCTCAAAATGCAGTGAATTGGTAGAAAATGAGACTCCCTGGGGATCTGTGCAGCTTCTCACTTAAATTTCCCTGTCAAAAGCATTTCTGCAAAATCCTTTCTTGTTCCTCAAAAATCATCCACACCACAAATTATTTTGTGAATAGAATTCACATTAAAATCTATTAACACTCCCACCTCCCCCTCACCAATGTTCTATGTTTAAAATGGAAGATTTCACTAAGAACCAATATTAGAAAAATTGCCTGAAAATAATCCTCTGGGACATCTCTGAATGTCAGAGAGAATTTTGTAAAGTTTTAAAAACACAGATTTTTTTTTTTTTTTTTGTCTTCACTAGTTTTTTGCCATTTGGTGATGACAAACAGGATGTGTGAAATGTTATAGGAATACTCTGTTTTAAGGGTGGATATTTAACCATTGTCAGGATGTCCCAAGAGTAAGGTATACGCATGTCTTTTGTAACTAATACACATATAATTTTATAGAAATATTATCTGAGAAAGACATTATCCGCAGTCATAATTATTTGCTACAGAAATAGGATTCGGGGTAGACCTGTAAGAGTTAAGGTGGATATTTCTCTGAAAACACCAGTTAGTTGGTAATTTTTAAAATCAGCAGTGATGTCAGGTGTTTTCACAAGAGCAGCAGTAAGGCTAGAAACGCTCACATGAAGACTAGAAACGCTACACGTTCGTCAGCCTAGAGCGTCTTCCATGCAAGGAGACACTGAACGGACTTGGATCCTTCAGCTTGAAAAAAATCACTTTAGGTGATACAATACAAATTAAATGAAAGAATGCAAGGAAGGTGAGCAGAGAACTGTTTTTGTTCACTTTTTCCGCAACAGCAGAAGTAGCAAGCATTCAATAAAGCTTTAAAGGAACAGGTTTGAAACGACTAAGAGTAAACACTTTTGCACATCACCTTGTTACCACACAGTGGAATTCTGACACGATACTGTCAATGCCAGAAACTTTTAAAAAAGAAGAGACAGCTTTTAGAAATGAGGCCAAACAGATTTGTGGAAGGTGTGTCCATGTGTAAATAGGAACCACCGCCCACCCTGTGTCAGAGTAGGTTCCTTAACCTGCTAGGTGAAGGAAACCGGTAGGCCTGGATTGCTGTGGGGCCTTATTTACGTCAGGATTTTTACGTTACACCACACAGGGCAAAGCGCTGATGCATCGTCTCTTGTAGCAACGGCCCCTAACTCTGCTTCTGCTCTCCACGTCCTACAGCCTCTCAGAGCTCGCCAGGAAGCCTCTCCAAAGGTCAAGTCAGGCGCGGCCGGCACGCACAGGCTGTCGGGAGCGCGACCGCCTGGAGCCAGCTTGGCTGGCGAGCTCGGGATGCCGGGGGATGCCGGGGGATGCCGGGGGATGCCGGGGGATGCCGGGGGATGCCGGGGGATGCCGGGGGCCGCCGCGGGCCGCCGCCGCCCGGGGCGAGCCCAGACCCGCCCCGGCGGCCGCGCGAAGGCTGCCGGGAAAGGCGCGAGGACCGCGCCCACACCCGCCCCCGCGCTCCGCCTCGAGATGGGGCTCTGCCGGAAGTGAGGACAGGAGGAGGAGAAGGGGGCGGGGCCGGGCGGCTCTCCGGGAGGCTCGGCCGCCGCCATTTTGTTAGCGCCAGGCCGCCGCGGCGCGCGGAAGTGGCGGCCGGCGGGGCGGGAAGGGAAGGGGCTCACCCAGCTCCTCCCCCGCTGGGGCGGAGAGGCGGGGCCTGAGCGCGGCTGAGTCGGGCCGGTGGGGGCGGCGGCGGGGCCGAGCGCGGCCCGGTGATGTCGGCGTTCTCGGAGGCGGCGCTGGAGCGGAAGCTGTCGGAGCTGAGCAACTCGCAGCAGAGCGTGCAGACCCTGAGCCTGTGGCTGATCCACCACCGCAAGCACTCGGCGCTCATCGTCAGCGTGTGGGAGCGGGAGCTGCGGAAAGGTGAGGCTGGCGCGGCCGCCGCCGCCGCCGGGCCTGTTCCCGCCTCGGGTGCCGGGTGGGGCCTTGTCGGGAGCGGCGGGCGCGGCCGCGGTGGGAGGCGGCCGCCCTCGGATGTGCGGCTGCGGAGGGGAGGATGGCTGGGCGCCTCGGCCTGTCGGGCCGTGGGGAGGGCGGCCCTCCCCAGCGCCTGGGGAGAGTGAGGCTGCTGGGGCGAGTGTTGGGCGTTCTGGATTAACGTAGGCTGGGAGTTGCTTCTCTTCACTCTTTTTTTCCTCCACTCCCCTGGCTCCTCTCTTGTCCCTCAGTGAGATGTCTCTGAGGAGGCTACTTTTCATGTTTTACTCCCCTTCTTTGAGGAAGGAGAGGAAAGTGGGAGTAATGCGGCAAGCACGGGGTTTAGGTGTTTTTGTTTTAATACCGGTAGTTATGGCTCTTCCAAGACGACCCTTTTTTAGGCTTTGTCTTTCATCATCTCTGACGATGGTTAGCCGTAATACTATTTGAGTTTCCTGACACTGTAGCTGTTGTCCACTTACGCCAGCAACTCTTCTTGTAGGGCAGCTGAGGATGGGAGTGCTCTGGGGAAGAGCAATTTAACGCGTGCAAAGTGTTTTTTGCTTCCTGGTTTTGCCACATGGCTAATACCGATGTTAGCATAATAAAGGTGGGTCTTATCTTTAGGTATATTGAGTATTTGATGTTGAGCGTGCACACTTAAGATTCTTATGCGGCATTCCTTTTAATAGGAAAGAACTGCAGCTATAGGCAGTGGTTCAGGGACTGAAAGGCAGAAATGGCATGTGAAAGTTTATTTGACGTGTCTGGAAAATAATTTGATCTCAAGTTGACTCATTTAAGAAAAATCTCTTGCTGGACCTTTACCTTGCTCTAGGAAATCTTACTGTCTTCCAATAGCTTCCTTTGGAGCCCCGTTAAAATGTGGGTCTTTAATGGGAAAGTAGAAGGCTAGAATTTCAAGTGGAGAGTAAAAATTGCACTAAGCCATTGCAAGACTTACGGAAGAGAACCTACTCTCTTAGTTTCATGGAACTAGGAGGAATAGTTGACTTGCAGAAATGATGTGGAATGGAATACAAAGAGTGTATGGCTGGATCACAGCTACCTTTTGATTGGGAGGGGGCATAACTTCACACAGATGGACTGAACCAACCTTAAAATACAAATCTTTAATACAAAGTAATACTAAACTTTATAGCATGGAAATATGTTGCTATAAACTCTGTAGGTTTTCACATGGCT
This sequence comes from Tauraco erythrolophus, assembly GCF_009769465.1. Lineage (NCBI taxonomy): Eukaryota > Metazoa > Chordata > Aves > Musophagiformes > Musophagidae > Tauraco > Tauraco erythrolophus. The sequence goes on from NC_141467.1 coordinate 30,353,650, forward strand.
ACTGCAGTTTTGTTTAAAATATGCTTTTTGTGTGAAATGTTCTCTTGAATTTTCAAGCATGAGTCAAGTTCATTTTTTCTGCTGCTTAAAGGAATAGTTATTTGGTGACAGGTTTCGTCTTATGAAATAAAAAATATTTTCATTATATGTTTGTAAGGTGTTTTTTTTTCTTGTTCTGAGAACAAATTAATAGATCTCCTGTCTGCATCTGAAACATTTCATGTTTCTGGGCCTTCTAAACAAACAACTTGAATGTTCGTTGTTCTAAAAGGTGTTTTAAACTAATTGGCACACAGCCAGTTTTAGTCGCTCATCTTAACATGTGTCACCCATTCATAATAATCTATAGTATTAGATTAACTTCAGTATTAACATAATTTTCTTAACTTCATAACTTAACTTCAGTGTTAACATAATTTTCCTGTTAATGCTGTTTGACTAATTGGAGAAATGAAATGATTAAAACATGGGATACATGTTTGAAGGTGGCATTGAGAGGCAAAGATAATGATCTTCTGAAGAACGCGTGGGAATGCTTTGCTTATTCTCAGCTTTCAATGTTTCGCTTCCACTTTTAAGCCTGTTAGGACTATGTAGCTCAAGAGCTTTGAATGAGCAGAGCTGCTATAGTTGGTTTTATCTTCAGTTTGTTGAAGTCGTCGTCCAGCTTTTGCTGCTTCAAAGAAAGATTTTTCTGGTGACCTCTTTCTGGAAGCCAACCTTCAAGGGTCTATGGAAAGCATGCGATAGTCTGCCTCTGGTGGGAAGGAGTAGGTTACTTGCTTTCAAGGTCCTGCACTTTTTCTTCTGGGCAAAAAAGGCCTTATTTCAAGTGCTTCTTCTTTTGTATGTTCCTCCACCACTTCATTTGAAGCTGGTATAGTTAAGATACCTGGAGTGTATTTTGATTTTTCATCTTTGATAATAGCACCTGAGTTTACGTTTGCCTGGTACTAACTTTTTGCTAATTGCAGCGCAGAATTGTAAGATGGTCCCTAATCCACAAAGGGTGGATTTAGTGGTCTAAGCAGACAGCATGTTGAAGATGAGAAGGAAAACCAGTATGCTATGGTGAAGTGACTTGCCTAAAACATCACAAAGCAGAACACTGGCAACGAGGCCATAAATAGAGTAAGTTTAAGGCTCCTGACTTGCCCACCATCCAAGCCATAGAAAAGTGATTTCCATGCTGCCTGAGAGGAAAATGATCTCTATTTGGGGAATATGGACACAAGAACTATTGGCATTGTCTGCTGTTGTTGCTAGCCAGTAGTGTTCTGGGTCTCAAAATTGAACCTTGCCTTTCTAAATTTAGTTTCCTTTTATTGTATCCGTTTTTTATTGTCACCCACGTTTTTTATTGTCACCCATGTCTCCAGACCTTCCTTCCAGCCTGCTGTTTTCAGGCTCATGGAACATTGCAGCCAACTGAGTTGAGCACATTACAGTGTGACATTACGTTTTTTTTCTGGGTGCAGTGTTGGTAAAAGATCCTTTGTCAGATCAGCTTGCATGAACCTTTCCGAAGATGTCTTTAGTTATTCATGAAAACGAGTACTAGGGTCACAGCTCTTTTGTTCCTAAATGTTTGGTTCTGATTCTTTTATTTTTAAAATAGTTATTGTCTTTGTATCATGTTGGAGTAGAGGTGAAGAGGCAGCTTTTCAAATGCACATAAAACTTAGGCAGCATAATATCTTAGTTCCTTTCTATTTACTTGGGTTAGTTGCTAGTGTTCAGGTGCCATGTTAGGACATTTCTACAGATCATCGATTCCATACGCTTTCATCTACAGGTTTTCTATAATTGAACTTTCATTGATTCTCGTAGTGAATTCTTGCACTTAGATGTAAACTTGGAGAGAGGGCAAAACTTGCATGTCTTTGGCGTAACTTCGAGCAGTTACATAACATTGGATTTGTGTTCCCAAACTCCAGTGTTGCCAAAGTTGTATCAAGACAGTTGATCTAACTCCTGATCACTGAAGGAGTATGCATACATGCTTTTTCCCTAATGCTACCACAACTTTCATATGTACTTCTTAAAATATTGGCATGTAGAGTTCATAGTCATTGTTAGAAATAATAAAAAATTGGAGGAAAGCTAGCGTAATGTATTCTAGTTTGTGAAAGTACTGATAACTCTGAATTGTTTAGTTGTTCCTAGTGACTGTCACAAATATTTAAAGAAAGGATGTCTTCTTATACAACCAGTAGTTTGATGAAATTACGATAAGGAATTGCGTATTATATACTTCACTTCAAGAGACTGCGCGTACAGACATACTGTTTAGTAATTGATGTCAAATACGTGCTAATGAAAAATGTGTGGATGAACGGTGCCACTGAGGTGGGGCTGTAGCAGAGCTGGTGCTCTGCCTGGGATACTAAGTAGTTTTGATTCCGCATCTGTGCAAAACCACTCAGGTCTTGCTCCAGGTACTTCACATTTTAGTGTATGTAGTGAGGTTTTTTACTATATATTACTATGATTAGTGGAGAAGAGATTCTGTCGTTCGTTGATGAGAAAAGATTAATAGAATGCCTTTAACTTAAATGAGAACTGTAATGAAATAACAAAGATTTCTCCTGTTTTGACAGATAAGCAGAGGTCTACAATGAAAACAGAACAGCTCCCTTTCCTCTCTGCTGTTGGTTAAATATATCTTTAAATACTTCTGATGCTTTTTTTGCTGACAGTCTGCTGATGAAAATCCAGCGAAACCAATAATTAGTTCTGAATTAGATAGATGAGTTCCCTGATGGAAAGCTGATGCTGGCATAAGGGAGACTGAGGATAGCATCACCCCATTAGGCCACAGCCTGTGTTAGTGCTGGCTTACGCTAATCATGAGTCTGCGTTCTTTTGAATTTTGTAGTTGAATTATGGAATAAATAATTTGGTGGGGAGGCTACTCTTTAGTACTTCATTTGTAGTAAATGTCTTGCTAACATGTGGATCTCATGCAGTTTAGGTTTTTATTCTGTAAAAGTGTGGCCTTTTTTTCTTTGGTACTTGTGATTTGGCAGCTTCATGATTGCTTCGAAATAACCTATGTGGATTAACTTTTGTGATAATGTTGCCACATAACCTAATTATTCTACAGAGACCTTTTGAGTAGGGATTAGGTATAATTTTGTAAAGGATTGAAAAGTGTGCACTGAGGAAAGTCATCCTGCTTCAGCTAGATTTCAGATGTATGAAATGTGATGCTCAAAGTTAAATAGTTAATTACTTAGTAGTCGTAAGCTTACTCAATATTTAAATAGTTAACTAGTACTAATTAATTAACTGCAACATGGCTACACCGATCATTCCCTAAATGCAACTGGTGGGCCCGTTTAAACTATTTAATTTTGTGTATCCATAAAAGGGTTTACTTACAGGGGTTTCTTTTAAACTATGTAGTGACACATACAACTTCATTGTGTGAGTCTGCAGCCACTGAGTGGCTGCTGAGAAAACTATTAGGAACCCCCTTGAAAAGGCTCTACAGAGATGGCAGCTGTTGAGAATTACTTTTTATTTGCAAATCAGGTATGTTCTTTTCCATACATCTCTTGCTCCCTGGTTTCAGGGTTCTCTGCAATTGTAGAGATTTGTTATTTCTTTGTGTGTTTTGTTCTGAAATGAAAAATTTTAATTCCATAATTGAAAGCATCAGCCTTCAAGGGTGAATAGCAACTCCTTGTTCAGTAAGGTCCATGTGATGTTTGCTGTGCTAGGTTAAAATGTGTTGTTATGTTTAAAAGGGAAAAAATAAAATTGCTAAATGTTTGAGTTTGGTAATATGAGACTTTTTATTTCAAGCTCTGTAGCTGTCTGTAATACCTTCTTTTCCTGTCAACTAATTTTCTGTTAGCTTTCCCAGGTCCAGCTCTGGCACTTGTTAGGTATTTGCACCCTAGTGATACTTTAGTAGTTGTTGTGTTGTATCTTTAAACTGAATTTCAGATGCAGGTATCTGTTTCCTCAGAGCTTGACATGGCATCTTATAGATTAGTCAGTCTCAGAAGCTGATGCTGAACACCCCTCTCCCCCTTTAATCACTTGACCTCTTGTTCTGTCATCTGTCACTCCATCTGTGTCACACTGATCATTGTCTTCCCTGCAGAGTTTATCCAGGTTAGCAGAGCCATTGTATATCGTCTTTGGCAGTCACAATTGTCTAAGTACATCTGGGCCGCTGCAGAAGGGTGTATTTTTTAGCACTCAACTCTGCCACTTTACCTGCTGTGCCAGTTTATTATGCTTGAACTTTTTTTGACTTTAGGATGCTGAAATCATTCATTAGTATGAGAGGCAACTGTTTTTGCTTATTTATGGCTGTTTGTTTACAACTGCTGCTGCTGGGACACACGCTAGTGTTTGGGTCCTCACTCGTAGCTGTTGGCATTGATGCAGTACATTTTTCTGAAGCTAGTGGCAGTTGCTCAATGCTGCTGAGAATTGGAAGAGAGAGGATATTAGTAGGCAGATTGAGAAGGCCTGGCAACATTGAACCCAGATTTGAAAGTTGCGCTACATCTGAATTACTCTGACAGTCAGTCAGCTGCTTTGGAGCAGAACCACAGCCAAAAGCAGTGGAAATATATTGCCTTGCAGATGTGAAGTAGATTTTGGGAAACAAGTTCCTGATTTAAAGCAGTTGTTTTCTGTACTGTGTAGTGTAGTTTTTTTCTGCCGAGAGAAGGAATCTTTCATTACTGATGGTTGTAAGATTATTTTACTTAATGGTGGCATAATGTCATTGGCCAATGTGATACACTTGAGAGAATGAATAGATTTTTGTTTTATTTAAAAGAAAGAAAACTATGGCTTACTGATTTCACTGGTTGTTAGCAGGTGCTGTTGAGGAAGCTAGTAAGATACTTAAGCTGAAGGTTCTTGTGGGCACCTTTCTGCTTATCCAAATGGATCTTCTCATCTATGCAAAAAGATTTGGAGATCAATCAACAGACAAAACTTCAGGTTAATGTGAATTGTTGAGTCAAGTTAGAGGAATGTATTTACTACATGTATGATCTACAAAGTGATCTACACTCAGGAGCAACAGATTAGCAACTTAAGAATCTTTCACTTAAATAGTCACAATTGGATTTCGTAATTGAGCCTGACAAGTTTACTCTATAACATTAGTCTTGAAAGAATGCAGTGTGTACAAATCTATATTAATTTATTGTTGTACCACTTGTGTCCTGGTATCTTACCTGTACCTGCCTGTCTTTCGTCATTCTGGTTCTGAATACTTAAATTCAGTGTCTTTTTTTCTATCCGAAAACTGTCGTTGCTGTCAATCGTATCCATCTTGGCATTGTATCAGCCAGGCCAGGCAATGAAAGGAATTGGTTTGTTTCATGACACTAAGTGTGCTGGGAAGCTTCTGAAGAGTAATTATGTTGGAATGGTTTCCTTGATTTGTGACCAACTTTCTTGTGTCCCCATGGTAATTTGATGCTGGTGGCCTCTTTCCCAGCAGTGGCTGTGTGGTGTGTTCCCTTTGTGTACTAGCCTCCAAACTCGAAGTTGAGTTACTTGGACCCTCAAACCTTGAACATGCATTCTGTGGGCAATCTCATTCCTCTCTTTGAAAAGGAAACACAGCAGTTCTCAAACCTTGGTAACATTCACCAGGAGAATCAGGTGACTCTGCAATTTTGAACACTTTGTTTAACTTTTTCATAACAGAAGGTTAATTAATCTTAAGATGGTTAAGTGCTTGTTGTACAACATGCCTTTTATGAATTATATTATCTTTGAATTTTCCTTTTTGATGTTAGCCTCTCAAGTCACTTTTTATGGATATACTTTCAGTCATGTTACCAAAGATGCTGCATTTAATCAGCTTGCATAAAAATTCAGGTTAGCTCTTAGTGTGAAGGGTCAGTGATGTTACAGTCAAGTCTCAGTGCTGCTTGACTTTTAAGTAGATGAGTTTGGTCTTCTAATAAAAAGATTGAAGTCTTGTCAGATGTTTACAAAGATGTCAGATAACTTCTCTTGCAAAGATATGAAGCATGCTACAACACAGGAAGTGTCACAGGGATTTCAGGAGAAATGTTGATGCTTGATACTCTGCTAAATGTATGTAGACCAACATAATTCAAAAGCACTTGCGCCGAATCTTTATTTGAATCCATATTAGAGAACTTTAGTGAAAAAAGAAACTGTCTAGTGCTGATAACCGTTGTGGGATTTTAATCTACTGATGCTCATTTTCTCAAAACCTCTTGTTACATGATATTTTCATTCAGGGTCAGTTGGCATAGCAGAGCCAGCCTGTTGAAGGTTAAAGCCTGATGTAACATTTTAAATGGGTCAACAGTGTATACGCTTGTAGTGGGACATAAGCGAGATCCCGTGTGCCTGTTGTTTCTCTGTAGATTCTTTCTGTACATCGAAACCAGCAAATACCTTGCAGCTCTACGGAAGAAGGGCAGAACAGCATGAAACTAATGGGCATGTTTCTAGCAATCTTAATGGGAGCTCAGTTTCCAATGCCAGGAGGTAAACCTGGAGGAGACAAATACAGGTGCTTATGCTGGCTTTGATTGCCAGAGTTAACCTCAGTGCAAATAATATGCTTCCTGCCTTCTAAGGTAAAATACTAGAGCTTTCTTGCACACAAGTGGTGGTTCTTCAGTGTTAAAGTTCTCCAAGTATTAGGGATGCAGTGTCAGGGCATATGTATTGGAATAGTAGAGAATCAGGAATACCCAGACCAGGCTAACAAATAGGTGTTCCTAAGAAGTATAGACTGCCAAAACTAAGCAATGAAAATGAAGATGCTAAGTCTCTTCACTGTAGATGCCTGATTATGCTAGTTGCAGGTGAAGTACCATTCACACCTACAGAGTGTTCATTGGCATTTAAATATGTCAGGTACATTTTTGGAACAGACTTTGTTTCAGTTGCAAGGTGCCAATCCCAGTTAGTCTCATTGTGGATGCTTAATATGGCCCCTATACCAGCCAACACTGTTGACCTGTTAAAGTATTTCAGAATCCAGCACTTCAGGGAGCTGCTTTGGTGGATAAATGGTAAATCTAACTGAAACAAGCAGAAGAGTTACATGAACACTGCACAGAGCTTCTGAAAAGATGATTCAGTCCAACATGAATATGTTCGTAGCAGTTTTGTGTTTGCACACTGTACTGTTAGCGTACCAGCTGTACTGTGGGCTAGCTGCTTCTAACGCTATACACTCTGGCAGTATATGTGTTTCAGATCATTCTTTAACCTAAGATCATACCTTTTTTTCTTTCATTTTCTTCTGACAGTAAGAGTGCTTTTTGCTAATAGCCTTGCCAAGCATTGAAGACACTTTTTTGTTTAAATAGTCAAATTGTTCTTTGATCCATTTTGGTGTTCTGAGGTATATCAAAGCCCAGGGCTGCAAAGTTAGTGTCACTTCTACTGAAGAGAGATGCTTTAAACAGATATTTTTTTTTCAGAACAGATCTGTCTAGTCTAGAATTTAATTAGGTATTTCAGACTTCAATAGTTAATTTGCAGTCTTAGTAGCAATGTAACACTTTGGGTTTTTTTCAGCTCAAAGTTGTCAACCTCAGTTGCTAAAGGTTATGTTGCACTTCAGTTTCATGTGTCAGGCAGAGCAGTAGTAGGCCAGTATGTAACTCCTGAGGACTTGTGAAGTGAAAGGGAACACTTCTTGAGAGTAGGCATAGTTTTTAGCTTTGGAATTTCGTGCAGAGCATTCTTACAGTAAGAGGAATAAAATTCTACGTCACAATATTCTTTGTGAATGTAAGGGTAGAATATTAGTTGAATTTCCAGCCAAAGCCACAGGTAGCTTAATAGTGTTTTGAGGATTTTTGTTGATTAAATGCAGCTTTGTTTCTGTTGAATTGTAGTAGTAAGACAAAAAGGTAATACTAGAGGAAATAAACTTGAACGTGACTTTCTGGGTTTTAGCATGCTTTTCCCAAATACAGTATATTGATCTGTTTACTGTACTCTCTGCTTCATTAAAGTCCTAATTCTGGGCTCATTTAAGAAGTGAGGGAGGGGCAGGGTCTGCTTTGGTAAAGGCTGGTTAACTTTGGTGCACCCATGAGACAAGATGTTCTCTAAGATTCTCTCTTTGAATAATTCAAAGCTTTCTATGTGTCAGAACTATGATTTGTCTGAAACATAGGTAGGAGATGTGTTGCTATATTGTCAGTCAGTTTTTAATAGAGTAATTAAGAGGCATAAGTCTATAAAATCCACATTTTAGTTTAGCCAGATTTTGACCTAAATAGATGAATTTCCTGAGTGTTTACAAGTAGTGGCTTTGCCGTTTGGAGCAAACTTTTAATAGCTCCAACTTGAGTCCAGCACTTCCAAACTAATTTTTTTTTTGCCACTTTTTAGTTTGCCTTGATTCTAAGAGATAGATGCATTTTTACTTTTAATGCAGGGATTTTTTTTTTTCCCTGCTTAATCCAGGACTCTCTTAATTTATTGGATACGACTGTCCAAGAAGATGGGAAAAATTCAATATTCCAAGGAGAAATCTTTCAGAGGAGTCTTTCTATAGTGCAAGATTTGTTCTCAAAAACATTTCTTTAAGATAAAAGCATATTAATATTGAATTTTCTGTTTGCATGTGAGGGTGGCGATTCTGCATGTTTGTGACATTGGAGTAGAAATTAACAAAGTCAAACCATATTGGGAACTAAGAATGAGTTCTAAGAAATCCTTGATTGACTTTACCACAGTGCTGCCTTCCTTGAGAGGGCAGGAAAAATAAAATCTTTTCTTTCAAAAGAAACGTCTTTTCAAAGTCGGAGCATACACGCTGACTCTGTGTGGTGGTAATGGATAATAAAGGTTTTTCTGATGTCAACACAAGGTGAGAAGTGTTACAGTGAGGGCTGCAGCTCTGAGAAACCTGTAGACTAATGAAGATCAGGTGAAATGTGATGGTAAATGAAAATACCTGAGTAGGAACACTTAGAAAACATGGAATAGATTTTTCAAAAGCAACTTGTAAATTGGAAGCTTGTAACCTGTTGCACACTAACGGAAATGGAGTAAAATGCTGAAAATGCTTGGAGAAGAGATACACCACAGCACACAGCAGCCTGAAAGTGATTTTTTTTTTTTTTTAATGTTTTCTTGATATTACAGCTGCAGGCACATGAGTGTTTTAATGAATAGGAAATGAGGGAGGGAAGTATCACAGTGATATGGAGGGGCTGACTAGGGATTGACTGTTCAGTTTGCTCAAATACAAGAACGGGAGGTGGTTATCTAAGACTGAGTGAAATTCAAACCAAAAGGAAGAGGTTCTTCACATGACTGACTGTGGATCTGTGAAGCTCCTTGTCAGAGGACTTCATGGAAGTAAGAAATTTATGCAGGCTCAAATTGAAGCTGAAGTATGTGGAAGAAATCCATGAAGGCTACTAAACAGGCAAATCGTACCCGGCTCAGGAAAACACCTGAAAATAGTTGGGGGCTGAAGAATGCTTTGGAATAGCATGGTTTTTTGTTTTTGGAGGTGGGCCTAGAGGGAACTTGTGTCATATTATGAAGGAGGAAGAATCTAAGCAAAGAGTTACAGCAGATGAGAGAGAAAAGTCAATGGGTGACCAAAATATTTTCGCATTTTTAAATACAAAATCAGAGTGAAATATTGTAAGCAGTAATGAGAATAGGAAAAATACATTTGATGATTTTTTTTTTGTTTAGTGTAAATGTGGATAAATACATATTAGTTGAAGGAACTAAAATTTCTAATTATTCTTGTATATCACTGTCTTCTTTTAGCAAAACCAAATAGGAAGCTGACATTCCTGTACTTGGCCAATGATGTCATACAGAACAGCAAAAGGAAGGGACCAGAATTTACGAAAGACTTTGCTCCAGTAATAGTGGAGGCTTTTAAGCATGTTTCAAGGTACAGTAAACTTCTGTGCAGTGTCCTTTATTATACTGTATTTGAGGGGGATTTAGAGAAGTCCTCATTTCATCTGTTCGGACTCAGCTAGTCCTTGTGTGCTATTTCTGTACTTGAAGTCTTGTTAATTTAGTTTATCCGATGTTTCTTTGATCTTGGATAGTCTTCATGCTGTTGAATGAAGTTATATAGTACATTCATCTGCATTTGATCCCTTTTACCTTAGAAAGGTGTTAGCTATGCCTTAAATTAAGACTTGCTTTCACTCTGCGTTTATATGCTACAACAGTTTGATATGTTTTGTTACTAGTGTTGCATGATTTGTTTTCTCCCAGCAGCCATTCATCTCATTGCATGAGGATGCTAGAGTCTTGATACAGAATTATTTTCACATGTTATACAGCTGTTAAAGCAACACAAACCTGTTTGCAGAGTTTCTGCAATAGAGTTACAGACTTAGATTTATGGGTTGGGCGAGCAAACCAAGAGGGAATTGGGCATTGGCTTTTTTTATGTACTTGCTAAGACATATTGAACTGGTCTTTGCTTTCTTTTCTTTAAAATGTGATTTTGTTATTTTCTGACTCCTGATACTTTGATATTGATAAAGTATGCCAAAGTTGTCCTGCGAAAAATAATCCTACGGCAGTGCTGTACTCTTACCTAGTGCTGATTTTTTTTCCTTTTTTTTTTTTCTTGTAACAGTGAGTCTGATGAGAGTTGTAAGAAACACCTTGGCCGAGTGCTCTCTATCTGGGAGGAAAGGTCTGTTTATGAAAATGATGTATTAGAACAACTTAGGCAAGCTTTATGTAAGTATTTTGTGTGTATATGGAGATTCAGTCTCTTGTTTGAAATATTATTTTTCTGACTCCTCTGTTTTTCATTTAGATGGAGACAGAAAGGTGAGGAAGCGCACATATGAACAGATTAAAGTTGATGAAAATAACTGTTCCCCTCGAAGTTCTCCCACTGACCCTCCTCAGGTAAAAGTATATTTATAAAATTCTGTAATTGGATATGGTTTGATGTAGAATTTTCCAGTTAACTCTTCCTTTTGAATGGTCTCTGTTTTTGTTTTTAATGAGGTACTGTTTCTGAGCAAGGGTGACTACAGATGAAACTTTTTTTCACAGTACTTCAGGTTAAAAGTGGAGCTAAGAAGTTGAGCATGCTGTAACTTTAGTCAGTTTGGCACTAAACCAGACTGTATGAGTTATATACCCAACTTTGTCTATTCTCAATGTTGCAGTCATGGTGGTTGGGAAAAGTTCTTATCTTGCATTTTTACGGCTTTTTTAATTCTTTCAGGATTTTTGTTATGGTACTGCCCCATCTCAAAAGGCTTTTGTTTACGGCAAGGAATGACTGTCCTCAATCACAATTTAGTATGTTTCTCTGTGACAGACATCTGGGCTTCTATGAACATCAGCCCTACTTCCAAAAGAAATTCACTGATCTAGTCTGATGCAATAGTGAAGCAAAACTGCAAGAAAAATAGTTTCAAAAATGTATAGTAAAACGAAAGGTACTGTAAAATAATCACTACTGTCAAAAATAAAAGCTTTATTAAGTAGTCCTATACCAAGAATTTAAATGAAAAATCTGTTTTAGGAATGCATCCTTTAAAACTAGGAACACTCTGCAATGTTCTGAGAACTAATGGCTTATTTCTGTTTTGTTTTCAGCCTGAGAGGGGATAGAACGTTGCTATAATGCTGATATCATAAATGCTTTTAAAATTACTATCAAATTGAATCCGTAAGCTTATTGTGAAATACTGTTTTGTGCTAGGATCTGTTTATTTAAACTAGTTCTCAATCTTGCATGCTTTTTTCAGACCACAGATCTCATTAGAGCATTACAAGAACTAGAAAACGCTGCCTCTGGGGATGCAGCAGTTCATCAGAGAATAGCTTCTTTGCCTATAGAGGTCCAAGATGTGTCTCTGTTAGACAGAATAACAGGTGAGGGTTGGGAATCCTATAACCGAAATGCTGTTCTGAGAACCTAACAGTTTATAATGAAATCGTGCTTTACTTGTTTTTCTCTTCTTGCTTTTTAGATAAGGAATCTGGAGAGCAACTTTCCAAAATGGTAGATGATGCATGTATGTTGCTGGCGGATTACAATGGCAGGTTGGCAGCTGAAATAGATGATAGAAAACAGCTAACTCGAATGTTGTCAGACTTTCTCCGATGTCAAAAAGAATTCCTTGCAGAGAAAGAGCATAAGTTGGAAGTGCGTAATGTTTTGTTTTAGTCCATTCTTCACTAAAGCTTGTTCTTGCAGATGTTTTTAGTTTGCCTAAACAAATTTTTTCTCCAAAGGTAAATATTTAATCACCACTGTTAGGTCTTTGCTTCCAGCACATTTTTAACAAGGTATTGTTTTTGCTTCTAGTATTCTAACTCTGTTAAACCAGCTCAACATGGGTAATATTACAGCTGTAATCACTTAAATGTTTGTCTTTCTGGTTTTTAGCCTATTCAGTCTTCATTATATTTACAGACTTTAGTTCTAGTAATGCAGATAAAAGGTCTTTCTGAGTGGCACAAGCTTAGTTCTTCATAGACTAAATTTTTTTTCTTGTTCTTTTTCAGTCATTGTTATAAGTCTTCAGTATGTGTTGCATTGTTTAATAGTATCTTTTTTGGGAATGGAGTGGTCTTTCTGGTACTTGTAGGTTTGGGAAGGCACTTAAAGGATACTGGTTTCAGCACAACTTCTTAACCTGACTCAAACATCTGTTAAACCCAGTAAAATGTAGTTTTAGGTTCTATAGCTGCTAACTCAGCTGATTAGCAGCATTTGAAGCACTAGCACCATTAGTACAGGACAAATCATTAATAAAAGGATGCAGAGTGAACAGCTCATGATAAGCAAATGATTCTCTAAGTAACTCTGTTCTTCACTGTTACCAGTCAACTGTTTTCCTTTCCTATCACATAATACTGTCAGGCCTCCTGTTGAACATCCCACATGTCCTAAATAGTCCATAATTTGGTATCCAACACTTTCCTAATTCGTCGTCTCAGCTTTGAGAGATAGGTTACAGCACTAATTTGAGTATTACACTAATAACACTGGAGCTGTATCCTTTTGCAAGGGTAGATAGCTAAACAATTGTAGTGCCCTGTAACTGCAGCATATGCATATGTCCTTACATGGTGCTCAAATTAATTGCACTTCAGATTTCATATCGTACAGGCCTGTCAAGAACCCTTTCTTCTCCCTGCGGTGATTTCTTTACCCTCTTATAATTTCATAACTTGAGTTCAGGTTTTGAGGTGCCTTTGCTGTGGAAAATGCTGCTCACAATGTATCTGAAGGGATCATTCAGATCAGTTGTGTTGTTCTAGGCTACTCTTATTTCCTGACTGACTTCCTTCTGCGTCGCAGAAGAGCAATTGATGAAGGTTTGTCCTATCAGCTTCACTGCGTCTATCCTGTGGGAAGAATATCAACCAACTTTATGTAAGATAGATGGTATGCACTGTAGTGCTGCTTGCAGCAGCAGCTGATCTAGCTGCACAATGGAACCTGGAAGATTAAAGAACAGGAAGCCTTAAGCTTTTAATCACCTGCCCTACCTTCCCTCAGTGTGTGTGTATGTAATGTGTTTGAGGGACAAGTTCCCTCAGTACTATTGTGGGACTAATTGTCTTGAGACTCATTTCTTACTGCAGATGATTACCAGCAATTAGACCCCGTTTAGGTATAGTAGGCCACTGGGATAGTGGTTGCTCAAAAGGCTGACTTAGTCTTTCAGACAGATATATACTTCTGTAAAAACAAAAGAGCTCAATTAATCAGAAATTAAAAATGGATTGCAGCTGTGAACAGATTCCGCTCTTGTTGGTGGTTTTCAACAAATACAAAACAGTTTAATTTCCCACTATTAGTAGATCAAAGAGTTCCTAGCTGTAAGAGAAAGCAGTTGCTTATTCCCAGGCTGTCATGGTCCTTAAAACTGGGATTCTTGACTGAATTATTTAAACTGTTAAGGAATCTCATTGTAATACAGCACACTTCCAGTTTCAGACTGGTTTCAGAGGTCATTTTTAAGAAAGCAGGAGCCAGTCTTCAGTATCCATAGCAGTCTGTTTTGAACAGCTAAAGTCCTAGGATATTGAGGTGTACTTTAAGAATGTTGTCAGTGTGGTATAAATGCAGGTTACTAATAAAGAACTGTTAGCCAAGATGGTGTCAACCCAAGGTACTAATGAAGAACTATGAGCCGAGAGATTATAAAGAACAAGAACTTCAGAATCAAGCTTCTAAACTTGTGTGAAGATGAGTGAGGTGACTTTATGCTCACTACCAATAGTGCCTTTTGGTTTGGGAAGTGCAGGCTGATAAGTATTTTGAAGTTTTGAAATGTAAAATCAGGATGTGTTCATGATACTGTCTATAGGGCCAGCTGACTTAGTTTCTCTGTTTGTTTTTTTTTTTTTTAAATTTTTAAGAAATGGCTGTCTTTTGGTGTTAAGTACCAAGTACCTGTGGCCAGATGCATTTGTTTTCTGAAGCTAGTAATCTGTTTTAACAGTCTTAGGTAATACTGTACCTCAGATTGAGCCTTGCTTCTTGGCTTCTCATTTGAAATAGCACTGGGAAGGGACCTGTCATGTAATTCTTTGAGAATGTATTTCCTGAACTGTGTGTCCTTAGGTTTTGTTGCTCAAGTTTAATTTCTGGTGAACTTAGTTTGTTCTAGAGAAGCTTGTTTCCTTTGTTAGACTTCTGGCTGTTGACATTATTTGAGTATAACATGGTCTCTGGGCTGTAACATATCAAGTCTTCATTTCTTTTTGAATTAGTTATCGCCTATCTGTGAGAGTACTGTTGAGATCCTACCTTATTGATTTGTCAGACATCCAGGTATGGTAAGAAACAAGTGTTGTATTCTTAGGGAATCTAAAAATGTTACCTGCTGTTGACCTGGTTTAACAGTGTTAGAATTTGAATTCTCTGGCAGTTCTTGCTAACTTTAAACTTTAGATGGGAGCTTTAGACCTAAATTTGCAGATCTTTTCTCTTCTGAAGAAAATGTACAGGTAAGTAACTTTAAATAACCAATCTTTCCATGGGTATTTTTTTAAAAAGAAGAGTTTCTCTAATAGTTATTTCTAAACAGAAGCGCATGATTCCCATCAAAATCAAGGTAATGTATGAATTAAATCTTGACAGGAAGTTTTAAAAGATAAATAATAGAAGTTATCATGTCTGCATCAAAAGCTAACTGTACTGCTTAGTAGGTGACTTTCGTAAGTCTGCTCTGGGTAAGTAGTGTCATCTTTAACTCTTGAATTGTTTTCTTTAACATCTGTCTAGCTTCTGTTGCAGGTGGTGGACATGGACCTATCTTCTAATGATGTCACCATCCATTAGTACACACATCCTGCTAAAAATAAATTTAAGAATCAAAATCTTGTATTGTCTGTTGTTTTTGAAAACTGAAGAGGAATTCTGTAACTACTCATACCAAACCTCTGCTATTTTCATCTATGTTCTCACAGACGTTACTGAATTTATGCCTGAGACGGATAAGTATTTATCCAGTGTCATTCCTTTTTCTTGAAGATCGAAATTTTCACATGGTCGTTCCTAAAACTCAGAAGTCCATTCAGTTAAATAATTCGAAATTCCAGATGCAGAAGTTTGGGTGTCACTTGCATTGAAGCTGCCAGTACCAAAAGGAAAGAGCTGTGAAAACAAAGGCTTTTTCAGACTTTTGCTTTTTAACTTACACTCTAGTCCTTGGATTTACATGAACATCAGAAATGAGAAGTGATGGTTTTAGAACTTGTCCTTCACAAGCACAATAAAGAACCTTCACTTTAGTAATGTACATCTATCTTACATTTTATGTAGGTAACAGAGATGTATTTTGTTAAGCCCCTTTAGAGCCCCTCTCAAATTTAGGGCTGTCCTACAGAGCATTTTCCCTTCGCTTCTGTAAGTTTTAAAGTAGTGTAAGTATTTAAGTTTCAAACTACTGTAGCTGTATCTGGAAACTTGTATAGGATTTGTAGGTAGGTGTGATTCTGTCGGAGAAAATTGAACTTTTTGCAGAGATGTTTCTGTAGGACCCCTTCTTTCTCAGAACTTTGAGGTCTAATATAATTTTCTGTTTTCTGCTACTTTGGGTGACTTTTCCTTCTCTGCTTCCTTGTTGTGTCACACTCCTAACTCCCTACCCATCCCCTATTTTTTGAACAGAAATGTTGACTGATCTGTTGATCTCACTGAAGGCTAATAAAGAGTTTTTTATGCTATGTGGGAACAGAGAAGTAGGTATACACAAATTAATATCCAGGTGCACTCATTTCCTTGTGATAAGGACTGTCCTGTTGACATTCTAGAATTGACGTGACCTTAAATTAAATAGAGGGATGACATGAACAAGAGAAGTACTTGATTTTCTGTTTTTTTCATATTGCTTTGCTTTTGTCTCATTGATTACAGAGTAAACAGACTCTTACTATATTTCAAATAAAGGCTTTGATAGTTCACAATCTTACACAACTTACTAATGAGTGTAGGCAGGGGATCATATGACCTTTTTCTAGCAAGACAGGACAGCCTCCTCTCACCTTCATTTTGATGTTGCAGAAAAAGATGGCATTACTACACTCAGTGTATACTGGATGACCCAGTTTCTTACATAGTGTTTCTGTCAACTTACCGTATTGAATTGGGGAACATTCTTGTCACTCAACCCAAATTTTTATGAAGGAAATGGTACTCTAAGAGGCCTGCTGTGTTTTAGCAGCTTGCATTTAATTAAGACAATTTTATTGATGTTGCTGTCTTGCATCCCATATTTTCTACAGCTGTATAAAGAATACTCATTCTTGCACTCACACATCTGGTTATAATTGTTTGCGGTTTCTTAGCATGTTGAGAGAATATAGTGTCTTTAGTGCACTTTTATTTCATGATTGAGCTTTATAGCTTGACTTGTCTTCCTGTTGAGTTTAATTTTGTCATGGGATTTTACGGGTAAACGGCAAGCAGTTAGTCATCCTAGTCAGTAGCTCTGGAGTCAAAGGCCTTTTTTCTGCTCCCCCCCCCCCCCCCCCCCCCCCCCCCCCCAAGTTACAGCTTAAGGGTTTCAAATGCAGACAAAAATGTTAAGCGAAGAATTTAGGGATGGCAGTGGTATAACAGGCCTCTTGTGTTTAGGTTTTGTTTCTGAGTGCAAGACTGGATTGGTGCTATTGTCTACTGTTTCCCTTCACCATAGCTGACATTATCACAGGGTACAGTGTTTTCCTTGCCTTTTTTTTTTTTTTTCAGGCCCCTTATACTTACCTAGTACCTTTGTATGCCAGCTTCTTTCTTTGGGTGCCACGTGAACTTAGAGGAATATGTTCTGTCGTGCTTCATGCTTTTCAAGTCCACTTAGAATAATGGATGAATTTCTTCATAACCTTGCAGCTGGACAGCTAAAGTATTTTTCTAGCTTTGGTTGAAGATTGATTTGTAGTGTGAATCCTACACTGCTTTTGTTACAGGATGGAGTTTACAGCATTGTAGGTCATCTACAAGTCCCTAAATGTGGCAGCACCACAGTAACTCAAGTTCATCTTGAAGTAGAACTGAGTTGTGCTGTACCTGCTGCTAACAGTGCAATGATTACAGAACTAATAGCTGGAAGATATGCTAAGGAATTGGGCAGTAAAGTTCATCCATACTCACCAGAACTGTTTTGAGTATTTAAGATCTTCTGATACATGCTGGGCAGCAGAAGACTCCCTGTAAGTAGTGATACCAAACAGACCATGTTGTGTGGTCTCTCTTGACATCATGAACCATTGCTTTAATTTCTATTCAGGATTACAGCTTCAGAAATTGAAGCTGGGTTGACAGTGCTTCCAGGTCAGGGTAGTATATGGCTTCTACTGAAAGAGGTATTTGAATTGATTGAATATTCTTGGGCTGAGGGGAGTAGACTGTGGATATCCCTTCACCAGAATTACCTTCTTTCACCTGTGGGATAGTACCAAGTAACTTTCACTGTTTTTCAGAGAAATGTATGTAGCTCTTAACCATCAGGAGGGAAATGTAGGCTAAAGATCTCTAGTAGATGGATTCTCTTTGTTGTAGTTCTCCCCATCCTACCCTATATGAAATGGAATAGGACTCAGGAACAGGCCCCTATGCTTAGAGATTAGTGTAGATCCATTCAAAGCCCTTGCTTGTAGGTTGGCTTTGAATGACAATTTGAGATGCTCTGTGTAGTGTAAATGCTCTACTGATCTTAAGTTGCACAGTGTGAGTTCTTTAGTGAATATACTCACTGGAGTTCTCTGGTTTTTGATTTGTGTTTGTTTAGTTTTGTTTTTTAGAAAAACAAGAAAACCAAAAACCCCAACCAAACTTCAGTAAGCTCGGTAGTTTGGATTATCTACCTGAAAATGACTGGGGAGAATTAAGCAACCACTTTTTAAAGTTGATCAGATTAGAAGTTAAAGCATGTGAGGGGATGTTTAAAATGAGACACAGGTTGCATCTCTTATTGGTAATAGAAGTAGGCTTCCTAAGCATCCTTGCAGGTTGCTAACCTGTCTTTTCAATGTAGTTATTCTTTTGTTTCAATGAGCACTTTTTTCAGTACCAAAAAGCAGCAGGAGATACAGTTGTATAGGTTAAGTTACATAGCAGAAGTTTGCTGGAGTAGGGTGGAGAACAGCAGCCCTTATGTCAAACACAGCAAAGTCAAGTGGTCAGTGTGTTTAGTTCCTCTCTGCTGTACCCATTTTATAAGAATAATGCTTATTTGCCCCATTTCTTGTAACAACCTTATAACCCCTCTGTACTTGACCAATAAATTTTGCTTTTGATGTTGTGACTTAACGACTGCAGCCTGGGATACTGTGGTACATAGTTTCTCAATCTGTGTCTGAAAGAGTATTGGATTTCAGAGCTCTGTGGTGTCCTTCAGAGTAACATAAACACTTCAAGACTTCCACTTTCTAAACTGAATTACCAGATATTTGAGTATAAATCCTGGCTTTTCTAACAGATCAGGCAGGCTGTAGGTTGTACCTTGCTCATCCTTGTAAAGTAAGGATAACATGTTGCTTCAGTTTATCATGTTTGAAAGCATCGCTTCTCACGTTGAAGATGCTCTGATTTTGCAACAGAGTAATAAAAATGTTACAACTTTTGTATTTATAAAACTGTTAAACAGTTTCATCTTTATTTGTGAAGAGTGGGTTTTTTAACCTTCACTCTGCAGTTTACCTGTTACTTTTTATTTCAAAGGAAAAAAAGGGAAGTACAAGATAATGAGTACTTTAATACCCTTGAGGTACCTTTTGAATTTCTTGTTATAAAAGTCCTGAGAGAAGATACTGGTCTTATCTAGGTAGGACTTGCTGTTGTTTGTGAGATTTTTAGACAGAATGTTCCTGTCTGTTGCAAGCCAAAAACTTGATACTGTTAACCAAAATGAGTGGATCTATTTGTGTCATCTTCAGAAGAACAAGTTTTGCAGGTATGTAATGGATTCATTTTTTTGTACAAACGTACATCTGAGAGGATGGGAAATTGAAAGAATAATCAGCGCTCTATCTGGAACTTAAGTTTTTGAAGGACAGCTGTAGATTAGCAAGTGACTTCATCTAGTGCTTCATACAGCACACTTTGATTAGATATTTGCTGGAAGAAGAAAACAAAAACCAAAACCAGACAAACAACTGGATGTAAGAAATAGAAATTGTAGCACCTCTTCATGCCTGTAGTTTTCAAGTCAAGACTACACCTCTGCTACAAATCTTAATTTCCAACAGTAACATTGTTGCTGTTCAGACTTTTTTAAAAAAACTGTGTCACTAGACCTATTACATTTTAAGAACATGTTCTTTTAATCCTAATTGTAAATACAAAGCAGAACTGTAAACCCTGCTTGTATCACTTCTGCAACTAGAAACTTGCCTTTGGAGTTGTTATTTGTTGAAGCAACTGTAAGCTCTAGGTAGATAAGACTACCTGGGAATGACTGCCAGCTGTGTTGGGGGAAGCTCACTGCAAAATGTAACTACACAGACTAGAGGTTGGGCTTTCTCACTCAGTTACAAAGGAAACACTTGTAATCTTGTTTGAAAAAAGAAACCGAATGTTGTGGATGGAAGGAAGAGGGAAAGGCAGCTATCAGAAAGCTCTGCTCCGCAATTTCAGATGACTTGTATAAACAAACTGAATAGAAATCTGTTGCTTTTGCTAAATGTCTTCTGCTACTTTAGTTTAACAGGAAAATAAGCCCATGTGTATTTGAAGATAATTGTGTTTGGCTCAAATGCTCTGCTCCTTAGTGTTCTCTTTAAAGTGTGTCCTAATTAAAGCTTGTGTCATTAGGCTGATACTCAAAAATTACACTTGGAAAATTTTTCTGCCATTGTTAAGATCTAGAAACTTTATTATAATTTTTTTTTTGTCTGATAAGCTTCTATATGAAGTTAAAAGGAAACACCACACTCAAGTTGCCCTTTACTATGACCTATGCCTCTAGTTAGATTTTTTTGCTGTGTTTCTCCTAATGGTTTGGCTGGTTGGTTGGAAGGGCTGATGAAAAGTTCTTCTAGGAATCTGTGACAGAAGAAAGAAGAGAAATGGCGAGAACATCAGCTTGCTTTTTCTCAGCCTTGCTGAAACAACACAAAGCAGATTTCATTCTGTCTCAGTTAGAAACTTCACTTAAAACCATGTTAGAAAAAGTGATATGCATAAAATCTGATGCAGAACATAGTAGCGCTCATGCATTTGTGGACAGGACTGATACCTTTTTGAAGAATTTGAATGTGCACAACAAGGAAACAGTCTACAAGTGAACAGCAGCTAGCTGTTTATGAGATAGCATTTAAAGAAAATTTTTGTCCAGTGTAGTTACTATAGATCTTGAGCAGAGTGCTCATATTTACCTATGTCCTCACACAGGAAGATAACTCATGTGCTTCTGTAATAGTCTGAGGTGGCAAATATTTTCAGAGCCTGTTAATGAAATAATAAATTACCTTCTATTGTTAGTTGTATTTTAATGTCAACATAGGGAAAAGTAAAGTTCTTGCAGGAAGAAATGTTAACTGACACAAACTGGTCGGTACAGATGATGTCTTTGTGATAAAAACTTTGCATTTTTAAAAAAGTTGTGTTAAGAGTGAAATATTCTTGTTTCAGAATACTTCAGCATTTTGTGGTATGTAAGGACAGTGCACTTTCCATTGTGGTTTTGGGTGGGGTTTTTTTGTTTGTTTTTGTTTGTTTGTTTTTGTTTTTAAACACAGAGCTCGATTTGAAATTAATCCATTACTAAGTTTATCAGTTATGGGTAAAACATCACTGAAAATAAAAAGAGCATTGACAAATTCATATGAAATGTGCACGACAGAGATAAGGATCATTTTTAGTTTTGATAATTCTTTGTCAAATCAAAATGAATGAATTAATAGTTGAGCTGCTTTAATTAGGCACGAGAACTATTTTGTTGCTCTAGTTTAAATTCGTGATGATCATATGTAATGGTGCTACTAAACTAGTCACAAGGTTTATTGTGACCATTTCAGATACCTTTTATGGTCTGTATGCTCTTTTCAAACACGTACTGATGATCTGAAGAATATTATAAATTCTCCATCTGACATTCTTAATAAAGGTACAATTAAATAGACAAACATTAGCCAACAGGTAGAGTTTTAACACATCATGGTAGTGAGATCTCTTTGTTGGACCAGTAGCTCTCCAGTGTGGATGTGGTTGGTTTTTTTAAGTAACCTCTGCTTAAGTAGCAGATCATGGACGTCAGTAACTTCCATATCGATCAAAAACATCAAGCACCATTGTCTTAAGTCAGTATAGTAAACATGGGGAATCTTACTTCCAAAAAATAAAATCTAGGCATTTTATAAAATCGATACTCCTGGTCGTTTAAGAGCTTGAGGAATAGTAAGTCACTTCATGGAGCAGTAGAGGCCCAGCTGAGAAAAGGTGAAAACTGTTAGGGAAAACAATGCTTCTTTTAGCTGGGCTGTTGCTGAAAAATCCAGATCTTAAAAAACCAAAACAAAACAACAAGAAAACCCTAGTCTTTGTCTTTCTGTTTAAGCATACAGGTGAAATGCAGAGTTTTGAAGCATGTTTCTCTTCAGCTAGTAGCAACTAGTTTAATTAATACTGGCCTGATTTAGAAAATTAATCTCCAGGAAAAATGATAACCTTTTTCCCTGAAGAAGCCAATCTGGAAGGCTTACCTCCATACTAAAACACATGATATGTGTACTCTGAATCAAAATGCTGAGAGGGAAATGGGAGGAAGAGAACTGCAGGGCTTTTACACGATGTGACAGCTGTCTGGTAGAACTGTTCATTCCTGCTTTGGTTGCAATTGGAAGCTGAGATTTATCATCATGTATATGTTTATACACACGCACACTCACTTATTTTTTCTAGCACCTTGCTTCAAAATGTGTTGTCCTAGAAGCTGGATTATTTTCTTCATATCTAGATTTTTTTCCCTGATTGGGAGGGGTATGGTACAGATGTCTGCAGGGGGAACAACTAGGAATCTTTGAATTAAAACATGGTTGAGGACAATATGAAAACACCAGCACTCATTACTGACTGTCTCTCGAAGCTGTATGCATTAGTTATTCTGGGGGTGTAATGGAAAAGTAAGAGCAATTGGGAGCACTATTTCAGCAGGAGTGAGGAAACAGATGTATTCCACATCTGTTGTGCTTGCTGAGAAGTGGTTTCTTAGCTGTGGAAGGGGAGAAATGGAGGAAGTTCTTTGTCACAGGAGTGCTCAGCATCACCTGATAGGGGTCCTTACACTTGCCTTAAAATTTCAGTTCTAGGTGAAAGGAATGGCCAGAGTACATTTGTTTCTGCATTCAGGCAGAAACAGTTGTGATGTTTTTCAGTTCTGCCGAAAGTAAAAGAATACTGGATTAGTCTACTTGGGAGTCGTTAGTGAAGTTTTTCCCACTGCTGAAGTTTGGAATGCTGTGGACTAAAAATGATGGAAATAAGGAGAAACAGAATGCATGAAACAACTCAGGATGACTTATACATCAAGTCCTCTAAATGAACTCCGTTGTCTTGGAATTTCATTCTACTAATATGGTATGAAGATGTATCTCTGAGATAAAAAGTGCATTAAGTTGACTGTAGATCAGAGAGGGCAAAACATTTTTCAACTGCTCCTCAGCTACTGCTGGCAGTGATTGCTGGAAGAGGGGGGAGTGAAATGCTGTTGCAGAAGGCTTATAGGTATTATGCTAGTCTGATTTCTCAGGAGACTTGACTATTGCAGTTATACTGGCAGTCTATCAATTGTCCTTTCACTTGACAGGGAAACAATTCTAAAGATAATTTGATTCCTTTAAAAGTTTGGTAAAAATTAGTTTTGTGAATAAGTGGGTAGAAGAGAAGCCCAAAGGAATGCTTCAGTAGCTCTTCTGCCCTCAGTCTGCTATCCAGTCAGCCTGCATAGTGTGGAACCAGCCATGACCTCCGCTGCTCTTTGTCACAACAGTAGTTGGGCGATGTAGAGGACGTCAAGGGATATTGGGCTGGGGATGGGAGAGTTTGGAGGGGTCACGCTGGGTGGAGTTAGTGTGGGATGGAGAATTGGGCTAACTGGGATGGGGTCAGGACATTTAGCTGTTTCTTACAGGAATCAAATAGCATCCCCATTCACTGCTGTCATGTTATGACACAAGGTCAGGTCAGTAGAGGTCAAGGAGCAATTTGACCAGTCCACTGTTTTCCCAAGAAAGACGAGACCCTTGTAACCCACTTGCCTGCCCCCCCGGGCAGCCTGCTAAATCGGAGGATGTTCGCCTAACCTATTCAGGGACCTCATGGGCAGAGCAATGAGCGAAACCTCTTATACTCTCTATATCCTTTTACCACTGTTCTGCCTCATCTTTAATAAATGGTACTATTGAGAGTGTAAAATATTTGCATGTGATAATAGGATTGAAACAGGATTTCTCTGAAAGTATTAGTCTGAAGAGCCACTGTTTAGAGCTGCTCTCTCCAACATCACTAGCTGCTTTGTTTTCTTGCCTGATTCACTATTAGATTAAATTCTTGTTTGTTTTTCTTCACCTCTGAAGTTGACCTCACAGCAGGTTCTAGATTCTCAGTGTTTTGGTAATTTAGAAATATGTTATGAATTCAGGTTGATTGAAAAAATCCCTTTTGCACAGTTATCAACTAAAATACACTGCTCCATCAAGAAAATGAAGAAAAATCTGCTGTCATAACTTTTTCAAATTCAAGGAGAGCTTCAGAATTTGAAATGGGATGGTACATATTTAAATGGGAATATTTGGAACAGTTTGTCTAAGTATCAAAAGGAATTTGAGTTACTTCTGGAACATAACATTTAGTTCCTTTAAGCTGGAACATAAGAGGTTCCGCTTAAACATGAGGAAGAACTTCTTCCCAGTAAGGGTAACAGAACACTGGAACAGGCTGCGCAGAGAGATTGTGGAGTCTCCTTCTCTGGAGATGTTCAAAACCTGCCTGGACGCGTTCTTGTGTGATCTGATCTAGGTGGTCCTGCTCAGGCAGGGGGATTGGACTAGATGAACCTTTGAGGTCCTTTCCAATCCCTAACATTCTGTGATTCTTTTTCCACACATGTACACCAAATTTAAAAAACCCCACCACTTTTTTAAGCCAATGAGAATGGTATTTTTGAGGGGCATAGGCAAGAGAGGAATGTACTGTGACTTTTTAGGCAGAAAACAGTGAACGTAAGAGACAAATATGTTTTACATTTTTATTAGTGGACAAAATATGGACTCTGAGGAGATAAATTACTGTTAACGGCATTATCTGTCCCCAGCCTTATCTCCCTGAATCAGACTCGTTTCTTGGTGCAAAAGAGATCAATTCTCTCTCCGTAGCTGGGTGGGTTTGCCATAGTGTACACATCATTTGTAAGTGGGGGCGGAGGAGGAAGCTGAGAAGTAGGAAGAATGCCACATGCTTTTTAAAATAATTGTAGAAGTTACAGTAGATGTGCACTATGGGGGTGGAGTATTAGTCAGTATTTTGTGATTAAGCACAAGTCCTGAAGTATTCGAGGCTATTCTGTGAGTCTTTAATTTAAGTGTAGGCCAATGTTAACTAATTGAGAGAAATCACTATAGAATTCAGCCTTTGATCTGCCTGTAAGTTAAGCGTTTTTGTGTTGTGTTGAGGTTTTTTTCCTTCTCGGCATGCATCCAAAGCAGACTTTGGTATGCTGCTCCATCTTTAAGACGCTGCAAAACAGATGTGGAGATTCAGTTTTGCAGTCAGCACGTGCAGTGATTTTAAAGCTGCTGCATGCAGAGTTTGAGGGTAGGAAATGTGTAGGGGCTGCTTTGTTAGTTATTACATTGCAAGAGGGACAGAGTCAAGTTTTCAAAGATACAGAATTGAATGTTGGAGATGAGCAATTGAGCTTTGAGTTCCATCATTCAAAAGATTTTTGGTTTGAAGTCACTTCTGAAAATAGCACATAAACGACATGTTAAAAATAGCAATAAAACAATGTGAAGAAGGCTGGAAAAGCAAGATTTACATCTGACTGTTGCCCTAGAGGTCAAGTAGATACTTACTTTTCTCTAGTTCCTCAAATGTTAGGTTCTTATTATCCCTTTCCATTTCTAATTACGTATTTCTTTTCATCCTTTGTTTCTCTTACATTAATAGCATTCAGATAAGGTTCATTCTACCCCAGTCCAAGTACTTAATTTGTCAGACTGCAAAGGAGGCAGAGGGACAACATCTTTTGTTTGTTCCAGACTTGTGCTTGTAAACAACTTCTTGGGTTTTATGTGGAGCACTGTGCTCCTTGTAATTTCTTTAAAAACAAGCCTCAGAGCTGTCCTGATCTCAATAAATGGGAGCCCTTTGGTCGTGAAGACAGTAGACTGCAGAAGACTAAGCAGACGGTATAACTCCCCCAAATGTTAGACTTGGCAATGTTTCAAACACACGGAGTTTTAATGTAATTTATCTCTAGTTTGCTAGTAACTACCAGAGTAGGAGGAATGATTCTTCAAGGGCAGGAGATAGGAAATCAGTTGTTTCCTATTTCACATCCTAAATCACTGTTATCTGACTCATTACTTTATTTTTCTTTCCGCGCTATCACTTACTCTGCTTTCTTCTCAAACCACAGTCGCTAAGAAAACGCTGAGAACATTGCATTCATGTAGAATATCCTACATGTCAAGACTCAGCAGTGAAGCTGAATCTGGTGCTATTCGTTGCCTAAAAATTCAGAGGATCAAGGTGAAACCTGGTTAAATTCTAGATGTATTCTAGAAACATCATAAAATCTCTCATTTAATCTCTCATTTTAAGTTACCTGTTTTCTGATGGAGATAAATGACATCCATCAGTCATAGTGAACCATGGTCAAAAGGTGGGGGCTCATTTATATGTATATTTGGTAGATAAATTGAGCGAGCTGTGCCATCATTGTACCAACTTTATTCTGGAGTACGTGGCCTCCCAAATACTGATGATCCTTTGGCATCCAGAAAAAATTGGACTTTAGTTAAACTGATGTTTGATGGGTAGCTTCCAGCCATATCTTTCCAGTCTTTCACTCAACTATGATTCCATAATAACCGATGTAAGCGACAGATGGACATAGGTGCCAGTAAATCATGTTTTCATCTTTCCCTATTTTCTACCTTCTGCCTTAGGAAAACTTGGTGGTGGTGCTGATTTGTGTTGTTGCTGTGTTTTTTAAACCAGTGGTACATTAAACAACTTTTAGTTTTAAACAATTTAAATCTAGAAGCTGTACCACTGGGTTTGGGTTTTTTTTTGCAGTGTTTTGCTAAACACCGATTGTTTAGCAACACAATTTAGTATGACATCTTGAAAGGCAGGCATTTCTTGTGCTTGCTGTCACAGGTCATGTGGTGAGTTGATTGCCATTTCCAAGCAGAGAAACTCATCATTTGGCATAGGAGGATATTAGATGCAACCTCTGTGGAGAGAATTAAATTCTGTTTATGTGTATACCTATTAATTTGCTCTCTTGGCCATAACACAAGCACTGTGCTTAGCTATGGCAGTATCTGAAGATGTAGGAGTGGAAAGTCCCTATTTGTAATATTCTTATCTGTGGAAGAAATCAGATGTATGTTCTCATTCAGCAGCGTTATCTCAAAGCCTTTTTATCCCAAGGCTGAAAGATTGCGGAATAAAGCACAGTGATGCAGGTACAAACCCAAAGCAGAAAGTACAGTCACTATGCACTGATTCAGTTCTAGGGAACCTGCATGAACTTTTTCAGATAACATGTTCCTCCCAAGAACTAGTAATTCCTGATTTTCTGGATTTCTTCTTGTGCCATAGTGCTGTCTTAGAAAATAGCAGCAAGACATTTAATGTGACTAGGCTATTATCCAGAAAGTAATCTTTAAACCACTACTCCTTTGGTTTCCTACCTAGATTCTTACCTGTAATTTATATGAATTGCCAATGTATTCTTTTGCTGCAATGCCCGTAAGTGAAAGTCATCCCAATGCCATTGGAAGTGTAACGGGCAGTTTCTTCTGCAGCTGTGTTGTACCCATGTTCTCAGCATTTCCAGAAAGAAGCATCTTGAAACTTTTCTTTTGACATCCTGGCTGATTAGTGTCTTCTGCCTTACGCAGAGAGAAGGATCCAGACCAGTTTTGTGGAAAACCAAGATCTTCCTTTATTCCCAACTCACACTCCAGTAGAACTGTAAACACTTAGTGCTAATCCTTGAGTCCTAGAGGAGTGCTGCTTTATTATTGAGCTAATCGGGTGTTACTAAGGTTGGACCAAAGGATCATACAACTGCTTGCAAGCCAGGTAGTTGAAAATTGATGTTTTGATGTATGTGCAAAACAAAATTATTATTAATGTGATTTTTTTCAAATCTTACGGTTCAAGATAGAGGAGCTTCTGTCACTGTGCTGAGTAGGAGCATCTCATTTGTTCTATTTGTGTCCTTTGTGCTCTACTTATGCGTGTACAACTTGGCAAATATCCTAGTCCCAAATCCTAGAAGCCATGCTGGATAACAGCCTCTGCAGTTAGTGGAAAATTAATGTTCTTTTCACGCAATACGATCAGAAAAATTGTACACAGTCAGTAACAGCTGTAGGCTTTAACTTTACGCTTCTGTTAAACAGTAAGCAATAATTATTATGCTTCTGAGGGTAATTCTGTATGTGGGCTGTAGAAGAAACCTGATTACTCAACTTCAGATTTGGAGTTACCTGTAAGTATTCCTTGTCTTCTGGTGTCTGAATAGCCAACATCCAGTTAGGTAATAACTAAAAGAGGAAGAAAGTTTACAGAAGCTACTCTTAAAAATACCAAAAGTAATACAGAGCGAGATGTATTATCTAGGTTTTAGCTATCTTCAGTTATAAAATGCTGAGCACAAACTCCAGATTTGCATTTTTCAGTATAATTGATAAAGGCTTAGAGTTTAAATATGTATCTGATAATTTAAGAAATCATAATTGTGTCATGTGATTGAAGATTTAGAGCAAATTTATTTTCTGCATGTGAGCCAGTGCCCAAGTTTCTATAGGAGAAAGTTGCTGGAAAATACTGAATTTCACTAGAGCTCCGATAAAAACAAAGGTATCAGTGAAAAACATAAACGCACGGACTGTTGTGAGGGACAGCAGGCAGGCTGTCCGTGCTGCAGTGGGAGGGAGGGATACTGTACTATTCTGACAACTCTGCAAGGTCTGAAATTGCATTAAAACAATTTATGCAAGAGACGTGTTCTACGCAGCCCACAAAATGTTTGATGGCAGAAAAGCTTTTACGTTGCTGCGTACAGACTTACTTGTTAAAGTATGGCACGTGTGTGTTTAACAATACTTTTTCTTCCGATGTTTGAGTACCTAGCATGCTTTTATGCCACGTCACACAGGTGTTGTCATGTTGCACAATGAACTGCCTCCTCCAAAGTTCAGTTGGTCTGGAAACATAATGAATTATGCCCTACACAGTTGCAGATTTCAACCTACATATGACTGACTGTTGGGAGGGGTTTTTTTGCTGGTTTCACGTTGTCTTGTTATATTGACGCTTCTTGGTAGCTGCAAGCGAGTCACTTTCCCTGAACAGTGGCAAAAGCATGACTTTGTACATTAATCTTTTTAGCTGTGAAAGGGGGGACAGTTGTGCTGTCTCTGTACCAGCAGCAGTTACTTGCCCTCTATCAGTGGAGGCTCCTCTTGTGATGTTGCAGTATCAAGGACATGTTCAAACTGCTAGGAGGCACTCAGGGACTCGTTTGGGCTGCTAAGCCCCTTCCACTTACAGTGCCTGGCTAACTTGATTTCCGCCCCCCCCGCCCCCCACTCTCGCGTTTGCAGGGTGTCAATAGAAAAATTATCTTTTGCTTTACAAGGCGAGCCCTTTAAAAAAAAAAAATGCATGGTGACTTTTACGGTTGCTCTTTAAGATAATATTTCAAGTTTGGGTGCAAGTCTTTATAATAAAACATAACTCATGGTTAAATCATAAATCATTTACCATAAATTTATCTTGGATCTAGTGCTGTCCATTATCATAGGTTTCCTCTCCTACATGGAGGAAATATTGCCCTTTTGCGTGACGGTTGCACTGCAGAATGAAAGGAAAGTGGCATACCCAGGCCTCATACTTGAGCCCTCTACCTCATAACAGGCTGGAAACACGTACCCAGAGGGCATTTATGTTGTTCTTTACAAACACTTAATCCATGCCACAACTGATTGAGCAGACCAGAAATCTTAAAACGTGCCTTGGCAGGCTGGTTTTGCTGTGCCAGCCAGTCAATCAAGCCTTTGCTTGAACTTTAGCTAAAGGTTCAGACCTGCTGGATTTGTTTTCCTCAATGGAAGTCCCAGTCCTTAGATGCTAGGTGTAGTTTATTTTTTCTTTCAAACTTCCTGTTTACGAGAGATCTGGAAGCATGAGCTTATGGACAGACCAGCCTTAACAGTTTACTGAACAAGTAGGGAAGAGGTGGACAAGTATTTTAAAAGTTCTGAGGCTGCCCTACAAGCCATGTGTATTCAATTTGTAGTCAATTCAGTTTGCCACAATGGTGGTAAACCATTCTACAGCAAGAGTACAGTCTCTGTTACTACTTCAGGTCTTCTTTTCTTAGGAAATTTAGCTCACCAGCTGAATGAGACAGATGTAATTATTTTGCAATTTGGACATAAAATCTTATAAAACCCAGGTACTTCCCTGCTTTCCTGAAGTATTGTAAGGAAAAACAGCATTTGAAAAGATTTTAGGTTCTTACTTTAGCCTGTACAAATGGAAGTAAAGCCTGAGTTTTTCTCTGGAACCTTTGAGACAAATTTAAAACAGTATCGAGTTTGTGAGAGTAAAGTTTTTATAAGAGAGAAATTTGGAGTGTCAGTCATACAAAAATCCCCAGGATAATGGACCTGGTAAGAATGTACATAAGTGACTTGCATACTGACCTGCAAGAAGCACGTGGCAAAACAGAGAATTTAAGTATTTACTACTTTGTATAATTCTGATTTTTTCAACAGTGTGGAAACCCAAATAGCTAGTTTAGGACATAGAATAAGGAAACTGATGAAGAAGAATAACTGTGTTTAGATATTTTATTACTGCCTATGAATAATCAGAAGTCTCAGTCATTAGTATCTTTATCAGGAATATCTGAAATGCTGTACTTTTGAAACAGTGATTCTTCCCTGTGTTCCCCTCTGTTCCAAAATTACACATTTACTAAAAAATGGATGAAAATTGAAAGAATTTTTTACATTATTTTCGTTTTTCCTCTGTAGCACATCTACTGAATTCCTCATGATTTCATTTGTAAATATTTTAGTAACAAATTACCTTAATGACATTTAACTTACTATGCTCTCCTGATGACCTGGTCTTCCAAGATCACTTCATCCACAACTAGATAGAAATACAGACATACAAAGCCTCACAGGTACTCTTAGAGCTTCTATATAAACCAGGATAATTGTTTTAAGGACCTTTTTAATGAGATACAGGTGGCTCGAATGAATGAAAGATTCTTTAAAAAGCTAAGACAGATTAGGTAGAAATGATTGCTATTTTCTTTTATCAATAGATCACAGAAGGATGTACGTTAGTGGGGTTGTGGTAAACAGTAGGTTTTTGGCAGGAAAATAATTCGTACTGGGAAAGAGGACTTCAGGAAAAACACTGTAAATGTGTTCTTTTTAATGTTGTTTACTTGTTCTATGTTCTGCTTTCTCTCTAGACTTTTTCTTCTCTGGTTGCTCATAATTTCTGCCCTGACAACCTCTTTTTACACTGGTTTCATTGTGAAATAAAACAAGCTATTTGAGCATTTCAGGATTGGGTAAATAACGTAAAAAATGGGGGGGGGGGGAGGTGCCAAATTTGCTGCCTGAAATTCGTTGCTTGATAAGAGACTTTTACCTTGTGATTTTATTTTTTTTTTTGTAACTACTCTGTGCTCTATGTTGGTATCAGTTCCCTTATGCAAGACATTCTCATCATAATATCTTAATACTAAAGCTTGAGGGTAAGCACTGTTTTTTTTAAATGATAGAGCTTCTATCTGTGTGCATTGTTAGGAGACTAAGATTCTGCTCTTTTCTTGTTGGCTGTAGAAGGGGTGATGTTGTTTGCTTGCTTCGTGTGTGGTGGAGTTTTCATTGGAGATATTCCCACAGGATGTATTAGGGGCAGTTTCAAGAAGTGAGTTAGAGTATGTACTGCTGCTATGTAGTTCTCCCTTTCCAACTTTACCTTTCTCACACTCCCATCCCCATCACTGAACACTGCATTTGAAGTATCTACTTCATTCTCACAAAAGGAGAGAAAAGTAAAATTACCATGCAGCATATCAACAGTTTGTCTTACACAGATAATTATTGTCATTAGTCACGTAAACTAGTTTCAATTCTCAGGTGATGCTGAGCACTTCCAACTACCATTAAAGCAAGTGGGGCTTGTGAATGCTTTTTTTTGAGCTGTAACTAAATCCTCCTCTTCAGAATCTCTGTCTCTAAAATTGGTGTTTCAACTTACTTAATGAAATTGTGAGAGTAAGTTAACAAGTGTAATATGAAACTACTTAGCTGATAAAATTTGTTAGAGAATACATACATTGGATAACCCTCTGGCATTTCTTAGCTTATTTTGAGAACTTTTCTTTAAAAGTATCTTTAAGAAATAGCCACATGTTCTTCAGGTAAGACTGTTCTGGAGTTGTAATTGTCCTTCACAGCTCTTTCTTCAGGTTGAATAGGAGTCAATTTATGAACTGGGAAAATAAAGGCAGAAATAAATAATAATTTAAAACAAACAAACAAACAAAACCCCACCAAAACCCCAAACAAACAAACAAAAACAAACAAACCCACAACAGTTCAAAGAGCTTGTTCAAAATATCCAAGATCAGTTTTGCACTGATAGGTTGCTTAAATGAACAAGGTCAACTGCCTGGCCTCACGTGTAGCAGAAAGTCGATGTCCTTTATCTGTATTACTTTTACTTATTTCACTTGAAATATAGCTAATACCCAATCTGAGGTCAATAAAACTCTCTTGATTCAAACACTTCTCATTCATTTTCTTTCTTGCTCACAGGTTAACACTGAGTGGCTCTACACTGCAGTTGCAAAAGCTATATACATTAGCCTGCTTTAAGCTCTCTGCTGCTTGGATTAGACTGTTACTAGTACTTAACCTTGCTACAATAAAACTAGGTCTCATGCTTCTACTTCACGTAGATTTGTCTTTGACAAACGAAAGGGATCTGACACAGTTGTCTCTTGGCTAACTATAGATAAATCCCCTACCTAGTGACCTGCAGTGTTACTTTCATTCTCAGATTCACTTTTTATCTTCAAAATAGTTACAGGTAGTCTTGGCTTTGCAGAATTTTAATACTTTCAGATGTCGATTTTTCTCTCTTAAATAATCAACATCAAAGTCCACGGTTTTGTGTTTTGACATGCACAGCATTAGTTTTAGAAAGATGAGTTGCACATGTGGAATCTGAAGTTAGAGCTGAGACTGTTGTAATGACCTGCAGGCAAGGGTTGCATGAAATGAGCAATGTGCATCTGACGTACACAATTTTTACAGTTCAGCTGTTAGGTATAGTAAATATTTGAGCCTGAAGACTTTACACAACTGTTCTTAAATGTGTTCCTTTTCTAACAGACCATCAGATTTTTTCATTCATAGGTTCCTTTAAAATTGAACCCTGATATCCTTTAATTTGGATTTCCTTCAGATCATTTGTGAATAGCTGAAGCTTTAAGAAGCTATCTCTAAGCCTGCAGCTATTTATTGTTTTTTATTTTCTTATTTTCAAAACTGTTCTGCTTTATCCCTTGTAAGTGTGTCTGTGTAGAGTATCAACTTGAACATTTGTTTGAGCACAATTGCTCAGAATTGTTCTGAAGTGCCTGATGGCTTGTCATCAGAAGTTCTCCAAAACTTCATTCTGTCAGCCAAGATTTGAAAGTTAAGAATTCAGTGTAATCTAAGCATCTCTTGGAATTGCGTAGCTTTTAGTTTATTATAAAAGCTACATTTTCAACCAGATAAAAATACTGTATCAGATAATAAAACACAGGGAGACCAAATTTAACCTCAAGTAGGCATCTTTCATTCAAGGTGCTGCTCATATCTGCGATCCTGAAATATTTTAAATCAAATCATTGTCCCATAGAGATTGTCTAATTAAATCAATGTCTTTAAATAGTAATTTAGTTCATAAATTAATCACTGTAGACACATTTATGATTGAATGGAAGTAAATACAAACTAAGGAAGCCTAGTAATACTCCTGGTAATTAAGCTTATAAGTCCCTTCTTTCTTTTCTTTAACTTTCCAAAACATTGACTAACTTTTTGCCAACATAATCTTCAAGAATAAAGCTAAGGACAACTTTGTAATAAAACAATCTTAACAAATGACCTTTTCTTTGAGATGACATAATTTGTGTTCGTTATCGAAGTATTATGGAATGGGGAAGTCCTTCTTTCTGTCAGGGGCATGCATTTCGGTACACCTGAATCACCCTGAATTTAATGAAATTACAAGCCTTTGGAAAAATCTTACTTCTCATATGCTCATCAGAGATTTCTTAAAATATTACTTACTTCCATGAAGAGGTTTTCTGCCAGAGAGTTTTCTGGGTTGGCCTAAAGAAGACTTCTCTTGCAGTTGCAACTGTATATAGTTGTTCTCTGGGCTGACCACAGGCCAAACACCTGACATGGGAGCAGAGAACTTCTATGAGTGGGTTGTCCGTGATCCCCTGAGTCTTAAGTTACAGAGAAGTGGAAACCGATGGGTTTGAACGCAGAACATGGACAAGTGCCTGTAGAACTTGGCACCAGAGGCTGCAGAGATTAAGAAGAGATCTAGGACTAGACATTACACTAAAGAATAGAATAGGAGGTCAGTTGGCTGAGAAGAAAGGGAGTGACTGGCCAGCAAAGCATAACGTCATGTAGGACTGAAATGGGAGGAACTGGAATTCCTTTGGACTAAGCGAATGGAAGCAAAAACTGGTATGAGGTGATAGAGAGCTCTGATGGAGATATTATATAAGCAGAGAACAGGGACAGTCTGAGTATAGGACTGGGGAGAAATACGTGGAACTGGAACCAGACGCAGTCAAAACTATAGATGAAGTGATAAGTGCAGAGCAGGATTAGAGAGGGAGGAAGTGAAATACAGAGCCAGAAAGGAAGGAAATGGAAAGAGTTAGGCAAAAACCAGTTGTGAGTGTTTGTATTGGATGCGAATGCAGGCATGACAACAGCCTGAGAGGCATTGAACAGCCTTGCTGGACAAAGAGATTGGTTCTAGGAAAAGTGTTCAAGGAATGGAGATGGAGGCCAGGAGTCAAGACTGGGGTATATGAGGTTTGAGACCCAGGTTTAGGCTGGAAGGAGCTAGGCAAAGAAATTGCATTTTCAAAGAATAGGAAGAATGGTTTGTGACCATTGTGAAGGACTTCACATTTCTGATAATTGCCCTTCAGATGGGAAATGTCCTGGTAAATTCTTCGTTCCTATGTACTACTGCTGCACTCAGGAATTTAAGGTTTGAAGATCTGCAGTGTATACCTGTCTGTATCACAGCATAACAGTCAATGGTAGACAAAGTCATGTAATCAAGCTTTCCCCAGATGGTCACTAATTTAGTTTTTGGGTTTCAAACTTCTGAGTTCATTGCTTCCTGTTGCTTCATTTGCAGACAAGCTGGGGAGTTTCTAATATTTTAAGTTAATTTAGAAAATTTGCTTTGAAGCATTAAGTTCTTGGTAATTTTAAATACTAATAAAAATGGGGTACTCAAAATTAGAGGATGCATTTCATTTTGATCTGTCAGCACAAATAAATGTTCTGAAGAATAAATTGTGTTTTGTAATGGTGAAGTATGTCATTAGAAAACCTTTGAGGATATTAGTAAATCTGCATACAGAGTAATTCATACAGTAAGTAATATGTGGGGCAATGCATAGACCAATAAGGAATAAACAAAGCAGTCACTAGGTAGGTGCTTGTTGCTTCAGTGTTGTTTATTTTGGTCTAAATGTGGTAAGACCTAATGGAAAACTAACAGATACTAAACATACTGGAAAGCTGAAGCTTTCTTCCAAAAATCTGTTTTCTAGTAAACAGAGAAAACGTGTAATGGAAGGTTAGCCAAGTCAGACCTTTCCTAAGCTTGTCATAACTGTCCTTGATTTTTCAACCTTGTGTTTGTGAGTGCTGCATATAGATGTGTTCAGACTGTTCAGTGTCTTTAATGAAACCTATTTCAGAGTTTTATTCATCCTTAGCACTGGTAAATAGGTTGAGCCTTTAATCATGCTGTTGAAGAAGTTTGCCAAGTTTTTAAAGGCAGCACAAAATTTAACCCTGCTCGTCTGTTTTCCAGAGTGATAGTGAGGCTTATCTGACTCCTCCAAATCTGGTTATCAGTCTTCCTTGCAGAAAAATACCCAGACTGGGTGAGGCATTAGATTTTAACACGGTGGAGTCTATAAACCAATACTGTGTTTCTGAACTTCAAAATCCAGATATCAGGGTATCACATGCTGTTTGGCTTCGTCTGAGCCTGTGAAGATTTCTAGTGTTTTCTGTGCTGTTGGACACAGCGCGTGAGAAGCCTTTGCTCTGTGACACAGCTCCGACATCTGCACCTGAAACTGGAAGGTTGGAATGGACCTAGAAAGTCAGAGATCTGTTTTAAATACAATGTACATACAGGCCATGGATGCTGAGGTACACACATGCCCTCAACACTTTGAAAGCCTTTTAAGCCTTTTGGGTTTTGTTTTTCTGTATTGAGAGTATTAATTTCCACCTTACTTTCCTTTGTGTAGCTAACAAGGGTGCAGATTAAATATTTGTGGGTTTTTTTATCAAACCTTTTAGTCTTGTTTCAGAGTCGGACTTTGTTTCTTTTGCTTTGCTATACATTTTCTGCCACACAGTATTTTGATGCATGCCGTACCCTTAGTGATCAGATGAGCGTTCAAAGTCATATTAATGTCGTAAAGGGAAAGCATATCCATGAAGTTCCAAGTTGTTTTAGCTGTAGCATCTCTCTACAGTAATTGCAGAAACTCTACATTAAGATCCATTTCAGCCTTTTTCAGTTGGAAGGGCAAATATCCTTTGCAGTGCACAGCCTGTTTGGCTTGCCTACATTTTTATTATTCATGATGATTGTAGTGTCTAATCAAAATTATTTGGCTTTTTTGCCTGCTACTTATTTGATAGAGGATTACTGTTAATCTAGGTTTGGAATCCGTATGTCGTTAGCATTGCTTTCGCAAAATATCTGTGTTCTACACTATCGAGTAATGGAAACTTTAGTAATCAGTGGGATTCTAATGAGCAAAATAAGTTCTTGTAATTATCTCATAAACCTACATTTATGACTGGAAGTACAAAAAATTATTGCATCAAAGTAGTGTTATTTTAGACTGCTGAAGCAACTGAAGAGACTTTAATTCTGTACATCGAGTTGCCCATATATCCCAAGAGTAAGGTTCTCCATAGGTAGCAAGCAATTTCAAATTATTCCCAGCATAGCAAAAGAAAACATCATACTTCTGCCTGTCCTTGGCTGTATGAAGCAAAGTGGATCTTGCTCATTTATACAGGAGTAATTTAACTGTATCTTAAAATCAACAAAATGAAATTGAAATTCACCATGAGGATTTCTGCAGTTAGAAGTATCAGCAATATGGGTAAGTTCTCACTTGCTTGTATAGCATGCAGCATTTTTAATGGAGCAACAATATCAGAAATAACACCTAGATATCCCCATTCCTGCTCCTCTGCTTTAATTAAGTCACACTGTCACCGTACACACCGAGGAGAAAGGTTGTAGGTACACATGCATGCTATTATAAAATAGTAAAGGCTGTACATATGATGAATATTGTTGATAGTGAGTACTTAATACGTGTATTCCAGCAGTCCAGGACTACTTACGTAATGCCAGGACTGTATTAGCAGTCTTAAAAATACATAAGCAAACCCTTTCAGAAGTGACTAGTGATTTTAAATAGACTCAAACTGTGAAAAGCAGCCCCTTTGAAAATACCTCAAAACTGCTAAGTCACTGTACTTGAAAATCAGCCCTCTTTTGAGCTGGCTCACCAGTTATGTAAACGAGACATTTTCAATGATTTCTAGAACGGTTTGGGGAGTGTTGTGGAAAATGAGGTGCTCTGGATAAGGTGAATAATATTTCTTACTTGCAGAGGAGGATTGTCATGGACATTTAACCTGTAG
Source organism: Tauraco erythrolophus (assembly GCF_009769465.1). Taxonomy (NCBI): domain Eukaryota; kingdom Metazoa; phylum Chordata; class Aves; order Musophagiformes; family Musophagidae; genus Tauraco; species Tauraco erythrolophus. Next base: position 30,391,393 of record NC_141467.1, read on the forward strand.
TTGCAGATCTCACACATGCTTTGGATTACCAAAATTGCATTAAAATTGCATTCTGTAGCTTATACTGCATCAATAATGAACTATAAAACCTTATGTAGTTTATTTACTCTAGTTTTATAGTAAAAACCTTAAGCAAACTTTCTCAGAGGTCTCCATTTCTGAGAAGGCACAAGGAACAAGTTTTGACTCCCTAAGAGTGTGCATTACGCTGAAGGTGTTGGTGAGCAGAACAAGACTGTACTGTATGGGAGACCGAATTTATGAGAACATTTTCCTTAGTCAGAAAAAGGAGCCTACTGTCAGTAACATTGATCAAGCTGATATTCACTAGGCAACAAGTCTCAGGCAAAATTTATGTGGAAAATGCTGGATGTCAGAAATGTGATGTTACTATGGAAATGGTATATTATCAGCTAAAAGGAATGTAATGGAGTCAAGCAACTGGCAATCTAATTTAAGGCACATTTCAGGTTTTGGGGTAAGGTCTTGAGAGAATATAGCTGCTAAGTGTGATCTGTGGGTATTTGCCCAGCATCACACTTCGAGCTTAAGAAGAGATACTGATTTGCTGCTTCACATTCTTCATTGACAGAGAATGAACTTAGTCAGGATTCAGCCGATTCAGCCGCCATTTACAAGAATTAACTGCTGAAATGATTTTATAGTTCATTTCTTGTACTAATTTTGGGTGTTTTGATTCTGCGTTCAGTCCTACTCGCCCTCTTCTGTACAGCAGTATGTCTTTCACAACGAAGCCCAGGTCTCCTAGCTTCAAGCTTGCTCAAAGCTCTCATTGCCTAATGCTCCATCTCCAGCCATCCACTATTTCTGAAAATAGTGACTCTAGTTAACTAGTGTTCTGTATGTTGTCAAATTGTTTTACTAAACAATGAAACCTATCTTTTCCTCTGACATTAAAATCTGGTCCCTAAAATGATAGTCAGAAGTTTATCTCTGCAATCTGGACTAAAATAGTGGAAAAGGGCAAGTAGTCTGTTAGTGGCTTTTTACATGCTGGCAAAGGACTCGGACTCTTTCACTGAATCAGCTCACTGAGGCCTCTGGATGCTGCTGTAATATTAGATATGAAGTAGTAAAGTATTGGTGGCCTTTAAGCATTACTGTAAGGATACATTATCAGGATACAAGCCCTTCATTTCCACAGCCACGTCTTGAAGTCAGTTGCGCCAGAGAGAATGTGTTGGGGAAATGTGAGCAAGTGATGGTTTTCCTAGGACCAAGGGACTTGCAGTTGGAAGACTTTTTTGGTCATCTGTGTTGTCCTAAAAGGAATGCTGCATTGCCTTGTGTTTACAGTTCTCCTGACTAGGCATCTAGTATTTTCACCGTATTTAGTATCTCATAAAGACTCTGAACTATATGGAATATTTAATTTTTAAATATAAATGATACCAAGGAATTGATGATCCTAATACAAGGACGCTTTTTTCTTTCTTTCTATGTAAAGCCTTAATTATTTTTTTTAAGGTATGCATTACCTTCTCATTAAGAATTTAAGATTTCTTGTGGTTCTCTTACTGCCCTTGAAGAAGGCCACAGTGGCGTTAATAGCTGCAAACATCTTTTGTGTATGTTGGACTTTGTCCGATAATCTTGGTCATTACCCAGGTGTTTAACATTTGTGCTACTGTATTTAGTTCTACTATCAAAAGGTCTTTTCATTGGCCTTTGTTTTTACTCCGTGCTATTAACAGTATAGAAAAGATGTTTTAAATTATGTTTAGACCTTGTAAATAGCATGATTGATATCTTTTATAGACATTTGCACAGTGTTTTTATACTTGCTGGAACTTTCAACTGTTTTTACTTGGCACTTCCACAGGATGGTGTAGATTTTTTTCCTCACTCTTATTTAGAAGTGGTTATAATCATGAGATCTGGGTTATCCATGGGCTGATTATGCAAGTTGTAGGTTAATTATTTCTTGTTATTTCTAGCCATTCCCAGGCTGCAGCAAAACCTGCAGCTGCACTAGAAAGCATCTGCATTTGATGTGTTGTGAATTACAGTATATTTTCATGATTCATAGATTCATAGATTTCTAGGTTGGAAAAGACCTTAGCGATCATCGAGTCCAACCATCCCTAATCCCCATTAAACCATATCCCTAAGCAGTTCATCCACCCTATTCTTAAACACATCCAGGGATGGGGACTCAACCACCTCCCTGGGCAGCCTATTCCAGTGGCTGACAACCCTTTCAGAGAAGAAATACTTCCTAACATCCAACCTGAATCTCCCCTGACTAAGCTTATACCCATTTCCTCTTGTTCTATCACCCAACACTAATGTAAAGAGCCCTTCCCCTACCTCCCCACCATCTTTTCTCAAGTATTTGTAGGCTGTAAGCGCTGCTTTGCCTGCTAATGCTTAGTCTCTTCTGCTCTCCAAAGAAATGTGTTTCCAAGCTTTCGAAATGTAAATATTCCTGTAATTTGTACCCTAGTCTCCCTACATTTTGGAGTAACTGTTTTCATTTTATACAAGTTGATATTCTTCTCTATTATGTCTCATATTCTTAATAGGTGAGCACTAACTATATTCCAGTGTACTGGTTTATAGTGTATAATGTTGATTCATGTGAAAAGTGCCTCATAATCATTAAACATGTGAATTATGAGGGGTTTGACCTGTATTCCAACACAATGTGAAATCCTAAGTCCTCAATTCAAAAAGTTTCTGAAAACTCGGGGTTAGATCTATAAATGTACTGATACAATGTGGGTTTTATTATAAAAGTTGATACAGAATACTTATGATTGGTCAGCTTGGTGGGGCTGATTGACAAGCCTGGTTAGGTGGTATTTGGTTGTTCTTTATTCTTTCACATCAATGTGAGATGAAAGTAACTTCTTTGACATCAGTAAGTTTATCCTCCCATATTCTGTGAATGATTAGTAGAGTATTTGTATCAATTATCCTTGACAGAGTTTCTAAGAACAATCCCGTTCTACTAGTTGCATGGAGAAATGTGTGTAGTTGTGTTAACTGGGATTGTCTTCCTTGTTTAGTATTTATGTATTTACAGTTCAAAGTGAAATAATCCCATGGCTATGCTTCTGAAGTCAGACGCTGAGAAAATGCTAGAGCTGATGCCTCTGCCTCCAAAATACCCAGTTCTCTGGGCTCTCAACTGTTAAAGGATGTTTAGTCATCTAACTTGCATACAGAATGCTTTATTTGGAAAACGTACTAGGGATGGCATTAGCAAAAGACCCTCATGTTGAATTCTTCTGTGTTACAGGAGTACAAGCGCAAGCTAGCCAGAGTGTCCCAAGTACGGAAGGAACTCAGGTCACGCATCCAGAACCTGCCTGACCTCTCTCGACTTCCCAACGTCACGGGCAGCCATGTACACCTACCGTTTGCAGGAGACATCTACAGCGATGACTGATTACAAGAACATCCTTCCATAACCTCTACTTTTCTGTGAAATGAGGGGTAGGTCAGACTGATTGGTACTCTTGTAGTATTATTTTTGTATATTGTTGGAGAGTGTCAGTAAAAATACTCTAATAATTTATAAAAAATGGTTTAAAAAGTTGATTTGTTTACTATTTTATTGGCAAGTGAGCATCAGGGTACATTTATAAAAAGTGGCATTTGTGTCTATTACATTGAAGAATGGATAATTATCTTATCTTTTGTAAAGATTTTAGTTGGATGCCCTGTAAAAAAACATGCTAAGATTTTTCTTATGTACCCTATATTTAATGTAGATCAACATATAATCAATGCGTACTTCTAAATCAAGACATTTCAGTTGCTAATGAGGGAGTGAAATGTGGAAATCACAAGCTTATGTTTGCAAGAAGGTTGATGCAATTTAATGCAAAGTTAAAAGTGATCTTACTGTCCCTTACATTTAAATTACCCACTCCCAAAACAAGTCAGATGGGTTGGGGTTTTTTTTTGAAGTAAATGTTAGTAACTAATTTTATATTGGAAAACATAAATCATGTTACACTGAGCAGATCTTTAAATGACTCAAAATATTGCCATATTTTAGTGTCATTTAAAAGTCAGCATAAGAAACTATACAATCGACCCGCTTAATTATGTTTCAAAATTGTAACTTTCTTTTTACAGCTGCTTAGTTTCTAAATTGAGGGACCATTCATTTGTACTCTAATCCCTTTCTGAAACATCCATCTCCATCTAAAAAGGTTAATCCCAGAAATGTGAAGCCATTTTACAGCTTTAATTAAATTGAAAGGTCATTCTCTAAACTGTCCCAATTGTTAATATCCATTATTAAAATCTGACAATGCCAGGTACCATCCATACATGCAGCAACACAATACAGCCATGCTGTACAGCCTCTTCCACTGAGAAACCCAGGAGGCCAGCATGGGCTTCCCGTCCCCTACCTCCATCCACTCCAGCAAATATTTCTAGATCCTGATCGTCTTTTCTCACAGAAAAGGAGGAGACAGTTCAGGCCTGTGTGTAAGTTAAACAGTGGAAAATTATTTGTGAGTGTCTGTTTTGAAAAAAATTATTTGCATGGCACAGATACAGTGTTTGTCTACAGGTAGCTGAATTTATGAAAAATCCTTGTTAGCACACTATGCACCAGCTTTTAAGTTCATTTAAAAACTTAAAGATACAGACAGGCATCTAGCAGATTGCCAGAAAGTTTAGGCTTGTCAGTCAATCTGAATTAGGCACATAATTGTTGAGGAGTGATTTAAAAAATGCCTTCCTGTACCTTTGGCATTTAGATGACCTTAAAAACCTGGGCTGCAAGTGTTTGAGTTGGATATGTCATCAGAGTATTTAATAGTGGCATTTCATTCATGTGTTTGCACTTGTCAGGCATTGTTTTGCATCGGTTAAGTTCACAGTTTACAAGTTCAACACTCCTTCTCACACAAAAGCAGATTTTTTTAAAAAAACTATTATTCCTTTTCAAAAACCACAATGATTCAAAATCGTCCTGGATTGAAATTGTTGAAGATAGTGATCTGTCACTTGTTGTTGACTTCCACAAGGCTAATCACTGGAATACTTGTTGGATGTGAATGGAGAATAATCTCTCTCTTTAAAACAGATAATGTTAGGACATAAGCACCTCAGTCCGATTATCTTTTCTCACAGAAGTTGCCATGAATTAGAGCTCAGTTAAGTAGGGGAAAAAAACCTCGAAAGATAAAAATACAAGCTGTTGGCATAGCATTCCATAGTATGCAATATAGAATATAAATTTCACCAAAAATTCTGACTGACAGATAGGAATGCTGAAACTAGTTTATCAGAACTCACTAGCAGTCCAAAAATTTCTAAGTTTTGAGTGGCAATTTTCCACTACAGAGGAAAAAAAAGAGCAAACTATAATGAATCCAGAGGAGTGATTCTTTAGTTTAATATATAAAATTAAATAGCACTTATTGGCATCTTTTCAGTGTAGATTCTTGATAAGAAAGTGAATGTTCAGGTACAACTTTGACATTTTAAATATTTCTGTTCTAGTACGTTAAACTCGGCTCATGAATTCATATATGCATGTATGTGCATTACAGTGGCAGTCTTAAGTTCAGTCTTGCTAAAGAATAGCACCAAATTTCTAAAAAAAAAAATATTAAAATAGCTTAATCCATTAAGAATTATAAAACAAGAAGAATAAACAGTGGATTTATGGTTGAATCCCATCTATGGAAAACTTAATTTGTACCCAGAGGCAATTGTAAGTGCAGCAGCATGGCTTGTTTAGAGTGCATTGAAGGATCTAAATCTTGGATAATCAAAACCATAGGGAATTAAGGTTAAACAGTCTTTTGCTACCTTAATTAAAAAAATAGTTATAAAGTTGAATGCTGAATTTCCTTGATCTCTCAAGAGCATTAAAAAAGACACGACACTTACTTCACTAGACTTGTTTTTCCTATTCATAACTCTTAAGTAATAATGTAGCTTATCTACAGATAGTGTAGAATGGTAAAAGAATGAGGAAAAACCTCAACTTCTTGATGTGTGTAAGTTTTAATTTTGAGAGAGTGCTGTTTTCTGGATATATTTTTCTTTATTTTGCTGTGAAATTGTTTACTTCAAGGAATATTTCATAGCTGGGTTTTTGGAAATGTTCCCTCAACATTCATTTGGAAAAGAGGACTTGTGGAAGGTAAAGGTCACTCCTATAGCAAGTGTCATACATTAGTGGCTGAATGGTACGTTGTTTTTTATTTATAAGAAAAGGCATCAGGTATCAACTAGTTAGAAGATTTATATTGTAACTGTAATAGTATAGCAGGAGATAACATGGTACGATACAAATGCAGCCCTGTAGTATCAAAAAATACCTCCAAATTCTCAGGTTCCAAAAAAGCTTAACGTATGTACTTCTGACATCTCAGGAAGAAAAGAGGCTGGGTGGGGAAAGGAAGGGTGCCTAGGAGCTAAAAGAGAGAACATGCCTGAGTGAAAATGAAAAGCAAAACATGTCAGCTTTTGTCAAAACAGAAATAACAGTGTGGAACTCTGGGCAGCACAATGTTTTAGCTGTAGATAGGATTATACAATAGAACTGCCTTGAGGTGTTACCACCCTGGGAAAGAAAATGTGTGGGTGAACCTTGCCCGTCTCTTCTAACGTGGTCAGACTCTTCTCAAACCAGAATGCCCACCCTACAAAAGGCACAATTATAAAATATCTGAACATTTTTCATCTAATAATAAAAGCATAATAATCAGATTATTTGCTTCACTGTATTGCACTTTTATTGAGCATTCTCTGAAAAAAGCAAAGACAATCCTGCAGCTCTTTGCCATGTGAGAATGCTTAACTTGGAGGTCACTGGGACTGCCTGTATGTTCTCGTGTTTGCAGGATCAAGCTGTGTTTTTGCAGAATGTTCTGAAAGCTATCAGGAATATTACCCCACTTCTCTGGTTTTAAAAATCATTGTGAAGTCCTTAGTTACAAAAATTCCTGTTCTTAGAAATTGTGTTGCATTGCTCCATTTGAAAATTAAACTACAGCCTGCAGTAACATTAGCTTGTCTGTTTCACTCAGTTATCTTTGTATTAATATATTAAAACACCTCAGTTAATTCCTAGGAACATGCTTATTACGTATTTTATCTGACAAGTCTTCTGAATGTCAAACTGAGAGCTTTCATTGTGATAAAATTACATTCCTGTTTACCTGGAGTTTAAAAAGACGATGTGTTAGGACTTCCACCGGCTAATACTGCTCTCACAAATCAGTGGTGACTTGGACTGGTACTTCAATGATGACTCAAAATATATACTTAGGATGTAGCAGCCCCCTGCACAGATGACCATGGAAGACATGGAAATTGTGCATGGGCTTGATTTGCTGTCTACAGAAGAGCTAGATTTCAACCTGTTGAAACGTAAGCAAATAAATTCATGAGTGTGGGCTTTTTTCAGTGGAAAAACTGGTGAACTAGAAAACCAACACGTCTGAAATCTGATGGTTACATTTATAAATATTTAGGGCCAGTTCTGCTCATTACTCATGCATATAATCACAGTGACTATTCCTGCAAGTAAAGGAAGCAGACTCAAATGTAGTGACTGAAGTGGGATTTATTTTAAATGAATGACCAATTTTGTCTCAGCTCCTATTTCAGTGTGTCATTTATCTTGATTAAGTAGTAAATCTCTTCCATCTTGTTATTTAGAAATCTAATTCTGATTTCATCTTTACAATATTTAAAGTATCCTACTAAGCATGATGTTTTTGTGGGAATTTGCAAAAGTTCAATAGCACTCGTTACTTGTTTGCAACAAAAATAGACTCATTTGTTAAAAGCTAACAAGAAAAGTTTGAAATGTAAAGATGTTTCATTATTGTGCTTTTCTGACAGAACGTGTAATCCTTGTGTAATTTATGTCTCAAAATAACACCTGTATGTATGCTCTTTCATATTTAATAGAATAAAACATTGTTGTAAAAACATCTTGTTTATTACTTGCCTACTTGGTTTTTATGGTGTGAAATGGCTTTAATGTAAACTGCGCCCTGTACTTAGGAGTCAACCAAAATCTCATACTGATGCTGAGGAAATGGTCAATACTAATTTTGAAGTTTATTACTTTCCGCATTTGTATTTTGTGTGACAATTTTCAGTGAGGAAGCAGTGCATTAAAAAGTCTGAGGTCATATCTCTATTGTAAATTTCTTAAAGAGAGATATTGTTCATATACCATCTAGTTTGGCCAAAGTTTGTGTTTCTTCAGAGGCAGGGCTGGGTGTGAGGGAGGCAGTTGTGAGATGCCAGTTTCAGGTTCCCAATACTCAAAAATGGGAAAATGGCTCAAACTGATGTTTCAAAATAAAACACACTTCAGTTGAGCTGGTATTAAGACACACTTTGTAATATTTTCAGTACATGGTATGATGCTATTGCTGTCAGTGACACAGCATACCGCTGCATAAGTAGAATTTGTGCGAGCTAGGAAATAACTCTGACTCTGTAATTAAACACCTGTATGCCGGGGTGTATGCCTAACCAAGAACCTTCTTGGTCTTGCTTTACAAAGCCTGAGTGCAATTCTGGCCTCACTGAAATCGTTGAGGCCAGTTCCTCTCTACGAGGAGTTGTTATTCCAACTCTTCAAGCGCAAATCAGTAATGCTGCGTGGCAGAAGGCTGGCAGGGAGGCTCAGCAATACCCTGTTGCAGTCAACAGTTAACCTTCAGCGCTTCATCAAGTACAGGAATGGAATATATTCTGCAGGGAAGAGTGCATCAGATGCATGTATGTGTGTGTATATATGTATGTGTGCATATGTATATATCTACATACACCATCTATACAGGTTTGTATATACGCGTGTATGTCTGTCTCTGTATTTTTTTCAATACATTGATTCTGTGAAAGTCCTGTAACAGAAAAAAAAACTGTATTAGAGGCTTAGGAAAAACATAAAAGCACTTCCGATGATGACAGAACATACCAACACTATTTCTGCCAAGCATTTTGAAACACACTTGTAAAACAAGGAATGGCACGTACTGAATGGTTTTATTTTCTTTTTGTCTGCAGTAAAGTCTGATAGCTTGCACTAGTGATCCCTTACACCACCACATCTGGACATGTCTGACAACTGGTAATTACAAAAAAAAGAGATGTTGTTTAGAGCATGACAGGACTGTCTATGTCAACAAATAGCACATGGCAATAGTAATACACCTGGAGCGCAGAATACCTGATGCTCAGTGCCTGCCATCCACAATACTTTAGAGATGTGTTCTTCAGACTTACTTAGTGTTCACAGCACACTAGTTGTGCCCCAGAGCATATCTTACGTGCTTTTATCCATTATCTGGAGTTTTATCGAAAAGGAATGTGACTTGTACTCTGAGACCACTCGGTATTGCGTAATAAGGACAGTAAACAGGGACAATTGGGAGATCTGCTTCAAAAGCATACTCTTTGATTTCATCTAAAACATTAATGCACCTTAAAACATAGCAGATGCCCGTGCTGGCTTTGATTAAGCCTCATAGGAAGCAGAGCAGTAGAGTACCTAATGTGTGTACTTTTAATACAAAAATTTATTGCAAAACTTGTTTTTCAGATACTTCTTTGTAATGCACATTTTCCATCAACAAGATCGAAGTATTTTTCCAGAGGACTGGATCATAAATACAACAACAGGTGAACTAATGCCAAGTTCTGCAGGGAAAAAGGCGTATCCCCAAAGTCTGTATTGTGATCAAAGAACGACAGCTAATTTGATCCTACATGTACATAAGAAACTGTGCAAGTGTACAGGAGATATAAAAAGGTTACATGCCAATCTTTGAGACTGTAAGTAGAATTTGCAATAAACTATTCTCCTCCGCCGTGGACTGCTTTCAAATCTGCCAATTTACTTGCTATTTCTTAAGTGGTGTTCACTGAGTCTGAGTACACTGAAAGAAAACTATTCACTAGAATACAAAAAAAAAAAAAAAAAAAAAAATACAGACCTCTAAACCCAAGAATTTAAGTGTTTTTAACTGATTGACTCTCTTTTCAGGAAAGCACGATTTGCAGAACTGTCACCACAGGATATACGCAGGGCAGGATATAAACTCAGTCCTGAGCGGTGACCTACTTCCTTCTCACCTCTGTGCTGAATTGAAAATGTAAAATCTGACACTGGAAACCACTTTAACCTTGACAATCGTCTATTCGCGTCAAAACGTTTTGGTGCAATGAGTTGACTACTGTCCAGGGCAAACCTAGTTTTCCAGATTAAGTCCAGGAAGGAAGCAACTCTGAAGCCTCACTGATGCCTGACAAAACAGAGGCATTGAAGAAAGAGGTTCTCTCCTTAGCCATTTTTGAGAAACAGAAGTGACCCTTTTTGGTAGCACCAGAGCAGTTAGAAAGGAAACGTTCCATGTTCTTTGTAACTTGCGTAGCAGTAACAAACTGGGGTGCTGAGAGCAATCTAGGGTGGAGCTGCCAGTCGGTATTGAGAGCGTCCTGCGTTAGAGCACAGTCTTACAAGGTTCTGCGTTATCCTGGGAGCAGTATTGTCGCTGGGCCAAATCAGAGAGAACCTTAAGAAAATGAAGAAACTTAACCTGGTGATACGCTGTTTTCTCTCTCTTTGTGTATGAGTGCTGTCTTAAGTTACTTTGGAACCTCCGGAAAGGCTGTGCTTAAATTATCACAGGTATCAAAAGACGGCGACACTACAGGACACTACTTGAAAATACCATACCTGCAGAAAGTGCAGATGAACGTGTCTCTGCTTTACTCAAACACGCAAAGTAGGGATGAGATCTTTTAAATTCTGTTGTGATGCATTATCTTAAAAACAGTAGGAGAGCGAGGTGGAGCAAACTGCAACCTCCCCACCCCAAACTGCTTTCTGGACTGCCAACCTATCTGTTGGTCCTGCTGGACCCACTGAAGGATCCAGTATTGTCAGCTTCCTCAAAGGATAGATACTGGCTTTTAATTCTTGGGCCATTATAGACTGCAAAGCATGTTCAAGACTCCCAAGCGTATTAGACTGGCTGTCTTCTCATCTCCCTCTTGCAGACCATCAGTCTCCTTAGAAACAGAGCTTACTTCTAAAAAATATGGTCTATGCTTTCACCAAAAAGTTTACCAAAACTGGAACAATACTTATTGCTGTAATCTTTATTACTTTGAAGTAATGAATAACTAAAGTAAGGTCAAGAAGGTTTTCAAATCTGCCTTCTGGCTTTTCTCTTTTTCTTCTAGGTTAAGCATCCGTTTTAGCTTAGAAAAGTGAAATTTGGAATTTCGGGGAGTCTTGGAAGCAGAGCTGGTTGTCGCCTGTCCGGATACACGTGTTCTGAAAAACAAAAGACTCAAATGTCTTAAAGGTGAGGAATCAGAATTAACATCAAGTAACTATGAAAGTGCATATGTATAATTTGAGTGAAAAATTTTAAAACTAAAGAGTGTCTTTTCACATGAAAGTGAGCAGTCAGAAGTATAACTTCATTATGCAAATTTTAAGCCAGACATTTCACATTAATGACAAAAACATAATTGTGCATTCTTTGCATATAGTCGCTTTTCAATAGAATCTTTGATTTTAAAGGTTGGAAAGTTAAAACTGGTCTCCACAATTAGACCACTAAAGAAAAATACTTAGTTATCAATTTAAAGTTTATTGACTGATCTGTAATCAGTACATGACGCCCTTTCCCAAAAAGATGTAACACGCTCTACTCAGCAAAATGCCTCTTCAAATAGGAGAGAAACAGGTACCTGGGAAGTGATGAGGGGCTCTTCCCTTTCGATCCCAACCTACTGTAGCTTACAGGTGTCACTTTGTTTGCAGACTGAATTCTTACATCTGGTGTCCTGAGGCTAGAATTAATACTTGGAGTGCCAGAATTGTGTGTCTTGGTAGCCAGAAAATCCCTGCTTTTACCATAATGTCTTGTTGTTTTGTTGCATGAGTTGCAAGTAACCAGCTATGGAGAGAAGACAGGAAATACCAACCATTCTTTCAATCTTTTCACCTTTATGTTATAAAGTCATTGTAAGAATTACCCAAACTATTCTCCAAATATTGTAACACAAATTAAACATTTGATTAAGTGAAACATGAGATATTAAAAAGCAACATATACTTTACACCTAGTATTTCAGTCTGGCTTCTTAAGCCAAACACGTCCTATGAGTTTATCTAGAAATCACTCCAGTCCCCTAGCAGCTAATTTCAGGAGACCTGTAACTCTGAATGTAACTTTGTGCAGTTAAATAGGGAAAACAACCCTGTCAAAACAGAAAGATGAAACAGCACCTGAACTGGATGTACAATATCTTGAGTATACATAAGGAGCATTCGTATTTTGCTACAAAAAAGGACATGCAAAGTGATCTAAACTCACCAGCATATAATACCTCCAATGAAGTTACATTACACACTTTCCAGGGGGTCTTGAGATAAAATATAAAAACAAACTCTCAAAAATAATCATCCATAACTAATAGCAGCAAGTCTTAATGAAGAAAGAAGAGGCTTTCTATATTAGTGCAATACTAACTTACTACAATGCAGAGGAGGTTGTAGACAAAGGGCACTTTCTCTTCTATCTATTTAGTTCTAGGCTGCAGGGAACTTCCAGCAGCACAGTATGTTGTAGAGGTGCATCAGAACAGATAATGTCAGACAGTCACAGAGGCTGACAGATATTCCTAATATCCCTGACTGCCATGGCAACTACGCTGATTAAAAGACACGAGAGTAATACAGCCAGACAATTTTCTGAGGCACACAATTGCACTGACTGAAAAACACAGTTACGTGATGTTTCTGGTTAAAAAAAACATATTCAAAAGAACATCACAAAAATGTCTAAGCAGTTTTGAAAACATCTACACCAAATCATTCTTCATTTTGAAGTGTGTAAATTTACCTAAATACAGATTGCTTAGAAAGAATTACAATTAGAAATGCCGAAATGAAACATATTCAGTTAAGTGTTCTGACACTGTCTCTAGACATTATTTTGTCAGCCTAACAAACTAAAGAAGAGAAAGATCATTAACTTATACAGCTCAGGAATTGATGTGTTTTTAGTTCTTCTAAGTGAAATTCAGGTGGAAAAAAAAAAAACAACACACAAACAGGATCATATGATGATTTAGCACGCCACAGAATATAAATGGAGGTGAACACCCTACAGTGCAGGAATTAGTGAATTAATCATAGCACTGCACAGCTAGTTTCCATTCCCTGAACTGCATATGCCGTTATCTCCAAACATTTTAAAAGCCCTGAAATAGTTCCTAATGTTATATGCCTTTTTCATGGCAGAAGCATTCTCAAATCAAGTTCTACCTGCTAAGAAAGGTATCGGAGGCACAACCCATCATATTGTTGCTTGGTTTAATTTTCAACCACACTTGAATTTTCATTTTTGCAAGTCTCAGGTATTAGATTACAGGGATCCAATTGCTAATTTTGAAAGCGGTCGGTTCCTGACAGTATTTTAAATACTTAAGACCAGAAATCATAATCCACAGCACAAACGCGAACAGAACTGAGCAGAACACAAGTGCAGCAAACTGTAATTACACCCCAAGATTAAAATATTACCCAGGGTTTAAACTGGACCTATTTAAAACTGAATTTTAAACTACTGATATGAATGCACAGTGCGTCCTATCAACCTCTCCAGCTACAGAATAGATGTAAGAACCCATCGAAATTCCCTAGGACACTGTTCATTGGCTGTCTAAAGAGACAGTTCTTAAGGTACACTAAAGTTTGTGATCCTGTAGCAGAAAAATAAAGCAAAGATTCCAGCTTCTCAGATGCCCTTTCTCTTGCTGTTTTTCGCGGCTCAACTATGATCTACAATTTGGAGAGAGTAATAGCAGGTGTCCCTTTCTGGACTGCCTTTTTTGGCCCTGACAGCTGAGAACCTCTGTGATACTTCCTCAGTTTAATTCTGTGTTACTGACTCTCTAGAAATTTTTGGTTTCGCAAATTTTACTCCCCAAATCAGCAGACTCTCATCTGAGAAAATGCCAAGTGTGCCAGCAGCAGGGTGCTGTCTCATTTATTAAAATATCCATTCCCACAACCTGTTTTAATAGTACTGCATGCCTTGGCAACGCTAGATTAAATGTATACTATTATTCTTCAAATAATAGTAATTAGTATTAAAAATAGTAATTAAATCTTAATATTCCTAAGCAATTTTAGGAAAAAGAGCTGAACCCCCAAAAGCAACGTTAACTTGTTTAAATGACCTGTGTGGTTTAGTTTTGAAAGACTTCCTGTTGACGGTAATATTCAGACAAATGTAAGAAATTCAATTTGTACAGAAAGTAACAATTATCTGATGTAGCCATAAAGGTCTGCTGCGATAAATGACGTAAATCTTGGAAGTCGAAAATATACCTATTTTTAGACAACTGATAAAACTGACAAAAACTGACCAAGTCCAGAGGAGGGCCACGAAGATGATCAGAGGGCTGGAGCACCTCTGCTATGAAGACAGGCTGAGAGAGTTGGGGCTGTTCAGCCTGGAGAAGAGAAGGCTCCAGGGTGATCTTATGGCAGCTTTCCAGTACCTAAAGGGGGCCTACAGGAAAGCTGGAGAGGGACTTTTTACAAGGGTGTGTAGTGATAGGACAAGGGGCAATGGATTTAAACTGAAAGAGGGCAGATTTAGGTTAGATATAAGAAAGAAATTTTTCACTCTGAGAGTGGTGAGGCAGTGGAACAGGTTGCCTGGAGAAGTTGTGGATGCCCCATCCCTGGCAGTGTTCAAGGCCAGGTTGGACGAGGCTTTGGGCAACCTGGTGTAGTGGAGGGCTTCCCTGCCCATGGCAGGGGGGTTGGAACTAGATGATCTTTAAGGTCCCTTCCAACCCTAACCATTCTATGATTCTATGACAATCTGTGAGTCACTCGAGCCCTTCTTCAGAGGTGAAACAAAGGCAGCAATTGTCAAGCTACGCATACTGGCAAAACCAGCCTGAGTTCAGTCAATGGCACATTTTTCTTCCTAGATATGTTTTGGGGTATTCTCAGCAATGGATTTCAGGATCTACATGGCTGTATTAAGGCTCTGCATCTAGTAGAGCTTCCTGGTCCTAGTTCTGCCACGTTCATGGGAAAAAAAGGAACAGGCAAAAATCTGCCACTCCTGTCATTTTTTTGCAAAGCTATGCAAATGATACAGTAGCTGACGGTGGAAATGCCAGAGCTTCCTGGCAGGAAGAAACTACTTAATTTTCAGCAAAATCTTAGACATCTGCAGAGCCTACCCAGACTGCTGCTAAAGAAATCGTCGAGAGGGCAGAGATGTTTGTGTAGCTTCTCTGACATGTGGCATTGTTCTGGGGGAGGGGTAGGGAGCTTACTGTTCTTGTCATTGGCTCATGATCTCTCTATTGCAGAGGGTAGATTTTAAAAATTTCGATTATGAACAGAACTTATCCCAAAAGAAAGGAAGAGTTATATGCTCATAAAAACAGAAATTGCAATCGTGAGCTCTGCTTCTAAGAGAAAGATTTCCATATCTTCTTTTTTATGCCACTGAAAGGTTTCAGAGAAATACCAGGTATTCAGCAGTTCCAAATAAATATCCTTACCAGAACACTTCTTGACTCCCTGTACTTTTTCAAAAGCTTGGTCTGCTTCATATTAAGTTTATGGTTCTTTGCCTCTCGTTTAAGAACTTTCTCTATCTGTGGAGTCACTTTCATCTTTGGTTTGAGACGCACCCGGCAGCTATCAGGAACCAGGAACTGGAAGCAGTAAGGACATATCCTTTCTAATCCATGTTCATTATCTACAGATTAATAAAGGTAAGAGTAAAACTTAAATAATTGTGGTTTATAGGCAAACATTAAAACGGTATGTTTCTATTTTAACATTATCTAAGTAATTATGTTTTTATTGCATGTTTCAGATGCAACTAGAACACAAGAGGTAGCTGAGCACCAGTATGTTTTCGGGTATTCTCACCACTACGTGCTCAGCTGAGCACAATTCATGCTAAGTTTGTGAACAGCATAAATTTACACAATATGTAACTGTAAATTTTGCTGGAATAATGCAATTCTTTCCTAAAAATCTTCAATTACAAGAGGCTCGTAATTCTGCAAGGAGCTCCACGCGGGCACACTCTTTTGCCAGATCAGCGACACCAAAGCCTTGTAAAGCTCTTTGCCCGTTTTAAGTGGAACAAGATGATAGCGCCTCAGGTTGGGATGAAAAAACCACTTTCAGAAATTTTCAGACCTAATAGCAGGAGGTGTGCTTCCGCATCTGCCTTATTACTTCCTGCTGCCGGAGCTGGACTCGAGCATCCCTCTCTAAACCCGTGAGACAACACCTGGACCCTGTTGTCCAGCAAGCGTGTCGTTTCTGCCAGCAGCCCCGAAGCACACCCTGGCATGATTTTTTGGGGGCAGCGCAGCGGGGAGGGCAAAACGGAGCAAAAGGGAAAGCTCGTCCCCATTCCTAAGGCCACGCTTCTGCCCTCCGGCTGCCCAGGCAACCCTGATGCGCCCCCGCCCTCCCACCGCGGGATCCCCGCTGGGCTGCTCCGGGCTCCGCCGGCGGCACGGCGGGGGCGGCGGGAGCCGCTCTCCTCCTCCTCCGCCTCCTGCCGCCGGGCACCTTCACTCGCCTCGGGAGCTGCAGAGCGTCCACCTGCGCGACAGAAGAGCGCAACACAACGTCATGTCACGTCACGGTGTCACGTCACCCCCACCTGCCCCGGCCACGCGGCGGCGCGCCACGGCAGGCGCGAGGACAGGAGGTGGGGCGACCCACGTGCGTCACCAGCCAGGTCCCTCCCCGCCCCCCACCCCTTCCAGCCGGCGCGCGCCCTCTCGCGCCGCTTCGCTTCCCGCCCCCTTCCCCGCCGCGTGCCGCCGCGGGGCGCTTACAGCAGGAAGCGCGCCTGGCCCGGGCAGGCGCCCGCCAGCCCCTCCGCCGCCGCCTCCAGGAACCGCCGCTGCCGCCCCATGCCACCGAACGCCCGCCCCGCCGGAAGCCGCCGCCAGCCAGGTCCGGCGGCCGGGGGCGTGGAGGGGAAGGGGGGGGGGGGATGTGCAGCGTGTCGCCAGGGCCCGGCGGGTACCCGCGGCCGCGCCGCCATGGTTCCGGGCCCGGACGGGCCCGCGGTTCCCCGCTCGGCGGCTTCCCCCGTGCCGTTCGGCCGGGTGAGGGGGGAAGGGGCGCGGCCGGGGAGGCAGCCGGTGGAGCCGCCCTCGTTTCACCCCTGGCCGCTCCGCGCCGGCCCGTTGTCGCCGGGGTGAGCTGCGGCAGCGGGGCGGCTGCGTTGGCGAAGGTTTCGTGCCCGGTGCTTTGGCCATCGTGGGCTGAGGGGAGCGGGAGCGCTGGGGGGGAGGAGGGGGGGAAAAGCCGCCCCCCGCGCCTGTCGTCCGCGAGGAAGCGGCGGAGAGGGATGTTCGCCTTCAGGAGCCGCGCGCGACGTCCCCGGTGTGGAAAGGTTTTCTCTGTAGGAAAGAAAACTTTTACTGTAGGGGGGGTAAAAAAAAAAAAAAAAACCACAACAAAAGATTCCCCTGTCAAGAGTTGTCACGTGAAAAATTTCGACCGGCAGCTCCGGAAAGCCACTTGATGTTCCAAAGTGCTGAACATCAGCTATTTCCCGCTCTGTTTAGATGCCTTTTTACGAATTTTGGCAACTACATGCTTTGCTTTATCACTCTGCAAATGTGCTCCTATTAAAAAGAAAAAAAAAAAAGCCCTCAGCTTTTCAGCGTTTGATGTGTGTTTTATTAATTCCCTCGGCCCTATTCATTTGCTAGACATTCTTCTTCTTTGATCTGTTGGTAATGGTGTTCGTTTAGGAGAGGTATTCATCTAGGCAGGCTTCAATATTCTATCAAGGAATTTGAATAAATATAATTATTTCGTATTTTCTAACGTGGAGTAGCCAAGGGCTTTAGAAGTAGAAAAGCATGGGAAGAATTGAATTTCTGGGCTTCCTCTAGTAGGAGAGCTTTACAGTGCAGTCAATAAATCTGGGCTTGTTAATGAAATGTTCATAATAGCTACAATTAGGACCTGTGCTGTCTTTATTTTTGAATTTAAAACACATTTTTCAGTGGACCTTTCAATATTACATTTTTTGTTGCCAGGTTGCTGACTTTGTCGATGATAGGCTTTGTGTGAACTCTACCTTTCCCGAGTGGAAGAGCAGGGATGTCACATAACATCTATTTAAAACACAACCAGTGTTCATCAGTCCGCGGGTTTTTGGCGAATGAAATATTCCCATTTATTAATAGCGGTGGGGAAAAAAAAAAAAAAGTATTTTTTTGAACACAAGTAAGCAAAAATAATTTCAACACTTTTTGGGGGAGGTGGGCCTGTTTTTATGGCTTTTAACCACACGAGTCTTTTTGCCCCCTAGGGCACTCGGCTGCAGAGGAGGAGTGGCGAGTGGCGAGGCGAGATAGTGCCACGTTCTCTCCCAGCCTCTGCCTAGCAAAAGGGAAGCATGCTGGGGAGTTGTCTGTTGTCTGGAGCTGGGACCTGACTACTCCCAGCCCCTGGAGTGGTGCAGCTGGGCCAGAGCACTTGCACCAGCACTTCTGGTAACACCTATTTTTTTGTCGGAACAAGTGCCTGAGTGACTTGGCTAACAAGCGCTGTACTGTACTAATGAAGCAGTGACTAATACAATACGAAGGATTCATTTTTCTTTCTTTCTCTTCTCCCCACACTGTTCTTACACTCTTCTTATCCCTGTATTTTGTTTTTTTTTTTCCCTCAGTCTCTTCCAGTCTGTCTGAAATGCTTATTAATATTTTTCTTCTGCTTCTGAAACTAGACTTGGCCATCCCCTTTTTATGTTAGTTTGCTGGTTTCTCTGCGTTATAGATCATGGTTGTCCAAAAAGCAGTGCAAACAGCACCGCCCAGTGCCATTCAAATACAGTATATCATGTGTCTTGTCCCGGTACCTGTCTCATGAGGCAGAAACCATGTTTCTCATGTTAGGTGTGGGGCTGAATGTGCTGAACAAATAAAACTCTAGACACAAAGGGAAAATGAGCAAGAACCCATGGTTTCCAATTCATGGCTCTCTACGAGCCCCCGTCTGCAGAGCTCCCATCAAAAGTCAGTATTTCTGTGCATCCGGTGCCGGCAGGATCAGACCCTTAAAATCAGATAACCCGCAGCTCCCTAGTGCAGTATTTATGGCATCAGTGGGGTGAATTCACCCGCGTTTCAAGGCAGAATGCATTTGTCTCTACTTTTTCCTGGCTGTTGTTCACCAAAAAAACCCACACATTAGCAGACCCATGTTACTAACTGCTTCCTGCTTCTGTTGTTTAGTGTTTTGTAGCTACCACAGCTGACCAACAAGCTGTAAATCTTGCCTGGTGTTTTGTAGCAAAGGAAAAAATAGAATGATTTGTGTTGACTTTTGGTCATCGTGTATCATTATTGATTTGAGGGAGGGCGGTGAAGGAAAGCGTACTGTGTTATCTGTTGCTTGCCGATTCTCCAGGAAGGTGGTGGTAGCTAGCAGTCAGTAGAGGGCAATAGAGAAATACAGTTTGTGATACCTAAAGGATTTGAAGCACTGATTATGTGTTTACAGAAAAGAAAAAGAAGAAAAGAAGAGCCAGGAGGATAGGTTGTTCAGTTTACTACTGGAGACCTGACTGTGACAGACCACCAAGAAAACAACATTTTCAAAGAGAGCAAAGACGACCTCCTGCAGCATCTGCGAGTCTCCTTTTTTCTTCGGAGTTATGTAGGATAACTTAGCCAGAACTTATTGATGATTGCATGTTCAGTGGACTCGGGAATGGACTGGGGAATGCGGGAAGGCACTCTTTGGAAGGAACGGAAGAAGAGGCATTTCAAAGATCCTGCAGGTGACTGAGGTGAGCAAACTCACAGCTTCTCTTTCAGGAGAGATAATAGGTGTTCAGTCAGCTGTGTAAAAGTCGTGAGCAAACGGAGTGATTGAAATTGTATGAGAATTTTGCTTTTTCAGGCATGCTGGTGCAGGACTAATTTTAGTTTGGGGAGAAAAAAAGGATAGTGATGCTACAAGGATAATCATTTCTAAGCATACGTTACTTGGGAGACGAGCTAAAACTGGTGACTTGTTTTATGTGTAGTATTTTATATTAGAACTGTTTGAAACATGGTCATCATTTTACAAGGTTTATGGGCTATAGTTCCTAGACTCGAGTTTACAGATAAATGTATAAAGAAGATATGACTATTGTTTTTCCTTTTAGAGGGGATTTTTGCTAAGTTTTTGGACAAATGTGATTTGAAGGTTTGGAGAAATTTATTAAGACATTTTGGATGCATGGTGGGAATGCCCTCAGATTCTTCAAAGGCTTTATTATCAGAAAGATACTGAGAAATGATAACAAAGAATATTGCAATAACAAAAGGAGTTAAGCCACAGAAATCAAGGGGCTGACAGAGGGCTGGGAAAGCAGAAAAAAAACAAGAGACTAAGTTAGGAAATAAGCATATGAAACACTTTTCTATTGCCAAGATCTCAGCTGGTGTCACCATAACACTTGGAAAACATCCTCAGGATGCTGGGAACCATTAAAGCAGTACAGATTATCGGAGGATAAACTTCCACTTCAGCTGCCACTGGTGCCAGAAGTGACCAATAAGAAACGTTTGGGAAATGAAAGATGAAGGATTGAAGCATTGACATTCTGGGGATATCACAGAGCAAGTGCAAGGGTATCTAGAGGTCGGTCAGACAGTACCCATCTGAAACAAGGCAGGCTGACAAATAAAAGGAATAAATCATATTCTAAAAAATACTGTCAGCTTTGAAAAGCTAATTAAAGGAAAAGTTATCCGGTGTTCCTCTTGAGCTTGGATTTACTTTGTAAGTGGTACGGTAGGTACAGCTACGGCACAGTGATTTATCTGTACTTTGAGTGCCAAAATATGTAGAAGATTAATATGATGATTGTCTGCTTATGCATTGTTTAGAACACAGCTTCCTTGCAGTATGTACCTGAGGGAAGTGAAAGATAACATATATAAAGAATGTCACTATTTTCCATGGGTTGGCAACAGCCAGGTGGCAGGGAAGGGACTCAGTGAATACCAGAATCCCCTCGATCTCGAAAACTACAAGTTCCAGTTCCAGTCTCTGATTTTTTCTTCCTTTCATTCCATTTCCAGTGCTCTAGATTTTCTTGCATAACTGCAAATCTGTTCTCTCAAAAGATAATAGAAATTAAAGATGCTATTGAACAAAAACCTCAGAGAGAAACATACCTGCAGTTTAGGGAAATCCATACTTGCACACCAACTCTTCTTTAAAGCGTCTCTGGTAGAAATTATTAGTTCTTTATCTAAAATACGAAGCCCTAGGGAATAAGTATTCTCTAACAGCTGATACCTATTTTCAGTGAAATTAGCATGATTGCTTGTTGTTTGCTGAGGAGTTTTCTCATGGGTGGTATCTCTACAGATACAATCAAAGGGATTTTTCCAGTGGGAGCTGCGCAGGTCAGTGGCGGGGGCTGAGAAAGCGGAGCTATTGCTTGTTCAAGTCCGAACTTTGCTTTGCCTCTGTGTGCCTTTGTGGTACGTTAGGCCTTTTTATGGTCAGCTTGTGAAGTGGCCAACCTGGCGTCTTGCCCACGCTAAGGACTAGGCTTCGAATGGCAGGCTCCAGATGTACAAGGAGGCCTTCCTTGCATAGAAGTTATGGGAAAGGCCGTCATCTGGTTGCAGTGTCCGTCAGTACCTAGACAAATACACTCCTGTGCCAGTTCTGGATATGAGTCCTTGTCACCTTGGGTCGTAAGAAACTATGCCTCCATTTTCACTCACAAACCAGTTGTTTAAAAATGTTGAAATCTCGAGCTGAAGTTCCATCTGTGAAAAAGATGTTACTAATTAATGTGTTAATTGTCATGTAAACCTCTTTGCTTAATGAGATGTGAAATAGCCCCTACATTAGGAATATCAATGCGCACAGGAGTCTGTCCCAAGCGCTCAGGGTCGTTTATTGCTGTGCTGCAGCACAACCCAGGGCTGCTATTTCAGCCTCTTGCCAGAATAGGAACATTTTACTTTCTGATGAGTCATCTGGGTTTCACTCAGATCTCCTAAGGTTCCCCCACCCTTTTCTTCTTTGCTGTATAGTCCAGCCCCTGTCCTAGAGGCCTCGCTTTTCCAGCCGAAAGATGGGGTGGAACCCTCTGGAGCAGCTGTCGGCTCTGTTCCTTAATTAACTTGGAGAGGATTGCTAATGAGTGATATGGAGCATTTTCTCTGTCACTGGAGCTGAACATGCCGCATTCCTAGCCTTTTCTGGCCTGGAGTGTGGCAGAGCAGTGCTGGCAACTGAGACTGAGTCAGAGTTTGCCACACGCTATGTTAAACGTTACCTGCATCAAGACAGAACGGGAACTAGGTCAACCAAAGGAGGCAGCTGTAGGTATTTTCCATATTGGTCATATTTAACTTAAAAACAACACAGAAGAGTTATATGTTTCAGGAAGACATTTCTTGTCTTTTTTTTTTTTTTTTTTTTTTTACTTCTGGTGCAAAAAGGGGATAGGGGAAATCTTCGGTTTTTATTTCTTTTTGCTTTAAATTATTTTCTTTCCCTTTTAATTCTGAGTGACCTGTTTCAAGATGGCAATGGTTTGAGCATGAGGTTGGACTAGGTGACCTCTAGAGGTTTCCAACCTTACCCTGTAATTTTCAACACTCAGGCTGTTATTTTGATTTCTTCCGGACTCCGAATTACCTGGGAGAGGAAAAAAAACATGACTATTTTAGGATAATTTTTTTTCCCCCTTAAGTTATTATTTTAATCCATTTGAAAATGGACCAGAAAGACTAAACAAGTACTTCCAATAAATAACTGTGTCATGGAATAGTTCTTTGCAGTTGTTGCTTTCTGGGTTGGTATCTGCGTTTTGCCATAAATGCTTCAGCTATCATGTTTAGGCTGCTTAACAGAATTGCTATTACACAGAAATTTAGCCAGCTGAGGGCTAAACTGTTTGAAGGCTGCACTCCCTGCTGCAATCAAAAAGTGGCTTTTCACACCTGTTTGTAGTATCCAAAGTTTGTCTCATGTCTGAGAAGCTGGCATCGTTGCTGACTCTTCCAGTTTTATGCTTGGTGAGTCAGATGGCAAGAAGGCGTGGAACATCTACTGCTAAAGTATGTGAAATAATATGAACTTGAAAGATTCATATCAGTTTTTCGGTAATCAACTTTGGCTAAATTCATTCAAAATTAAACTGTTTGCCCAGCTGACATCCTTAATTCATTACCGTTGCTGAGACTGAGATCTTCAAAGCCGTTTACAGCAGCTAAACAAACATATCTTCCATTAGCTTCGATTATAAAGCCAGCTAAAGTGTGCAGAAGATCTGAATCTTTAGAGATGACAGTGGTGGATATAATTTAGGCACAAGAGAGGTAACAGAATCAGACTGATGCTTAGAGTGAACTTTAAGCCGGAGTTTCACAGTCAAATATGGGAGGGTGGTGCAGTGCTCCTTGCCTGCTTCAAAACCGCTGCTGAGGCACAGAGGTAGCACAGCATATTTTGTCTATGCTGGAAAGAGAGCACTTGAGTCTTCATTGCTGATAATGTGGCCTTGCCCCCAAAACTTATTCCTCTTTTAAAGGAAAAAATGGAATGGAGAGGATGTAATACTTGTAAGTCTGAATCAGCTACAGTTAAGAGGTAAAACTCCACATGATAGTAATTTAATTAGACTGCAGTATTACTGTCTTGGCTAGTGATGGAAAACAGGAAACTTCTTCAGTGAGATTTGTATTGGAGCTGCATAATCCCCCAATACTGAAAGGAGCTAGCCTTTCTAAAGTTGGCCTGCATGCAGGGCCCTCTGCTATCCTGTGCTCCTCAGAGATTTTGTACAGAAAACAAAATAGCAATGGGTAGATGATTCAACAGAATATTTTTTTTCTGAAACCCCAGAGGTCTCTGCTTAAGCATCCCCAGTCAGAAAAAGCTCAAAGTAGTTATACGCACATATGTTAAACAAGCATCTACATCAGAGTTGTTGTTAACTTGCTACTTATTTCAAGTGTGGGGAGGGACTGATGCAATATCCAGACTTTTTCCAGAAGGCCCACAGCCACATGTTTTTATGTATTCTTTTTGTTATCGTTAGATAATGATAACAGTAGTGTTCATGTATGGTCTGCATTAGTCTCCTGAAAGGTTATTTTGGCCCTCAGTGAGGAAAAAACTTGCTTTCCCTCTTTAGAAAAGTCTTTTTAAAGTGACTGGACTGATGGCATGGCAGGCATAACAGTGTGTCAATTCATAATCAGGCTTAGTCTGTGCAAATTAAAAGTGTGGTTTTTGGTTTTTTACTGTGTCCTTAAGCAATATTTTCCTGAAGAAAATATTTGTGGTTTGGGGTTTTTTACTAATCTTACCCTTCCTCCTAAGGATCTCTGCATCCCTTAGGATGGGAAAGTTTGGAAAAAAAGCTTTGGTTATCATAAGAGCATGGGTGAAAGATAGGACAGTGGAAAGCCTGAAGGAGTAAAGCTCGGGATAGAGATGTACTGGCAGATCTATGAAGAGCTTGTCACAGTGCTCTCTGCTTCTATTTCCTTTGTTCTGCTGGTTAATCATTTGCTTGAGTGATCAGGTACCATGGTGATGGACACACCACCAGTGCCACAGACCCAGCATGCTGCATATTCATTCAAACACTATTTTTGAAAGGAAACCCAAAATAAATACAACTTTTGAAAATCCTCAGCACAGCTAACATTGCTGTTTACTTTCCTCTCTAGCAATACAAATGAGCATGGTAGGATATAGGCTTCTTCCTCCCATGTTAGGTTTTTCATTCTGCTCTTGATATCCACAGCTTTCTCAGGGAAACATAAGTAGTTTGAAAGGCTTCAGACTTCTTCGATGTGTTGAGTATAGTACCTTTGTGCATTGGCCTTTCTGTGCAGCTATTGAGATGTTTGTTCCATTATCATCAATATTAAAATCAGGGAAAGGGCCTTGGAATAAGAGCCAAATGCGTCTTTGGTCTATTAAGCCCCACGTTTGTTAGTGTGACCTTTGTGAAGCTAGGGGTATAAAGTGCAACTTTGAAAATCCTGGCCAGCAACTTAACTGCTGGAATGCCAACTGGCAAGCTAGTCTTCCTTCTTCTCCAGATACGAAGCCTTCTGCCTGAATAGCTCCTATGCAGCATCTCTTCTGCAGTGTCACGTTTTGAGGTCTGATCCTCACTCAAACCTCTGTTGCTGTTGTTACTTTTTATAGCACGGTGCTATTTATATCGCTGTTTGAATATTTATGGTGGCGGCCACTGGAAAGTTAGCACTGAGCAATAGTTTCCCACAGAGGGCATTCCTGTGCTAGCATCCCTCCAAGACAACTGCGCAGAATACAGAAACAGATGTTACCTCTTCATCATGAGTACATTACGAGTTTGCTCCTGGTTTTGGTACCTTGAATTGTTTCACAACAACGACGTTCTCTGAACACTGGTGCCTGGAGCAGGTTGAATTCGCATACTGGCAGTCTGTGAACCCCCAGCACATGACGTGCCCAGGAGGCAAGCTAAACCTCAGGGGAGGGAAATCAGATAGAGCTAAATGTAAGGTATGCATCCACCTGAGCTGGATAATTGTTCCTCAAATTCCACTGATCATAAAAGCTTGCTTTAACTTTTGTTGCGGCCCTAGGGAAATAGAAAAGACATCCTTTCCCTCTTGCGTTTCCCTCCCATGATAAAAAAGTACCAAATATTTTTTCAGGCCTGTCTTACGGTCTGCTCTGACAGCAATTAGCTCACCAATTAGGGTGGACCAAGTTCCATTAATGTATGGTAAAAGCATGCAGAAAAGCTCAAAACTCAGACAGTGATGCAGGGATGCCATTTATATCTCCCTGGCATAAGGTAGGAAGGGCCTGTGATGCACTACCTGCCAGAAGTTGGAGACGCTTATAAGCAGTATGAAGACAAAGCAACACCGTTTGAATCTCTCATACTGCTGATACTAAAAAAAAATAATATATATATATATATATAATCAAGACACTAATCATGGCAATCCTGTTAACATTTCTGAGCAAAGGCTGAATGAGATTTGTGGGACTTGTGGGTCAGAACAGTGATTTCCTCCCTCACTTGCTTCCTGTAAGATCTGAGCTGATGTTGTTGTGGGAGTAGTGGGAGAAAAGCCAGGACTTACCCTTTAAGGATTTAATTTGGAAGTAAGATGCCCTCCTCTCTATCCTTCTGCAGTATGAGACTTTCCACCTTGACATCATCCAGTCCTTGAACTCTGTAGGATCCACAGATGCTTGAAAAAATGTACAGTTACAGCAACTCTGCTCTGCTGTGGTGTTTTACTGGGCAGAAAGAGCAGCCCTTGAGGAAAGTGGAAAATGAGTGCTGCTCGTCTCCTGTGCCTCTCCTGACTCCCTCGCCCAGGTGGAAGTCGGGTGAGGCGGCACAGGAAGGCAGCAAACAGGGTGCAGGCTAGAACTGTGGGATATCCAAGTAATACTTTAACAATCCTGGTGCCTGTAGGACAATTGCAAAGCTGGTCTGTGGCATCAGAACATAGACTGCTACTACTGAGATGGCAGATATCTACAGTGCAGAATCTATGAGTTGTCCTGTAAAATGTTTTTGTTGCTGTGATGTTGCCAGTCATGCAGGCAACCCTTCCTGCCAACCATTTCCTCTTTTTCTGCAGTAATTTCTTTGGTGTTCCATTGCATTAAATCTGAGGGGTATTCATGGCATTCATGGGTGTGGTTCAATTAACTTCCTCGTTCTTCCCTTCTCAAGGGTGTTCCATTTTTGAGAACCACCCTAGGAACACGTGTGAGTTGAGCATGGATAGAGGCATCTCCTGCCAGCAGATCTGTGCACTTGTTTTTTTCCATGGGCTATTGTCTGAAACTTGGCAAGCCTTTGGAATCTTTCCTGGATGAGCAATTCTGGATTATTCACCATTTTTTTGTGAGCCGAAGTGAAAATAAATACAAGTTTAGGACTCTCAGCTCCAACTCAAACCTGGGCTTTCCCAATGTGAGCCCCCAACTGAGAGTTTTAATTTGGCCCTTCATGGATTATGATCCAGTGACAGAATTAGGTTTTGAATCTGAATGCCATCCAGGTTCTGTGATACTCATGTAAATATCCTGGCTTAGAGCTTGCAGTGTGTTTACAGCCTGCTATTCATTTCTAACTAGTGGTGTTTTCCTTTTTGGATGTAGTGGGAGAAGCTGTGAGCTTTACCATTGGTATTGGGTTTGGTACCTTATGATGGTAACG
Organism: Tauraco erythrolophus; assembly: GCF_009769465.1. Taxonomy (NCBI): domain Eukaryota; kingdom Metazoa; phylum Chordata; class Aves; order Musophagiformes; family Musophagidae; genus Tauraco; species Tauraco erythrolophus. Next base: position 30,418,683 of record NC_141467.1, read on the forward strand.
AAATCTGCAGATATAGAAGCATGATAAATGCACAGATATGAGGGTCAGAAATGAGTCCATTTCTAAACAGTCTTATCGTCTGTTGGAATGGGCAGAGAAAGAGTTTATGTAGGTTGCACAAATGCAACCATTGGCTGTTCACTTTCAGAAAAGCAGATCCATGAGTTTTCTCTCCTCAAACACTTGGTAATTTTGATTTAAAATAGTAGGCCCAAATCCGAACGGAGTTCAAGTTTTCTAAATGTCCAATTAACAACAGGTATTGGTACACCTGGAATTAAAAGTGTGTAAGGAAAGGAAAGGAATCACCTGGTCTAGTTCTGAAAGTGTTAATGAGGAATTAAGGAGGAAATAAAAAAAGGCAGCTAGAGTTGTGTTTAATTTTTCAGTCTCTTTGCCGTCTGCCAGCCTATTACATGAGTGTTAAGAATTTCATAAAAAAATAAAAATGTATTTTAAAGACCAATTTAAGAAACTGAACATGCAATACTAACTTTGGAAAATTGCAGCTCTATTTTCTGACACAATCTTACATGTGTGACTAAGGGAAATCTTCATTATTTCAGTGGATTGCTGGAGAAGTAGATATGAATCTCACTTTATCCAGTCTCATTTTAACAGATTGACTTGGAAACTTTCAGTTTCAAAGAAGGTAAAGGTGTCAGAGTGAGTTCATATGGAACAGATGGGTTTTCTGGAAAAAATCTCCAGTTTGATAAACTTCCAGCAAAATTTCCCATGACTGGCAGGAGACAAAGTACCTTTGTTGTGAATGTTTGCTTGTCTCACTGAAGTTGATGCTACTTTGGGAATTGACTTCAGCTGAGATTAGGACTTTGGTTATAAACTGATGTGAGTGTTGAAGATGAAGACACTGATCATGAAAGCTGTGTCAGCTTCTCAGCAGTGAACTGATGTTCTTTTTGGCTGAAGTTCAATGCTCTTTGAATGAGAACCCTTGATGTACATTAAGTATTTCTCAACTGTTCTTGTGGGCGTGTTAAGGTGACGTCTTGCTACTGTTTGGGGAGCCACCAAAGAAACAAACAAAAAGGAAAAAAAAATCCAAACCAAACAAAAAGGCTCTCACAGAAAATATTGATTTAAGTTTAGTGGCTGGCGTAGAATGTGCTTGTCTTTCCCTCTTGCAGCTGCATAACATACTGGCGTTGCAGGTGGGTCGTCCGACAGCTCCCTTTCGGACCGTTGCCAATCCTGCTTCATGGATCAGCCGACAACTGCCTCCTGAATTGTGCTTGCACCTGTTTCCTCTTCTTCTGGAGTAAACAGTTTTGTCTGAAAAGAGCATTGACAAAGGCCAAAGTTGCGCACCCAGCCTGGCCCACTGGTATAAAGGAAATCACGTCTTCTTGTAGAATGAAAGTGGCAGCTGTTACCATGGAAATAGTCAATTTGTGAAAGAAGTTTTGAGGAGGCTGAACATCACCACTAATCTGAGAGACTGCAGTCAAGACAAAAGGTTAAAGTTGGAGATGTGCTAATTAGGAGATAGCTGTGTTTCTGATAATGTGAGGATGAATACAAAGGAATTCTATTTGATAAAAACGCTGTTGTCCTGGCTAATCCCTTGAACCCGTTATTTTGAATACACAACAGGGATTAGATTAATCCCTAGTATAAATCCACTGATTTGTGTTCAAATAGGTGTAAACTTAATGGGTACAAATATGCATTATGTCCTGGAAAGTTTCTTTCAAATACTCCCTTGAAATGTATTTTTAGAGTTATTTTTTCACATTCCCTTTTAAAAGACATTTTCCTGGGTTTTGTTTTGTATTTTGCAAGTATGTCCTCTCTGTCCTTTTCTCTCTGCTCAACACATTTTCTGAGGTGCAGAAATTACAGTGGTTCTTCAGATTTCTCCTTAAATGTGCTAAAAATGTTATCAGCAAATAGAGAAAAAGCTTTGTTATTTCCGCTGCACTTCCTCTGTTGATTGACTGTGCCAAGACAAAGCGAATAATACAGTAAAGTCATCATCTGCAAACAGGAACGTTTGGGCCAGATCCTCTCTGCTCATGCAAGGTGCCAAATCTTCACTCCCATCAGGAGAGATACATCTCTCCACAAGTTCTGAAAATACAGCAACATACTATTTCTGTTAAATTTCTGAGCTTTAGAGCACTGAAAACCCATCTGACAAACTCCATCTGAGCAGCTAATAATATTAAAACAATCTCATAGTTTGCCCCGGACTATTTCACAAAAGGCTTAATTATTCTTAATTAAAGCTCCTGTTGATTATATTTTTGTGAGCTTAGCTATTCAAATAATCTTGGGCCCTACGTTCTTCTATTTATTTATTTTCACTTACAAGTAGCCTGAATTATCGCAAAAGCATTTATCTGTGTAATTAGTTTTACATGGATTTTGTAACGGAGACTGTACGTGAAAAACGGAATGGTAAATGTTGTTGAGTTTGTCCTCCAAAATGACATTAGTAACGTCAAAGCAGTGAAAATATCACCCCCACACTATTCATGGCAGAGCGAGAGGACATTCTGTGACCAGTGGATGCAAGCAATGGGTCCGGGCAATTGTAGAGGGCCTTATAGCATGTGATACTTCCAGCTGTATCTCAAGCTCCAGATGGAAGGCTATGATTTTCCCCTAGCTGTTCTATCTGGGAGACTATTTGAGAAACTCATAGGCTTATTCCTACGTCCCTTCTTTACAGCCTGAATGAAGGTGTGGCATGTATAATGCCTTTCCCCCCACTCCACGCTCCAATGCTGTTGTTACTCTAACTTACAACACTTCTCCCACCTAGACATGTCTTCATCAAAGCATTTCTAGGCAACAGTTATATCTTTACTTACCTCTTTTATTTCTAGACTAAACAACTTAGTTCTGTTAGTATCTTTCTATGGAAGATCTCCATTCCTTCACTAAATTTAGAAGCTATTGTCTGCGCTTTTCCCCATTTGAGTTTGTCTTTCTTGAATGTGTGTAGTATTTCAGGTGAGGTACTTTGTACCTGATCGCAGATGTCTCCCAGGTTCTACTGAAAATCTCCATCCTCACATCCTACAGTCTCACTTGCCTTTTCATTGTGTTACCCGTTTAGTCATCCTCTCACTGGAAACTACAATCCTCATGTGTCTCTACCTGGTCATCTGCCAGGCTACATTTGAATTTTCTGCACGTGACCTTGCTATTTACTCCATTTCTATGGCTCCCATCTTCAAGCTGCTCTGTTTGTATAATTTCACTTCTCTATTGAAAGTACAATAGTGCCCAGGTACTCTTCTACCTGGTTCACACTGATCAAGAGCTATGAAAGGACAGCAGAAGCCCCAGCATGGATCCTCAAGACCCTCACTGCTAATCTCAATTGACCTGATGACTCCTTTGTTAATGGCACTTACCTGTTACTACTTCTCCTTTAGCTGTTTTTCAGCCACAAAGAAAGTCTTCTTCTTATCCCTCAGATTCCGTAATAACGTATAACATGATGTCAAATGAATTCCTAAAGTCCTGAAAGAAGAGATGTATTACACTTCATCTGTTCAGAAAATCACTTACCTCATCTAAGAAAACTATATGGATAGTTTGTATGGTGTCTCTTTGATAAATTACTGTTGCATTTTATCCCATATTTCATTTATCTCCGTGTCTTTATAAATTGTCTCTCTGAAAATGTATTTTAAGGCCTTTCATACTAATGAGGTCAAATGAAATAGCTTGTAATTTCCCAACTGCCTTCTCCTCTTGTTTTTTTTTTTTTTCACTTTCTATTTTTAAGGAGAGAAACCATATTTACTATTCTTCAGTTTCACTCCCAGCTTGCTGGTGCTATTAAAAATATTTGTCACTGGATCAACATTACACATGTCCGAAATTTTTAGAAGTCAGAGACAGTGATTAACCAGCCTTCAAGCTTGATGCATTTAACTTTTTGAGTCGAGCTTTTGTGTTATCTGTGGTAGTTTCTATTTGCATGCTCACATTCTCATTATTCCCCCAATCTTTGTCTCTAAATTCAACTTAAAACTTCTTGCTGAAACTGTGGCAAAATACTTATTCAGGGCCTTTCCTTACGTTGTCTTTAATTTCTATTCCATCTTTCCTCCACAGTGGCACAGCATTTTTTTATTTATACTACCCAAGAGCCTTTTACTATTTGTTTTCGTATTCTTTGCAAGATATAACTCAGTTGGGTTCAAACTTTATCATTCTACCTCCTGACCTAACCTCTCAGATGTTTTTAGTTTATGGACAGTACCTTTGACATTCTATGTGAACTGTGCTTATTTCCGCCACCTTCTTTCTGACATGGTTATTCATTCAGGTTAGACCTGGGATCTCTTCTTACCTGGAATCTCCCACTAGTTGCTGGCTGCAGCTTTGTGAAAGCTACTTGTTCAATGTACTGTCCCTTTTCTGCACTACAGAATAGACATAACTTGAGAGCACTTAAATGCCATTTTTATTGTCGTTTTATAATGCTTTACTATGCTGGAACAATTCTTAAGTTCCTGTGCCTACCTTGCTCCTGTCTTACGTAAATAATCCTACTCATGTCATAATCAAAGCTGTGAAGATTATTTGTGTGAGAAAAGGGTTGCAGATCAGAGTCTACCTTCCTTAAAGTACTTCACCTGGTGCAGCCTTTTCTCACAGTGGTGGCTTTTTTAGCTGAACTGTAAAAGCTGTTTAAGAGATACACGTGCAGTATCAAAAGAATTGCAGAATATTTTGGAAGATGAAACTGCTTGGAAACTGAAGGATGCAGGGATTTGTCCAGGTGCCTAGTATTCCTCTAATAGCCTTTTGCCACTTGACTTAGGTTTTATTTCTGTCTTTTAAAGTATTATTAGATTTTCTTTTGGCACCCTGGTGATTTGCAAATGTGCAAGTACTGTACTGAGTGCTCAGGAAAATGGTCTTTCACAGAACTAAATTGTTGCATGGAGGAAGTTCCTTGGTAACTACTTATTACTTGGATTTTTATCAGGTCTCAAGATATATCATGGCTGTGTTGCATTAACACTGGAAAAGCATATTCAGCAGCAGACTCTGCCCCAAAGAGTTTGCAACTGAAATACGTAAAATACATTCAGGGCCAAAGGAAGCAAATGTTTTTTTATGGTCACTGTGAAATGTAGGAAATGAGCCAGAGTCACTCATCTGGGGCATGACCAGTAGCTGAACCTGGTCTCCTTGACTTCTCAATCTCTCTCTCAGTTGCAGGAAGATTTTTCCTATTTTCATCCACTACGGTTGTTAATAGGAGTAGGAAATTTCAGTAGGGTACTGGGAATGAAAGAGACAAAATTTCATTTATTTTCCTTCTGTAATAATCTGTCACTATATGACAAAGTAGTTGGTAGAAGGAGTAAGCATAGTATGTTCTCTTCTGGTGCCATTGCATTTTTTAGGCAATCCAGTAGAGAAGTATATTTTAGCTATTATTCAGTTACAGGGAGAAGGCAGCGGATGAGTCGAAACCTGATTTGGCTGTTAATTTACAGATTTTGAGCAATAGGCATGAAATGACTGGACAAAGAAGTAGATGACAATGTAGAAAATATTTTTTGGTGTATAAAAAGCTTCCTTTTAGATTGGGCCTATTCATAAGTAATATTGCACACAATTCTGAGAAAATATTAGGAAGTCTCGGTACATTTAGATTTTCAGATTAGCTGGTGAGCTGCACAAATGTGACCTGAATTATGACTCTCCTGTGGTTTCTACTTATAAATCTTTTTTCCACTACAAATAAATTATGAAATACATTTAAAATCATGAATAATGGGAAAATAATATTTTTTTAAGTCTAATGGACACAGCTACTTTGAATAGTGTCATATCTGGCTGTGGGAATGAAAAAAAACCTAACCTCCAAATATCTTCTGTACATAAATACATCCATTTACTTCAGCAGCATCTCAGTTAATCTAAGTTTGACCAATAAAACTTAGCTGGAATGTCACTCCTCTGTGTGCTAGAAAGATTAAGGGGAGATTAGTGAGGAATCTGTATGTGATTCAGTACTTACTGCTGTGTCAACTTCACAGCAAGGCAGGATCCTGGGTCATAGGAAAGAAAAGGAAACAGAATTTTGGTTTGAAGAGTGTCATCTCATGTACGTACAAAGCTATTACTTCCCTCCCTGGCAGTGAAACTACATATTGTATTTACCAAAAGGACAGCAACAAATCTCATAGAAGTGCTCACATAGTATTGTATTAAGGAATTTCAAATAAATTCTGATCAAGATGGTACTCAGACTAATAATACCTACAGAATTGTCAGTGTCGTGGTTTAACCCCAGCTGGCAACTAAGTCCCACGCAGCCATCCTGGTGGGATGGGGGAGAGAATGAAAAGAGTAAAAGTGAAAAAACCTGTAGGTTGAGATAAAGACAGTTTAAATAGGTAAAGCAAAAGCACATGCACAAGCAAAGTGAAACAAGGAATTCATTTACCACTTCCCATTGGCAGGCAGGTCTTCAGCCATCTCCAGGAAAGCAGGGCTCCATCAGCGTAACAGTGACTTGGGAAGACAGACGCCATCACTCCGAATGTCCCCCCCTTTCTTTTTCTTCCCCCGGCTTTATATGCTGAGCTTGACATCATATGGTATGGAATATCCCTTTTGTCAGTTGAGGTCAGCTGTCCCAGTTGTGTCCCCTCCCCACTTCTTGCACACCCCCATCGTACTCACTGGTGGGGTGGGGTGACAATCATAGAATGGTTAGGGTTGGAAGGGACCTCAAAGATCATCTAGTTCCAACTCCCCTGCCATGGGCAGGGAAATCCTCTGAAGCTGAAAAGGCCTTGACTGTGTAAGCACTGCCCAGCAATAATGAAAATACCCGTATATTACCAACACTGTTTCCAGCACAAATCCCAAACGTAGCCCCATACTAGCTACTATGACGAAAATTAACTCTATCCCAGCCAAATCTGGTACAGTCAGGTACCAGCACAGTGTTGTGAAGAGCACTACAAGAGGGTTTCCGCTGGCACCAGTGTTGCATTTACTCACCCAACAAATATTATGCTCAGTAATTCATCTCAACAACAACAACAAAAAATCCAAATAATTTTACCATTGGAAATGTTTTTTTCTCCAGTCTCCGTTCTAAAATAGCCAACACAATTCTTTGTTCTGTTATCTGATTTGTTTCTGATTGCTTTTTTTTTTTTTTTCAGGGAAGAAAGAGGTATTCAAACAATTAGAAACAATTAGAAACTTTTCCATCAAGAATGTGGAGTGAATAGGTTAAATGGGGCTGGTAAATCATGGTAATGGAAAGCTGCTCCTTCCAGTATATGTGCTGACTTTCTGAGCAAGATTTCCAGAAAACAGGATCTTAGCCTTAGGATTTGTCCTCCTGCATGAACTTTTCGGGAAAAGAATTCTACTACATCAAGGGCACTCCCTCTTTTGACAGCCTGTTAGAATGATGGTGTTGATTTAAAACCCAGAGAGACCAAAATAACTGGTTTAATTTTCAGACATGTAAAATGTACAGATTAGTAGTTGGAAAAACATGTAATTTCTTTTAATGCTTATTTGTTAAAAATAATGCATATTTTTGACTTGATTCATATGCGTATGCTGATTTTTCTTAGCTGTGGAGAAAGAGCTACAATACAAATAATATGGCATAGGTATTTACTCAGCAGTCTGTCCAAACTGACCTAATTAAGGTGAAAATTTTTCATTGCAGCAGTTTTCTATTGGTGCATTAGGAGATTTGTAGTGAAAAGGCATGTTCTTTTTGCAGTTTTATTTTAATAAAAACCCAAACCACCTCGAAACCAAAATATTCAATCACAAAATCATATTATTTTTAATTCCAAAAAGGTTCTGTAATAAATTCTGAGTATTACAATTTAGATGCTTCTTGTTTCTGTTCTACGTAGGAGCCTGTTTTCCTGTCTGGACCTAATCTTCCGTGATTTGCCACTATCTCTGCTTTATGGCTATGGACATAACCTATTCTCTGATGATTTGAGGGAAATACAGTCTAATAATGTAGCTACACAAGGGCATGAGAATATGAGTCACTCAAACTTTAATATCTGTGAGGGCCAAAAGCTTGTATTTAAAGCTCCCCTGGAAAATTGAATTATTCTCTACGAAGGATAAAAACACAAATATTTTTAATTACTTCTAGTCACCAAGTTCTTATTTACTGTTGAATACATATAGTGACATCAGTAAAATTAGTTCACAGGAAGTGAGCTTGGAATCTGAGCTGTGCAGAAACCTGGTGATGCGTGTGAACGCTCAGTCTGAGTTTATATACGAATGACTTCATCTGGCAGAGGAAGAGAGGGGTGATGGTGAGTTAACAGCATGTTGGGCTATTGCTATTCTTCAGCCATACTCTATTGGTATGGAGAACTTTTTTCTTGATGGCTCTATTAATCCTTTCTCTCGGTTTGTAGCATTTGAGACAAAACCCCCATTTTTTTTACACACGTGTTGTGCATGTGGCATGGCCCACACAACTGAAATCTGTCTGTGAACTACAGTGTCAGCCCGACATCAATTACTGTCTGTGGCTCTAGGATAGGTATCTGTAAGCATCGAACAACAAGCAGAAGTTGCATTTCAAAGCCTTGAAACCAGCTGCGTGTCTGAAAGCTCTCCAATTTGGATAGAATATTCTCAGCTTGGATTGCTTAATCAATGCTCTGCCTTCACTTCATTGGCAAATAATAATATAAAAATAAAGCTTCTCTACTAACAAATTGTTTGTCATTTCCAAGCTGACTGCAGAGGTCTGTGCAGTCATGTCTACTGAGTCGCTAAATCTTTATGCGTCCTCCTCTTTGGAGAGTCATTAAGCTTACAAGCCTTAGCATCTACAGGGCTCATCAGGACGGATTGTTTTAAAACATGTCAAAAACCGTTGGACAGCAGCTTGTTAAAAACTTCCACATTATGGATCATTCTGGTTGACTAGGAATAAATGAGTGCCAGTTCTGTTATTATTTTTAACACAACTTGCAAAGATACTTACACATCATCATTGAGCCTTTAGGCTGGGGTCAGCACAGGAGTTTAGTGCATCTGAGCTCTTCCAATTTTTCATTAACCTGAAATCTTTTATATGGTCTGTCTATTAATTAGAAATCTGAGTAACTGTTACTCAGTGCAACTACAAGTCTGTTGAGAAACTGGTTTTCAGAAAGGCTGTTCACCTACATCGTCATTGACTTTAACTCAAGTCGCCAGTGTCACTGTTTCTAAAGCTTGGATTTGTAAACGGTACACCACAGCTCTGCAGTTAACCTGTAGCTCTGCAAGAAACTGTTAACTACAAGCCAGCTCTGCAGACCAACACTTCAGACCAAACAGGTTTGCCAGTGGTTTGTGTCCACACACAGAGCAAATGATGAGTGTTGCGTACACCTATGCCCACCACGACTTCCATCAGGTGACCTTTGGTGTATCCTGTTTGTACCCTGGCGTTTCATCTGCTCTAAGATAAGTCACAGTGACCTGTGACTTGGAGAGGGTGCTGAGCAGATGTATGTTTCAGGTGACATGGCCTCTGGCAAAGGGGCAGATAGGGGCAGCCTGTTGAAAACCTCTGTGCCAGAGTTTGCTTGAGCTTGTCCCTTTGGTGAGTACAAGAGGGGTGGGAGATGCAGGAGAGGGAAGCAACCATCTTCCTTTCCCTCCTTGTATTTTTAGGGGAATTAGTCCCTATCAGGGAGAAAGGAGGGAACGGTCCCTGCTCACAGGAAGAGCTTGTTGCTCTCTGCCTTTGTGTGCACCATGTGAGGGTGTGAGCTACGTCTTTCCTCGCATCCCCTCCCTTATACCACAGAGACAGACTCTCCTCTTCTCCTGTAACTGGGTTTTCAGAGCTCAGCAGCAAAGGTGCAAGCCCATGTTCTGCCAGAATATAACTTGACATTTTGTTAGCGCCAGAGAGGATTGGACTCTAGTATTGAAAGACAGATTTTAGGGCTTTTTGGAAGACTAAGCTCCAAGTTAAATCATTTTGTTGTCTGACCAAATCATAGGGAAGAATTACATCTCTGTTTCCTGTCTTGTATGCTATAAATACAGTTTGACTGTATTATATTTATTATACTTTGAACTTTTAAGTATTTCCTGCAATTTCCAGAAAAACTTCCTTTAAAATAGCAATAAGATGCTGACCAATATGTAGAAATTATTTAGCGATTTATTTTTAGTAATGGAGTAAGTCCAAATCAAAAAATTCATGGCCTACAATTTATAAGGAAGAAAAAATAGGAGAAAAATCATCAGATAAATGACATCGTATAATTCACCCCAGCATAATTTGCGACTTTCAGATTTTGAGCATTTCTTAATTTGATTTGCAGGTGTTAATCTGCTGCCAGAATAAATAAATCTTAGGAAGTGCCAAGGCTGCTCAGCCGTTTGCTGTGGTATCACTCCCACTTGAGGAACCTATAACATGGTAAGTTTTTCAGGCATATAATCTTCTTCTGTGTCAGGAGTTTTAAGAAGAGGGAGTGAGGTGAGTTCTGAAAAGTCCAGCTCCAGTGCTAGATTTTGTTGACAGAACTGGAAGCTATAGTCAGTGAGCCTAGTTGTACTCATGTTGAACACGTGTAAGGTTTGATAAAGCTGTGGAGTATGGTAAATACCACAGAACTAAATTACAGTCGTCACTAACTGTAGTTTGTATTTGCTTCATCCCTGTGAAGTAGACCACATTTGCACAGTATGTGAAATTTCTCTATTTGTCTTATTATCAGAAATTAATTTTTTAAATCCTGGCATCTGTATTTGCAACTTATAACTTTAAAAGTGACGTCAGTTCCTCTAAATAATTAAAAAAGAGTCTCTCATCCAATATTAAAAACAAACAAACAAAAATCCATTAATAATTCTGACAACTAACCTTTGGAATGGACACCTAATTAGTTCTTATTGAGCTTAGTCCAAGATCATTGAAGTAATTTGGAGTATTTCAATTAAAGTTAGTTGGCTTTAGAGCAAAGTTCTTTTTCAGACATACTGGTTTAGCAACATAGGGTAGCAGTCACCCTGTCATCCATCAGCAACATCACCCACAGGCAGGGTGCGCTAGGTGTTCTGTTTGACATTGTTTCTGGTAAAGATGTTGCCTAAGGTGATGATGCCCCTGTGGGCATATAGAGGACGTGGAAAAAACTTTGTGCCCTGAATACCTGTTTTTTTGGCAGTCACCAAAGCCTGCAGGTTTCACTCATTCCAGCTTCACTGCAGAGCTTTCATCAGAAGTGTCAACATTAACAAGATTTTAAACTGCAGGCGAATATAGAACATCATTTGATCCTGGCAAAGAACTGTTTGCCTCAGCACTTGTGGGATAATGTAGAGTAAGCAGCAAATCATTGATGAATCTGTAATGCAACACCAGTCCCAGGAGTGCTCAGGCAAAATTGCTGCAAAGAAGGAGGAAAGACACCAAAAGTGATTAAATGCGGTGGTAGATTCAGACCTTGGGACACCTCTAGGCAGTCTCTTCTTTTTTTTTAGAAAGATAAAAATATAAAGGAAAAGAAAAAGGGGTACAGAATTATGTGCTTAACCCTTTCATTCTGACTTAATAAAAGCCATCAGGAACCCACAGATGATGAATGTTTACTGAACCTTAATTGACCTGGAACCATCCTTGCAGTTACTCTAGTTTTATGCTTGCAGTAATGCTGACTTCTGGCCATTATCCACGAGTTTCCAGTGAAACTTTTGCACATTCTGTCATGCACATTCTGTCAGGTCACTAATTCTGATCACTGTTAAATACCTTCTTTGCTTTTGCTGTCCATAGAGGTAATTGATAAACAGAGGATACAATTTGTACATTTGAAAAATGTGGCAACTCTACTAACAATATCCAGCAATACTTAAATGGTAATTAGAGACCTTCAGTGGAATTGCATTGTCAAAATGGTATAACACATCCGTCAACACAGACATTTGGTCCTTAGACTAGCATTTCAGTGGATGCTTACTCTCTCCCTCTCTCTGTTTTGTCTTATATCTGGCTGCCAATAGTTCAAATATAGATCCTGTGAGGTCAGTGAAGATTCTTCCATAGTAGGAGTTGGAACTTGTACTTAAGACCATGGTACTTGGGAGATGCCTGTTCAGTTTCCATCTCTGTTATGTATTTGCTCGGGGAACATAGATGAGTCGCTCTTGGGCCAGTCATAATAGAGTTGACAGAGCTTCTTTCTTATGCACTGGCTGCCTGGATAGTCTGCTTTGTGACAGGACTTTGTTTCCTACTATGTTTCTGTACCTAGGAAGTAGAGTTCCAGTTCCATTTGGTGCCTCAGGTTACTTAAATAACAAATTTAATTTAGTCAGTTTCAAATAATGACATCAAGATAAAAAAACATCCCTATCACATTAATTATCCTCAGAGTATACCACTCCCTTTGTAAGTTTGTTTTGGAGACTAAGCAAGGTTATACCTCAGTATTAAATACAGTCATCTGCTTAGATTAAAGTAGTTGCAAAGCTCTGGCTAATACTTATGTGAATTTGAGATTAGAGAGTACATTCCACCTACTGATACCAAAAATACCAAGTTAATGTATCAAAAAAACCCATTCATTTAGAGAAAACAAAGAAGCTTTCAGGTGATCATTCTGAAAATTTCAGTGGCATTTGGCAGTCATTTGCATTGCATGATTCGTGCTTGAAATATTGTTTCCTACTTTCTCTTAAATATGCTTTTTTTAAAAAAAAAAATTAAGTTGCCTTTTACTTTGCACTGGCTGTTGGTTTTGGAGGTAGATGGAGATGGTTGTTAGTCTTTTAACATTTGCAGCAGTGGGGATGTCACTTCAGACTCTATTGACCTAAGATGATGTAAGGATCTTTAGCTTCATGTTTGTATCTGGGCCAGTGGACATCCAAAAGACTTTTAGTCTCCAAGGTACCATCAGAAAAGTGGCGGGCAGCATAGATGGGCAAAGAAGCCCATATGTGAGCAATGAAGCTCTGCCTCTTCCGTGACAAAAGGCCCCCATGAGGCTTTTCAAATCTGTAATAAAGTGCTTGCTCAAGAGATTATGCAGGAGGGAAGAAGAGAATCTACTCTTTTCTTTTTTTTGAACTCACAAAAAAAGAAGTGTTCTCTCCCAGGCGTAACCAAGATGGAAGGCGAAGTCTTACTGACAGAGCAATGTATATTTAGCACCATGATTTATTGGGAGTGTTTGTACTTCTTTCCTGAGAAATACATGGAGCCTCTTGATAATGCTAGTTGATAGCAATTTGCCCTGTATGCAGATGTGGACATAATAGATGGGGCCTGAAGCATATTTGCCCACATTTGGTGAATTCTCCTTTTGTTTATGTTACTATATGGTTTAGTTTCATTCTGTTAACTGTTGAGAACAGTATCTCCTTAATGTCAGAAATCAATACCTTATTTATAAGTATGCAGATTTTAATAATGCAATAACGGTAATGATTTTTTCTAAGTGTATGGTAAAAATAGTGTGTCACTGTTTTCCTGTGGTTGAATATACTTTAAAATTGGTGGACTGGTCAAACTGATTTTGAAATAATCTATTTTTACTGTCATTCCAGATGATGTAAATTCATGGAAAATGGTCTCAGAATCTGGCTGGACAATGCTTTTGCTTGTTTCTGTCTATGCAGTATAGAGTCTTGCTCTATCCCCCCAGCTGAAATTGAGATGAAGTCATTTTCCTTGAAGTTTTGTTGCTAAGGTTCCAGATCGGTACAGAACTTATGTCTGCATCCAATCAAGTACACAAGTAGGCCTTCTGAATTCAGTGAATAAAGTTTTGACTTTGTTGATGTCAATGCCAAAACTCCCACTCACTTCAGTGAGGCCAGAACTAATCAGTCACGTTTTTCAATTGAATAGTTTTGGGGCAGGAGAAGAGAGGGTTGTTTTGTTTTTTACCGGTGAATGGAGGGTAGTCAATATTTTAAGGTTTTATAACAGATACGGTGCAGATATCCATGGCAGTCTGTCAGAAATAATTATTTCAGTTTTGTAAAAATCTTCTGGTTTAATAATGCCAGTTCTTTATTTTGTCCTGACTTTTACATTATGTATTAATGTTAACCATATTACTATGATGACATGAAATGTAATTTGAAGAGGTTTAGATACAATTAATTTAAAGCTTCTTACTACATCAAACTAAAACCATTCAGTCATATGAAAATAAATTGTTTTGTCATTATTAAAATGCTTTTGGTTTTGATTCCTGAATCTCTTTTCTTCAATACATTTGTTTAATGGGAAATTCTGAAGTAGTGGCATTCTTTCTGATTTAAAGCATAATCAAATTCTGAAGGGTCAGGATTTTCTGCAGAACAGAATTTTCGATTCTGACCATCTCTCAATGCAGTGAGTACTTAATTCACTGTGGCTGTTTACCAAATCAATGAAAAGCTGGATACAAAAGTGCTGTGCAAATTTGGAGCTTAGCAGTCTAACGCTATTCCTGATCAAAATGGTGTGAACATATGATCATACTGCTGGTCAAATACACTGTCTGTAGTGTCTTGATTTTTCAGAAGATAATGACTATTCTTATAGTTGCTCTTACTCAGACACTCCTCCCCATTTCTGGTTGACAAGATTTTTTAAATAGAACCCAAGCTTTTGTAGAAAATAGTGTGTTTCTTTCACCTTCCTTCTGCACTTGGAAAACAACTTCATGCTACAGTCAGAAATAAGTCATAGTCACAAATAAGTCATAGTTTTACTCTTAAAAGCTTTTGCAATAGATTGATGTGCAATATAGCCTCTTTTATTGATTCTTTTATTCGTTTCTACTTTTTCTTAATTTCTTTTTAGTCTTAATTTCTTTTTAGTCTTAATTTCTTGGCAGAACACAATATAACAACAACTCTTTATCTGCTTAACCTTATCTACAAAACCATGGTGTTTGTTTTTCTTTTACTGCAATGGTGATTGGCTGGGATTGACTCTGTTTTTACACGATTTTATACAAATATAGTGCCCTCAGTTTAAGTGGAATGCATCCCAGTTTATACACGTGGCTGGAAAAAAGGACTTTTGGACGTTTCATCACATATTGAAAGTGCTGAACTCTTGGGTAATACAAATGCATGGCTGGTGGCAATATCCTCAAAAGGTTTCTGCTTGTTTCCTGAAATATCGGTGTTATCAGAAGTTTTATTCATGCAGAGTCGTGAGAGTCCTTTGTTCAAACAGGGCTGACTGGTGTAGTAACTATCCCTAGCTGTTTGATGGGAACCTTTCACGTATAGGCTGAGTGACAAGTAGCAACATAAACCTTCCTTCACTGTTGTAACAGACCTTGAAAATCTGCTAAGCCCAGGAGGACAAGGGAGGTCAAGGAGACGCAGGATGTAAATAATAATATTAACACATCATAAGTGGAAGCAAACATAGTGAGAGTTTTGCATTTAAATGAAATTTTATATACTCACAGGAAGCATCATCTAGCGGTATAGAATTGGGAGCTGAGCGATGCCGCTTCTATTCTTGGTCGTGCTGCTGCAGGTTTTGTTCCAAAAAGAGAAGAGCAGAGGTCAAAAATATACCTGTATAAAAGAGCTTTCAGTTTTTAATAATAGCATGAGATAAGGCTGTATCTCAGAGCATTAAAGAGAATCAGAACTTTGATTGTAGATAACATTTTTATGAAAACCAACTCAGAATTTCAAAAAGGGGACGGATGAGAGTTAAATGAAAATGGGTATGAGAGGAAAGTCATATTCAGTCTGAAATCATGTGAAGAGAGATATGTAAGTATAGTCTGGGGTCAGCAAATGTAGAAAGCATCAAGGGTAGTAATGGCACAATAATTAGTTAAGGGGTCATAAAATGCGTCCATCTCATACACCCATGAAATTTCAATAGCTGCCTGGCATAGGATATTAAAAGCCTCCTTTTATATGAGTATAAAATTGCTCATATAGAGAGATTGTGCCAGATTCATGGTAAGATTCATGGTCTCCACAGGGTTTATGCGTGCAGTTGAATGGGAATGGATTCAGACAAGTTCATGCCCAACTGTGCTCAGCTGCACAGGTAATATACACATGTGAAACTGCCATATGAAAAAACCAGAACTTCAGCTGAGACAGCTTGGAAGGTTTGACCCCAGGTATGCAGAGCTTTATGCTCATTTTCTATCTCCTAGCACACCTTCATGCCATCACCAGGTTCTCCATGTATCTCTAGTATCCAGGATCTTATTGAGCAGTTTAGCTTTTAATTTGCAAAACCCAAATTAATGTACCCTAAATTTCTCTTCTGTTTACAGCCTGCTGCTCTGTGTTCTAGATTTGGAAGTTGGTGGTGCCTGGACATGCTGAAAGTGTGAAGGTATATATTTCCAAGACAAAAAAAACATACACATTTTTGCAATCACATATGTGCAGAATCACTTGTCTCTGAATATCAGGTGTAGTCTAAGTGTCTAATGCTACGATGTTCCTGATGAGCCTTAAGGCTTGCTCGTCTACATGCCCAGAATGCCTCCAGCCTTGACATTGCTGAGGAGTTCAGCATCTGTCTTGCACTTCTGACCCGTCAGGATTTCAAACTTAGAAATGACGGCTCACCTGCAGGATCCAATGTTATAGATACTCTTTGAGCATGGTGTTGACACCCTCAGTCTGGTCTAGTGTCATTCATCCAGGAGCTGGGGACATCTCACTTCAAATCCCACCTCTACCTGAGTAGATATGAATTTGCGTTTTCTGCCTTGCAGGGGAAGCAGCTTAAACACCAGGCAATTGAGTAAGCTTTGAGAAAGGGTGATGGGACATGGATCCAAGGTTGTCATTCCCTCAGTGGATGCTCTTCCAATTTCTGGGAAGTGGTTAAATGTTCGTTGGATTGGGTGAGAGGAGGAGAATGAATGAACTGTACAAAAGGATAGAGGAGAAAACGCCAAACACCTTCAGGCATTTGAAGGATTTGCAGCTGGGATTTGAGATTCCAAGTGAGAGCTCCAGGGAGGCTGGAGAGGATCTTGTCTATATTTTGTGAGAAAGGAATGGCTTAAGTGTCTATCTCCAGAAGAGGGTTCATAACTGTGAATTGCAGGAGAAGAGAAGCACCAGCTGCAGCTCAGGATAGCAGCTGTGTTGGGGAAGAGAGGTAGAAGAGAGAGGCACCTCCATCTCCAGCAGTGCCACTTGGCCAGGCTCAGCAATTTGGCCTTCCGTATGTCCCATGCTGAGGCACTTAAATGTCCCCATGCTCTGTCTAATAGCACATCAGTATCTAAGTAAGGATATGAATTGTAAAGTGTCAAAGCATGAAGGAATATTTGTATTTCTGAGGATATAGTCCCTCATACTTTATACATCAAGAATCACAGTGATATCCGTCAACCTCTTTGTAAAGCGTTTTAAAATCTCCAAATGAAAAATGAAATGGCAGTAGTTTTTCTGTTCAGAATGGATTAAAAATCTGGAGAGAGGCATGGTTTTAGGGTAGAGATTATCTTTTATTAGATCATCTGCTACACTTGGAAGAAGCAGGCCAGCTTTCAGGCATGAGTCTCTTCACTGTAATCTTTATCACTGCTCATTACCACAAGGTGTTGCAAAGTCAACCTCCTAGTTTGTCTCTATCTTTGTATCTCTTTCTCATTTTATCGCAGGAAGTTCTTTTTTTTCCTTTCTGTTGCTGGTTTTGTGATTATTCTAGTTAGTCATCTTGCCTGAAGTGTAATTTTGAGAAGCTGGACTGCGTTACCTTTTACAGCTCCAGAGACTTCTTTGCAGCAGCAGAATACCCATCTGCTGTGTTCCATCTGATTTCCACTTCTGCCTCTGCCACTTGAATGCAGAGAGCCAGAGAAGTGGGCCCAGGTTTTGCATTTTAGCATGCATTCATACAGGAAGTATATTTAATGATTAAATATTTAATAGTTAATTAACAAATCTTTTAACTGGAGCTCTGAAAAGAACAACTAGTGCTTAATTTATTGAAATTAAGTTGCCCCAACACACTTGAGTTCATGATTAAAAATATTAGTTCCTTGAGGGTTAAAAAGAAGAGAGAATCTGGAAACAGAGGAGAAACATAATTACTTGGGGTTTTTTTTTTCAGTATTTCCAAAATTACTATCGGTTTTCTGTGGAAAGTCAATCTGCAGTGTCAGTCTTTGTGTCCATTCACCTGCCCTTCTTTGATTTCAAAGATTCTAGTCCAGCATCCACTAGTTTTTGCAAATGCTCTGCAGAGGTGGCTGAACCTGGTGTTTTCTGTTTTCTCTTTAAAATCTTCATTAAGCTTTCAGAATTTATGCATAGATATACATTCATGAGGAAGCAGAAGCTGGGTGAAAGAATGAAGTAGTTTGGCTGCAGCACTTGTCCCCAGTAAATGGAACACTCTGTTATGCTCTATTTAAAAATGTCCCCAGGACCCATTTCAGTTTTGCATCTGTCCAAATTCAAGGGGTTCTGAGAGAAGCTTTTGTCTCGAGCTGAGTCCTCAGGCTGGGCTTCAGCTACTGGAGCACTAATGTACCTGTGTATTTTTTCCTTGTAAACAATTTTCCTAAAACTTTAGTTGATTTTTTTTCTTTATTTTCACCTTCAAAAGACAAGCCAGTCTTCTCCCAATCCCCAAGGGTTCATGAATATACTGGATACATCTATAGGAGGCTAAACTGTGACATGCTAACACCTGTACCTTACGCTATGATTTCAGTGAATTATTTATGGAGCTGAGCATTATTCATAGATATGAATAAGGGTAATGACACCCTGGCCTTTTGGTTTCTTTTCTTCTCCTTCTTTTCTTCCTGATCCTTCTAATAAACACACAAAATATAAGGAGGACTTCAAGAAACTTTACTTTATGGGAGGAGTCAAAATTAAGAATAGTGATGATACAACCTAAAAATTGCCAGTGAGAATAACAAGGCATAAAAAGTCAATTACTTGCAAGGCGTTGGGAGCTTGGGAAGAAACTATCATAACAATATCACATAATGGCTCCATTATAAGACTGTAGATCCTTTGCAGCCACATTAATGAGCTCCTCTAAAACTTCGGGGAAGGTTAAACCAGTCTAAACTCACTTGCTGCCTTGGTCTAATTTAGGCAGACATTAATGCCTCTACAGTCACTTAATGCTGAGTAGTGGAAGGAAACCTGCTATAATCCACTAAATATGCTGTCGTGTCCTGTTAACGAAACTATCAGAATTAATAAACCACTTTAAATATATCACAAAATGAGTTAAAATTGCCAAATAAATTATAATGCAGTAAAGAAAAATAATAGCAAATGCAATAAAGTAAATAATGAAGTGAAATATTACATTTAAGAGTAAAAGACACTGAAACATTAACATTTTACATCGGTTTGCTTTTTAGAAATTACTAAAATGATGATTTAGGATTTGATGCAAAATTTATTGGCCAAGAATTGTTTCTGGAGCAAAGCGCCACTGTTTGTTCTAACATCAGTAAATTCATTACAAAGAAGCATGAGTATACAAAATTTCTTGGTATTACTGAGTACTCTGAGCTCAGATAGTGATGTCAGTGGAACCCTCTCCACCTATTCTCCCACCTTCACTCCTTTCAGCATTATAGACACGCTTCTGCACATCACCAGGACATACTAAAATGTAGCACATCTCCTTAAAGCTATTCAGTTCCTTCTCTTTTATGCAGGTGCATGAAAAATTCTTTTGTTGGCTGAGGCATTGATAAAGTAATAGCAATTTCTGCAAACTTAACTATTTGATTTCATTATTTATTTGGACAAATTTTATGGAATGGGGCAGAGGAAGTGAAATTGAGGGAAATTTATCACAATTTAGAGTTGAAAGAATTTGGTAATTAGCATGAAATAAGAAAGAGAAAACAAAATTTTCTGGTATTTAGTTGCTGGTAACATTTTGGGGAGTTTTATATGAATGTCCTTTCCTTCCCCTTAGCAGATATTTTCAATGTATGACCCATACCTATCTGGGAGTGTGAGCAGCACTCCTAAGGCATCTGAGAACTTTGCTAAGAAAATCAAGTCTATTGAGTAAATTTTAAGGAGCTGTAAGCAAAAAAAGGTTGAAAACTAATGCTATATGATAGTACCAGTACAGAGTTAGGTAATTTTTTCCTAATATCATTCTTAAGCTCTTAAGGTCTTACCCTAAAAACCTTGAAGTCAACAGGAAAACGGTTACTGACTTCCAGGGACCTAGGATCAGCATCTCAGTTTATTGGAGTTTTGTTTGTCTTTAATGTCTAAAATATATGTAAGAAGATACTTGAATGGCAGTGATTGGAATTTCCTAACTTGGTCATTCAGCAGACAAGGGTAGGATGCTAGAGATTGGCACTATTGAGCGTTGTATTGATGCTTTTTCATTGACTGGCTGTATAACCGTTGCACACTGACTTGCCCATTTAGCCTGCAGTTAATTTATTGTGAAGAGTCAAAAAGTATGAAGAATCCATTCATTTCCTTTCAGAATCCAACAGCTGTGAAATTTAAAATAAACTATCTTCAGGGATTCTTGGACAGGGAAGGAGACAGAATGTTTGAAGGCAGCAAAGCAGAGGTTTCTACGCCTGCAGACAGATCCACAGTGGCTGGTAGCCAAAAAGAGGAAAAAAAATTGCATGTGAAGATACTTGCACAAAAAGATTTTTCCTCATAATAATAATATATTCTTCCAGGTACAATGGAGTATAAAATGACTCCACTGAAGATGATGCTGTTACTGCAAGAACGGAGCTGAGTTTGGCCCATGAGGAGCAGAGATCTTTCCCCTTTTGCCTTGTGGAAACTGCCATTCACAGGAAGACACAGGGAAGAAAGAAGAATGATACTAAGGAAAAAGGAAGTTATAGGAATGGGAGGCTGCCATGGTGATGACCAACCTTCCACTGCTTTAAGTCCTAATGTGTATTACATTGTGTGTTCTGGGTTTAATTATGGTGCTGGAGCATAGTGCTAATAAGGCTGCACAGTTTTGTCTTCTCTCTCTGGGGCAGAGCTAATTAAAATAGGCATTAATTAATATGTGCTTTGAGGTCTCTGAACTTTAGATGATTAAAATATTATAAATAATATATTATAACTTCTAGCACATGGATCACTATGAAAGAGTTTAATGTCATTGACGGTAAAACGTGACTAATCTTTAATGCCCTGCATGGTAGGGAACAGAGCAGTTTGAAGTGACCACCTACATCTCCATGTCCCCGGAAGAGGTCAGTTTAGCTGTCAGTCGCTGAGCTCCCTTCTCAAGCCAGCCATGGGGACATTAATGGCAGAAACTTTCCATCTGTGATCTCACTGTCTTTTTCTGACGCGAAGACTGTGCCGTTTAGTCAGATGCTTAACAGGCTGTTGCTGGTTTTATATCTGCTCTAGATAAGTTGCAGGTTTTGAGTAAGGCATTTTTTTATGGCTTTGTGCTTTTAGTTCCCACAACAGCTTTGTCCTCTTGTTGTGGGTGATAGATAGGAGATAATTAATTAAATATTGAAAACATTTTTACTAGCTTCACAATGGCTCTTGTAAGTTTTCTCTTTGCATCCATTGCTGACTTTTTATGATGGTTATGATCAAGCATGTGCACTGTCAGCAGACTAGACCTCTTGGTCTAGAATACTTATTTAGAATATAAATTCAGTGGGCAGTAAATGTGGCAGTGAAAGTTAATAAACTTTGTTAGTACTTAGCATATGCAAGAGTCAAGACTACCTTAGTGCTAAATAGGGAAGGTCCTGGTCAAACGGGACAGCTTTAAATGATCAGTGCAGTGGTGTCACCCTTACAGCCACCTCAGGGACGACAATGCCTTTTCCTTCACACCCTTTCTGAGAGGAAGAGGTTCACCTCCCTGCTAGGAGTGATCTCCTTCAGACAAATTAGTAAGTTAGACAGTCCTCTAACTTTCAGAAAAAGGGTTAAAGATCTGCTTTCCAAAATGACCTCTGCTCCAGCCTTCCACCCCCACCCCCCTCTACACACACAGTAGAAGCTTCCTGTTAGAAAGGACTCCAACCAAATACCCTGGCTGCTGAGAATTTTGAATCTGTATCCAGATTTCTAGGCTGCTGTTCGGTGCTGATTTCTTCTTATAATCACCATGGCAGCAATACTTAACTCATTCTGTTAAAAAAAGAAGCTTTTTAGACACTTTGTCTATGAAGCACTATGCCAAAAAAGAAAAAAAAAAGAAGATAATTTTTGTAATTTATTACATGACAACACAAAATTGGAAGCCTGCAATCAGTGGGAAGTAAAAGCTTTCAAAAATAAAGCTCCAAGGTGATAAGTTAAAATTGCTGGTTGTCACATCTCTCCTACTGCTTTTATCCATAACTGCTCTGTTCCTTGTATAAAAGCCTGGCTTTATTAGCATCCACTGGAGGCTTTCAGACACCATAAGCCCTTGTGGCTCCCAGGTTAATGACTGGTATTAATTACTACCAAGGTACAAATTTCCAAGGCCGCATATCAGTTGCTGTTTTATCTCAGGTGCATGTGAAAATCCGATCTCTAACTTCAGTTAATGTCACTGGCTTCAGCACTGAGCGTTACTCTAAGACAAGGCCATTTACAAGGTGCCATGAATAGCTGGATTTGTATTTGTAAAAGGAGCTTATTGCAGCAAAATGGGCTTTCATGCAGATTTCAAGGGGAAAAAGGGGGCTGCTGCTTTGGTCTAGCGTCCCCTCTGAATGCACAGTCATTCCAGATCTTGCAGAAGTGAAGGAACAAGATGGTTGATTACATATATAAAGGATAAGGAACAAAGATACAACTTCCCAGACTTCTTCCTGGCCTAGCGGTATCTATCATGCCTTGTATTTGAAATACAGCCTGACTCCATATTGCTCTTCCTGAGCCCGTCTTCAGTGCTATATTCACAGAACCACCCATTGCCAGGGAGGTCTGCGACAGCCACGGGTGCCGTCTCCCTGCTGGTAACCCAGTAGGTTGGTCCAGCCTACAGCCCATATTCCACGGTCTTTGAGGTTTGCAAACAGACACTTCCATGCTTTCTCCTCTGATGTCCCTCATGCTGAGGGACTACGCTCTGAAAATATCCACTGATATCTGCTTCACCATCACACTTCAAAACTATTTTTCTTTGTAATTCCATTTATGAGCTACCAACAGAGCACATGACAACACTGACAGCCAGTGGGCTGACACCATAACTTCCCACTGGCTAGAGCTGTCTCATTTCTGTTCTTCCCACGACAGGTAGATAACTTGTGAAACTCCTTGTCAAAAGATATGGTAGATACTAAAAATTTACAAGAGATGTCTGAAGCTCAAGAAAATACATCCACTGAGCATTGGGAAGTACATAAAGCCCACATTCAGAGAAATAAGGTCCTGAGCTAAAATCATTAAAGGCAGAGAGAGTGTTAGTGAGAAGTTTCATGTGTGGTTGTCCTGTTCTTACTGTTCCATAACCATCCACTTATGGCCATACTTTGGATTTTTTTTTTTTATCAAGACACCAGAACAAGAGATTGTCAACAGTCCCAGGAGCAAAAACTGTGATCAGAGATCTCTTAATGTCAATTTTATAAACACAGGGTGCTCTTCTGCAGTGAACAGACCCTTGGTCTAACCCACTGTGGCCATTCTAAAATGCGTATCAAAATCAGAGTATTTAAGTCTCTGTTACCCTTTTAATTGTTTTTCCTGTAGCACAACTGAACTATTACACACACACACACACAACATTAAAACAGTAGCACCCAGGGCAAAAAAAACCCCAAAACTTAAGCTTTACCCCCACATCCCAATGACAACAGAGATGCTCTGATGAGATGTGAGTTGGAGAAGGTCAGTGACATCTTCAGCCACAATCTTGTCTTGGAGAGCTGTCATTTCAATCAGAAAAGGGTGAAGCAAGCACCAGTGCATCTTTTACAAAGACTTTTGTGATGGTTTCCCTGTGACTTGTTCAGTGGCACAGTATGAGAGGCTAAAACCCACTATGGGTTTTAGGTATTTTGTCCAGTGCATTTTCTACCAGTAGAAATTTAATAGAATCATTTTCTGCCTTTGAAATACCAGATGCCATATTGATCTTTCTCTTATAAATGCTGTTATTATGGATTTTGATGCCTCCCTGTTTATAACAAGACACAGAGATTTGTTGTAGAGCATGTTTCTGTAAATGTTTTGTAAATGAGCATAATTTCGAGTGATAGAGATTGCTTTTCTTTTTTACTTAGGTTTGAGCTAGAAAAACAGTATTTACAGGAGGAAGAATTTTTGAACATTTGAACCTCAGAGAAGATTTTTATTCAATAGTTAATTTCTCCTTTACCTGCCTTCTTTTATGTGGGATTACAAAGGTAATCTGTCCATCTGAATACTAGAACAGCTACAGGGGCTAATTTTACCTGGCTATGGCCTCTTAAGGAGAAAAACAAGTCCTCATTTACTGAACACTAGTATTTCCTTTATTGTATTTTTTTTTGTAGCTTATACAAATGTATTATTTTACAAATTTCCCAAACTGACACCTTCTCCTTGCTCTATAAGCAGTATTTTCCAAGCTGGAGATGAATTCTTCCCTGGGTGGACTGACAGATGACGGCAGTAGTACCATTTTATACACAAATCCTCAAAGACTATTTAAGCTCATATTCTTCTGTTGAAGCTAATAGGAGTTGGGTGCCTGGTGGGTTTTAGCCCTGCTGCACCAACATGCTGGCAAAAACTGAAGCAGCATGGCTCACCACCAGCTCCATCACAAGGGTCAGCTCTCAGCATCGCATTCCCAGCTGGATCATACGCACCCACAATCTGCGCTGGTCGCCTCGCACGACTTCTCACACACAGACAGTCCAGACTACTGCAAACATCCCACTGAAAACTACCAGTTACTCTCACTGTCTCTCTTACATACATAGCTGTAAACCTTCTCCAGCTCTGTCCTCTTATCTGACTGACTGTAAAAAATGTACAGAGCTGCAAGTTCGTGCTGTGTCCCATCAAAACTTCTCTGCTGTCTCCTGACATCCAGCTCAATTGTATTTGCCGTCACTGGACAGCCTCTGCTCTGGAGCTCAGTTCACACTGAACTGAGCACTCTTAGCATGCTCTGATCACCATTTACTGTCTTTAAATTAATTTATAGCAAATTCACGTGAATTAAAATCTGACCACAAGCTCTAATCTAGATTTACTCAGAGATTCTTTACACAGATGACACATGCACTCTGTGTAAATGCATGATGATGATTAATCTAAGCCATTTGACTTAAATACAAAGTCCAACCAAAGTATTTTTTGTTGCTGCTGGTTTTTATTAACAGCTGGTTACAGTACTGCTAGTGACACCTGTAGCAACCAAAGACTATACTGCGGAATGATTCCCGTAAGGAATGTATAGAGACTTGTTTCCTTTGTTCTCTGTTTCTCTTTTCCTGTTTTCACTCTCACATCTATCTTTGGGAACCTTCTGTTCTGTTATCTGTTCATTTAATTCCCAGCATTGAACATAATGCCTTGAAGTGCCCAAAATTTGAGGTTTCCTACCCAAAGTGCCTGTGACCCTGGGAAATGGGGAAAGCATTAAATGATACTCAAGAAAACCAGTTCAGTGTCTTTGATCTATCTACAGCACTTTGAGAGAGTTGTCTCCAGAGTAGGTGCAAGGGTGATGTCCTTTGCCACCTCCTCACCTGCTTCCACGTGGCTGCCATGGAGGCAGGCAGTGGACGACGCGTGTGAGCAGGCTGTGAAAGCTGTGCGCTCGTGGGCTGGTCTTGCTAGGGCAGCTGCTCTGGAGGGCATTTCCTGTACCAGCGAATGTGCTTTCAGGCTCACCCCTGTACAGCAGACATGTTTAGTTTTTGGGAATATTTAAGCTTTGATGCTGCCCTTGCCAGACTCTGTAGCCACAGTCTGTGTGAATTCAGAGTAGTTAGTTACTACTTTTGCATGTCTGTGCTTCTTCTTTTGCAGCTAGCTGCAAGAATAGTCACTGAAGTATATGTAGTGCTCAACTAGTGTACTTCAATAGTCTGAACTTCAAAAAATGCCTCGTATGTTATTCCTTCCTTTAGTGAATGCTTTTCTTCTCCGAGAGGACTGGGTAACAGAACGGCATCTATGGACAGGATGGTAGCATAGTCTTTTATTTTCTTAAGAACTGGAATGGACATAGTTGTGCTTGTTCGGAGTCAGAAGGACTTTGCGTGAAAATTTCACTGAATTAAAGAGTAACCACAGACATGGAGAACACAGCAGTATGATTCTCTGGTAGCCGGTTTTGTCAGGCTGTATCTGCCTACATCCTTCACTACTAAGCAAATGCAATAGAACAGGAAGCCTGTGCTGAGCAGACAGGTACCAGATGTGTCCAGTCCAAACACTTTCTTACTGACTTTGCCCCTTCACCAACGTGGTACAGTGGGACCCATTCAAAAACAAGTACTGTAGTCAGCTGTAGTGTAGACACTGCAGTAAATGGCTGTGCCTGACTTAGTGCAGTCACAGTTACAGACTAATATGCCTAAGCAGCAACTAAGCTAGAGCTAACGTGTGGACAGAATTCTAGGTGCAATGCTTGTATAGTGTAATAATTTAGTATAATTTTGTATATTCCGTTATTTGGTATGTTCCCACACAGTTCAGCATAGCTGGCGCTAATGGAAAGCAGAGGGACAAGAAGCTGTTGTACTGAATTTGGTAGCAGGTATCTATACGGGTTTGCTATAGAGTTCCTGGCGAGTCATTGCGTAAGCAAAAATTACCAGCAGGGTGTTGTTCTTAAATGTATCGATGGGTGCATGGGTAAACACACAGCCACCGTCTGAGATGTGGCTGTACTACTGCGGTGGAAGAAGAGATTGGGAACACGTTCACAGCAGACCACCTCCGCCTTGGCGAGACGTTTCCAGCTGATACGTGTTTCACAGTCCTAATCACACTTTCCAGACTGGTGAATGAAGCACAGCTTAGAGAATGGAATAAGCTTTTTTTTAAAAAAAAAAAAATAATAATCTTGTCTTTTTCCCTTATTTGTCAATTTCTGAAAGGAAAGCAACTGCAGTCCCAAGTTTTGGAATGGATCCAGCTATCAAAGTTTAATGGTGTAGTGGCAACTAACTACTTTAATTCAGTTTGAAGTTAGAGTAATTTAGCAAGAAGGGAATGTATCGCAAAGAGCTATTCAATCCCACACATGCATTAGACAGCAAATGGACTGTACATTATTATTATATCATTTCAAATTTCTGTCAGTTGTGCTGTGGGAACAATTTTTTCATATAGAGTATTTAATTCTGGAGGCAATAGTCAGTGCTTAGTACTGGAAGGAAGTAGCAGTGGACAAAACCGCCTACAGATCGGCAAATTTAGAACGTCTTTGAATCCATCATCGGCTCCATTATTCACCATGTTTCAATTACGTACCACAGACAACACCGACAGGGGCTTAACAGTGAATATGGAAATCAGCTTCTGGGGAGGTGAAGTTTCCAGGCTGTGTTTGCACTGAGGATCCGGAGGCTGCCTGGGAGGAGCTACATGGCAAGTGGTGCGCGTGGCTGATGGCACCTGGGAGGCTCGTTTGTGTATGTTGATGCGGCAGCGTCCAGCCCGATTTTCTGGTGGCCTCTGGGCACCAACTCGAAACTTGCAGAGGATTTTTACACATGTCGGCAGATGCCTGTTCAGTCCCAGCTTTAAAATCTTATTTTCATTGCTGACTCTGCCCCACACTTTCCGTATAACGGTAGATAAGCTGGTGAGCGGCAGCACTCCCAGACATAAAATGTCTGTAATAGCTGCTTGATTCTCAAGGAAGCAATATTCAGTGGCATGTCTCCAGCCTGTGGAGATGTTTGTCTGAGGGTCACTGTATCGGTGAAGAGTACCACTAGATGAGACTTTTGTATCAGTCCATGGGTATAGCCACATGCCTTCCCTCGGTGCTATTCCATTTAATTAGTTAGGTCAGTTTTCATAATTGACTGCTTAACTCTGCTTTGTAAATTGGTACCCAGAAAGCGATGGAAAGATGGCATTAAGTGCACACGAGCAGGACGCGGGTGCTGTTAACACAAGCACCTTTCTGTGGGAGAAGGACGGCTCGAGTCACAGCTGAATAAGAAGTGGAAAAAAAAAATTATGGCCTGTCATAATGACAATGACAGTCTCCTCATGTGTCCTCACCCCACAGGAACAGGGAGGTAAAGGAGCCTGAGCCGTGTGAGCTGCAGCATATTCGTCGGAGGGTGCAGGCACACGGCAGCAGGCACATACCGGTTGCTTCCCAGCAAGGAGAGCACGGCCATGCAGAGCAAGCCCATGGGAGGACAGCACTGTGTGACAAGACAGAGCTTACATCAACAGCCTTTCTCCCAAGCTGATGCTGATCCCAGGGTGAAAGTGGCAGTTTTGTGGGACTTCTGTGGTGAGTGGAAGGGCTGGGCTGGCTTCCCCTCTCTTTTCCTTGATTTAGGAAAGAGACACTTTTTGTTTAGGAATCAATGCCTGGCTCAGTCTTGGTTTTGTCTGCAAAGATGGGCTTTCTCTGTGCTACCCAAGTCGCTGGATAATGAACTGCAGCCCCCTCACAGCATAAAGCAGCTCTGCCTAAGGAGGGAGTGCTTGCACAGGGGCGGTTTGCTAGATATTGGTGCTGGAGAATCACTAGCGCAAACATTAGCACCTTGACCCAGTGCTCCACCCTTCTGGGTGATTGATGATTGATTCATGCATTTTATGCATGCTTGCTGTACAGCTGGAAAGCAAGCAACAGATCTTTTGGCTTTCAGACTTTCTTTGGAGGTTCATGCAGAACGTGGAAAGATTCTTCAGAAACACTGTGGCCAGGGTGATTGAATCCGTCAAGCATAACACCACCAAGAGATATCATGGGGAAATTATGAACACTTTCTCAGTTCAGTGATGAGGGCTGTCAGCAGAAGCCTCAAAATAAACGCTCAATTTGTTGAGACTGTGGGCTTTTTTGGGGCCTCTTTCCAGAACTGAACATATACAATGGAAACAGTCAAGCAACCTCCAAAACTGCAAAGTCACAATGTATGAACTGATGGTAAAAAATGTGAAGGCTGACTTAATAGAAGACCAATTAAAATGCTTGAAAAATCATAATGAATACAGGAAAGAAAAAATCTTTCCCAGAAGGGAATATATCTAAATCAGCATAAAACTAGCAGTAGCCTTTAGTATTTTGTCTGGTGGTGCAACACTAGCTCAATGAAGTGTGAAGCGTGACAACCCATCCATGGCAATAGCAGACCATCTCCATACCACAGTTTGTATGCTCTAGTAGGAACAAGGCTCGGTATCTCCCAAGTTACTGTTGTACCGCAACTCTAGAGTAACCTCAGTGTTCAACAAGAGACATCGAGTATGAAGCATGAAGGGAAGCTCTTTAAAATAAAGGCCAGATGAGACACTTACCCTAAAGCTGCAAGAGCCATTGAAATAATTGCTAGCTCCTTAACCTTTCAAGAAAAAATTAGCTGAACTGTAAAAAACGAAGGATTAAAAAGTGAGGTGGGAGAGAGAGAGAGAAAACCGGAGAGAGAAAGACGTTTTAATTTGCAACCTGCTCTCTTCATCAGAATTACTTTAGGATAATCAGGCAGATGCGGATGTTTCCTGGAAGGTAATGCTTGAGTGGTAAAGGTAGAATGCAATGGTTGGATAAAACACGCTTGCAAATTTGACAGGTTACATTATCTTTTATTGACATCTGAACAGAACTGCCAGACTCTGGAGGCTTTATTTTTACATCAGCTTCTTTTTTTATGACATATGCCATCTTTAGAAATTAAACAAACTTTTTATTGCTGAGTTTTAGCAGATTATCTCAAGCAGTCTTGACTGCTTCTTGGTAAATTGTGTGATATGTGATGTGCTTCTGACTTTAACCTGCGTTTTTTTTTCTCTTTTCTTTTTTTTTTTTTCTGTAAAATCATTCGAAATAATTTATGAAATTCACTCTGTGTTATAATCTAACTTTGATCTGGGGAGACAATACCAAGGCGAAATAGAAAAAGGTGGATTATAGTTCCTACGTTAATAGACTTGCACCAAAAAAAAACCTTACACTTTATGAAATGAGAAAGATAAGAACATGAATTAATAATGCTTTAACAGTGGTGGCACAAAATCCTTGAACAGTAATGCTCCAGAACTACTCATATTGATTTAAAATCTATATTTAAGACAGTTAGGTCTAGAAGTCCCCCTTCAGCCACATCAGATATAGATTTTCAATTTAGAGGATTATTTTAAATCTCAGTCTTTAATTCAGAAAATATCATATAAAGCTTTCCATGTTTAAAAGTAAATTCCTTGCCTTTCACTCTCTCAAGTTACGCTAGTTAAAGTTTAACAGTCACCACTGGTAAATGCTTGTGCGTGACCATGTCGAAGCAGAACTACCACATGTCGCGTGGAGGCCTTGTCCCAAGTTGCATGGTTATAAGGTTTTGGAGTCTGGAATGAGGGAAATCCCACAGTGAATACAGATTAGAAGAAGATTGGGTTTATGGAGAGTTTAAGGTCACCAAGGGCCAAATTCTGCCTGAGGTGATGCGTACCTCTTGAGTACAGCAAGGGTTTGTTTTCATGCAAGGGCAGTTTGTCAAAAATGTTTTACTAATAATAAACAGAGATTGATGTTCTTAAAAATAAAGTTAGACAATTCTTTGCTTTATATTAAAGTAGCAGCAACAAGAGAATTGATTATTGCTTTCTTACATTCCAAAACAGTTCTTGAGGGCTTTGCTGGAAGTGCACACTGTTCATTCAAAGGGAAATGATTACAGCCTACAGCTACATTAATGTGCCAATCTGTAATTAGTACAGTGTCACCTTAAACACCAAATTAATTCACAGTGGTTAGGTAAATGCAACACATACTCACATTTATTTTTCTATAAAATGACTGAAATTTTAGTGTGCCCCAGCAAGATTGTCCTCTCCAAAGAATAAGGTGAAATGGCATGGAACAGATGTGAAATTTATTTAGAAGAACAAAAGGGTATTTGTCACAAACTCAAAAATTACAATAAAGGATAGGGGCTGGGAAAGAAATTGATTCCAACAGTGGCAAGAAATGCCTACCTTAACTAATAGTAGTAATGGGCAGAGAAGGCATTATCCAGATCCAAAGTTGGAGTGCACCCTCAGCAAGTTCGCCGATGACACCAAGCTGTGTGGTGCCGTCAACACGCTGGAAGGGAGGGATGCCATCCAGAGGGACCTTGACAGGCTGGAGAGGTGGGCCCGTACCAACCTCATGAAGTTTAACCAGGCCAAATGCAAGGTCCTACATCTGGGTCGTGGCAATCCCAGGCATAAATACAGACTGGGTGGTGATTGGATCGAGAGCAGCCCTGAGGAGAAGGACTTGGGAGTACTGGTGGACGAGAAGCTCAATATGAGCCGGCAATGTGCTCTTGCGGCCCAGAAGGCCAACCGCGTCCTGGGCTGCATCAAGAGGAGCGTGGCCAGCAGGTCGAGGGAGGTGATTCTCCCCCTCTACTCTGCCCTCGTGAGACCTCACTTGGAGTACTGCGTCCAGTTCTGGAGTCCCCAACATAAGAAGGACATGGACCAGTTGGAGAGGGTCCAGAGGAGGGCCACGAAGATGATAAGAGGGCTGGAGCACCTTTCCTATGAGGACAGGCTGAAAGAGTTGGGGCTGTTCAGCCTGGAGAAGAGACGGCTCCGGGGTGACCTTATAGGGGTCTTCCAGTACCTCAAGGGGGCCTACAGGAAAGATGGGGAGAGGCTGTTCAGGAGGGCCAGTTATGATAGGACAAGGGGTAATGGTTTTAAAATAGAGGGAGGTAGGTTCAGGTTGGATATTAGGAAAAAATTTTTTACTATGAGAGTGGTAGAACACTGGAACAGGTTGCCCAGAGAGGTGGTGGATGCCCCATCCCTGGAGACGTTCAAGGCCAGGTTGGACAAGGCCCTGAGCAACCTGATCTAGTTGGAGATATCCCTGTTCCTTGCAGGGGGGTTGGACTAGATGACCTTTGAAGGTCCCTTCCAGCCCTAACCATTCTATGATTCTATGATTCTATAAAGTTTACAGTGCCTGTTTACATTCAGTTGCTTGAAGATGAGGACAGATCACCCTGACTCGAGTTCAAATTCGCATTCTGTGGCTTCGGTGTTCCTGTGATGTGTTTCTGGAACTGGAAAATAAGCCCCTTCCCATTTTGGGTCCAGCCACACCACCAAATTTTAGAAGTGAGTTTGGTGGTGGAAGTCAGAATTCCTCTCGGATCTCCAGTTTAGAGGTTAGATTTGATGGCTGGGTCTGGAACGGCAACTCCTCACCCCCAGGAAGGACCCCCTGGACACCACTGTAGTCATATGAGCACAGTATATCTGTTCTTGCTCCTTATGCACACCATACAGGTATCGACTGTCTGGCTAATGGCAACGCCACTGATTGTCCTCGAACGGCTCACTGTGAAGATTAGGCTCGCCAGCTCAGCTGAGAGGCCAGATTTCAATGATCATTCCCTCCAGCTTTGCCGTACCGGCATCCCACTCATGTCAGGGGAGAGGGGAGTGAAACACCACACGAGAGCAAATCTCTCCCTCACCCTCCATCCCATCAGTATTCATCATGACACAAAGTTTATAGCCGTGGAGTGAAAGATGATTGTACTGTCGGACTAGGGAAATGAATCTTGAGGAATGAGTAGATTTCCCATTTATCCATAAATCGACTCATCCCTGTTGGCAGTATAAAACAGGTAAAAGGATGCGTTGTATAGAGCAGGTTGCAGTGCTAATACATCCTGCTTCCTATTTGAGACGTCTCATGGAGCAAATGATGAGATTGTTCCAGAGAGGCTTGTGAACTCAGAGTAACTTCTCTTGGAAATGCCTTCAGTGAATGAAAACGAGGAGACACAAAAGAAGGAAATATAGACTAATTAAGCAGAATCTTCTCTAACTCAAATGATTTTCATGCCTTTTCCACAGGGCATCAGCAAATCTTTAAGGACGCAATTTCAGCTCTAACCTTGAATTTCCTTGCTGTAATAGGGATGGAGTGAATCTTTTAGCTTCATCTGAACATAATTTTTCTGTAAAAAGCAGATTAATTCTGGATCCCAAGTTTCTAGTACTCTGTGTTTTGATTTCCTTTCAGTGCCTATATAGACACAGTTTAGGGAATTGGTAAGACAGATGGAGCTTGGCATGATTTTTTTTTCACACTGAATGTAAAAATGGTTGGGTTTTTTGTACTATGCAGCTGAGAGAAGAAAGGCAGGTGGCTGGAAATAACTAATTTCGAAATAAACTATATCATTCATTGCAAAAATCTCAGAAATACACACACACAACAAGACTTAGGGGTTCTTCAAGTTGCAGCCCAATGGCTGAAAACTGTTGTTGCATTCATCATTAGACAACCTTAAGAGCCATATTAGTGTCAAAAATACTGATGGTATTCCTTTTGATACACTCCTATGGAAAGATCTTTGAATTCATAGCTTTGTCCTTTGCCTAATCTGAGCTGTGACTGGTTGAACTGTACTTTACTCCATGCGAGATAAGTCTGGAAATGAACAAAGCTGATAGCTGTGAGTTTTATTTGAAGTAGATAGGAAAGCTTGAAAAAAAAAATTAAAAATCTTTTGAA
This sequence comes from Tauraco erythrolophus, assembly GCF_009769465.1. Classification (NCBI taxonomy): domain Eukaryota; kingdom Metazoa; phylum Chordata; class Aves; order Musophagiformes; family Musophagidae; genus Tauraco; species Tauraco erythrolophus. The sequence continues at coordinate 30,452,323 of NC_141467.1, forward strand.
CAGAAGTTCGACATTTTAAAGCAAACAGCTTATGTAATTTACTAAATTCTATTCATGTGAGTACTTATCATCAGAGTGCCTGAACAGGCATTCAGTGGGTCACCTTCATAAAAATAGCAGCTAAGTACACTTCATTTCCTCTCCCGCTTCTTCGAGTTTGTTTGGAGAAGCAAAAGTGCCAAAAGAAGTAGCGACAGCATAAAAGTGATGTGTAGAGAGTCAGGGACAAAAAAAGCAATAAATCTGCCAAAGATATTTTGAACAGAGATAGCAATAATCTTGTCTTGTATACCTGGCTCCAAATTGCTGATCTTTATTGTAATGCACAGCAATGTACTGTACTGGATTGACATTTATAAAAAAAAACAAAAGTCTTTTCAAGCTCTGCCTCTCAAAGCATTTCAGTTGGGAATGAATTGTAAGTCCACAAGGAAAAGAACACACACAAGTAAATACTGCGCTCATAAGAAATTCAACAACAACTCTGAATATTTTCCTTAGCATTAATTTATGACTTGAGTTGAGCAAGCAGTAAGAAACCATGCTGTCCTGTGAATATCCACTTGGATTCCTAAGTGAATTTCAATTTAACTCTTTGAACGATTTCTAGGGGTTGTTTTCTCTGGATATTTGGCATGGAGCTTTATTAGCAGAAACTATTCTCAACAGTGCCCATTTTAAATTCAGAAGTTTGAATGTGTACCAAAAGTGATTTCTTGAGCTGTGTATCCACAGTGTCAGTTGGTTAATTAGACAGCTAACCTCATCAGGAATATGTTTTACATGGCTTATATAATTAAGAAATGCAGTGTGATTTGCAAATGTTCACAACGCCTTATGAGTGATCTGCAGACCTGGAATTATTAATTATGAAGGCATTCATAAATAATTCTGCATAACAAATTTGGGAATGTTGTGATCCGTGTAAGGGCAATTTGCAAACAAGAAACAAAAGGAGAAATTTGTTTATACATGATTAGTTGCTAATTATTTGCTTAGTTTTATCTACCGTTGGAAGAATAGGTGCTGGCAAAGTTGCCAAAGAAATGCTTTCACGTCTTCAAGTTCTGGAGATCATGCTGGAAAGGCAGTCGGGCTAATTCAGACTACTCTGAGCTGGCGTGTCTTTGCCGAGATCAGCTGAATGGCAGCTTTTAACTCCGGGTCTGAGCTGGACCTTTCTGTCCTGAGCTGGCAGCTACTTGGGTCGTTTTTCCATTTGCAATGTTGACAGTAGCCATAGCACACAGTGTTATCTGCGTGCTGTCCAGGAGCACCTGATTTCCATTCTTCTCCGCTTCTCTTTCACAGATTGACACATAGGTTGAATTCAAAAGTGCAGGAAAAGAGCTCTGCCTGACAAAGGATCCTGCACTCCAGAGGGTTTGCTCTAAACTATTGTGAGACCTCCGGCTACAACACAGGACATGGGAGCTTTTCTGAACCCTCGTGTCTTGTGTTGCAGCCAGAGGGGCACATCTTTTCAGCCGAGTCTGAGACAAGTCGAAGAAACAAACATGAAAGAGGTGTAAAGAGAGAGTGAGAGACGGGTACGGGCTTGGGACTTCACTGAACATCTGAGAGAAGCAGACTCTTGAAAGCCTTTGAAGCTTTCTCCTAGATCCAGAGGAGATGTCAGATTTCTTCCTGTTCTTGAATGCAGATTGAAAGATCTGAATCAGGTAGTAAAAGTTACGGTGCTTACAATGCCACTGGCATTGGTCTTTTGTTTCTTTCTAGAAATTTGACTAGAATCACTGAATTAAACACTAAACTGTTTGCAAGTATCTCATGATCTGCCCTTTTGAAACTCAGCGGTTTTCTTTCTGTACTTCAGCAGTTGTAGGTGTGAGCGTTCAGTAGAAATAGCATTAAGTAGCCTCACATGTTTTGAGCGGACAACATGCCTATGATTAGCCTTAAATTTTTTTGTTTCTCACTGAGATAAATTTTTCACTTCTTCAGCAGCTGACTTCAGGGTGAGCCTGAGCTTGAGTAGGAGCTGCAACACGATTTCTTTGTTTGGGCTTAACTTTGCTGCTTGTTTAAAACATTACGTGCCAGTATGTCCCACCTAATCAAGTATTAAAGTATACTCAACTGAAATCTTGCTTTTTAATGCTTCATTAGACTGGATACATTGAGATATAATGTTTTAAATATCTACATTAAAAAAATGTGTATGCGACTGAAATACCCAGAAGAGGAATCTGGATTTGTATTTTGAGTTGTTAAAATAACCTGGTTGACTAAAAATGCTCTCGTTCCAATCCTTCCATTACGACATCTTGCAGGAAGGTACAAAGACATGTCTCCTTATGTGGCAATAAACACAGTTAAATTTTGGGGTAAGATGGGAATAATTTAGACTATGTTTCCAGACTGTCTATGATCACTCAGACTTTCCCTCATTCTGTATTCATTGATTTCAGTGGCAATACATACAAAACAAAGCTCTGCTCAAGGGATTAAGAATAGCAGGAGCCGATCCTTGGATGATCACAAGGCATATTTTTTTGAAGATTCCTTTACCTGATAAGTATTGTAGTTTTGTAGTCAGTTTTAGATTGCTATTTCCCATGGGAAAAATAAAAAGACAGTTATAAGGAAGGTAAATAAATATTCTCACCTTCACTTCTCTGATCAGGCTCAGTGTTTCCAGTACAGTTTGTGTAGCTATCATTTAAATGAGGGAGAGTGCTTTCATTCAGAAAGTGTCCTTCTGGGTCAGTACTCCTGGCTTAGCTTTCAATGCCATTTACAGGATTCAGTTTGTCCTCTTGATCTTTGGTGCAAGTCAGTGGAAAGAATTAGCAAAATAACCCATGGGAGACAGATGGTCCAGTGCCATCCATTGCCCCGTTAATTCCCATTGGGTTGAAAAACCCAGTTGTATCATTTCTGTGCGTGCATATCTCCGCCTCCAGCATCTCTTTCAATCCCAGAAGCATAAAAACTGATAATTTAAAAATTCTTGCTAGAGAAGCTCCCTCTCTTAGTATTCTCAAATACAAGTCATGTTCAGACATTTTCTGAGGCAAAAGGGAGTGAGAAAAACTTTCCAGTCCTTGGAGGAAGACCTTGGAGGAGACAACACTTCAGTAGAAAACAGGGACCTGTGCACTTGGATAGAAGAGCAGAGGTCTGGGTATAAATCTCTGCAGTTGCACTAGTTTACTCCAGCCTGAGCATTTTAACTAGTGATTTTCGCCCTTCTAAAGTATCCTAAATAGACTAGCAAAAATTCCAAGAGCTTTCTAAAACAGTCAAATTGAAGGAGATACTTTGGTTTTTTTTTCAGGGATCTTTATTCAATTTTTTTGCTTCTTACTGCATACGTTGTTTTGCATTAGAAATACAAAGCAAATGATTCCACAAAAAAATATGTCTATACTGCAGAAGAGGGGTATTATTGCGCTCTGGAATCTACCAGCTAAACTGTACCAGTTGAGAAGATTTTAGCAAGTAGTTAGCCATCAGACTGTAGCCAAACCTCTAGTTTAAAGAAAAAAAAAACCAACCAGCAGTTAAATATAGTTTAATTCTTTTTCCAGGAAGTATTGTTATTATAAACTGTAATTAGTGGTTTTAACTCAGCAATATTTCATTTCTCTTAAAGGAGAAAAAGGTTCCTAGCTGAGCGTCTTTGTTAGAGCTGTCAGTGTCTACATTCATAAAAGGAAAAGAGCTGTGATCGAAAACGGGTAATTTCTTGGCAGTTTAGATGCACACCCCACCAATCGAGAAAGCCAAGGCCTCCTAATGATATTAAAATAACGGAAAATGGAATTTTGTCAAACATCAGAGAACCTATTTGCTCAAGTGAGAAGTTTATTTGTTGGCGGTGGCTGAATTCTTAATTACAGTAGCTGTGCTAAATATCACTACTGGCGCTTGAGATATATTTAGATTCAGCTCCCTCTGTCTCAGAAAACACAGCAATTAAAATGCAGCACTGTAACATAACGTAACTGATAATAGGTATAGGGCTGAGGAAGGTTTGAGATGTTGCCAAATCCGCTATGGAAACCATAGATGAAGCACAAAAATGGGGTGAGCTTTTTCTTCCTGTGCTAGTCAGAGCCCTTACTCCACTCCATCAGTGCAACATGCAGCGATACAGGGATTTTCAAGGGAATCTGAAGGAGTTCGTTGCCTTTGACTCTAATAATCGTTACAGCATTAGTCTTACTGTCTGTAATTTATCTGCTTCACAAGATTTGCTTCAAATAATGAACCAAAGCTTAGCCCTGAGCAGACCTAAAGTATTCCTTTAAAAGCCTCTTTACTCTCTCATCTCCTTTCACTTGAGGCATGCACATCCTTTGGGTCTTGAACCAGGGTGTGCGGTTCCCACCTGATCTGGCTTATGGTACAAATCAGCACAAGTCGACGGGATCATCCTAGCTCTCCCCATAGGGACTCTGATTTCATCTTGTATTCCCAGATGGTGATAGAGGAGGAGACTGATTGTGGGACACAAAATTTAAAGTTTATCCCAATCTTGCCCGAACCTTGTGTGATTTCATCTTTTCTCTGCTTCCTCATTCTCTTCCTCCCCTTTCGCTGGGCACCCTCAGCCCCCTCTGATTTAATAAGCGCGCAAGTTGTTGAGCCCTGTTAAGGTTCAGACCCTCAGACAGTCCCAGCAGAGAGCACATAGCAGAGTGCAAGCTCTAGTACATAATTCTTGACTATATTTTTAACACTGTCATACCACGTGCAGGAAATCAGGCACATTACATCTTGAAGGACGAAGTGGGAAGGTGTTGTCTGCTTGGCATGTACAGTTTTGACTTTGCTGGAGAAAACCTGCATTGCAACATGTATGGAAAAAGCCACCACTCTGACAGGCTCTGAACTTTCCAGAAGTTGCATTAACTGTGAAAAGGAGATGTAATAAAGAAGTATCCTTTTCCTCAGTTAAACTCTATTTATCCTTTGAAAGTCCCACGCAGTTCACTGAAAGTTTCTTCATCCCTCTTCAGAACATAAACTTATTGATTGTCAGAGCTCCACACTGACCGGATGAGGAACTGACTTAGCCTGTTTATCCATAAAACAGTGGCAGTAATCAGTTACTTTAGCCAGGGAATTGCTTGGAAAGCAAAGAGGCTGTTCCTACTTGCAGGCTGATTCAGCCTGTGATCGCTATGTAGAGCATGCGAACAACAGTGGCAATTCACTCAAGACACAAAAAAATTCTTATCTGCCATTTACAGTGCCATTCTTTGACACTCCTTTCTTTCAATATGTTTTTTTAAATTGAATTATCATATGTATGGTGTACATGTCTTTGTTTCACTGAGAATTTAATTGACAAAACCCTCATTTTCGACTGAAAAAGACAGCTTTGCTGGAAGCATAATAATCCATGCACCATTAAGCTTGGTTGTAGTAAAAAAGGAACAGTACAAATGTCACTTTCTAGCTCAGGTCAGCTTCCTGAGTGGATCACAGGTGGTGTTTGTTCACTTTACTGACTAAAATAAATCTTATTTCTCTTGGCTGCGAGAACAATGCAGTTAATTGAGACTGAGGTGGGCTTCAGGCTGCGTCGCATATATTTAGCGGAGAGTAATTTAGTACTTTAATGAAGAACGTTTATCAGTAGTCACGATGCAGGGGAAACATCCATTTAGAGCCTCGGGTGAACTTCCAGTAGTCAGAAAAGAGGGTGTCCATGTAAAGCAGGCTGAGCCAAGAGGTATGGTGGCCACGGTCCTCCTGGCGCTCCTGGAACTGGGCGAGCTGGGCAAGGAGGGCCGGTTGGTTGGAGGACATCCCTTCTCCCTGAGGGAGATGGAAGGGAGCAAGGCAAGATCTGGCAGAGCAATCCCGTAACTCTGACACAGAGTGAACTCCAAATCCCAGTGGGAGTGACAGGGTGAGTCAGATCCAGGCCCGTGGCAGCAAGAAAGGGGGGAGGAGGAGGAGGTTTCTTCCCTCGTCACACTGGCCCACAGAGCGAGCTGTCCATGGGAGGACATTTTTCAAAGTCATGTACCTTTCTGAAAGGCGAAGCGGCTGCCACGCAGTGCCACTGGCCGACATGCTGGCGCCGCTGAAGCGTTGTCGGTCTTTGTGTGGGCAGTGCCATACCCTTCCAGAGTCACTGGGTGCCCTCTCCTTGGCTGTGGGCTCCTGTCTGGCCCCACAGCACTTCCCACGCTTTTCTCCTGTTTCTGCTCTCCAAAGATGAGGCGGAGGCAGCAGCAGCAGAGAGATCGGTGGCATTTCCTACACGGTGCCATTGGTACATCTTTTCCTCACCATCACTGTGCCAGAGAAGAGCTCTGAGATGTACAGGGCTAGAGGGGATCTGCAGGACACACAGCGCAGCTGGAGCAGGAGGGAAGCGTGCCGGGATTAGGGCATCCACAGCATGGGAGAGGGAAAAGGCCCTCAACACAGGTCGTACTGCTCTGAGGGGACTGGGAGGGAGCGGGGAAGAGTCAGGGGCTGAGGGAGGGAGAGAAGAAGAGGAGGGGACCAGACCCATCGCCTCCAGGACTGCATCGCCTCCTCCTCCAAGAGTGTTTGCAGTTGGTACTTGTACTGAGCTACTATTCCAGTATCGACTTTATGGTTGTTCGGAATGCCGTTGACCCTCAACATTTGACACAGAAATGCAAAACCACAATCTCTGCTTTAATTAGAGAAGGAGAATGGGACTGTTTTGAATTCTGAAGCCCTGACAGTCACAAAGGCTTTGGAAAAGAGAGTGGTGCAGAAAAGGAGAGAAAATCAGTGCACATGCAGGTTTGTGCGGGTGTACTCTCCAGATCACGAACTGAGGAAAGAAGGGATGCAAACATTTGGGAGCTGATGCTATAGATGCCTGATACCCTCATGTTCGTCCAGAGCAACTCCATTGACTGCTGCTGAGCCATGGGGCTTCCTGTTAAGAGTAATGGGTCACGAAACTTTGCCACCAGTCTTTGCTGCATGAGCCATTTCAATTTTTCAGAAGAGTTGCAAACCTGAAAGCTGAACTTGAATGTCACTCACAAAAGCTGTCCCCTTTACCTCTTCCTCCTGCGAGGGCGTATTGCACCGGGTTACTCAGGCAGCACTGCGGCTCGGCGTTCTCCGTTTGAACTCGATGATAAACACTGCAAAAGGCAAACACGTTTCCTTCCACTCTGCTAGCAGGGGAAAAGCAAGGAGTAGAAAAGGAACTGAGATGAAAGACACAACTCTAGGTGGAATGCATCCACCAGGTAATGAACAAACAATACTCCAAATAGATGGAAAATACATTCAATGCTGGGGCAGGGCAGGGCAGGCTTCCCTGTTCCTCCCACACATAGCATGCGGTTACAACGAGGGCTGTCACAGGCGTCCTGAAGAAACATCAAATCCATCTGGCAGGAGGCTTCAAACTTTCCATGGCGTCAACCTCCCTGGAATGACTCCATTGTACGTACTGGGGTGGCACCAGGCAGGGAGCCGCAGGGTTCCTGTGGCAGCTCTCCAGCTTGCACGCCTGCTGGGATTGAGCCGAGTATCTGCCAAGCACCAGCTCCCTGCAGCGTGCCGCCCTGCAAAGTAGCAGATTTCAAGGTCCAGCTGGTGGTAGCAATGTCCTCCCTACGTGCTCCCTGCCCGCAGCGACTGCAGAAGCCCCCGTGTGCGGGGGACCGTGGCTCAGCCACCCTGCAGCCTGCGTCCCTCTTCTTCCGCTGGTGCAAGGGAGAGGAGAGAGGGGAAAGGAGGAGGAATTGGTTATCGCTGCCAGCAGGTTGTCAGCACCCAAAAGGCTGCTTGTAAAGGGCTGCCCTTCTGTGCAGGTGCCTCTTTCCTCTCTGAGGAGCGGGAATCACGCAGGCGCTGAGGAAACTGGGTTGACTGGAGCAGCTCCCTTTGAAGGGTTTGTGAGAAATTTAAGCGTCAAGTGTCTCTGCCTCCAAAGCCATCTTCTCCAGGCTTTTTTACTTGTGGATCACCCCTCTCCCCAGAAAGCATATGAGTTCATGTGAAAGAAATTAACACTAATGTAGCCATTGCTGATCTAATCTCTTCCTTTTGCTTGATTTTGTCAATTTTGTAAAAGGAAAAACAAAATTCTCTTTCTTCTTGGGCCTTGCATAGGCTTTGTCCATAGCAGGAGGCCAGTTCTGAGGAAGCGCCTGGAGCGTGCCAGATCTTTTGTTCTTTATTCAGTGATGGACTCCAATATAACCAAGTTAATCAGCCAAAACATTTTAACACCCAGTCATGTGTACACTGCTGCACAGGCTAGGTAATATAGTAAGGGCTAAGAAAGGGCTTGCAAACTATTTAAAGGGAGAGTCGAGAATTCTTGCTATGTGCTGCCTCCTTCTCTGCAGCAGATCCATCCACACATATTATAAGAAGAGCTGAATCACTGCAATATAAATAGACTCGCTACGTATTTTTTCTTTCTGAAAATAATTTCAAACTGAACATGCCTACTCTATTCACTTTGAATTACTGCTCCTAAGAAAAGAGAAGAAGATGACATTTTCTAACTCTTTCTACTCTCCCTATTAGTAGTCTGACTGTTAAAAGCCTTGACTGTTAGCCTTTGGGATGCAAACCTGCTCCCATTCAAGTCAATGTGAGTTTTATCATTGACTAATTGGAAGTGAGATTGAGCCATTGGGCAATCGAGTGGCTTTGTGTAGAGTTTGAAAAAAAAAATAACAAAGGAGACTGAGGCAAAACGTAGTGCCAGTTTTTTTCATCACAGTAAGAAACTAGCTTTGCCCAGCCTGCCTGTAGTCATGCTAAAAGGAAAGCCTAGGCTGAAAGGAAGCACTCATAATATTATAGCTTAATTAGTTTATGGGAGAAAAATGCTGAGGGGAAGAGGAGCTCCCATGGTTAAATATTTTACCATCGCAACACTGACTAATGTTGTCTGCTCAACACTAAGTTAGCCGGAGTCCTTGCCCTGTTCCTCTGCAGCTGCCGAGGTTTCTGTGCTCCCTCCTCAAGCCCCAGTTTTGGTTTAATGACAGTCATGCTGGTTGCTTCCAAAAGCACAGAAAACATTTCTGTGTATCTAATTTGCCCATTATTAACATTATCCTCAATCTTTTAAGTAGCTGATTATTAAGCAAAGAAATAGCAATGAAGCAAAGAAAGAACATGATAGGGAGATTTACTGTGTGGGAGGCAGAGATAAAATTAGATTTCTTTAAGCTATGTAGTACAGTTATTAGGAAGTTAGGCTAATTTTTCAAGGAACTGTCACTTAAATAACCTCATCTTATTATTCATGCTGAGGTATTTACTACAGAAATTCTTTCCCCCAGGTCATCGTTTTTTTCCAGTAGCAGAAGTTGAGAACTCAACAATTGTTTGTATACCCAAATAATGCAATGGCATGTTATGGTAATGCAAATAGTAGATTATTAAAGGACATGATTTAAAAACACTCTGCTGGTTCTAGTGGCATTTGTTTGTTTGGCCTCATTTAGTATTTTCTCTATCTCTCCAAATCCACAGTCTCTCAGTAGAGACAGCAGTAAATTTTTCCCGCTTTGATTTGTTCTTAATGCTGTTTCTCATTACCAGCTGCCTTTTCTAAAGGTGTTGAGTAGCCGCAGCTTCAAACCCACTGACTGCTAATAGCACCCAGTATCTCTACCACCACAGAGCTCCAAAGAGTACTAATCACTTTGACTTTTAGGCTAAACTATGGGATCTTAGGAGCAGGTGTAGTTCTCAACACAGAGTACATTTTCCAAGCCATGAACTGGGAGGTAGTTTCAAACCGTTTGTGGATTTGGCAGTCCCACACTGCTTGGCAAAGATTTCCGCTTATGGTCCTTTCAACAATGTGTCTCCAGCTCTACTTCTCTCTTTTGTTTTGCTTTACAGGACTGCCCCAGCATCTACTTCCCAGCTCCAGTTTGCTGACACACCACCCTGGGCGTTCCTCCTGGCCTTTCCAGTGAACCAGGAGAGCTCTGCATAAACCTATGCAACCCTTTATCGCAGAGTCAACCTCTCAAGCCTCAAGGGGACTCTAATTCTTCTAAAAATGAGGAACCTGATGGACAACAGCAGGATATTGTTTGTATACCAGAAGACATAATAAAGGAATCAAGGAGTGAAAAAAAGCATCTACTTTTATAACGCTTCCATTATTTTCAGTCTTGCCATAATCTCTTGCTGCTGGTGGTTTGCCAATAAAAGAGATCCTTCCTATTTTAGAGGGGACACTTTTTAGTCATTGCCCTCTGCTGTGTAGTTGGCCGAGTGTGACCTCACATGCCAAGTGCTCAAGGTTTGGAAAAACAGTCAGTGCACCATATAGAGCCGTGCTAGCTGCGTCAGGCTGTGCACAGCATGCGTCATTTAATTGAGCATACGAAAGCAAGAGAAATTGAAATGAGCATCATCTGAAGTCCCTCAAAAATTGTTAAGATTTGACAGCCTCCTTAAAGTTGCAAATCCATGTGTGTCCGAGACGTCTCCAGGTTAGGCAGCGAAGAGACACTCTCACTTCCATGGAGTATTGGGCACCCATCTCCTGCATCAGAGCGCGCGTAGCTGTTCCTCTAAAAGTTTTGGGAGATTGGGGCTGCCACAGATTTCATTTTTTCAAGAGGAATGCTTGCTTCTTCAAAATGAAGCAGATACGAGCATGAAGGTGAGCAAAACGTGTCCTTAAAACATGGACTCTGTTCTAGTAGGGGAAAGGGAAGATCCTAAACAACTACTGAGACTATTACCTCCAGAACAGCAGCATATGGGAAAAATCAGCCTTTAAAGCAATCACTTTGATTCATGAAAATAGGTTAAAAAGATGCTGAGGAAGCTCTGAGGTAAGATGGAAAAAGATGAATATGACTGGTTGAGGCTGGGGTAGGAGGTGGTGCATTTTGAAAATGCTGAGAATAGGACAAGATAAAAATAGGGTTATTGGGAGATGTATTTGTCTCTGAAACTTCAGAGACTACAGAGTAATTAAGTATCACCAAGGAACTTATTTTCAAGACAGGTACAGAACTGACAGAGAGCTCACGCAGACAGGACAGTGTGCTAGTGGTGTACATACAGCTCTTCTCATCTCTTCCGCTAACCCCTCGCAGCCACTCTAGGTCCACATGCTTCCTCCCATCCTTCCTCTCTTTGTACCTCTCCTTCTGTCATTTCTTTCTCTCTCTCTCTCTGTCTTTCTTCAAATAGGGAGAATGCGCACACTTTTTAGCAGCACTGATAGGAAAGGAAAGAGAGGTTGAATCTGCCTGGTAAATTTGCATGCCGAATTCACAATACCATCAGGCTCCTCTCATTTTCAGAAGCATCTGTCCTTAAAAACACTTGCAACAGAAATGACGTTGCGAACAAGACAAGTGTCCCCAGTGAGTGAATGAAGCTTTTCAGAATTAAGTTTTGTTCAGTAATACACGTCAGCATTCAGTCAATTGTTTTCTTAACCCAATTATGGCATTGCGCTTCTTGTAACAACAAATACTACCTTCGTTTTGTTCTTGTATGGGAAAAGGAAAGTGGGGGCAGGGAATTATAACTTGGAAGGGTGAGGGCAGGCAGGAAGAGTGTACCTGGGACATGGAATCAAGGCAGGATGTCTCAAAAACCTCTTTCCGATTTGTTTTTCTCTCTCTTGGTCACCTGCTTTGGCTACTTTAGGTTCCTTTTGCTGCAGTGCATGTGACTGTCGGATGGCAGGACAAACTCCCTTCTCCATCCTGTAAGAGCAGGAGACATTTGCCCCCAGTCTCCAGTGCTCACATGAGTGCATCCCTGCACCGAGGTCCATGTTGCATCGTCACCAACGTGTCGATGGAGCACAGGCCCACTGTGACATGGCTTTCTCGCTGTGTGCAGGTGACACGAGCCATGTTTGCACAGAGGGTTCACAGTTGCATTACAACTGCTAACGCCTGCTAATGGGTGTGAGATCTCTTTTTTTAGTAAGGGGAAAACAGGACCCTGAAATGGATTGGAAGCGATCCTTATTATTGCACTGCCCTGGCACCCTTGGGGCCTGCCAGCTGTGGGGATGGGGATGGCTGTGTTTTTTCTTCAGTCATCCGCAGCCCTGAGAGCCTTGGGTGCCCACTCTGAACATGCAGTACGCGGTTTGGGGCTTAGCAAACACCCGTTCGTGTTTCAGGCGACTGTGCATCTCCTGTCTCATTCTCCTCCTTCATCTGGCTTTCACAGTCCCCCGAGTGCTGTGAGGGTTTTTCCCTTGCCCCAGATTTTCCTTTGTGCCCCTACACAAGTCCCCAAAGGCCAGACGTTCAAAACTTCGGGCTTAACTGTTCCGCCTTTGTCCCAACCCCCTGTGAAATGCGATTAGCACATATTTGCCTAGCCGAGAGGCACATTGTGAGGCCTAATGAATGGCTCCACAGTACCTGGTATGATATAAAAGGGCTAGAAGAGCCTGATAAGGAGGTGAGCTTTACTTAATTAAGTTAACCTTCAGATTAATTGAGCTGCTTTCTAAAAAATGCAGTGTGAGAGCACACAACTCCTGCAGGGCTCTAGTCTCGTTTTCTGGGGCTGCGCTCATTAGATAGAGCCAAACACAGTATCCTTCGGTGGGTATGTACATTGCTGGCAGAGCGAGCTGATCCTCCCTGCTTATTTATGCTTTACAAAGTGTAAATTTCAGAAATAAACAGTTGATCTACTCTGCATGCAGCGAAACTTTGCCCAAGGCTGGGCTGGTGACATTTTTTTTCCTGTGTGTCTGCTTGCTCCTTTGGATCATGCCCACACGCTGCTATTTCAGTGCCTAACCTAGCAATTACCCAGCTACACATATGTGCAGCAAGTGCACTGAACACGGCTGCCTCCCCAGTGAGTTCAAGGAAACTCAGGTGTCTCTTTCTCTGCTTTTATTGAATTGACCCTTTGCACATTATCCTGTAATTCTTTTTCTTCAGGATTGAACTATAGCAATTTATAGCTATACAGGTATATCCTTTAAAACCCCTCTTTCCTCCCTTGACAGACTGCAATTCTCTTTTTTTTTTTTTAATGACTAATTAACCAGGAGCTTTGTGGATAAGCTGCTGGCTTTAGTGCTTCACTTCAGGGCCCCTTCCCGTTCAAGTGTAAAAGACAGAGAGGTCGCAATAGCAGTGCTCAGCATAAATCCTGCCCCCCACCCGGAAATCTGTCACCCACCTCTTTAGCTCTTGACATGAAAAAAGGAAGGAAAGAAGCAATATGTGGGAGAATCTCATGCAGTGTGTTGTCTGGCAGTCTGATGTGCTAATGTTTCTTTCACTGGGAAACAGCTGAAAAGAGAAAGGGCTTGCTGACTCGCTTTTCTTGCCATCCACGGTCAAGCAGAAGGAGCTACGGAGTGGGAAACTACAGCTGGCACAGCCAGTAAGCCAAGCCATGCAGAAGCAGTGATAACTTCTCTGTCCATGTACAGATGAAACTCAGTCAGCAGAAAGTTCTCAGAAGATGCTGAGTACCACCCTGGGTGGAAGAAGACAGAGGACAAGCAGTGTCACCCGGTGGAGCTGGAGCAGAGGAGAAGGGAGCCCACAGTGATGGGGGGGTGCGACGTGGGGCCCACAAAGACTCTCAGTGCAAGACCAAGAGTGCTTCCTCCAAGAATGGAGGATTGCGACAAAAAGGGCTCCAATCTAGTCTCTATTAACTGTGTCTGATGGGAAATTTTTCAATACCGCATAGCAGCGTCTCTTGGAGGGATTTCTTTTGCCTTCATGGGGTGAAACAGGTGAAACGAGACAGCACAATTCTAGACAGTGGTACCTGGTGTCATCAGGAGCTGCTTCACACATAGTGGGGTTTCAAATATTTAAACCTCTGATTAACCATTAGTTTTAACGTTAGTTGAACTGCTGTGTTATTTCCAAGGACTGATGAAGACTTACCTCAGAGTTGATTTGAGGTTTGTAATGCTACCTGTGGCTTTGGGTGATCTATCTAATCTCAGAAAATATAACAGTCTTAAAAAAAGCGGATGTAAGTAGAAAAAGCATATGTAAAATGGAAAAGTAAGTGCTTTACCTTTAAAGGAAAGCCCTGTAGTCTAAACTAGCATACGACTACTTTATGTACGTGTATCTTCACGAATTTCTTCCAGCTTATATTCAATGTGCTTGTAAGATATATTTCAGGGGAAAGAAAACATGTAAGCAAGGAAATAAACTTAAGCCATTTCTTATTTGTTGCCTTTGATCACTTCAGCTAGGAGGAAGAGTCCGTAGAAAGAAGTTTTTTTCTCTTGCTCTCTGGGGCAGAGAGTACCAGAAATATTCGCAGTGACACGGATGACACTACACACCCTGGGGTTTGGCTCAGACAAGTGACATATCCAGAAAAACTGCATTTTCTTACTGGAGAGGAAAAAAATCCAGCATTAAAAAGTCTCAATTAATGCATTCCATAGTGGTAGAAAGGTATTTTTGTATGGGAGACCACTGACATGTTTCCTTACAGACAATATACATCACTGTAAGCCACCCTGCCTGTTTTACTCTGTGTGTCTGTGTATACAGCCACTTCCTACTCTAATTTAATTTCAAGAAGCTGAACTTCCATAGAGAGACTTATTATGGGTGTGATGATTTCAGACTTTAAAAGAGAGCCGCAGGTGATTCTAAAAGATGAGATAAACTTTCAAATACATGAAATGTCTCATCAGATGAAAGATTAAGATAAGCTTGATTTTATCCGGATTTTCTGCAAATGCCCAAATTAGCTTTCACACTGTCTGGAGAGCTGTGGAGGCCTGGGGTTTGGTTTGTGAATCTGAAGGCTGGAGCTGGTTATCGCCTGGTGCCTGAATGGGAAACTGGATGTGTTGGTTTTTTTTTTTTTTACTTTAGATACAGCCGGATTTCTCTAGAAATATGCTCTTGTTCCATTCGGAAATTTTGTCCAGACACAGTTTGGAGACTTTGGCTGTTTGTCAGGATCTTCTGAGCACTGAACAAAGCTTGCCAGGGGGACAACGCTTCACCTCGCCGTGCTTCACAGCTGGGGTGCGGGTCTGTGGCTGGGTGTTTTGCTTCACGTGTGCCCACGCAGCAGGCTGCGAGCCCTGGCTTAACCTCCGCTCGGAAAGTATCTCTTGAAGCCACATTAGCTGGGACTGGACCCTGTTTCCCACTGCCTCTTCAAATGTATGGATGGCTGTGAATGCCTATGTAGGAAATATCTGTGCTCCCCGCACAAAGAGAAACTGTCCGTTCCCATTTCTAGGCAAGATTAAGTGACAGCGTCACACGCAACTACAAAAGGAAAGTATCCAGGAGGGAGTATGTGGTCTGTTGCTTCCATCTCAGTTCTCTTCTGCTAAATTAAAGCTATTTCCAAAAAAAACAGGCTACCAGCAACTTAAAGGGGCAGCTCCAAAGAAAACCTGATCCTCCACTTGCTACTGCTTGCCATTCAGTGGTAAAGTTTGTGATATTTCGTTTTTTCCCCAAAGCCCCAGTTCTTTGAGCCACACAGCTTGGTGAAAATTATTTTCTCCAATGTTAATTTCTAGAAAAAAAGCCTGAAGACGTGACCAGAGTCCTCCTTCCACAATGAGAAGTGAAAAGAAAAAAGGTCAAACTTCCTGTTTTTAAGCAGTCTCTAGATATTTAAGTTCATTTTGAGCTTTCTGAGATCTAGCATGTGAGTTTTTTAAAGTATGGCAATAACAACACTGTATTAGAATTATGCAGCACAGTACAACTGTGCTCAGGGCTTCCTACCACCATCACTACCTCTTTCTCTTGCTAAGACCATCAAATCCTTTCTGCTTCTTCATCTCCTTCTTCCTGGGGTTACTGTATCTCCCAGCTCCCTCCTTCTTTGCCTCTCCCAGACTTTCCTTCCTCCTCACCACCTCCCTGTGCTTCTCCCAGTCATTGCAAGCACCCAGTGAGGACCAGGAGGGCTTTAGTCCCTTGGTCACCTTCTCGTGTCCCCTTCATCGGAGTGGCACTTTCTCACCCCAGGCTCTTGGTGGCTTTCAGGCATGTAGAAGACAGCATGATAACCCAGCTGTTGCTGATTCCTTCAAGTCAAACACAAATCTGACAGAGGGCAGTTTTGGTGCTGAGAGTCCTGGGTTTCCCTGGCACATCCAGAGCAGCTGGGGCTTGCCATCACAGTGGATGCAGCCACAGCGAGAGGTAACTAAGAGTCACGACTCCTAGAATTGACCCTTTCAAGGTGAAGACCTTATGTGACCTACCTTAGCAAGGAGGAAGATACAAGAGAAACAGGTGATGGTGGCAGTTGTATAAAAGGAACAGAAATGGAGAGGGAGAAAAAGATTGGATTTCAGACCTAATGATTTTAGAGTTTTACAATTTAGGCTTTGTTTTTTATTCAGTTGAAGTTCAGTATACGTTCAGGCTGTGATTGCTGCCCATGGAAGGGAACACAAGTGAGGCAGCTGCACAGGGAAACTTCTGTCCATGGTGGCCGGTCTCTCCAGGCTGCCCTGACACTCAGTGGAAAAAGCTAAACTCTTCTGCAGGGCAATTCAAAGCAGAAAATCAACTCCATGTTCTCCTTTTTCCGTCCAAGGCCAAAGATCCTCTTTCTGAATAATGCCCTCCCTGCTTTTCTTAACACAATGCTTTGTTGGATTGAATGGGGCTCAGCATGTGAGTTGACCTGGACAACGGTTGGCGAACGTGTATAAAAACTACACCTGTGAGGAACAATTGGAAAGAGTGCTGTCACACAGCTCCACAGGCTGCCTTGGCTCTGAGAAGTGGAGGATTGGCAGTAAAGAGCAATGGCTTTATTTGTACACCAGTTTCAGGTGTAAACAACAACCGCTTTATGCAAAACCTTTTGTCCATAAAGCTCTTGTCTATGGAGCCATTTAGCAATCACCAAACCCCGTTCAGGTGCAAATGGTGTTTTTTATTCTGAAGAGATACTTATATGTATATATATTTCCTTTTGATAGCTTACTGTCGCTACCAGCAGCTACCACCAATATCTGCTTGAAAGAACTCTTCTTGCCTATTTCTCTCCCGTGCTATACATGTTCCCAATCCTACAGAATTTCCTTGTAACAGTGGGCAGCATTGGCTTGTGGCACTGGACTAACTGTGAGTCGAGTGTGAAAACGTGCCTGTACACAGTCACAGCAGTCACACATACCATCAGGTGCAGCTGTAAAGGAAAATTAGGTCTGTGTGTCATCATCACAGGAGAGCTTCTGCTCATACCCAGGTGTAACTCCCAGAGGTTGCTGAGGCAAGGTGCTGATCATCTTCAGTTCCCAGGAGCTCCTATGGCTGATGAGGCTGAGAGGCTTCATCAGAAGTTTTACCCTTGTCGTAACCTGCTCCTGCCCCCTCAAACTTCTCTATGCAACTTTTGCACATCACTGTGAGCCAAAGTCAACAGCGCCAAAGGGATACTCACTGGATGTGCAAGCACTGTAGGGCTTCTTATGCAGGGCAGGAGAGCTTGCATTTCCTTTAAGTGTGCAAAAAATGCCACCCCCACCAAGGCCCATTAAGGTCTTCCTATCTCCAGCTGATGCTAAATCTACTGTTTACAATGCTTGTGATCCTCTCAAAAATACAGCTTACCTCCTGGGTAGTTTCTATAAGTATCCGGGACTCACCAGAGATCATCCTATCTCACCAGCAGCACAAAGCCCCTGAAGCATAGATGCTGAGTTGCTTGCAGATATACCTCAGAGCAAAACATCCAGGGCTTCCAGAAGCCCTGGAAGATTCTCAACTTCTGCAGAGATATTCCCATACTTACAGGCATTTCCAAGGGATACCAAAGCCAGGCACAGGCTATGCAAATGAAGGCAACTCAGCTGAGTGCTGGGAGCCCTGCGTTGAGCTACCAATTCAGAGAGTTGAGTTTAGCTTACTTTGGGGAAGGATCTGAACACATCTCCAGAGCAAGACATCCCACCCACCAGCCTATTTGAGAATCTCCAAATCACATTTATTCACACTGTCTTCCTTTGAGCACATGAGGAAAAGCTTGCCAGGGTGTTTCTACTGTTCCGGAGAGTGAGGTGATTATCTGATCAACTTCTCTTTCTGACTGTCCCAGAGAAGACAGGGGACGGATCTGAGGTCATTTAGCTCTGGGTAGCAAGTTTTTGAGAACCCTTCCCCATGCTACCTTGCTCTTCCTTGAGTTAGGGGTCTGACCTGGAGCTTTGCATTCCCGTATATGGTTGATGGCCTCTGCGTGGAGTGGAGCCCTGGCCAGACAGCATTGGCAGGGACTCATTCAGTAAACCCCCGCAGTGAGAGGTTATTATCCGCTTTCTCCCCCGTCTGCTTTGTCCCCCTGGCCCTGCCTTTCAAGCCATTTGCTATTACCAGGCTGCTCTTGTCCCTGAAGCAAAACCAGCCTGATGCATCTGAATATCTCCCAGGACAAGGTGGCTTCTTGTAAACCACAGCATTTAAACTATGGTGTAAGCGCCGATGTGGGTGAGGATTGGGTGCCCCCATTATCTTTTGTAGGTTCTGTGAAGGTGAAGGTAACCACTACCTGGGGTTGGATGGAGGAAAGTAACATCTTACGTGATCATAGCCTTAAGCTAAGTGAATAGGAGGCAAAGCCCTACATATCTCTGCGGTTTAAGCTTAAAGTGCTTTATAGGCTCCTGGGAAACAAATTCCATGATGCTGTTGGCAAGTGTTATAGGTAAAATTTAAGTTCTGTTAATGAGGCATCTAATGCACAGAGAGTGTGATCTTCCCTTCTGTTGTATGATGTACCATCAACAATGCAAAATGTCCCCAGACCGGAATGGCAATGTCTTGTCTGCACCTCTGGGGATGACACAGAGAGCAGGACACCCAGTGCTGGATAAGGGAGGCCAGAGAGATGCAGAGCTCCAGGAATCACACAAAGTCCTAGTGATTTGATTTGGCACAGGATGCGTTCAGGAGTGATCCGCCTGGGGCCGTGGCGCAGTCCGTGCATCTCTGGAGCCCATGACCTGACCTCAGGTCTCTGGCTCCTGCTTCTTTCTGCATTTGGATGGGGCTCTGCTTCCCTTGGCACAAACAAGGGAGCTCAACAGCCTCCATCTTTCTGTTTCCCTAAGAACAAAAAAAGTTAATGCTAGAAATGCTCTTTTTTGAAACATTTGTAATTGGCAGCTCCTGCCGAGTATTAGCAGGCCAGTAAAATCTCTCTACATAAATTGTGTTGTAATTAGCGTGATTTGTTTAATGTCACCTTGTCTGGTTGTCTGAGAAACTGTCTCAAAATGTAAAAACACCACGTTTTCAGTTGAGGCAGTGGAGCCTGACTGCTTCAAGACATTTTTATTTCTCTCTATCATTTTACAACGGCCTTTTCAAATCACTCAGGGTAGTGAACTCAAGCCAAGTTAATCAAGAATTCCCAGATGAGGAAAATTCCAACCATAATACGTAGAACAACAAGCATCAAAATTTTCTTAATAAAAGTAATACACTAAGGATAATTAATGGATATTGCATTCAGCACACAGAACAACACAGTAAAAACATCCTGATACCCCAAAAATACTTGGTACATGTGCAAACAAGACATTTTAGGGAGAAGCAACAAAAAGGGTGGCAGGAGAAAGTATTTTGCTTGCTGGAAAGGGCAACTAGGGCTGACCAACCTCCTTGGTGTCCCCCAGCTCCTGCATTGACCTCCCTGAGCTGCACAGCCAGGTCTGAAAGGCAAACACGAGTGAGCAGTGGCAATTTTCTCACCAGGTGACAACAAGGAGAGCAACAGGAAAGCAGTCGTGGGGCACTGGTAAGACCCGAGTGCACCCAGGGAGCAGCACTGTGGCTTCCCAGTGGACTCCAATACATTAAAAAAGCCCCAGCTTGAATGTGATCCCGTTATTGTCCATCAGTGCACAGAAAAAGCTCATGACAGGCACAGTGGGAGGAAAACCGGTCAGGTCTTACGTGCACTCGAGTGTTGCAACCTGATAAAATTACTCTTATCTTGCCCACTCCATGAACACCATCAGCAATCAGAGAAACAGAAAGAGAAAAAAAAAGATCAGGGAGCCCTTTTGAGCATGAAAAATGTTTTGGGGTGAGAAAGGTGCAGAAGGAGCACTGAATGGCCAGCTCTGCACCGGCATTTTTCAACTTCCATCTTTCCTCCAAGTGTTCTACTTTTATTTCAACTAATTGAATGAATGTCTTAAAATTCACAACACAAACCGAATTTGATTAAATCTAACTTGGTTCATATGATAAAGCACTGCAGCTAGAATGCAGCTAGAAAAATACATTATGCTAGGACAAATAAGTATGGTTAACTTCAATAAGAGCAGAGGTAAATTGCTTTTCATGTGAGATGTGCAATTTTACCTCAGTACAGCTTTAATCAAAGTAAAATATTATAGAGTAAGGGGAAAAAAAAACCCCAACTCTCACAATGTAACATTTTGTCTACTGACCACTCAGTAAAACTTCAAGTTTAAATTGCTAAATAAAGCCAAGGCTGTACATAAGCTTTCCTCAGTTAGTATGTAAACAATGAAGTTCAGGCAATATCTGGCCATGAACTAATTTATATTTATCACAGACCAAAAATCGCAGCTTGTCAATGTGAAAGCAAGCTGTCCATCAGAAGTTTGTCTGCCACCAAAACTTTCACTGGAAGAGGAAGAATGGAACTAAATACAGGTATTTAAATGGCATTTGCATTCACACTTATGGCAAGGTTTTCACAGCCAAATGAAAAAGAATGTAAATTAAGCATAGCTAGTAAATGGGATAGAAAGTATTAATCTTGCATTTGAGGGGAAGAAATCTTGCTTGTTGCTCTTCAGTGGTCTGTAGTTGATGTGATGTGTGTCAACACTGGGTGCTTCAAGTTCCTGCTCATAGCACACTGCAACCTACCTTTGATTTGAGGGGAGTCTGCTCTTTTTTGGAGGACCAATGTTGGCATGCTGCTGCTGTTCCCTGCTTTGCCTATATGGGTGCCTGCTTGTGGTAGAGTGGGGTCACCTGCAGCTCCTTTCTCAGAAGATCATAGCTGGAGTTGTCCCACCATTTAGGTCATGGCAAGCTGGAGGATGATGGAGTAGCTCTGACACACTGCAGCTCAGCCCAGGTCCTGGGAAAAAACTTGATTGATCTTTGACTGCATCTGCCACTTCCCTGTGCCCAGGATGGGAAGACACTTACAAGGCAGCTTCCCACAGAGCCTCAGAAGGGTTTCACTCTCCCGTATTTCTGCGTGCTGCAGGAGTGTACTGCCCAGCACATCGTCACTGCTCCCAAGGGGACACCTGACTGTATTAAAAGTGGATGACACACAAGTTACATGCCTCCTTGTTCACTGCAAGACTGGGAAAGAGTCCTCCAGCTCCAGCACACCCTTTGAAGGTTTCCTCCTTTAGCTTGCCAGCTGGGCACCACAACCAGCCAGTGTAACTGTAGAAGAGGAAATAGCACTGGAGGATAGGAGTCATCAAACCTTTTCCTGGTAAATCAGCAAGCTGCAGCCTTCCCAGACCATAATAAAAAGCCCTATACATCAGAGGTGTCTGCCGCCCTTACCACCATGGTCAGGGTAGCCCCTCTGGCCCCCAGACCCGACTCCAACTGTGAGAGGTCATGGGACATGTATTTCAGCCACCAGTTAGGAGAGGATCTGTGTGGCCACATCGGGGATGATGTAGCAACCCGGAGGAGAGCCACCAGAAATGCCTTGAGAACATGAGTAAGGTAATTCTCTACTACACTGTGTCACCTGGAGTAAGAATAAACTAAAGCAAATGTGTAAAGCCTGGAGTTTAGTGAAATATTTAGTAGAAGCAGAGATAAGAGTTCATTAGATGGTAGGCAGTCTGGACAGTTTAGTACTGAGGACGACATACAACCATTTCTCAGAAGACAGAAGGGGTTTGTTGTCTCACTATTCGGCACACTTTTAACTGATTCTACAGCCAAAAACATCTTAGCCCAGATTTTGTGAGAATTTTAGCTACTTGGAGGCAAAAAAAGGAGGGACACGACACCCTCCTGTCTCTACAAGTATGAAACTGTTTTGCACGGAAACTAATTCTGGCATGATGGAAAAGTGATGTGTGCTCTCAGACATCCTCTCATTCAACACAGAGCTCAAGGTGATGCCACAACCCACCTGAGAAGATAGGAGAGCACCGAGGGGAAACATAGCCGATTTCTGCTTCAGAATAGCCTCTGTCCCTCCTTTGGGATGGACCTATCACTGCTTCATATGACCACATGCCTCCTGATTTCACAGGGAGCCCTGGATCAAGTTCCCAGGAGGGAAATGTTGTGTAGGGGTTCATGGGTGGTGAAGGCTGAGAGCCAGCTTGTTTTCTCTGCCTTCCTTCTCCTCTTCCTTGTGGCCTCATCCCGAGCACATTGTGAAGCACAGCCCCTGCCTCCCTCTGCCAGAAGCCCGGTAGACAGGGGATGCAAGAGCTACAGGAAAAGCAGGGGCTTGTGGTGCTCCCTGGACACAGGCTGAGCACATCCAACTGACCATGGCCCCTTGGACATGATCTCCGCTATCTTTACCTGGCTAGTACCTTATCTTCAGGCAGGAATGCCACCCACACCGAGGGAAGCTTGGACCGATGCTTCAACATCCCACCTTGTTTCTGCTGTTTTTGGAGACTGTCTAAGGGAGCGAAGCACATGCCTCTGGCTCCAGTTGAAATTCAGCAAATCTCACTAGTCTTCAGAAAGTGTCTTCATGCCTGTAGGGTAGTTTTTAATCCACCACATCCAATGACCCAGATACTTCTCATGTCACGACCAGGAGGTCTTGAGCGCAGAGGTGGATGTTCCCTTCCATGTAGCACCTCCTCCGCCTTCCTTCAGCAAAGGGTCTACTATCTCTGTCTCTTGAGAATCCATCAAGGCTTTCTGCTCCATGTTTTCAGCTGTGATTTTATTCACATCCTTTCTATTAGATCCACAAAGTCAGTTTTTCTCTTTCCAGCCTCTCAGTTTTATTAGTGCACGAGCGTGTTGGTTGCACCGAGCCTCGCAAGCGGTGGGATTTAACTGCGGGGATTTCACTCAGCCAGATCAGAATTTACCTCTTCTTGACTACACACATATCAGTGCCTCAAAATGCAATACTTCATGTAATTTTGATTCTGTCAGTAAAGGTTGCACTGAAAATCTCATCTGGGCTTGTTAATGATATATTGAGTTAAAATACTCGTTTTAGAGAAGGCTAGGAAAGCAAAGCAAGAAAACCTCAAAATCTCCCAATGAAAGCCAGTCCTATCAAGAGAGAATGAGCAATTTGGGGAATAGAAGTATTTTCAGTCCAAGGGAGATACATATCGTGTGTTTCAATGAGACCAAAATATTTCTGGATTGTGTAGTCTTAATAATTCAGTTTTTAATAGGTGTAGTTAGTGCCACAGTCTGAAATCACAACTGATCACTCACCTCAAGCTGTCTATAATCACATCTTTGCTGCAGCCCCCAAACGGTTTAAGCTATGCCAGCTGTAAAACAACTTAGAAAATTTCCCCAGTGCAGGCAGTCTTGAAGAAGAAAAGACTCTATTGCAATTCATGTAAGTGAAAAACACATGACATTAAGGTGCTCCCTGGAGCCATAGCTAAATGAATAATGGAGAAACAATGTCAGTGACCACCCCCCACCTTCAACTCCGGCACAAGAGAAAAACACTAGTGGTCGAAGGTTTTGTTCAGCCTGGTGTGAAACTTCCCACCAGGATGAGTCCCAGGCAGAAAGAGGTATCTGCCACTGCTTTATATGCGGATTACTTTCCCCATGACCACTCACTCCCCTGTAAATTTTATCTGCTCTGTGGATTTACACACTGAAAATATGCAATCGGGAAGGAATATAAACTCTCATTTTGTGGTATCACTGGCTCACATATTGCAGCTCAGCAGTCATGGACAGCATCCAGCATTAAACGCTCAAAGGGAGCTGCCGTATTTATGGCTCTCTAGCCTCACAAGAGCAAGAAAGGCTGGCGAATAGTGATTGAAGCACAGCTGAATGAAATGCCTAATATAAAGATGGCAAAAATCAAGTATTTTTGGAGTCTGAATTCCTAAAGAAATGAGGTTTATGCAATCCTGCTTCTCTCAGCGAGGATGCATGTGTGTCAGCTTGCTCCTTCCACAAACCCCACTCCAGAGTTTGATCCCGCTGACCTGCTGCCAATGACTGTTGACAGGGGAGTCTGCAGTTTTGGAGGCAATTCAGTTTGTCCATGCTGGATAGAAACAGATGCTTGTGCCTCATGGGTGGAAAGGCTAATAGACTCACCTGTTATTAGGTATCAGACTATGAAGAGAGGGCAGAGGTTTTTAAAAAACACACCCACTTGTTCTGCAGCCCACAGAAGTTCCCCTCCATGGCTTAAACTGGCTATTGCCAGGCTGAAAAAAAACCAAACCTCCATGTCTATTTCAAATGCATTTGTCAGCTTCTTCAGAAAAAACATTTCTGATGTGCAGGTTACCTGGGAAGAGGTGGCTCCAGTCGCAGAGTCTGATTCTGTCACCCACCAGTTCCTCTGAATCTATTGGCAGGTGCAGATAGATGTGGGATGGGAGCTTTGCTGAGGGCATTATGCCTTGCGTGGGGGGATATCCTCTTCTCTGAGCAGATGACACAGGCAATTTCTTGTGAATTACACCAGCACACACAATGTGAAGTGGGTGCTTGACTCCAAAATATCTCTTCTTTAACTTGTGTTGATGAAATTCAGGCAGAGAAAGTGTACATTGACATATCTGCAAGGTGGACAAGTAGCATTGGAAGGTTTTCCAAGCTGTTCTCTGCCACGTAGTGAATGATGTTTCCATTTCACAGACCCACAGCTGGCAAAATTAGGTTTTGGGAGTGGGGAAAGGTTTTCAAATAGCTACTGTGAAAGAACTGTTCTGCAAGATCTATAATTTTATACATACGCAAGAAGATCCCCAAATATGCTGATTTCCACAGTAGGCAAAGAAATACATTATAATGAATGCAATGACATCAAAGACAGTCAATTACCTGTGTTTGTAACTAATGTGACCATGGTGCAGCAGTGATAAGCGGATATTCACTGCTTCTTACTGCAAACGATAGCAGTGCTCAGGTTTTCGCATCCATGTTCGTAACATAATAAGAGGGGACAATTTTCAAAACAGTGGCTAATATCAAATGCCTCCATCCAAAGAAGGCTGTGATGTCTGATGTTCAGAGGTGAAAAAGCACCAGCAGCTTTCATTTCATCACTTTGAAAATCAGATCACTTGCTTGGGGGCTGCTGTGATTGATAATGTCAGTGCTTGCCTCAGAAATGTCTGTGCTCACACCTCTGTGAAGAATATCCAGAACAGTAGTCCAGGACTAGGAAAAAGGTTTTGGCCTACAGTGCATCTGAACAAAGTGGAGCTCACACCGTGGCACTGATTATTTCAGGTGTGTAGAATTGAAGAAAGTCCTCTCTCTTCACTCAAAAACCCTCCCAAACAGTAAAAACTTTTTACTTGATTGTAGCCACTAAAATGAGATTAAATGTTTAACCAATGTGTAAACTGAGATCCCTTTGACTCTGAAGAGAGCCTGAAGCAATGATTCAAAACTACGTGAACTTTCAACTTCAGCTCACTCAGGGCTGTGGGCTCTTCAGTTGTGAAGCTATTTTTTCAAGTTTTTGGTGTGGTTTTTTTTTTTTTTTTTTTGCTACAGGGTTCGTTATTTTGCAGAGGATGGGTCTTTCTGCCCTGCAGGGATCTATATATCACTGCTGACTCTCTGCATCTTCTCCACATGGAAGAAGTAATTGGATTGTACTTTCTGCACATGACCAAGACAGCAGGAAAACTCAGAGCCATAGGCCAGAGAACTAAGCTGTCTAGAGGGTAAGGAAGCATCTGACGCCTAAGAAAACTAAATATCTGAGTTTAACCACAAGATCTTTCCTTTCTTTCCATGGAGTAGCTGAGACATGCTGAACTGCACTCAGCAGACTGCACTGGAACTTGGGAAGGTCCGTGAAACTTTCACGGAGAAGTGAAAAACATAACCACCCAAATAATCCCTGCCAGAAACCAGCCCAGGGGCATTAAATATCCATGAATACATGAAACAGTAAGCCATGCTATGGAATGTTAATAGCTAGGGACATTTCTTAAAATTACAATACAGAGGCATTACTGCAAAGTGTAGTGGTGCTTTCACAATGTTGAGGCCTCTGTGTGCTACCACGTAGCTGGGGTATATGATTATGCAGGAGCAACTGCAATCCTTCAGCCCAGATAAAAGAAGAAAGATGCGGTGATTTCATACATTTCCAGGTAGGGTTGTATTTATTATTATGCCATTACAAGATGTCATGTTGTATCCTTAAGTGTTGTGCTGTTTCTTTATTCCTAAAAATCACAATCCTGATTATCATGTTCCTTGGAGCAATTTGGGGAAAGTGAAGAGATCGCCAAGACTTTATACTGTAAGTCTTCAAGAGTTTAGTAGGTTTATTTTTTTCCTTCAAATGAATGCCTGTTTGTCATTATGAGCCCTCCGCTTCTTGTTCCCCTCCTCCTCCTCCTTAGATCCGAGCTTAAAAAAAGAAACTATTTGGAGCTTGATGTGTTACTTGTAGCTATGTTAGAGAAACTGTACTATTCTAGGAGCACTCAGGCTTCTCCAAACAGCTCTTTCAGCTGTAGCATCACGCACGGTTTTCATCTCAGCCGTAAGAACTTTCATGGGTCTCCTACCAAGCCCCAGCAGCCAAAACGCAAGTGCTGGCTGATCTTCTGCAAGGCCTAAGGAATGTTATGTATATGTGTATGTTCGTGTGTGCATAAGTGTGTGCACGTGGGTGTATGCAAACACACTGATTTATTTGCATGAAGGAGAGGTTTAATGGTCAGCTTCAAAACCCCCCCCAACCCCATTGCAGCAGATTCCCCCCGCTGGCCTGGTTTGGAGCAGCGGCTGCTTGCTCTCATGCACCGCACCGAGATGGATTCGCAGACCTGAACGGAGCACGGCCAAGAGGCCTAACAACTGCGTGCGTTGCTTTGCTCTGGACAAGCATCATCTCCCTCCCTGCAGTGGAGGCAGAGGAGGGTGGTACGTGCCCGTAGGAAGGTCTGTGCCTCGGGAGAGCCCCTGCCGATGCCGTGCCACGTTAGGCTGGTGTGAGGACTGCTCTGCACAAGGGAGGGACTGTGCTGCACCAGAGCAGCTCCCCGAAACCTGCCCTCAGCAGCAGTGGCAGAGTTTCTCACGCAGGCTGATTTGTGTGTCTCTCCTCAGTAAATATTTGTATCATCAGCCTTGACTGGAATAAAAGCACTGACACATGGGGAAAACTGCCTGCTATTATTTTTCCACTTACAAAGAACACAAATCTGCATGATGAGCCAAATTCTCCTATTGAAAAGATTATTTGTTACATGAAATAGCTAGAGCAGCAGAAAGAAGCCGTTCCTGGAATTTACGAGGAGAAAGATTGTTCTTTACAGAAGCGAAACACCTCCATTGTCCCACTCCATGTATTAACGTTCACGGTAAAAGATGGCAGCTGCAAAAATGTGGGGGAGTACAATCAAATCAGTATTTCTTAAACAGTTTTGGAGTGTGCAGGCTGATATTTTTGAATAATAATGAAGAACATATGATATTCTGAGTTGTCAGAATTTCTGAGGGGGCAGATTCAAAGGTATGCATCGCTTAATGCCTCCCAAACGCCAGCTCAATGGAAGATGAACAAACAGGACAATTCAGAGTGTTATACTTACAAGTTGGATGAGTTATATTTTGGTTTCTTTTTTTTTTATTTTTTAAGCAAATCCATAGTTTAAACACTGCTGTGATGGGAAACTAAAATTACACAATACCATACACAGATCTCCTACAGACAGTATGAGTTGGTGCATATGTGCACACGTGTATCTGTGTTGTAGCTTAAAACATAACATCACCCCAAGTGAAAAAAGTTTAGGGACCTTCTCTGAGAGAAAGTCATCACCTCACAAAGAGAGTCTGTGGTAATGAACATCAACGTGGTCAGAAATAACATTTAAACCTTTACCAGCAAGATATGGCACATCAAAGAAGTCAAATTGATCTTCCTGCCTTCCATCCCAAACATCACTGCTCCAAGACCAGTATCCCTTTCTTTGTGCTGACAGCTACATGGTGTTTCTTGTCCCCATCAGGGTACCCTGCATGCCATCTTTGTGACCACCCTCTCTCTCCACGCGTCTGAGCTACAGTTGAAGGTTTGGATTAATGGGAGCAGGACTTGGCATGGGCGGTGATGTTGCGAAATACAATGAAACTAAAGAAACACGGACCTTTAGCTTGTGAGCAGCCACAGACCCTGGGATTTCAGTACGCAGTACGGCTGAGGCTAAACTTGGTATCATAACAAAGCGTGGATCTAAATAAAAACTGCCTTAAACTCCCAGGAGATTTGCTTCCTCTATGCGATGACAGTTGTTGGAGAGTAGCTCTCCTACAGAAACAACCACACCAAATATAGTGTGCTGGAGTAAATGCAAGAGGCAACACTGGAGGAAAACTAAAAATGTTTTGCTTGCACTCGGAATGCAACCCTATTTCTGCAAGAGGCGTGGATGCCATATCTGAAGGTATTTTTCCCTCTAGCTCTGTGATTCTCTCAATTATTGACACAACACAGCCTTTTTCAGAAGCTCCAGGTCATTCTTGAGGCCATGCTTTGGGTTGGGAGACTCCTTCATGCACTAGCCCCGGAGAAGCCGGGAAGTGATTTTCTCTCCCAGATGCCTGCCAACTGCTTTGAAGGGAAGTCACCAGGAGACCCTGTTTGTGTCACCTTTTCTACTGGTCTGCTATTGATCAGTTGCGTAGCTAGTCTTGATTTAACCATGTACTCATGCAGACAGCAAGATGCAACTAGGAGAGGAAGCCGCAGAACACCATAATACAGACATTTGCCCACTTTACTGCAATGGTGTATTTTCTGGCAACTTCTCTGGCAGCTACTGTGACCTGCAGGAACTTTGCACGCATGTACAAGCTGCAGGACCTGGAAGACAGCAAAGCGGCGACCTTGCCTGGAAGCCTACATACACCAAAGAGAAAGGCAAAGCTCCCGCTGTCCTCACAAGGCCTGAATTTTCACCTGCGGGTTTCAAAGCACAGCATGCAGCGGCAGTTGCAAGGGAACTTCTAGGAAGATTCATTCCTTGGCCTTTTTATTCCACACAAGCTTCCTCCTCTGTATCTTCTTTTTTGATGTTTTTTTATGTTGTTGTGTTTGGAGCCATTTGGACTTCAGCGTGCAAAGCAGAACTCAGCAAACGCCTTTGTATGTAAGTACAAAACCCCAGCTAGAAGTGGTTTTGACTGAAGCTGGGCCAACTTTCACCTGCCCCAATCCATAACCTTTTCAGCTACCCTGAGGAGCGACCTGATGGGAAAATGCTGCAACTGGCCGAGGCCGGTGCAGCTTCTTGGCAAACTGGATGAAAACACAGCCACACTGATAGATGCTGCTGCTGGGCTGCAAGGGGGATAAGATGTCCAAGTGCTTTTGTGTCCCCAGAAAGGAAGTGTTTCCACACTGCAAAATGTAGGTCTCGCTTGCTGTGGGGCAGGGACAGAAACTACCGCCCTGGTGAGCGATACCTTCCCAAATGACCCTTGTTGTAACATACCCCTATGGGTGCCAGTGGGAGTTTCGCCTAAAGAAAAGATGGACTTTGGACTGCTGCAAAACAAGAGATGTCCTAGTGGAGTCTGCACGCCTCCGAGTGATGGCTGGGCAGCTTGTGCTGCCTGTGGCCACCAGCCCTGCGGAGCTCGCCTGGTGCTTAAAAAGTAATCAACAGTGTAGGCTATAAGCCTTCACCACTTCATTTTAAAATTTAAGCAATTTTCTGAGCAACGGGAGCACATTTGCGCTGGGAAACCGTAGAGCACTTAGCATCTTTTTTGATTTCAGTGCTAGAAAAAAGAAGGGGAACAAAGCACCAGGAAATACTGTTTCTTGGCTGAACTCTTGTAAACCAAGCTTTGGTCCAAAGTGGTTTTTTTTCGTGACTCAGTGGTAAATTTCTGAACAAAGAGCTTTAAGATATAGAGGCCATACTGTAAGAAGCATTTAACTCTAGCTGTGCTGGAGGTGGTTTTGCAAGCTCTGGCATCTCTTCTTTCCTTCTCACAGCAGTGCTTGTAAATGGATTGAAACCTTCCTTGGGGATTTCTGTAATAAAGTGGGTAAAAATTTAAGTGCTTTGTAATCTCTATGGGAAGACTTAGTATCAGGTAGAGTAGATAATTTGAATTACTTGGAATGATGATGCTTTTGAAAGCTTTACTTCATTCTTGTGAAAACTGGTTTGTAGCAAAATTATCTTCCAAAAGCTTCTTTGCATGCTCCCCTAACGAACTTCTGATTTACATGTAGTTTGTAGATATGACTTCTCTCTCCTAATGCAGTTTTCTTCCACTTATTCAAGGCAGATTTGTTTTAGGGGGAAATATTATGTAGTGTGGATAGCCACTGTGGAGGAATTATTGCAAATATCTCATTTGTAACGCTTTTGTTCTTCCCCTCAGAAACCCCTCATCTCATTCTTCCATGGAGGAGAGGATATTGTGTTTGACTTATTACAAAGCCTAAAGCATTCTTAAGATTGACTTCCACTAATCACTAAACTATGCCTTCTCATTTCAGAACTGCTGTGACTCTTCAACACGGGGAAAGTGCTTCGTACTGAAAAATCTGTTTCTCTTCTAATTTTTTTTTCTCGAAGGTTAGGTCTAGGCCTGCTTGCCTCCCTCATCAGCATGCCCATTAATGCCATCAAGTCTAAGGACACGAGGAGGATGAGGCCTCCAGTACCTGACAGCGAAAGCATGGTAGTGCAATGCTCGAAACCAAAAGTAACCAGACTTCAGACAAAGGACGAGTAGGGAAGCTGCTGAGGTCTCCACACAGGTGCCTGACACCGACCCCACCAAGGCAGAGGTGAAAATATCTCACCATTCAGCCTCTTCTCCTAATCCTTGAGGGTGCAGCTTCCATCATGACACATCTCATCTTTGCCTCTCCAAGTAAGACTGGGATATCAGTATGAGAGTTGGGCCATTTTTGTCATCTTTTGACATACAGTAACTTTGCTATTTTTATAATTTTGATTTTTTTTTGGTCATGACAGGCACTGTCCTCAAATATCTATGATACAATTTATTTACGTAGTGTTTTCAGGTTGCATGGGACTATGGGCTGGAATTAGTAGTTTATTAAAGGATAGTGCTGCAGAAAGGAATGTCAGATACTGAGCTGTGGTTTAGAAAACTGACCACTAATCTAATGTTTTCCAACAAGCTACTCTGAGTTACCAGATGGAATAAAAGTTGTCTCAAAAAAAAAAGTGAAATAAACTCATGCTTCAAGGCATATACAACTTTGTAAAAGGTTGAGATAGAAATAATATCCCCTTCTGACACATTACTTTATAATTACAGAATATGGCACTGCTTGCTTCTTTCTCTGAGGGGTCTGTGCTGGCGCTTTCAGATGCTAGGTTAGTAATTTTTAAAATTTATAGATCTTTCAACTTCTTTCAGTGGAAATACAGGTTTTCAAGGACATTTTACACAGGTCAATTGCTATGTAGAGACCAAGAACTTCATTTCCTCAATCACATTTCATGACTGCATTAGAGATAGTCCACAGATGCCCAGGGACCGATGAACCGCATGATGAAAACTACAAGACAACTCAGACCAGGAATCAGATTCTGTCTGACAGTTTTCTAACACCTGATGTCTTTAAATGAAGGATGGATTTTTTTTTTTTTTTTTTTTTTTCAGAAGACATGCTTCAATTCAGCTAGAAAAGACCTGTGGAAAGAACTTAAAAGTCTGTGGCAAGCCTATAAGGACTGCTGTACAACATGATTGTAATGTTTAATTCTGGACTGAAAATCAATGAATCTACAAAGTTTCACATTTCTGAGAAAACAAAGACATAAATCTACAGCCATATTGGCAAACAATGTGCAGACTTCTCCTGGGGAATATCTGCAAAGAAGCCCCACACCTGTGGGAAGGATGCTCCCAGGATGATGTCACCTACATGTATCACAAAGGAATTTTCTCCTTCGCTGCTCAGATGAGGGTTTTTAATGATTGCCTCCCATTTACTTCACAACATTTCATTGCTGAGTAACTTGAGACTTCTTCACACTGTTTGAATTTGATAGCATGTACGAGTAATACAGAGACCTTTCTTTCCTAGGGGAAATTAAGAAAATAATTCATTTTTTCACTCAGTAACTCAACTAAATCCAATTTGGGTTCATTCTTTTAGGAAATCTGTTTAGCTAATTCTGTCAAATTAAAATGTGAAAGGAAAAGCAAAAATAAAATACTGACCATCTTGACATCACGATTCTTAGTTCTTTCATACCATTCTTCCTCCACTGACAATTTTATTTTGCAGAGGGAGAAACTAGAATAAAGTCTTAGAAGGATTAAGTCACATCTGCAATTTCTCCATATTACTAATCACAAGCATGTAAATATGTACATGAAACAAAGCCTCAGCAATGCACTTTTCATGTTGATTTGGATTTTTTGTTTCATTCATGAGTTTTTATTTTCGTTTTTTTCCTTATATTTACTTCAGTGCCTGTTTGCCAGATGTATTGTATGTACAGAAAAAGGTGTAATAACAGAACAAGAGTGTGAGCTGCATTCTCTGTCCTTAAGAGACAAAGAACAAATATTATTTGGAAATTTCTATGGCACGGGACCCTCCTGG
Organism: Tauraco erythrolophus; assembly: GCF_009769465.1. Classification (NCBI taxonomy): domain Eukaryota; kingdom Metazoa; phylum Chordata; class Aves; order Musophagiformes; family Musophagidae; genus Tauraco; species Tauraco erythrolophus. The sequence continues at coordinate 30,485,062 of NC_141467.1, forward strand.
CAGCTGCTGAGCTCATCCCTATCCCTCATGCGTGGTTGTTAACACAGGGACACATAAGGGAACAGCCGACTACTGAAGAGGGCAAGGCCGAAGTGAATATTGATTCCCTTCTTCCCCAGTGTGACTGGGTGTTTAGAAAACATTGATCACCAGTGTGGTCTTGAGAGAAGGCTGGATGAATTCATGGAAGAGGAAATCCGCTGAGAACTACTAAATACACAGAAAACGAGTCTGGCTCAGGATGCATCTGGGCCACAAATGGCTGCAAAGTACTTGGAGGAGAGGAGAGATGCTGCTGCTGCAAAATGAGTTACATGTTGCATTTAGAGGCAAGTATTACCTTTAAAAAAATTGCCTGCCTGCCAAGACATGGCAAAACAAGAAGATAAGTTCAGCTCAGTCCACAGAGTATTTCCTCACCACCTGACTCCGGTCCTGGCTGCTGGCGGTGCCTGGCATGTCAGGTCACACATGCTGAGCAACAGCCGAAGAGCACTTCGTTGCTTGTAAAAATGAAACAAGCTTCTTCTTGAAAAACACTATTTTCAGCGGTACTGCAGCTGGGCATAGCTGTGTAGCCATGCTGCTCCGCCATCGCGCAGAGCCCAGGCACCCGGCACAGGACAGATTTAAGCAGCGTCAGTCGATACATGTATTAACAGGGACCTCTGCAATCCCAAAGAGGTAACTCCAGCTTCATCTTATGATGAGCATCCTATGACTACCTTTTCTCACATCTTCATTGCTCAAGCAACAAATGTTAACATGAAAGAAGCATTAATAAAATACACATATTTAAATGTTCTCAGTTTGTAATTCAGGAGAGTGCCTGGGACATCCTGTGCTGTTTCAACCTCCGATTCTCCCCTGACTTATCAGAAACTCTGTTGTTTCACGTTGGTGAATCTTTCAGTTTTGGCTTTGCCCTGCCAGTAACATCCATAGTATAGATGCTGTTGTCTCCTGGTTGGGCTGCAGCTGGCTACCCCCTCTTGAGGAAGAGTATTGATTTTTCGAGGCTGTGGTGATGCACAGTCTCAAGTAGAAGGTTTTGAATAGCACAGTCTCCTGTCTGTTCAAGACCTTCCCAGCTGCATCTCTTTGTAACCTTCTCCTCTTGGGCTTGAGGGTGGTATCAGCTGCTTGGGCTTTTTAACACGAGGTTTTTAACATTTGCCCAAAGCCATAGGTTATAACCGTAAAACAATACTGCTTATAACCAACATTTCCAGGGTTTTCTTGGACTTTTCAATCTCTGAATGGTTTTCAGACTTCCTGTGTCTGTCTACACCACCTTAGAAATGACAATCCTGGAGATTTTGGCATTGAGGATTCCCATGGAGCTGGTGCAAAGGCTAGTAAGATGCTACCCTGACTCTCCTATATCAGGAGTGTCATGTCCTCTCTGTATTCGGACTGAAACTGGAAAGACTTTAGAAGGGTCAGGCAGACATGCAGATGATCTGGCTTTCCTCTTTGTGTCATGGGAATTTGTGCACAACTAGCAATTACAGATGTATCCCTGAAACTCACATCAAGTTTCTGATCTTTTGTTGCACATTGTTTTATGCAGTGTATCATGTCCAACGTGACTCTAATCTGTCTTCTGTCTCACTCAGATCCAGCTCTGTCTCCTGCTATTTTAACTCCTGTTCCAGGAATTTCTGTTAGACGGACATTTCGTTCCATTATTCAGGCTCAAATTACATCTCATTACTGTTTTGCTTCAGATCAAAACTGCAACCTCGTTCCCTTCGCACCTATGGCTCCCAAAAACTAGGAAGTTGCTCTTCCTCGAAGCCAGTCTTTGTGGCACTGGGGTGATGAGCTGCAGTAACTGTACGTATTCCTGTTATCAAAAGCAAACAGACTTGTCCATTTTTTTTTTTTTCCACAGGTCAGGCTGGGCTGCCTCCCTGCCAGCTCGCTGTTTTCCCTCTCTGACAGTGTTCACTGTGGGCATTCATGCTTGGCCACAGGATATACTCCGTGGCTCTGCTCGGGCAAGCCTGTCTTCCACGTGTCCAGCGTATGTTGGATAAACTATGTCAGATATTTGCTGGATCTACTGGGTGGCTATTTAAGAAAAATGCTGGGAGTTAGGACACACACATCCCACAGTGCTCATTGTGGGCAGTAAGTTACAACAATTACCAGACTCTCCTTTCTAGGCTGTAAAGGTTTTGCAAACAGACATCTGCACAGCATGCCCTGCTCGGTGTGTTGCCAGAGACATTGCTGGGCAGTACCGTCTCTTCACCTGAGAGCTTTGGAGTCCCAGTGACATGTGTTATAGTTGTCTGAGCACTCAGCAGTGACTTCTTTGTGATGCTGGCTAATTTCTCCAGGGCTGGATCCGTTTCTCTCAATAATTTTACTTGCAGGCTGGAATCCCGAGAGCAACACTGTTTTTAATTAGGGGCTCCATAATGTCTCCAAAGATATGCACAGTGTCAGAGTTCTTACATCTGAAACATAAGGCTCTATTGCCCCTTATTTTCCTTCTCGGTTTTGAGCACAATTATTGCGTCCCTCTACAGTCTTTTTCTGTCCAGGTCAAGTCTTCAAATAACTTTCTCAATGGTTCAATTGCTCCAAGTATTATTTTGCAAATAGTCTCTCTCAGGTCACTTCTTGTCCTCCTTGCTTAGTGAGACAGTGAAATGTTTTACTTCCATGTTTTCTCACTGTCTTTCACTGCCAACTCCATATATTGATTCGGCTCTTCCCTCTGCCGAATCCCTGCTCACATAAAGACTCCAAAGTGGCTTTTTGAGCTCCTAGTGACCCAAGTCTCTTCTGGTAGCTTGCCTGCTGCGTTTCCAGGCTGTCTTTCTTTGCCTGGACGATGGGGCAGTCAGCGAGGCAGTTGATGCAGTGATGCAAGCACCACACTGGCTGATGACATAAGCTCTGTCCCACTTCTTATAAAGGGACAATTTATCTCCAGCTGCAGGTCATCCTCTTACTGTACGCTTCCTGACGCCATCTCTGAAGGCTTCCCACACAGATCTGTTGCCTGGCCCTCCCTCCTCTGGAACTGAGCATACTTGAGACATGAGAAATACTTGAGTAAAAGAACTCAAAAGCAATTTCTACCATCCCTTATGGAGTACCACTGCCACTGGTGTTAATGAAAGAGAAGTCCTATTAGGCCTTGTAGCAACCACCCCTCAGGTATCTGTGGCAAATGGGAAGCATTTAAAGGTGGGCTATGTCCTAATATCATCTGTTGGAAAGGATGTTATGTTCCATATATTTCATGTTATTGCCCTGAAAGACTAAATGAGGAAGCACACAACTAATTGAAGTGCTTATGGAAATTAAATCCATGTTGAAATGAATTTAAAATTTTTAATGCAAAATTCAGCAGCTAGAAATTTTGCATCAACTTCAACTTAATTAAAATTAATAAGGTTTCAAAGAGTTTTAGCTGGGATAGACCAGGAAAAAATTTGGCCTTAAATGTGTAATTAAAATACAATTATGTTAGAAGGAAGTCATTACTGAAGTTGTACCTCAAAAGCATACCTAATGGGCTATCAGGAGAAAAGGTTTATACATTTGGTACAACAGCTATATAAGATATAAAAGGATATAGTCAAGAGAAAGAGATATTAACAAGATCATTTAGGTAGATAGTAACAGTCTTTTTATGGTCAAATCCTTCTGGGTATATGCAGCAAGGGATCTGCTTCATCTTAAGTTGGGATGAACAAGACACCTCCGCAAGTTTTCCTTCCGACACATTTAGTTGTTTCCCAGCCCTCTTTTGGGGCTGTGAGCAAGGAAGCATCTTTCAGGCAATATCAGACATCTCTGGACAAGGGAAACACTAGCACTGAAAGAGCTCGGTTGCCCGGTTTTGGGAACTATTTGACAAAGGTATATTCAAAGCGGAGGGACTAATCCAACTAAGGTTAAAACCAGGGATGGAGCTCTCCTCTTGGTAACTGCACCAGTCTGCATGAAGCCTTGAGCTTAGTACCCAGAATTACAGTGTTTGTTACGCCCAGCTCAGCATTTACAGGTTTTGTTTCCACTTTATTTCTATGGCAGATCTATAAAAAAGAGTTTAAGAAATATCACATTCCACAAAATGCACAAAACATGGAGGTTTGGGAGGCAAGGTGAAAGTGTGAGCATAAAACTGAAGTTGCTTTGTGCTTTCTGGAACCAGAACAACCTATCATTCATTTGATATTTTTTTTGGTGGGTTTGGGGTTTTTTTTTGTAGCATTATGTGTTTTGGTTCAAAGTCTGCTGAAGTCAGTGGTGAGGTTCCTATCGACTGCACTGAGGTTTGGGCTAGGTTCATGGAATTAAACGCGTTATTTTTTGTAATAAACCCCTCAGGTAGTCAAAGATACAAAGTTCACAATCCCATTGGAATCAGCTCTTTTTCAAAGGTTCAGAGTCCTGGATTGATTTGAATGATCTGGAATACCTGGATGTAACCTCGAATTCAAATCACATCAAGAGGATTTGCTTGTAAGCTTTTGATTTAACCTCGTCTCTTCACATAACTTTCTGAGTATTTTAACTGAGATTTTTACAAGTACAGTGAGTCTTGCAAAAGAAGTGTGGGAGAGGGAACGTGAATCTCATGGTTGCACAGTGTCCCCTTTGATACAGTACAAAAACCGGTGTAAGTAGCCTAATGTTTTAATGAACAGAAATATGTTCCTGGCAAGGAAGTGAATTTAGCACTTAGTGAAACACAGTCTGCTGAACTGGTGACATTCAGTTCATAATCAAAAATTTATTGTTAAAGAGAAATTGCGGTCACACCCTTCGTATTGAAGATTTAGTTCAATAAAATAAAATTCTGTGACAGTAATTTCTCTCTACGCTTAGATTCCCTACAGCAATGCTTATTAAATGGATAAGAAACACGCAGAGCTTGACCTAGCCTTTCTCACACCAAAGTCAAATGTCTTCACTGACTAATACTTGACAAGGATGTTTTCAAGCAACTTTTTCATTTTTAATGTGATACTGAAGATATGTGATTGTCAATGTCATGATACTTCATCATCTAAAATGGTTCCCATATCAGAGCTCTCAAAGAAGCCTGTGAAGGGGTGTTTCATAGACAATGTTGGCAGCACTTGTCAACAAGGCAGGGCTGAGTGAAGTCAGCCTTCTGAGGCTGTAATAGCACAAGCACTTCCTTCCCTTAAACAGTTTCTTCCCCCCCCCCCCCCCAGGATCTTATAGTAACTCACACCTGAAAAAGAAGCCTTTATATCTTCCTCAAGCTAATTAAAATACAGACTCAAGCAGATGAGCGATGCAATATTGCTAAAATGTCCATTTGTTAATTTGCTCGTCTCTGAAGAATTTCCTGTTTCAGCCGTGCCCGAGGTAAGTGGCACCAGTGTACTCAGCCATGGAAAGCACAGCTGGAAAAAAACCCCACCTCTTGAAACTGCAGACCTCACAAGGATTGACACGGGATGACGTTAACTAACAGAATAAAATAAATGGAGTGAAAAACGTGTTCCCAATCACAAAGGTCACTGAAAAGCCACAGAAGTTTGGCTTACGGTGAGTTTTGCCTTTCTGTACCCATATGAAACATTTTTTTTTAATGCTTCCAGGGTGGATGGTGAAATCTAGCAGAGAAACTAATGGCCTGAAGTATACAGCTGAGACAGCCAAGGGGCATTGCTTATGTCCACACACTAACAACATCAACATACTGTGAGCGTGACTTGCCCACTGCAAGCCACCACCACTGCTGCCCTCCAGCCAGAGGCACTGGTTGGACAGGTGCTGTCAAACAGAATGCGTCGTGACAGCTAAATCCCATCAGATGAGGACAGAGGCTGGACGGAGGCCATCCAACCCTTTTGATTTATATTTGATATCCTGTACACAGCTTAAAAGAGATATCTTCTGTCTAGGCTTTTAATTTGCAAGCCATGTAACTAGAATGAGTGAGGAGTTTGTGTCTAGAAATTTCAGGATTTGCCTTCAGTTTTGCATAGGGACATGGGGTAATGCCTGCTTCCTTTTTTCTTTTACTCATTAAAGGCAAAACACAAATCCGTGCATTTTAAAGCAGCTCTCTGAAATTACATGGTCATATAATCACGATCTATCGAACTAAAAATTACATCTAAAATTAGCCATAAAAATCACAACATTACCAGTCCTGGATTTAAGGCTTATATTGCTGTGAATTTCTAGGAAAATATTTAAGAATCAATTTAAATGCTAATGAACTGGTTTGCTGTAAAACTAGATAGTAGTCATATTCAATAGCTGCATCAGAGTCACGATATTGGCCTCTCCTTCGTCGGACTTCACTTCTGACATTATGTACATAAATTCACAAGTGTTGTTGTGTATCACAGACCTCTGTACCACAATACAGCAAAAAGGGAACTGCCTTGAAACCCTACAGAAACCAAGTTCCCAGAAACTGAAATTGTCCATATGGACTTTGGAAATCTGATTGTAGAGCCAGAGATGAACTTGTGGAAAGCTGAGGAAGAGATAAAGGCAGGAGTATAGGTCTCTTCCCTCCCTGTACTTGGTGACTTTCTGTGTTCCACATCTTTGCCTACGGGATGTCCCCTACAGTTTGGAGACCTCAAAACAGTCTTACTCAAATCCCTCTGCCAGCTTTGTGCAGTCTGTTTGAGTTGCACTTCTCCGGGGACCACAGGCTCTACCTGCTGTGGGCAGTGGTAAGGGTTACAGTCGTTAGAGCCTATTTACATTTAAACTGGGACCAGGTGCATTATTGCCTCTGAAAGGCATTGTGGCTGAGACCTAGACAATGTGACAGAGGTGAAGACAAGGGGGATCCTCTACCCAGCACACAACCAGTGACGTCATTATACATTTGTCATAAGGGCCCAAGAATAACACTTTCTCCCTCATTTTCCAAAGCAGCTGTGAGCAGTGCTGTACAAGCAAATGGCCCTGGGTCAGACCATGCACACAATGGAGCATCTGCTCCATTCAGCCAGTCACTACCAACTCATTCCCAAGCTGATGATATCTGGTTTGTTGTGAAGTTGTGCAGGTGTCTGATATCAGAAGAAGGCTTGATGTAGATTCCTGGCTGTCTTCTATCTAACTGTCCATTTCTGTTTGATTTGCAGGCATTTCCGCTTGGTTACATCCATCCTAGAAAACTAAGTCATGGACATGGGCACCCTTATCATCTACACAGCCGAATGGCGATGGTGGTCCCTCACCTCACTTTTGCCTGTGCCGACCAGTGCTCTCCCAGCAATTCCTGCACATGATGCGAGAGTCAGGTGCAGGACCATTTCCAATACACAATGTGGGAGAAAATGAGTTGAATAACATGGGCAAAATTGTTCTGTGCCAGGGAACAGCTACAGACACATTTAATTAATTGCTATATTTGTAGCATTCAAAGCCACTTCCATTCGATCAGATTTGCTTGGAAACTACCTAGCAAACCCCAACATCATTTGGAGGAGCTGATATGCAAGAAAAGAGGGAGTGAAGAAGCAAATAAATACATTTGCCAGGAGCATTTTTTGCTAAATTACTAGGCTGACAAAAAAAGGAGCATGGTAATACCATGCCATGTGCAATGAGCAGGAGAAGAAAGCTTCCCTCCTTGCTTGTGTGCATTGAGTTAAAACAGGGAAACTACAGGCAACTACAAGCATCTTCATGATCTGCAAAACATGTACATGAGGGAAGGGAAAATCCAGGAGTGAGAAGTTGAAGGAGAGTGAGAAAGTTACCCTAGTAGAGCTTTTGATGGAGGACAGCTGTTGATGGTGTGTTCCCACGTAGCAGAGCGCACTCACCGAGTCTGCTGAAATGCCACCTGGACTGTCTGCCAGATGAGAAAACGTGATTTTGAAATGCAGTCCAGCCTGAAAGAGGATGGAAGGAGAGAACAAAGACTCAAACCCTTGTTAACCTTGTAGAAATACAACCTGTAAGACAGAAAAGATAGGACAGCTCTGGACAACACTTTACAAGCCCAGCAGCTGCACAATGCACAATGCCTCCTTGTTAATACTGTATTTCTGCTGAGGTCGTGCCTGAGAGAGCTGCATCACAGATGTGGCTTCCCTATGCTAAGTGTTAAGAACCCAAACGCAGTTGGGAAATGTGTTCCCTGCCAGAGCACTGTCAACAGGGAGCAGAGGCACCTCCGCTCCCTGTGGGCAGAGAGAGGAATGGGGCACCATGGCCATCCCTCACTCAATGTCTTGGTGAGCTCAACAGCCTTGGATGGGACCAAGGTGCGGGGACGTCTGCCTGCACCATTTCTGAACAATTGGAGGCTCATTTTCATCACGTTGATTGTTCATCACATTGATTGTTAGTGGGTTTGGAATTTAAATATTAAAGGATAGTCTCAGAATTAAACAGACAGAAAATCTAGTCCTTTTTCATTAAGAAAACATCTGGGGGCTTTTTGCCCTCTCCCCTGAACAAGGTCTGAAAAGACGAGCTATCCTCATAAAATCTTATAAACGCCCACGAGACAATTTCACTTTGAAGTATCAATGTGACAGGGCAAAAGCAGAACAATTTGATACTAATGATTTCAGTCACCATCCTAATGCTTCATGTTTTAAAGATCATTTTGCAATAAAGACATCATGATTTTACAGTCACATTTGAATAATAAACCGTAGCACTTACGGAGTACTTTTCCTCTAAAACATGAAATAAATTGGAGCAATAAGTGTTTTTCTCATTTTAGAGTTGGAGAAACTGAGGCCCAAGGACGTGGCCTTCTCACAGTGCAGTCTGGGAGAATCTGACTTGCCTCCCAGTTCTGGGGTTGCCCTTTGGGTCTTGCTGTCCCTCACCTGCTAGTCCAGACAAGATGACTGAAGACAACTCTCTGCAGGAGAGAGCAGATGCAGATTGATGTTTTCACTCCCTTCCTTGTAACTTTAGGCAGTTTATTAAGGCATCTCAAGTAGGAATATTGAAACTCCCGTAAGGAAAAAAATAAAAGCAGAAAGAAGAAGTGACAAGATCTGTTCACAGTAGACGAGATGAATATAAGTCACCAGAGCACCTGATAATCTCTGGAGGGACGTGAGGTGGCCACAGACTCACCTTTACCCATCATTTTTGCTGGAGCATTCTCTGTCCCTTCATCTGCACGAGCGAAGCAGCAGTGTTGTCCCCAACCTCGGGTAGCTGTGGCCTACCCTGGTCCCTCCAGAGGCTCCATCGCTGGTGTTATGGGCACTGACAGGCGGGGACCACACAGACATGCAGCTGCCACGAAGCATTCCTTCGAGTGTAGGGAGCGCCAGGATGTGATGCTGCTGATATGTCAGGTTTCTAATTAAGATTCACCAGCCTCCCACCTGGCTCAATTCATTATTCATCTGCACATTCTCTTCCCTAACTTTCTGCTTTTCTTTTGCTGTCACTCACTAAGCAAAAGTATGCATTTGCCTCCCAGAAGCTCCATCGACATCTCTGCTAATGTGTGGCTCTCAGGTTGTGACAGAAGAGGAAGCAATGGTTACAAACCAGGTCCTGGAGCACTCATCAATATTTACAGGCATCTGACAATGAGTTATCTTAGACCATCTACATTTAAACAGCAGCAACGCAAATGAGGCGCTGTTTGCATTGCGAGTAGTAAGAGGAGGATGTTCTTATGGTTGAGACTTCACTAGTGGAAGGCTGTTCCTCCTCCAGAAACGTCTCCTTTCGGTGCTGTCCTGGCATGTCGCTGTAACGTAAGCCAGGAAGTCAGTCAAGAAAGGCAATACAAAAGACAGAGTGGGTTTTCCAGCTCAGAAACAAGTATACATTGCTTAAAATTTTGGCAGAAGAAAAAGAGGAAGAAAAACTCCTTGTGGCAGTCATGCACTACCAGAGCCTCGTCTGCTCTCTCTCATGGCAGTTACCCAGCGAGGAGTAAGTGCTGAGCCGATTTAAAAGATTGATCCAGATAAAATATTTAAGGATTCATGTGACTAAATATGCAGCATTTGAAATGAACATTTCATCCTCCACCCTTCTTCTCCAGAGCGCCATCCTGTGTGTTGCACATTGAGGGTAGGGTGAAGTGGGAAGGTGTAACCAAAGGAAGAAGGAAAGCCCCTGAACTGAAGCAGGCACCAGAGGTTCTCAGCATGAGACTTCAGAGGAAAGAAAGCTGAGGTACGAGGGGGATGGGGAAGAGAATTAAAAGGGAAAAGGGAGAGAGACCTATGGGTTGAGATAAGAACAATTTACTACTACTACTACTACTACTACTACTAATATATGAATATATATATATATATGTATAACAATAATAACATATACAAACAAGCGATGCACAGTGTAATTGCTCACCACCCTGTGACCAAGGCCTGTCCCGTCCTGGACTAACAATCCCAAAACAGATAAGTCCCGACACCACAATCCCGGACGAGTGAGAGGCCTGAAAACAGAGAGAGAGAGAGAGAGAGAGAGAGAGCACTCCGAAAGTCCGAGAGCGAGAGCCCCGGGAGAGCAAAGGTCCTTCTTTCTGGTCAGCCCTCATTTCTATACTGGTCATGATGCTGCATGATATGGAATACTTCATTGGACAATTTAGCCCTCAATTCTAAGTCTAAGTTCAAATCATAAGGTGAGTTATGGACCCTCTGTCCCAGCCATACTCCCCCCCATCCTGTTGTGCTCCTGCACACTGGCAAGAACACGGCAGCTGAAAAATCCTTGAGACCTCAGTGCCAACTGTAAACGTCAGTGTGCTGTCAGTGTTCTTCTCAGAGCAGCTCTCAGACTAAAATGAAAACACGGAGCTCTTCTAGCTGCTAAAAAGAACTAACACTGTCCCAGCTGAAACTGGGACACTGGCCCTGGGACACTTGTTGAAAGCCTTCCAGAGCATCAGATGGCACATCAGAGAGCAGAAAGCAATTCCAGCCACAGGATTGCTTCTGGCAGCAGTGCTCATTGCCAGTTTAAGGTTGTCAGCCTCCCAAACTGACTTTTAGTCTCTCCTAGGGATTTTTTTTAATTGTTTTTTAACCGCAGCAATCTTTATGCTAGGCATCATTCATAGAATTGGCTGGAAAGATATAGATTATCATTTAATCAAGTTCCCTGGATCTGAATCGTCATCTTTATTTGTCTTCACATGACTGAGGAACGCACCCAGGGCTGCTCTGGAGTAGAGGCTACCCTTGCCGATAAGGAAAAGTCCCATGAGTACAGGGATAATTTCACTACGTCTTGTATGTATGAGATGTGGGAGGACAGCCCCCCTCTTTTTTCCACTTGATTATGTTGCTGCGTATGAAAAGTTATTTCCAAATGATGAAAGTGTTTGCCAGGAGTAGACAGGTTGTTATGAATGGCATTGCTTTTAAATTCTGTTTATAATTAGCCTCCTTCCTTGTGTACTTTTTCCTTCCTTTTTTTCCCCCTTTTATTTTTAGGTCCTGTATCTAGTACATTTCTTTCCCTTACATGAAAGACTTAATAGTCCATTGCTTGATTTCCATGTTAATTAAGCACGTGGCTTCTCTTAATAAGCGCCACGTCCTCGCTTACTTAATACGTACTTTTGTACCCTTAGCAATGATCTGATAACATTGTCAGAGCAAAATACATAGAACAAGAAGCCACGGGGATTAGATATCAAGGAGGACACTATAGGGACCGTGTTAATTGAGGCGATCAGCAAGATTAAGATAAGTCTTGCTGCTTCCTCCTATTGGTCTTAATGACACAATGCAGAGCCCAAAGCACTTTACCTGCTGTACAATGCGGTTAAGTCGCTTTCTTCCCTAGGGTGTGTAATCTAATCTTCTAGATAAAACACTTAGCAGAGTGAAACCAGCTGGTGTTAAAAGCTGTATTTCTAAGATACGGCACCTGTGCAAGGTTTTAAAAACTACTGAAATTAGTGAAGGCCAATAAAAGTTGTAATTTGATGTATACGTATGTACATAGAGAGATAGACGGAAACGTGTGTGTGTGTGTGTGTGTGTGTGTGTTTGTGGTGTGTGTGTGAGTGCACGAGCTGGCCTGAACTAGGTTGATGCTGCTCCAACTTCAAGTGGGAGGTTTGCTCAGGCGCTCTCCAGAGGTGTCTCTAAACAATATTTCCCTGATTTTCTGATACGAACCCATGGGAGTGGGGGTGCTACAATTTAACTTTTTTGGTGTTAAACAAGCTTATCCCTGCTTTAAGAATATTGACTTTTTCCTCTTTTATTTTTTTTTAAGGCTTCTTTCTGCAATTAAGATGAAGGTACCTCAGCAGCAAATGATTTTGCATAAATAGGCTTTGAATAATGGAGCTGCTGTCAAGGAAAAAAAAAAAGGCACTATCCAAACCTTTTTCAAATCAATTCTTGACAGAGTTCTTCAAACGGATATAAACATTGCTGATGTAATGATTTGCCACATGATCTTGCACTTGAAGTGTCAAGCAAAGTGAAAAATAACACACTCAAACAAGAAAAAGTGCTGATTTTGATTCCCAAAATAATATTTTTCTAGCTGGAACTATTTCTGCTATAGGCTAGCACGCGCATACAGAGGGAAAGTTAAGATTTTCCTTCAGCAATATATGACATTTCCCTCTCAACCAGATAACTGAGAGGCTATTCGGTTTGCTAAAAGCACTTCTGCACATCTGGGAGCAATACAGCTTGAAAGCAATTCAGGAGGAAGGACAAGTCTTGCAAATGAGGAAAAGGATTAAGGAGCAGAGTTTAGTTCAACTCTGCCCTGCCTGATCTCTGAGCCAGCCTCTTCCTCCCTCCGAGCCTCACGTTCCCACCAGCTTACAGGGATCAGGGGCTCTGCCTGATCAGGGGCTGCAGACCCTCTCCTTCCTCTGGTGTCACCAGAGCCCTTGTTTTCCATGGGTTTAGAGACCAACATGAGGGTTTTGGGTAGAAAGCAGGAGAAACTGAAAGTAATCATTGATGGGAAGAAATCTGATATGACTGGCCTACTGAAACCGCCTGAAAGGCTTTATATGATGGCAGTGCTAAAAGCATGAGATAAAACCTACCTGGGCAGGGCACAGGCTGTAAGAGAGGAGGTGGCACATTCTCCAGTGTTACCGGTTTGGGGACGGCAGGCATCTCAGAAGCAGCAAATCTCCCCTGCATGTGTGTCAGGGAACTGCTTCATAAACTGCATCAGCCTAAGAAACCAAACCAGAGCCCTTCAGAGAGACGAGACTCTTTGGAGCCCCAGTCCAGATGCAGACTGCTGTCCTCCTTTGGCATTGGGCTGCTTGGCAAGGAAAACTGTACTGAATTAGAAAGCACTGGCTGCCTAAGGACAGCTGCCATCGCTGTCCCGACAAACTGTGCAACTCCAAGTACTGCATACGCTCGGTACTTAAAGGAACTAGTTTCCCAAACTGAGAAAAGTTACAAGTGAAACTGAGTGTAAAAAAATTATTAGGAGGAAGCACATATTAAATGGCCAAAAAGCCATTACTTCACAGTAAAGGAGTTGAATAATATTGGTGAAAAGCCCATTCTCTTTCAGCGGAAGAATGCAGGCAGGAATAACGAATTAAAAAGCAATATGCGACATATGAGAAAAAGAGAGAGGTAATAAAAGTCCATATAAATAAGAGCTTATGAAGTGTAGAAAATTGATAAAGGATACTAAAGACACGAGAAAAAAATCCATGGCTGGTCAGGCTTTTTTTAAGAAGAAGGATTTCTTGAAAACTTATGAATAATGGTAGAAAAGCTACCAATGTCATAGTCTCTACTACCTGGAGATAGTGCAGTCGTTAATGATGAATAAAAAGGCAAAATTGTTCAATAATTATTTCTGTTCTCTATTTGAAATAACATATTTTCTGACATATTGCTAATTAAGAAAGATAGTGAACAACTGGCACTAGGGTTAACCGTTTTTGAAATGGTCCACAAAAGTGACCCCCAAGAATCAATGCAGGATATTTTTAGCTTGTGTGTGTAATTTTTTAATAAGTCATGAAATAATGGAGAACTTCTCGGAGGTCAATGTCAATATTGTATAGAAATTCCAAGACAAATGAAACTACCCAGGTAAACATCGTCCAGTTTACTTGACACAAATCTCAGGCAAAGTAATGGAGCAATTGATGGAAGATTTAATTAATAAAGAATTAGAAGATAGAGGTATAATTAATATGGCCTTACTGAGAAGAGGTTTGTGCTTTCAGATTGATCACCTGAGGTGGGAAGCGCAGTCAATAGAGAGTAACCAGGCAGGATCACTCTGTTTAATGCACAAGGCTTGAGCATGCAGGACACCCAGGACTACGGCACCACAGATGAAAGTGACACTTGCCCTTGCTGGCCAAAAGAGATGCTGTAATTCCTCTCTCCAGTTGTCCCCTAACCCTTTGAGGCGTAGGTAGCCCCCACGGTTGGGGCCACGCAGTGACAGAAGGCACAAAGAAAAAGCCACAAAAGCCAGGGACAAAGAGTCTGAAATGTCCCAGGGTGCGCAGGAGGTGGAGGAGCCCAGTGGCTCCTGGTGACAGAGGTGGCTTGGCTGACCCAGGCAGTGGGTGCAAGGAGGCTGGGACTGTAATGAAATGAAGGACACCAAGATAGGGACAGGGGTTCAGCAGGACAGGAGGCAGAGGTGAAAACACGACCAGCAGAGAGGCAGAGGGACAAGGGAGCTTAGGGGCAGAATGAGGAATGTCTGATTTCGGCAATACAGTGACGTTGCTGGAAGATCTGCATCCCGAGCAAGGGACGAGTCAGGGTCCTGTGGAGAAAACAGTGGGTGATTGCCCCATGGCTCACTGCATTGTCACATGCATGCAGTTCATGCCAAAGGTAAGCATCCGACTTTGACCACTGATTTTTGCAAGAATAGAGGTATTTCAAATGGCTTTTCTGTTTTGGTTTGTGATTCTTCAATACAGCAAAGTCATTCAGGTAAATAAATAAGGTGATCAAGCAGCAGCCTGCAAAGAAATAAATGAAGCGAGGGCGGGAAACAGGGCGGTGTAGGCTGCTTCAAGAAGTGAGAGGAGCTACTGGGCTGTAGGATGATCAACTGGCAAAACAATAAAGGATAAAAAGAAGAGAAGGAAAGGGGCATGTGATATAGACTTTGGAGGTCACATCAAATGTCCTTAACTGGCTTTCATGAAATGATGAGTGTGTGTCTGAACTACCCTCCTAAAGGAATGCTCCAGCAGATTAGCAAGGAATACAATGAAGGGTCATTTTTCTCTCGGAGCTGTTGAATTCTTTCCTTTTATTGAAACAGTGAATTGCAGATTTTTCTTATCAAAGGTCCAGGTTCCTTTGGAGCTGCTTGATGATGAGCCATATTCTGTCTCGACTTCCATCCCAGAGATCCCCACCAAGTTCAATGACATCTTGTGGAGAGTAAAGCAGGACAGACATTAGCTTGACATTTTCAACAGTGTTGTGGCTGCTAATGAAGCATGATCTGATCTGGTGCATGATCTGATCTGGTACATGTTCAGAGACTGTTGCCAGTGTCTGCAGAGGAATAGACCCTCTTGAATGTGAAGATGCAATTGATTTGTCAGTACATCATGTATTGAGGAAAGTAGAACAAATATTCTCTTTTGTTTGACTTTGTTCCTGTTGAGGAGTCACTCAGACAAAACATGCAAGAAATATAGTTTGGACATCTTTGGCAATGAAAAGGTTTCCTTTTCCCCCACTCTGGCCTCACCCAAAAGTAATGAAGCTGAATAGCTTGTTAGATAGCATGGGCAAGTTTTAAGACTCACGTTATAAAATAAAGAATGGGAATTTTTCTTTTATAAGGAAGAATTGCAGGACTGGAAATGATCCATATTCGGGACATAAATGCAAGCTGTTATGCAGATCAAAGTATCTATTTGGAGTCGAATTACTCAACAGCATTTATCTATGCCTCTTCAACACCTGCGGATTAGCAATGTAATCATGTGGAGGTTGCTATAGCTACATCTCTAGAGCAGGTGGAGATCTTCATCTCTTGGAGCACCATTATGTTCATTCTTTGCAAATAAAACCTATAAGAGTATATTTAAAATGTCACCCTAGTAGCATCAGCCCCTGTCTCTAGCTGACACTGTCACATCAGATCTGTCCTTATCCTATTAACCTGATTGTTTTCTCTAGAAACCATGTCACTTCCATCCATGCGCATCCTGCCTTCCCTGTAAATACATGTGAACAGGCACCAGGGCCTTGCCCATCCAGAGCTAGTAAGGTCGTAAAGCAAGTGCTTGAGTTTAAGCTGAGGAGAATTGTGGATGTTTATCTTGCAGATATGTAGTCTTGCCTCAGTGTTGATGGCACGTAGGACGGTAAGACCGTAAACTGGAGCTAGGGATGGCACATAGCAAAACTACCAGCCTTCGGCAGCAACGCTTTCGAGGTCTGACTGAATGCTTAGATTATGGTCAGGCAGTGGGAGTGCTGACCGCGATGGTTTTCATCTGGTCGTTTGCCTAAGGGCTCTGCTCGCTTTCTTACATTGAATACTTCAGTCTTCTTTTTTGGGCTCCCCTGCTGTTTACTGTAGCAAAGAGCTGCCCAGATGACCTTTCCTTCTGTCATGGTTTAACCCCAGCCAGCAACTAAGCCCCACGCAGCCACTCGCTTACTCCCTCCAGGGGGACAGGGGAGAGAATTGGAAGGGTAAAAGCAAAAAAACTCATGGGTTGAGATAAAGACAGTTTAATATGTAAAGCAAAAGCTGCACACACAAGCAAAGCAAAACAAGGAATTCATTCACCACTTCCCATTGGCAGGCAAGTGTTCAGCCATCTCCGGGACAGCAGGGCTCCATGATGCAAAATGATGACTTGGGAAGAATAACAACATCACTCAGAGCATTCCTCCTTCCTTCTTCTTCCATTGTTTTTATATGCTGAGCATGATGTCATATGGTGTGGAATATTCTTTTGGTCAGTTGGAGTCAGCTGTTCCAGCTGTGTCCCCTGTGCTTGTGCATGCCCAGCCTACTTGCTGGTAGGGTGGGGTGAGAAGCAGAAAAGGCCTTGAAACTGCGTAGGCACTGCTCAACAATAGCTAAAACATCCCTGTGTTATCAACACTGTTTCCAGGACAAGTCCAAAACATAGCCTGATACTAGCTACTATGAAGAAAATGAACTCTATCCCAGCCAAAACCAGCACACTGACTAGCTGTCTGTCTGCAGTGACTGGCATACGCTGCAACCCTTAACCTTCTGCCAGTCAAGCCCACAACGTGCTAACCTGTGTGAAAACTTGATACCAATCCCCATACAAAAACCTGATAGTCTAAAAGGAGAGCCCTGACAAGTAGAAAAAGAATAGACAAGAACCTAAGAAGAGAAAGTATCAAAGAGTAGATAAAAAAGCGAATCAGGATACTTTGACTTGTCTAATTTTGTCATTCTCCTTGTTTGTCTTTTGCTCTAGCTCTGCATCAAGTGCAAGATTTCATTCCCCAGTGAAGGTAGGTAAGGAGAGATTTCTTGCTAAAGCTTGTCAACAGCAGCAATAACAGAGTATGTTTTCCCTCCCTGGCAAATTTTAATTTCTATGCTAGAAAGTTGAATATCAGAAAATGCTCTAAACATAACAATACTTCAATAGCTTTTCAACAGAAAGCTCCAGTTTTTACCCGGAAAGCAGATAGTTTTGAAAGGGTATTTAGCAAAAAAAAAGTAGACATTTTTGCAAAGCAGAAGAATAACTAACTTCATCCTCAGCACTGCTTTGCTTCCATTTATTCCCTTTTCCTCCAGTTTGTTTTTGTCCCTTAAGTCGTGTGTCTGATACTTTGGCTCTTTAACTTTTTTCGAGTTCTTGAAATATGTATGCTCCTCGGAGCCTGCTAACTCTTGTCTGCCCTGAAAAGCAGTTCTGCAAAATTTATTCCCATAAATTCAGGCAGATAATAATATGTCATGTTGCTTTGAGACAAATCCGTCTTCAGGTCAAGTGGTACGTTACATGTCATGACTTTATTTCTCTCTCTGTCTTCAGACTGTTACCCTTCATGCAGTTTCTTCTATATGTTCTCCAGACTGCTGGTACCGATGAAAATAACAAAGAGGCCACTTATTATGAGAGAGGCTCTTTAGTGACCAGCCTTGCCACTTATTTCAGGAGCAGCTGTTGAAAAACCTGAGCCAGACAAAGGAGGAAATCACATCAGCCTTGCCTTTCTTTTCTTCTGGTGCAGTCTTGGTCATAGCCGGCAATCGAAACATCGCCAAAAGCAGCAACGTACATCCTGGCTTCGAGAAGGGTATGGGCGTAAAGCACAGAAGTGAAGCCAGCTATAGCGCTGTGTGCTGTGAGAGATGGCTGCTCCTAGCTAGGTGCCGAATTCCCGTCAGCCCCGAGCCATAACAGAGCGGGAATTAAGCCTTGGTAAACATGCAGCTCAGGGAAGGCGTCCCCAATGGGCAGCTATGAAAATAGATTCATTTGTTTCTTTCAAGCTTCAAGTCCAGACTTAGGTGTTTTTTTGCTCTTTGAGCTGTTTTTTCTCTAAGGCCTATTATAATTTGTGAACTGTTAATTTTGTACTACATGAAATTAAGAGTAACATTTGTTCGTGGTTTAGCTGCCAGGAACTTGAGCTTGCTTTTTCTGGCCTGCCTGGCAAAAAAAAAGGGACACACAAATTTGCTATATGCACACATGCATGACAGCAGCCAGCAAAGTGGGAGACTGTGGTTCCCCACCCTGAGACTCTTGCAGTGGGCTTCCTTCGCCGACAGCAAACCTTCCTTAAGACAGCCCCATATCATTAGTCACTTTTGAAGCAAGCAGCCTTAACCATCAGAAACCAAGAACGTGGTCTTAATTGCCAGTGTGTCCCTATTACCCACGGCACCTGCAGAGCTTTTTCCGAAGGGGAAAAACTCTTGCTTGGAAGTCTCCTGGATGATTTCATTATAGAGAAAATAAAAGAAAGTCAGTCTGTTTGAAGTGATAGCAATCAGTACCTAGGCTGAGGCATATTCTTGTTTCTTACCTAAAAGAAATACAAAGGGAAGTGAAAAGACCACAAAACACGGCATCTGCTTCTTTTTTGGGTGGCCAAGGCGGGAGATGGACACTTACCTCCGTCCCACGGTACAGCGTCATGCTTGCAGCCCCCTAACTGGACTCAACTGCAGACACAGCCTGCGCAATGCCCTGCCCCGGGGTCCATCAGTGGGAGAGCGGTCCTGCACTAACCTGGCACATCCATCGCTGGCTGCTGTGCCGGCGGGAGCCTTGGGCATGCTGGCCAGCACCTCACTGCTGGTGCCAATGCGCCCAGAAATTCAGAGGCCGAAGAGCTGTGGTGGGTCGCCCACAATTCATGGCACAGCTTCTTCTCCATTTCCATTGCTATGGAAATTGTTTCTTGAGGCAGCCCTAATTTTCCTTTCATCAATCAATTAGGGGCAGGCTTTGCACTGGGTTGTTTGTTTCCCCAGCACTACCCCGTTTGATATTATTTTCTCCATGATAAATTAACCACAGCTGGACCTGTCTTGAATTGCTAAGGATGCTCTTATATAAAGTGAAGAAAAAAGGAAAAAAAAATTACATATTAAGTATGAGAAGCAGGAATAAATTGATATTTTGAAGGGGAAGCAGTGGAAATAGCAGGGACCTGACAGCTGCCCAGGGAAGAAGATGTCCTCTGATTGCCTGTCTGGTCAGGTCACACCATTTCCCAGGGTCAGGCAGGCTAACAGTGCGGTGCAAAATCCATAGCTCCTGGGTGTATTAGCGGTGACACTCCTTGTTATGCTGAGCTATGTCACCAGCCAGGAGCTTTCTGGAAAAGTCCGGTAATGAGGCTCTCCCTTATCCCTTTACCACAGACCCAGTCAAGCCAAGACTCCCATGTTTTACATAGGGACATATCCTTTCAGGGAATAAGAATAAGAAAAGGGGAAAAATAATAAAAAAGGATTATTTTTTTTGCTACTATAACAATCTGGTACCAAGAGCTTTGACATTTTCACATCACGTGCTCCTTTAGTTCAAATAAACTTATTTCACATTTTCCCTCTGCCTTCCCCAACCTTTTAAGCTTCATTGCTGCAACAGTCTTCCATAACACACTAACAGATCAAAAATAACCTTCTGCCATTCTTCATCTACTTTGGCCAATTTAAAATTAGACAAACTACCCTGGGAACTGCAGAGCAGAGGAAGAAATGTGTGCAGGTATGTGTGCATATGGGCTCTGACCTGAAGGGAACAATTCTATTAGCAAGAGGCAAGAGGTTATTTTTATTTCCAAGATGTCTGATTTTGCTTTTCTTTTTCTCCTGTTTTTTTTTTCTTTTTTTTCTCTCTTCTGCTAAGACAATCAGCCAAAGGCCTAGAAAAGTAATAATTACAGTTATTGTGTGACAGGAACAATGATTCATGAACAACAGGACGCTAAAAAACCCCGCCAATGCATTCATCTTTCCTGAAGCGATCGGGTCCTAATGATTAGAGCTGAGCAAGCAGCAGGGAGACCTACGCACGGAGAGGTAGAGCTGTGTTTTGAATTGGCCCTGGATGTAGACGTTTCTTGAAGAGTTGTGTGAAAAGGGCTATTAACTACCAACCTGCACATCCCGCCTCCATATGGAGCATTTTGAGAGGACCTTTGACACACAGGTGCTGGTGAGAGAGTGAGCAGAAGCAGGGATGGCCCTAAAGCAAGTGCAACCCGTGTGCTGGTTGTACGTCCTTGTGAGGAAAGACGTAAGGAATCCAAGGAAACCAGGGGCTTGGAAATACAACTTAATATCATGGCTGTTCTGGCAAAATTAAAATAACTGCAATAGTTGTATGGGCAGGAGTAAAAAGCCTGAGCAAAAAACATCTGAGCTGCTCAGGGCGCCTAAGGTTCAGCTGTGCAGAGGGCAGAGGAGGAAAACAAGAGCAATCCCAGAACCATGCTGGCACATGACACTCACCTGTAGAAAGGGCCACATAGCTGGGCCACGTAGCCAGGCAGTCGCCATCCCAGCTGGCAGTCACCGTCGGTTTTCCCCTATTATACATCTCGGTATTCACACTAAATGTTTTGTGTAGCAACTTAAGATACAAATCCCTTTAGCAAGGATTTGGAGCAGGTTTTTCTCAAACGTTTAGTAATTTGCTTCAAAGATCATTTGTGGTTATTAAGCAGTGTTAACCAGGTTCAATCAATCTAGCAACTGGGCTGGATGGCAAATTATAGAAATTTCTGGGTAACTTGAGCTGACACAAAATCTGTTTCCCCATAGTGCTCCCTTGAGCACATGCGAAAATCAATAGCTCAGAAAGCCCTTCAATGCCTCCGTCCCCACGTGAACTCTATTTTTTTCCCAGCTGCTACTCATTTACCTACCAAGGCAGCCAGATGCTTTCCTGAGGATTCCTGCCAATGTTGCATCATCAAAGGTGAGCTGATGTCAAGACACTGCAGAATACATGCTGAGAGACTGAGCTTATTCAGAAACCATGGTTTGTTTCCACAGATCTTCACACACATCTGCACTTATTTACCCATGCACATAATGCTAAAAAAGCAGCTGTTATAGGGAAAACCATCTCCACTAACTGATGCAGCCTCTCTGCTTCTCCCAGCCCACACCTTCTGCTTCTCTCCCTCTGTGAGATGCACCAAATTTCAGGGCAGACTGAAAAATCCCATTCACTTGGACCTATCCAAGAAATAACTTGATCAAAGAGGCATCCCTGCCAAACCTGTAAAGTGAGGAGGATTTGGAGAATTGCTTTCTTCTCTGATGCGATATAGAGCTGTTCATTGTATGTGGAAAAACGTAACATATTGTTAGACAAGTCCTGGAGCACTCCATGCTCTCGTGCTGCTGCATGGCTGCACCTCTGCCATAAATCAAGGGCCCTAAGATGATCTAACATCTGTCTTATTTACTACGCAGAGTTTTTAATGATATGTTTAGGATTGTTGTTGTTTTTCCCCTTCATCTGAATTTTAAAACAGTTCCTGGCAATGGAATATCGAACAAAAACTTTGAGACTGATGAACTTGATCAGTTTTGTTTGGGGAGATAAAGGATGTTTCAGATCTGATAATTGTACTTTAGATTGCCCTGCTTAGTTAGTCGATAAGTTTCTTTAAGATTTAAATACTCTCCAGGATGGAATTAAAATTGTACTTTTCAAATTTAGTGCACATCAAGACTTCCAAATTCTCTGGTGGCACACTAGCTTGGGGAAAATGCTCGTTAGTATCTGTTACTTTCTTACTATCAATAATTTTTAAGGCCTGTTCCATAAATGCTTCAGGTAAAATGCTTAGTGGCAATATCCTCAGAGCCATTAGGATGGCAACAGAAAACAATTATAGCCTTAGCTTTTTTGATTTGCTCTGCCAAATCGTTTAGCAAAATATATCAGCATCAAGATGGGAGCAGTCATCTTCCATTCCTCCGTTTTGCAGCTCTGAACCAATAACTCCCATTTTTCCTGTGCATAGGGACCAATTATTTTGTGTTGTTATACGTTCTTTAAAAATTAAGACTTTCCCTTCCTGCATGAAAATTTGGCTCGATATTTCTCTGCTTCCAGCATTACTGAGCAACCACTCGAGTTCCCAGCAGCACTGCTTTGGACAGCCCTGCTCGTGGGCAGGTGAGGAAGGAGCTCCTTACGAGGTACCTCGGGAGGGAGGTGACTTGCTGATGGAAGAATGGAGAAGATATGTCCACCATCCCACTGCTTTCCTGTGAAGGTAGGTCCTTCAGCCTGACTGGAGGCAGTAGAAACCTGGTCTCCCTGCCCACATGGATCACACTGCAGACTTGGGGTTTAATTCTCCTGGATAAACCAGATGTTTCCTCCTGGTGGGCACTCCTGTGTTCTCTTTCTCCAGCAAGCAGCCCTGATTCAGGAAAGTTTCTCCACTGGTTGGGTATCATCTGATTGGTCCTGAGGAGTTGGATGATGAAATGCCTGATCCTTGGCTGTCCACAGTTGCATGCTGCTTCCTCTCTGAAATAACACTCCAGCACTGACATCCATTTACTTAACCATGGGCTAACTTTTTGTCTGTTTTTCTCTAAGCTGTTGCAGGTTTTGTTTCCAGTAGACATATTATTTGATTAATAATCTTTCTGGTAACACTTGCTCATATTCCATATGAGATCTTCTTGGGTTATCTAAATGCACAAAATACTTTAAAAAATCTTTTTTCTCAGCTCAACTCTGTTTTTAATAGCACAATGTTGTGTTTTTTTTTTTCCCCAGGAAAAAAAAAGAAAGAAGAGCATTTTCTAGGTTATCCAAACTCACATTGAATGTTAGTTGTGATTCGTGTTGTCACCTTGTGCAGTATTCCAGGAAAACAGAGCATGGACAGGCTCTGGTAGGAAAGGTTTTGTAATGTATTTGTCATTTCTCTTCTGTCTAGGTTAAGGGCTAAATTCTCTGATGGTAGATGAATTTGTAGACCCCATCTCTCTGAAATCACACCAGCTATTCAAAAGAGGGAGGCTGCTTTTCTTTCCACCAATGATAATAGCACTTTTCTGGATGCAAGTTGAAAAATATTTACATCAGTGTAAATAAGCAATGTGTAACTATAAAGAAAGAACACAGGTAATAAAATGTTATCATTGAAGTTGAAATTAAAATTGAATCCTGCCAAGGCCTAAACGTAGATCATGACAGAAAAATCCAATACACTTTTTTTTGGAGGTACTATAATTATAGACTAGGTAAACGAAAAAAGATTCTACAGCAGACGTAATTTGTAATGATTTCAGTAACATTTCTGATTTAATGCCATGAAAAGAATGATAACTTGTGCGCAGCATCTACAGGTGCATCTACATCCCCCCGCCAAGAAGTGCCATCCGCATCATTTACTTTTTAACCCAAGAGATGCCCCCGGCTGTGTGACCACAAGCTGTGTGACCATGGGCTGTTTCCAAAAAGGAGGCATCAGCGTCTGCTGAGTGACTCCTGTCAGGGCTGTCCTCGACCTTGACCCCCTGCAGCCCGATCCCACCCCCCTCCCGGGTCAGGCCCTGATGTAAGACCCAAAGGCAAATTGGAAAGAAGTTTCCAACCCTGGGGAGCAGCCCCATGTAACCAACAGCCAGGTGACATCTTGCAGACCATGATGACAGGGGGTTGTGGCATGGCGCCACCCTTCAGTGCAGTCCCACCTGCTGCCTGTGCACCCCAGTCACAGTCCGACCTGCCGCAGCTAAGAGATGCCTCTCCTCCCACCACGGGCTGTCTCAGGGGCTCTTGCTCTCAGCACAGGTCCCACTTGCCCTCCCTGTCTCTGGGACAGGATTGCTGGGCTCTGCTTCTTTCTTGCAGGTGGTTTATCCACGCTGTAACTAACTGCTTGCTGGGTAGCTGTTTTGCAGATCAAGATAAATGAAGAAGCCCTAGGGCAGAGGGAGGTGTTGACTGTGCCTAAACCCAAGCCTTTCATCTCAAAGTAAGTTACTTCTTTATCACCAGGGCTCGGTCTGAGTGCTGTGCCCTCCACTGGCAGAGCAGGAAAAGATTTGCATCCATCGGGATCACGGACCAGCGTGGAAAAACACTGGTGGGCTAAGAAACGCTCTCAGAGCTGTTCATGCCAAAGCAGGAAGCATTCCCTTTAAGTTACCGGGAGTGGAGTCTCTTGTTGCCTCTATGGAAAGCAAGGCTTGAGGCCAAAAGCAACTTCTTGTACTTCAATAGCTGAAAATAAAGCTTTAAAAAACAAGAACATGTCAGAGAATTAAATGAGAACCACAAATTTAGCAGGGCTGGTGATTGCCCAGGAGACTATTGAGGAGAAATGTATAGAAAAGAGGGGTTTTGAGACACAGCTAAGTGAATTACTGGTCCCATCCGTAACATCTGTTACAGTCCTGGCTGCTGGGTATTTACTTTCAAAGAAATCAGCTTCCACTGCTGTCTGCCAAGGAGCTCTAAATCAGTTGTGCAGATGCAATTACTGAAAATGAATCCGTCAAAGCAAACCTCACGTAATCAACGAGTCCTATTTGGGCTCCCCTCCTGAACCCATCTTTGCCTCAGGGATAACCTAAACCAATGTTCCTCAAACCCATTGAGAAAGAGCAACACAGATACAGGGCAGACTTACTAAGAAGGTTAACGAAACTTCAAAATATTTGCCATGAGCTATTAATGGTATCTGGGAGTAAGCCATCCACAGGGAATATCAAGCGATGTTATCTTTGGATCTCCATAAAAAAAGTCAGGATTGGTTTAGTGCCAAACAGAAGACCCAGCCTGATGCCATTCGAGAATCACCAGCAGCTCCCAATAGACAACATATACCCAGAGCTTCTTGCACCTTCATGCATGAGCAGGTACTTGTTTTGGCAGAGTTTCCTGCCAAATTTGATTTGCAAAGCAAACACAGCTGAGGAATGGGCATGAGATCCTCGTTTACTCCTCTGAGCTTAGCCTAGAGTCTTGGGTCTCTGAGCAATGAGGTCTTCCAAACCGTATCCTGGGCTGTATCAAAAGAAGTGTGGCCAGCAGATCGAGGGAAGTGATTCTGTCCCTCTACTCAGCTCTTGTGAGACCCCACCTAGAATACTGTGTTCAGCTCTGGAGTCCCCAACGTAAGAAGGACATGGAGCTACTGGAACGAGTCCAGAGGAGGGCCACGAAGATGATCTGAGGGCTGGAGCACCTCTGCTATGAAGATAGGCTGAGAGAGTTGGAGCTGTTCAGCCTGGAGAAGAGAAGGCTCCAGGGTGATCTTATAGCAGCTTTCCAGTACTTAAAGGGGGCCTACAGGAAAGCTGGAGAGGGGCTTTTTACAAGGGCGTGTAGTGATAGGACAAGGGGCAATGGCTTTAAACTGAAAGAGGGGAGATTTAGATTAGATATAAGGAAGAAATTTTTCATTCTGAGGGTGGTAAGGCAGTGGAAGAGGTTGCCCAGAGACATTGTGGATGCCCCAATCCCTGAAAGTGTTCAAGGCCAGGTTGGATGAGGCTTTGGGCAACCTGGTGTAGTGGAGGATTTCTCTGCCCATGGCAGGGGGGTTGGAACTAGATGATCTTTACGGTCCCTTCCAACCCTAACCATTCTATGATTCTATGATTCCTTCCTTTAACTGGACCTCTGTTTAGTTGTGCCTTCCTTATTCTAGATGGGATTCCACTCCTCCCTCTCCCCACAACTTGTCCTTTCTCTTTAATCGGTGCAAGTTTCTGTAGGAAATTTCATGTAAATACATTAAAAGCTATTGACGATGTCAATGAATGGGTATACTAATATTTCTAGTTTTCAGACAGGTTTTGGGGGTTTGGTTTTGTTGTTGTTGTTGTTGTGGGGTTTGGTGGGTTCTTAAGTAAAATTTCCCAGGAGAATCTTGCAGTTAGAAGCCAGGAGCTGAAATCTGGGGACAAGTAAAGTCAGCTGCAAAATTCCCTTTAATTTCTATGAGTTGAGAGTTTCAGCTACAATTCCGGAATCGGCTTCCACCTCTTCAGTACACCTTCACCATGCTTTGAGCCAGTCACATGCAGCCAAGTACCCAGGTGCCTGCATTCACTAGCTTGAAAATTTTGCTCGAGGACTGCTGTCAGCTGAGGCTCTGCAGCATGTGCTTGCTTCAGTCCCTGCTCTGCGCAGCAAAGACACATGAAGCCCATTGAACCACGGCTCCTGATTAGCTGCAGGCAAATGTTTCAGAGCTTTCCTGAAAGGGGATGAACTGTTACTTAGAGCAATGACTTCTGTGCTGTCCCTTCTGTGAAACAGGCAGACAACAAGGAAGGTATTGCCTTCTCACAGTCTTTGTCAGAACTACTGAGAACACCTTTGCCCTCAAAGGCTGTACAGCTCAAATGAAAATGCTCACATGAAAGTTTAGGTTCGACAAAGATTTCCAATCCTTTTTTAAAGAAGCTATGAGGTTTTGTTTCTTTACCTTCTCTCTTTTTATTCAAGTTTGAGCAGAGGCAATTTTAAATACAAGTTTTATGTTTCATGAGAAAAGATTGCATTTTTTTTTTGCTTTTCTAAAAAAAATCCTACTTTCAACAATTATTTATCCAAATATTTTTTGTTCCCCTCTGTACTCTGGACATTTTATGTATATGAGGCAATGTTGTATTTAACCTTACTGGCACTGAAAGCAATAAAATACCAAACAAATAGGCGAAAAGGGACAGTAAATCCCCATTGCAGAATTACCTGGCAGGTTCTGAGTCATGAGAAGGTGTCAACAAATAAATTTACTTAATATTGATGAATGTGACAGTAATGCACCTGGGGAGAAATAACAACAATCAACACAGATATTTAGAAAACATTAATACAGAAAAAGACCTTGGGGTTGTAGTGGGTAATGAAGAGCGCAGGAGCTGGCATTGCGAGGAGAGCAGTTGCTGTCCCAGGGTGTATAAGGAGAGATCTGTCTTGTGACAAAAAGGGAGCGATGAGTGCAGCTTTATGCAGTTTGGTTAAGGCTGGAGCCGGAGTATGGCACTCTTTTTTAAGCCTCACTTTCTAAAAAGGACACTGGGAAGTGGCAGAGGTCTTAAGGAGGGGCAGTGGGAATGGTGAAGCAAACTGCAGGTGACGGGCGTGATGGAAAGCAGTTCACAGGGCAGGAGGGAGCCCCAGCTAGTGCCGAGATGAGCGCTAATATTTGTGTGCTGTTAGGATGGACCTTCCCTGCAGCAGAGACAGTAATATGGTCTCAAATTAAAAGTGGAACAATCCCATTCAGATACAAGAGAAATGACTTAATAATAAGGGCTATTACACAGGCCATAGAATAAGCTGTCTGGTGAGCAACCGAACATGAGTCACTATCGGCAGAAGGTTTCCAAGGCGAGACTGGAAAATGTAGCAGTGGGGTTACTGTAGAAGAGGCATCTCAGCACTGTTTGAGCATGGCTGATCCTAAAGGTCCTTTGCTGTCATGTTTGTCTGCAATTCTGGGATCTCGTAAGCTGCAAAAAATGACCCCACACGCAACAGAAGAGGTGATGCACGCGGTTTATCAATTAAATCCGTCTGCCACATGCAGTAAGCCTACAACGTGATTGGGACAAAATGTCCAGCCCTACAAGGCTCACCCCAGTCATCCCATCTGCTTTACAAGCATTTGCAAGTGCAGGTCCAGAAGCTGGAGATGCTGTGTTCGGAGTCCTCCGCAGCGGTGGCTTTTACCACACACATTCGCAAAGGAAGCTGGAACAGCTCCTGTCTATTTTGAAACGTTTGCTTCTGGAATTTGCAATGCTTGTACCAGTTAAATACTAAATTATCATAAATGCAATTTACATGTTTCCCAAATAAGGGAATGCAAGTGGAGAAGAGGGTTTCTAAATGTTCATATTTCCGAATTAAAGGAATGTAAATGAGCCTGCTGTTCAATTTAGTGTGTAATGTGTTATTTCACGGTTGTCTCCTTGATATTACAGGCCCCTTTTACATTAGGCAATGTCACATCCCACCCAAATCACCATGAGATAAAGATGTTCTCCTTTAATGTAATAAAGGACAAAGACAAAATTCCAACAGAGAAAACAGTATGCATACTGATTTGGTACGAATGCATCATCTTTCCCTGGAAATACTCCACTGTGTCCCCTCCACCACAACATGCAGCGTTGCATAGCACCTTTTGTCAAAAAGCCCGTCATGGGGAGGCTCCCACTGACTCCTCATCCCTTCTTCCGGCACCCTCACACCTTACTGAGAAAGGAGCCGCTTCAGATCCACATGGACCAGTCCATTCCCTGACGGCACAGGCATGATGTTCAGGAGCACAGCTCAGCCTGCTTCTTGCCAGAGGATTTCTGCTCTGCTTGCTTTCCTCATGTCCTTATAGCCAAGCAGAGGGAAATTACAGGATGGCTCAAAATTCATTCATTTAGGTGCTGGTGACAGCTGTTCCCTCCCACCTCAGTTATCTTGAAAGGAAAAGCGGGTGCTGTGTGTAGCGTAGTCAAAAGGCCGCTGGGAGGAGAGCAAAGGAATGATTTGTTAGACTTTCAGTCAATCATAGCTCAGTCTGGACAAGCGTAAAACATCTTTACTTCTACCAATAGGAGAAATTTATAGTGCTGTTCACTGAAAAGTGAAACGCTCCGCAGGGTGACGGGAAGTCTTGAGAGTTTCCTATTCATTTAAAGGGAAATGTATCGCTCCTTGCTCTTCCCTCCCCAGCTTTATTTTCCAGCAGACAGCCTCGTGAATCTCTTTCTGTGCCAGTCCTTTGGTGGTATGGTGGAGCAGAGAGCACACCCTGAAGGCACAGTGGTTTGGGGACAGGCCAGAGGAGCTCTCCCCTTGCTGCTCCTGCTAAAGCCAGTGCTGCAGGGCTGCTCCCGCCTCTGCCACAGCCTCAGGGTTTGCCTGGGTGGCTGAGGACAGCCCAGGAAGCCTCTCTGGCCGTTTCCTCACCTCTCTGAGCTGCTGGACCCCTCAAGGTGCCCACAGCACCAGGGCCACAGCAGCTGCCCCCTCTCTGCCCCCAGCATACCATGGCTGCCCCTCGGCAGGGGTCTGGGAAAAGTGGAAGAGGAGCCTCAGGTGCCCTTTGCATTACAGCGACTGACTCCCTCCTCCTGCTCACACCGTCCCTCAGGCAGAGATTTCTCCCTCTGGATTCACCATCCTCCTCCTGCCCCTCAGCTGGACAAAGATCCAAGTGTTCTTCTCACAGTGAGGAGCGTTGGCACCTTCTACTCTCCAGGACTCTGTCAGAGGCCGTGTTTTGGGCAAGAGGGTGGCTTCCTCACCCAGGAGTATAAAGAGCATCCACAAGCATGATTCTCTCACCCCAAGAATCATAGGAAAGTCCTGTGGTATTTTCTTCAGCTCCTGACCCTGTAGGTAAGTTGTATGGGGTATGTTCTTGGAAGCAGAATGGAATCATAGGATCATGGAATGGTTTGGTTTGGAGGGGATCTTGAAAATCATCTAGTTCCAACCCACCTGCCATGGGCAGGGACACATTCCACTACACCAGGTTGCTCAAAGCCTCATCCAGCCTGGCCTTGAATACTTCCAGTGATGGGGCATCCACAACTTCTCTGGGAAACCTGTTCCAGTGCTTCACGTCTCTCAGAGTGAAGATTTTCCTCCTTATATCTAACCTAAATCTACTCTCTTTCAGTTTAAAGCTGTTGCCCCTTGTCCTATCACTACATGCCCTTGTGAAAATTCCCCCTCCAGCTTTCTTGTAGGCTCCCTTTAGGTACTGGAAGGCTGCTAGAAAGTCTCCCTGGATCCTTCTCTTCTCCAGGCTGAACAACATCAACTCTCTTCGTGGCGCTCCAACAGCTCCATGTCCTTCTTCTGTTGGGGGCCCCAGAGCTGAACGCAGTACTCCAGATGGTCTCTGATGTCTTCCAGCTAGACAATAGCCTCCTGCTGTCCCCAGGAGCTCTTACATTGAGCTGGTGGAGGAGTGGCTCGGTTTAGGGGAGCTGGCCCTCACCCATGTCTCATCAGAAGTCAGCTAAGGAGAAAGTGATTCTGGTACTCTGGGTCCCTTTTGCTTTCTAACATTTGCTTTGGCGGTGTGAGTATAACTTCATACAAACACAACTCCTACATGTGATTTTTCCAGCTTCCCTTGGCCATATCAACAGAGAAATGACAGGGACTGCAAGGAGCAGAGCCTGCAGAGATGCAAAACTGCATGACACACCAGAAGTCGAGTTCTAACTGGGTGACCCTGATGTAAATGCAGCCCCATGACACTTATATTCATGTAGTCTTCAAGATTCATAACATTATCTCTGAAAACACTCACTGCTTTTAATACTGCAATTTCTTTCTACGGTCAAGGTTAAGGCAATGTGCTGAAAACACAAGACACTAAGCACTCATGTCTTATGCCCAGCACTGCCACTGCTTTCACGTTAGCTTATGATGTCTTGTCTGTCCTATCTGAGAAGATGATACTAAGATGCTGACTTGAGGGTTGGCTGGTTGGTAAAATAATTTCTTCTGGCTGTAAAACAGTGATATGACAAAACAAGGCTTTCCTAGGAATGTATCTGTCATAACAATTTCTGTGTGGCAGGCAAGTTTCTCTCGTCCAGAGGGAGATGTCCCATTTCATCAGAGAGAGTGCTTTATCTCAGCTGTAGAGGAATAAATGGAGAACAACTGCTTGGTGCTCCATGCAAGGCAACAGGGAGTTTGTAAATGTTGTAATTCACAAAGGAGAAGCGAGTGAAGAACATCTGCCCTCTGCACTGTCAGTGGAATGGATGAAGGGGCACCATGTCTTCCTGCGGAAGATGACAGACCCAGCTCAAATCTGCATGAGCCAAAAGAGAGATTTGGAAGCACAGTTTCCATCTTACAGACAACTGCTTGACCACAAAACCATGGAGTCCATCTCATCCCTGTCAGTGTGAACATCTCCCTGTGCAAGAGTAAAACAACTGCAAGCAACGCAGCCCTTAGGGCACGTTTAAATACAAGGCCTACTCTGGGCTTGAAGGCAAATCCCCCTCAGCTTGGGTGTGCTTAACACATGACGTGCTAACAGTCTCCTGGTTTTTATTAGCATTTTTGAAAGGCTGGATTTGCTGCTACTTCAGAATGGAAATGTAAGAGCCCTGGATTTTTTTAATGAATCCGTATCTGGCGAGCTCTCTTTCTGATGAGGATAAAATGCTTTGTGAGCTATTGATGAAGAGCACTATATAAGAGGTATTATTCCTCGGACGTCCTGGAAGATTTAAGATTTACTCTGCGTGCTCTAAATTGTTGTTAGTTTGCAGATTCAGAACATCAAATATTTCAGACAGAACGAAGGCAGTTCTCTTCAGCGAGTACTAATTTCACAGAAAGTTTTAACTTCCAAGATTTATCCATATTTTAGCATAAGTCTCATTTGCAGTTATTTCATGCAGTTTTCTGCTTGAAAAAACAGTCTTAGCTTCAGGAGATAGTATATCTTGTCAGTCTTCATAATGCAAAAAATGGTTAAAGCCATTACTTGGCTTAAATGCCTGGGAAGAGAATTTCTCCCCAAAGAAGTTTTGCAAAACTTAAAAGAAAAATAGAAACTGAAGTTCGGAATGGAAATAATTTTGCAGCCTGAATTGCAATGGAGGTGAACGATATGCGCTGGAACATAAAATCCTTATTTCTGCCACTGTGATGCTGGAAGACAGACGTTATTCACCAGAAAAGACAAACATCACAAGCTTCAGCCAGTCAAAAAATGAAAAAGACTGTTTTCTGAAAGGAGATCCGCTTTCATAAGCAGTGCTGTCCCGGCTAAGTTATTCTGTAGCGCCGATTGACTGAGGCGCTCAATTGCTGCATTCCCTATGGCAGCACGAATGCCATTGAACAATCAGGTTAAAGTGAGCAATTGCAAGTCTAACCCATGAGCAGCCGTTAGCAGCAGCGCGTTCCCACTGCAGCAGAGCCACCTCGAGAGTTTTCCTCCCACTCCTGCGAAGTGGGAGCAGGCCGAAACGGATTGAATCTGCTGCTCCTCGTTCTTCCGACAAAATGGAAATAAAGGTATCAAAACAGAAGAGTGTCCCAGGATCGACGCCTCCTCTTTTGAAAATAAACATTCCGGGTTTCCTTCCGTATTTACTGCAATTACCATTTATGCAGCAGCAGGAGACCATTATCCTGTGACAATGTTCTGCTCTACTGACATTACCTCTTAATTATATCTTCATTAAAACCAAATTAGAAAGCGGTCAGGAAAGTTAAGCCAACTGAATTGCTCATTTGGCTGAACATCCCCACACCTTTTTTTAGAGAAGTGGTGCTGGCTCATGCAACAAAATGTTTAATGATCTACCTCACTGCTGGGAAGTGTTGATTTTCACTTTAAATGGAGAACTTGCTGCTCAGTCACACTGCACTCATTCTGAAAGGACTGTGCTCAGTTAAACGCTAGCATGGCGATATAGCTGGGTTTGCCCGTACTCGCAAGGTGATGATGCTAGATCGGGTTTGCCACTGCTGTCTCTTGACATCGTTTCTTCATTAAAGCTGAAGGCAGAAATAATCTGTGGCTGATGAGTACAGAAAGAACTGGGAAATTGCATTCGCCAGCAGCAGAAAAATTGCATTCCCCAGCAGCAGGGTCGGTACCTCCCCTTCACTCGTCCCTCCCCTGCCCTACGCTGCTGGAGGAGGACAGCTACAGAGGGATGCCGGGACAGATATCAGCTCCGTCAGCCAGCTGTTGGAAACCTCTCCTTCTCTTGAAGGGCCAGGGCTTCCTGCGGGGCCAGCTGCAGTGGTGCTAACCACAGCCCAGCTACAGGAGAAGGCGCCACGTGCTGTCGATACTGTGCAGTGACATTTGATGTAGGCACACCCCAGCTGCCTGCACACGTCCTGCCTGTACATTGGAGCAGACAAAAGGCAGCGTGGCTTCTGTGGCAAGCTTTTGGGTATCCCTGTGTCCTCTGTCTGTGCAGACAATTCTCTTGTGCTTCCTGTACTGTGGGAATTGAGTGAGAGAGACCCATGCTTCATGTCTATGACTGGACAGATTTGTGCCACCAGCATCGGAGCAGAGCTCAGACCTCCAGTCCTTCAGCTTTGACAGCTGCCAAATCTTGCTCCTCTCCTCAGGCTGCAGAATCCCCTAACAAAGATTTCTCCAAAGCCTACAACCATCAGGCTCTTTGGGAATGTGTTGCAGCATCCAACATATTATCATCTCAGGTATTACCTGTCAAGCATACCCACAAGCCATCTGACAAGTATCATCAGCAGATGAACCACCTTCCATCAGGAAGACAGAGATAACCTCCATGAGCCTACAGACACAAAGTGCCCCAACTGCCAGCAGCACAGGGCTATGCTCTCTATTACCTAGTGTCCTTGTCATTGCAGCTAGCTAATTTTTAGGGAACAATCAATTAATAGTTAAGTATAATGTAGGGAAAATTAGAGAAGAATGTGCTTTTTGGAGATCTTTTTTACATAAAGCTATGTAGAAGAGAAAAAGAAATGTTTCGTCTTGAGCAGGTAAGAGAGATCACACTCCTTACAGCTATATAGAGTTTGCAGAGTCTCAGTGAAGAAAGCAAGAGGTGAAGTCTACCTGCAAGCCTGGATGGCTCAACATCATTCATGTTTAGCAGCTTTGACAGCCACAAGCAAGCAGGGAAATGGGAATACTAGAATCACGAATTCCTTGGTTCCAATGATCTGATGTATACTTGCAGCTGCAGTTTAAATAAGGAAAAAGATACATTCTTGGTCTGAAAATTGAGACCAAAAGAAGGAAGGAGGAGTTAAACACATGTGTAGCTCCTTCTTGTTCAGAGTTGAGAGTAGGCAAGTTTGCAGTGGTATTACATGGACACTACAAGGCAGACCACACAGAAAAAGAAACTTTGCCCTTTCAGTAACAGCTCCCTGTTCCCCGTTATGCCTTTGAAAGCAATTTAATATGGAATTTCCAGAGGATCAATGCTGGCACTAACGTTGGCAGTCAGCGAATGTACCATGTACTTACAATGTCAGACATAAAGAGAAATCTCTGCAGTTTGGAGCGCTTGGTCCAATCCCTCTTGTCTCTCCGCCTCTCAGATGCATAGCTGCAAGGAAATTACTTCACCTGCCACTGAGTGTGGTAGGGAAGTCATCCTTAAAAGATGATGATCTGCCCAGGATGCACTGGATGGATCATGTTGCATCTATGGTGGGGAAAATAAACAGCAGAAAAATGAGCAAAAGGAGGATGGTACAAACCAATCAAGGAGTAATAATGAATCTCTCTGGTTTGGGTACACTAGTGTAGAGGAGAAACATTCCATGTTCAGCCAGGCTGTTTTTTTCTGTAAGGGCTGTACTTTACGTTTAGTATCTGTATGCTATAGATAATCTATGATGCTTCATTTTCAATTCAAAATAAACGCAAATTAGAAGGGAAAAAGGCAGAGAGACAGGGAGCGAGAACACGCGGCAGAAATGAAGCTGATGCAATCATTTCCCGCTCTGAAACAGAGCAAGTAAGATGAGGATGCGGCTGGTTTAGTGATCACTGTAATCAGCACAATTGACTGCTTACAGATGACTAATCTTTCAGTTCTAGGGAGGTAAATTGAGACTTATATATTTCTGCTTTATCCTGGCACTACAGGTAACGTAAGACAAATGGTCTGTGAATTCCTAATACCAAAGAGATTTGTGGATTATAAAAGAGCACAAAAAGTAGACATGGGGTAAAGTTATGAAAATACAGATTTGGACTCAGATGAAATTTTAAACAAGCCTTGAGGTGAGTTTTCTTTCATTTTAGTTATTCCTCGGCTCCATTCAGGCCCATCTGTATTTTAATCAAAAGTGATCATAACGGTTTCATGGGTAAATGGAAAATGGATCTTGATAGACGCTCATTATACCTCATTTTGTTAACAGCTGAAGAACCAACAAGAGGAATGAACTTAATTCAGCAAGCAATTAGGTTCTGAGAAAGAGGAATGAAGAGCAAGATAAAAGATTATTAAATTAAAGGAACTAAAGCTGTGCCGGACATCTTCATTAAAACATATAGAGGAACAATGGAGCAAGGGACACATGAATATCAACAAATGTGAATAAATAGCACAGAGGAGGAGGAGAGCGTGGGAAGATCTGAAGTTGTCCTAGGAAGAGAGGTAAGACAGGAGACAAAGACAAAGTGCCTGAACAGAATGTATTTCTCCTGTTCAACAAGAACAAGGATGCAGGAAACAGAAAGGCATGAGACAGGGTACAAACTCCACGAGCGTGACCTCAAAAGCAAAGGAGTAGGTGGCAGCTTTCAAGTCAGAATGAGGCAGGTTGGAGGTAGGTCCATGCCCTGGCAGCAACTTGCAGAGTCCTCTGACTAAAATAAAACAACACTGCTATTTTGATCTCACTTCCTTCTGACATTACAACCTTCTGACTAGGAGGGGTTACTAGGTTCATCCTAGTGAAAGGAAGACATTCAGCTCTGTGCAGAGTAGAAAGACTTCACAGGAAAATACACCAATGCATTTTTTTTTACACTTTTCCTAGAAAAAAAAACCATACTGAGTGTCAAACACAACTCTGCTAACAGATAACAGGAGCATGCCTTCAAGAAACCTGGGCCTCCCTGCTGGGCACTAACAGCCCCAGTCATTGCGCACCTATAGTGGCCTTCTAGGTGACCCTTGCACAAGGTCACATGAAGGAATATCACAAATGTGTGGTGTTATTTACAGTCCCTACCTCACTAAGGCAAAGTCTAGTCTTAACCAAAGACAATTCTCTGCACAGGTGACATTACAAGAAAAGGGGAGCCCTGCTCCAACCCTTACCAGGTGCTCTCTGCCGTGGCTTGCTGGCAATGGACAGTTGGCTGAGCTTTGGCATCAGCGAGCCACATAGACACAGAACACATGATGTCTGAGTTCAAAAACTCCCTTCTGAAGCATGAAAGCTTTGTGCTGCAACAACCACAGTGGGAAGAGACAGGACAATAATGCCCTTCCAGAAAGACGAAGGCCAGCTAGAGAGAGAAGGTGCGTAACTGCACTCCTGGAAGGCAGGTGAAGCTTCACAGTCCACGGTCAGAGAAGGACGGTGCCACCAGCTGTTAGACCGTGCAATGTTGTATTACAGCAGAGAAGAACCAGCCTGGCTGTCAGAACCCTGCAGGGAGCAAGAGACAACCTGAAAGGGAGCAGCTGGCATGGAAATAGTGGTGGGGAGAGCAGGACTGGTCCACAGGTGAAGTCAGGGGTACAGGAACAGGGTTGGGGCATAAGAAAACAGACAAACTGTGTGTTTGTCTTACAACTCTTGTCCTTACCATGAGATACTGGGAAAAAATGGGCAAGAAGTCATAGAGGAAATCAAGTTGAGGGGGCCATTTGTATCAGTCCGTGCTGAACTTCCAGTTTTATGGGGAGCACTTCAGGAGCAGAGACAAAATCCACAGAAGAGAAGGGATGCAGAGAAGTGGCAAAGCAGTGAAAATGGCACATAATAGTTACAGGTGAGACAAATTAAAACAATGAAGTGGAAATGTAAATGTTGCAAAGTGATGTTTAATGACTCCACCTTTAGTGCAGAAAAGGAAATACTGATAAGCAAATAAACTTGTATTATTGGCACATCTTTATCACAGGGTGGCTCAAAAAAGGTCATTTTATTCCTCTGCTGTCTTTCTTCAAATTGTAAGAATGCCACTGAGTCCTAGCCCTCAGGAAAGTAATTAGGTTGCACACACCTAAATTTTAGCTGTTGTTAGCACTGATGTTGCTGAAGTAGAAGAAGTTATTCCAGCAAAGCATCCAATTCTTGATGCTGAGCAGCTTCCTTTCTACACTGGTTCTCTTCAGCTTTCACATGAGGTGCTTGAAATATCACAGTTTTAAATCAAAACCATTAGTATATTAGTACTTTTACAATGATAAATGTCTACATTATCCTCTTTCTTGAGGAAGGTATTGCAGCCATGAATTTTTCATGTCAAAGCTAATATAGTCACCCATGGATTACATTGCGCTGTTGACAAAAAAAAAACTAGATTAAAGAAGAACTATTTTTAGTTTTTTAAAAACAAAGTTATCTTAAAAAGCATGGTGAAGCTGAGAGATGGAGTGATGGGACACCATCACAAACAATTCTCCACACAGTGGGTGACTGAGATAACCACTGTTACTATTTATTTTATTTATCTACTGTGAGCATTTTGCCTTTAAAGAACTTCATGAGGAGATCAGTAGCAGTACCATGATCATCACCCTTGGTGGATGGCACATGTCAGAGTCATATCAGTCTGCTGGTAAGATCTTCTGGTAGGATAGTTCAACAAGACCAAGTGCAGTCCAACAAGGCCAAGCGTCAAGTCCTGCACACGGTTCAAGGTAATCCCAAGCATAAATACAAGATGGGAGACGAATTAATTTAGAGTAGCCTTGAGGAAAAGGACTTGGGAGTGCTGGTTGATGAGAAGCTCAGCATGAGCTGACAATGTGTGCTTGCAGCCCAGAAAGCCAACCGTATCCTGGGCTGCGTCAAAAGAAGCATGGCCAGCAGGTCGAGGGAGGTGCTCTGCTCTCGTGAGATCCCACCTGGAGTACTGTGTTCAGCTCTGGGGTCCCCAACATAAGAAGAACATGGAGCGAGTCCAGAGGAGGGCCATGAAGATTATCTGAGGGCTGGAGCACCTCTGCTATGAAGACAGGCTGAGAGAGTTGGGGTTGTTGAGCCTGGAGAAGAGAAGGCTCTGGGAAGATCTTATAGCAGCCTTCCAGTACCTAAAGGGAGCCTACAAGAAAGCTGGAGATGAGTATTTTCAAGGGCATAGTGATAGGACAAGGGGTAATAGCTTTAAACTGAAAGAGGGTAGATTTAGGTTAGATATAAGGAAGAAATTTTTCATTCTGAGGGTGGTGAGGCACTGGAAGAGGTTGCCCAGAGACATTGTGGATGCCCCAATCCCTGAAAGTGTTCAAGGTCAGGTTGGATGGGGCTTTGAGCAACCTGATGAACCTGATGTAGTGAAAGGTGTCCTTGTGCATCGCAGGGGTGTTGGAACTAGAGGATCTTTAAAGTCTCTTCCAACCCAAACCATTCTATGAGTCTATCTCCTCTGGTTCCAGACCCAGCAGGGTGGCTCATAGAGTTTGTGGAGCTGAGGGCTGGGCAGAAAAGGGATTCTCCTTGGTATCATCCTTGTTTCAAGCCCATCAATGAGCCCTGTTTCACTGGGAATGGAAACTCAGGGCTCAGGGCAGGTCCACAGGGAAAATCTATGAGCCTTGCTCATATCAGCCTTGCTTAACTCAAATGGGCAAAGTGAAGTCTAGTCAACAGTAAAGCAGGCCCAATGGTACATATGTGTAAAGGATATAGAATACTTAGTTCTTCGCTTATGATTGGAAGAGCAACTGAAGAAACCGCATCTCACAACCTGCCCATGAACAGGAGCAGTGTGAATTTCCCCTTCTTAGGTGTACGTTGTTCTTCTTGGAAAGCCAGCTTGCCTAAAGTTTGGGCAAGGTTGGCAGAGCAACCCCTTTTGCTTGTTGTCCCACATAGATGCATTTAAGAGTAAAAAGCTAGAATTTTCCTACAGGCCACTTCTGGGCCCTCTTTCTCCTCTTTCCCCACTGTCCTATCTCTTCAAACCACGACTATTCCCAAGACATAATGCCCATCTAGCACTTCCCATTTTTCAAGCCTGCTACACCCTGACCCTGTGCCTTGGTCCTTCACCATATCATGAGAATGCAGCTCCTATATTGGGTTCTTGTAGGCTCATTGGTAAAGAAACACTGCATTATTTGGAGGCATGACACAAAAACCCCAACCAAATAATTGGTTCCAATTTCCCCCTTTGACACTGTTCCACAGGGCTTAAAGGAATTCAGCAGGATCTAGGCATTCAGATACAGGCTGTGTCTTTTCTCTGTGATAGGCAGAGACTTCCGACTGTTCACAAATATGCTTGAAAATTAATCCATTGCT
Organism: Tauraco erythrolophus; assembly: GCF_009769465.1. NCBI lineage: Eukaryota > Metazoa > Chordata > Aves > Musophagiformes > Musophagidae > Tauraco > Tauraco erythrolophus. Next base: position 30,524,453 of record NC_141467.1, read on the forward strand.
TTACATTTGAGTAACTATGATGTATTTTAGCCTTGCTGGAACCTAACATTGCAGCTTGCAGATGGAAGGTGCTGTCATATTCCTGAAAGCATTTTCATTCCTACAGAATTAAGTACAGCATCAAATCGAATTTGACTCTCCTCTGGCACCTGATTTGCACCTATAAGCCAGCAACTAGAAACGACAACCCAAGTGAAGGGACAAAAGCCCAACTACAGCTTGAGCTGACAAACATAAACCTGTGTTTTTGAAATTGCGTATCGCAGACAACAGCACTGTGCTTCCTTTGGCAAAGGAAAGTCTCCCGAGGAAGAGTTTATCTAGTGACTGACAGGCAGCAGTGGGCTATGAGCCTAGAAGATAATACTTTGGCTGCATCGTTTCTTCTTCTCACAATCTCTCTCTTGAAGAACTCTGTGCTGCACAGTGCTTACCAAGGAAACCAGTAATGAGGTTGCATTTTGATCTTGTTTGTACTTTGTAGAGGTTTTCCCTGTAAATAAACCTGCTTTTATAGACTACAAAAGGTGAGTACTCTCTGATCATTCAGCTAAGAGGGTTTGCTTTTAATACAGAGCCTTCCTGTGGTGCTCACACCACATCTGGTCAGGACTCAAACCTGACTCTATTACTTGTTGCTCCAGAACATTTGTACTTTAAACATCACCTCAACTTTGTGTTTGTTAAACCTACAGTATTGCAGAGCTTTCGTTTGTAACCCCAGGTGGGAAAACTGATGCTCACCCTGATAGCAGAGGTAGATATCTTCACACCTGCTCATTTTGAAATATTTTTATCAGAGGTCCAGATGTTATGACTGTGCTTGTGACATGATGATCCAGGAGAAAGGAACCCGATAGGGAGGGAACCCAATCCAGGAATTCTGACAGCAATGCATGCACCCTTGTCATGCTGACCTTGCCCTTAATGAGAAATGAGGCTGGGCACTGCTGTTCTAATGCAAGGCAGTAGTGTCAGATGGACATGACCTTCTCTTTGCTGATGAATGGTTGCTGACCAGAAAATGGCAACTCTACATTTAAAAAAAAATCTAAATTATTACTGTCTGCAAAGTTTCTAATCAAAATGTTGCAGATATTTAAGGAAAAGAGATAGGCGGGAGTAAGAAGACATTCCTTGACTGACCCATTACCTAGATCTAGCCTGATGAGAAAGCCATTGCCAGCACAGTCACACTAAAATCTGAGCATGGGTTTCCAAGGGTTACACACCTGCCCAACCATGCTTTCATTTCCCTCTTCAAGGTGAGATCTGAGCAGAGTATATGAGTTGCTGCACTCTGTCCTATGACCCAAGAGAAATTACACTGAGGATGTCTGAAGGAGCTGTCTCTTTTCTTTCTGTCAGAGCACTAAATTATTAGTGCTGTGTTAATAAAATCCATTAAGGTTATCTGAACAAATCTTTCTGTAATTTCATAAATCACTTAACAAATGTGTGAACTCAACTGTACTATTCCTTAGTTAAAACACGTAACAGCTGACTAATATACAGGCAAGTAACACTGCTGGTTAACGTCATTTAAATCCAAAGGGCATGTGGGTAAAGAAGTCATTTGAGGACCAAAGTCATTAGAACAAAAGATGCCCGTCAGCTGTTATGAATTTATGAGGGCGTGGGAGTGGATTAAGAGAGGGATTTAGCCCCTTCAGAACGTCTTCCATTAGCAGAAAGTAAAGCCTCTGTGAGTAGGCACCATGACAGCCTTTAAATTGCCTGATCTGAAAGCACTTCTTCCTCTTAGTTGTCACTGTTTCCTCTGGCTTTACCTTGGCAGCAAGTCAGCAGCAAGCACATCCCAGCACTGTTACTGAACACAGCTCTGTGTGTGTCTGTGAGCATTTATCGTGTCTTCTTCAGTTTGCTCCAGCTAAACTGCCATTTCGGGACAGGGAGTAGAAGAGGAGGGGACAACTCCAGCCAGCGTGCTGGGACTACTGTTTCTTCCGCTGGGTCACAGCTTTGTGCTTCTTCCAGCTGTGTCTCAAGAAGAGCTGTCCTAACGTAGAACAACTTGACTTGCAGGCTGTGGAAAATAGCAACAGAGTTTCTGGGTTGGGTTCAGCAAGAAGGGATCTACATGGAGCTTCAGCCCATAGAATCGACGAGAAGGAAAAGAAAAGGGTAGTCAGATAATCTTCACCTATTTCCTGATCTCCTTCCTCTTCCCTCCACACCCCAACTGATAGAAAGCTTCAGGCTGGGATGATGGATCACAGGAAATACAAGCATTAGACAGACAATGTCGCACTGGGACAATGATTCAATGGGCCTGGTCTGGGCACCAGCTGGACTTCAGTAGGGCCAACTTTGATCTTTTGAAACAATTGCTAGGAGAAATCCCATGGGACAGAGTACTGGAAGGTAAAGGGGCCCAAGATGGTTAGCCTTCAAGGACCTCTTCTTCCGAGCTCAAGACCGGTGCATCCCAACAGGTAGGAAGTCAAGAAAGGGCACCAAGAGACCTGCGTGGTTAAATGGGGAACTGTTGGGCAAACTCAAGTGGAAAAAGAGAGTGTACAGATCATGGAAGGAGGGGCAGGCCACTTGGGAGGAATATAGGTCTGCTATCAGAGGATGTAGGGAGGCAACTAGGAAAGCTAAGACCTCCTTGGAATTAAACCTTGCAAGAAAGGTCAAGGACAACAGAAAGGGCTTCTTCAAATACATTGCAGATAAAACTAACACTAGAGACAATGTAGGCCCACTGGTGAATGAGGAGGGTGCCCTGGTGACAGAGGATGAGAAGGCGGCAGAGTTACTGAATGCCTTCTTTGCCTCAGTCTGTACTGCTGGAGGCTATCCTGATGAGCCTCGGAACCCTGAGGCTCCTGAGGAAGTCAGGATAGAGGAGGAGTCTACCCTGGTTGATGAGGACTTGGTTAGGGACCAGTTAAGCAACCTGGCCATCCATAAGCCCATGGGTCCTGATGGGATGCACCCGCGGGTGCTGAGGGAGCTGGTGGATGTCATTGCCAGGCTACTCGCCATCATCTTTGCTAAATTGTGGGGAATGGGAGAGGTGCCTGAGGACTGGAGGAAAGCAAATGTCACTCCGGTCTTCAAAAAGGACAAGAAGGAAGACCCAGGTAACTATAGACCGGTCAGCCTCACCTCCGTTCCTGGTAAGATACTGGAACAACTTATCCTGGGTGCTGTCTCTAGGCATATCAAGGACAAGAGGGTCATTAGGGGCAGTCAACAAGGCTTCACTAAGGGGAAGTCGTGCTTGACAAACCTGATAGCCTTTTATGAGGACATCACCCAGTGGGTGGATGATGGTAGAGCAGTGAATGTGGTCTATCTTGACTTCAGTAAAGCATTTGACACAGTCTCCCACGGCATCCTCACAGCTGAACTGAGGAAGTGTGGTCTGGATGATTGGGTAGTGAGGTGGATTGCGAACTGGCTGAAGGATAGAAGCCAGAGAGTAGTGGTCAATGGGACAGAGTCCAGTTGGAGGCCTGTAGCCAGTGGAGTCCCTCAAGGGTCGGTACTGGGACCAGTATTGTTCAACATATTCATCGATGACTTGGATGAGGGAATAGAGTGCATGGTCAGCAAGTTTGCTGATGACACTAAACTAGGAGGAGTGGCTGGCACACCTGAGGGCTGTGCTGCCATTCAGAGAGACCTGGACAGGCTGGAGAGTTGGGCGGGGAGAAATTTAATGAAATACAACAAGGGCAAGTGTAGAGTCTTGTATCTGGGTAAGAAACCCCCATGTACCAGTACAAGTTGGGGACTGAACTGTTGGGGAGCAGCACAGAGGAAAGGGATCTGGGGGTCCTGGTGGACAGCAGGATGACCATGAGCCAGCAATGTGCCCTTGTGGCCAAGAAGGCCAATGGCATCCTGGGCTGTATTAGAAGCGATGTGGTTAGTAGGTCGAGAGAGGTTCTCCTGCCCCTCTACTCTGCCCTGATGAGGCCGCATCTGGAATATTGTGTCCAGTTCTGGGCCCCTCAGTTCAAGAAGGACAAGGAACTGCTTGAGAGAGTCCAGCGCAGAGTCACAAAGATGATCAATGGAGTGGAACATCTCCCTTATGAGGAAAGGCTGAGGGAGCGGGTCTCTTTAGCTTGGAGAAGAGGAGACAGGGGGGACCTCATTAATGTTTATAAATATGTAAAGGGTGACTGTCATGAGGATGGAGCCAGGCTCTTCTCACTGGCATCCAATGATAGGACAAGGGGAAATGAATATAAGCTGGAACATAGGAGATTCCGCTTAAACATGAGGAAGAACTTCTTCCCAGTAAGGGTAACAGAACAGTGGAACAGGCTGCCCAGAGAGGTTATGGAGTCTCCTTCTCTGGAGATGTTCAAAACCCGCCTGGATGCGTTCTTGTGTGATCTAATGTAGGTGGTCCTGCTCCAGCAGGGGGATTGGACTAGATGACCCTTTGAGGTCCCTTCCAATCCCATTATCTCAGAGGCAAACTCAGCTACAGCAGCATGCACGAGAGAGCTCATTGTGTTCCCCTGATGAGAGGGAAATCCTTTCTTTTAAGTACTCTCATCCAGAACAGTGTCAAAACAAGGAGAGACAAAACCTCTCGGAGATTCCACCATCCCCATGTATAAAGAGGCACTGTGGAACAGCAGGTTTCCTGATTTTCCAAATCCCACTTCAAGATGATGTGGATGAGCCAAGGGAGCCATGCCCAGGTACACAAGCGTAACATGGTGACACAACTAGACAGTTGGTTTCTGGAGGAAGACCGCTAAATTGGCCAGAATGGAGTGATAAGAAAGAAGATATTTTAGCAGCTGGCAAGGGGCAGATAGGAAGACAGATCCCTTAGTGCCATGCGGCAATGCCTTGGTGACAAGATGGTTCTTGGTTGGCATTAAAAAGAGCAATATGTTCTGAGACAGGCTTACACCTCTCCTACACCTTTCTGCAGCCAAGAAACTGCCTCATAAAATTATTATTGTACACCTGCATAGAAGTGATTTGGGATATTATTAAGAGGCTGACTTAATCATCAGGATTTAGGACACGGCTAGGATTTCTCCAAGGTGATAAGTCAGAGTGTACCAATTAGAAAGAATCATGTGCAGCACCAGCTTGATTTAAAAATCATCTTAAGTGGATCAGAAAGCAGATGTGCATTTAGTTGATAACAGCGAAGAAATTAAGTCTCTAAGACCTCAGCTAGAGAGGCAGGGTGAAGAAGAAATGGAACAACTAGGAGCAACACCTTGTGGCAAATCTCTAGGGCAAAACCTCTTATTTCAAAAGTACATTCATAGAATCATAGAACAGTTTGAGTTGGAAGGGACTGTTTAGTTTCAGCCCCTCTGCCATGGGCAGGGACACCTTCCGCTACATCAGGTTGCTCAAAGCCTCATCCAACCTGGCCTTGAACACTTCCAGGGATGGCGCATCCACAGCTTTTCTGGGAAACCTCTTCCAGTGTCTCACCACTCTCATTGTAAAATATTTCCTCCTTATATCTAACCTAAATCTCTTCTCTTTCAGTTTGAAGTCATTGCCCTTTGTCCTATCACAAGGCAAGGGCAAAAAGTTCCTTGTAAAAAGACCTTCTCCAGCTTTCTTGTGGGCCCCCTTTAGATACTGGAAGGCTGCTCAAGAATCTCCCCAGAGCCTTCTCTTCTCTAGGCTGAATTACCCCAGCTCTCTCAGCCTGTCTTCGTTGGAGAGGTGCTCCAGACCTCGGATCATCTTCGTGGCCATCCTCTGGACTTGCTCCAATGGGTCCATGTCCTTCTTCTGTTGGGGACCCCAGAGATGAACACAGTACTGCAGGTGGGGTCTCATGAGAGCAGAGTAGAGGGGCAGAATCATCTCCCTCGACCTGCTGGCCAGGCTTCTTTTGATGCAGCCAAGAATACGGTTGGCTTTCTGGGCTGCAAGCACACATTGTTGGCTCATGTTGAGTTTCTCATCAACCAACACCCCAAGTCCTTCTCCTCAGGACTGCTTTCAATCTATTCTCCACCCATTTTGTATTTGTGCTTGGGAATTATCAGAAACTGAAAAAAAGTCTGGCATAAGCCCATGTGGAACCTGAAGTTTCCTCTAAACTATTGTACAGAGTTTTACACTACGTTTCCCTACATACAATATTGGAGAATGATCTCCAGAGAACACATATGCATATGGAGATGGTCCTCTCCAGAAACCTCATGAAGGAAAAAGAGGATGAAGCTAGATAGAGAGAACCAGAGGGTTGGCTGAGGCTGCCAGCAAGCAGCAAGAGCAGGGCTGTGCTGTTAAGAGGGACAAGCTGGGACCCAAGAGTGACCCAAGCACAGTCAATTTTCTCAACTCGATGAGGTGCAGTCCTATTTGTCCCCTAGCGGACTAGGCAGGTGACAGTGACATTTCTCCAATAATCTGGTGACTGTCAGACAAGTGATGGCATTGGATCAACTCCAGGACTCATCCTGGAAGCAGGTGACAGCATCAGACACAGGACTAGGAACAAAGCCATCAACAGCCTACCTGTAACGCAGTCCCAAGGTCCATCCAGAAGACAGAACTGAAGTCAATGTTACCTACAACAAAAAATCCAAGGTCCAGGAAGCTCAATCAGGATAACAAAGGACAGAGCTGGGCACAGGCACATCTATGTCATACCTCAGGCCAGGACTTAATTCCCGAGTGTAAGCTTAAATGAGGCTTCTAGGCCCATGGACAGAAGGTGTGGGTGGGAGTCCCTGGTGAGAATGGCTGGGGTCATTAAGGCCTTGCTGTGGGAGATGGAGGTCTCCATCTGCTGACCTGATCTGCTGTCTAAGGAGTTTTGCTGCTTGTTGGAGGCTTGGATCCAGGATGTTGTAGAGAGACTGCAGAGGCTCATCCAGCCCTCAGAGGAAGACTAGGGAAAATGTGGGGTCCACTGCTGAATGGGACAGGGCCTTGGTGACAAAGGATGTGGAACAAGTCAAGGTACTCAATGCCTTCTTCGTGTTGGTCTTTACTGGTAAGATTTGCCTTCAGGAAACCCAGGACCCTGAGACCAGACGGAAAGGCTGGAGTAAGGAAGACTTACCCTCGATGGAGGAGGATCAGGTTAGGGAGCACTTAAAAAAATCAAACATACACGAGTCTTTGGGATCTGACAGGTTGGACCCATGAGTGCTGAGGGAGCTTGCTGATGTCATTGTGAGGCCATTCTTTGAAAGGTCATGGTGACCAGGAGGGGTTCCTGAGGACTGAAAGACGGCAAATGTCGCTTCTGTCTTCAAGAAGGGCAAGAAGGATGATCTGGGAAACTACAGGCTAGTCATCCTTACTTACAACCCCTGGGAAGGTGATGAGCAAATCCCTCTGGGAATCATGTCCAAAATCCTGAAGGACAAGAAGGTGATCTCAAGTAGTCAGCATGGATCATTCTGTACAAGCACCTGATGGGAGGCAATAAAGAAGACAGAGCCAGGCTCTCAGTGGTACCTGGAGACAGTACAAGAGGCAATAAACACAAATTGAAATAGAGAAAAAACAAGCACAAGAAAAAAAATGTTTTTACTGTAAAGCTGGTCAAACATTGGGATATGCTGCCCAGAGACATTGCGGAGTCTTCGTCCTTGGAGATATTCAAAACCTGATTGCACACAGTCTTGAGCAACCTGCTGACAGTTCTGATCCTGAGCAACCTGTTCTAGCAGATGCTGTTTTGAGCAGGGGAGATTGGACTAGATGATCTGGAGGGGCCTCTTCCAACCTTAACTGTGCTATTCCTCTATGCTCAGGGCCCTGACAGAGGGAAAGCTGACACAGCCATGCAAAGAAGAGAGAGGCTTAAAGGAAAAAAAATGAAGCCGTTTTTCTACAGCATCCTTCCAAGTGGCACTCTCAGCTGAGTTCTTACACTGATGGCCTAATTCAACCACATCCTTTCCATCTTGTTTTTGTTCCTCCATGGTCATGAAAGACAATGCTGTCATCTGAGTTGTTCCATTCCAGTTCTAAATCTGCTCCTAAATCCCTTCCAGTGCTACATACAACTTTCCTTGTTGCCAGAGGTGGCTACATGAAAATGGGATTTTAATTAGCAGAGAATGTTTACTAGGCTCCTCACCTCCCTAGGAGCTGTCCTGCGTCTCTAAGGGTATCTGTCTATCCATTATTTACAACCATGCAGGCTCAGAGACCTCCAGTGGGGATCATGTTTCCAATGAAGCAGGGTGTTCCCAAAACCTTTGATGTCAGATTATAAGGCTCCAGAGAAAGGATCAGACTTCAAGTGAGAGCTTTAGGGCCTGCCTTTTGAAATAGAGATGCCAACCTTGCAAAAACAAAACATGTGCCTGGAAGGGCCCCATTCATATGAGGCTGGATCCTCACTCACTATGTGCCAATGCGACTGCCCTGAAGGCAATAGAGCTGTGATGACACACAGGGATCCGCTTGTTTGCTCGTATAATTTATGTTTCATTGTTAATGATTGCACCCACTTTTACAGATTTCAGTTCCACCTGCAAACTGAGGGATAAGAAGATGCCTCTTGGTAAAATATAGTTTCAAGCTTCACCAACAGCACAAATCCAAAATAAGTGAAAAACGGTGCAAAACATAGTAACAGGTTCAACAGACCTGCTCCCAAAGGGAGCAGGAAGAAGCCCAGACTTGACTACTAGTTTGTCCCAAAACATCAGATACTCTTTCAGGACACAGCACGCTTTTCATCACACCACAGGGCAGTTCTGGTCCATAGGGAACAAGGAATAGAAAATGCACGATCAAAGCATCAAATTCTCATCTGTGGGAGAGCAGTGATACCGTGGATCAGGACACAGCCCTGGCTCTGGAGGAGCTGTGGCAAACTTCTCTGCAAAGTTTCATGGAGGATGGCTTTTTTTTCTTGACTTATTCTAGGTAGAAGTGACAAGACTTCCTGCCACACCACAACACTTGCTCTGAATGAATGTAAGCAGTATCCTCCTCTTTTGGTGAGAGGAGTACTTAAGTAGCATTTGTCAGCAAACATGAAAACTCCAGGACCCTTTTGCTTTGCAGGCATTGTTTTTTCAGTTCATTATCTATTTATAGTTCTTGTCTTTGATCAATGTTTGTATTTAACCTTACATTTCTTAATTTGTATGTCAGTCTGCCTTTACCATGGTTAATTTATTAGGGCAGTTTCTTCTTCTCAGTCAGCTTTTTGAGGGAGGAAAGTGTATTTAGGAGCTGTAAATTGTTCCAAACAGATCTCATCCAGTAACCTTAGTAACCGAGTTATATACTGGAACGAGCAATATTTTTATGGTGATATTCTTTTCGGTGTGAATAATGGGAGAATAATGATAAAACAACACATTTGGGGACGGACTTGCCAATAAAAATTGTTATACAAGCGGCAGCCTTGTTTCAGAGCAAAATTCTAGCCAATCCTCTTTCAGAATCTCTCTAAATTGTCTCAGAGTGAAGCTTTTCTCCTATCTACACAGTAAGCTAATTCCTCTATTACTGGATCTTGTAATGCAGAATCCAAGCATGTTTTATAGAACCTTGAGTCACAAGCTTTGTTAAACAGTAATGCATGCTGCTTTGATCGAAAGGGTCATGTGGCTTGTCACTTCAATCAAATATCACTTTTTATGACGAAGAAGAGGTGAGTGCTTTAAAAGACACCAGAAAACTTCCTGCCATATCAAGATAATCCTGAAGGTCTGGATGAGCACCAGTTCTCTGCATGGCACCGCATCTAAAACTGCCATTAGAAAAATCCTCGTCTGGCCAGGAGGCACCCAGACTGCTGACTTCAGAGGTGTGATTTCTTCCTTGCTCGAATGTCTCGGATGCCTAGAGTTGAGCCTTTTGCAAATACTCCTTCCTTGAGCTTAACACCTGGTCTATGCCCAAGTACGATCCCTATGGGGAAATGAGACCTTTAGCTATGATCCACAAGATGGCCGATCTGAGAGGTGGTTTCAGAACATGCTTAGCTCCTGTTGTATGTCCAGACATCACTTTGCTCATCTCAGCAACCTCTGATTTTGAGGCACTTCAGTACCTTTTCCGGTCTAGCCTGATGGAACTCTTCTCAGTGTACTGTGAGGCTTTGAGTACAAGCTATAGCCGTGGTGACTTTTTGCAGACACATGCACTCTGTTAAATCAGCACTAAGTTTTATTACAGGTCCTGTCATACCACTATGTTTGGGCTGAAGTGGTTTGCTATTCAGCATCATGACCCTCACAAGGACTGAACAATTATTTGGGCCAAGAACAGCAAAATGCCATGGAAACTGAAGTGGAACATAATGCGTTTGCACAGGGCAAGAGTCATGGGCTTTCTCTGCACAGAAAGCACCATCAGCTCTCGAATAAGAACAGGCAGTCAGGACTTCATCTTCTGCCTCATCAGAGAAATAGACCCTCCAGCAGCGTCAGCCTCCTAATACCATGCTCATCCAGGCAGACCGGAAAGCTCATCAAGAGAGTGCAAGGAGAAGCTCTAATCTCATTTTGATAGCAAAGGTACTCTGCATAAAGTTCACGATTACCCCCTGTGTGAAGATCGAGTCACCTGTGACTCATGTAGCAAAATATCCACCTATGCCTTCTCTGGGACACCGGCTTTTCCCTTTAAGCCCATTTCCATGCTGCTCCCAGCAGGCAGACCTGCTTTGGAGAGATACTCAACCCTACTGACCTCCTCTAAGAGGAGATAACAAGTTTCACCCAGCACATCCTATATGAGTCACAACTGCATCGCAAGGTCTCTGCTAGCCGGTGAGGTTCAGCGGCTCAGCCGGAGGACTGAGCTTCTCTCTGCAAAGCTATCATGCTCCTGTCATCGCTGGCATGAGAGCATTAATAGTGCCCCAGGCACTGTCTCCAGGGAAGGATACCATCAACTCCTGCCAGGCTTTTTTCACTGCTGAAGATTTACAGAATAGCCTTTTTAGAATTTTTATCTCTAATTTCACTTTCTATCACTCTGCTCATCTACTCAGTCATCTTTGTGGTCTTCTCTGGGTATGAGATGAAGATTATGTTTGAAATCTGAAGCAGGCAGCAGCTTCTATGTCCCATCTCTGTAAATAGCAGGTAGCAGGTGAGGCTGAGGAAGGCTTTCAGCAAGAGAGACAAGGCAGAATGAAGCAGGAGGAGTAGGAGTAGCCTTAGAGCTAGCACAGCTTTTCTAGTTGGAATAGCGTGGTGTGGTTGGTGGCAGAAGTACGCAGAAGCACATCTACAATTTCTTAGGTGCCGTATAGTGACAGACAGAAATTGCAGGAGCTGAGAGCGTTCAGCACCTGAAAACATTTGCTTCTTTGAGATTCAAACCTGGCTGTATATGTCTGTCTTTGCACAAAATGGGAATCCAGGAACTTCTCTCAGAGACTCGTAGGAGAAATGAGGGTGATCGGGGTAAGTTTTAAATGTTGGTCATCAGCCTTGAAGCTTTCCTAAGAGGTTTTCTTTTCTTGTTCACTTCCCCCCCTTGTTTAAATATGGGACTGAACAGTATTTCACCATATAAATGTCAGAAAAGCCTTACATCAGACCACTTGAAGTATAGCTCTCCCATGATATCAAGACCGTGAATTAAAGTTTGCTTTTGGCAAGCTCACAGAGTCTTGGCCCCTATCTGCTAAATACATTAGGTTTCCAAAGAATTTCACAAGCTGTTCCAGATAAGCGCACAGTAAGTAGGTGAGGCAAATAGACTTATGACTTCTGTTTTTTCCTGGCCAAGTTTCTCATCTCAAAAGTTACAGCACAAAATCACTTGGACATTTCTGTTATTGGTGCCTCTAGACTGTGCTGCTTTTCAGCAGCACGCCAACAAATTACTGAAGAAGGACTTGGCAGCACTGGTGTAGCTACAGTGCCACAGAAACCAGTAATGCCCTGGCACTACATGGGCACAGCTTTTCTGGATGGAGCATTGGACACATTTGGAGTTTTATCATTGTTTTCAAAGCTCACAAAGTCAGGCTGGGATATTTGTTGTTGTTTAGTGGCTACTGCTGGGAAGTCAGAGGAGGGGAGGTGGGAATCAAGGGCGGAGGGGTCATTTCTGAACATGAGCTGACCACAGGTGCTGGTGCTTTTGTTCAGGCTCTAGTAGAGGATCCTAACAATAGAGAAAGAGACTGCAGCATGGAAATTTTAGTTCCTAAATTCACTCTCTCATGATCAGCCCTGAGAGCACAGAGGTTACATTTATATTAGTTTAATATTTATGAGCCATGAAACAAGATGTTTCTGGTGAATAAAAGGTGAACTTCCACGTGAGCATGTAAAACTGAATTCTGTTTGGCCTTGATATGTTGAAAATAAAGTGTTGAACTTGAACCCAGAAGAGGAATTTGTGTGGACCCTCCTGACCAGAAAGGTGACAGATGCTTGCCTAAGTGAATTAAATTATCGTCTTTAACCTCTCGGCGCTGCCACTGGCACTGACATCACCACTTTGCTGCAAACAGTCCATCCCCTTCGACAAAAAACTTCAGCTCCTGTCATCAAGGGGTTCATTAGTTTGAAATGAGGAGCTCTGACCTGGTTTGGACTTCTTCATAACCCTGACCTCATTGTTCACTGCAAAGCAATCCCATTATTTTAAGTGCTTCCCTCTTGTCAAATTACCTCCCCCGTTACTCTGATGTGCCTGTTTTCGGACGTGTCCTTCATCTAAGGAGCCAAATATCTCCTGGTAATTTAAACACATACTATGATCTCCTGTCCCCTTTCCTTTCACATCTCCCAGGAAAATCAAAACCAAGGAACAGCACAACCTGTTTTATCTGGCGCACAGATCTGTCCCCTGTTGCAAGTCGCACAGACTCTCAGTGAGGGGCAGAAGGGCTTTTCCCACTGTTTGCAGGCAGAAATGGGCACGCACAGCTCCTCCTGCCTGAAATATCCAAGTACCGGAGCAGCTGCAGGCTCAGGCCACCCTGCACAGCCCAGCAGTGCCTGTCGGAGGGCTGGCTGGTGCAGCTCAGGGCCGTATTTCCAACACGTCTGCATTGAGTTTGGCTTCCCAAGAGGAACCAGTGACAAAATATAAAACATACATAAGCCCAGTCTTATTAAGAATGGCTCCCTGATTGCTGCCTGTTTCTCCTGGCATGCAGCTGAGCTTAAGGCTGCCATCCTCTACTCCCTGTGCTCACATGCTCAAGCAGGTGAGGATCTCCCACTAAGCGCATTGGCGCTGGCTGGCAATGACCGGCAGCCTGTAGGTCCGCGCCCAGCTAGCCTGGCACTTGCACAAAGTATTTGCACTCAGCGCTCCACACCTAATAATACTTCAGCACCTCTTTAACTGCTTTATCCATTTTTACCCATTTGCAAGCCTCAGGCTCCTGACGACAAGTAGATGGTAAGTGGAGCTTGTAAATTAAAAACCTACATGCTGCAGGCTTTTAGCATTAAAAGACCCTAAAGTTGCCTTAGTTCATACCGTCTTCCATTAACATCAACTCCATTGTCAGCAGGTAAATCTGGTGGTATTATTTGCCTATTAAATAGTCTATTGCCAGCTTCGATTCACTAGCACTACCACTTTCCGATGTTAGAGAGCAAGTTCAGAGGACTGCAAATATCTGAAAGTGTTCTGCCCAAGCAAGATAAATGTCCATTTTTAAATCAATGCTTGGTGACAGAGAACTAGAAAGGACTTAAAAGAAAGAAGAAATTAAATTTATTTGTCCTGGGATAAATGGGTTGCTCTTAATGGGCTTTTCTGATCACACAGAAGAGGCAGTTGTGTCCAACCACAGCCCCGGGAGGTGAGAACTATATTCTCATCTCAACTCAGTTATTGATCTGCTGGGTGGCCTGGGGCTTGCTGACATCTCTTAGTCCCAGCTCTCTCAGCTGATGACAGGATGAGAAACCAGAACAAACCAAATGTACTTGAACAGCAAGGACAGCAGTTGAAGTGGCCGCCTTTAAAACGGATCAAAATCTTTGCTTTTCCCAGCTTCCCTCTGGCTCATCTTTTCCCCTGGGAGACTGTTTTCACTACAAGTCTTATCCAAATAAGTTTATGATGGTGAATAAAATGGTGATGCCATTCTTTTTCTGGTCTTGTCATGTTTTTGAGAAAAATGGAGAGAACACATGCAACATCTTTGAAACAATATAAAACTGGGGTCAGCTCGAATGAATGGTATGAAATAATTTTGAAGTTTTGCACTTTAAATCTTACATTTTCTGACCCCCTGCGTGGGAATATTACATACCCCACAGGAATATTTGAAGAGTAGCTAGGGTATCACTGGGACAGTGGATCATTTTTACAGGGGATGAAGTTAGGTTGTGTTCTGTTAGGGACTGTGGAGATCTCAATTACCAAAGTGCTACTGAAATGTTGAACACGTGTGCCAAGCCTGGCAGGGTGGGCTGAATCAAAGGCACAGGACAGAACACTTCTGGAGTGCCAAAGTAATGTTTGGTGCTTTGAGGCATGTAAAAAGCACAAAATAAAAGCCAGTTCAAATAAATAAGATCATCTTTCTTATGAAAGAGAAAGTGATATTTAGTATTTCTCCCTCAAGGCTTATAAACAGCTGCCACTTAGGCAGAATAGATAATACAACTTTGAGACTAATCCATGAAATCAGGAATTGGAATACAAACCTTTCCAAATGTTGTTTTTCCTTCTGGGTACCTTCATTGCTCAGTGTGGTGGCTCCACTGCAAAAAGGGGCTGTCGGGCCTCTGCAAGATGTGTTCACAAATTGCAGAGGAAGAGTCTGCCTAAAACGGGAAGGTAGAAGAATATGTTAGATAGATAGAGATGTGCATGCAAAAATCACTGAGGATCAGTTTATGAATATGTTCTGCTGTTATTAAAGTCTCCTCAGGCATTAATGGTATCCCACGCTAAAACCAGGTAGATTTTATCTTTGTTGGCAGGTATCAAACTCAGTTACTGAGCAAATGCAGAGGCTTAAAAAGCCATGGCGGGTCTTTGCTAACTACATTTTTTTCTCAGTAACTTAAGGAATGTGCTGGAAGTTGCCAGAATCCTTTAGCTTTGGTAAATGTGTGCACCTCATGCTCCTCCTAAACCAAATACAGGACCCTCATATCAGAGCAGCAGCCCCTTCCAATTCTGGCGTGCTCTCCAGTTCTCCCGCTCTACCAGCTGCTCCTGCCCTCCTGCCGTGCGGTGCAAACTCCGTGCCCGCCCAGGCTGGGAGCACCAGCATCTCAACACAGAGCAATGCTAGGGGTGGGCACGAGAAACTCCACGTTCCCCCGAACTGCAGATAACCATTTTCCAGGGTCTCCAGGAGCTTTAAAGGTTTGGATGGGATCAAAGAGAAAATGACAAAGCTTGCATCTTCAGGGGCCACCCTGCTTATGTGTCTGGAGAAGCATTGTGGCAGGGATGGCTGGCAGGGCTGCAATGCTCATGTTATCACTCAGACATCCGAATTCTGGCTGCTTCTCTTTCCCAGAGAAAGGCACAAGCACAGAAAAACAGAAAACAACTTTATTCATTGGCCAGGGAACCAAACTGATAGGTTTTGGAGAGAATCAAAGCCTTCAGGCAGAGACTGTGGGTGAGAAGGATAAAAAGGGGTGAAATAAGGTTTTCCATAAGAAAACTAACTTGCTGGTATACTGTGAAAAGTTGATAATGAGTAATGTCATTGCAGCATTCAGCTGAATTGCTTCCCAACAAGCTCTACAGCAGGCAAGTATAAAGATGTTGAGTCTCAGTTTTCTCTCTGGCAGATGTTGATGGAGTTTCTTCCTATGTCAAAAGTAAGAACTGAAATAGAGCAAGATGGGAGTGAATTCAGTGAATTCAGGAGCCTTCCTTTGGTATCAGAGGAGTTATTTGCTTTCCTCAACTTTCTGCACCTTTCTACTCTGCAATAGCCCTTAATTGACTGAATTTTGGTCATACAAATGTTTAGAGGGGTTTGAGCTGACCTTTGCAAAGCCTGCATTTCTTGTAGGAGCCAGAATGCTTGTGCAAGGGAAATATCATTCCTTACAGAGTCATCCTGTATCTCATGATCAAAACCAGTCATCATCCGTTCAGTGATCTGAGACCACACATTGAAACTTAGGTGACCAGTCTCAGCCTGGGCAGTGTGAAGCAATGAAGTCCACAAAAAATCTACTGAGGAGTATTTGGTTGGACTTTCCAGCAAGGAGAGACTAGAGGTGGCTAGAGACTACAAATTACTTCATAAAAATAGGTCTGTGCATAACTCAGGAACAAGAAGAGAAGTGAATAATTTATGATTATTTGCATCATAGTTTAAACAAACCTAATGCAGTCGTATGGGAAAAGGGAAAAGTCTCATCTCTTTCTTGCAAACTAAGCAAATTAAATACAGGAATTATGAAGAGATTATAAATGCAGAAGCCAGGGTAGAGTGGAAAAGGAGAAATATTTAAGATTAGCATTGTACTCTACATATAAAATTCCAGAACTTGAATATTTTTCTTTCATTTTTACAGAAAGTTTGGCTAGGAACTTTTCATTACCTGCAGCTTTGCATTGGCAGCCAGCAGAGAATCCCTGCAGCAAACTTCCATGGGCTTCCTCAGAATATATTCCTCTAAATAAGTCGAGAATTTACTTATAAATATGAATTGACAAGGCCTGAGTCCTGTGGAGGTCTTAAAAAAAAAAAAAGAAAAAGTTAGCAACGCTAGAAAAGCATTTAATACACGCTGGTTTCAGCTGGCTTTAGGTATTATCCTTCAACCTACACTTCAATGTGACACGTGCATTTTTTTGACTACACACTGAGGGGGCATCCCTGAGCCCTGGGGCTCTCATGGTGCTGGGGACAGCAGCAGCACCGTGAGGACTCCAAGAAAAGGTGCCAGTCAAAAGAGAGAGATGAGCTTACTTTTTCTGCAGAGGTTTACCGTAGTTGTTCGGAAGAGGAAAGGAAAAAAGAAATAGACTGACCAATTGAGCTACCGCTGGCTGCTCGTTATCTTCAGTGCTATGCAGTGCCCCACTGGTGTGGTGGTTTGCTGCCCGTGGGTGCTGCACCTGCACCTTGCTGCAGGAGACCATAGCTTCAGGAGTGCAGATTTTGGATACCCTGGTGTCATGGTTTGATGTGGGGGGGGGAGGTTCTGGTGGCAGAAGCTGCCCATCAGATCGGACTCCCATCCCCCTCGGGGCTTGAGCCAATCGGCGCCTCTGCGAATTGCCCTATTTACGTCGGGACAAAGGAACCGGAAAGGTGTGCCTTTGCCCAGGAGTGAGGAGAGAGGAGGGGGGGCACTGCCCCTGCTCCCTGGTGCCTGGCCGGGCAGCGGCCCAGGCCGGGCCGGTGCCACCCGCTGAGGATGGTGGCAACGGAGCCTCTTGGGGAACTCAGGGAAAGCCCCGCTTCCAGGGTGCCCACCGAGCCAAGTTCACCCAGAAAGGACTGAGATCTGAGAGAAACGGCCACACTGACACCAGGTCAGTGAAGATGGAACGGGACGAGGTGTGCTGGAGCTGAGTTTCCCCTGCAACTGGCGTTGAGACGGCAAGCGGCCCCCTTGCAGCCAAGGCGGTCCCGGGGGAGCAGAGACCCACTCACAGCCTGTGGAAAACCCACATCAGAGAAGAGATGCCTGAGCCTGAGGATGCTATGCGTCTAGAGTCCGTGGGACAACTCCTGTCAATGGGGAGGTGTTTTGTTTAAAGGAGCCTGAGGACAGTTGTGAATCATGGGCACAGGTAGAGACGCATTTGCGCATTTAAAGTCTGTGTGGAGACGCATTTAAAGTCTATATGACGACCCACGCCTGAGCGAGTGGCAACAACTGCCTAAGAATCCGAGACTGTGGTAAAGCCCGCACCAGAGCAATCTGTTGAGGAAGGATTGCATCCTGCGGGTAGGACTCACGCTGGAGAAGTTTGTGGATTTTCCTCGTGAGTAGGGGATCCACTGGAGCATGGGAAAATGGTGTAAGGACTCCTTCTCCTTTAAGAGAGGAGCGGCAGTAACAACATGGAATGAACTGACCTTCACTCCCCCATTCCCTGTCCCCCTGTGCCACTGGGGGGACGAGGTAGAGCTGGGAAGAAAAGGAAAAGGGGATGGAGAGGTGCTGTTTTTAAGATCTGGCCTTGTTTTCTTTTTATCCTTTTAAGTAACTGGTTTTGCTTGTCTTTATTCTTTAAGTAACTGTTAATAAATAGTTTTGCTTTAAGAGAGCTGAGTCTGTTTTGCCCGGGACCATGGTTGGTGGCTGCTCCCTCTGTTCTTGTCTCGACCCTCAGTCCTTTTATTATATTTTTCTCCTCTCCACTTTACTGGAGTGAGAGACCGGCTGCATGGAGTTCAGTTGCCGGAGTGGCCTAAGCCACGACACCTGGTAACACACTGAGCCAGAAGGAAGGGAAAAGCACTTAGCAGTGCTGGAGAAAGTCCTTGAGCCATGCTCACCACCAAATTTTGGTTTTGTTTTTTAAATAAACATCCTCAAATAATGAGCTATACGTGAATGACCAAGTACCTCAAAGAGATTATCTGGACAAAAAGGCTGAAACCTCAACTTTCAGCAACTCTTGCTTGTCTAAATTCCTAATTCTTACAGGAACAGAGACTAGATCAGATGCATTTAAAAAGGAGCTGAGAGCTAGCTCAGTGAGTTTCTTTTTGCTGGCTTAAATCAAACCTGGGACATCACTATAGCATAGTTTCCTTTCCTACCTGACTTGTGCTTTCTTCATGGTAGTTTTCAGGGGCACATTCCTTAAAACCAGAGTTTTAGAGACAAAGAGCTCTCTACTGGGCATATCTGAAACTGCTAAGTCTAGAAACAAAACAACTGGGACTTCTTCTTCATTGAGTTTGCTGGCAAACCTGTGCCAGAATCTGTCATGCTGTTTAAACAAAGACACACAACTTGTCTCAGGCCTGGAAGTCTGATTTTCTGCTGTTGTACCTGTTTTGATTGTTTAAGGGGGATCCCAAACGTAGCTAGCTGATTTTAGTAGATTAAAAAAATAATAAGCTTCAAGCACGTAAAGCTGCGCATCTAATAGCTGGTGCTTCAAGCACCTAAAATTACTTACTATCGGGTCCTCTGCTCTTGGGAACACTGTTATTCATTACTCTTCTGATGTGTCCAAATTCCAAGATAAAATTATAAACTCAGTAACTGGCATTTAGAAAGGTCTAAATACCTTAATTCATTATGCAGGGAAGCTTATCTCAGAACAGCATGTCATCTTAAAACTGGAATTTGAGATTCAGAACCATATTGGACTTCAGATTATCTCACATTGGACTGACACATTGTCACAGAATCTATTTTAAACATTCAGAAGTGTCATTATCACTATTATTATTGCTCATTACCTAGACTAATAGGAGCTCCAAGCTCCTGCCATGGTTATAAAGCCAGAAACAAAAGGAATTTTATGGTTATCATATAGCTGTACGGTTCAAAACCTCCAAAATCTTTCAAAACAATCTTTAAAAGAAGACAGTCCATTTTTTTCAAATTCAGCTTGGAGAGGTTTTGGCTTTGTTTAAAAAGAACAAAGAATCCTATTTTAGAAGATTTGCAATCAGACCAAGACAGAAAACAAATGTAGCGATATAACCTGCTGTGAGACAGAAGGTATAAGAAATTATTTTTTGAACAGTGTTGCAACAGAAAACAATTTTGGATAAGACAAAGAGGAACCTTCTCATTAATAACAAGACTAGAGCTAAGCCAGAACCGTCAGAGCTTGCTTGCCTTTCTTCACTTTTATACACTTTGTCTCAGCCTTAACCTTGGCAAAACATCTGCCTTGGGTGTGGAATTGTTATCTTTCAGAAGCGGGAAGGTAGGCACAGATGTGACAAAATAAAACATGACAGGCTTCTTTGTGTTATAGACAGGGGGTCAAATGGACCCAGCATCTGTGAGCAAACGTTGCATGAACACATTCCCGCTCAGCTGCAGATTTGGTTGTGCAGGATGCCACCAAATAGGCGGCAATGTCTAAAGAGAAAACGGCCAATAACCAGCTTGGCACTGGCATGTCAAGCAGGCAAAACACATCTACCTCTTTGGCTGCCATGACCTACAGGAGGGTGTATCTCTGTCAGGTGTGGTTTAACTGTGAGCAGCCTCCCTGGGGCCTTCACAATCATACTGTGAAACAATCAGTCCAGCTAAGACTGGGATCGAGGCTTCAGTCATACACTTGACTTGTCTGAGGGGATGGCTGAGCTCCTGTGCCACAACAAAGATGGGGACGGGGAGCTGCTGGCCCTCGTCATTCACACTCAGATCTCATGCTAGATGTTAAGAGCTGCTACGTAGCAAGATAGCGTGATGTCTGCAGGAGGAGCTGAAGGCAGCAAGAGGAGCTCCTGTCAGATGGAGCAGGTCATGGAGTGAGGGGGTGTCTCAGGAGCTGGAAAGGGAGGAAAAAAATGTTTGGGAGTTGATACTGTCAGGAAAGCATCAAAATGTCTTGTTTCCACTTCTTCTCTGAAAATCAGAGCATGGAAATTCATCCACAAGGTCTATACTAAACCCAGCAGCGCCAGAAGACACATTTTTAGAAAGGTAGTAATCTGGATTTCAAATGTGTGAGCGATAGGGAACTCACCACATAGGCAAAGATGTTCAAATGGTTAACCACCCCCATTGCTAGAAATGTGTTTCTTATCTCCGATTCAAACTCACACCAATTCACTGTCCCAATGCTGAGTTTTGCTTAATGATCCTGTCTGCTGAATTTAAGAGCCCTCTACTGTCAGCAGTCTTCTCCTCAAATAATTATCAACAGATCATGTTTAAGTCACCACTTAATCTTCTCTTTGATAACTAAACTCTTGGAGGATGATGTCTTTCACATTCATATTGTCCTTTCTTTATTTTTTTTTTTTTTTTTTTTTTTATTTCTTTGCAGCTTTTCATCATCCCTTCAGCCCCGAGGTCACTAGAACTAGAAAAAAGTGCCAGGGCTGTCTTCAGCAGCCCTGTGCAGAGGCAAACCTCAGCCTCCAAGATAATGGTACGCATCCTCCTAGGTATATACCCAAAGCCACTGTTTGGTTGCTCTCTTAGCTCCATTAGCTTTTGGGGACCTTCTCTTCTCTTGGTCATCCTCCACAGCACCTCATACATTTCAAGTGCGAGTGCCTAATGAACGGGCAATTTTTCAAACCCACCTGATGGCTGAGTATGAGGCAACATGGCAAGTATTAATTGGGAGTCTATTCTTGACCATAGGAGACAGCAGGGAATAAAGAACAAAGTCAGAGTGGGCAAATTGCCTGGAAGCAAAAGATGCTGCCACTGACTACTGCAAGTCACCTACTGTTTTCACATGCTGGAATTTTATTATTTTTTTAGGGTTTAGTGGGAATTTCTTCCATATATAAAAATATTTTCGATCATGCAAGAAAGAAGAGTCCAAGCTCATCTGCTTTTTTCCGGGCAATATAGATGTCCACCTAATGCAAATGGAATCCTGCTCACAAAACAACAAAAGAGCAGAAACTGGGCAGTATGACCAAAGACCATCATTGCTACCCCTTTATCAGGGTCTTGAAACACTCACTTTCCTCTTTTGAGTAGTGAAGAGATTTAAACAACATGAGATGAAACATCTGCATGGAAAGGTTTAACTGGGGACATGGATGGCTTCTGTCAGGGCAAGATGCACAACATGCGTTAAACAGAAATTTGATGAGGAAAGCACGAGGCTTCTGGAGCAGTCTGGTGATTGGGGCTACCCAGAAATATGAAGACAGTGTACAGATTAAAAGCAGAGAGTTTTTCTTTTTTTTTTTTTTTAGTTAAGCACCTTGTTTCCAACTACACCATCTGTGGTATCATGTTTAATCTTTATAAGGTACTCTCAAAAGAAGGATAATTATGAATTTAGTAACAAGATCGTACTTTTAATATTTCCTGTAATACATTTCTAAGGTCTTACCCATATGTTTTCAGAAGACTGTATCAGAGATAATCAGTGGGAAGCCAGGAATGCAGAGAAAGAAAATAAGGGTGGCCTCCTCCCATCCCCCTTTCTTTCACTCCCTCTTAGATGAGTAACTGGTAATGTGTGTTCATGTCCAAGTGTCTGGTCACAGGAGCAAAGAATGCAGCCTCCACCACAAGGAAAATGAGTAAAATAGAGGTATGTGAACATGAAACAACATCAAAGAAGAGAAAAAACCTTAAAATCATAGTTTTAGGGTAGCAGCAGCTCCAAATGAGAAACAGGTTGTGTGAGCTGCCCAAGACACTATATTCCTTTACACTGCTCTGAGGACAACATGATGACCCACTGTACAAGCTGCACAGGCCAGTTTGAGAGCTGGCTCTGCAAACAGCAGGACAGGAAAAATCTGCCCTAAATCTGGAAAGAGTTTGTGACAATTATCTATTCAGAAACAGTTCAAGCACGACAAGAATAGCGGCTAAAGCACAGCTTGTAAACTGCTTTATTTATTAAAGTGAGGGCATTTTGAGAGCTGGGAAGTATAAAACTGGGCCTCTGGGAAAAAGAAACGACCAAGAAATGAAGGAGTCAGAGAGAGGTGCTGTAAAAGGTAAACCATTTCAAAGAAATTAAAGATGGAAAAGTACTGCTAGGTCATGTAAGTCGGTGCCCTTATGAGTGCATGAGAGAGAGACAACAAAAGAGCTCTGGGCTCGAACATCATATACCAGCCAAGGTCACAGCAACAAATCACAGAGAAAATGGGCAACCACCTCCGGGGAGGGTCTCTGCTGTGACCTCAGGGGAACTGGCAACACAGGGCTTGCTTAATCTTGGCACCTGCCTGTTATGTCTCTCTTGGAAAGAGAAAAGTGTCTTGGATTGTCAGTCATAAGTACCTGCCCTAAAGTTATTCCTTTTCCACTGCTGATAAATAAAGGAAAGTGAAAAAGTCCAGGTGTGAAAGGACACCAGGTCAGCACAGGAGAGGTGGGACAGAATTTGGTGATGGATTGGATCCTCCTGGCCCAGCTGTGTTTCTAATTATTTGCAGGAGTAGGTCAGTGACAGCGGTGCAACCTGCTTCGCTTAGAGGTAATAGAACCCAGAAACCAGCAGCAGCAAATAGAAGATAAATAGGAAAAAAAAAAAAAAACAGAAGAAAAGAGAAATGACAAGGGCAGGAGAAACCTAGCTAATCTATGCTAACCCAAGCAGTATTGGGGAATAAGAATGGCTTTCACAAATGCATTGTAGGGGAAAGGAAAGCTGGCCAGAAAGTAGCTTCATTAATGAGCAAGAGGAAGATGAAACGACCAGTGTTTCTTCAAAGACTAAATTACCACTTACTATTTTTTTTTCAAGCAAAAAAGAAAAAAAGGATGCAGCAATTGGGAAATAAAAAAGGTCCTATACAAATAGCCATTAATGTAGCGCAGGTTAAAGGAACGGTTGGAAATTTTGAATATCCCCCATACAGATCAATCAGCTGGTCTGGTTGCACTCAACCTAAGGTGGTGAGGGAATTACCCAGTTAATTTACTGAACCATTGGTAATTATTTTTGAAAGTCATGGAGAACTATGGAAGTCCCAAAGGCTGGGAATAAAGCAAATATAGTATTGATTTACACAGAAGGAAGAATGATCTTGGCAATTACTGCCCAGCACTTTTATCTTCAATCTCCAGTAAAATAATGGACCAAGCGGTACAAAAAGAGCTATTAGAAACCTTCGAGAGGGCATTGGAAATACGAGCAACAAGTGACATGGGATAAAGAAAGAATCCATTCTAGAGGGAGTTATTGATGTTTTATACATAGAAGACTAGAATCAAAAGGTGAGGGATAAAAGTAACAAAATTGAAACAGAAGCTTCCCCTCAGCAGAGCACTTAAGCGCATGCTTAAATTCTTGCAAGCAAGTTTTGAGCAACCACTGGATGAAAGGACAGGCTTGTTTGTGTTCTCAAAGTTCAGCAATGAGCATAAACGATTTGCTTAATCAAGACCTACATGAAGAGCCACAGCAGAAGGGGGACTGATGAGGATCCCTATGCAGAACTGCAGGAGAGAGTGCGATAAGGAAGAACTAGCAAAATGTTCACAGGGTTCCCTCCAGTTTTCACTCTGAGTAATACCTTCATTAGGGATGCAAAAGAGGTTGCAAAGTGCACACTCAGATTCAGAAGAGAAAGGGCAAAAAGACAGCAACAAACATGTATCTGGTGAATTACAAGAGAGAAGTAACAAAAGGCAATTCTCTGTAAAACAAAACCTGCATTCTACTAACACATCCAGGGGGAAATAACTCAAGGCAGAGTCATTCAAGGAGAAGGAGAAACCCAGAATAAACAACATCAAGCACATAGGAAGAACAAAACCGGACAGAAAATTGTTCATTGTTTGTAAATGGTGGATAAAAACACTGTGAAGCCAGTAGATCATAGTGAAGAGGTGTGATGGACTTTGTCACCTGCTCAGTGCTGGTTGGGGAGCCCACACTGACAACCCTCATTAGGTACCAGACGACCTAATTAGAAAAAAAGGAGCAGGTTCAAAGAACGAAAGGCAAAAATGATTAAGGTGCTGAGGTACTGCATTTGAGGAGAGATTCTGACATTAAAGTTTCATTATACAGCTTGGCTGTGTTATGAAAAGACTTCAATCCTGCCATCCACTGCATGTCCTACACAGAGAAAATTACAGAACAGAGGCTGGGGGCTGGTCACATACAATCACGTTTTCTGATGTCTGTAGCTCCATTACTGGCAGAGAGACAACTCTCTGACAAAAATTATGAGTTTACTACAGCCCAAATACCTCCTTTGAAGATGGAAAAGGGCAAGGAATGAGACTGTTGTGCTTCTTGCAAAAGCAAAGCTTAGTCTTTACAGTTTAGAGTAAAGGGGAGCGATGCAGATTTAAGCCACGTATTCATCCTTCTAAATCTGGATGACTCCAACATTTTATATGCATAAAATAGAGCTACCTTTGAGATTACCCCTTGGACGACATAATCTCCACAGCCCTGCCTGAGATGGACATTAACTGCATGTTGGACATGTCCCAGGTATTTGGGCTTGGGCTGGGGTTCCCTTGAGAATAGTAACCATAACTTCTGCAATTACTTTCTTACTTTATTTTGTCTTACTGACGGTAATATAATTTTTTCCCCTTAAATTATTTTCTTTATTTTTTGTTACCTCTCACTCAGATCATTCCAATTATTCATCATTACTCCTTGCTATTTTTAATGCTTAACATCAGTTTAAAGAATGCTTACTCCAGCCTTGAAAACGAGTGACAAAGTAATTTTGCCGGTTTATTGAAGAAAATTATAGGTAGATAAAGATGAAAAAATAGCGACAGAATAACACAGAAATGAGGGAATATATATGGTTAGAAAAATCTGATCTATTAAATACTGGTATAACTGCTTGGCAGGAGGTCATGGAGGTGGTCAGTTATCATTTCTAGACCTCTGATTTAAATCAGACAAGGGTCAGAGTTGACGGAAATCTTAATATCCATTAATGACCTCTATATCGTCAGCTCAGCTCCAATTATTAGCAGGTAACTGTCCAAAAGAGGTGTGGGCTCACAGACATGCACAGAGCAGCAAGGCTGCCTGGTTGCCCACAACTAAACAGGTTAAGACAGGTATGAAATGTGCTTTTGATGGCTAAGCATCAGCTCTCGATTCGGGACCAAGACCTGCGCCTGAATGATGTGGAGTAAGAAGTCTCCTGCTGCATTCGCTCTCCATCATTGCCCTTTGGAAGAGGATTTACCAGGGAGACTACGAAGACACAAAAGCACCTCCTTTCACCTGCCCACTGCTGCGTGGCCGTATCCTGACACAGAGCTGGAAAGCAGCTGTGCTTCTGCAAGTCCTCCATCCTTATCATAGCTGCCAGCCCCATTTTAATCTTTCAGTAGTGATATCAGTCCTCCAGCTTTTCTAATATCTAACTGCATCTTTCCATGTAATAATTAAAGTCACAATAGTGATGTGCAGTTATGGCTGCTGCAGAATTTTGTTTCCAAGATCTTGTTTTCAATTCCTTACAAATATCTCTATCTTAAGCCAAAACGTCCCAAGATTGTTTTATGCCTGAGGGAGAATTTTTTTTGTTTTTTTGAAAGCTTGATCAAATGCTGTACAGCCAGGCTTTTAAAACAAGGAGATGAAAAGAAAAAAGATGTGGCTTTTTTAATGGCAAAAATAGTTGCAACTTTATTGGCGCTTTCTTTATAGTTTCAGCAGCAAAGAGATCAACTGCAAAAATGCTTGACAGGATCGTAGCTTTTACAGAAGATATTATGAGGTTTTGAAAGTCATATTTAGTGACGCAGGGAATTTTGCGCACACGGTCTCTTGTGTCAGTGCTAGCATCGCTTCCAAACAGCATTCTCCGAGAGGGCTGCTCACCGTCTCAATCTTTCTGACTTTGACTGTTTTAATTTTGAAATGTTTCATTTTAGATTTAGACAGCTCTTGTGAGTGAAATCAATGCTTGTATAATCTATCTGCGTTCAAAACAAAGGAGTGAGAATGGGAAGAAGTCCAAAAACGCCATCTCACAAAATATATTCAAATCCTCCAACGCTTTTAAGGTAACATTATCCCTGTGGGTTAGCTATTTACTTTTGACACTTTTTGGCTTATTCTCTGCCTAGATGAAACACTAGCTTGTGACCAGTTGTAATTCTGCCTTTTTTAGGAAAAAAAAAAATCAAGCAATGGTTAATAAAAGCAAGCAATAGGTTACTTTCCATTTACTCAGCTGCAGTATTTCTTCAACCAAAATGCCTGACACAGCAGCCATCACATTTCTGAGAACCCTCCAAAGATTTACAGCAGTTTATTCTCCAAAAAATTAAAATCTAAGAAATGAAATCTGATTTTAGAAGCAAAGAGATGGAGGAAGTATTGCCTGAAGGATTAAAAGAAAAAAAACTTCACTGAAAGTCTGGGTAATAAAGACAGTCTTTCAGCCTTGGACATTTATCAGTGGCATTTTTCAAATACACACATATATTCTAATATTTGAATATTTCTACTGGTCTGAGAGGTATTACTGACTCTGCCACAGCCTGTCATTCCTGAGGATGCAGTCTCAGGTACCAGCAACTGGCTTCAACAGCTACATGAGGAGAGCTTCTGACTCACCAAGGTGAATCAGAAACCCAGCAGCACTGGGTTTAATATTCCCCCTTGGAAAGGTGCTCTTCTATTAGCGATATAACACTCGGGAACACCTTCAGAGTCCTAGCCTGGAAATCCCTAGGCCATCCTATTTCCTTCACTCGCTCCTCAAAATGGCTCAGAGCTGACATCGATACCTGCAATGCTTGCTCAGCCCTGTGGTCTCTGATGCACAAATGAACCGGCAGCGCTGAAATGAAAGATGAGATTTTTTTAATTGCTTTCGGTGAACTATTATGATTTTGAATCCTTTTTACTTCTTCAGCAACTTTTTATTAGTGTTGCTGTGAGGAACATTTTAAAAAAAATTAGTTCATGGATTCTTTTGGGCTTGACTCTGATTTTAGGTTTGAGCTAAATGTTAAATCACAAAGGACTAAAAAGATTTCCTACCAGAGTTTCTTTAAATCTAGAACAGTGAGTAACAATGTCATTTCATTCTTTTTGTTTGGCACTTGTCAGGCTGCATGGCAGATACTGTGTCCAATTTTGTGTCCCCATTCACAAGGATGTTGACCAACAGAGTGAGCTAAGCAAAGGGTCACCAAGATGTTTGGAGTGGCAGCATTTGCTGCATGAGATAAGGTCAAGGAATCAAGATTTGTGTAGCCTGAGGAAGGGAAAAGAAAGCTTTGAGGGACCTACCAGCAGTCTGCCATTACTTATGAAGAGGTTATTGAGAAGACGGAGCCAGGCTCTCCACTGAGATACATGGTCATAGAACAGGACAGTGGTCATAAACTGAAATAGGGGATGTTCAGACAAGACCCGTCCACCATGAAGACAGCCAGACTTTGAAGCAGATTATCCAAAAAGGCTGTGCAGGCTCCATCCTTGGAGGTTTCCAGTGCCTGACTGGATAAAGCCCTGAGAAGCCAGGTCTGAACTCAACACTGATTCTGCTTGGAGCCAGAAGTAAGACCTCCCTACAGCTCTTCCCTTCCAGACTACGAGGTTCTGCAGTTCTCCTAGGCACTGGACACTACTAATTGATAGATGCTGTGGCCACTGCACGTGGTGAATATATACAGTGGTTATCAAGGTGGGGCATAAGGGCTAGGGAGAGGCAGGGAAGTCCTCCCTCCTCATTTGTATGCTATACACCTGAGGGTTTTAAGAAATATGGCATTCAAGCCTTAGTGCTCCTACAGATATCCTGTGTGCTTTTGAATCACTTTGGTTCTCAGATTCTGTTTCATAGAGCAGGACCATCCACTGAAAGAAGCAGAAAGCATTGAGGGATTTTTTTTAATCCAGTGCCTTGCTACAGAAATCTGCTTTGTCCTCCTTTCCATTCACACAGCCTGTTTTAGAAGGCAGATTCTTAGAGGCACAGTGTCCCATGGAGACATGCAACGGGCTCATAGGTATGACTGCTTCCTTAAGTATTTGCTGATGTGCTTTATTGCTCTGTTTGGAGCCATGGGCCATTTAAAAATACTATTATTACAAGGAGCTGCTTAGGCAGTGATCCAGTTCTGCAAAAGGTGCTTCTCCAGCCATAACAATTCTACATTGAAGTGTCTAATGATGCGCACAAATCATTTCTGTGATTACTAAGCAGACACACACAGCACCACACCTGCCTGAAATGGCATGTCGAACAGCCAGAGACTTCCTCTTGATTGACTCATTCCTCTCATGCCAGCTTTTGGAGAGGAAGGAGAAACATCAGAGACTTCTGTTTAGACTGGGAAAGTTATTTTGAGCACGACTACTCTCTGCCATGCTAGGCAGTGGAGGTATTCTCCCTCCAGGATGAGACTTAAACATTTTATCATCCTGGACTACTTATTCGTCCTAGCAACAGTTTCTGCACATAGCAGCACAGAGCTCTCTACTACGAAATTAATGAAAATCCCAGGGCTGTGGAGACAGTCCTGTAGACCTCAAAAGTTACCCTGAATTGTAGGCAGATCTATGCATATACCATCAGATTTGAAACAGGCACTCTCTCCCACTCCGTATTTTACCAGCAGCACCAAGCTCACACTCCCGTTTTATCTGCATGGAGAGTCACTGGCTGACTGCCCGGACAGCCCAGGACAGTGGTGCTGAGAAGCACACTGGGTTCCTCCAACCAAACCCACCCATCACACACAGGGTCAACAATAAGGGAGGATCCGGAG
Source organism: Tauraco erythrolophus (assembly GCF_009769465.1). Taxonomy (NCBI): domain Eukaryota; kingdom Metazoa; phylum Chordata; class Aves; order Musophagiformes; family Musophagidae; genus Tauraco; species Tauraco erythrolophus. The sequence goes on from NC_141467.1 coordinate 30,553,681, forward strand.
CCGGCTCTGGCACAAGTTCCCGGCATTTGCTGCTGCAGAGCAGTCTCCCTGCCAGACATTTGGTGCAGAGATTGGTTTGGGTTTTCTGACTACAAAGTTCCAGGCCAGAGGGGACTATGACATGATTTGATGATGATTTGAGCCTCCCAAGTATGAAAATTACACCTTTTGTGCAAAATACAGAGTGGACTTGACTTGGTTAAAGATACCTCCTGAAAGGTATTCGTGGCACAGAAACCTCTGCCTGGAGACCAGGAGCTGCTCTGCTGTCTGCCTGGGACAGAAAACCCTCTGCAGTATCTGACAGAGGAGGCAATAACAGCAGCCTTTTCTTTCCCTCTGCCGGCAGAAGGGAGAGAAGCACCATAGACTTGTGCCGGCAGAGCTGGATGCCTCATACTACCTTCACTAAAGGACATGTAACTAAAAACGGATATATGGATTTTTTCTCTTCCCCTCCCCCTCTTTTTTTAAAAAAAATTTACCTCCTTTAGCAGACTCGTTCTGTGCAATTGTTTAGATTAGAACAAATGTTTACAGCCCAGTTATACACTCATGACAACAGGGTTTTATAACAAATAGACTTGACAGACCTCTAACTATTGACTCTCCCATTTTAAAAAATGGATTGAGATTTCCAGCAGAATAATTATACACATGTACAATCAGTGATTAATGAGCTTTTTGAGGAGAGCTAAAACCACTGAATCATAGCATGCGACTTTCATATCAAGGGCAACAATCACAGCGTCGGGAATTTGTAGCCTTGCATAAAAACAAAAGGCCAAAATCTGTACTGTTCTTACAATCCATGCAAGCCATCAATTTCTTTGAAGTGGCATGGGGTGTATGTCAGGGGTAATTTATCCCGCAGTTTTATATTACTTTTACCCTTATATCACCTCAGCATTGCGAGATTGCCAGTTGGTCAGGCTGCCCCCATACAAATGAGCCTGCTCACATAAAATAATTATTCACCTTCTGCGTGCTTCCTTTCCCAAACTCCAAAAATGCCCAAAACATTCTTGTGTGGCTTAAAAAGGACACTTCAGAGGGCTGGGATTTTTGCTGTTTGCGGGCTGGGCCCCTCAATGTGTCAGTGAGAACAAAGGACAGGGGACAAGAGCAGGGAGCCTGTCCCCACATACTGTAACCCTCCTGCACTTCTGCCACTTCTCGTTCGCGGTGGAGAGGAAGGTGAAATACGGAAACACTGCAGGAAAGGTCATTCTCAAGTTACTTCAAACCCAGCTGAAACTCTGATCTGCCAGATGTCTTACGAGCGAGTTAAGTTTTTTTCACGAGACTCCGTCTCGATTTCCACACCAAAGAGGTTCAGATAAGCTTACGCCTCTGCCCGAACCTCTGAACCTTTTGAAGTTTGCCATCGCTGTCATTTTCCCCGCGTACTGCTGGTTTCTCTCACACCGGCTGAGCTCTCGCAGAACTACCCAGCCCTGATAACCATGAAGGAAATGATAGGAAACGCAACTCAAAAATAGAAGCAAAAGTAGTGTTTTCAGAAATTACAGGCTGGCGCATGGAGAAGTACGACCAGCGATTCCAGGGAAATCCTGACACAGGATATCTGGTAAGTACGACTTTGAACACACATCATTAAACCCACACAAAGATGACGCTAAGCCAACACAGACATTCGCTTGTGTTATTTTATACCTCCAGTCAGGCTGAGCCATCATGCTCAACCATTTAATCTGAGATGACAGAAGGAAGACCTGGAAGCAGAAAGTTGTGGGCCTGGAGGTCAGGAAGGGACTGACTTTCCATTTCTGGCTCTGTTGTCAGCTGCCTACTGCCCTGGGCAGGTCGCCTCACCTCTTGCTGTACTACCTGTACACAGAGGAGTCAGAGGACCTCTCTCCTTCACAGGTCATGGTGAGGCTTTGCTTGTCAATATATGTGATGCATCTGAGACCTTCTGAGACTGAAGATGTTGTTTCTGTAAACAGCAGCTAGCGTCCCTCTTGAGAAACGTGAAGGTGAGATAATTTTTGATGCTCTTAGAACTTGTGAAGCCCCATTTTACCAACTGCAATTCTGGGACCATTGAATGGGTAAGATCACTGCCTTTTTCTTTGGCATGGGTGAAGTTTCGAATATTGAAAATAAGAAGTTGGACTGTTGCCTGCAAACTGGAGGCACATTTCCCTACAGTGCCTTTTTCTGGGGCCAGGAGCTTAACATCTATTTGCTATCAGCGATGGTGTACTGCTGCCACGGTAATTGAAACAGACTGCTCCCTCCAGGAAATGCCAAGCAGCAGTGTTTTTACCATGAGGGAGGGCTAGACAAGTAAGGGAACAGAGAAAAAACACGTAAAATACAGGTAAACATAGGTAAACGTACATATAGCTGAGAGCATCACCTCATTGCTTTCAGCATCACAACAAACACAGCAATGCTACAGGTGGCAGATCAGCAATGCCTATTTACCTGCAACCCAGCAGCATTTTTTCTTCCAGGAGAGCAGTGCTTGCTTTTCACTCGCAGAGCTCTCCCTCAGGCTGGCAAACTTGACAATTGCAGCTCGATCGCTGTAATGTTTTCCCCAACAGGTATCTCCCGCAGGGATGTGGCGATGCAGTCCTGGTGTCTCCTGGGGTTCTCTGGCTCTTCCATGCCCAGCTATAGCTTTGAGCATGGTAAAGAGTTAGCTGTCGATAGTGATCTGAACATATAAAGCTGGAAGAGACAGATTTGCTTCTGACTTCTTTATGGTCAAGACAAAAATGAACAGTGTTAAGTTGGTAATAGGGTTTTGTTTTGGTTTATGTTCTTTTGGTGATTCCCTAGATTGGTCCTCTGTAATTTCTCACTTTGTAGAAAAAGGGCTGTGGGTTTCCCTCAGCTTTCTGCCAATATCTACATAAAACCTCTGCATACATAAAGAGGTGTGGACAGAGCACCAAAATAAGCACTCTTGACACTTTCTTTTGTTGTTACTAGTTGAGAGCACTGTTACTGCTCAGTACCACAGAGACATCCAAAACATGCTAGGTGCCAGAGAGTGAGAAGTAAGAGCACAGCTCCGTCCCCAGGTAAGCATGGTCTGGGAACTTGTGCAATGGCCAGTGAAAAGACTCAGAACTGGGCTTCGATGAGTGGGTATCTCTGGGTCCTACCAGCTGAAGCCTAAAGTTAGATGTAGACTTCATGTCTCAAACCGTCCCTCTTAAAAAACAGTCTTCTTGGTGATGTTTGGACCATAGTTACAATTCTGCAAACTTTTTTCTTAGCGTCCACAATTTTTCATGAGATTTCAGAAGGGACCTTGGATGCTAAATCCCCATTTCTCTCACAAAAGCTGTTGCAGGAACTCATTGGTGTCATGATGAGGAAAGCAAGCAGTTCATTTCATTATTTTGACTTCCAAAGTGGCAATAACAAAGCTTTGGGCTTCTGTTCCATGGCATTTCCAAATGAACGACACTTTTTTTGCAGCCACTAAACTGGGGATTTGCTGTCTCATTCTGTTCTGGAAACCCACCAAGAGGTTGAGAACCACTCTGGATTTTTTTCTTCCCCTCACATTTTTACTAGTAATTAATGTTTTACAGGCAGGATTCTGGAGCGTTGCTTCCTTGCAAGCACTCCACCTCTTAGTCATACGCAAGTCCACTTCTTCTGTAACAGAAGCGTGGGATCTGTGATGCTAAGAGGAACAGGCAGCAGCAAAAGTTATTTTAGCTACCAAAGGTGGAGCACGTTTGGAGGACAGACCCAAAGTCTACTGATCTCAGTGGAAGTCTTTTTCCACTGACCTAAGCAGGATTTTGATGTGATCCCCAGTTAAGGAAAATGATGTTACTGCTTCTTAGTCGTTTTTTGCTGTAGGTTGATCAACCGCTGTGTTTCCCACTTGTCTCTGAGTTGGCCCACTGACCAGTCTGGACAGAAACGCTGGCTCCTTGCCTACTCTGGTCATGCTGCCTCTCAATTTTCCCTGCTGCTCTTCTGGGTTGCCCTACGCTGTTTTTGCTGACTCCCAGGAGAAGAGAAGGATGTTTTACAGGGAGGCAATGAAGCCAAATGGCTGTTACTGAAAAAGAAATCCCTGGATCTTGCAGCCCTGCAGAGCCACTAAAATGTACAATCAAGACGAGAGGGGTGAAGAATATCTAAAAATGAAAATAGCTTTGAAGGGTCCACCAGACTGAAATTGCTCATGAATCATGAGGGACAACCTCTGTAAATGGCATGGGTAGTTTCTCCACCCTATAAGAGATCCCCATCCTCCCCAGGACATCTGCAGGAGACTGTTTCTGTAAATTGCAATTTGAAAGCCCACCACCTGATGTGACTCTGGGAGGCAAAAGCAGTATTACTTCAATGCAATCCCAGCATGAAAAAGTTGAAAAAATATGTGTCACTGAGAGACCAATTGTACCTGCAGTGTAAGAAAAGGTCACACATGAATGCATGAAAACTGGACGTGCTGCATAAACTGTTGATTGAAATCTCCTTTCCACTTGTATGTGAACACATTGAGCGTAAACAGGATCAGCACACAAAGAGAAGCAAGATTGACCATTTTTCAGATTAATAAAATTTGGCTGGATTTTCCTTCATTTTCCCGCAATACACTGGCTACTTCGGCATCGGGCAAGTCAGACACTCTTTCTTCTTCCTCTGTGAATTAAAATACTCAGACCAGTATTTTTCGGGAGAAATAAAATAATGAGAGGCTACTGGAGTCTTCTTTCACGATGTGAAATCCTGGAAGAATTTCATGGCCTCCCTTCTGAATTTCAAAACGTATGTTACTTGGTGCCAGCAGTTGGATCAGTCTGTTCCGTAAATGCTTGCGAGTGCTGCAGCAGCACCGTTGATTTCATTAGGGGAGCTCCTATAGAACTGCATCGTACGCTTTACGGTCGTACAAATGATGATTGTTTAAGCACAACCTGCAGCGCCTGCTGTTACATTATCTCTGGGACAAAGAAAGATGCATAGGGACTTAATGTAGAGAAAGTGAAGCGTTCGTTAGGACCATAAATGAAATAGGAAATTATTCCATCTAGAGCAGCATATTGGGTGTCATTACTTTCTTATCTGATATGCTGTAGCACTGGTAGAGACAGTGTGTTTTAATTAAGGTTTTATATAGATTTAATTGAAAATAGTTTTATGGAACCAGACCCTGTTCGTGCAGTTCTATTAAAACCAAGAGGTTGTGTGGAATTGTCTAAAATTTTCCAGAATTTCCTTTTAAAAGCAAGCTGTGGAAAAGTTATACTTAAAATATGCAGACATACCCTTTCCATACTTTCAAATGATATTTCAGTCATTCTGTCATCCTATTTTGAAATAATTTGTTGTTTAACTTTTTAACGAATGTCATGTTGTATAATACAGTAGATTACACATAGTCAGAAGCACATTCACAGCACTCCAATTTGGCCTTTTTGTCTTTTGCATGTTATATAGCACGATATAATGCAAAACGAGAAGCCAAATTTGTAAGGAAACAGATCTAACTGCTTTATAAACGCTTGTTTCTGCAGGAAATTTAAGCATCTTTTAATATAGATTCTTATTTACAAGAGTGATATTCTTCAGCAGGTCAGAGGTTCATCTTCCTCACAGCATAGATTCAAATCAGATGAAAAATGAAGGACAGAAAGTCAGGAAAGCCATTTAGGAAGACAAGAAATATAGAGAAAGCATTTTTACCTCGACATTGACAAAGCTAGAAAGAGACAGGAAAGGTTACTAGAGAGACAGTGTGCATGTGCACACGGATATATACATGCACGCACATACTCATGCAGTACAGTATAGCCTGTACTTGGTCTGTGTATTTGGTCCCTGGCTCCATTTTGGTAGTTAATTGAAATGACATACAGTGAGAGAAAGTGCTTTTTATCCAAAGCTTGCAATTGCAATGCACAGGATATGAAAGAAGCATCATTGTCTAGTGGAAAACAGACCCAAAAAGACGAGACCCATGCAGTCAGTGAAGTCCCCTTAATACTATGGGATCTGCATGCCTAAATGTCTTTGAATACTTGGCCCTAAACAAGAGCTCCAAGGAAGCATATAGTTGAGGAACATACCTAAACCAGACTTTTTGAATGTCATAATTGAGTGCTTTACCCACAAAAATCACTGTTTCCTCCCTGTCTGCACGAGTCTTTGCTGCTCATGTGGCATTCACAACCTCATGTTCCTGTGCGATAACAGGTTGTAACTGTATGCACAGTAGTCTAAGCTGCTCTCAAATAACAAAATTATCAAAAACTAAATAATGTTGACTACCATAGTTTGCTTCAATAGCCATAATTGTAGGAACAAAAGAAATTCTCTTTCATTTCTTACTAAATGCTTTGAGAGTATTAGAAGAATGTCCTGATTTTCTTTACTTATTCTGCTACAGTCATGAAGAGCAGAATTTTAGGACACTGGAAAGCTTTGAAGAAATGCCTTTCAATCCCAGACCAGAAAGGATTACTGGGAGTAAGCCTAAACTCTTTACAAAAAAATGTAATTTAAAATGACCAGAGCAGAGTCAATGTCCACTCGTGTGGGCTGCATCATTCATACTGCGCAAGGCAACTGCTGAATAACCCAAAGCTGTTAAGGACCAGATTTTGCTCACAGTCAAGTCTTTATCAGAACTGGCAGAAGAGAAACGTGCAAATACCTGCAAAGCACATAGAGATGGTGTGATACCAACGGGCTCTGAAATATTTTTCCTTTTAAGGTAGTGTAATGTTATTTGAAGGTCAGCCCACTTTCAGCTAACAGCAAAAAAAACGTAATTCCTTTAACAGAAGAATTAATTAAGCTCCAAGTGAGAGGTGAGTTTTCATTAATCACTCTGAAATCACCAACTTTTCCTGAACCACCCTACTGGTATGCAAAAAGGTTCTTAGATGTTTCTTAAATCAAAATTGCTTAAATTTGCTTCATGACATTGACAGGACCATCTTGAAGTCTCCTTTTACTAAAGCACACTGTTCTTTCTCATTGAATTAGTGCCAAGGGTACAAGAAGTCCTGTCCAGACAAATTAAACAGGGAAAGGGGGGAAGCCCTAGCCCCTTCAAAATCAATTTATGCACCTGTAAAAGCATCAATGTGTCCAGAACAGTCTTTGCCCAAGAAAGCTACAGCTGAAAGTTATATTTATCCTCTATCAAACATAACGGGAAAAGAGAGCCTTTCCCAAGGCAATTATTTTGCTCCTAAAAGCACCATTAAGTACAAAGCTGAGTTTCCCTAGGATTTCATCCGTGGAGGCCAGATGCAAAGCTGCTTCTCTGGCATAGTGTCACCCGGTCGTATTTTATATCTGGAAATCTCAGAGTTCCTGAGGAAGAAACATTATTGCTGCAGTAGTCACAAAGGTGAGCTCCTCACGTTTTGCACTCAAGATGCTCTGTGAAGGTTTATTCCTGGTGTTACGCTGGCTCTGGCCCTTGCCCCAGCCCTGCCCAGAGCTACCTCCTGCCCTTCCCGAGGGGGAGAGCCTTCTCTGGACACAATCTCATGGCTGTTGCAGGAAAAATTCAATGTCAAAACTGATCAAGTTGTCTTCACTGGGAAAACATTTCCTTTTCAGAGAGTCAAGCTGCACAGGAGGAGGATAACAAGTGACACAGAAGTGTTCTAGGCATAGGAGTGACAGAGTGGTGTTGGGGAAGGACACTGCAGATTATCTCTGTTCACGGGTGATTCATGCTAATGTTTTCAGCCATGTGGGAATAGGCTACAGTAATATACAAAGGAGTTTCAACCCACATCAGCATTGATGGGGAAAGAAGGGAGAGAAATTATTCTAGCTTCTAGCAAAGCCCCAATTAAAATTAGATCTTAAAGTAATGCTAAGTTAGCCATTTAATCAAAATTCTGTGTACACAGTTAAAATGCAATCTTGTTTCATGCAACTGAACTTAGGAAGCAAGATAAACCCTTAGAAACCCTCATATTTAGGGCCAGCATTTTCATCTATTAATGAGAACATCATGAAACTACAAGGCAAGGGACAGCATTTTCAAAACATCTCAGATCAGCTTCTGAGATGCCTAGACTCCTCCACTTCCAGACAGATTTCAGTGGTGCCAATTATGCTTTGCTCTGAACACGTCAGAATCTGTGTACATTCAGCAAATTATTCATGTGTATGATGAGTTTTCAGAAGCAGGAGTTACAAGCCTTGTTGCATCAATACCGCATATCTTCAAGGAGACACTGTGGTGCTCACAAGAGACATGAAACAGGCATTTAGGACTAAGTATTGCTGTACCTGTCAATCACAGCCGCAGTAGATGAAGCACAGCAAACTGTCTTTTATCTTTCACCCATTCACCACAAAGCTTTCAGCTCTCCGGTTGGCAGCGTGGTACTACCACGTATCTGCCATGCTGCCCACCACCTTGAAGAAAGCATGTTCCTCACTGCTGTCACCTTCACTGTCACCCCTCCGCCATCTGCTAGGTACAGTGCACAAAGCACCACACCACTGGTTCACTGCTGAGATTCAGAGGAAGCAAGTTTTCTTTCTTCTTCCTAGTTATTTGCCACTATATATTTCTTTTTTAATTTAATGTGCACCTTCCACCTCAGTTGGACATAGACTTATGGTGCTGGGGTGAATTGGAGGATGAAGACCAAGAGTGCTCCCTGCCACAGTGGCTGGTGGCACAGCAGAGCTCACCTCTGCTGCAGGTGACCTCTCCACTGCTGGGGGAGACCGACTTGAAAGAGGTTTTCCAGTGCAATGAAGAAAGTGAGCAAGGACGGCCTGTCCAAAAAAACACCCTATGCTTCAAAGCAAGATAAAAAAGTCTTCTTTAGTGGACAGTCATGCAGGAGATTGGTGAAGACTGGCTTGGCTGAAGTCAGTTTAAACATTGAACCATACTAGTGTGTGCCCTTCCAAAATAAACGCCTTCAACTTCATTCAGGAGTTACAACAAGCGAAACTGAAATACGAAATCTTTCCAGACCTGTTATATTAAACTAAAAGAAAACCTTTATCTGTTTTTACTTACAGCACAAACACCTCTGAGTGACTTTAGGGTAGAAGTTTTCCTTGAAACGTTGACTTCTAGGACATTGTTGGAAGTTGGAACTCAAAATGCAATCGAGTAGTCACATAAGAAAATAATCTGGAAGGCTGAGATCATCCAATCAGAGAATAAACATAGGCTATGTATCTTATGAATGCAAATAAAATTCAAGGAAATTTGAATATCAAATGCATTCCATGGCTTGTTTTTGAACACCCACCTATAGCTTGAGACTCTCATACATATTATTTTCCTTATATATAAAAATAGCAATGAAAACAGCAAACAGAGAAACAGAAATTATTTCAAGCACCTGTGGGTTTCTGATAATATTTTCCTTTTTGCAGGAAGCAGTTCAAGAGTATCTGCATCTTATGGTACTAAAAAATTCCCTTTTAAATTCTGTATGAAGACTACACATTCTGTTAAATTTGATAAAATTTTTCCTGATCAGATAATTTACAGAAATTATTAGTAAAATATTTCAAACAACAACCAAATTAGTCACAATCTATCAGTAGACAAATTGGTAAAGAGAAAATAGAAGAGAACTTAATTGAATAAATTATTTATTATAATTTATTCAGTCAGCTTTGATTTAAATGCTTGTTAATCCTTTGAGGGTTCATGTAGTACAATTGTATAGTAACCCTGGTCAGGAATTCCAATATCTGAAGTGTATTCCTTCTTTTAAAAAGCTGCACTCTCAGATTTGCCATGCAATGCCAAAGCTGAAAAAAAGAATGGTTTAGAGCCCTCAGAAAAATTTGTTTCACTAGTTGTTTTCTCCAGTAAGAAAATAATAATTTGTTTCAAGAATTTTGAAACATTCCTGTACAAAATATTAATATAACACAATAATATAATGCAGTATCATAGAAAACAGATTTATAATAAATTTTCAGATTTTCTAAAATACAAAATTTTATCAAAACTCATAGCTGTTCCATGACTGATTTGGATGGACCAAACTGTTTCCTGACCTTTCTGGACAGGGCTGAAAGCTCATGCTCTCTTTCCATGTCCATACTCTGCAACACTAATGAGCGATCGTCTCCTAGACACCATGAATTGTCATTTCTAAACTTTTAACTATAGGGTTTTGGTAAGAAACCTCTCCAGTTCCAGATGCACCCTACAATATGGTGTTGGCTTAGCTGGAGAGGCAGAGGAACAGTCAAATACCTTATTTCTGTTAAGGGCTGCCTCACACCTAGACATGGAGCTTTTGGTTGTGGGTTTGTTACCATGACACACTATTTTACAGAAAAAAACCAAGAGTTTAAGGTAGAAATAAAGGAAGATTCACACTGCATGGATTTAAATACAAATCAAGCATTTTAAAGCCCAAAAATGGGTATAAGACAGAGCACAAATCTAAGTTTACATACCCACCTGGGGTTTTAACAAGCTGCAAAAGGGCTCGCTCTCTCTGTGTTTCCTGCTGCTAACAAGCTGTCCAAACACCTGTAAATCCTCACTGCAAGGATTCAGCTCCTAAGCACAGCATCCTTCCCCGAGAGCACCCCTGATCTGGGATATATGTTGCCTGTCCACATAAACTTTCCCTTGGCTGCAGTCAGTCAAACCTCCTGCCTCGGATTTTCTCTAGACTATAACTCGAGCAAGACGTAAGTTTTAACTCTCCTTCCACAGGCTTATTAACTGCCCTCACCTAAAAATGAGCGATGCTCTTGCCTCTTGGGTCTGCCCAGGTGGAATCACCTCCTGTCAAAATGACGAAGGGCTCAACTACCTACAGACACACCAGCAGCTTGTGGGGAGGTTAACCACCGCCGTTGGTGTGTGGAGGCTCAGCTCAGCTCCTTCAAAACAGGGTGTCAAACAGACGTAGAGAAGCAAGGTTTGCAGGAGCCAGTACACAAAAGTAAAGTGTGATGCTCACGACCAGGCTCTGGATACTGAACACGGTGTGGGCAAACACCATGGGGTGACTGGCTGGCACAGCTACAGATGGGAAATTGTAGGAGGCTCTGGCAGAAAATTTCCCCATCCACTGGAGAAGAAGAACAAAGTCTCCTGGCTACTTGAACCCTATGGAAAAGACCAGCAGACAACCTCCGCAGCAGCCAGTATTTCCCTCCAAAGCTATACAGGCTAGGAAATAACACTCCTTTTCCAAGGAAATGGTATTTCTCCCTTCTTCTCCCCTTCTGGGCCTGCTCATGGGGTCCAACGAAGACGGTGCAGGACAGCAATGAAAGACAGTTAGTGCAGGCGAGCTCTCACCTTCTGCTTTCACAGCCTGGCACCATCTGGGACCATGGCACGCAGTGCTGCCTGCTGGGCTGAGCACAGGACGGAGGCTGTGCCCAGTCCCTGGCACAGACAGAAGGGCAGAGATACTCAAGCTCTCGTGTGCCTACGGCATAATTAAGGCCTAACAGTCTGGTATTCGAAAGCTCGCTCACGCCATTCAGTTAATTATAATAGCTAATTTATACCTTTTATTGTTCTATGAACTTGAAACTTCCATTTCGGTGAGAACGGAGCTACAGCTGATGCAAAACGTGCTCTTGTAAATAAACATGGGTTGCGGCAAACGGAGAAAGGACTTTCAACAGCAACAATCATTCTCGGTTAGGGTATTGGGGGAAAAATTGCAGCACATTAAGAAAGCCATAACACTCAACAGGGTGTGCATTCATCAGTCAATATGTATGCACAGGGAGCATGCAGAAGCATGGAGAGCAGCCAGCCACGCAGGCTTAGGCAACAATTACTCCAGTGCGGCACGTTGAGCCCGGCTGATGGATTGCGCAAACCGGTGGTGAGAAGAAACATCCAGGACCTCAGCTTTCACAGACACCGAATGCCACTATGGATTCACCACACCAGCCTGGGCAAGGCACGCGCTGCCTCTGGGGTCCTGTTTTCCTTAAGGGTGAAATGGATTACACTGACTGACTTTCCCAAGGGAGTCACTTGTTCAGTACCTGGAAAGAGTGGTTGTAATTCTGCTGCTGCTCACCATAAAATAAGGATAATACGTCTCTGCAGAGGATAGCAGGGGAACGCCTTGTTGGCACAAGCGAGTCACTGTGCAGGGCTGGTAGGAAGGAGAAGCAAGACCCTCTGTTTAGTAAGAGTGGTGTTAATGCCCAGAAAGAACCTTGCAAAGATCAGAAGACAGAGCAAGCCAGCGATATCTAACCAAGGCTCTCACTGGGGCTGATCTCTCCTGTAGTTGTCCAGGATTGTGCCTCTCTTGGTCGTCCCCAGAGGTTGGCTCCACAACCATTTAGTACCCAGGCTGTAGATTGCTTTTCTCCCCAGAGAAGAACCACCCTGCAACTGTAAGGAAGACCTCTGAGACACAGCCAGCCCCCTCTACAATTCAGTCTCTGTGCAACGTACTCATCCCTGACATCACAATTCACATTAAAAATATCAGAATTGAAAACAATTCAGTTTTAAGTTTTCCCCCCATTGCATTTGCAGCTGTGCTTGTTTAGAAACAACTGTATTTTCTAGGTGCTGGGTTTTCTCTTTTTTTAAGCATAAAAAAAAATTGTTCTTCCTAAAAGGAGAATAAAATTAGCAAGGCTTACCTCAGGGAATTGGACGGGCAATTCACAAACAGCCTTCAAATGCTCCAGTTGATTATTTCTCACACTCCTGATGTATATGCACACGATATGCATAAATTCACTAGCCTCACACAGAGAAAACCAAAAAAAGAGTAAGTTCATGGACTGCTTTTCATTCATTTACCATACACATGTTTCATTGCTGACCGTATGTATGCATGGCACATACACAAAGAACACAAAGAACAGCAACAGTTACATATGGTGCTTACTGCTGTTAAGAGCCTGTCACATTGCGCTTCCCAGTGTTTGAACCAGGGTAGGCTCATTGGTGAAGATTTTGCAAACCACTCAGACTTTCGTTTCGAAGGAGATGGATAAGAGAAGGTTATAGGACACCTTTAATGTTATTTTTATGCACAATCATGAAGCTAAGTTCCCTTCCTTTCCTTTCTCTCTCTCCCCTCCAGTTGACATCTCAGCAGCTACTTGAGAGCACATGTTGACCAGGAGTCTGCATCTGCCAGACAACTCTTCTTCTTTAAACTGTATTCATTAGCCAGCCCTTTTCCCTCTCTCCCTCTGCTCTTCAGGAATTAATTAAATATATTCCTTTCAATATATTCCTTTCCACAAACCATATCTCTTTCAGGTAAAAGTAAGCCAACATCCTGAACCAAGGAGAAGAAATTTCTCTTTCTGCTGTCCTACTAACAGCCTGGCATGAGTAGATCTAATATACATTGGGTGCGAATACAGATGCAGGTATTGTAATTAGTGGAGCACCAGGTCAGAATTGTAGAGTTCAGTCTCCACGTGTGCATCCATTTCAATGATCTATTCCTTCCCCTCCCAATCCAGCTTTCCAGTCTGTTTTGAACTTGTGTTGTTTTTTTTTTTCCACTGGCCAATTTTCCATCTACTCTTTTCTGAGGTTGGACACGACCTCAGAAAGTCTTCCACCAGCTCATGACAAGACGAAGTGACCTGCGATACAGCCAGGTCCACACAGGGGGATCTCAACAGAGAATGAGCTGGTTGCTCCCCAGACCTTGTGTATCCTCACAGAAACAGCACCAATGAGCTACAGCAGGCATCAGGATTGGCCCTAAAGTGCTTGTCCCATTCTCACTTCCAAATGGCACGTAGGCAAATTCCCACCCACTCCATCCATGCTTCAGGAAAATGACACAAAATTGATGGACAACATGAATACAGCAATTTTTCTTTTTTTTTAAACAGATATCGCTATTGCTTTTTTAATAAATAAATAAATAAAAGCACACAGTGTGAATTAGAAGCATCTCCAGAGTCAGCACATATTACACAGGGAAGCTAATATCACCATAGTTAAATAGAAAATAACCTGTCATTATAAGCCTGATCTTGTCTCCCTGTCACTATTTAGCTTTGCAAAAGCTAAAACAGCCTCCTTGAATTGTCATGGGCTGGATTTGATGAGAATGTGTAGTTTTGTTGGAAAGTTTGGAGGCAAACAGAACAAGACATTTACGAGAGATGAGCATTTGTACTTCTTCCTCTCTTCTCTTTGGTCATCTTTAGATGCATTAGCATGCTGTGAAGAGTCACCATTCTCCCTTTTCCTGCGACACTTGTTACCTCTCCAAAGGAAACGAGAAGAAGCTGGTCTCATGCTCTGCAAAGAGACTTTTACTTGGCCCACACTTAGCAGCTTCTGCTCAGAGAAGCACAAGCACCAGTTTGCTTCTGTGAACGTTACAGACTTCGCATCTGTAAAATGCACATTTGCTATATGTATTACGAAGGCATTGCCCCAGTGTAGCCTTTAGAAAGATCCCACAGAAGCAGACAGGTACGTAGCAAGGAGCTGGCAACAAGGGATGCTACTCAAGGTGTATCTAGGAAGGAGGGTTTGATCAGATGAGTCATTGCTCCATAACTGGTCACCACTACTCTTTGGTGAGCTTTCATGACCTACTCACACAGTGGATGTTGGTGGTTTGGGGTAGGCTGAATTCAAGATGAAATGGAAACATTATTTTGCTGCAGGAGCAGGCACTTACGGTTACTTTAGTCAAGAGGTCAGCAATCTCTCAAAGCCTCAACAACCCCAATCGATGCACAGCCACAGCCTCAGAGGATGGGGCTGGTGTGGCTGGAACAGGGGAGGGAAAGCCCCATGAAGAGAGAAAGCAGGCTCGTGCAGTGGTGCAATTCAGCCTGCTTTTCTGTAGGTACACAGCAACAGGATCTCTTTGGGTCTTTCAGCTTTGGATAAGGTTGAGCTCAGATTTCTATTGCTGCAGGTCAGGCCCTCACTTTCTGCTTCTGAATGCAATAAAGCACAATGTTCTATGACTCTGTAAGCATTTTAAATTACTTCACATATGAGTTTGAATGCTTGACAGATTTATATTAAATATAAATGTTTTTTATGAAACAACTATGTGAAAGTGTTTCTTTGCAAATCACTGTGTTGGCTGTGAGCAAAACTTAAACCCAGGGTTTGAATATACCAATCATAGCTTCAATTTTGTGTAAGGCTATCTGAAAAGCCTCTGGGGAAAAAAAACCATCACAAAACAAACACAAAACCCACGAACATTTCAGCTTATGGTCCACCAAGGGGTTAAGCTGAAGGACAAGAACAGAAATGTAATTTTAATTGTGCATATTTTTCCTAGCTGCTCCAGTAGCTTCTGCCTCATAAATTCTCATGACAATCGCATAATGCTGAACCTATCTGCTGGGAATCCCAAAGGGAAGGCTTAACCCTTTTAATTTCTTGAAGTTTGATAATTAATTCTATTTCTTTCACTGAGAGGAGACTGCTTACCCAAATGGCCAGTCCTGAAACAAATACTGACGTAGGTACTGTACTGTACTGTACGTGCTCTGTAGTTTCAATTTCCCTGCCTGGGTCACAGAGGAATAGGCAAACTGGTTCAGGTAAAATTAGAATTGACCCAAACCTTGCTACTTAAATAAGTTTTTGAAACATCAGGGCCTATTAACCACCGCTTTGCAGGGCAAATTCAGGGGCTTGCATTTAAGCTAACGTCGCACTGAAGTCACTATGGGAAGGGTAGAATCAGACCCTGGGTTGTTTGTTTTCCCCAGTGGCGGCTGCCTGCTAATTGCGACTGTTGAACGTATGCATATTCATTACACCGCGGAGCTCGGGAACCTGCACGTTCTGCAGCTAATGTGCTGAATCAGACAGTAAATCAGACTGATTAAGATACATGCTTAGGTTTAAAAGACGCGCTAATCACACAACCTTGTCTTCGGAGCTGACTTTCAAACCCTAGCAACACGAGGGATGCTGTAGAGAAGACAGGGACCTGAACAGGGGTCTAACGGTTGCCTCCAGCAGCAGTGGGGCAGGTGGGGGGAGGCTGGGCGTCCCTTGCAGGACTGACAACCAGTACAGCCACTGCAGTGGGGGGAACAAGAGTGCTCCTTACTGAGAAACCCAGCATCCTCAGATTTCTCACAGCCCCTCCTGGCTGCTACCATGCTCCAGCCACAGTGAAGATTCTCCCGCCCCATAAGCAGAAACTCTTGGGAGGCTCCAGCAGGATCCTGCAGAACAACCTTCGCTGCCTAAGAGCTAACCCAGCCCAGCGTTTGCCACTCTTGTTATTTTTAACATTATTCACCAGGGTTCTGAATGTGACAAAGCCTTGCTTTGCGGTAAGCTAGAGGGAGCCAGCTGGAGAAGACTTAACCCTATCACAGAACAGCTACACCAGAAAACATGCACATAGCTGACACTGCAAGCCATGCCTAGTGCACGGAAACCCTGAGGACCTCATGGTATGAGATTTTGGGGAGCGTGTGCAGGCATAGGTTTGCTGGGACCTGTTTCAGCTCCTCTCATCCTTGTTCTGTGCTGCAGCAGACAACACACAGGAAGCTGTTTTGCTGTGTGCCAGCGCAATGGAGCTCCTTTTCACCTTAACATGCCTTTTCTTTATTTGGCTCCCAGGTACACTGTGGGAGTAAACGCCCTCTCAAGAGATGACTGTGGAGAATGCTTGTGGTTTCATTGCAGAGCACCTCTGGAATAATATCTGCATTCAGTGTTAGCCATTCCATGTCTCTCTGTCCTGCAGGAAAGGAGCCCTTCCTTACACAAGTAGTTCTGCATCTGCCTGGAAGCCAAGCGTGGGAGAAGAATGAGACCTCTATAAATGCATTCAGTGAGTTAAGTTGTTTGTTTTGTGATAAATAACATGCTATGCTGATACCTTCAAGTGTTTGACATTCATGATTCACAATTTAAAGCCTGAGGCACGTAGTGGTGTTTGCTTCCAGATTTAACCTTCCGAAACCCCCTTTGCCTGTGCTCCAGACTCATTTAGTTTGACAGTTATGTGAATTCCAGCCATTGGGCTGAAATTGCCATCCTGGTTTGCATGAGCAATACCTCCCCTTCGCACAATAACGACCTCTGAAAAGGTGCATGCACATAGAAAAGGCACACTCTGGTTTCAAAGTCTGCCAAGTGATTGCAAATACATCTCATTTCCGTCTGGTTCGCTCTCAGCCTTCTCTGTACAGAAGTGAAATAAGTGGGAGGAAACGTTCCTCCCCACTTCATCCCACTGGCTATGCCACCATCACCAGTAACGCACACAAAGGCACTGCAGTCTGTAAGATGGGATGTGAAGGACACAGTGGGACTTCCCTATTCTGCCATAAGTTTCTTCCAAACCAACGGCTTTGCCTTACCTTCCTCTGGCTCTCCTGCTACACAAACATCCAACATGGGAGTGCGTCTGCTGCGTTTGTGCAGAAGAGGCACGTGCTGGTGCAAACGTGGTGGCAAAGCTTGCTTCCAGAAGAGATCTCCAAAGTATCATCAAAACAACAACAAATACCATGAATTAAACCCTAGATCGAAAGAATCTGTATTTGGGATAAATTTGGATTTCATTCTGAGTGTTAAGTGTTTTCTTCATCCTAGCTATCCAACACCAAACTCCAGTCTTAGCCAGCCTTAAAGCCTTATGGGCTTTAAGGCTGAGAAGTGAACCAGACGGAAATGAGATGTATTTGCAATCACTTGGCAGACTTTGAAACCAGAGTGTGCCTTTCCTATGTGCGTGCGTCCTTAAAGAGTTCAGAGCTGTACCCTAGCACCTCAAGCCCGTGTCTAGCATGTATTACTGCTCCTGGAATACATCATCTTCCATCTCCAAGTAACCACCATGTTCACCGCCTGTGTGTTACTCCCTTTTGCTTGAATTACCCATAGTGTCAGGCAGGGAAGACAACAGAGATGCAAGTAACTGGAAGAAAAAGGCAAATCCACTAAACATTTGGGCATATTACAGTTTACAGTTAATTCACTCTGATATCTTGAGCACAAACTCAAGATTTTTGGACAAATCGCCTCCAAATGGAGACTGGGCTGCACTGCAAGAAGACGTCCAGATAGTATCCTCAAGGGTCTACAAAGGGTCAAAAGCTAAAGCAAGCGAGGTGGCAGAGTCTACCATTTCCTTCCTACTCCTAATAGTGCCAAAGGCAATTTTGCAACAGATTACCTCTTTGTCACATGCTTTTGAAGAAACTGTCTGAAGCTGCTTTATACAGCTAAATATGACCATTGTGCACACACAAGCACTGCTTTCACCAAGATTGCTAACTGCATCGACATATTCAAAGAGATGCAATGTATTAGTCATCTTAATAGTAATAATCAAGGAGACAAGAAGTGAACTAGAAAGCAGCAGTAGGGAAACAAGCTTCAGCTGAGGTTTCAATGTACAGGACATAGGATGGTGTGGGTTTGAGAGAAGCCAGACCTCTCACTAGCCAAAGTCAAGCTGTGTGGCAGGTCAGAGAGATGGCCAGAAGCAGAACAAGACACCAGAGTTAGCCTGGAGCAATCCAGAGAGAGTTTTGAAAAGGAGGAGAGCAACTTAGAAGTAAAACACAGCGGGAGCGGGCAGGCAGTGCTGTTGTAGTGAATCCCCAATTAACAGAGAACTCAGCATGGAAAAGTGTGAGCATGCCTTGAAATAATACTGGCAAAACCAGCAAAAAAAATGGCAAACGGTAGCATTGGGCACATACTTCAGGGGCTGCAGAGTGGACAGAGTAGGCAGCAGGGGCAGTCACAGAGGAAAGACGCCCATGCAATGGAGTGGGTGAGCTGCACACAGGAAAGGAAGGAAATTAATAGCTCTGGTTTTCTGTCACCTTGCTTGTGCCACCAAGCAAGCAAAAACCCATGACTGGGAGTGGGCAGAGGTGTGTGAATGCAAAGGATGACTGAGCGTTTCCGTTACCTCTTGGAAATTATGTTGCTATAGAGACTCTTCATAGCGACCAGGAGGTGCCACTACTGTTGCCCCAGCTGCCGTCTCCACCACCCACCGCCAGAGACGGTCACCCTCTTTATCAACCACAAGATACCTTCCTGTGCCCATAGTTTCAACCACCACTTCTACTTTAAAAGGCACCTCAATGCTGGAAAAGCCCCTCTCCTTGCCGGTGCTCACACCTTGAACTGCAGTTAGAGCAGCCGGGACAGAAAGCAGTTGCAGGAGCAGCATTTGAGAGGGAGAAAACAGAAAAAGGACATCCTTCGTGCCTTTAAAACCTCTCCCGTAAAGTTCTGCAGGTTTGTAACAGCCACTGCCAGACGTACCTCACATCGCAGAGAAACTCTCCTCATCTCTTGCTCAGCAGCAGCTTCTGCCCCAAAGGAGATTCCAGCACTTGCTTGCGTTGTCTCCCCTTTGCGAGCTGATGTTCCTGTTCAATGGATCGCATTTAGGATACCACTTTATTCAACCATGCCGACTCACTGCCACATGCAAAGTGTGTTAGATATCTGTAGGAGGGAAAGATACCTCTTTAAGGAACCTAAAGAGCATGGTATCGAACAGGCAAATACCACTTCCTTTTTAAGACAAGTGCTTCATAGGAATTGGCTTTCAATGTCTTATTTTCAACAGCAGATTTTGTAGGCTGATGTAGCTAGCCTGTGTTAGTAAGAAGATATCGTCTTAAGCCTGGGGCAAGGGAAGAGGAAGAAGCATAGGCAGACCCCTTGACAAGAGCAGAGATTAACTAGCATGCAGATATACTTTAAAAGGGTCCAAATGGATGTTGAGCCACCAAGAGAGACTGCAGTTAAGTGGAAATAAGCTTTGCTGAATACACGAAATGCCAAAGAATCTGCAGAGGAACTCTTAGCAGAACGAGCCATTAATCACTGTAGCCAGCTGCATCCCATACACAGTGCTCACCTTGTGAACCTGAAAAATATTACTGTAATAAGAAAAAAGATGCCCTTCAAAGGCTTCTTCAGGTGCCCTATGCAGAGACTGCAGTAACTCTTCGGGACAGATTATTTTCTGGCTGTATTTCTTAGTAGGCGGATTCCTCAGCTCCGTTTCCAACAGCAGCTGACATAACTAACACCACTTTCATCTGTCGCAGTCACCTTCCCCTATCTTTTCCCTACAAAAAAGCTCAGACAAGTGTGGGAATGGGGAGGGAGGGGAGCTGAGGGAGACAGAAATGAATTGGCTGGTCTAGTTGTAAACTTTACCATCCACCCCCTACCGCCATAGATAGAGCTAAAATTCCCGAAGGCCTTTCATGAAGGGCAAAAACCGTGACTTCTTTTTTCTCCGATGCTTTTGATGTGGCTGTGATCCCAATCAAACAATGAAAAATAAAACCCCATGCATGGAAACAAGATCACCTCTGGCTTCAGTCTGGCTTACATTTCCATCCCCTGGAGTTGAGTCAGCATCAGGCACATCAGCTGCTTAAAGAAGAAAAAGGTGAGCTGCAAATATTAGTCACAAGCGGAGGCAGCAGCAGGCAGGGACAAGTGACTCAATTCCCAGTTGGCTCCAAGAGTTCCCGTCATCCTCTCTACATCAGCACATTTTTAAGTAGGTTCAACACGACCTTGTAAATTCCCCCCCTACGTCACTGCGGGGGCTTTGAGGACCTCCTCCTTCTTTACAATTCTGCTTTCATCTCTCTCCCTTTCTCATGCATACTGCATTTTATAAGATGCTTGCTCCCAAAAAGCAACAAAAAGTTGTCTATGTCAAGATGCCTATGGAGAGGGGGACTTTGCTAAGCAAGGGTTCTCTATCTGGGATTATTCACCATAAACGAGAAGCTAACTCCTGAGGACATCAGGACTGCTGCCTGGAACATGCACTTAGTTTTCTAAAAATAAATTGCCGTTATTGCAAGACTGACTTCCAGGTGAGGTGTGTCTGGTACACTGGTTCAGACAGACCTCACAAGGCAGGGCTCAGCTGGTTGTGTTATTGCCTTGGGATAATCTCCTTCGCTGAGATGTTTCTTGTAAAATGCCTGAGACATTGGAAAAGTCAAAAAGCTGGAATACCTCAGCCATCTGGCATCCAGACTAGCTGAAGCAGGTGTGGGTCAGAGTCGCTGGTGCTTGGTGCATTCCCCAACTGCACAGCCCTTGCAGGAAAAGGTGGAGATTGCTGACAGTTTTTATTCTTCCCTTGCGAGGTACTGTAAGCTTGTCTTCTTTTAAAACACAGATTCTCAGCTGTTGTAAATTGCTTGAGACCCTCTGGCTTTCAGAGAACAACTCCAGTTTACAACAAGGGAAAACTGAGATGAGTTTCCACGCTTTTCACAAAAGAAAAAGAAAATCAAGATCAACAGCTTGCCAAGTGACAGTCACATAAAAAATGATAAAGCTTACGATGTATCTCTGTAAATATATTTATCCATCTGTTTTTACGGCTTATGTCGTACCTCTCGAACTATACATCTAGTGTTGTCCGCTGTCTAAGGCAGTCCTTGAAATGTCTTCTCCTTCTTGTCAAGTCTCTCAGAGAGATTTTGCTCTAAATGTGATCTACAGCCATACAAGCTCTGTAACACAGGAGACCAGACCCTATCTTACTCACACAAATATTGGCAAAGTTGCTCATACTTTCAGAAATTGAATCCTCTAGTGAATGTAGACATCTGGATCTTGTTTCCCTTATTGACAGGTACCCTGACAGTTCATTAATCAGTCACTAATTTCCCTCCCTTCTATTTGTAGTGCCAATCTTTAAGGATGTAAGCTGTATCATGTTGTGAGTTTGCAGGCCCTCCTGTGCACCTCTTCATAACAGGCAGTAACACATCAGAAAGAACAACCCATGTCCGCTGGGTTTATGGTGATGACTTTGGCAGCAGCACTCAAACGAAAGTAGCAAATGTTTTATGCACAAGAATTATTTCACACCTACCACTGAAGAGTTGCAATCACCACATTGCTGTACGCTTCCCCTAGGTGAATCCTCCCCAGTGGCTTAATAACTAAGGTGATTGCCTTAAGCAATTAGAATCTCCAGGATCTATTCCAAACTCATTTTGTTGCCAAGTTAACAATGCAGGAGTGTAAGTAATTTAGAAGCATTAAGTGTTCTTCACTTATCGTTTTCCTTCGGCTGCCTGGTTTCATAGCACTCTGAGGACACCTTGTCCCAACGTGGGAGCTAAGGCAAGGAAGGAAGCGGTGGATGAGCTCTTCCCTCGTGGAGGCACTGAGGAGCACGTGATGCAGGTGAGGAAGAGCTGCACACTTCCCTCTGGCACAGCTGACGCCTTCCTCCCTTCACATCCTTCTGCCCTTCAGAGATGAAGTTTTCTGACTTCACATTGCAAGACTAAAACTAACACAGCCTGATCCGGTCTCTGACATTCAGTTGGCCTTTTGGTCTCACACACGCACACACTTTTTAGGGAAAAATTACATGATTGTCTAAAGTGCTTCACAGGTCTAAAGAAGGAAGATCATCCCCCACGTGGGGAAAGTCCCTGTTCTCCTGCAAAACTGCTGACCAACACACAGAACTGTGGCTTCTGAGATGTTTTCCTACAGCCTTTGAAGTAAAGCTGACTTGCAAATAAAAACCATGCCTTTCTATACAAAAATTCAAAAGGAACTTTTGGAATGGGGTGCAGTAAGAGTATTTTGGTTAATATTTGCAAGTTTTGAGGGAAGATTAATCAAAAAACTGGGGAAAGATTCAGTCCTGAGAAATTTCCATCTTGTTTTGAAATAAGACATCGCTGGCAAAAGTCTTTTTAAAAAAACCCCAACATTACAAGTAGGTCTACATTTAAACATCTGAAAAAGTCACTTTAGTCAGGCAAGTTAACATGGAGACCTACAAGCTGATTATGAAGATAAGAATGAGAGATATTCAAACTTGCAACTTTTCAATTCAATTTCCACATCACCTGGACAAAATGAGGACATTAATTCTTTACATAAACATTATGCCACCTTCGGCCAGCTGTGGAAGAGGCTGGAAAATTCTCAAGATTGTACAAAAATGTTATACAAAATATCATATTTAATAAAGCAAAAAGGTGCACTCTTCTGTAACTCCAAACTTTCCAAGCTTTGTCAAGAAAAAAGTGTGTTCTGAAAGCCCAAATACACAGCTTTGTCAAATCAGTGAAATAAAAAAATAATCTCTGAAATGCCTGTCACATCTGTAAGTTAATCACATTTTTAACACTACCATGGCCTCCAGCCCTCACCTTTTTCCATCTATCTCACCTTCCCCAGGTTTTAAAAGTGGTAAACATCTAGCTGGTCTGATTTAAGCTCAGTACTGTGGCACAGTATTTCCAGAAAAAATAATGACACAGGCTAGATAGCTCTGCTCACTTTTGTGAAGCACAGTGCTATTTATTTTAGGGCAATAGTAACACAAAGTGGGCATGGGACACATACAAATGCAGACACAAGTTCACTTGTTTCTCTGTATTTACCCCCCGCTCTCAGTTTCATTTAGTTTTGAAGTCACTATATGGCTTTGTTCTCCAGGCCGTTTGAACCAGAGCAAACAAATACATTATTTTCCACTAGTGGGGCAAGATTTTTTGACCATGCTATAGGAAAATAGAGAATAGAGTATCAATTGCCATCCCTGACTCCCCTCCCAGTCATTTAAAACAACACAAGCTGTCTATTACACTCTTAGAATTGAGATGAGTCTTTACCGAATGTTTCATGCTTCAATTTAACACACCACAGTGTAATAGCCTTTGACATCTTCTTGCTTCTGTGGTTTTACGAAGACTAGATTCCACTAATTTGCAATTAAAGGAAGGCCAGCTTTATGCCAAACATACACTTTTGAACCCCAGTCATGTCAGTTCTACAGCTGTTCTAATAAAGTTAAATATCCCTAATAATTGAAAAAGTGCTTTAAAAATATTCTAATGGTGAAATATCTTCACGGTAGGCTTGGGACTAGTTAGACTATAAATGAGTCAATTAGTAAAAATTCTTGTAACAGAGAAGGGAAGCTGTGCAGTTGATCGCATACATGTGAAACAAAACATGAAGAGCATCGACATCGACAGTTTGAGCGCTCTGGGGTAGGAACCAGCGCTAACGGGATACCTGGATTTGCACAAGCCCAGCCAGCCCTCCACTTTTCCAGAAAGCAGGGAGAATACCCTGGTGAAGAAGTACCTACAGCAGAGAAACGATTTGCGTTTGTTGAATGGAAGAGCAAACTCTGTGTCCAAAAGCAAATGTAGATGCAAACAGATGTTGCATACAGTGGGGGGAAAAAAGAGCCAAAAGCTTCTGCCAGTTAGCCACTGTCGGTGCTTGTAGTAGGGTCCAGCAGCAGCCGAGTGCTATGTCACTTGTAATATGACTCTCACAAAAGGATGTCCTGGAGTACTTCTGATACAGAGCCCAGCTTGTGGCTAGAGGAGTCGGAGTCCTGATCAGTGAGAGGGGCTTGCTCTGGAGGGAGAGCCAGCATTTGCTGTCACTGCTCAGACCTTCCAGAAATATGTCAATGTTTCCTCCCACACAGAGTTCAGCCAAGGCACCTATGTTTCATGGAGTCTTGTAATTTGGAGTACAGCTGTTCCTTGCCTGAAATATCTTAGAGATAGCTTTTCAGAGTACAGATGCTCAATATTTTTCTACTGATACCTGTGCTAAAAATCATTAGACATATTTTAATATCAGGCTAGAAATATTAACTCTTTTGCACCAAAGAATGAAGTGTTCAGAATGTAAAGATGGAGTAGTATGACGCCATCCACCTATAAACTTAGAGATGAGAGACCTGGATGAAGGGCAGTTGCCCTCAGTAGCCAGAGGACAGAAATGAGGCTCTGACTTATTCAGCTCCCCGGACAAATAAATGGTCTTGTGCCAGTGTCCCATATGGGTGTTAGATACGCCAGCCAAAATTTAACTTGGGACACCTTAGATGTAGAAGGCCCTTGCACAAGCACGCTGAGAGGAGGGAAAAAAATTTTTTCAAAAAGAAAAATCCTGAGGCAGTCCACTCAATGCTTCTTTCCTGATGGTTAAGTTTGTCCCACAGCTGCTCCTTATGGAAGTTCATATTTCTGCCAAATGTTTCTGAAAATGTAAAGACTGTAGATCATGAATACCCGATCTCTCAGTAAGAAAAGCATGCAAACACTGCTGGCAGCAGAGAGAGGTAGGCAAGGACTAAAAGAAAAAGCCAGTTTACAGTTTTTCCAATCAGTCTCTCATACTTCATCAATCATATGCTGAGAAGGCATTTGAGAGAGAGAGTCTTTATGTGCCCTCATCCACTACTCAAATCCAGTACTGACATGAGCTACCACCAAGGTAAGCGTGCACAACAGTTCATTTAAGAAGAAATCAACCTGTGTGGCTTCCTCCTGGCATCAGTTCCCTGCAAAGTAATGGCTGCAAGGCACCTTCTACGAGTGAGAAAGATGCAAATGGCAAATAGCCCTAGCTTCAAGCACATACTGTGGACACCTGCACCGCGAGCATTTTGTGACCAATTCTGCAGAGCGCAGAGCCTTGTGTGCCGGGTGCGAGCACCACCCCTTCCTACCAAAGCAAGAGCAACGCACAGCAACAGCAGTGCCTACTCTCTCAGCAGCAAGAAACAGCTTTGACAACCAGTTTGAGGAGTTCATAATAATACATACAGTATCTCAAACAATTTGACATTTTCTTTAGTGCTCCAAATGTGTCTGTAGTTTAGGAATAAGCTATGTGTAAGCTTAAAACGTACAAGTTTTTGACACTAGGACAAAGGCCTCCATCAGCAGCCATCAAGGAAGACCCTGACAAGGTGCACGCTGCAGGCTGTGGCATGTTTTATGCTGCGGAACGTTCCTGAAAGGTTAAATCTTCTCAAGCTGTAATGTGCACAGAGGAGCACTATCTGTAGAGGTAATTTACATCATAACACAACCTCAGGTAGATTGCTCACCCACAGAAACGTACACAGGTTCAAAAGCCTTCAAAGATCAGAACCCAATTCAGAGGTTTGATTACCTACTGACATGCTAATGCTCTTCCCCTCCTGCTTCTTTACCCCTAGATCCCACCACCCTTCCACAGTTTACAATAATTCTGATAACAGCAACAGCTAATTTTGTCACCAGTAATTATCTCTTGCAGAACAAACAGCGAAGGCTGACCCTGAAATAATAATCACTCTCTCTAGCTTTATTTTTTCCAATGCATGCTGTGTTCGGTGTGTAAGCAGAGATTTTTCCCTCACTCGCTTCTTTAATGCCTTAGCCTTGTAAAGCTATTTAAATGTTGATGTATGTGAGGAGTCTTCATCACAGAACTCTTTATTGCTGTTCAATTCAAATGAGACATTTATTTAACTATCCCCATGCAGTAAAATGGTTCCTGCTACCATTCAGTCAGTGCCACAATGCAAAACCTGGAATAGTGAGAGTATGGCTTTATATTTTAATTCTCTCTGTAAAAGGTACATGAATGCCATGCTCTAGCATCACTTGAATGGGCCTGAGACACAGAGACTATATGTCAAACTTACTGAAATCATGAGGGCTACGGTGAGAGAAACACTTAGAAAACTGTCAGAGGTATTTATTATAAAAGCCAAAGAGTGTTTCTATGTTCCTGAACTTGATAGGTAAAGTCTGCCTTCAAAAAAGTTCCGGGAGAATGGCTAACTATATTTTGGGCATTGCTATTTTCTTTAAGAGGAGAAGTTTTTGAAACTGACTACACCAGAAAAAAGAGATTTCATGCAATTTAGCACACATTCTTCAGGTTTTCCAGCTCAAACAGGCTTATATACCTTTATCAATAAGAAGGGAAGGAAAGTGGGGACAATAGTCTTCAGGAGCAGATCACCAGCTAGTCCTGCAGCACCACACCGAGGTTCCGGTAGCCCCTCTCTCCTTTAGGTAATCACAAATACAACAGAAGAAACTGCTCAAGCCTTGAAGGGAGGCACTCGCAGGGCACTTGGAGCAGGCTGGGGACCACTGAAAACCGAAAACCACCTCAGTGAACATCTCAGCAGGGAACATCTCATACACAGACGTGTTCTGCTGTGCTAACACAGCCTTGCTAGAAGAGGGAAAGGACTCAGCACTCACCCTCTCTCCCTGTATGTACCCAAGCAGGGTTACATCCACCTCTGTGCAAGTGGTCCATCTTCTGCTCAGCAAGATTCAGGTGATCTGTTTGTGTCTCAAGAGTAAAGGCAGCTCCAGTAGGTCAGATCAAAAGTCCATTTAGCCTAGTACTTTATCTCCAGCACTGGCCAAAAGCCATCACCTGGGAAAGACTCAGGGACTGGTCACAAGACTTTCCTCGAGCACTTTGCCATGCACCATATGCGGTTCAGGAATTTCCTGAGCCAGACACATTTCTAGGTGTTTAGATCTTCATTGTGTCTTACAGATATCTGTGTGCCTTGTTGGCATTTCTCTCTCTTCTCTAGGAAAGAGAAAGTTTCCCCTGGGGCAGGTTAGCATAGCCGTGCTGACCGACTTCACTCATTATTCCAGAGGCTGAAATGAGAAAGCAGAACAAGTGTCATGTCAACCAAATACTGCTCTGGGTTTGCTCTCGTTCAAATAAGAGGTTCCAGGAGTCTCTAAAATGGGGAAAAACCTCTACTTCAAGACAAGAACTCAAGTGAAGGGTAAGGAGTTCCCAGGTGAAATGGCTTGTCCTGAAAGGTAGATGCGGTGCCAGGTAGGATCAAGACAACCATGGTAGGGTGGGGGTTGTAGGAAGGCGGCGCTGGTGTGAGTGGGAATGGCTGCTAGCCATGAGATGGCAAGCAGTTCTGGGAAGAAATAGGTTTGAAGTTCAGCTATTGCTTGCTTACCACATGAAGTACTGAAAGGCCATGCTGTGATGAGCCAGAGAAGGGGACATGATGCATGGAGTAAAGCTTTTCTACTTGGAAATAAACTCACTTCTCACTCAGGGTCTTAATCAGCAGTCTGGAGAAGGTAAACAAGGGATTCTGATTCAGTTTCATAATATATTGCAATGAAAGAAGTAGGAGGAAACTGGGGAAATTATCAGGTGGCAGGTTTAAAAAGAGACACAAGGAATTGCTCTTTCACACATGTGTACATAAGCTGTGAAACTCACTGATCTGAGACATTGCTGATGACAAAAATAAAACTGGATTAAAAATAAAACGGTTAGACAAATAAAAAAAATAAGCTTAACAAGGGCTCTTAAACACACGATGAAAATACACCAAGTCCATGAAGCACAGACTGCTAGAAGGTAGGACGAGATCAGGGAAAACATTGCCCTGTGCTCCTTCGCTTCTCATGTGTTTTCTTTAAACCTCTGCTGCTAGCCATTATGGAGAGAAGATACTGAGTGAGATGAACTTTCAGACTGCCCCTGAATTGCTGTTCTTATTCCCCAAATTCAATAGAGTTTTTCAGCAACCACTTGTAACAGCATTTGCTTCTGCTGTCACTGTTCTAATGGAGTGTGCCAAGATGTATGGAAATTAATTATCCTTTTTTATTTCTGGAATGTAGGCTGAGGGGATCTGACATTTAATGCATCAAATGCTCTGCATACATTCTATATCTTGTAAGAGCACTTCTCACAACTTCATCAACAAGTTATGGTTCACAGTCCTGATATGATTATAACATTAATTCCTACTGTCAGAGTGTGTTTACTGCACCAGCTTCATGAAGATGGCTCAGAGCCACCAAGTGCAGAGAAGTTCTGGTTCCTCTAATCAGTGAGAAACCACAATCTAAACTCAGGGGAGAAAGTCCTACTTTTTCACTATCTCACATGTCAGGGGAAAAAAATAACACAGTCCTCTGAAACGACTGTGTTTAAGAAATCCTCCGTCAGGATTTAATAATAGGAGATGATAATATCTTTATCTTTCTGTTGTGCTCTGGTCCCAAATAATTTGACAAATGTTATCTGGCAGGTTGGCAGGATGGGGGAAAGTCATTTTTTTTTCTGCAGGCCAAGCTCTTTGCAAGCCAAAGTGCATTTGTTCTTCTCAGGGCATATTTTTGTTCTGTCCCCATCCTCTGCCACTTCAGCACCCCTCAGTCACTCTCCACTGTGCCCCCCAGGCCCTGCATCACGTGTGTCCCTTTCTGCCCTGGTCCTCACCTCTTCTATTATGTCCATGAACATGGCCCTATATTTTTCCCCACCACCCTGCCCCTGACTGGGTCATCTTACCTCCTGCCCCATGAAAGTGTGCTTGGGCCACCCCTTCCACACAAGGCCAGCAGGAGAACTGGGACAAAGCAGAGGTCAGGATAGTCAGGCCAGGAGGTCCAGGACATCATCCAGCACTAGCCACTGCCTCAGTTAAGTCAACTGCGGTGTGTTACATAGGTTTGGGTGCCAGAGAGGACCAAACACATTGCAAGACATCTCTCCCTCTGTCTCTGTCAATTATGGAAAAAATCTACTGTGCCAACACCAGCCCAGTGTGCCCCCTAAGCCTAGGCTGGTCACTTGAATTTGATCACATAATCAAAGGTTTTATATTCTCCCTCTTCTCTCCCTCTTCCATGAGCTTTGTGTACCATTGCCATGCTTCCCTTTCCTTTTAGAGCACCCTCCAATTCTCTTCCTTTCGCTGCTGATGGCTCTGTAGACCCCAATTTGGCCTAGCAAAATTATTTTTCTTTGCCCAAAGAGTGGGCATGCTATGCCCGTTATGGTATATTATTTCATAGACTTTAGATAAGATGGGAATAGAAGTCCGAGAGCGTTGACTGGGGTAGCTTGCCACCTCCTTCTTGTTTTTTAAACTCTCAAGAAAACTCAAGAGAGGCTTGAAGCAGTGGGTATGCTAAGAGGTTTAACCTCTTTCCTTTTTTTCACTTAGTGATTTATCATCCCCAGAAATCACCCCTGAGCACCCAGATTGTCCCTGGAAATCCTGGAGTTAATCAGGTGCAACATTTAAAGCCCTTCAACTCCACCATGCCTCACAGGCTTGGCCACTTCACCCTGACAAGCCCTCACCAGGGTGCTCCTAGAAGGAAGGTGCAATGGAAATAAGTCCAAGAGAAGTAAGCCAGTGCTCTACGGGGGCTCTCATCGAAGATGGGAACACAACCTAAAACATCTTTTCTTCCAGGCTTGTGTTCAGCTAACGCCACCTGCCCCAGCTATTTTCAAAAGCGGGGCATTTGCTGATGAAATAGCTACAGACATTTTGTGCACATTTCATATTTATCAGCAGGTTGCTAACAATGCAAAAACGAGCAGAACAGCAATTTGTAGCTGTGCTCTGATACTGCAGCCCTCCTCCTTTTGATTTATGATCTTTTTTTCTGTATAGATCTGTCTTAATGACGCTCATTTATTGACAAAAGTCTGCCTTTTATAGACTTGGAATTATTTAGAGGTCAAAAGAATAATTCTTTTAATAATACAGTTTCTGCTTCCTCAGCAACAGTATTTATGAAACCATCTTTCTTTTGCTAGGTTATTTTCCTATCTTTAGGATAGCCCATTTCCCTTTCGCTCTGTTAGGCATATTTTAGCAGAAACAAATGGATTATTCTCTCATCACACCTGATTGTTCCTTTTGACCTGATCTCTGAAAATAACAAAGTAATGAGCAAGAAGCCACTTAGAGTTTAACTGATAATCCCTGCTAGAATGTCATTTTTACCTGCTCGACAGCTGGAATGGCTCAGATAGGTTAGGTAAACCCTCCAGAAGCCCTTGAAGACATATGGAGTGTGCCCATACTACAGTAAAGTGTTCCCATCTCAGCACAGACTCCTGGGCTGGCTGTCCTCAGAGCTTTGTGTTACCAAGGCCAGTTGCACCCTCACTTGAAGAAAGCTCATTTCAAGATAACTCACAGCATTATCCTCCAACATACACAAGAGATGTGTCCCAGAAGCACCAAAATGAATCACAGAATTGTTTAGGTTGGAAGAGACCTTGAAGATCATTGAGTCGAACTGTAAACCTAACACTGCCAAGTCCACCACCAAACCATGTCCCTAAGCACCATATCTACATGTCTTTTAAATACCTCCAGGGATCGTGATTCAACTGCTTCCATGGACAGCTTGTTCCAATGCTTGACAACCCTTTTGGTGAAGAAGTTTTTCCTAATCTCCAATCTAAAGCTCCTCTGATGCAACTTGAGGCTGTTTCCTCTTGTCCTATCGCTTGTTACTTGGAAGAAGAGACTAACAACCACCTCACTACAACCTCCTGTCAGATAGTTGTAGAGAGTAATAAGGTCTCCCAGAGACTCCTTTTCTCCAGGCTATAACCCCAGTTCCCTCAGCCTTTTCTCATAAGACTTGTGCTTCGTCAGCTTCGTTCTTCTTCTTTTGACACGCTCCAGCACTTCAACATCTTTCTTGTAGAGAGAGGCCCAAAACTGAACACAGTATTCAAGGTGCGGCCTCACCAGTGCCGAGTACTGGAGAATGATCACTTCCCCAGTCCTGCTGGCCACACTGTTTCTGATACAAGCCAGGATGTTATTGATTGTCTTGGCCACCTGGGCACACTGCTAGCTCATATCCAGCCACCGATTGTCCTTTTCTGCCAGGCAGCTCTCTAGCCACTCTTCCCCAAGCCTGTAGCATTGTATGGGGTGGTTGTGACCCAAGTGCAGGACCCAGCACTTGGCCTTGTTGAACCTCATACAGTTGGCCTTGGCCCATCGATCCAGTCTGCCCAGATCTCTCTGTAGAGCCTTCCTACCCTCGAGCAGATCAACACTCCCACTATCACATGCATGAGAAGTAGTAGAATTTTTCTACTAAAACATGTACTTTGTACTCCATAAGAAAAAGTATTTTTCCTTCATTTCAGTCATTTCAGGTTTCATCTAGTCACTGGGTAGTCCTGGCGAGGGGCAAGCCCCATGGGATGGTAAATGTTGTGCTCAAATGGCACAGTTCTGCGGTGAATTCATCTGCTGATGCTGACCCACTGCATTGGCTTTGGCCAAGGGCTCACTTCTCCGGGCTGCCCTTTCCCCTCTCCTGCCAGTCCAGATCATGGACACTTTGCATGAACACCCCATTCTCTATGTGTTCACACTTGCAGGAGCTTGAGCTAGGAGACCTCAGAACTAAATTTTATAGAAGCTGGTGCCATACAAATAATATCATCATATAAATAATAATATGACTGTCTAATAACAAACACTACATCACAATAAAAAGGATACGTCTATTGCTACGACAATAAAGAGAGGAAAGATTCCAAGGAAAATGAAAGTCTAAAAAAATGCCAAGAGCCTCCATAAAGTCTAATAACCCAAAAAGGCAGAACTAGCCATCGTGCCTGCAGTAAACAACCTACCTTTGTAAACAGCATTTTTATTCCCAGCTTAGGACTAACAAAAACTCTCTCAAGCTATAGGCTAGAATAGCTAAATTATTAATATTTTTCTAAGACCCTCATGGCTTCTACACAGCGATCATTATCACATCTGGAAGATTTTAATTTATCAAATGGTAATACCTCTTTCTATCCCTATTTCAAGCCTATCATACCGTAAGATAGGCTTATACCAGCAGATTCTATCTTTCAATAAATGAGCTGCATAAAATTAAAGCTTTTTCAAAATATATGTTTTAAAATAATCTGGAATATTTTTTGGGAAGGTGTAGGGGATGGCTATTTTTCAGAAATTTTTTTTTTTTAGGAAAGGTACAGCAAAACCATAGTAGTGTTTATGCTTTCCCACTCCCCTCTCAACCCAAACCAGTTTCCTTTTCATGATAATTTCTCGTTTCCTCACTTTTTTTGTTTCGTTGTGTTTTCTGGTGGTGTTTTTTTTTTCTCCCCCAAGGAAAACGAAACAAGGAAGAATGAAGAAATCAGGAAAAAGTTGTAGTTGAAGTTTCCACTTGAAAACGTGTGATAAATATACTTGTGAAACAGTGATACAACCAAACTATCCTTCTTTTCGAACCTGAAGAATGAATGACCTCCATAAAAAAATTGCAGCTATTTTTGTTTCTATTTTTTTACTGTTTCTAACAACAGATTTTACAATAATTTTTAACTATCAGAGAGTCCAACAACAATCTGACACAAGATCAGAACACTGTAACCTCTCCAGTTAGCCACACAGTTTTATGTTCATGGCACTATTCATACCTGCTTATTTTGGCTTTTGCTCCAGGGAGCAGTGCCAGCGGGGCTGGCCCAGGACGGGGGGGCTGAGCCAGGGTGACTCCATCGTGGGGTGCTGTCCCCTGGGGTCTAAGCAGGGTGGGCAGAGCTAGGGGCAGATGACAAGCTTCAGTGATGGCCTGACACAGCCAGTGATGAGCCAGGTCCACTGTCCAGCTGATGTCCAGCTGGGAGCAGTAAGAGATGGAGCTGGAGGTAGGGCTGGAGTTGGACTCTCCAACAGCGTTGTCCAGTGTCCTTCCAGGAGAAGAGGTCCAAGACCAGACTGGAGACAAGCTGCCCACAGTGAGGGTCTGATGTAGGGCAGTGCTGGATAGGGCACTCTGACCTGAGCTGAGCTGGAACCCCCAGGAACGTGGTGGGGGAAAGGGGTCTCCAGCAAGGCTTCTCAGGGCCACCACGACGTACTTAGTGCCCTCAGGGCACCTGGCATCTCACCCAAGATGGTGAAATGTTATGACCCAACTCATTAGCATGATCCATAGTGGTTCCTTTTGTTGCTTTTCATGAAGAAAACTGGGGGAAAATCTAAACTGGCTCCACCCTGGTCATGAAATACAAAGCCTGGGCACAGAGCAAAATTTGGACTCCCAAGGGTTTCAGTAAATAAGGACCAGGATTTAGGTTTAGGTCTATTTCTCTTTTATCTGTTGATTTTCCTTCAAGGGCTGTCTTGAGTTAGGGAAAAGAATAATCCAAGAAACTCTCTGAAGTTACCTCACCTCCATCTGAATTCAGATCTAGTCACACTGCTCTCTAATTTTTCTTCTCCATTCTCTGAAAACCCTTTCCTTCCCTCTTAAGATGAAATAGTCTAATAAACACATTGTTCGCTGA
This sequence comes from Tauraco erythrolophus, assembly GCF_009769465.1. Lineage (NCBI taxonomy): Eukaryota > Metazoa > Chordata > Aves > Musophagiformes > Musophagidae > Tauraco > Tauraco erythrolophus. The sequence continues at coordinate 30,587,573 of NC_141467.1, forward strand.
TTCCTTTTTTTTTTCCTGTTAAACTCCATCACTTCACACCTGCCACCTTCTGACTGAATGGCCCTTCTTAGCCTAAAAGTTAGGAAAGGAATCAGAGAAAGAAAGGGATGAGAGGGGGGGATGGATCTCAAGCATTTCAGTCATGCTAATACAGCACAGAGCACAATCAGGAGCTGCCAGGGAAGGGCTGATTAATAACGAGAGGAATATAAGTCTTAATTTCGCAGACGCACATTATTTCTTGCACAGATTTAAAATTTAGGGCTCAGGGCTGTAGAGCAGCAGTTAAGGGAGCAGAACAACCCGTAAAACAGGCAGAGGTTATAGCTAGTTATTGACAGCACAATCATCACATGCCATTATAAAGCAACTGAACAGAGTCATAAAAACTCATCCATCACATACTCAAGGCCACAGACCCTGTGTTAGGATTATATTGAAGGTGAGATATGATGATGCCACAGTGTTTCCAATTTTTATTGACATCCTGGCCTTGAGGATTAGGAGGTGTCAGAATGCATCTGTGTATTCAGAAGAAGACAATGATATCCCCTGCTTGCTCTCAGTTGTGCTTAACAGCTTACTTGGATGGCAGTGCAGGTGAAAATGAGAAAAGCAAAGGAATGCCACATCAGAGTATTGGCAGCCCAAATAGGACCAGGCAGTCCACAGTCATCAGCCGGAGCATGGACCAGAAAACCAATTATTAACTACATGACAGTGCAGTATGACCTCAATTCACAGTAGCAGGCATTGCACATGTGCATACCGCAAGCCAGCTTTGATCCACAGGGTTCAAAATACAAATATTAGAGGACAAATAACAGATGAATATAAAAAAGATGGTGGAGTGCAATACAGCAGTAAGGCAGTATGGACCTAAACACTACACAGCATCGACATATTCGCTGCCCACAGGATTCTTGAGCATCACAAGCATCAAAGCAAGTTTTAAGGAAGTTCTTAAATCAGACCGAGGAGGAAAGCAGCTGCTCTGAAAAAAAGTTACTCTGATCCAGATTATGTAGCTCTGCTACTAAACATTACCTCCAAGTATTGCTAAACCTGTTTGATTTTTATATTTCTCACTTCTAGGTTCCCTCCAGAACTATTTGCAGTACTGAAAGGCTCATCATCTGCTGTCATTCACTAGAGTACACCTCCAATAAGCCAGGGAGATCAGAGCCCACGTCTATACAGTATCCATTCCCTCCAGAAACCGCCACTATCACGTGCCCTTCGCAGAGAAATCAAAACACAGATTTAAATTACTTGCCCGCAGCCATTAGCAGGAGCAAGCACTGATCTATGAGTCCTGCCTACCAGTTCAGAGTTAAAATCATTTGACCACACTCCCTGTTGGAGGCTGGGGCTCAGTAATTATTTTCTGCTTGTAATTACTCCAAGCCTTATGCTTCTTTACACGTTATTGTGGTCCACGTGGGCAGAGTGAGCTGCGACACTTTTCTCGGGGCTCTCATTGCTGAATAGGCTCGGGTAACACAACTCATTAGTTTTTGTCTAATGTCAGAGCTGATGAATGCCTTTTCCTCTTGAAAAATTGTAACGAGCAGAGAAAGAACAACAACATAAATCTACAGCAGTGACAGTGACTGTGGCCAGACTCAGGAACAGCTCACACTTAACCGAAGCCTGCATGAGCATTTGGGATTGTTCCCCTCAAACTCACTACCTGGTGCTGGTGGAGATCTGCGCACTTCTGAGCTCCCATCACCATCCTCTGGTTATTCAACGAGGTGAAAAATAACCCTATTGACTCCAAAGACTGATCAGTGTCAGGGAGAAAAAAAAAAAGCATCAAGTTTAACTGTGCACTGGGACATTAATTTTAAAAAGACTACTTCTACTTCGAAGGCATGCAAGCACACTGCATGACCCAGAGCAGTCAGTTTTCTTGTGTTCTTTGAGGAAATTACGAACCCAATTTCAATCCTGCAGATAAAAGTATTTTATAGTTCCAAAAACTCTCTCTCTCAAGTGGGGTTTAAGCACAATCATGGGGAAGTCTGCATCTTGTGTTTGAGACCACCAAATTCCCTCAGTGCCTGTTTCACCTCTGAGTTTGGGAAAAAAAATAAAAAAAGGAAAATTATTTAATCTTCTCAGTAACTTCCTTATTAATCTCAAAATAGAGGCTGAATAATGTTAATCCTCTGAGACTCGGAAGGAAAAGTCTAGCACAGGAACGAGGAAGGCAGCCGGTTCCGGTTAGAAAGCCGACTGCTGAGGCAACATTTCTGTGACTCTTCCAATACGAAACAGCCTTCTCACAATAATTGTCTGGTGTGCAGCACACGAAACGCTGTGCTACGCATTGGCAGGTTTTGAGGCCAGGTTGTTGCTGTAAGAAATCCACAGGCAGATCTGGGGTGTAATGGAGAATACAAACTATTTTTCTTTTTTTTTCCTGAGGTTTTTGGAGAATTGCCGAGCCACTGATCTGGGACAGGGTCTGCCACATCACAGGGGCACGGGTGCTTGTCGTCCTCCCCAGGGCTGGTGGTTTCAGGAGACAAGGTCCATTTTAGAGCCACAGGGACAAGTGTGTTCCTGCATAGATGATTGCCCCCTCCTTTTGTGGTCCACAGCTGGTTTTAACCTCTCAGCAAAATGATTCGTGAGCTGGGACATATCCTGTGAACTGTGAAAGGGCACAAAATCTGGGAAAAAGTCAATGCAGAGTAGCCCTAGAAGGCAGCAAGGGGTTATTACAGCCTTGGGCCAAGCTTCTAGCCCAGATTACTTTATCCAAGAGAAGAGGAGAAAATAAAGCCAAAAACTATTTATCCACTTGTGAAAAAGATGTCCTTCAGAAAAGCTTCTTGGGCAGGTATGGAGCAGAGGACAGTGCTGCACAAGCTGCCTTAGTAATCCCAGGGTTTTGCTTGTGTTTGCCACCTCCTTGGTGCAAGAAGTGAGAGCTCCCACAGCCGTCAGCCTCTTGGGAGAACCACAGAGCCTGTCAAGCCATTAGGGATTCTTCCAACTTGTGTAATGATGTGTAGGATTTTAATGTAACCTATTCACTGAGCATCCTGACAGATGATACGGGATTGTAGCAGGAACTTAAAGAGTTGAAAACCACGCAGCCATCCTTGCCGCCAACGCATCAGTATTTCTATGACAGGTTAGCGGAGGATTCAGAAGGAACCACTTTGCCTTTAAATCCTTTCCTTTCAAACAAGTGCCAGCTCCGTTTACAAAATTACACACCGCTGCCTAAAGCAGTCCGTACAATTCTGCCGCAATCCGTTACTAACTGGTGTCTCTCATTAGCCACTGCTGATTCACGGCTTTGTGCTGACAAAACGAAACGATCGCTGCGATGTTGAGCATCATTTTTGGAGTTTTGCTGAGATGGCCACATTGGAGATATTGGCTCCCATCAATACCTTCCTTTGCCTCTAAATTTCAATAGCACAGACTGCAAAGCAGCTCCCTGAAAACAGACTGTTGTCACTATAGATTACTATCTGAAATGAATACCAGTTTTGCCTGGCACTCAAACTCGCAATGCTTCCTAGGAACTCTCACACACACATTTGTATATCTGACACAATTACACCAACCATACAGGGTTCAAATATTTTTCTGAAGCTTTATGAGCAAGTCAGTCCATGCCAGTTTGAAGCTCTTCTTCCAACTTGTTTCGCCTTTGAAATGGCTGAAATACCTTTCAGAGACAAAGAAAGTGCATTCCTGGCTCCAGCCTGCCTGGAGCAAACCACTGGGATGCTCTTTATGAATCCATGGTTCAGAGCTCACCTGCACTCATGGAGGGATCTTGCTTTTTCAATTTCCCTTTTAGAACAGGCTGAATGTTTGCCAAATGGGGAGGTTTATTTCCCATGGGGAATTCACAAGCAAACCATCCAGGTTTTCTTCATTCCCTGTGAGCGAGTGGGTGCCCCCGGGTTTACTGGTGAGCAGCCACCACTGCTGTGGTCCCCAGCCAGGGCAGCCCCCTCCCCGGCTCCAAATGGCCTGTGCTCTGCTGGTTCTCCTTTTCTGATGCTTTTCCTCCTTCGTGAACTCCTGTTGAAAACATAGCAAGATAGACGTATCTATAGCCCTGCTTTTCACATCACATTTCTAGAACCACCAGCACACAACTAACTAACTTGAAAACTTCTAGTCCCCTTCTCCTTAGGATGGTGCCACTGCTCACCACACACCTTATTCCTCAGCCAGGTGTTTTCTTTCACTCAAATCAGGTCTCTTCACTTGGCTCTCCTCCTCTGTGCAATGCTCCCCACCTTGTTTCCCTGGCCCCACACCAGCACAGCTGTTAGCACCATCCCAGCACCTGCCCTCTGCCCGGAGGCTGGCATCCTAGGGCTGACTGACCAACTGCATCCACCCGTCAATATAGCAGCGTGCCATGGCTTGCAGGTGAGAGCAGTTATTCACTTCACTTCCCCCCCATTTACCTCAAATTCTCTCATCTGTAAAACGTAGATAACATTTCTCTACCTCGCAGAAGACGATGATCATATTATTTATATCCAGATTCACATTCAGACTACGCAGCTATAAACACCTAGCGATGTTACATAAATGTCATTATTGTAACTACTCACGAGAACGTGGGAGGATTTGTGTAAGGGCACAAACAGGGACTTTCAGCAGAGGAGGAACGCATTTCTATTCTGCGTGCATCTGAACACAACATATATGACAAAAATTAATCCTGGCATGCCTTTTTTAGTTCCCTCCTGCCAACCACTGCAAGAAATTATTTCTGTTGGAAAGTTTAACGTTTGCATTAGTCTTTGATTTCAAGGAGAGACAGAAACAAGGCAGTGAGGAAGGCAAATGCTACTCTAGTGTTTGCCGCTTCTTGTTCCTAAAGTCTGCTCTAGCTTACAATAGGCAAATCAGCAGACTATTTTCCCCTGCTTCAGAAATCCCCTTCAATCCCTGTAAAACAGCAGTGGTGAATGGTGAATGTTTGAATCACAGACCGGCACCTGTACCCAGTTGCCCAGCTTTCAGAGCTGCTCAGCCAGAGCCGGTCAATAGACACACCAGGTCATGCCCAATTGACTCCACAGGATTTCTGCAGAGACTCCAGAAAGACAGGAGTTGCTCTATTGGATCAAACCAATGGGGCATGCAGTCCAGGATCCTGTTTCCAACAGTGGACAATACCAGATGCTTCAGAGGTTAGATGCCATTTAAGCCCCAGCGACTTCTTTGTACAACAAATTTGAATGGTGGGGAATTATATTGGAACATGCTGAGAAGAAAATTGAAGATATGGAAATTGCATTTTGTGGCTGAAATGCAATTCAGACCGAAGATACTACAAACTAGAGGGCCGTGAGAAATGGTTTGACGGTCTGGAAAAGCAGAGTTGTGAAATCCTGTGCGGTAGTGTAGCCATCTAGTGATCATTCCGAGAAGTCTCTCTTTTTCTTGGGGAAATGTGATGCAGCACATTGAGAGCAAGGAAGACGATGCTGTTTGAAATTAAGAAGTAACAGTGAAGATCTAAGAGCAACAAGAAGCTGTATGTATGGGGGTAACATTTACAAAACTGGCAAACAAGATTACAAGAGGTTGGTGACTCCAAAGGATGAAAAAGTTTATCTGCAGCATGTCTGCCACCTGCAAGAAAATTTGCAAATACAAAGGATCAAAAAAACGTCATCCAGAGAAAGGAGAGCTCACATGCCAAAAGATACTCAGAAGTGCTTGCAAATTGCAAGTGAGCACCTGAGGAGTGAGACTCACTCAGCGTGACAAAAATTCTCCGCCTGGCTGCTCTCAGGATGCCTATTCAATCTCAGCTGAAAATAAACCCCCAACCAGAAACAAACACCTTTTTCCTGGATCTGAGGTGGAAGTTTCAGGGGGTTTTAGATGGAAAAAATGAGAGATTCCTCCAAGTGCAAACTCTCCCAGGGTGTCAGGAAAATGGACTGTTTATTTGACCAATGCAGCAGGGATAATCACTGTATCAATGCATTTATGTCTAGGCAAAGCATGACGTGGATCAGTAGCATGCTGCTGAAAGGAAAAGCACTGCCCTGCTTTACACCACGTGAAGAAGCAAAAAGGAGCAAGGCAAGTCCAGAATTAAGAACTGAGGACACTAAACCAGAACCAAGGTGAAATGGTCCCGTGCCTTGGCTCCAGCCATGGCCTGCACCTTACTCCTCAACAGCTTACCTCTGAGCCATGTTCTGTCCCCGATGGATCTCTGGTAGCTGAAGATTAGTTTAAGCTCTGAAGCGGGAGGCTCAAGAGACCTGTCCACCCCTCAATGTTTTTAACAATGGTCATTACGACCACTCTGGGTATTCTTGATAGGCAGACATAAGGATATCAAGAGAATGCAGCACGAGCTATAGTAATTAGCATAATATAATTCAAACGCACAGGCTTAATAAAGTATTTCAGTATCAACCTGTGGCAGTCTGCTCCATGGTTTAATTATAAGCAGGCAGAGAAAGAATTTTATTTCTTCAGTATTGAATTCCCGCCTCCTTAGTCTTATCATTCTTACTTCACGAAACAGGGGAACAGAAGTGCTACTCTGTCTTACATCTGAGCCATTCTTTATTATCTTATACTTTCAATAAATACTCTTTTATTCATCTTCTTCCTAAGGGACGTACAGACCCTGTCCCATTCATGCCACTTCCCCCACGCCCTTAGGTCACCGTAATTGCCATTCCTTCTCTTGCTCTGCACTTCAGCGTAACACACAGAGTAAACTTACCTGGGACTTAATATCACCAGTTCTACTGGTCCTATACTGGGAACATTGCAGATATACCAGACCTCTCCATTTCAAGACAGCATCACGAGTAATCTGTGGGTTATGAGGACACCCAGGTCTAGCCATAGATCTGATTGTTCCCAACTTATTCCTAAACTACTCCAGGTTCAAGACATACATAGCAAAAGCACCAAAGTGACAGTAATTACGTAGTTTCCACTGCACAGTCACAACGTTCAGAAGATGGCTACACCCATGGAGGTCTCTGCTACTCAGCTGGTTGTCACATCCTTTCTCTTTCTGTCCTGTCTACTTTTTATGATCTAGTAGAGACTTTGTGAAGCAAACTTCCTCAGCAGGTTGTGACAGGCGTTGAAACTCCTGCCAGTTAGTCAGGAGGGTTTGGACTTTCAGCTAGTCTGTAGCAGCTAGTGACATCCGGGCCCAGTCTTAGAAAAGAGGAGAAAAGTAGGTATTACAGACAGAGTCTGGAGATAAAAAGAATAATTGCGTGTACAGTCATGCAGGCTTACTTAGAATTAGAGATAGGGATTGTATTTATTCACTGCTGAGCAATAAAGCAGCTAGCGGTGTTAAACCTGAGATTAATTTCCATCCTCCTCCTCAACCCAAGAGTTATATTAAATACATGGAGCAAAAATATGAGCTAACAAGAGAAAAATAGTATCTGGGTATAATTCAAGTTTTAGGCCAGTCCTTTACTTTTTCTTTGTAAATGCCTCCTTCTTCCTCAGAATTTTCCCAGAAACATCGCTGTTCACAGACTTCCACAAACTGTCTCACCAGTCCTGCAGGTGACATCAGAAATAGGGAATAGGGCTCTCAATTTTCTCAGTACATATTCAAAGGCAGCTTTCAGCAAGAAGATCCCAACAGGGGCCGGTGGGTTATCTACCATGTGTCTTCTTCATAGTTGCTATCTATCAAGAAGCAGCCCCTAATCCTGCAAGCGTGATCTAAATTCTCCACTTCTGGATGCATGACCTTGAAACTGGCTCATCAAAAAGGATTTCGCTCAGAAAAGTCCAGCCTTATCAAGTAATTCAGTTCAGTCTGTAGAAGTAAACTGTCCTTATTATTTTTCACCTTTATATCATCCACAAATTTTATTAGCAATGATTTTCTACATTCTTCTGAAAGACTGGGGGAAGACGAAAGGCATTGAATCAAGAAGAGATCCCTGGGGGACTCTAGTCGGATAAGCTTCTTTTGCAAGATGATTCCTTGTTTGCAATTACTATTTGAGATTTATTGGTGAGCTGGTTTTAATCCATTTAATGTGTGCTACATTTAGTTTACCCACTGCTAACCTTTAATTAGAATCTTCCACGGCACCAAGTCAGACACCTTAGAGAAGTGCGCCATGTGCACATTTAACATCATGAACCAAATCTGTAAACCTATCAAAAAGCTGTCTAAATTTCACAAGACGATTTCCACAAAGCAATATCGAAAAGCATCACTTCTCTTCCTGTTTCTCTTCTCTCATGTCTCTCTCTTTTTGGACCAGATTTAATGCTAGTCAAATCAATCTTTATTTACCTGTGGTTTCAAAGTATATTTTTATATATATATCAAGTACATATATCAAAATACATAAATCAAAATATATGGTATTATCTTATGTAATCTCAATGCCTCTCAGGTTCATGTATGTGCACACCCTTCTCTGATGTGTCCTGCACAGTTTGCTCACAACCAATGTCTGCTGCTCTTGGCTAAATCTTTTCAGAAATCCTGAGTGCAAGTTACTTGGTCATGTAAATTTAAAGATGTTCAATGGTAACAATGGCTCTCTAGCCTTTTCTTTACCTGCTTTCAAAACAGAATTTCTGTATCACTGTGACTTCCTAATGTATGATAAAGCACCTTTCCTTATCTGTAATGAATATTCATTTAACAGTTCATTTTTTTGGCAGTATTATCAACGGTACCAAGTAATGAATCTATGTTTTCTTAAGGGAGGCTTTCATTTCAGTGTCTGAGTTCTTATTGTCCTCAACCTCCTTGGCATAGGTATGTAGAAACATTAAACATTCTGCATCAGTTTTGATTGAGGTAGCTGTATATAATCCCGACACTTCCACAGCTGAAGTAAAAATCAAATTCAAAACGTACATGTTTCTTTTCAGTCTTTATAGTAATTTTTGCACTGCACTCAAAATATTTTATATTCTAGTTATTTTCATTTCAAAGCACTGTATTCATTCAAGTTATTTTGCTAGCATCTCCACAGAAATGATGTCATTCTAGAAGGAAAACTAAGTGTACCTTTGCTATTTTATGGTGAGCAGCAAATTTATTTGATTCAACTCACTCATGGGAAACATTTTTCATTGAGAATATCCTCTAAGCATTAATTCTACTAAAATAACCATAAAGAACATCTAACACATGGCTCTGTAAATAGTTGGAAGTAAATATTCATCAGATCATGTCGTTACTCTAGGTAACCTGACAGCTGGGCTTGACTGTCATGACAGTTCCAGTCTCAGACCTTGCCTTTCCCTGCCCCCTGAAATTCCGACTTTACTCCGCAGACTTTACTCACCTGTCTTGGAGCCAGTAACTCTCCTGAGCTGTCAGGAACAGAGCTGGCCTCAGCTCTAGGTCCCACATGCCACTTTGTGCAGGGTGGCTGGAGCAACTTCCCAGTTGGCAGGGCCGGAGGCATGAACTTCCCCATCAGCAAGACCCCTGCTCCCTGTTGCCATCCTTCTACCCCTTTGCATCATCATTTTACTGCCCACAAAAGCAGGCAAGGCAGGCTCATCCGCAGAGGGACCTCAGCTCATGCACTTCATGGTGGCAGAGGATGCCATTAAGATTGACCTCAAACATTGGCATGCATAATCCCAGGTTATAAGGTGATACATACAAACACCCCACAGCGGAGAAGTGAAAACACAAGGAGATATAGGAGCACAACGCAAGCTGAAGCCACTAAAACTGCAGTGAACCAACATAGCACAGCCACAGGAAGAGCTGATAATCAGCACAGCATAACTGGCAACGCACTGATACTGTTTTTTAGATTAGCACTTTGGCTATGGGCAGCACTTTGCTCCTCAGAGCGTGCTAGGATATGAAAAGGCGACTGAGATGGCGTAGGAGTCACATGATTGCCAACAGCAAACTTGGAGAGAGTAGGTAGATGTGAAAGGTCAGTAAATGCTAATAAATAAATAACCACTTCCAGTGAGAATCACTTCTCTTCCACTACTTTCTGCACCCTGTAAGGGACACTTTACAGGCCGGGGAACTGAAGCTTAAGTTTGTGTGTTTCCTAACCTGCTGTCGAATCCCACTGCCTTGAAAGGTAACTCAGGCAAATCCAGGTAACAAACTCCTGGTCACCAGTTTCCCATCTGAGCCACACTTCCTGGGTGAGAAATGACATGCTCTGGTCAGTGAACTCATTTGTCAGTGGTGAGTGACTCAAGATGTTAGTCACGGGCACAACTCTCCCTTTTCATCTCCAGGTTCTGGGCAGAAATATTAATCTCCTCTCTTTTTCCTTGACTGCTTCAAGTCCTTTTCTCAGTTGATCACCTTTAATATCTCTGTCTTGCCACAGCAGGGCATGAAAACCCAAACGGTGCTGAACAGAAAGCATTTTCTATAGTCCCGCTGCAATGACAGCTCAAAAAAACAATCAAATCTGTTACATTGACCATGATCACATCAATCACCAATTTTATGACTTTGATATTCTTTGTCTTAACCTGCAATATATACAGTCCTAGGGAGCCAGTGTTCAACCTTTTATTCCTGTATTGGGTACAGGAAATGGTCATGAATGGAAAATTCAGATGCAGACTCCTAGCTCCCCTACTGTTGAAGGGGTTTGCTTTCCAATTTCTGTTTCGGGTGTCTCTCTTCTACAGTGGGAGACTAAACTCAGCAGGTTGTTAACAGCCACTCTGCTTTCTCTGTAATACACAAAAAACTTCTCCATTGCCCCCCTAAAAAAGTGAGAAAGAAAAATCAATGCGATAATTTATCTACACGGCCAGAAAACTCACTACAAACACACACCACAAATAACCCAGTGAAGTAAAGACAGAGAGAGACAACTTAGCAGTGACAGAGAAACCCATGTGCAATTTAGTACAGTCTACGCTCCCGTTTCCCTCTGCAGCACAAACCAACACACCAACACCTCGGTCTGGCCATATTTCCTCATGAAGAGTGTTTTCATTTTAAAATAACAAGCTTTTCTTCTCTTTTCCCCCTCTTTTCCATTGTGTTTGTCTTTCTTCTGATTTTCTGCATACTCACCTGCATTCATTTCTTTCCCTGATTTGCCTTTTTAAAAAAAAGTCAACCTCTGAGCCTACGTGTATCTGTTAATCCAACCCATCTATCAACTGTTTCTGAGCCATCTCTTCAGCCTATGCAGCCAGGGATTTTAGCCAGGCTTTTATCATTTTTATGTGCACTGCTGCCGCCCGCTGTCACAAGGTCACCCTTGGAAATGATACTATGCCTCAGTGGGTACTTTTTCACCTAATAAAATATACAGCACACTGTATATCAATCATATCGTCTAGGGACCAAATACTGAACAGTCAAAGAGGGGTAAATGTTTCCCTCCGGATCAATTTTTGACTGCCTAGCAAGGGTAACCTCATTGCCAATAAGAGAGACAGAAAGTCCAGCATTAGACTAAGGGATGCCTCTCGAGTCATTTCGGAGGCACGATACCTCTTTTCTCTCCCACATTCAAGGAGTCAAACTGAAAGAGGTTATGAATGAGGTATGTGACAGACTCAACTGTCCCAGCAAATTTCGCCACCGGCACTCAGGGGCTGTTTGCCCATCAGCGCCCTCAGGCACATGGGGCAGGGTTTGGTCAGACCCCTGCAGGGTTTGAATCTGAGATCTGCTGAGCTCAGGAGGGAAAATTTGCCGAGGTAGCACGTACCCAGTGAGACAGTCCACCCTGGGGAAACGCTCAGCAGTTTGGAGGTCCCGTCACACAACTCTGGAGTCGGCCCTTGCTTTTCATAAGCAAAAAAGCAGCAGCTATGGGCAAACCTGCTTTAGCCACTCTTGGTTGCAGAAACTCCCTGGACACAGAAAAGGTGTCTGGTAGAGGTACAGTCAAGTTTTCTGGTGACCTTTTCCCCTAAATTAACACCTGTCTCTCCTTTTCTTTCTTTTTGGCTGTAATGCAGCTCTAAAAGCCATTAAGGGAGAAAAGAAAGAACAGCAGGAAGCTGTGCCTCCCAATTTATATAAATCACAGTGACATAAATCTTTTAGAGTGACAGAATTAAAAAAAAAAAAGTTCAGATCTGTGCAGCACTTTTGGTTCAAACTCAATTCAAGTGCCACACCAGGAGAAGACGACGAGAACAGAGCTTTTGCTGCCACCACTCCATGGCATCACATTGCAGCTCAAATCAGCATCAGGACCGGGGAGCCTGGTAACAGAGCACATCAGGTGAACAGGTACAAGCCCACCCTGGGGGTCCCACAGAGCTCATCCATTCCTGGGCAACAATTGTGCTAACTGAGCACACACAAGACTCAAGCCATCTTTCCAGCATCAACTCTGGACATGTAGCCCAAATTTTGGCCATGGATGGTGGGGGTCTGCTTGCCTGTGTGTGTCTAGCCCCCACCATTTAGCACCTACCATAACCCTCCCATCCCTGCATCCACACCACTAAGTCAAGAGCAGCTAGGAGTCCACGTACAAGGCTTTTCTTTCTCTCTACATGCCACCTTGCCTCCCTTATTATTTCCCTCTTCCAGGAAAGTAATGAGCTCCCTGCCTCCCAGAGCAAGCAAAATTCATTTACCCCTTTCCCAGCAGGACCAGTGCCTGCTAACAGCACGAGATGTTTCTCATGAGCGTTGCCAGCCAGCTCCATGCTGCTTTAAATGAAACACTTCCATTAAGGCTACAGGTGGGTTCCAGCTACAAAGTTAGCCTCTGGATCTGAACGTGACTCAAATTTTGGAGCGGCTTGTTACAAAGATAGGCCCAAGCTGATATGCCTTTCACCTAACTGGACACAAATCTCTTCCTCTCTATTTAAGGGAGAGGCAAGACCTTTACGAGCAGGGGAGCCAACTCCAGGTTCATTACAGCATGACTGCTCTGCAGTCAGACCCAGAAATCTTGCTAACATGATGTTACTGAGGACCTTAGTATTCAACACAGGTCTCTAAAAAGTACATACAGACCCTTCCCTTGGCATAATCCAAGAAAGAGGTAGCCTAGAGCAGCAGCCTGATGAAGGCTGAAAAATCACTGCCTTAAGCTTAGACAGAGCCAGGTCTTTGTTTTTCTGGGTCCTTGAGAACGGTAAAATTCAATCCTGCATAAGTGCATCTGCTAGGTCCTCTCCTCCCTGCTTGGCCCCAGAAATGGTTTGTCACGGTGCTTAGCCAAAACTTACCTACCTCCAGCACTGCTGGTCAGCAGGAAGGAGGGAGGATGATCAGCCCTTCCTTGCAGCACCCTTCCTGGCAGGAGAGGTCACTCAGCAGAGCAGCAGGTGGGAGGACACGGGTTGAGGGCTAGAGGCTGGATGTTCTCCTGCTTGCCACGCTTCCCAATAGGCAGCCTCCACATCCTGAGGGATGCACAGCCAGGACTGCTGTGAGAGAAAGCCAAGGCCCGCCTCACCTCCCACCACCACCAGAAGCCATAGGCAGACTACAACCAGGGGCTGGGCACATGGAGGTGTTGAAGATGTTCCCCTTCCTCAAGTTGCTCTTCGTCTGGATCAGAACAAGAGGACGTATGAGTCTAAGAGGGAAACTGAGCAAGCAGCAGATGTTTCCCTCAGATGAGGTACTAACAAGGATGCAGACACACACACACAAAAATGGCATTTCTGTATGTTGAGAAGAAATTAATAACCCGATCTACTGGTCAGACACAGCAGGGGTCAGCTCCAGGAAATAGCACTGTTTTACATGTTTTTAGCACAAAACACAAATCACGACAAAAGAAAACAAACAAAAAAAGTCAGGTTTTTAGCCAGGCACTCAAGTAAATAAGTCAGCACAATGCTTCAAATTCACCTCATGCAGGCATAAATTCACTTCTAAGGTCAGGGTTAGATGATTCCCATCTCACCACTGTTCCCCTCCAAATAATTAATTGAGTTTATTCAATGGATTTTCTATAAAAGACTTAGAGGTATAAACTCTTTGAGGTAAGAAACACAGCTAAGTTTGCAAAACAGCATGTAAATCCACAGTGCTATAATAAGCTTTTATTAATATAAACAAATCATTTATCTCTCTCCCCCCAGACATCATAAGACACAAACTAAAGAAATGGCACAGGACAAGGCAAGTCACCTCCCTGGAATTTTATCCGTGTGTGCCGAGCACTGCTGACTGATAACTTCAGCCTTTTACGCCAGTCATTAGCCATCAGTCTCGTTTCAGTGAGCAGCTCTCCTCTGGCACCAGCACTGTGGCTCTGTGTCCCTGAGATGCAGCTCTCCTCTTCGCTTTCTCTCCTGTGATCTGAAATGAGAGAGGCTGGGACCTTAAATCAGCATCTCCCTGTTTTTTTCTCTGGCAACAGATCTTATTCTTTTGCCCTCTTTATCATGTCACTTAAAGTGACTGCAGAGATCGGCTTATCCCAGCATTAGCCAATGCAAAAACCTAGAGGGGAAGAGTCTAGGACCAGGAGACCGTGGTGAGAGCTGCACTGTGTGTCTGTCTCCAAGGGCAGGAGAAACCACTGTGGACTGCACATAGATCAAACATCTGCTAGTATTACAACTGCATTTTAAACCTCCCACTTCTCCCTTAAAAACATTGGGGACCCCTTTGCTCCTCTCCCATATTGTCCCCTAGAAGCACTTTTACAGTGAAATCAAAGTTGCCTGGATGACACCGACTCTTGCTTCAGATCTGCCAGGCTAGAGGAGGGGACCTGGACCAGGATTCTCAGCTTTTCAGGAGAACAACATTAGCATCATGGTTCTGGGCACTCAGGGGTAAATTTTTCTCATTTTCTCCTGCTGGAATTGATATAATTTCCACAAAGACTAAAACATTCAATGAGCCAGATCAGTTGTCATCTGGTGAGGTCACTCGACTCGGAGGAGAAACCCTTATGTTCCAGACTTCGTTCCAATAAACATTAAACTGCTTTATAGATACTGGAAACCATTAACAGGAGAGATGGCATTTCTCCATCCCAGGATACTGCCTGATTCATGATGCTTGCTAGAGGAGTCTCCAGGGACATAAGGGTGCAAATGATCTCCCACCAAAGATGAGGTTAAACTGGGTTCTCTAAGCACCAGAGGAGGTGATTTCACCTTCTGTTATATGGGCTAAGAGGCAACTATAAGACACAGAAACCTGTGAGATGTACCTAAATCAAGCATTTGCTGCATCGGCCTTGCTTTTGCCAAGGGATGCTCAGAACAGAAATTAAATTAAATTATTTGAGTAGAGTGATCCTTTTCTTCCAATCTATAATCAACGATTTTTCAGTTCAACAGCAGTACAACAAAACATTGTCATTCTGGACTGGATAAAACTGGTTTTTACTTTCTTCGTACCCCAAAGTAAAAACCTCACTGTTCACTCAGGAAAGAGAACATCTCCTGCAGAGGCAGCATCCTCATCAGCTTTTGTAAAGATACAATATAGAATATGACGTAGATGGATGGTTAAGCAAACCAGAGAAGACTTCTTAACAAAATAAACAGGAAAATATTGGTGAAAATGAAAATATTTTCACAGGAACATTAACTTCAAATAAGTTTGAGGGAGAGGAAACCCAGGTGGTGGTGGTGGGGAGGTTCCAACTACCTCATTTTGTTTAGATAGTTGTTTAGATAGTATTTAAATAGATCATTTTGGTTTCACCAGGTTATTGGCCTACATTCTGCCTGCTGTTGTATTTTAAAATTGTACATATCTATTTTAGAAAACATTATGCTATTTAACATTTTGACATGACCAAAAAAAGAAAGAAAAGAAAAATGAAATAACCTGAGATGATCAGAACTCATGAGGATTACCGAACTGTTTTTTCTTTAATTTGCATGCCGCAGAAATAGTCACAACTTTCTACTTTTTTCTCCAATTTGAAACAGAAGAAATTCTGAACTATTTCCCAAGGGACAGGATTGCTATAATCCATAATTCTCTAATAGAAACGTGGCACTAATGCTCTTCATCTCGTGGATTATGACATGCTTTAACTGCCGCAGTGACGGGGAATGCTCTCAGGGCAGACTGATGGCCAGGAGTAATACTTGTAGACAAGGTGAAGCACTGTGTGAGTGCAGATCCATGCCCTTTGACAAGAAGGATGAGCCTCCGGGCAGTCAGAAACTGTCTCCATGAATTCCTGTGCTGGCTACAGACCCACAGCAAAAGGCAGCCACGCTCTCCGGCAGCTTTCTGCACCTCACGGGAGTGAGACCTGCAAGCAGCTCTCCCCACTGCTGGCCCTACAACGCAAGTGGAAGCCCACACTGTTCACATGAAAGAGGAAGCCTCAAAGTAAGGCATATTTTAAAAAGACGACATGTGATGGGGCAATCTTCTGTCATTATTTCATCACCCCACAATAAATGCCAAAACCAACAAGTTCAACAAATTCCATAGCAGCCTCGGCTTTAGACCCTTTACCAAACCCTATTGTGCAGTTATGCTTTCTCTTTCCCAAAAAAGCTAGGACCCTGTGCTACGGCATCACTGAATGCAGCCTAAATGATTTTCAAGGGTTTGCTTTTTAAAGCACATAGCCAGTTGCCCAGCCCTTGGCTTGCAGTAGAGGATCCTCCTGAAGGCCAGCCTGGGATCTTCTGGGATCTGCCTACAGTCACAAGGAGCTCCCTGATCCCATTTTCAGAACAAAAACCCACTACTGTGTTGATAGGTGGCAGGAGCATCCCCAGTTTGATGGCATTTTCAGCTAAGGCACAGGAATAGGTGCTGAAACAGTCTCCCCACCCCAAATAAGAGGCAGAGTATTTGTGCAGATGAGAGGAACTCAGTTGCCAGGACACCTAAATTCCAGAGGAGACCCACTGTTTACAGAGAGGCTCTGGAACCTCTGTCTCTCCTTGGCCAGCTGCATGTAGTAGCCACTCCTGCCCAGCCACTCCTTGATTTCAAGGCAGATGTTATTTTAATATGAAATCCACCACAATTGATTTTATGTCAGGACTGGAGGTATAGCAAGGAGACTGGGTTGTTTTGCTCCGCTTGTTTTTCGTAAGAACAGACTCAGTCTCTAAAACGATCTGCAAAGGGCAATGATAATGACGATGTACATAGGGAATAGTAATACATACCATTTGGTATGCCCAGTGATGAGACAAAGTGAGAATGCAGCTGTATTTGCCTCAGATTTATATTAATTTTCAGCTTCCCCCTTGACTGCTACTCTGATACTGCTTACGAAAACACATAACCAAGCACGTGAGTCGATGCCCAAAAGCTTGGGACAGAGTCTGGAAAAGGCTACAGTGTACAGCTGAGAGACCTGTCAGAGCAAGAAGAGGTCAGGGGGAGGCAGGGGAGAGGAGAAAAAAAAAGGAAAGGGGAAAAAGGGAATGTCTAGGAAAGAAAACCTCCTCGTTTTAAGTAGTCAGGACAGAACAAGAGGAAAATAAACAAGCGAACATGAGAGGGGATTTGTGGAGAGCTCAAAGTTTTAAAATGCTCACCGAGAAGAAAATCACTCTAATTTTATAAGGTAAGACAGGGATTGCCCTCCACCTAAACTGGAAAACTGGTATGCAAAGGGCTTCCAGTTTCGTCTAAAAATGAATTTTATGCACTATTAACATTTTCATTATTTATGGAGTTTTTCTGATAATCTATCCTGCTGGGAAGGAGGTGACCACAGTCCCACATCTGTTTACCTTTGTTTACAGCTGGGAACACAGCCGTGGATTTGTTCTGCTTCAGCGAGAAGGCAGACTGATTTGATTATTGCTTTCTAGCGTACAAAAAGGTTGTTGTGAAGAGTCTCACTTAGGAAAGAAATGACAGAAAGCTGGATTTAGCAAGTTATGGGAAAGGTGGAGATGAGGAAGCTAAGGGCCAAGACGACTCTCTCACCCTCTGATCCCCAGGATGTCACTGCTGAGCTCGGTCAGCCAAGGTGAGACTAGGGATAGCCTACTCGCTCTGAGCAAAACTCCAGGCCCCACCACTGCAAAAAAGTTTGCCTTGATTTCAGCAGAGACGATATCTGCACACATGTCATGGTTTTAGGCTGATCCAGCAACTAAAACTCACACAGTCTCTCCTTCTCCAGTAAAGTAGAGAGGAGAGAAAAAAAACCCAAAGGGACTGAGGATTGAGACAAGAACAGAGGGAGCACCCACCAACCATGGTCCCGGGCAAAACAGACAGGGCTTTCTCAAAGCAAAACAGTTTATTAATGATTACTTAGAAGGACAAAGGGAAACAAAAACCGATTACTCGAGAGGACAGAAAGAAACAAAACCAGATCTTAAAACCGACACATTCCCCCCCCACTTTCCTTTTCTCCCGGCTTTACCTCCTCCCCCCAGCAGCACAGGGGGCAGGGACTGGGGGAGTGCAGGTCAGTTCATTCTGTGCTGTTACTGCTGCTTCTTTCTTAAAGGAGAAGGAGTCCTTACACCCTTTCCCCTGCTCCAATGGATCCCCTACCCACGAGGAAAAATCCACAAACTTCTCCAGCGTGAGTCCAGCCCACTGGAAACAATCCTTCCCCACAGATTGCTCCGGTGTGGGCTTTACCACAGTCTCGGATACTTAGGGAGCTGTAGCCACTCGCTCCGGCGTGGGTCGTCATGCAGACTCCAGATGCTGTTCTGCCTTGTTGTGCACCCCAACATGACCATCCTCAGGCTCAGGCATCTTCTCCCCACGGGCTGCGAGTGGGTCTCTGCTCCACCGAGGCCGTCCTGGTTGCAGGGGGGCCGCCTGCTATCTCACCATCAGCCGCAGGGGAAACTCGGCTCCGGCACACCTCCTCCCGCTCCATCCTCACTGACCTGCTGTCGATGCGGCTGTTTCTCTCAGATCTCAGTCCTCTCCAGGTGAACTCAGCCCAGTGGGCACCCCGGGAGTGGGGTGCCCCTGAGTTCCCCAGCTGGCTCCGCCACCGTCATTCTCCGTGGGCGGCGCCGGCCCGACGCAGGCAGCTGCCCGGCCGGGAGCCAGGGAGCGGGGGCAGTGCCCTCCTCCCTTCTCTGCTCGATCCTGGGCAAAAGCACCTTTTCCAGTTCCTTTGTCCTGACTTAAATAGGGCAATTCGCAGAGGCGCCCTATTGGCTCAACCCCGAGGGGGATGGCAGTCTGATCTGGTGGCCAGAACGAAGCCTAACCCGGTTCCAAAACCAGGGAGGTCGCAGGGAGCAAAACCTCTCTCCTGCCACCAGAACCACCCCCCCCTCCACATCAAACCATGACAACACATCACTCAGTTCTCTCTGTGGTGTCATGCTGCTGGTGGAGATGCTCCAGAGGTAAGGAGGCACATAAGGCTCTTGTTTGGTGTATCCGAAAAAGCTATGGTCAAGGCTCTCCAGTGCAGAGTCCTCTTCAGAGCTGCATAGGCAGGTGTAGGCAACCTCTGATGGAAGGCCTTTCAGTTTGGCCTGGCCCTTAAATACAAGTCTCTTCTCTAAATTATTCAGTCGGTCACATGCCATCCTTGTTCTCTCAAGCCTGTTTCTGTCATCTGGATTTCTGTGGGGTGTTTTCTGTTCTGAAGGAAGTCCAATGGCATATCCAGGAGTGACCCCAAACTGGAGCTGAGAAATTACATTGGGATTTCTTTAGCTTTAGGACAAGTATACAGTCGTCTTAAGATGTGTGGGAAACAATGCAGCCTTTCCAGTCAAGGCTTCTTTGAATAAACAGGAGAGAGAAGAGAGAAATTTTAAGCACTCCCAGTTCATCTCTCTCTCCCATCGCCAGGACAAGTGGTAGATCAAAACCTGCTGGCGGGTTTCAGACAAACTGACATGACTTTTCATAAAAGTTCCTGATTACATTGAGAAGCAGAGGCACTGATCCATATCCTACAGCTGAGGTTGACTGATTCTCCTCTGCTTCTCCTCCTCCTTGCCCTACCCACCTTATACCCAGCTGTGTTTTTACTCCAGACCCCTGTGAAGGTCACGTGTGTAATAGCAATTTACCTGAGGATGAAACACTGCATCACAAAAGGGCAGGTACCACTCAGAAACACCATCAAAGCTTGATTCCACTGTAATGGCAATCTTTCTGATGACCAAGTGGCTTTGGTTAATTTGCTTTACTTTTGTTTATCTTTGCACGATACAAGACTAATTTTATATAGATGACAGTCACATCAGTTTTTCTATAAAGGATTGGATAATTACAACTCTAATGTAATGACACACTAGACAGAACAGAGGCTGTGAGAAATGGAGACACAGGAGGTGGTGTAGAGGAGCACAGGCATGGGGTGACAACGCAAGGGGCACAGGTTGGCCCTGGAGACCCCATGGTTATACGGTTATAAACGACTCAGCAATGGTCAGTGAAAGCAATGCAGATCTGCAGAAAACTGGTTCTAGGACTAAGGAAGAGAACAAGGACACAGTATCTAACATACAGAAAAGGCAGCATAAATAGCAAATTTCAGTGTCACACAAAGCTGCAGACAATGAGGAAAGAATAAGGTCTAAAAAGGTGTTAGAGTCAAAGTGACAAATTAAACATGGGGGGAGAGAGAAAGAAGCAAGGAAAGAGAAGTGAGGAAGAAGAATCATTGGCACTGTGTTCTTCCCAGCGAAGGCTTCAGATGTTGATGAGCAGCCCTGACACCCCATCCACCATGACCAGACTGGAGTTACTGACCTTGGGCCCAGCAAACAGTTAAAGAGTAAGCATAACACCAAGAAAAGGATATAGAAATTAAGAAGGTATGTAAATAACAACTTTAAATGTATTATCATCATTACTGAGACTTTCTCTGTATAGAAGTATTCCATCTTTTTCTGTAACCAGATCAGCACTGACAATAATTCTTGCATTAGGCTGCTCAGATTTCAATTACACTAATAATAAACTCTTGTCTTTATCTACAAGGTGTGTTTGCTTTTCATCCACAAGAATTATTCAAGTGTAACAAGAGGGAGCGAGAATCACATCCTAGACTCGGTCCTCACAGGGAGGGGAAGGTAGCTGAGAAAGACAGCTCTGCCAAGCCCACACACCAAAAACACCCTGTGCAGCACTTCACTGTCAGCTGGAGCTTTAGAAAGCTATAGTGCAAGGAGGGAGAGAGAAACCAGCAAAAAAGAAGTCTTGAGTTCAGAGTAACAGCTGCAGCGGTTACAGTACAAGTGTACCTGTGGGCATGCCTTGGTACCGTGTAACTAGTGCTGGGCAAGCAAATGTTTTATTTCTTTCATGGTTTACATCATCAAAAGTCAGTGTCCAAATGTTCTGTAAGCTAAAAACATTGACGCTTTTTCTGGAAAAAAAATATCAACATCTTTAGACTCCTGAAAAATTTTCAAAGTTTGCCAGATCTGACCCAAATTAAACAAAGCAGCTTTGGCTGAACCGAGCCAAAAAGTTAAAAAGAAATGCTCACGGAAAAAAACCCTCGAATTTTAGTCAAAGCCAATGATAAGACAACTGGAGGGATACTAGGCAAGAACTTAAAAGCCTACAGGGCTTTGTGCAAGCATTTGGGATTGGGAGGAGAGTTGTTGTTGGTTTTTTTTGTGTGTGTTTAGAGAAAGCAGAAAGTTTTGGTTTTCAGGTGTTTTGGTTTTTGTTGTTGTTGTTTTTTTGTTTGTTTGTTTTTTTAAAAACTAGGTGATGAAGAGCTCCTGAGTTCCTCTAGGAAATTTACTATCCTAGAGCCTTATGTAGGCTACTTTGAACACTAAACGTCTGTATGAATTCAAAGGGAGAATGGACGAAAAAGATGATCATTATTAAATACACAGAACTAAATACATGGTCTAATAAATAGATTATCAAAGACCGAGAAAACACATTTGGCCCTACAACAAAAATGGTTGGAGATTATTGGGGGGAAATATCACATATGCTTGTCCTTCACTGTAGCCTAGTCATCCACCTGAGGTCATTGCCAGAGGTCATCACAGGAGAGGTGGCTCCTTGCACCTTCAGCCTGAGCCAGGACATCCACCACATTGTATATGACATCTTGAGGAGACTGGAAAGAACAGTTACCTTATCTCACCGAGATGAGGTGCAAGAAACGAGGCCACGCAGCAAATCAGTGGTAAACTGGGATAACTAATGTCCTGTCCAAAGCCTACCCAAGGGCCCAGGTTCTCTTTCCTCCCTCAATAGAGCACACAAAATGGATTTCAGGAGAGGAGAGTCTCCAGAAACACACAACCTCAGGAGGCACCGAAATTCTTAATGACAGTGAGCCAAGCATCACTCTCAGAGCAATCCCACCGCAGTTTGTTTGCTCAAAGGTATTTACCGCCAGTCCCACGTCTATGCACACCAGTTGCTGTTGCTCCTTCAGGCAGTTAGTCACTTGTCTGCTCTCCAAATACTATTTATTACTGACTTGTTCCCAAGGTGATTCAATTAAGAAGTCAGAGAAGCAGCCACATTGCTCACAAGGCAGTAAAGAATTTCTTTTACGGTATAGTTTGCCATGTGTTGTTCTCTCCTGTATGTGAAGGGAATAATAGGATGCAGTAAACTGCACTAGGCAATAAACATCTGTTACAATTATTTAAATGCCTCAGACTGGCTTCATTGTTTAATTGCCTGCAAAGAAAGCCATTTAATGCCCTTATATATTTTTTCCTTGCCAGGAACACTATCCTTTAAACATAAGATAAAACATTTTAAACTGCAAACATTTCTTACGATCTTGCATTATAACTGCCATGCTGTAAAATATATCCTGGCTTCAGGTTTCCTGTATTCAGCATCACTCCCTCCTGCAGATGCACACAACTCCACGGCCTCGAAAAGTACTGTAGTGGGGTGGTGGGGAGTGGCCAACATTGCTTTCTCATCACCTCTTATTCCTTGCAAGAGAAAGAAAGAGAAATCACGTATCATTGTAACAAACCACAGCTGGACAAAGGCAATGCATACAGAAAAAACTATAGAAAACAAACAAAAAAAACTCAATTCAAGTGGGATTAAATGAGAGAATCCAGAGGCATTTGAGGCAAAGCCAAAAAAAAAATAAAATAAAAAAAAAAAATCAATGCCATTGCTCAGTGCTGACTCGATAGGTTTCATGCTCAGCAAACACGCTCCATTGAAATCCCTGGGTATCATGGAGGCTTTAAAAGCTGTGGAGAGAGCAGGCAACCAAAGCATAAGCTGTGCAACTGCCAGCTGCCATTGAGGCTGCAGCCTGCTTGAGGGGCTGTGCAGATCCCAGCGCAGGGCAGGGGGACCTCAAGCGCCAGGTCACTGGTGTTGGGGAAACCCGTCACGCTGGCCCATGTCTACTGGACCAGAGAGCACAGAGGTGACAAGGAGAAATGCGGGTAGAGAGGAGATGAGTGTCAGGAAGAGAAGGGCATGATTTTGTTTAGTGAGCTGTGTCTGTTTTGAAGTAAGATGCGTGCTCTTAATGCGATGTTAAGCTTATGTTATGGAAGTTATTACCGTGCCATTACATACACAACTACATCTGAAAAGCTACCTACTAAAGCAGAAATTCAGTGACTAAGAAATACCAGAGCTAAAACCACCCACACAGCTTGCTTCCTTCAGCTTCAAGTTAAAATACAGCCTTTAATTACATCATTGTAGACTATATTTTTATACAAAGCCCCTGTCTTCCTCAGTGAGTGGCTAAATATTTCTATTTATTTTTACCCCGCTACTGTAACATGCATCCCTTATTCTTATTTACTCCATATTATCCAAATCCTGCCTCAAACGAAATTGTTGTTTCCCCCCCAGCTCTTCCCACTGCAACATCTTATACTCCTCAAATACTAAGGATTCCTTACAGTTTGGTTAGGATACCTAGGAGTTACTTCCCTCATTTTACCAACAGAAGACCAAGAGATGGGGAAACTTAAATATAGCCTTATCAAAAACATCTGCAAATTTTAAATAACGAGGCTGAGACCCTCATTTTCCAGAGTATTGAGCTTTCTTATAGCTCATCATCTAGACAAAGCTCCCACTGACTGCCTCTGCGGTTAGTTCCTCTCTAAAAAAAAACCCGTCCTGTCTGCCTTATCGTGGACATTCAGGAAATGAGAAGCATGCACTTTGTGGTCAACTTTTCAGTGTGAGGGATAGAGACAAAGTTTGTGGCTGAGCAAGATGCAGAACTTAGTTCTCCACAAAGGCGTCGAGCCTCCCCCTGAGACCATTTTATGACTTTCTGCAGTATCCTGCCTCATTCATTATGCATTTCCAGACTTCTCCAGCAAGCAAAAGCCAGAGTCCTCCAGACAACAAGCACCTTCACTACACAGCCCTGCTCCATTTCATTAGTTTCTTCTGCTGTTCTCCTGGGCACCTACTGAGGCAGCCATCTGCAGAAAAAATAACAGAACATGATATTTTAATTAAAGTCTACATTACTGTGCATACAAAGGACCAAGTTAAAGTTATTTTATATTGCTCTATCCTAACTTCCCGGAGTTAGAATTGGAGCTCAAATTGTTTTTCCCACCCTGATTTGTGCACAGGTAGGAAATTCTCAGTTTTTTAAAGACAAAAAACCAGGAACGTGGCTAGGCAGAAATGTATTTGCACACGCACGGCCCCTTGGCCTGCGTGAGGCTTCTCTGAGCAGGAGAGACTTTGTACCAGAGCTCAGGGGGTACCTTCGTGTGGTGGTTTAGCCCAGCTGGCAGCAGAGGTACCCAGCAGCCCCTAAATCATCCCTCCCCTCTGGAACCCCACTCTACCCCCTGGAGAGAAGAAAAATGTAACAAATGTAACAGAAGGGCTGAGGGTCAAGATAAGAACAGGGAGGGATCACCCACCGACCATGGTCCTGGGGAAAACAGACTCAGTTTGGGGACAAATCAATTTAATTCGTTACCAGTTCACCCCAGAGAGGATAACGAGAAACAAGGCCAGATCTTAAAAACACCTTCCCCACAACCCTCCCTTCTTCCCAGCTCTACCTCCCCCTCCAGCAGTGCAGGGGGATGAGCAATGGGGGTTGCAGGTCAGTTCATCACACATTGTTTCTGCTGCTTCTTCCTTAAAGGGGGAGCACTCCTCACACTCTTCCCCTGCTCCAATGTGGGGCTTCTCCTCACGGGACAGTCCACAAATTTCTCTGACGTGAGTCCTTCCCGAAGGACGCAATCTTGACCCATCAGATTGCTCCAGCACAGGCTTTTCCCATGGAGTCACAGCTCCTTAGGGTGCAGCCATCCACTCTGGCATGGAGTCCCTTCCCATGGACTGCAGATGCGTCTCTGCCTCATCATCAGTCTTCAGCAGTGTGGGGGTTCCTTCCTGCTGAGACAATCTATGACCTCCTTCAGGCACAGGCATCTCTGCTCCAGCATGGGGTTCTCCGCAGGCTGCAGGTGGGTCTCTGCTCCACCGTTAATTTCCACGGGTGGCAGGGGGGCCGCTGCC
Source organism: Tauraco erythrolophus (assembly GCF_009769465.1). NCBI lineage: Eukaryota > Metazoa > Chordata > Aves > Musophagiformes > Musophagidae > Tauraco > Tauraco erythrolophus. Next base: position 30,612,903 of record NC_141467.1, read on the forward strand.
ATCTCACCACGGGCTGCAGGGGAATCTCAGCTCTGGCGCCTCCTCCTGCTCCACCTTCACTGACCCGGCATCTGCGTGGCCATTTTTCTCAGGTCTCAGTCCTTTCTCTGCTGCAGCTGTGCTGCGCCCAACGAACCTCAGCCATCCTGGCAGGATAAACTCTGCCCAGCAGGTGCCCTGGGAGTGGGGCACTTCGGAGCTCTTGAAGCAGTGCCACTGCAGCCATCTCCAGTTGAGTGGCTGCAGCCCAGTGTGGGCAGCTGCCCTTATGGGAGGCCAGGGTGGCGGATCAGCCCCCCACCTCCCCCCTCTTCTCACTGTAGGTCCAGCCTCTTTTGGGTTCCTTTGTCCCCTCTTTAAATAGGGCATTCACAGAGACACTGGCTGGCTTGACCCTGGTCTGAGGGGGTGGAGGGTCCAACCTGGCCAGAAACTAGTCCGACTTGGTTTGGAGCCAGGGAAGCGTCTTGCAGCTTCTTACAGCAGCCATCTCTGCAGCACCTCCCCTGCTACCAAAACCCCACCACAGAAACCGAGCACAGTCTGCCACGTGACAGTGAGTGTATTACATGGCGTATAACTGGAAGGAAATCATCCATACACAGATGCTGGCAGTGGATTTCAGATGCGTTTGCTGTCAAGCCTATGAGTCCAGGCAATAAACACTCCCATGTTCAGGAAACAGGGCATATGCTTATGTACACGTGTAAATATATGCAATGATAATTTTCAAGTGCAGTAAAAAACTGCAATGGCGGGCAGCATGGCTGCATCTCAAATCACTAAATGAGCAGCCACATGGCCCTAGGACTGCTGTGACCTTCTCCCCAGGTTGAGCACTGTTGTAATTCTCATTATTGTTCACATACATGGCTCCAATCCCTGCAGAAGACCTATTCCTCAGCCATCAGCCTGTTGGCTTGCTTTCTCTATCACGAACACTTCACGGGAGAGGGGTGCTATCTGGAATGTGCAGAAGGAAAAACTGGCAAAAAAAATTCTCCTGCTTTGCTTGACTTTTCTAACACCTTTTAACACTGAATAAATTAACCAGAAAACAAACAAACAAACAGAACAACTCAGAATTTTTTTTAAAAGAAAAAAGCAACTAAATACCCAAACTGTTCTGTGAGCAGCAGAACTAATGAAACCTTCCCATAGATTTGTGACACATCTCATAAACTTTCTTCTCTTCCTAGGTGTGATAACTCCTACTGCCTACTCTCATTTGCCTTTGATAGCACCCAGAAAGGGAAACATCTGTGGTGGCCAAATTGAAAACACCTGTAAGCAGGTCAGCCCACCAACATGCACACTGAGGCACTGTCAATTGCTGACAAAAAGATTTGGTAAGATCTGACATCATCTTGTCTTTTTCTCATTGGCTACACCTAGGCCATCAACAGGGACTTTGCTTTTTTGGAGAGTTTTAGGTCCCTTTTTAAAAGAGATTGAAACCAGCCAACAGAAAGAAGAGTTGGTCAGAGACATGTGTCGCATAAGCCTTGGGAGAACTGGCCAGCTGAGTTCCCAGAACCATTCCTTCAGTTCAACACTCTATGTGGGTATCTACACGTCTTAGTTGGGTAGATGTTGATGTTGCAACTATTAACGTCACATAAAATTAACAAACCTAGGTTAATTCCCCTTGCCTTCTCTCCTATAAGCTTAGCTCAACACAACACGCTTGAAAACAAAAACTTTTTATGCTGGATACGTGCCGTAACTGGAACTCATGTTTAAGGCAACAGTCCTTTTTTCAGCAAGGCAGTTCTCAGACATTTTGGATGGACGTGGCACAGGCCCTTTTATGGTGCCACATTTAAATATGCACAAAGGACAGCATCACTGTCTAGTCTGGCTGCCTTTGTATCTCTCCTAGACATCAAGATTTGCTTCTTTGTTTAATGGACCTCATGATTTTTATCCTATCCTTGAGAAGTCTTGGGCTTTCAAGAGAAAGAGTCTAAAACAGTCTTCCTGCGCATTGCAGGACCTTGGCAGCCATGCAAGAACCATAATCAGAGCTTGTCTGCTGGTGCAATCAATACCCCAAAAGCAAACATTAGACACAGATTCAAATCAGAGGGAAAATAACTTGTCAACCAAAGCAAACTCTGTGAAAGCTACTGCGTTCGAAAACACAGAGGAACTACTGCTGTGCTCCCCATCTGGTAGAAACGATGAATCAATAGATATTCAATTTGCCCTGAAAAAGGAAAGAGAAAGGTTTCCAGCATGAACATGTCTATTATTTCATCAGTTATTCTGTTTGCACATTTCAGACGGAAACTTGGCCAGAGCAGTCTGGGAGCTCTGAGTACTGTCAGTTTTGCTAGAATGCATTTAGGCACCAAAAAAAAAAAAAAAAAAGCAGCAAACCACAACAAAAACCCCAACAAAACAACAACAAAAAAAACCACTGACAAAGCAGGATCCTAGTCAGCTAATTAAATCAGGATACCATGTTTAGAATAGCTGCAGCCCCCAAAATGAGCAAAACCTCGTTCAGACAGACAGAGGCTTTAGACCAAATGTTGTTTTTCTTTCCCATCTGTTAAAAATAAAACCTGCAGAATAGCATGCCAGTTTATCAAAGTCCATCCCACTGGAATATTAATCAGTACATTGTATTTGATATTTATCTGCCTATAAACATTGCTTAACATTTTGCCTGCCTTTGTGCATTTTCTGCTGTTGGAAGAACTCTGGCTCTGCAGTCTCATCACCTTGTTGCAAAAATTATCTTTGCTACTACTAAAGTAACACAGGGCTTTATAGTTTTTAAGCAATATGGTCTCTGCTCTTAGAAGTAATACAGTTGAGGTTTCATGGACGCGGTTAAACCAATCATAAAGAGTGGGAAAGAAGGGTAAAAGCAAAAGAAAGCAAGCCAAATCACATGGTGGAGAGAGCAAAACAGCTTTGTCTAGATACTCACTGGGAGAAAAAACAGAGCAGGGTGCATCCTGCTGGAAGGTAAAAGAAATAGGAATTCAGGAAGGATGTGGAGAAAGAAAATACGTAGCATTTAGGGGAAAAGGACTTTACTTATGAAGCAGCAGCAAAAGATGTCAGTCTCACCTCTGTGTCCAGCAAGATCATGGAGCAGATCCTCCTGGAAACTATGTTAAGGCACATAGAAAATAAGAAGGTGATTGGTGACAGCCAACATGGCTTCACTAAGGGCAAATCCTGCCTGACTAATTTGGTGGCCTTCTATGATGAGGTTACAGCATTGATGGATAGGGGAAGAGCAACTGACATCATCTACCAGGACTTATCCAAAGCATTTGATACTGTCCCACACGACATCCTTGTCTCTAAACTGGAAAGACATGGTTTTGATGGATGGACCACTTGGTGGATAAGGAATTGGCTGGATGGTCGCACTCAAAGACTTGTGGTCAACAGTTCAATGTCCAAGTGGAGGCCAGTGATGAGTGGTATTCCTCAGGGGTCAGTACTGGGGCCAGTGCTACTTAACGTCTTTGTTGGTGACATGAACAGTGGGATCGAGTGCACCCTCAGCAAGTTTGCAGATGACAAGTTGTGTGGTGTGGACACGCTGGAGGGAAGGGATGCCATCCGGAGGGACCCTGACAGGCTGGAGAGGTGGGGCTGTGAGAATCTCATGAAGTTCAACAACGCCAAGTGCAAGGTCATGCACGTGGGTCAGGGAAATCCCAAGCACAAGTACAGGCTGGGCGGAGAATGGATTGAGAGCAGCTCTGAGAAAAAAGTCTTGGGAGTGCTGGTAGATGAGAAGGTCAACATGAGCCGGCAATGTGCGCTGGCAGCCCAGAAAGCCAACCGTATCCGGGGCTGCATCCAAAGAAGCGTGGCCAGCAGGTGGAGGGAGGTGATTCTGCCCCTCTACTCTGCTCTCGTGAGACCCCACCTGGAATACTGCATTCAGCTCTGGAGTCCCCAACACAAGAAGGACATGGATCTGCTGGAGCGAGTCCAGAGGAGGGCCACGAAGATGATCCGAGGGCTGGAACACCTCTGCTATGGAGACAGACTGAGAGAGTTGAGGCTGTTCAGCCTGGAGAAGAGAAGGCTCCAGGGTGATCTTATTGCAGCCTTCCAGTATTTAAAGGGGGCCTACGGGAAAGCTGGAGAGGGACTTTTTACAAGGGCGTGTAGCGATAGGACAAGGCGTAATGGATTTAAACTGAAAGAGGGTAGATTTAGATTAGATATAAGGACGAAGTTTTTCACTGAGAGGGTGGTGAGGAAACCAGCTGGAACAGGATGCCCAGAGAAGTTGTAGATGCCCCATCCCTGGAAGTGTTCAAAGCCAGGTTGGATAAGGCTTTGGGCAACCTGGTATAGTGGAGGGTTTCCCTGCCCATGGCAGGGGGGTTGGAACTAGATGATCTTTGAGGTCCGTTCCAACCTTAACCATTCTATGATTCTATGAGGAGAAAAGCTAGGAATGGTGGAGCAACAACACACAGCGGTGGAGGTGAGCTTGAATTTTTGGTAGAAGCAGCGGTCTTTGGTGCCAGACATAGCAAAAGCATTGAGCAAAGACTAGTGTTTTGGGTACTAAATACCAGCTAAGCAAGAAACACAGCAGTTGGATTGATCCAAGCTTGAACAATTGGTGTGAGCAGCACAGGGGAGAGAGGAGGAGAGAGGGAGAGACACTGCAGAAACTTGGGGCGAAAAGCAAGACATCTCAGTGAGGCTGAGTGATGAATGTAAAATGAGGAACCATTTATGTTCAGCATGACTGAAACCTCAGCAATAGGGAGAGCAGTAGATTCATCAGTGGCCACAAGTAGAGATGTCAGAGAAACTTGGAGACATCACGCTATTCCGTGTTCAGCCTGTTCCATGAAGTCCTGCTAGAAATGAAAATAAATGGTGGGTGAAGACAGAACAGAGAGGGATCCAGGCCAGAGAGATGCCAATACTTTGGCAGCACAGCCAAGATGGAATTTGTGCAGGGTCCCCACCGGATCAGCACTAATCCAGAGTAAGCTGCTTTGCTTCGAAACACAGCACCACCATCTGAGGAGTCTGGCTTAATTGCCAGTTTCCCCACAACATGATCACCTCTCTAATGTCCTTTTAATTAATGTGCTAACAGTTGTATCAGGAGAGCAAACTACAGTTATGATAAGGACCAAAGAGCCCATTTGCCTGCGCAGCACTCCTCCAATGCACTAGAACCCTGTGCACTAGTATTTCATATTTACACTATCGTACCATTCTAGGTCATATGCCACCCATAGAAAATTCACAAGGTAAAAGCAAACTGATGACCTTCATTGAATTTTAATGAGAGTCAGTCATCTTACCTGAGCTCTTATTTCTTCAGTCAGGCATGGGCTGTCAAACACTTAAAGCTGGCTTGAAGTCTGTACTGTTCCTGTAAATATTCAATCACAAGCATAAGATTCCTCATACTTCCTCATCATGCACCTAAAACATTCATGGTATAAATTAGTTTAAAGAGACGGCTGGGTCAGAATTTCAATTAGAAGGAATAAAGAGACATAAAGTCAACAGCAAAAAAAACCCCAAACCAAACGCAGTCTGGCAGCAACGCAATAGGAAAGGAAAAGGGAAGTCATGGCATCAAACTTCCAGAAACATCTATGGTTTCTCAGTCATTGAGACATTTGGGCAGCATAGTTTCATTGTAAATCCATGGAAGCTGGTCTCACTAGACCATAGTCTTCCTCAATGACCTACCATGCCCAGAGCAATGGTGCTGTTGTTTTGAAATCCACAGTGACTGGCAAGGGGCCACTCTTACAGAGAAAGTTCATCAGCAGCGACACATGTTGTGGGCACCCATTGCCACTCCGGCTGCTGCAGGTGCATAAGCTTCCAGAGGTGACTTCTGAGGGGGGCTGTGAAAGGTACCTAAGGAAAGGCAGTAGGTTGAAACAGAAGCCTGCACCTCCTAAGCAAAATGCACGTGCTCTGCAAACTGAGGAAGGTGGTGAAGCACCACTGCAGGTCACAGATTGGTGCTTTTGACCTTGCCCAGTTAGGGGTAAAGGCCTCCTGCATGACAGTGGGCAAGAGACAGGCATCCAAAGGACAAGCAGGGCAGCTGAGCCATGCCCGTACACTGAGCCTCTCCTTTCCCCATTCATGTAGGGCAGGAAGGGAAGAAAGGAGTGCTAATCTCCACTGACCCACCCCCAGGACCATGCTAGTGCCTCACCGTCCTGGGATGCTCACCTCCCTTCCGCACCTCCTCAGGGAGGCATCAGGGTGCTACCACTGTTGGTGCAGTGTGCTACTGCATAGGAAAACCTGAGCCCAACACACCTTACCAAGGAGGAAGACTCATCTTTGGACAACAGGTACCCCCTAGAAGAGTTTAGGGGTTTTATATATATATATATATGTGCTGCACCAGAGCTGTATTTCATACAGCAGCCTTCCCATTCCCATCAATAGCAACAAGAATGTATTTAAGAAGCCACTTCAAACAAGCATAACTTCCAAGTTTCCTCTGACAGGAAAACTGTCATGATAGAAGCGTCTTGTCTGTGAGAGACAGGAGCAAAAATCTGCAGGGATCTCCCTCCTTCCTCCCCAGGAGGAGTGAGGGACAAAATGCTGGAGGTATTCGTAGTCAGATGGAAAGAAATTCGGTGAATCTCTGGGTTAGAGACAAGGTGACGTTTGCCCAGCCCAGCCTAGTCCTGCGTCAGAAGCAGAGCACCAGCAGTTTTAATAAAAAGCACTAGATGGGAGTAAAACATCAAGCAAAGTCTGCTTGAGGAGCAGTAGGAAGGTTTTTCCAGGCAGGGCAAGCGAGCAGAAGGTGCTGCTGTGAAGATGTGCCTTATTCTGATGCCACTCCAGAGTAGTCTAAGTTAACTTAAAAGAAATGTATTTGGAAGTGCTGTAATAAAGTGCAGTGCACAGACAAACACGCAGAGCTTCCCTGACGTGATGCAGAGAGTTGGCCATCTGTCACATAGAGTTGCTGTAATTAAAGGGAAACAGAGGGGCTACTTCATAGACTAAACCTTTTCCTTCCTTAGGTGTCTAGGTGATGGTGGGTGGTGCTGGTTCCCAAGTGTGGGTGGTAGCTATCATTTAGCTGGCAGTGGAAATTGTTGACCAGAAGTCACACACCTGGGCCAGGAGGCTAGAAACTCAGCAATATGGGAATTTTGCAGGTTTTGCTTTAAAGGAAGAAACAGCATTTACAAAGCAGAGAGATGTTTACGTGCTTGCAGAATATTAGCAATGCAGCCTCCTCCTCCTCTAAGCCAATTACCAGGAGAGAGCAGTACTTTCTCTACCTTTCAGAAAAGGCTAAATGAATTATTCTTTTTTTTCCATTAATCCTCCCAATTCCCATTTGCACAGAAGAGGATGAGCTCATCCCCCAGATATGAAAATGGTGTTTGCAACACCCCCCCTCACTTTTCCTCTTCCTTTCTGCTGGTGCTGGGGAGGAAGCTGCGTTTCCCCAGCGCGCACAGCAGTTCTGAGGATAAGAGAGCGTGTCACATACCATAAGCATCACTACGTTCAAAATCATGCACCCAGGATGAACACAGCAAGTGCTGGCAGGGAGACATTCTTTCTCTTTTGATTTTTTTTTTTTTCCTCCTTAAAAGACTGCCTACAATAACTTTAGGGCTGTTAATGCAACTTTAGAGTTGATGAGAAATACCCAGGACACAGACCTTTGACAAATAAATCCCTCAAATCACAGTAGCTTGGCATTTCTCTGTGTGTAGGTGCTCTTAACCAAGCACTGAAGTCAATCAGGGATAAAACCACTCCACTTGTCCAAACTCTGTGCAGTTCATGACCGAGGGGGATAGGGCAAAAGGTCCTGTGAGTATTTCAGCTTCCTCATCTACTTTCCCTGACCAGTTCAGTGCAGAAAGTCTCTTCCCTGGGGTGTAAGGTTAAGCAAGATCTCTCATTAACTCTCCAGATGGACCCCGCCTGATGTAAGGCTCTCAGGTCCCACAGGCATGACGTGCAGCGCTGTTCCACTGCTGCGGAAACAGCCAGCCCCACCGTTGTTCCCACGGAGGAAGGAACACTGTCGGGTTACAAGTTTCACTCATGATGGACTTGAGCTGAGTTGAGTATAAACCACCTCAGAGGAAAAGGAGAATCATGTCTTCTGGCCCATCACCTGCATTTCAGATCCTCCTTGGCAAAAACCAAGGCTAACAATGGGAGGCATTTACAAAAAGCAGGCAGAAAATCAGGTTGGGGAACAGCACTGTGATCCCACCATGCACAAAGCCCTGCACAGACCCAGACCAGGACCCCTCACCTCAGGGCCCACCTTCAGCCCTGCCTTAGGAAGGCCTCAGCTTCAGAGGAGGTGAGGGGTGATGCCTATCTCTGGCCAAGTCAGGAAAATGTTTTAGCAGGAATAAGCCGAGGCACAACATTGGTGTCCTCATGGACAGTTTGGAGTTGTTACATGGTGTGGGCAGGGTGGAAGGGGGAAGCCCTCCATCGACACCAAAATGCTACCCGTCTTCTGGCATGATGAAACATCCCAAATTGCACCTTCCAGAAAGGCACAGCCCAATGCTGCCTTCACACCTTCATCTCCAGGTGTCTGGAGCCACATGGGTGCCAAGGCTGGCGCCCCAGGGTAATCCATGCTGTTGGGAATAACAAGCTCATGGAGGATTACTTCTCCTTCCCTACCTGCTGCCTTCGCTGCTGCTTGTTCCTCTCTCCCCAAGTACATTCCCATCTCTTTCTCTCCTTCTCTTTGCTGACATTTCTCTTCCCCTCTTGCACCTCGTCTCCTTCCCTGTAGTTTATTCTCTGTAGCTTCAGCCTTGGGTCGGTCTGGCAGTGCCACCACCCCTGGAGAGGGCACCAGGCCACACTCCAGCACAGAAGCCCAGTGAATTACTAGATCAACGTTTGCCTACAGCCCTGTGCCCGCAGCACTAACAGTGCTATCTCCCTCACCCACTGGTGGAATAAAAGCAAATCCCGCTTCAAGTGAAAGCCAGCAGCTACTTAACCAACAGTTCTTGTAGTATTTGACAACAAAGACCACCTCTGACGACAGCTGAAGGACAGTTTTGCTGCAAAGATTTTCCTACTCTCACAAGTAAGCAACAGGCACATCAAGCAGAGCGCAGTCTCGCAATCTGTCATTGAGAGGCAACATTGGACTAAGGGGTGGGGTATGGGGAATTCAGCAATAACTCACGGGAGACAGAATTAAAACCACAGTAATTAAATAAACCTTCAACATCAAAATTACATATGTCAAACTGGGCCAGCATGTTTTTATTAAATCAGGGCCTTTCCCAAAGAGATGGTAATTCATTTCTGTAGGTAATTCATTCTGTTTGTTTGCTCAAAGTTCAGTTGTGTTCCACCAGTATTAAATATTTATTTAATTTCTCTGTGCACAAATGGTGGGACATACTATCACAAAACAGCGACACTAAGAGCTATATCCATTAACTGATGCTTTGCAGGGAGGGAGAGAATGCTACCATGTGTCTTGCATTATCATATAATGTAGGAAATAGAGAGGAAATAGCCTTTTCAGTTCTCCGAAGCATGCAATTTGACAATTCTCAGCAGTCTTATCTTGCGCAGAGATTAGAGCTAGGCAAATAAATTAAAGCAGCGTAATCAATGAATGCCTGCCTTTTTCCAGTTTGTGAAGAAGGGAGGGAGGCTGGGGTAACATCAGACAGCCAGGTTAATGAATGCATTCACAGGCCAGAGTTACTAAATGAGTATTTGTGCACACACACATACCAAGCTATTGATTACACATAACCCTATTTGCAAAGAAAACTCCTCTGAATAGCTTGCAGTTCTGATTAGACATTGGACCTGTGAGGCTAACTGTGGGGACTGCAATTAAAGATATTTGTACTAGCCTAACTCACCAAGTTTATTGATTTAACTGCACCAGCATAAAAATCTCTCTGCTGCAGGATATTGAACGAGAGCTAACCTGTAATGCACGTGTCATTACATCGGGTCAGCCAAACACAGACAACATTGTCCTGTCTGCGATCCGCCTGGATGACCCATCTTCATGGATCACTTGAGACCCTAGCTAAAACCTCAAGAAGATTGGTTTCAGCTACAAGATCAAACGTTGCCATCAAAAATCATTAAAAAAGCAGAGAGGAGAAAGTTAATAGGTGGAAATAGGGGTACAACCCAGGCAAAGATCCTGGCTGAAGGTAAGTGAATCATATTTTGCAGCTTTAGAAGCATAGCTTTGGATTCCTTGATAAACAAGGTGAAATGGGGTTAGCATGAACTTGGGATTCGCGTAAACATTCTTGAAAAGTAAGGGGATGGGAAGCCTTTCTAGATCAGAGCCTCATGGCTAAGACCTTAAAGTTTTCTGCACTGCCCCAGGACCCCGCAGGGGCAGAGTCTACAGCATTTCCTCATCAAGGAGCTCAGAGAAGCACACAGAGCTGCCTCGCCTCTCGAGCACCCTGTAAGCAGGGGTGCTCAAGGGTCAAATTGCTCCAGCAGTGAAGGAAGCATCCATCCAAAAAATGCACACGTTAACCCAGATAACCGGCAGACAGATTTACTGCCGCAGCTGAACTATCTGATCTGGCTAGTCTGCGTGCCTACCCTCTGGGGAGCACAGATTATCTCCTCTTTAATCTCCTCTCCCCTTTCACTAACCTGCAGACTGCTACCTGCAAACACGCACCGTTTGCTCCAGCCTTAAACTGTTAGCTATTTTCATCAGGGTCCTACCTTTTATTTGCTTGCAAAGCCCCTGACACATTTTGGTGCAACATAAATAAAGGGAGAGTCCATTCGATTTGCTCCTCCTGGTCAGTTCTAGCTTTCTCAGGTTACCTCTTTGTTTGGGAATAATGGCTCTTTTCATACTTTGGATAAATACAATCAATCCTCTTTTAATATTTCCCACATGTCTGCAAGTTCACTTCATCTATTTGTCCTGGGACACTTCCAGCTATTTCCAGTGTCTTTCTAGGGGTGATCATAGGCACGTCTGTCTTCTACAGCAAGGTGCCCGGTGTAATGCAGAGCAGCATCAGACTGGGCCGGTACTGGAAAGAGACAGGTTTTATCATAGAATAGTTTGGGTTGGAAGGAACCTCTAAAGGTCATCTAGTCCAACCCCCCTGCCATAGGCAGGGACATCTTCAGCTAAATCAGGTTGCTCAGAGCCCCATCCAACCTGACCTTGAATGTTTCCAGGGATGGGGCATCTACTACCTTTCTGGACAATCTGTTCCAGTGTTTCATCACCCTTATTGCAAAGTATTTTGTTCTTCTATGTAGTCTAAATCTACCCTTTTATAATTTAAAACTGTTACCTCTTGTCCTATCACAACAGGCTCTACTAAAAAGTTTGTCCCCATCTTACTTATAAGCTCCATTTAAATACTGAAAGGCTGCCAGAAGGTCTCCCTGGAGCCTTCTCTTCTCCAGGCTGAACAATACCAACTCTCAGTCTGTCTTCATAGGAGAGGTGCTCCAGCCCTCGGATCATCTTCATGGCCCCATGGCTCTCCTCTGGACCTGCTCCAACAGCTCCATGTCCTTCTTATATTGGGGCCCCAGGGCTGAACACAATATTCCAGGTGGGGTCTCGCTGGAGCGGAGTAGGGGAGCAGAATCACCTCCTTCAACCTGCTGACCATACTTGTTTGGATGCAGCCCAGAATACAGTTAGCCTTCTGGGCTTGGAGTGCATGTTGACAGCTCATGTACAGCTTTTCATCCACCAGTATCCCCAAGTTCTTCTCCTTAGGGCTGCTCTCCATCTCTTCATACCTCGGCCTATATTGATACCAGGGATTCCTACGACTCATGTGCAGGACCTTGCACTTGGCCTCATTGAACCTCATGAGGTTCACATAGGCTCGTTTCTCAAGCTTGTCCAGATCTCTCTGGATGGCATCCTGTCTGTCAGGTGTGTCAACGCACCACTCAGCTTAGTGTCATCTGCAAACTTGCTAAGAGAGTACTCAATTCCATTGTCCCTGTCATTAGTGAAGATATTAAACAGTATTGGTCCCAGTATGACACCTGAGGGACACCACTTGTCACCTATCTCCATCTGGATATTGAGTCATTGACTACTACCTGCCAGATGTGACCATCCAACCAATTCCTCATCCACCAGTCAATCCATCTCTCTCCAATTTAAAGAGAAGGATGTTGTGGGTGACCATGTCAAAGGCCTTACAAATGTCCAGATAGGCAACATTCATAGTGCTTCTCTTGTCCACTGATTAAGTCACTCTGTCATAGAAGGACAAGAGGTTGGTCAGACAGCACTTGCCCTTGGTGAAGCCATGCTGGCCATCTCAAATCACCTCTCTGTCCTCCACGTGTCTTAGCATAGCTTCTAGGAGGATCTGTTCATTGATATTCCCAGGCACCGAAGTGAGGTTGATAGGTCAGTTGTTCTCAAGGTCCTCCTTTCTACCCTTTTTAAAAATATGTGCCACGTTTCCTTTTTTTTCCAGTCACCGGGGACTTCCCCTGGCTGCCATGACTTCTAAAATATCATGGAGAGTGGCTTGGCAACTACATCAGCTGGTTTCCTCAGAATTCTGAGATGCATCTCATTAGGTCCCATATACTTATCTAAGTTCAGGTTCCTCAGATGGTCACAAACGTGATCTTCTCTTACAGTGGGAGGGACTTTGCTCCCCCAGTCTCTGTCTTGTGGTCCATCCACTCAAGAGGTGTGGGAAGAGAGGCTGCCAGCGAAGACTGAGGCAGAAAAGTTGTTGAGTACCTCAGCCTTCTCCTCATCCTTTGCTACCCGTTTGCCGGTTTTCAGATCACCAGAAAGGGCAGAGGGCAGGAGGAGACACCGTAACACAAACAGAGGCCCATTTCTTTCCTTCCCGCTGCAGAAGATGAGGCATGAACTACAAAAAGATCCCTCCCTCTACCCCTTGTTTGCAAGTTTCCTTCTCCAAGACACCTGCTGAGTGATGCCATCCAGCTAACAAACAACAGCCTGCTGCACCCACCATCAGCACCTTGCTGCTCCCCGTCACCCCCTGAGCCCAGACTGCCGTCCCTGCTCTCCCCAAAACAGACTTCTCATCCTCCTCGGCAGGTGAACCCCACAGCCCTGGGCTCCGCCCCCACCACCGCACCAGGTGTTTCAACAAGAATATGAAGTAGCTGAGTTAATTGCCAGGGCTGTGTGAAACTTCAACGGACAAGTGTGAACTCTGCTCTTTGGCTTGTAATGAGACATAATGTGCTGCTGGAAGGAGCCATTACAGCAGCACTTAACACTGACCATGTTCTGCCCCCAGCAGATACAATGCTACAAGAATAAAGCCATCAGGAAAAGTTTGGTCATGCATCTGTGGTTTTTTTTCCCAACTTTGCATTGCAGTTAAACCTAGCTGAAAACTACTTCACCTTAATACAAGCTTTATTGAACATTATGGTGACATCAAGGGTTACTTGCCGTCGTATCGTATTGCTCTCAATCGTATTGCCACGCAGCCAGCTGAGAGTCCCACTGAAGGATAATATTTGATGGTATAACTTTGTATAACCTAACAAGGAAAATATACCCCACTGTGCTTTTCAAGTGAATTCATAATGTTCTATAATGTTTTTTTGAGGAAAAAAAAGCTGCAAGGATAAAGTCAAAAGGAAATCAGAAGCACACCACAGAATGCAAACTCCTCCGTTCAATCACTGCAAAGCAGCAATAACAGCTCATGTTTGTATGAGCTGGAAAATAAAGCGTGCCAAACCCTTTCCCAGGAAATTGTTTCAGAGAATGCTACTGAATTCAGAATAGCAGCAGCACCGTTATTTCACTTCAACACAGAGCAGATATTTTAGTTTGCTTTTGCCCCTTGCATCTCAGATCAGCCAAAAAGCAGGTGTCCCTGCAAGGGAAGCAGCAGTGATTATCGACAGGCTAAAGAGACAGAGAAAAGCTTTGGTTAGCCGTTCGGAGACAAAGCTCTGCTCTAGGAAGGGAAGCTTTAAAACACCACTGGATCTTTACTAGAGCAGGCAGCCTTTGATAAATGAGGTCTCATCCAAAGGAATGTTAACTATTAGACCCATTAATAATCGAGACCAAAGATAAAAACACAAATACACGCAGAGTCTGCTTCTGGGAGTTCCTTAAGTGAAAAGGAGAAAAAGAACAGAAAGTTGTGCAGCTGAAGGAGAGACGAGACCTGCTCAGATAAGGAGATACTAGACCTGCTCCTGCCTAGGCTCAAAAGCAACACTCAATCTCTGTAACAGGAATAAGAACAGGCCACAAATCATCTGCATTGCTTCGTGATTCCTTCTGAATGAGAGAGAGGGCTGGGAGAAACATGCCACAACCTTCTGCTAAAAAGATGCGCGAAGCCGGCTGCTAATGCTGACCTGCCCCACCACTTTCTTTTTGCAGTACTAGTTTCTCTGATTAAATTATGTCTCTGGATCTTTTACACCTGAATTTATTCTTCAGCACCCTTTGACTGGGCTTCTCTCTTTGGAAGGAAAATACTCACAGTGACGACAGCCCAAATCACCTCTGATATCTTCCTTGTATCTAAGGAAGAAATTTTCTACAGTGATGGTGGTGAAGCACAGGAACAGGTTGCCCAGAGGAGTTGTGGAGGCCCCATCCCTGGAAGTGTTCAAGGCCAGGCTGGATGAGGCTTTGAGCAACCTGTGGAAGCTGTCCCTGCCCATGGCAGAGGGCTTGGAACCTGATGATCTTTAAGGTCCCTTCCAATGCAAATCATTCTATGATTCTATGAAACCTCTTGTCTCTCCCTCTGTGCCCAAGGGGCATGTAGTGGGGTGCAGAGACCCCTGCCTAGCCCCACTCTGACACAGCAGCTGGGAATTACTGCCTGCGCTCAGCCAAACAAAGTGCACTACCAGCCATGCTTTGAGGCTATAGAGATGCACTGGCTGCTACATAAACTAACCCTAGCAGCTGAGAAGAGAGACTCGCCCACCTGTGGTCCCATGTTCGCACGCCCATTTTATGGTGACTATACCCTGACACAGCTTGGTGGGAGGATGCCTTTAGAGATGATGGTTCACTGACTAGAAACAGCACCAAACCAGAAAAAAAAAAAAAAAAAACAAACAAAACAAAACCACACAAACAAAATCATAATAATAATAAAAAAATCAAATATACATTGAAAGACAGAATTAGGAGATATCAGCCAGAAATCTTAAAACCTTACTGCATGACCTCGTTCTCTAGAATTAGCAGAAAGAGATTAGATTTGGCTTTTTTTCTTCTTTTAAAGCTGGCAAGTGTCTCCCAGTTCTGTAATGAAGACATGGAAGCAAGGGAAAAACACAGGAGGACTTAGTGTTTTGTTGTTCACATGTGGTGCTCCAGGGTAGGATTTTTCTTAAGCTTACTGAAGCATTATTTAAAGAAACAAACTGGGAAATTTTTACCAAAATCACTACAGTTTATGGATAAAAATTGGCATAACTGAAGAGTTCCCGATAAAATCACCTAAACATCATGACAGGTACATAACAATGTTTAGATTGTTACTAAAATATTAAATATATTACTAACATATATGTATTTTTTATATAGTATTATGTATGTTATATTCTAGTATACATAGAAAAAAACCATATATTTCTGACAACTCACTCTTTACTGCAGGGTCTTGACACATCTTTTCCCCAATACCGCCCCAGCAACTAAACCAAACAAAACCTGTATTACTCTGGTTTTTAAGCTCCTGGTTGTAGCAGATCTGAGGTGAGAAGGAGCACAGTGAGGCTGCTGAGAAATTCTGTCTGTGTCTGAAATCAGAGCCCTTTTCATGACAAAAAGCTGTCGTCATCCCCCCTCATGAGAAAGGAGGATTTTTCACTCTGGTAAATCTCAAAGCAAATCTGGTCCTGGTTCTCCTCCCCTACTCAAACATATACAGTGGCCTCAATGGCCCCTGTGACCCTTACATTGCTACACGCAGCAGATGGTTTCTCGGTGTTTCTAGATGAAGGCTTACACTAAATTAAAGAGATGGGGAACCTGCAGGTTACCTGAATGGCAACTCCTGTAAGAGCTGAGAAGAACGTCAAGAGGCCCAGAGGACCCGATTCAGTGGTGCTCTCTGATTGTGAAGGGTAACAGTGACGGAGAAGAGAGTGACAAGGTGCTTTCAGGAGAACTTATTTCTAGAGAAAAGAAGTAGACAGGGAATTTGGAGGCAAAGAAGTGGATATTAGTAAACAAGAGTAGAAATGGTCATTAACAGTCCTGTAATTTTTAAATACATTTCCAATTTTAGCAATAAAATAACATTTGAACTGGAAGATTATTATGAGCAGCTGGAGAGCTCCATGACATGGACAGTCAAGTCCACAGGTCACCAGCAAACAGCATGCAGAAGAAATTCAAGCCTGCCTACGAGCCCTGTCAGGATACCAAGAGCGTTTCCTCATACTGGCACATTCTGTTACTTTCCAGGGACAGGACCTGAGCCACTGCACTCATTTCCTCAGCAATAATTTTCTTGGAACTCAGCAGAGTATTTCTTTTTTTTTTTTTCCCCTCTCCTCGGCAGAAAAGCATGTGATGTTATTTAATGTGACAAGTCAGCTTTCCCATCATTTTAATTTCTTTCAAGGAGAAGCACCCCACACAGAAATACACAATGCTACACAATAGCGTGCCAAAGGGTCTAAGTGGGGAGCGGGCAACTCTTTCAGAGCGTGTCTAAGAGGGTGATATGCAATGCAGGTTTTCTCCTCATTTTCTTTTGTTTCCTCCTTCTTTGCAAGGCTTCCAGTCAAGTGACATTTTGTTTGATATTCACATCGTTTTCCAATTATTGTAATTCTCAAATTCTTGTGAACAGCTGAATAATTCCTGGTGTGGCTTTGTTACAGCTCATTTCACGGCATTAGCTTCCACTACCTCTCCCCTTTAGAGGCTGAACCTGGAGATGTGGCTCAAATCTCCCTCTCTATGGCATCCCTCCCTCTCCAGTTTCACTTTTACCAGAGCTGGTCTTCTCTTATCTCAATTTCCATTTTGCAGTGTTCCTATTGTGACCTGGTTTAGGGTAATTCTCCCAGCATTTGATAGCTAAAGGAAAGACTAAAATATATCCTAGTGATACAATCGCCCCAGCAGCTCAGCACTACTTACGTGATGCATTCCTGAGAAGGCAGAGTACTTACAAACGAGAAGGATCAAGAGCAATAACATGACACTCATGTTCAAGACTCTCCAGCACACTTTCATAGTTGAAGGAGAGCACTGAATTCAGGGTAGGATATTCAGAAGCAATAAAAAAAAAGCAATCCATTTTTTATGTCTTTGAAAAGATGGATGCTCACTGAACATCTCTCTTGCAAATATTTGTACTCACTGGCAACTTTATAGATATAACTCAGCCCATTGAACACCACTGACAGTCCTCTGTCAGGTTAGACTATTCACATGGGAAAGTTTTCTCCCCTCCAGGCAGAGCAATACAGAGTTTGCCAGCCCACAGGCCATCCTAAATGGATGCTGCAGTCCTGGCTCTGCAGAACCGGTGCTTATCAATCTGGTTTCTCTCTCCTCTCTCCCCTGAAATTAAAATAGTCTGAAGATGCGAGCTGTGCAAAAGCAGAGTGGAAAACAAGAGGCTCACGGAGAAGCTCATGATCATTAGTGAGTTCACTCACAGTTATACCCACTGAATACTGTTTTTTGTGGTAGCCAGTCACAAGTCTGAAGGAATTTTCAGACGTGAAGACCAATTTTGCATGCCATGACACCATTGATGCTCAGTGGGGCTGGAGGAGAGCTTCCTGAAATACCTGAGGTTTATTTAATACAGCTTAACACCTAGAAAGAGACCGAGGCAGCAGAGATGGTTGTTTCCTCTACACACAGTCCCTCTATCCTATCTTTTTAACAAAGAGACACCAGGAAAGAGCCTCCCAGGATCTTGTCCATCACAGCTTCATCTCTGCAGACCTTTGAAGACCAGCTGCAGTCAAGTCCCCCTGGTTCCCACTGACATCCAAAAACCAGTAACAGATGTGTTAAAAAGAGCAGGAACTGGAGTCCTAGTGCAGAGCACGCAGGACTGAGCCAGTTCTCAGCTACCTGGTTGTTAATTCACATCCCTGGCTTCAAGCCTGCCCCCACCCTACCTGTGCAGCCTGAAGCAGCACAAAAGCTCACGCTTTATCCCCCTTCTTTTCTCAGCCATGTGAACTGCTTGTGGATACAGATCATCACTGAGAAGCAGAGCACAGATCAGGAGCTCTCCGAGGCTAAGTGAGCTCAGCCAGGCTACCAATGCCCACACTTGAGTGATTTGATTCCCCCCCCCGAAGAGGTTACAGGTAGAGCTTATGTTGCTACCTGAGTCCAGTAGAAAAAGCACTAGGCTGGAGAGTTAGAAGCCTTCAACTGCTGTCTTGGCTGTGCTGTTGCTGCTATGCAATAAGGAGCATTGCAATGATCCTGCACAAACTGTGTTCTGCATGTGCAAGTTTGTCGCAGCACTGGGGTTAACACCAGTTTTTTCTACCATTCCCTCACTCACTATGCTCAGGGAACAGATTCTTGCACCCAGAACCCATATCCCAGCTCAGAACTGAGCTGAGAGGCTGGGATGTCCTTCCTTCCCCAGCCCAAAAGCTAAGCAAAGATTATCCCGAGGTCACCTTTGCAGCAAGAGGTATATTTCTGAGAACATTCCTGGCCACAGAGTTCCCACCATGCTTTGCTTCTGCTGCACTGAGCCAAGAGCCTATAGATTTCCCACTCTTAAAATACATTAACGTAATAAAAGTCAGAATTACACAGCCTGGTATTTGTGATTTACAGCCCTAGGCCAAACACAACAAGTAAGAAATAAGAACATCCTGTGGCAAGTCAAACAATCCAAGTCTATTATGCAGGAGGTGAACTTTTTACCTGCAATAGAGGAGAAGAGCTATTGTGTCCATTACAGCCAAAACAGAAGTGACAGAGAAACATCTGCGATACTTTTTTCCTGGTTTTCGCGTGAATAGATCAACATTACTAATGACTGGCCTTGGCAGCTGTCCTGTCTAATTACCAGCTGCGCTCGGACATTATCATCTAATATTAATACCACTGGAAACTCTTATTACATTCAGTTTATCATGATGTCATGTCTGGCTTCTTGTCTTCCTTCTCCAAGTCTGCATGGTTAACCCAGACTAGTATCACTCCCTGCTTCCAGGCAAAGCTGGCATTTTCAGAGCCTCTTTGCTGAGGATGGTTTTAAGAAAAGCATAACAGGGCAGCAAGCAATGCCCTGGTGATGTTCAGTCTTGGCTCTACAATTAGCTTTATTCTGTCTAGTCTCCTTTTTCCATATCCACATTCGCATTTAATCTCCATGCGTAAGCACAACCCAACAACAGTGACCAGCTAATGAAGCTGAATTTTAACTTTAATATGTTCCAACCTGAAGAAAAGTGCTTTTATTGGCACTGACTGAAAGACTTAGAAGAACAGCCAGCAGCACTCCAGCACTCACCTGTAGCACCCAGACACAAGACCTTTGCCTTTCAAGCCTATGCATCACTGCTAAAGCCATGCTTTTCCATTATCTTCGACAAGCAAAACAGGGAGAACTGTCTCTTTGTGATTAAACAAATGATCTTGTTTCTGAAGGGAGACCGAGGAGTAGTCCAATTCAAGAGAAAGCTTCAGCTAAGGATTATGTGTTTGAGGTTCCAGTACCAAAACGCCAGGAAAAGGTGAACTGGGGCACTAATTCAGGGTCTATATAATCTCCTGAGGGCAATGTAGGCTTTGAATGTCATGTCGAGACCACAGAAAACCCAAATATTGTACTAATCTCTAAATTAAACACTTGGCAGACAGTACGAGCTTGTTTTTTCTTGCTAGCATGCCTCAGCAGTCAGATACCCAGATGAACATGCCTGCAGGGATGAGGAGGAAGCCAGGTCTCACCTCCAAGGCTGAGACACATTTTGGCTTCCTGTTGGTATCAGCTTCTAGGAGACAGGCTCTGTTTCCACTGGGATGGATGTAAACCAGGCATTTTCCATAAGCCAGTTGGCTTGTTGTCACTGCTTATGAGGTTCTCTCCCCCCCCCCACCCCAACCTTCCTGCCAGGTTGCTGGGGAGATGGGCCCCACATCCCTTCAGCCTCGCCACCTCGGCCCCCCTTCATCATGCTGACAGCAGCTGCTGCAGCATCCCTTCAGAAACTAGGTGCTTCTACCCTGGGGGTAAAAACTGCATGACCCTACTCTTTATAAAAGGGCCACATTCGTCACAGAAAGTGCTTCCAGGAAGGCTAATGGCAGGAAATGTGCACCCAGGCACTGATGCTTTGCATATTAAGTATCTCTTACTGCAAAGATCTTCCCTGTTCTGCAATTAAACAATATCCAGAGGAAGCACTGGTCACCAACCTTCTCCACCATCATCCTTAATAGCTGGTAAAACAGTTGCTTTGACCCCTTGATGCTGTTGCAGGACCACAAATGGACTGGAAGAGCGAATATTGTCATCAGGCGCAGTAAGTTGCAAATGACCATGCATGCAAGCTTGAAGTTTTCTCATGGACATCTGCTTTGAGGTCCTGAGCTCCCATGCAACCTACGTTGCAGTCATCTGCAAGAAAACCAGCAGTTGTTATAGTGAAGAGAACCTAATCTGGGAGCCAAAGTTATGGATTGTCATGCTGCTAATGTGTACAGGTCTCCTTTTACTCCAGAGGAGAGCAGACTCAAATCCTGAGCTGTCAAACCCAAATTTGGGCACAAGTCTAATATAAATGAAAACACTGCCCTTTTAGCCTATCATTAAGCATAACAGCAAGGCTGAACCTGAATCAAGTTACCCCAATCTTAAAAGGAATTAAGTTACAAGTGAACATTGAAGGATCCTATGCTGAGGATCCTTCAAAATCACAAACGGAATTACTGTAGCTGGGACATGCATATGCATACATACAACATGTAGCTAATCAACAACTGGAAGACCTTTTCCAACTGCTCTCCTGCTGTAAATTTTGCTTTTCTCACTTGCATGGGAAGGGAAGGAAGAAAGAATTTGATTTTTCAGCTAAAGCACGTGTATTTGGGTTTCCTTTTTCTCTTCAGTGCAAGTGGCAAGAAAATAGGGTAATTAGAGTTCCTAATATTTACACTATTTTGGTGAGGGTTTTAAGTGGATTAATCAATATCAGAATATACATGCCAGAAGCAAGGAACAGCTGAGCACTAGGGTTAAATGAAGATTAAAGGGCATATATACACTTGGATGTGCTTCCTCTAACTGTTTCTTGCTTGCACAGTAAGTACTAGGATCTGTGTCTATAACATAAACAACATAGAGCATCAGAATTATGGAAAAGAAAGTGGGGAAGACAAATAGAAGTTGTTTGATATCAAACCTCACATTTAAGCTTTTCTTAGAAAACATAATAATCCTCCAGAAAACAGAAGGTAAGGGTTATCGTAACGTTAAACACTGTTTTCTGAAGTATGGTACCTAGACAAAAAATTGCTGTTTGGTGGCAAAAGAAAACTGAAATCTGAAGCTGGTAGCAGCTGGGAAGTTCAAATAGCCATGTAAGGGTTTGAGTTCAGCAAAACTCAAACAAACTTTAATAGAAAGCTGCTGGGTCTCCAGCTAGCATGTGCCATTAGCGCCGAGCTTCATTGTTTCCTTGCAAGTGAAACAGGGCGCCCTTGACTCACCCACTCCAGTTTCCTGCCTTGATTCCCTCACTTTCTCTTGCTGGTTGGTAGTCTTTCCAGCATATCTAAATGTTTTTCAAGTTATCACTTGTTGAAGTAGCTTCAGTAGTCAAAAAAAGAAAATTATTTTGCTCCTTCCAATAAGGTACAATTTTCTTTTACGTTTGTGAGTTCAGGAGAGCAGCTGGGGTGCATGGTGATTATTTCCTTTCTTTCAGAGCAAGTAAGAGCCCTAAACATCTCTGCAATTACATCAGCCCCCATCACTGGTGTTTTACGTTAATTTGAGTCCATCGGATTTTTTTCAGGTGACTGTTCTTGCTGCTGCTGGGTGCATTTTCTCAGGACCCATGAACCCATACCTTTGTGAGAAGCCTTACAAAACTGCAGCTCTCCTCAGCTGGCCGCTCGCTCCCTTGGGATGCACGTGTATGTCTCATATCAACAAAGCTGTTCTCAGCCCACCTGTGAAGAGGAATTGTTATTTTCTCATTTGAATGTTGAAGTGACACCAGGTGAGACAAAACGTGCCAGATGGAGAGGTCAAGTCTCATTTATGGGACTCCACACCACATCAGTTTTTTTGTCTCCTTTCAGCATACAAGTCCCAGCTGTGTCTCATTTGTTGATGACAGAGGATGACAGCAATGCAGAAAGGGGACAAGATGCCAGGTGGAATCAGCCATTTCAGCCCCCTCCCCAAGCCCAGGTGACTTTGACCAAAGCCAAGGTGGCCCCAGCAAGTCTCAAACGGTGAGATCTGAGCCTGGGGAGGGAGAGCAGATCACTCACTCCAAATTCTGGGGCTCTCTGACCTCCCTTCCCTGCCCCCCCATACCAACGGGGTAAAGGTAGCACCTTTCCCCTCCCACATCATTGTTGTGGCACCTCTTCTGCTGCTGTTCACACCACCAGTCCCCCATATCAGGCCACCACGTGAAACGCCAAATGAGATTATGAAGAGCAGAGAGCATGCAGCACAGCTAAAGGTCACCGCTGCATATGAATTCACTTTTAAAAATAATTAATTGAACAACAGCCTGACATTTACCCTGCAAAGGGATTTTTGAAAGTTTGCTTGCTGAAGCCTGATGTTCACAGGCTGCAATGTTTACTGCTGGGGGAGTGGAGGATCATTGTTATTCTAGAGCAAATAAAAGAAAACGGATCAAATTCAACTCTGAGTGAAAGGGGGGAAAAAAGCCCAAATCAAACTATAGGGAAACCTTGCATTGGATTCACTCAGCTTTGCTCTTTCTCCCTGCTTTGTTTCGTAGGACCAGTGAATACCATTAGGCCTGGACAAACATTTCCAATGCATATAGTAATTTCCACTTGCACATAACGTCTTTCCTCAGGGCTGAAGTTTCACATGTCTTTTTCTACCTCAAAAATATTTTTATTAATGTTATTTGCAGGAATGAGAGTCTGGATAATGGTCAGGCAGTTTTTTTTCAATGATACAGAGGAAGAAGGAATAGAAGAAAGGAAATTGTGTTGTTCTCCTTACATCACCTTTTCAACTGGTAGCTCATTTGCTAGTGTCTTGCCTCTCTGTTTCACAGATGGGCTGAGCTGGGTGGCCTGATCAGCATCAGTTGTGAGGGGCCAACAATCTAAACCCATTCTTTTTTATGCACTTGGCTTCTGCACATCCACAGACCATCAATTTCCTGCTGACTATACGTGCTTCTTTTTAGCCCTAGAAGGAACAGTAATAGACTCATTCTCGATGGCATTGAACGCAGCAGTTGCTCACAGAGAATCCTGTTCCACACAATGTTCATCAAGTATTTTGTCTCACAGGGAAGCTAAAATGTAAATTTTCATTGTGGACTTGGACTAGACTCTATTCTACTTTCAAAGCATCTGAAATTTGAATAGAGTGCATATCAGAGTATCTTGCCTTCTAACCAGCTTGCTGTTCATTTAAAAAAAAAAAAATTAAAACCACCCCACTCTCCTCCAGTCCCACAGAAGCTTAAGTCTCTTTAGTAATCTCTGGTGTGGACTTTTGCCTAATGCTCTTTGGAAATCCACATACACCCCCTCTCTTTTAGATCCTCCTTATCCACATACTTAGTGACACCTCCATGGGACCCAAGAGGCGAGTCAGGTAGGGTTTCCCTTTAAAAAGAGCCATGCTGACTGTGTCCCACAGGCTGTGTTTATAGCTACCTGCCCCATGCTCTTATTTCTATCAGCTCCATTGTCTTACTGCTGCTGAGGCTTGGGCTCATTGCCCTGTGGTTCCCAGAATGCTCTTTAAAGCTTCATTTATAAAGGGAGATTACAATATGGGATTTTAACTCTCCTTTAAAGAGGCAAGCTTTTCATGTGCAATGATACTGATTTTAAGTTTTGACAATGAAAATCTCAGTCTGATATCTGTATGATCTTCTATAGTCACAGCTGAGTCTGTGATTCTCAGCATTATAGCAACTGCAAGCAAAAGCTTAATTCTTCTTTAAATATCACGTGTCTTGCTTAATCACCTGCTATTTGTTGAGGAACATACAGTTTAAAGGGAATCTCATACATTAGCACATTGTAGCACCTGGCATTAGAATGCATATATAGAGACAAAACATACATCTCCCAAATCACAATATAAACCAAACATTGTTCTTTAAACAGTATACATTTTCTAGCACATTTGCATAATCAGCTTTTGTATGATTTATCACTCAAATCACAATCACAATCTGCTTTCTGAATACACAATATCCACAGCATCGTACTGCAGACTGTGTGCAATGTAAAGATACCCAAGCCAGACTTTCCAGCTCTGCTATTGTATAGGTACCGCAGAAAGTAACAAAGCTGGCTACTCTATCAGGGTGGTCCCTGCAGTCACATGAGACCAACTGGATAATTGACCTCATTAGTTTACAGCTAGCTCTGAAATTAATGGTGCAACCCTTATTACAGCCTAGCAGGCCACGCACAAGAAGCGAGTAGGTTTGCAGATTTATTGCAAGTGCATTTAGATCAATTATTTTAAAAAAATCATTTAAATTTCCTAAAGGTACATTATGAAGGCAGTTAATCTTACAGCTGGCAGGCCAGATGTGGCAGACCTCTTCTACATCTCGGCTTTGGATCCCAGCTCCCTTATCTACTGGCCAGAGTTAATTATGTTTGACCCCTGGGGCCAGCCCAGGTGCAGTACCCAGCCATCAGGGCTGGGGTCCTTCACAAGCCACTAGTTTCTCAGGCGTAGCTGATGTGCAGACATACATGGCAAGTTTCTCCACACCCAGTACTAACATGTTGCAATCCCTTTATCTACACGCTTCATCGGCAGGGTTCCTCCTGTTTACACACTCTGATCAATCAAGTCAAGGCAAGTTACTGCTGGGTGTCTCTTGCAGTGGGTTGTTCTGCTAGTGCTGTTTTGAACACCAGCTGGCTGCCTTGACCGTGTTTCAGCCTAGCAGAACAAAACACAGCATTTGCTGTTCTGGTGCTCGAAGTGGCTGAACAAAACCTTTTCCAGGAGGGAGCCTAAGGGTTCCTTGCAGATAGAAGTGCTGACCACTGCAGTCAGGCACCCATGGAAAGCAGCACGTCCCTCCCTCTCCCCCTCAGCAGGGAGGATCTGGGGAAAGCAACCAGCAGAGATTTCCAAATGCAATGGTTCATATCAAAGGTTACTAAAGAAACAAAGATCACTCATGATCAGAAAAAAAGGCTCTGGACTAAAAATAGATGCAGAGATGGGAAGGAAACGGCAGGCTTTAGCAGTCAGTTTTGTAGACAGACGAGTGTCAGCAGAGAGGCCTCCAAGGAATGAATGCTGGGACCGTTTCTAGCCAATATCTTTCTCAGAGATGGGAGCGAACATTGAAATAGCCATGTTTTTGCATGACACTGAGCTCTTTTTTTTCTATGTCAATGGCAAAGACGTTCAGAAAGAGCTGAATGAGCTAAGCAGGCAAGAAGGTGGCAGGTGAGCTTCAGTGTCAGTGTAAGCAAGGAAATACACCTAGGGAAAATTAATCTAACTGTGCTTACACAACATGAAGCTTGGAAGAGGCAGTTACAATTCAGAAAAGAGAACTTGGATTTGTCATTGACCACTGTTGGAAATTTCTAGCACAGTGTACAGGAGCAGACAAAAAAAAAAAGAAACCACTAATGTATGTTGAGCGTCCTCTGGAAGGCTAATAAGGACAAGACAGAAAGGAACGTTTTGCCACCACATAAGAAGTTGATTGCCTACATCTCAAAATGGTGTGTGGCTTGGGTCTCTGCATCTCAAGAGGGACATAGTGAAATTAAAGTACAGAGAAGGGTAACTAAAATGATTAAAGGAACAGTGCAGTTGACCAATAAGACATTGCAAGACTGTGACTCTTTAGCTTACAATGGACAAAGATGAGGGATATCAACACAATATCAATATAAAGACATATCAAAGTTGATGGCCATGCTGAGTGCTAAACTGTGGTTCATCAGATCCTATGTTGCAGGAGATAGAGGACACTCAAGGAAACTGCCTTGAGCCCAGCTTTAAAAAGTTAAAAGAAAACAATTATGTACATAGAAGGTAGTGAACTTCTGGGACTAGCTGCCACAGGAGCGTGGATGTCAATAGTATCAGTATGTTAAAAAAAAGAAGTAAACACATTCACAGACAATACATAAGTAATTTCTGGAAGCACTGGGCAAAGTTATATTTTGTAAAATTTTTTATGACTCATTGCGGATGTTGGAGAAATACAAAGAACATGGACCAACACAAAGGCAGGGCTTGCATAATCTCCTTAAACAACACCTCCTGTTGTCACTAGAATCTATTCAAATTTTGCAATCCTCTTCAAATGAGGCCAATATACCACAGAACTAGCATAAACTCTCACATATCAGGAATCAGACTTTCTGGTAAACCAATAGTTAAAGACTGTGAAGGATTAAAACCTGTTTGGTAAGAAGGCTCACTCTCAGGCTCAGAAACTTCAAAGGACTGCTACAATTTTGACTGGATATTCCAGTTCCATCATACATGGCACAGAGTGGACCTTATCAAACCTTCAGTAAAATCTTAAGCAAAATCTGAATGCAAACATTACTACATATTGCTTATTGAAATACAAGGAATTGTTGACACTCCACAGCACACTTAATTGTAATTGAACACTGTGGAGCTGCATGTTTTTCTGTCGACATCCTAAAGATACAGCATCTTGACCTTCAAATTTTAGGACAGAGACAGACAAAACAACTCATCATTTGGGCAAGAGCCACAAGCAAAGTAGGATTCGTTGAGCTGCATCGAGGTTTATCTGAGCTTTTTGTTTTCTTGATTTAGAGGATTGTTTGGAAGTGTACCATAAGGACACTCTTGAGATCAACGTTTCCATTTATAAGTATCTGCAAAATATCCCCTAACCTCCCTGCCTTTATATCACATATTGTTAAACAGCAGGAAATCCAGACTACAGTAAAAAACCTGCATACTCAGCTCTTCCAGCAAAATGCCAAATCACGTTATAGCTTATTCATCTGGTTTGAGTTGAGCCTGTCACAAATGGGCAAAACTGAAGGAAGGGGCCATTTACGATGATTTACTCAACCTCTGCTATGCCAGTTTTCAGTTGGAAGGGTAGGACTAGTCATAATAAAGAGCCTAAATCATGCCCTGTATGTCGGCTGATAACGTCAAAGATAACACACAAGGGCAACATTGACCCTTGCAACTACTGGTGAGACTGAAGTCCCAGGTTACTGATGGGACAAGGAGTGTCTGGCAGAGAAAGGACACTGAGAAACACCACAGGTAAAACCTCAAAAATGTTCTCAGCAACCCAATACCTAAGGACTACAGTACATTACACTCTGTTCACTAAGGTGTCTCAGTCTCAGACATTTAGTAGGCAACTCTGAGTCTTCCATAATTCAGGTAGGTTAATTGGAAACTGCTGGCTTCAGTTTTCCTATCCCAGAGCCTGTGAGGGTTGAAGGAATTTTCTAGGTCTAATTTATATGTGCCAGCCTACAATTTGCCACCAACATATATCGATAAGGAGATCTGAGAGGAAGCTTGAACGAATGCACATGAACACTATATCTCAAGAATCAGAACTAAAATTATATGCTTAATCCGCTTACAAAACCTGTTTATTGCAACACAAGTAGTCACCCTTGTCATTCTGCTAAATTGACCGGTGTGTCCCAGTTAACGTCTTGCACCACCAAGTCTGTTTAGATTCCTATAGATTTAACTTCAGTTTTGAGAGGTAGAGATAGCAACAGTTCTAAGTGATCTGAGACACTAATCACAGGTACTGGGTGCATGTAAAATTGTATTGCTAGTTAGTTCCTTTTACCAGGACACATAGACACCTTTTACACCACATGAACTTGTGACTTCTGAAAAATAAAAAAAACACACAACTGTTTTCTTCATTCCAACAATTTCTTATGCCAAAGTTTGCTAATGATTGGCTAAAAACCACCTCACCTCCTTACCACAATGATACATCTGTGTGAGAGCAATATCATCATTCCTCTTTAAGGTTCCAATTACACAAAGTCTCCTTTTACTCAGCAGCCAACATACCTTCTGAGGAATTACTTAGGAGATGAATGAAGGAACGGGTCAAAACAGGCTGCTGCCCAATGCCATCCTAGATACTAGAAACCTTGACAGAAAAGATCTGTTCATATCACTGCTTTTTGATGTGGTTGTGCATTATGGCATTCTGAACGTTCACTCTCTATTTCAAAGCCTCAGAAGCAGAGAGGCTGAGCTGCAACTTTCTACTTCTTTGATCAAAATTTGGATCTATGAGTTTTGTGGGGGGTGAGGTATGGGGGTGAAGGAGTGTGAATTGCTAAATTAAAAAGAGTTGCATCTGTGGTAACAGACATTTTCCATCCGCAAGCCAAGTCTTTTCATCATTTTACTTTCGTGAGCAGATTAGCTCTAACAACTACTTTTCAGAACCCTGTATTGCAACGACTCCTCCCAGTTTCTTGGTTATTCCTCTCCACTTCATTTACAAAAGTAGGAGCTCATGTCTGGTGCTTGCTTCTAACCTTTGCTCCCTTCTTGCTCAGACAAGAGATTCTATATGCTTTCCTGTCCTCTGAGGTCCCCGTCTGAAGGTCAGCTCTAGAGCACATCATCTTCCACCACGAAACTGAGTAAACTTTAAACTTTATGTCTCTCCACCACACCATACCAGGGCAGTTAGATGTTACATATTCTCTTAATGCAATTTTGTTCACATGAACTCTGGGTCTCTCTTTCTGATAACTGTATTTCCACAGATACAGCCTGCCCCCTCAGACACCAATTACAGGATTGGGGCAGGAATGGAGAAACATAGTGGATCAAAGGAATAGCCTCTCAGAGCTGAAGACAGGAGGCAAGGGAGATGCACACACACAAGCCTACACTACTCCTGACTTTGGGAGCTTTTTTGGTTTTGTTTTTAACAGCTAGTCAGTAGAATACAGACATAGAATCATAGAATCATAGAATCGTTAGGGCTGGAAGGGACCTTCAAAGGTCATCTAGTCCAACCCCCCTGCAAGGAACAGGGATATCTCCAACTAGATCAGGTTGCTCAGGGCCTCATCCAACCGGGCCTTGAACGTCTCCAGGGATGGAGCATCCACCACCTCTCTGGGCAACCTGTTCCAGTGTTCTACAACTCTCATGGTAAAAAATTTTTTCCTAATATCCAACCTGAATCTACCTCCCTCTATTTTAAAACCATTACCCCTTGTCCTATCACAACTGGCCCTCCTGAACAGCCTCTCCCCATCTTTCACGTAGGCCCCCTTGAGGTACTGGAAGACCGCTATAAGGTCACCTCGGAGCCTCCTCTTCTCCAGGCTAAACAGTCCCAACTCTTTCAGCCTGTCCTCATAGGAAAGGTGCTCCAGCCCTCTTATCATCTTCGTGGCCCTCCTCTGGACCCTCTCCAACTGGTCCATGTCCTTCTTATGTTGGGGACTCCAGAACTGGACGCAATACTCCAAGTGAGGTCTCACGAGGGCAGAGTAGAGGGGGAGAATCACCTCCCTTGACCTGCTGGCCACGCTCCTCTTGATGCAGCCCAGGACGCGGTTGGCCTTCTGGGCCGCAAGGTGATGAAAGATCACAGAATCATAGAACGGTTGGGTTGGAAAGGACCTTAAAGATGCACAACGTGTCACTGCCTCTCTGTGATCTCCTGTACTCTGCCACCATCTACACCCTCTGGAGAAATGGGATCCTTCCAAACCATGTTCTGAACTACTTCAGCTGAAAAAGCATCCGAATGTACTAATCCCACCAACGTATGATAGTAGCTACTTTTATCCATAAACATGAGTGCAATATTGGCTGGTATAGATATCCATGTGATATATGAATACCATATTCCTGTGTGCTGCACAGTACTGCTTCAGAGGACGTGAACTTAAAGTCTGGTCTGTTTAAACAAAACAGAACTCAAAGCATGGCCCTATACCTGCTCCTGGTATGTTCATCCTTTTTTCTATTCCTACAAGCAACTTTTTCCCCTGGTTTGTTAAGCTTCCTTTCCCTTTTCATGCCTCTTGCCCTCCGAGGGACTTGACCAAATACTTGGACAAGCTGTACCAATATGCACTTCCAGTCAAGTGAAGGGTTACCCAGGCAGGGTGAAGAATTTGCAAATTGCAGATTAAGGCCTGAGAGAGGAGGGCGAAAAGAAAAATGGACAAATAAATGATGCTTTTCCCCTGTAACTTACTGTTATACTTTCAACAAACAAAAAAAAGATTCATGAAGGATGTTTGGGGTGGAGGAAAGGAAAGAAAACATGGGGGCTGCACACTAGCTAAACAGAAACACACACTGATGGTCACATGTTCCTACATAAAGTCTGCACGAAGCAGATGATGTGCATTTCAGACAACCACCTGTCACCTGTTGACAAGTATTGACATGCATATACTCCTCCGCATGAACCTTGCCTTAATGAAGGCAATAGTATCCAAACTGTGTTTTAATAATACAACTGCACTTTCAAAAAGCTATTGATACATTTGGAGAGTTGTTAGTATTCAAAACCCTTGCCATCTCTGGAGACGTTTATTTAACATGAAATCGAAGCTGATTTTCGACTGAGTTCATTCTCTTCATGTGAGGCCAATATGCCTTATCAAGTTAAAAGAAGCTCTACCTCCAGGATTAGGCATCCGATTTCATTAAGACTTCTGAAAGCATTTAATTAAGGATTCTTCCTCTTTCCACATGCCTGCAATCACCCAAAATTGAAGATACCAGGTGATTCTCTCATTTTAATTTTGTCCCCAGTAGCCTTCAACAACTGCTTCTTGAGCTGGATGTCTCTCTGCTGGGCCCTGGCAACAACATCCTAATATTGGCAATGTGATATACAGCCCATGCGCTCATATCTGCCACGTAACCAGAAAAAGCTGGAACAGCAGCTCTGGGGTTTCAGGCACGAGTAGGAAAAGGCCATCCAGGCCCAGTGCCTATCTCTACTATGTCTTCTGAGGTTGTGATATTGATGTAGGAGAGGTAACTGGATGGGAAAGGCAGCAGTCAAAGGAAATATTTGATTTCAGCTCAAACCAGTAAACATCTGAACTTGAACATATAAAGAGAACACTGAGACACTAATATCCAAACAGTCTTGATTTTGCTTTTCTGATTTTTTTAAGAACCATTTATAACTCTGACAAGATTATAACACCATCCCTGACTTGGCATTAGTTCCACAGAAACAGAGAACACAAAAAGTGTTACAAGGTCCAGAACAAGCAAAGTGTTTAGCCTGCAGGCCATCCCTCTGCCTTCACTCCAAGGTGCTCTCACTCCTGCCTCCTTATATCCCACCAACAAATCAATTGCATGGTAGCAGCT
Organism: Tauraco erythrolophus; assembly: GCF_009769465.1. Classification (NCBI taxonomy): domain Eukaryota; kingdom Metazoa; phylum Chordata; class Aves; order Musophagiformes; family Musophagidae; genus Tauraco; species Tauraco erythrolophus. Next base: position 30,644,471 of record NC_141467.1, read on the forward strand.
GCAAATGCCAGAGCATGGAGAAGAGAGCAAGGGCAGAGTGAAAGCCATCAGAGCAAGGAGGCTCCCAGGGCCTTTTATTGACAAGGACTACCTAGAGAGACTGCCAGGAGACCCATATGTATCCCTTGGTAAGGCAATTCATTTACCGCAAGTAGCACACAAAATAAAGCTCAGGGACCACAAAAGGGACACCAATGCTGCAAATAGATCTGTTCATCTACAAAACCATAGAATGGTTAGGGTTGGAAGGGACCTTAAAGATCATCTAGTTCTAACCCCCTGCCATGGGCAGGGACACCCTCCATTACACCAGGTTGCTCAAAGCCTCATCCAACCTAGCCTTAAAAACTTCCAGGGACGGGGCATCTACAATGTCTCTGGGCAACCTGTTCCTGTGCCTTGTCACCCTCAGAGTAAAAAATTTCTTCGTTCGATCTAATTGAAATCTCCTCTCTTTCAGTTTAAAGCCATTGCCCCTTTGTCCTATCACTACACATTCTTGTCCAAAGTCCCTGTTCAGCTTTCTTGTAGGCCCCTTTTAAGTACTGGAAGGCTGCTAGAAGGTCTCCCCAGAACCTTCTCTTCTCCAGGTTGAACAGCCTCAACTCTCTCAGTCTGTCTTCATAGGAGAGGTGCTCCAGCCCTCGGATCATCTTTCTGGCACTCCTCTGGACTCACTCCAATAGCTTCATGTCCGTCTTATGTTCGTGTCCCCAGAGCTGAACGCAGTATTCCAGGTGGGGTCTCATGAGAGCAGAGTAGAGGGGCAGAATCACATCCCTCGACCTGCTGGCCATGCTGCTTTGGATGCAGTCCAGGATACGGTTGGCTTTCTGGGCTGCAAGCGCACATTGCCGGCTCATGTTGAGCTTCTCATCAACCAACATCCCTAAGACCTTCTCCTCAGGGCTGCTCTCAATTCATTCCCCTCTCAGTCCTTATTTGTGCTTGGGATTGCCCTGACACACGTGCAGGACCTTGCACTTGGCCTTGCTGAACTTCATTAGGTTCTCACATAGGCCCACCTCTCAAGATTGTCAAGGTCCCTCTGGATGGCATCCCTTCCCTCCAGCATGTCCACCACACCACACAGCTTGTCGTCATCAGCAAACTTGCTGAGGGTGCACTCGATCCCACTGTCCGTGTTGCCTACAAAGATGTTAAAACAGCGCCGGCCCCAGTACCGACTCCTGAGGAGCGCCACTCGTCACTGGCCTCCACGTGGACATCAATCCATGGACTGCGACTCTTTGAGTGCAACCATCCAGCCAATTCCTCATCCACCAAGTGGTCCATCTGTCAAATCCATGTCTCCAGTTTAGAGACAAGGATGTTGCGCGGGACAGTGTCAAATGCTTTGGACAAGTCCAGATAGATAATGTCAGTTGCTCTTCCCTTATCCACCAATGCTGTAACCCCATTTTAGAAGGCCACCAAATCTGTCAGGCATGATTTGCCCTTAGTGATGCCATGTTGACTGTCACCAGTCACCTCCTTTTTTTCCCCCGTGTGCCTTAGCATGGTTTCCAGGAGGATATGCTCCATGATCTTGCTGGGCACAGAGGTGAGACAGACTGGCCTGTAGTTCCCTGGGTCTTCCTTTTTTCCCTTTTTAAAGATGGGGGCTACTTTTCCCCTTTTCCAGTCATTGGGAACTTCACCAGACTGCCACGACTTCTCAAATATGATGGATAGCGGCTTAGCAACTTCATCTGCCAGATCCCTCAGGACCCGCAGATGCACCTCATCAGGTCCCATGGACTTGTGCACTTTCAGATTCCTTAGATGGTCTCGAACTTGATCTTATCCTACAGTGGGCGGTTCCTCATTCTCCCAGTCCCTGCCTTTGCCTTCTGCGACTTGGACGTTGTGGCTAGAGCACTTGTCAGTGCAGACTGAGGGAAAGAAGTCATTTAGTACCTCAGCCTTCTCCATATCCTGGATAATCAGGTCTCTTGTTCCCTTTCCCGAGGAGGCCCAAAATCCTTTCTTGTCCCCAGAGAACCCATCAAACCCTGGCCTCTGCAGCATCCAGCCCCTGATCACAGCTCGACCAGCAAGCCACCACAGAGGACAGCTGGCTTTTCAAACCAATGCACCTCATTTTGCCAAACACAAAATGCCACTGCTAATTCTACAGATGAATAACTATACACAGAGCATTGATTAACATAGTAAAATAGCAAAGTAAATGACAAAAAGATTGTGCCCAATCTGCTTGCATGCACGTGTGTCCACTTGCATGTGTGTGGAACAGCAAGCAAACGCGAAGGTGACTCTAATCAGCGCAACGAGTGGACTAATAAAGACTGCAACGAAACATGTCAAATGCATTCAGTTAATGCACATCAGTTTGCCTGTTTGGAAATACTTCATTTTGCAGGCTGTTTATCTACATCCTTAAAATAACTTTACTTACAAGCATACGCTTCCCATCAATAAATATGGACAGCGATTCAATTTTCTTTTCTTTTTCTAAATGGAACAAAGTCCACATTACCCTAATCGCTCTGTAAAATACCTCATCAAAAATACTATACAGACATATACTAAAATATTTTCATTATTTTTATACCTGCATGCAGACATATTTAACATGCACCCAGAAGCAGCTTATACTAAAATAGTGTTCTCCAGCCATTTGCCACCATAACTACTCTTTAGGCTTCATGGCACACAAAAGAACAGTTTTAGGAACTTGCAAAATAAATAACATTTCCACTATATTCACAGAATAAGCTGATTTCTGTCAGAAGGTAGCAGCTGAACCCATGCACATGCCAAGGACAGAAGGGAAGTGCAAGCCTACAAGCAGGTGGCTCAGCTGCTGGAGACTTGAACTGAGCAAGGGGACCCAGCAGGCAGAAACACACTGTCTGGTACTTGAGTGCCCCGAGACCTGCTCTCTGGGCACTGAAGGCATGTTTGCAAGCACCTTCTGCCCTGTGCAGTTCTCAAACTGATGAAAAGAATATCTTGGATTTATGCACACCTAGAAGAATGGAAGAGCTCAATGCCATGGTATTGAGTATATAGTATACAGTCCCTCTGGAACAGAAATATTTAAGCAGTATTTCACCCCAAATGAAGTGAGAACTTGCTAGCAACAATGAAGAGGACCTCATTTGGCAAAGCGATGTACGTGGTATGTTTAGCAACTGTCAGCTGACTTGAGCAGAGGAGTATAATAGGAAGAGTCCATGATGAGAAGATGATCAGTACAATGCAGTTTTGAGTTCATGGCTGATCCAGGGCTAATCTTGACCGGCCTCCCTGACACTGTCACGGCTGGAAAAGAAATCAGGTTGCAGTGGGAACCCAAAGCAGCAGTCCTAGAGAGACTATCAGGAGACTGTACTTATCCTTGAATAACTCAATTGAATTTCTACAGGTTGCACACAAACTAAAATGAAACTCAGACTCTGACGACGCAGTCACGACTGTCTGCCTCCAAAATCCTGCAACAGGAAGTCCTGCTGAGCTAAAACCAGTCAACCAAGCTGCAGTGAGCTCCACAATATTACCACATGGGGGGAAAAAAATAAAAGCACGCAATGGATTGCCTCATTTTTGGCAAGTACGCAGTGGACAGAAATGATCACCTCAAGCACTGCTAGCTAAGGGGAATTGACAATCTGTCCATAGCTTGCTCCAAAGCACTCTGAAAAGCAAATGAGATTATTAACTTTCAATTGGCCACTGTTACACAGTTATATGTCAGTTGCCAGAAACAACAGTATTAAATGGAAAAAGAAGTTCCAAGCACTGAAAATTTGTCAGGGAGTCCAGGGTTTATTGTGAGAAGTCTGTCCCGTGAGAGCAGAAAGGAAACCTGACACGCTGTTGAGTGAACCACTGTCAGTATTAATGAAGAACAACACATTTGTAGCAGTGCTCAGGAAAACAGTACCTTACCTTTACCAGATAAGGGATGGGAATACTTGCTCATTGCTGCAGCAAGGAGGCAGATTTCCAAGTGTTTAAATACATAAACCCCAAAGATCTGTTAAAGTTAAGTCAATGATAAAATTACATCCTACAAAGTTTCACCCTCCAAATAGTTCCCTCCTCAGAAGACCACTTGATGCGGTTAAAAATATTTCGAAGCATAAAGAGTGACAACTGGCACCTCAGGAAAGAGCCAGAGCAAACACACCAAAGCACATTTCATATAACAGAAACTATAGTCAATAATGAAGCAGCAATTGATAATAGATTTTAGTCTAAACTGTGTCCAGCACAGCTACACTTAGAGCAGATCTACAATATAACACAGGTTTCTGGTAAACAAAGTGTTTTCAGATCAAGAAGGGAGTTGCTGTGATGCTGAAAGCTGTTACCAGAGGAAATGGGTTTTTATGGATATATAAGAGGCAGATTAAACTTCACAGAAAGCCCTCTGATTTTGAATTCTAGGTCCTGCCTCCACTTTCTGCAACACAAGTCCTCATCTGCTGGAAACATCAGTGACTTCAGACAGCAGTCATCACACCAACCTGTCACTCCAGAGGAACATGAGTTGGAAGACAAGAGGTAACACTGTTCCCAGTGTCAGGGCAGAAGGACACCAACAGAAGCCGAGGACAGGACTCCTGCTTCCCTGGAAGGCCTCAGGCAACAACCAAAGCAAATTAAACAAGTACCTCAGGTCAGAAGAGTCCTACAATAAACAGATAGAGATGTTCCAGTTGCAAGTCCAGGCAGCCACGTGAAACAGCTCACAATTTATGTGAACACTAACAGTAAACCCCGATGCAAGCTTGGGAGCTTGCGTTGTACCACAGCACTCTGTGAAGGTGGGTTTAGCTGGGAAATAATCATGCAATGGTTTATGTTGGAAGGGACCTTAAAGATCATCTAGTTCCAACCTCCCTGCCATGGACAGGGACACCTTCCACTATATCAGGTTGCTCAAAGCCTCATCCAACCTGGCCTTGAACACTTCCAGGGATGGGGCATCCACAACTTCTCTTAGGCAACCTGTTCCAGTGCCTCTCCACCCTCAGAGTAAAAAATTTCTTCCTTAGATCTAATCTAAATCTCCCCCCTTTCAGTTTAAATCCATTGCCCCTTGTCCTATCACTATATAGCCTTGTCAAAAATCCCTCTCCAGCTTTCCTGTAGGCCCCCTTTAAGTACTGGAAGGCTGCAATAAGATCACCCCGGAGCCTTCTCTTCTCCAAACTGAACAACCCAACTGTCTCATTCTGTCTTCACTGGAGAGGTGCTCCAGCCCTCGGATCATCTTTGTGGCCCTCCTCTGGACTCACTTCAACAGGTCCGTGTCCTTCTTACGCTGGACGCACTATGGGGACTACTGTCCTCAGGAGCCTACCTGCCCCTCCTTCAAAGCCCTGAGATAACAATTTTGCTCACACTTTTACCTTTGCCTCATACAATACTTCCTTCCTTGTAAGAAAAGACAGGACATGGGGCAAGGAGGGAGAGAAGGGTCAGCTAATGCAGCCTGCCTTGTTAGGAGGAGACAACACTGCTATGCTCCCCCGTCAAACCCATCATGCAAAACCATCCACAGTCTGACGGAAACATTGCCTGACAGAGCACAGGGAGCAAACTGCTGGTATCAGCACAATGCAAACAGATGAAGGAAAAGTTCACTGAAAGCGCTGCTCAAACAGAAGAACAATAACACAAGTTTATTCAGTAGCTGGTGGTCAGGTTTTTACTCAGAAGTTCACTACTCTGTGAGTGGCTCTAGAGACTGAAATACCCCACATATTCTCGTAATCCCTCTCTTTTTCTTTTTAGCCAGAACTAGACGTATAATATTAAAAAAATAACAGAAACAGATTCAAATAAGAACACAGCCACTGCACTCCAGATTATTTCCATATGAAACCTTAATTTCAAACAGATGATGATCATTACGTGAAACAAACAAGAGTAAAAAATATTGAGTAACAGACTCCGAAATGTAATTATTTTTAAACAACCTACTTAAATAATAGCACAGTAAATCCACACATCAGCATTTAAGTGGAAGCACAAAGACTGAAGACTCACACTTCTCCATGCAGCGTCGAAGGCGCTGGAAGCTGATGGCATGGCATGTGCTCTGCTCCATCCTCCTCGCTTTTTCCCTTTGAACTCTGGTATCATCCTAACGCGGTTCAGGAAGTTTATGCAACAAAAGTTTGATCTTTTTTTTAAAGTCATACTCATGGTCTGACCTTAACTCTTTGGCACATAGCATAGTTGTCGGAGGATGGCATTTATATCCCAGAGAAACTTTTCTGGTAGAACCATGCATCAGGAAAGGAGCCCTATTGCATCATAGTAGAAAACCAATGAAAAGCCTCTGAGGGCTTTATTTAGTCTTAGCTTACAGGTTCAGAGCAGTACTATTATTTCTAAGTTCAAAGCAGACCATGTCATTTTATTCAAATCCTCTCCCCCTCTTCTCTCTGTTTTCAGCAGTTTTAGTCTATTGGAAATAATTGAAAACTTGCCTTCTTCATCTGAGCAATATGAAAGATCAAAACAATTCCAGGCCAGTTCTTGAGTTACAGTAAATTATAAGCACAGAAAGCAAAATTCCCAGGAATGACCACTATTTTCATTCCAAAAAGGAGGGTGGAAATCACGTAAGATTCTGCAAATTTCTTATTTAGTTTTAGAACAAACAAGGCTTAAAGTTAAAGTGCAATACTTGCACACACCCTGATCTTCAGGACTAAAGTTCAGCTCTTTGTAGCTGAACAGAAAAAGTAAAAAAAGCAGATGACTTTTTAAAAATCACAAGGAAGTTGTAGTTCTTGCATTCCTCCCCTCTGCCTTAAAAACAAAATAAATAAATAAAAAAGGCCATCACAGATACTTTCAATTTACTTACCCAGACAAGCACAGGAGAGACCATTTTTCAGCAGTGCAAATTAATAACTGGAGCCACCTCTGCTCTTCAAATTAGGACATTTGCTGTCTGTCAAAGCAAAATCTGCAAACTAGATAAAAGTCATGAATAACTGTCTCGCAAATTTTATCTGTTGTGCTCTGAATCAAGATGTGGTGCCAATCGCAGATTGGTTTTACGTGGCCAGCTGCGAACAGCTTCAGTGTCATCTAGAAAGATGTAAGATATGAGCTTGAAGGATTTGCTTTCTCATTCTTTGTATTCCTCTGCTTTTTTTAAAAGATACTGAAGCCGAGTACTTTGGATGGGGCTAATTCTGTATTTACTCCAGCACTTTAAGCCAGCTGTAACACAGTCTGACAGGACAGCTGGTAATTACCGCTAACCCTACAGGATCCTAAAATTTCGGATCACAGGACTTAAAACATTATTAGGCACAGGGAAGTGGTTTTAATTTCTTTCATATGATTTTTATGGCTGCCTCTGGCCTTGCACAGTTGTACTCATAGCAACTGATGCTCCTGCCTTGAACAACAAAAAAAGAGGGTGCCAAAAATCAGTCCAATACAAACACTTTGAATCTGTTTAAAACAATTATAAAATGGTTTTCTCTAAGATTTGATCACTTGATGCTATGCAAAAGATGCTGCTTGCAATGCCCAGAAGTTTTCTGGAAGGTTTTCACTATGCAGACGAAAAAAGACTGCACATCCGAGGAGAAACTCACAACACAACTCACAAATGAGGAGATTGCTGAAGAAAGAGACCTGGTTTTGACTGGTCCAGGTTTGCTCTTCACAGGTACTACTAGCTGGACAAAAACCACCCCGATGGCTGATAGCCACTGGCGAGATCACTAACACCATTCATAGCACCAAACCAAAAGAGCACTTCTGTTTTTTTGCACCTTTGAAATGTCATCAAAATCAAAATACTCCCAGGCACTTTATATGCCACCTGGAACCAACGCTGGCATCAACCTGTTTTGCCTTTGCCACCAGCTTTAAGCTGTCACTTTGAAAAGGATTACATGTCATGGGTAGGAGCAGCAGAAGCCATTTAGGCCAAGAGCAGCCAAGTGACCCGCGGCAAATGCAGAGTCCTCGCGGGAGGCAGCGAGGATGGCAGGAGCCAGGTCGGCAGCGGCAGCCGCAGCGCTCCAAGGCCAGCTTGAGACTCGGCTTAGCTGCGTCTGCCACAGCAACTCAGTCCAAAAGTCAGTCAAATGAAACGATGGATATGGATCTCTCCTCTGAACAGGGCTCCGGCTTTAGCTATACGATACTTTTGCAACGAGGAGAGAAAGCAGATAGGAGATAACACTGGAGAGATATACCCAGTGTAGGGGAGGTTTTGAAATTTAATGTCTTTGGTCCCTGGTTGGAGATCAGAAAGAGAAAAGTGGGTGGTTGCTCTGCTTTAGGGAGAGAAAAACCACATGAAGCAACTCTCCGTAACGGCATAAACAGCAGGAGGGAGAATTGCAAGAATAATTACAACAGAGGAGAGCGCAGAGCTATGGAAGAGCAGCGAGCCATCACACCTGCTTACCTCCTGCTCTGACCCACGATTAAGCTTCTGATGTAACCACAGAGTTACATTTTTGGCATTCAAGAAAAAGGGGAAGTGTGGAGGGGGGAAGGGAGAGAAAAAAGGAAAAAAAATACTAAAGACTTTGCAATGCCAGGAAAATGGGACTGGACTTAAGGAAAAAGTGAGCTCTTTTAGCTGTCACTATCTTCAAAATACTTTGCCGATTCATTGCAACATGATGTGTTGTGTATTCTTTAAGGGTAAACATTTCAAAATATTCAGCCGTGGAAGCAGTTTTGTACTTTAAAAAAAAAGAAAATCACTTTATGTTTGTTGGTTTTCCTTCCCATGAACTCGATACTCATGCTGACAGCTGCAGAATGCTGCCTAGTTGGGCTTTCTGGGGAGACAGAAGTGGAGACGTTCAAGACTAAACAGCTTCTTAGATTCTCTGCTTCCCCATACCGGCACCCTTCTTTCCCACAAAAAAGGAATCTAATCATTGTTTTCCCTTTGACTGTTAAGCAAAACTTTCTTTTTTTTTTTTTTTTTTTTTTCAAATTAACCTGTTCTATGCATGAGGGGAAAGGGGGAAGAGAAAGGCGAGCACTATCTTTTCAGTGAAAAGGAAGGGTTTTGTGGGCTATCGCTTTTGTGAATGAAAATCGAACAGGGTGTGAAGCAACTACGATGGTCATTCTGACACAACCACCACTGTTGTGCTTCAGATTCAGACAAAGTCCCTGTTACCAAAATTCCAGTCCTGGAGCTGATGCTGCTTTGACCCTTGGAAAGACACTCCCCCAGCCTCAGCATGCCCACCTCTTCCAGATCATCCAGAAATCCCTCCTGTGAAGCAGACACTGGTGATGTCAGAGTGACAAGAAGTCATGATGAGCAGACCTTCAGAGGAATGCTTCCGACAGTGTTTCATGTTTGTTTCCAGATGTCATCACCAGCAGAGGTTTTACCAGACCTCTGCTCCTGTCTCTTGATAACCTGCCTGTGTGCCTACCACAGCACCCTGGAGCCCAGATCCCTGGGCTATGCTCAGCAATTGCAGCCCAAAGCAGAAGCGCCCTGAGCATCTCTGTGGTGGCAACATGCAGAGATGGCCATTCTCACCAAGCTGGTAGTTCCTCACGGAGGTGACAGGCATTAGTTATCTGCTTGTAAGAAGCATGTGAGCTCAGTCATCTATTTCAGAGAAAGAATTGTAAAATAAAAGGTTTAAGTTTAGCTAAAAATTTGTGAAGATATCTCTTCTTCCAGTAGTGATCCAGATAAGATTTTTGGCCCTCCTAATTTAAAAGGAAAATAATTTTTTTTTTCTAGGACTCAGCCATATGTCTTTATTGTAAGTTACCTGAATCAACAGAATGACTCCTGGGAAACCACAACTTGCCCTCATGCTGACCCTAAATATTTCCTATTTAGAGTGGTTGCATATACAGCAAAAACTACTTAAGGGGATACACTGTCTTGGACTTCAAAAGAAAAAAAATCCTGCTTTCAGTAAGTAGAGAAGCATTAGAAATTAATCTTTGAGAAATACAGAGAAGCAACATATAAAGTTGTTCATTGAGTGGGTTTTGTTGTTGGTTTTTTGTGGGTTTTTTGTTGTTGTTTTTGGGGGGTTTTTTTTTGGTTTTTTACTATTCTCCTACCTGTGAGAAATTATTAAAACATAATATGGTCACTGGCAGGGCTGGCTTTTTTCAGCTGGGCTGTTTTTTGTGTTTTTTTTTTTTCTGATCCAAGATCTGACTGTTCCAAGTCACATTTACCCCATTATCTTTTAATCCAAATCCCATCAGGTAGAATATAAGCCCTTATCCCTTCACTCCTTGATCATATACAGCTGTATTAAATCTATTTTAGCTAGTTAACATTCCTAGTTCAGGCACATACTGAAAAAAAAAAAACAAAACTAAGTTGAAATTTACAGTCATCAAGCTACATCCACAGGATGCAGGAACAATCACTTCATTAACCTTTCGCAACAGCTTGGTTTTCAATACGCTTCACCCTCTGAATAATCAAAATAGTCAGAAGTCAAGGCTCACTTCAGTTTAAAAAAAACTATACACAATTTTGCATAAAAGTGAGATTACCTCTAACTGGAGTTCTCCAAGTTGCAGTCTACTTGTACATTTGCATCTTGTTTGTACATATACCACAATTCTTTATTTCTAGCATCCATGATGGGGAAAGTAACTCTTCCACTCTTCATATCTGGGGAACAGACATGCCTAGCACCATCCAAGCTCCTCCTCAGCCACTCGACTGATAGCCACAAACTGTAAGGACTTATGGAAAGGGAAAGGAAGGAGGAAAATGAGCACAAACATATGCGTTAATTCCAGTTGTGGGGTTTTAACTATTGTATTATCAAAAGAAAGATGTATGGAGTCACCTATAGTTTTAACGTGAAGTGCCCAACACATCGATAACTACTTGTCAGAGGGTTTCTTCTCATGAACAGCAACTTCACAAACACCTTACCAATGCCAAGTTAGCCCTAGGTGCTCACATCATCTACTTGAGAAGTGGCAGGAAGAACACTCAATATAACCCCAACTGCAGTAAAGTACTCTGCAAAGGAGGACACTGTATGCAAGAGGTGACTGTTCCCCTAGCTTTGTCAACTAATACTACAACCAACCTTGGGAGAGCTCATCTAAAGAACCTCATGCCATTGACAAAGGTGAAACTGTCTGTGGTAACACTATGAAGCACAGCTTCCAAAGTGAGCAGTTTAATGAAAAACTGGGCACCGCAATATCACAATTGAAGTGGACCTCAGATTACTACAGGAAGAAATTTAAGCTGAACTACTGTATCTCAAAAAAGCTCAAGGAAAGGTTGATGCAGGGTAGGGGAGTTATTATCCATAGAAGTTCTTATTTTCTCTGTATTTCTGGTAGAATTTGTCCTTCTTGTAGACATCTTCACAGACAAGTTCCATCAGGGGACAGGTAGGATTCATCTAGCTTCCTTATGGAGCTGTATTATGGAATAAGAACACAGCAAAGGACCGTAAACAAAAAAACCCAAAACCCACAAACCAAAATCATGTTGTAAGGGCTTTCGATGTCTGCAAAATTGAAGGACAAACCAGTCTCCTCTAGTTCCCTTTGCTCTAACCAGCAATATTAAGGACTGAGAAGAACACTTAAAAATCAATTATACATAGGTATACACTGCGTAACCCTTTTTGCCATTGATGAGAAGATCTTGCAAAGCAGAAGAGATGTATGCTCCTGAAAGAGCTGTCTCACACCAATGCCCTAGACCAAGCACAGGAGAATTGTTAGGTGCAGTGTTGCACAGCTGTCCATCAGGAGGTCTGGGAGAAGGGACAGTATCACTGAACAGCTTTGAGAGTGCAACAAAGACATTCCCACTATCGCTGCAGTCCCCACCAAATCACATCAGCTATTACCACCATTGCCATCACTACTGTGAGTCTAGTTCTGTCATCTGTTTGAAAAACGAAGGAAACTTGTACATCAGCCTTTCCAGGCCAACAGCCAGAATTCACATCTGATGGACCTCTTCTTTAATTTCCCACACATCACTGACAGGATGAGAACAATTAATGTGTCCTGTTGACGTCCAAGTCAAACATGCAATTAACAGGCAGACTCAAACGGCCTCATTTCTGGCAGAAAGTCCATTACACATTCCTCTGATATTTCCTACACAAGCTATAGGAACTTGAATCAATTCAGTCTGTGCACCAGAAAGTTCAGAGTATGCAGTAAATGAGCCACAAGCAAATCTGAGGCTCAGTGCACCAGTATCATTGGACAACTGCTTCTGCACCAAAACACAACATTTTGTGGTGTTGTGGATATTATACCAGCTGCTTACAGTGTGTTGTCAGCTGCACGCAGCATCCCAGCAGATATTGGTGAAACACCATGCAAAAGGCATCGCCTGCTCAGAATAACATGGCCTCATCCCTCTTTATGAGCCAACAAACTGGTTCTCCTCTACGGAAATGCTTCATATGGAAGCATTTTTAAGTAGCTATCCAGGCAAAAATGGGATAGAGGCTCCCACCTTACCGAGTACCAAATCAGTTCAACCAATAAAAAAGAAAACGTTTCAGTTGGTAGTTTGTGACCTTCAAAACAAAGCCATCCATCTACACTGTTACAAGCCAGGTCTGCAATCTTCAGGCACCTTTAGTAATTGTGGGATTAGATGAAGGGAAGGTTTGCACCACCTCCTGTCCATGACAAGCTGTGTGGTAGCAGCAGCAGAGTGGTGCCCACAGGCAAGTGGCTTCCAACACCAACTACAGAGCAGACCAGGTGTGCTGAGCTGGAGGAAATCGATAGCTCTAAAATGCCTATGCCTGAGCGTAGTTGAAGAGTTCTCTAGTTACTGTCCTGACAAAGCAAAAAAAAAAAAACCAAAAAAAAACCTCTGTTGACAAAGTGCTGGGAGTTGGAGTGGGATTTTTGGAAAAAAAAAATGAAGAAAACAATGAATTTATTTTTGGTGATGTCAGTGATTACTTAGGATCACCCTTAATGTTTGTCATAAATCTGACTGCAGGAACCAGTTGAGTTAATGGATTATACTCAAATGGCCTCTTAAGCTTTTACGAGGCTGGAAGGTCAGTGATCCAGTTGGAATGAAGCATCAGAGAAGCAAAGCATGTCTTAGGGGACTGATCATGACATGTTCAAGAGATCCATTCTCTGGCAAGTCCTTAGCCAGAAAAAAAACCCCATGACTCAGAAGATACAATTTCCTTCAGGATGTATTTCAGCACTGTTGCACAGGGCCGAAATGCACTTTTCAAGGAGAGAATACAATGCGGAAAAGTGGAAATGGCCCTCAATGCCTCCTAGCAGTCCAGAACCATGAAAAGGAATGAGAACAATGAAGCATTTCATTGCACTAGGGACCTGACTGAGCAGGCTTAAGATGGCACTGACTACATCTTATGCACCAAACATGACAGGCACGTCTACAATGTATAATACAGAAGTAAAACAGCCTCTCAAGTGACAGGGTATACACAATCCTGCTGTGGGGCTGAACCACAGTTGTAATTGGTTGAAATGGTTTAATGTGTGTTGTCTGAACTACTTCGCATAAATAGGCACATATGTACGATCTGCAATTAAATAATTCTTTGCTTTTTCTTTTAGTAATTCACATTCAAGATCCTAAAAAACCCAGGCCAGATCAGAAGAATGATTGGCTTTGACTTCAAAGGGTGATTTTTGAGAGCTACTACATTCAAGCAAGCCATAAATATGTGTAATACAGAGTTGGTTCCTGTGGTTTTCAGCATCTGGGAACAAGAGAGAAGACTTTTGGTTTTGAAATTTCTCTGTAGCTCATTCACCATATTAGTACAGCCACATCTAAATGGAATTACATTTGCAACTTGATCTCACCGTCTCAAGGATACACTTCTTTTTTCATTTCACATGGGGAGAGATTCTTTATCCTGGTAATGGAAACGACGCTTTCCAGTTCCAGCATTTCCCTGACTTAACGGACTACAGGAGAAATTGCAAGCAAAGGGTTCATTGGCATTCAACAAGCCATCACTTACCATATCACTGCAATCATCCATAGTGACAGCTGTTATATCCCAAGATCCTAGAATATTTACCATGAATTTGAGCTGTGTCCATCTAACCGGCATAGATTTGAAGCTACCACTTTGCTAACCTGGTTAACTACTACCTGAAAACATTTTCAGATCAAAAAGATCCATTAGAGACCTGGATACCCTGATTAATCAATCACATACAGCAAAACCATGACAGAAAACAGCAGCTAGAAAACTCTTCCTGTTTTCACTGAACTCGAAACAAGGTTTCTGCTCTGAAACAATCCAGATCTCCTCATTGAGCAGCCACGGCAACTACAAAACTTATTCTCAAATTCTTTGGTCTGAATATTTCCAATGCTGATGTTGCCGCAGCAATGAAGGCTGGGCTCCTTTCCCAGTTCCTGTGGACTGGACCTGGACCCAACAGTTTTTCTTGGACCACATCACAGGATAGGTGCCTCCCTTTGCCAAAGGCAAGTTTGTAGGAAAGGCATATTTCTAGAATTTAGAGGAAGCAGTGGTGAAGTCTCTTAAAACACTGGTTTAATCTCCTTTCTATTAGTAGTTCACTTTCAGTATATAAACTACACATAGCCAACTGGTTATAGTCTCAGAAACAGAGAACCGACATAGCAGACAGAGTATCTAAACAGTAAAGACTTATGATCAACTTTGAAATGCATAGTGAAAAGATGAGAGGCAACAGACAAGTTGCTGGAAAGGAAATTGCCATTAGGCATTTGGAGGGGGTGGAGAATGTTCACCATGAGAGGTGTCAAGCAAACAGGCTGGCCAGAAGGTCGTATCCTTCAAGATACTGAGAACTTGACTGGACAAGACCTTGAGCAACTTGATCTAACTTTGCAGTCAGTTGTTCTTTTGCAGGAGTTTGGACTAGATGACCTGCAAACGTTCATTCCTACCAAAGAGAAAAGCAAAAGAGGGAATATCAGAAACTTGTGACTGAGCCAGTAGCTTAAAGTACCAAGAAAGAAGTCTGAGTTATTTAAGACAGCAAAATAATCAAAGCTAGGTGATTAAATAGCATACAAGGAAAGAAAGCAAAAATCTATAGATTCAACTTAATCCAAAATAGAACAAAGAATTACTCCTATAAGCTAAACGTTCAGAAGACTAAAATGCCACTGAGGATCACTTAATGAAAACATTTACTTAATGCACTATTAGAATGCATAATGGATAACATAGAAATAATGTACATCTCTTAATGGCAATATATGAACTCATCAGTACCTTAAACACCATAATCCAATCTTTGAAAGAATAAAAAAAAGTGACTCCAAGAAAGGTGATAAAAACAAGAGAGAACTCCACAAGAGGTGAGACCAAAAAGCTTTTTTGAAGAATACAAATACAAATCATGAATAATATCAAGGTTATTTGAGATCTCCTAAAGACATCCATCTACTCAAAGAAAGATGATGCATTCACAACTGACCAAAAGAACTACTACTGTAGTAGACAAGGAAACCAGTAACGATCATTTCAGAGGCAGGTTAATATCTATGCCCTGAACCGGTGCTATGACAATTACTTAGTTTATTGTCAGAAGTAGCAGTTTGCTTTCATCTCAGAGTTTGGTTTTGATATGGAGTAGCATCACCTGGCTGAAGAGCTCAGCATGGTAAGGATCAGTTGACGCTGCATGAAATTCAAGCAGAACTGTACAAATGTATTTTCCAAGATTCAAAAAGAAAAGAAGTGAACAATGTAGTGAGTTAGTTTTTATCTCAATGTCATAATTTCTAGTCTCTAGATAACCTACTAGCTATGTGCCAATTTTGTTTTCCATGTTAAAAACTTTCATTACACAAAAAGTACTATTTTGTTATTCAAAGTACCGTACGGCATGTGCATCATGTTCCCATATCACAACTATGTTTAGCTGAACAATTCTCAGTTTAATAACTGAGTGTTTAGAGTAAGGCACAAGCTTGGGAACTCTTTGCTTTAAGATGATTGTAAGACATGTTCTTATAGGCCTGAGAGCAAATAGCACTCTGACATTGTGCAAGTTTGATCATTTTAGCTTGACATATTCCTGCCCGACGCTAAATCTCTAATACTACAATTAAGTTCAAACAAGATGCAAGGCTCCTAAAGCTATTAAAATCTATGTGTAACAAATTTTCCCGCATTTCTTCATTTGAAAGCATGGAGGAATTGCTAATTGTGAAATGAAGGAAAGCTTTGAGTAACTATTTTTCAATTAGTCTTCTGAAGCATACTTGCATCTCCTTACTTATGTTGAAGGGGATATATGGCAGAATAAATCTGCCGAGGTTTTGCTCATCTCTGAATGCATTACATTACTTGAACAAACAGAGCAACTAAGCAGCATTCTGCAGAGTAAGAACTGGAAAGACTATCTTACTTTCTCTGCTAACTTGTAACAGACATCCTCTCTTTTGCTTACAGTACCTATCTCAGACTAGGACTGTTGCTGCGATAAAATGAAAAGTGACTGCTAAACCCTTTTGTACAGCGCTACCATAAAAATAAAGCCACTAAAATACAACGTAATTTCATGCTGATAAAACACACTGGCAGATCGAGACACAAACATTCACAGTTGCATGTACACACAGATAACTGCTTTTTGACTTTCAGTATCTAAACAGACTGAAGATAACCTGATTAGACCTGCCACAGCATAGTTACCCTATGTTTGTGCCATAATACGCAATACACTTCAACTCAGTTAAAAGGCACTGGTGTTTCTCACGAAGTGTCTTCACGGAGCCAAATAAGAAGAGATGGAGAACAGAAAATTGTCTTTAGAGAGTGTAGAGGAAATTTATGCTAAACACACTGAGTACAGGACAGAAAAAGCACAAAAAGCTTACTGATTCTCTTCAAAATGGAACTACTGATTATTTCACTTACCTTGCTTGTATTTACTACCAATGTCAAAGACAGCAGTGATTTTTGTTTTTTTTTCCCTTCCTACATTTCATCTGTACAAAGCAGCCATAAACGCAGAGGCACTGGAGAGCAGAGCGGGTTTTCTACTAGAAATTATTCATATGCCTAACACCACAGGTATGTCACACAGTAAGAAAAAACACAATGGTTGGGTTGGTTATTTTTTTTCAGAACAGGTTAAATAAAAATAGCTACAGGTTCTAAAAATTCTAACTGAAGAAATTCTAACTGAATATCTCTGAGGAAAGGGAAGCTAGAAGAAAACGGTGTGGGGGAAGCTGTTCTGTGGCTGCGTTTGAAAGCTGCTTAATACAACAGAGTCATTGAAATGTGCAGTACTAGAGGGACAGGGAATCTCTGCAGAAGCCCTGTGGTGTCCACCAACGCAGCCTGTGCAACTGCTAAGCACGTGCCGTGGCGAGATGGGCACAGCCCACCGTCAGTCAACCCCCACCAGTTACCACCCAGGGGAGCTAAGGGGTTTTGAGCCAAACACCTAGAGTCTGCAGGCACTCTCCCATCTGCTGCTTCCCCTCCACGTATTCAGCAGGGAAAGAGGGATTCCTTTGCAGGTAAGGACCAGTAAGGTATATCGCCTGGAAATCAGATTGCTACTTCAGCTTTCGGAAGCTAACAACTTGATATGTGAGTTTTCAGTTGTGCAATGATTTTTAACTGCAGTTTTATGTGACCAACATATAAAATGCTTGAATTGACAAAGGTCAAAATCATAGTGATGTCGAGGCCTGCTTACAGGTTTAGTTACATTACAAGCCATGGCACTTAAGTTTTGTTATCAGGGTATTACAATGGTAATTTTAAGAGTTAAAAACACAAAGCAAAAATGCATTCGTTTTTGTGTGTCCAGTGATGTGGCGTATACTTATGAAACCTGAAATAGTGAATTAAGAAATTTTGAAAACTTGCAGGACTTGAACGCTGCACTTCTGATGCTGCTGCTTCTCATTCGATGAAAGGTTACGCACCTCTTATTTAGAGCCTCTTTGCTTGCAGTGTTTTTGAAGGGATGTATTTTGAGTTTTGGAAATTGTTTCTGAACTAACACATAACCGCATTTTTCACATACTATGCCCCTTCCAGAAAGTGCTAGTTTGCTAAGATAAACTAAAATAAAATCCAAAACATGACTGGAATCATCATTCACTGGTACACTGCAGAAAACAGTATTTTGGTGGCTAATATGTAGTATCGGACAATAACAAACTGTACTTCAGAACTCGTATAAAAGCAGGAGGGACCACAGAATATCCAAGGAGTAAGAAAATATACCAATTACAAATGATGACATTGTCACCCATCCCATCCTCTTCAATGACCATACCAAAAGAATAAGTCTTCTCACATAACCACCAAGACTTTTTTTTTAAGTCATCTTGGAACATTTCAATATTTGGCTGATAAACGTACCACACCATTACTTTCATAAATCCACTTCGACCTTGTAAGATTTGAAGGGCTATCCAAACAGAGGGGTCAACGAAAGACAGTTAGATATTTAGATGCTTTATCTGATATTAATCCCACATCATCTCATCTTACGTATTTTTAAAGTAGCAACACAATACTGCAATTTGTTAACATTTCCCCTGCTTTGTGCATGAAAACTCTTGTGTACTGCTGCAGAAATAAGGGAGATAACACTGACTAAAGCAACTTCAAATAGCAAATTTAAAATGGCCATAAACAGCCAAATATAATTCCACACAACTTTTGCATGAGTCTAGGTTTAATTTGCTTTACAGGACAGTTGGCCAAACAATGACATTTATCATAAAAATATCCTCTCCATTAAGCAAATCTTATTTTTCTTTCCAAAAGAAAATTCAATGTATACTGAGTGTTCAGTGGCTCATTTTCAAGATCAGCCCACACAGATTTTTCTTAACAAAACAAAGCAATTCAGTTAAAAAATGCAGACCTATGTAATGACATAGTCATATTGCTTTTGGCTATGTTAACTTTAAAAACCATGCCAATTTAGCTATTTTTCTTTAGGTTTTATTAGAAAAAAAGCAGCAGATCAACATTACAATTCAGAGTCTAATCTAAATATGCACTTGACAATGAAGCACATCTGAATATGAAGTGAAAAAGGATTCCAGAAAACCTTCAGTTTTGCCAATGTCCTGCTACCCAAATCATGTATCTTTTCTTCTGTCTTTCTGATGACTGAAATCAAAGAAGGAACAAAAGAATTATTGCTATGAAAATAAAACCATAGTACAGTAGTACGAGTCTTGGGTGCTAAGCATATTCCGTCAAGTTAACTTAATTTCAAAGTGTACTTAAATCTTTTGTTTGGCCATGAAAGTCCATAAGCTGACTGACCCAAGTATGAACAGAAATGGCAGGTCTGGACAGAAAAAAAAAAGTTAGACAGCATGTTAACCTCCAGTTTTCAGACAGTAATAAAAAGATACAATTCCAATGGCCAAGAAAATAAAATAAAAAATGAAAAAAGTTGATCTGACATTCAAGAGCTAAGTTTATTCTTATGCTCATTTTTTTTGCGCCCAAAACAATTTTAAGACCCACCAGGAAAAAAAAAGTATTTATGGACTATCACACAATTGAAAAAGAGAAACAATTGCCTTTTTGACTTGGTTATTTTCCCCCAGTGAGGTATAAAATCTACATATAAATTTGATACTTCACTATAACAAATTGTACTTGTCATAGTTCTGATTTAGTTTCCATTAAACCCTGTTTATTTTTTGTTTTTAAACCACAGAATTCTTATTTCATGTTACTGAATCTGGTTTCCAGCACTCTCGTTTATTTGTGGATCTATATTTAGTAGTCTGGTTACCACTGCTAACCAGGGAAAAAAAAATCTTGGAACTTTCTTCATCGCAACAGCACTTTCAGCAGAGGTTACTGATGTGCAAGCAAACTACAACGATATGCAGCTCTTCAGAGAGACTATTTCATTGATT
Organism: Tauraco erythrolophus; assembly: GCF_009769465.1. Lineage (NCBI taxonomy): Eukaryota > Metazoa > Chordata > Aves > Musophagiformes > Musophagidae > Tauraco > Tauraco erythrolophus. The sequence continues at coordinate 30,664,365 of NC_141467.1, forward strand.
ATGTTTCCACTGTTCAAACATTTTCTAAATTACTTGCTGGAAGAAACTCTTTCAATCTTGTAAACATCAGTGGGTGCAGTTTCACTAGTATGTGTGGTAGTTTCACATCCTTGTACAGGAAGGCTTGTTCACAGCTACTGAGAAGCTGCAGGAGTTCTAACAGCTGACAAACTGTGGATTCTGCAGAGCAGAAGTTTCTTCTGTTGCTACTTAACAGTGTAGCCAAAGTATCAGCCGAGGTAGCCCAGTCAATCCTTGCTTTTCTTTAGAACCTCTCAGAATATTTCTGGAAGGGTGACATTGCGAAGCAGCCACTGCTGGGAGCGGCTGCCATTGCAGTCTCTGATGCTGGGTACCTGGCTGTCCTCTTCGGTGGCTTTGTCCAGGCACTGGTTACTGTTCACGTGCAACAGGGTTAATTTCTTGAAGACAAAAATGAAAAGAAATGTTTTACAAAAATCACCAGGCATAAGCTAACAAAAAAATTTCTAGTGGCCGTTAAAGTTCTCCCATAGCTAAGTAGGAACTAGACAAGACCCTTTGGTTACTGACTCTAGATGCCCATTCTAAAGAACACTTATATATGCTATTTGATGTTGTAGATACTAAAAGCATTGCTTCATGAAAAATAGAACAGTCTGAACTCCTAAAGGACGTTCTTTATCAAGTAATATCCACCATTTTTTAAATAGGACTATACAGCTAGGCATCTTTGAGGAGTTAGAAATAAAAGTTTGGTAAAACTGTTCCCTGTTCCTTGCAGGGGGGTTGGACTAGATGACCTTTGAAGGTCCCTTCCAGCCCTAACCATTCTGTGATTCTATGATAAAACATACAACTTTAATTATTACTTATAATAGTATTTTTGATCAAATCAGAATGACCACATTGAATGTGTATTCAAAAGTACACTTTTTTTTCAATTGGGGACACAAAACTCACTTTTTTTTTAAAGAAGATTTTTTTTTTTTAAAGATGATGTGTACAAATTCACATACTTGCATATGCTTTCCAATACCTACTAATCTTAGTTATGCAATCTTCCATACACCGTCTACCTCCACACTATCCTCATGGAGAAGAGATCTTCAGAAGCTGCATTTCCTGCCACCGTACTACAGCTACTCCTCAGTGCATCAGCTTGTCTATGGTACTGACTGGCATTGCTATTAGTATTTCTTCTCTTACTCAGCAGCCCAACCGGGACACTGGACTGACTGAAAAGCAGCAGAACAGGCAGGCATAAGCATAAGCAGCAAAGAGTAAAAAAAACCCAACCAAAAACCTGAGCACGTCAATCTCCTGCAGTCATGCAGGAGCTGAAGAATGAACATGGGAGTTGGAATAGACTTAAGTAGACAAATAACTAACACAAAACTTCCCTGCCACCCCCTTTCTTTTTCTTCCTAGTAGATATTAAGGGAAAGGGGCTTCTTATATGCCCTCTGAAAAAAGGCAGAAGGAGAAAAAACCTATAGAAAAATCACCTAACTATGTGGGCAGGAGTTCTTGCTAAGTATTCTCTAACTTATTTGTGTGCTTTATTAGCCAGCTTTCAGTAAAGTTCTGAAGATTAAACCTAGATTGGTAGAATAAAGAGAAAGAACACATACAACCGAATTTATGGCTGAGGATGGACATAGGGGAAGTCTGTTTTGCAGTCTGTGGCAATCACTGCAAGACAGACTACAGCAATTAGGTTCTTACCATCGATAAGGTAGAAAAAAAATAAAAAGCACTTGCTTGGTGAATCACTCCATGTAGTAATATTACTCACCTTATTTACTTAAGTCAGGTAAACTAACTACACAAAGAACAAGAACGAATAGCTCCCAAGACTCAGATTTAATCATTTCAATTAACAGTTAATCCTGAACACCTTCAACAGCTTTTTGCAGTCTCCTATCAGCAGTCACTAGCAATGTGCAGAAATCCTAGTAGAGATCCACTGTCTTCCACATTAACTGCCATCTCAATCAAAAAAGCACCATTCATACGTATTTCCTTTTAGTCTTAAAGGCTGTAGGTTTCATTAACACGTCAGATACTAAAATCTATAGCAAGTTTATTTAGTTAGAAATAACCCCCCTTTTTTTCCCCCTCCTCTTTTTAAGAAAAAATAATCAGTGAAATGAATTCTTAGTAGCTAAATATCTACATCTTCTCTATATTAAACAGTCATCATTATTATACTGGCAAGATTCTTCTTCCAAAAATTGACTCACGACTGTCTTTTGCAATAACTGATTTTAAATTAACAAGCTTGAGTGCAATTTTTTTCTAACTAGCCATGCCAAAAGTCAGAGTTCTTCACTGCACTACTCAATCAAAACTATTTTTCAAGCTTGCAAATCAAATTAATGATGAATGGATCAACAGTCAATGATTTCTAAATCTGGCAGTTCAACATATGAACTTCAAAATAGATTTGAACATTACGTACAAGAAAGAAAATTATTAAAATAAAATTATTTTAAGCATCTCTACCTTAAACATAACACGATTAGAAATTCAAAATCTTCTTTATAATTTTGGGATGCTGATTTTTTAATTAGAAAATAATTTCCTTTTAACCTTGTGCAAGGTAAGACATCAGGTGCTGAATTTGTCACAAGATCATTAGCATTACCTTTTACTGGTTCAGTAGATACCTGGAATGCTTTTCCATCGTTGATCTCATTGTAATACTGCACTAGCAGACTACTTTTCTCCAGAGGATCCAAAAGCACTTTGAAAACATTCTTCTAAAAGCTCTCCCAAAACTAACCAGGTAATTAAATCTATACAGATGCCCATTGACTTACTACACCATGAATTAATAACAGAGGGAACGTAATCCTGACTTTGGTTCCTGTTTTGACTTTCAAATAGTGATTCCACATTGGAACATGCTGCTCTGTAAGCTCACGTAAAAATCAAAGTTGTCTTATTTTAACGTCACAAGTCATTAGAAGACTTACCACTGGATCATATTCCCAAAGTTGATTTCCTTTTAGATGGTGGCACTTGAGCATTGTTACTGGGCCATTAAGTTTGGACACATCTAAACACAAATCATCTGTTCGAATTTCTTTGTTGGCAGTATACGAGAAAACCTAGACAAAAAGAATGAGAGGAACTGAAAAAAAAGTTCAACTAAAAGATTCCTGGGGTAGGGGGAAACATTTGTGCATTATTTCATTAATATCAACTAGTTTTCTTTTTCTTTTCCCTTTGGCATGTACAGAAAGTTTTGGGGGCTAGGGAATAAATATAAACACTGCATGAACAAGCTCTTTAGTCAAAATGGACGTTTTTTTTTACCTGCAGACTGCTTCCCACATAGAAACAGGAAGATCCCCCAACACGGGTAATCTCTTTATATTGGAAAACAATTCATCAAGAATTATTACCAAAGTAGAACAAAAAACCATGTAAATTTAATTCCAGAACTGACACCCAGAAAAATGTACATTAAAAACTGCATTTCAGTTACAGGCTTTTTTTTTTTTTAATCACCATGTCAATCAGGAGGTCTAACCAGGAGACAGTTCCAGAGAACCTTCAGGAGGTGACATCTAGCATATAGCAGTCTCCTCCTGTCCTCATTTCACTTTTTGATTGAAAGTTTATCTAAACCCTGTTGCAATCAGGCCTCAAAAACCTACAGATGACAAACCACTCACAAATCTTCTCATGCATTTCCTCTTACAGGCATCTTCTTCAATGAGGATTTCCTAAACTTTACAACTTCAGTATATTTTAAGGATAACTACTGAAATAATTGAAAAATTTGTCATGAGAAGTAGTGTTCCAAATAATTCAATACATTAAGATCATGAAAAAAAGCATCACCTGATTGCCACCCATCCCATGGCAGTTAAAGATTCCAACTTTCTCGTTTTCTTTTCTTGCCATGTTATCCAGACATTGATTTGTCTCCACATTTCTTATCTGAGAGTGAAAAAGAGCACAAAGGTGGTTGTTTTTAGAAGAGAACTAGGCCCATCTCAAACCACACTGGCACCAGTTCTTTCTGCTATACACCCAGAGGTTATGTGAATGACATGTAAAACACGGTGGTCTCTCGTTGTACAGTTCCTATCCGAGACACAAACTCCCAAGCAAACGTTCAAGCTACCAGGTTACAGAATCCTGCTGCTTTGCTTTCTTTTGGGGATCTTTCAATCTTGGGGACACTTTTTGCTCAAAGACTCAACTACAACAGAACAGACACAACACAACGTCCAGTCCAAAACTGCCAGAAGTTTTGAAGCACTCTCCTAGGTGCAGTGGGTTTAATTTCCTTTGAAATCATGGGTGACTAGGTTCAATTTCCTCACTTCTTGAGTTACACTCTTAATTCCTGTATTACTATATAGTAAGTAGGCATGAATATCAGTCTCCTGATATCCATGCAGCAGCATGAATGTCTGCACCATTTTGTTAAAAACTTTTCTTTTAAAATCAAACAGTACAAAATCACGCTACAACAGGCTCAATATTTGGCTAAACGTGACTTGTAAAGGAGAATAGGTTCCTACTTACTTAGGGCAGCATCATTTATACTACCTCTGCAGTCACTTAAACTTTAAAGAAAAAAAAGAAAAATACCCATTAAGGCTTGCAGATCACTGGAACTTGCTGGTCACTGAAGAGGGTTCTGGGGTTAAAGTTAAGAACTGTTTTTAGGCAAAGTCCTTGCTTGACCTGGTCTATTTTTTTTTTAATAAAAACTCTGCTCATACTTTACATAGAGAACGTTATACAGAAAGTTATCCATAACTATGTGTTTCTGAGGGAATATTTGTAAAGCCCTTCCATGTGACGTTTAATACTGTAGTAAAAAAGGTGAAATATTCAAATTACAACACTGTATACCAAAGTCCAGTTTTCTGTCCCACTGAGAAGCCAGATACAGCATTTTACAGATCACAGGAATACAACTGCAAGATACTTAAAGCTTTGCTGGAGATAACTTGTTTGTACTGCTCAGATCAGAATACATACAACTTACTGCGCAACATACCTTACACAGGTAAACACACACATACGATAAAATCTTACCTCTCCCAGAGAAAAGTAATGGCGTGGAATTTGGGAATCGGGATAAACATTCTCCAGGTACCAGGAGAAAGGCTTGCACTGAAGCTTGCGTCTTAGTCCAAGTCGTGACGATATGTCCCCATAATCAACTTTAGTAACTCCTGTAGAAACAAACAAGTTTTATTTAATGGCTGTTAGTAAACTTTACATAACTCTACTTAATACAAAAGCAATCAGAATAATACACTGCTTGCATGAAAGACTTTCTCTTTAGAAAGTCACCTCTACACACACACAAAAAATTTGTAATATCGCATTATGCTGTTCATATGTTCATATTATGCTCTACCTGTGACTTCTTTTTCCAGGTAATCACACAAAAGATAGAATCACTACATCTGTGCTACACGTGACAATTTCTTACCTGTGGTTTGTGGAACAATTTGAATGTAATTGTTTACTAAGTTATCACAGGAGAAAGACTGAAACTGTTGTAGTCTCTAATGCCATTCTATCCCCAATGGCAACTGGGGCACATATCTATGTGCAGCATAAGATAGCAGGCTCCTTCTGTGAAGCAAGGAGAATTCCATTTTAATTTAATTCTCTAAGCCAGGTACCACCTGCTGGACCCTTCATCATCTGCCTAACTGCACAAAGAAACAGTCAGAAAGCAGCCTTCATACGGGGAACTAATCCTTTAATAATTCAGTATTTGTTCAATATAATTGCAGCATTTGCAAGAAATAAGTTCACCATTAGTATTGTTATCTTTTTTTTTGTGGTATTTTACTTTCCTTTTTTCTCCTTTGCTTCTCATTTATCAAAGTGCTCATTCTTCCAGTGTCTTCCCACGCCTTCATGATTGTTTTAATTCCTTCTGAACATTAATTTGTGTAAGTCCCATCTGCAAATGGGTTAAGTGAGGTGTGCATGATCAGCTGATATTTCTACCTCACTAGCATTGAGTACCATTGTCATTAATATTCCAATAATATTATGTGTCGGATATTTTTTTTTGTTTTCAGGCAACACACTCTATTCTTATTTTCCACATTACACTCCATACCACACAGGTCAAAAGTAATATGCTACAAAAAAAACCCAAACCAAGCAAAAACTCAAACCAAAAGAGAACAAAACCAAGTCCTAGCAATTTAAATTCCCCACACAAACTACAAATATGGCTTAACCTGTCACTACATCTATAGACTTCCAGTTGCATACCATTTCAGAAATCCTTCCACTCAGAGGACTGAAATTACCTCTAAAACGGTTGACCTTTTGAAACTGAGTTTGAGACATTTCAAAGTTGGCATACAGTGTTATTAAATCAACCTGCCAGCAGATGGTGTATTTATACTCAATTAAGACAGATAACAGCATAATTTCAGCTAAATGTTTGTAAATATCAATAAAACCAGTAGTAATTCCAATATTCCAGAAAGAAAAAACACTAGCCAGGCTTTTAGGCTGCTTTTTTTTTTTTTAAACTAAAGACTTTTAAAAAAGATGCCAGTGGATTATACTGGTAAGAGAATGAAGGCAAAGGAAAGTTTGCTTTTTAATGAAATTTTGAATATTCTGAATGAATTTTTAAAATGTCCTGGAATAGAACCCCAGAAAACTTCAGTCTGGGCTTTCTAGTTACAAAAGAAATCTCAAAACCAACAAACACAAGAAAAACTAAAAAACCACCCCAAAACAGAGACCTATCTTTACCAAAGCTACTACTTCCTCTACACTAAAAGGAGTACTATCTCAAGAGATGATGAAGCAGGAGAAGAAAGGCTGTACCAGCCACAGCCAAGTATGGAGTTCTTCATTTTTCCATGATGAAGAAGCAGCTGACGGATCAAACAGTTATGCCACCCTTACAACTACCTTATGATAGTCAAAACTCATTCATCAGTTTGCTGCACTGACATTCAGAAAACACCACTGTTAAGGCTTTGTCACATCACTGAACGGCAATAAGAATTCCAGTCACAATCATAAAGAATTAAATGCAAAGTATTCATAGCATACAAGCGCGCTGTTTCTTGAAGTAGTTTTAAATGTCACCATGTAGAAAGAGAAGAGCCAGCTGACTTTTCCTCCATTACAATGAAATAAAAGGTGCGTATTCTATTCCATTCAATCATTTCTAGTCTGCAAGATTTAAAAAAAAATCCTCTCTGAAGTTAGGTCTGCACCAAACCATATAGTGGCACATAGACTACAGGTAGCATCAGGTTAGCAGATGGACTGATAGCAAAACTGGTATAGCTGCCTTAGAGGTGTCAGAGCTCTAACAAAGCTGAATTACTCAGTTTCCCAGGTTTCCGGTATCTTATCTATATTACTCTAGCTTGAGTGTTCCTATACGTTTGCACTATGCAGTGCAGCAGCAGTCACTTATGGGTAACAGATCTTCTGTGGAAAACAATGAAAGCAAAGGAGGAAAACTGAAAAATATAAAGCATAAAAATTAAGTACCTGTCTAAATCATTATTTCCTCCACATATCAGTAAAATTTATATACACACAACAGTGACATATACTTTCCAGTGTTTTTGTACTTGGTGGTTTTTTTTTTTTTAGCTGAGCCTTTAAAAACAACCACCAAAAAATCCCACAAAACAAGAATTAGGTCAAATCTTCCTCCCAGGAGACAATTATGCCAGACTCTACAGGTACGTGCATCATAAAGGAAGACAATCATGTCCACTAGTTCTTTCAAATATTTGGATTTGGTTCATTAAAAAAATCCACCCAACCAAACCAAACATATCAGAAATAGTATTTAACAATACTTGCTGCTACTGTCTTTACTTAACCATGCAATACAGATTTCCATCCCTGCAATCCTAACTACATTAAAAGCCTGGACCTCCATGATGATTCCATTTATCACACAGCTTGCTGTTCGCTGTGCGACAATTGCATGCTTCCCCCCCCCACACACATTATGTTTAAAGATGTACTCAAAAATGAAGTATCGATAAGGCAAAAAACCCCCACATCAAATCATCCAATCTCACCACCCCAGTTCTTTTGAACAAATGTAAGATTCATCTCAGCACTTGCTTGTCCTGTCACTATTCTTGAAGTTTGGTATGCAGCACTAGACTACTCTGATTAGTAATATATAATGGTATTTCCTTATACTTTACAAAAACATATATATGATGATGTGTATCAGTAGAATACTCCTTCAAGTTTGATTTTCTTTGTCACCTTATATTCCCATCAGCCATGTTGCAACAGTGCCATCCTCAAAATTTCAAAAGAGCTGAAGATTTGCTTGCCAAGTTCAATGTGCGGCAATATATTTATGCTAAACTGCTTTGAATAAAAAAAGAAGCATGATGTTTTCATCATAATTATAAATTGCTCAATCATTTTCAAAAGCACAGTATGAAAACTGTTTCACCTAAAACTAGTTTTCTGTCAAGAATCATAGAACTTGTTTTTATTCAGTATTCTGAAACTCGATAAGCAATAATAATTTTAAACCAATTGGAAAAGCTACATTATTTGCATTTCCAATTAATACTAATAGGGAATACTAGCTGGAAACAAGCACATATGGAATTGCTCAATACATATTTTGAACACAGGAGCTTAGTTAGATTGCAAGATGTGGACTCAGCCTTTTCTCTGTCCTCTCTATAATAAAACGTTATAAAAATATATTAAAATATAATAATAAATAGATATATAAATAAATAAATGTATTATATATGTAAATAAAAACATTATCCATTTCCAGTCCGTACATACCGAGCCTTGACTTAGTATGCTTGGCTAGAGACAAGTACATGCAGCGATTAGAAACTAGGCCTACTCATCCAGTTTTCAGGATAACACATCTATGTATCTGTCTAGATGGCTCTCGTTTAGGTAGTTCTGCAATGCTGTCTTTCCAGGCCTTCTGCCCGTGCACTTAGCCCCAGTGCAATGGAAGATGCCTTTTGGGGTAAACATTTGGTCAACAATAAAATTGATTTCTCTATAAGCTCGACAAGCCTCTACACCCGAGCTCATTGGAGCTGCTTTTTGGGATGCCTTCAGCTCGCCAGTGGGGACACGGGAGGCTGCTCAACAACAGGGATGCATGCTGGACAAGGAGCAGGGGGGCATGTGTAGGAGCTGGACTCAGACTTGTGCAGCACAGGCAAACCACACAGTCTGAAAGTATCTATGCTTCACCTTTAGGTTAAGGATACCAACAAATTCTACAACTTTCAGTTTATCATTAATTAGCAGTTAGGAGAATGTCAGGGGAGGTAGCTGTAGTAAGCCAGCCTGATGCTTTGCTGTTGCTCCTGGAAAAAGAGGCAGCTTTCCCTTGCTCAGGTTTGGATTCCTGCTGCACCTCCCGTGCTGACACAGGTGCTCACTTAACCAGCAGAGACAGCCCACAGGGCAAATAATCCCGACAAGTTCAGCAAGATGAACAATCAACAAGTAGGGGGAGAGGAACAATCAACAAGTAGGGGGAGGCGAAGCCCTATCACCTGCTGTCCTGGTTTCAGCTGGGACAGAGTCAGCTCTTCTTTTTAGCAGCTAGAAGAGCTCCGTGGTTTGGTTTTAGTCTGAGACTTGCTCTGAGACGAACGCTGACAGCGTACTGATGTTTATAGTTGGCACTGAGGTCTCAAGGACTTTTCAGCTTCCCATGTCCTTGCCAGCATGCAGAAGCACAACAGGATAGGGGGGAGCATGGCTGTGACAGAGGGTCCACGACTCTCCTTATGATTTGCACTTAGGATTGAGGGTCAAACTTGCCAATGGAGTATTCCATATCATGCAGCATCATGCCCAGTATAAAAATGAAGGTCAGCCAGAAAGAAGGACCTTTGTTCTTCCGGAGCTCTCACCCTCGGAGTGCTCTCTGTCTTGCGCTCCATTTTTTGGGCCTCTCGCTTGTCCAGGATTGTAGTATTGGGTCTTAACTGTTTCGGGATCGTTAGTTCAGGATGGGATGGGCCTCGGTGAAGGGGTGGTGAGCAATTACACTGTACATCACGCATTTGTATATATTTATTATTATACATATATGTATTTTCATATATTAGTAGTATTAAATTGTTCTTATCTCAACTCATGAGTCTCTTTTCCTTTTCTCCTTTAATTCCCTCTCTCATCACCGGGGGTGGGGGAGAGTGAGCGAGCGGCTGTGTGGAGTTCAGCTGCTGGAGCTGCCTAAAGCACAACACCTGCCATGAAAAGTAAGGCACTCTCCTCACAGTAAGCTGTTAGACTGACATCGCCGTCTCATGAAGCCTCAGTGTGGACAACATCGTCCCAGTATGTTAGACTGAAGAAAACAATGAAAGGCCAACACTAGAAATCATAACATAGTGGAAGAGACCATAGAACGGGTCAACCAGAGTCAGGAATCAGAATATTCATCTGCACAAGCTGGATCCATTTTTTGAAAATTTAAGAGGAAACAGCCTGAGAAACTGCATCGTGCTGTCACGCATGACTGAAGAAACCTGTTGGCTAATGAGAAAAGACTATGGCTCATGCCATTCCTGCCATGGAGAGCAGTCGCCGCGTGCAATGAGATGGCTTGATTTTGGCTGAGCAGCGGCTGCTGCAACACTTTCCTGCCCAACCTCCATCTGTACCAAACCACTTCTAAGCAGAGAGATGGCTTCTAAAATTCATAAACGCTTAACAGACAAGTAACAATTTCTACTAGGCTGTACTTATTAAAGAAAAAAGGATTACAGGGTTACTTTTCAAGAGGGTAGCTTTCCATTTAACTACATTACATCAATACTAAAAAGTCTCTTGAGTTCCTATCATTCAAGCAGTAAGTCTTTTTTTTTTTTTTTTTGCAGGCAACACAGCTTTCATGAAGTGGGAAAGCTACCTGAGATCTTAGGTTTGCTTTCCTGGACCAATCTCTCTGTGATTCACTATCTTAGGGGAGCAGAAGAGAAAGGATATAAAGGAGGAAACAAATTTCTTGTTAGCTAGGCTCAGTGATGCCTGTCAGTACCTTACGTCCTTCAAAATTTAATTTTCTCATCCATGTCAACTAACGAGAAAAACCTGGGTGCACAGAGGATTGTCTGTCTTCCTTGCTCATCTGCACCCAGGCTTCCAAACCTGCATCAGCTTAAAAATCCTCACCTTGCTCCTTGCAACAACTCATGAAACTGTCACAGTGATATTGAAAGTACACATTGAACTAGTGAAGAGTTTCATAGGCTGCATACTGTACTCTGCCAGAAGGTCCCTGACTATCATTCTGCAAGAATTAAACATTTAAATTTTTATATTGGAAGAATACCTGGAAAAGCAGAGTATGGCTAAATGACCCAACGTAGCAGAGATTTACTGAGTTCCTAAGACAACTATTGGCCAGAAAGACTTACTGAAATCCACACTGTTATTTGCTGTCAACAGGTAAAAATCTGGGTCTGCAATGCTCAGATAAGACTGTTGTTATTCTGGTATCCAATAAGGTGTTTATCAACTTCTCAAAATAGTAAGCCTTTCTAGTTAATACCTACTGGCTCTCTCAACTTTGGTGGATTTGGGGAGTCAGAGGCATGAGTGGCACCGAGTATGCTGATGTGTTCATTCTCTGAACAACAGGTATTACATCATAGCTAAGAATGACCCACAGTACTAACCACTCTCTTCACAGCCCCAGGCAACAAACCAATTTCAGAATAACCCAACTTATTCATGTACTGTATGATCCTGTTTTTGAAACACTTGGAAATGCTAGTTTCAAACTTTAGTGCAGTGTCAATATAGACATGGAGATACAAACGAGATGGTGTGCCAGTCAGTAGATGTAGATGCTCTAAGAGGAGATTGGTAAGAACACATCCCTATCCACCATTCAAGTTATTAGCATACAAACTATGCAGACATGCATCTTTTGCAAGGAAAGAAAATATACGTGCAGTTATAGATAACTGCTTAGTTATTTTCACCATTTCAAAATTTTTACTGTATTCTATTTTAAATTAAATTCTTTCAATCCTTTTCTCCAACAGGACAACTCGTGCATATTCCACAATATTGCAAAGCTATGAAAGAAAGTCCTATCAAAACACTAAGCCTACAAAATTCAAACAGCGCAACTTCTTTTTTAGCTTTCACTTACCATATGAAATGGAAGGAATATAGAGATTATACAAAGTAACAGAGCTTTATCATGGTGTTCAGTAATTTACATTTAGTTTTAAGAATTAGGTTATTTGTACAGTTAAGTGTTCCAGGTATTTAGCTCATTTTAAAATCCAGCCTGACATGGATGCATAAAAGCAATCTTAACCAAAAATGATTGCACCTATTTATATACAACTTTTCTGAATATCTATACATGTCATGCTTGACTTCATAATGCTTCATTAATAACAACACAGGGCAGTAACCATAAGCTGTTAGCTTCTAATTTCAACTAAAAAGCTTTGAGTAGCAGCAAGAATTTTTTTTTTAACTAAAAAAAAAAATCTTAGTCTTACTTGAGAAATGCATTCTCTTAAGACAAAAAACAACCATAAATTTGCAGTCACTTGTTCTCACAAGTATTCTTAAAACCTCTAATACAAAATTTGACACTGTTCAGACTCATACTACATTGTATTACAGCTTTTAAATCTCAATACTAATGCAGATTTAATAAATAAGTCATAAGGAAATAATAGTTTTAAAGATCTATCTCTGGAAAAGCAGACGTGACATAAAACTACCACTTAGTATTTAAAGTCAAATGTCTCTAACATCTCAAGTATTTAGAGGGGATGTCTGTTGCTACCCCAAGTTTGTGTCTCTGTCTTTTTAACCAACAGCAACAAAAATATCCTTTAGTGGAAAGGAATAATTCAGTATTTCCCAGGCTTCCATTTTTTTTTTCCCCAGAAAGTTTGAGTTCATAGGAAATTTGCTCTTATATTTTACATCCTCTTGTTTTGTTAACATTCATTTTAAGAAACATAATAAATATCATCAGTCAAGTATATTGGCAACTTGCCCCTATGCTCTGGATAGTGAAGTGCAAACTCTAAAGCCAGATGATGTTTACTTTTGCCACTCCTGCTACGGGGTTTCACTTAAATCACTTCTGATCTATTCAACCTGGAATGCTTACAACACAGAAGCCAGAGGCCAAACTCCAGCATATTATGGGATGTGTTTGGATGGCTCACCTGGGGAAATGATGTAAAAAAAGTTTTTGAATTCATCCATCCAGACTTCTGCAAGCCGCCTGTTATTTTTGTTGATTATCTGCCCTGTACCTCCTGGAAAAGTGTACGGTGTTGCTTTTCTGAACACATGCCCAACGTGTGAACAAGTTACAATTTCCAGAGTGCCACCACACTGCCAGATCTGAAAGTGATAGAACAATTATTGTATAGTTTCAAGTTGTTAAAAAAAAACAGGTTTAAAAACTTTTTTTTAAAATTACTGGAGAAACAACATTAGTTGAGGTCTAGAACAAATACATACTGCATGGAAGAGAAAAGTATGCCTGTTTCCTGCTCAACAGATAAAGACACTCACAAGCATGAGTAAGGTAGCGTAAGAAAGAGTCTATCAGGCCTCCAGAAACAATGCACCAGCAAGAGACTGCTTTAGAGAACTAAGTAAGCCGACAGCAAAGGAAGGAAAAGGCTCATGTGAATTACAGGGAAGTAACAGGTGGTGATCTATCAAAAAAAGTCCATTACGAAACAGAATCTCCGTGTAAAAAACCCCATACACTTTGCAAGTAAAGGTTCTGAAAATATTTTCAAATTTTATTTTGGACCTCTAAAATGGGCAGATTCAGAAAGCTGAACTACTTCAGAAGTATCCACCTATATACTCTGAGCTGATAAGCAAAACTAAAGGAAATAGCGCTATTTGGTAGGAACAAAAGTGAGAACAACGCTGGTTAGGTCTACATCCAAATGAAAACATGCAATCATTAAGTTAGAAAACAGCAAGAAGAGAGAGTTTGTAACAGACATGCTCACGTTTCAGTGACACATTAAACTGTGCACTGATGACATCACCCTTAACTTATGCTCCCCAATTAGCTTTTCTAACTGAATGCCTTTTAACACACACATGCATTCATTCTTCAGAATGACCATCCCAGTTTTTTAATCTCAAAGCTCTGACAAATATTCACCATGAACTTTTCACTGACACAGTCTTTGTGTATTTCCATTGGAGGAACTTGACAGGAAACAAAGTGCTGACTGCAACAGGAGAGGACACTGACACAGGCAGCAGATCCTTATTTTACAGAACTCCAGATGCACTGTCCTGAGTAACAAAACACTGAAAAGAGTTTTACGTACCCTGAAAGAAATCTCTAAGTTTTCTCCACCCCAAATATCCATTCCAGCATCATATGTTCCAATTTCCTGAAAGTAATCTCTGTCTATTGAAAAAAGACCTCCTGCCATTGTAGGTGTCCTGGGAGGGGGCGGGGGGGGGAAGACAAAAAATAAGCATCAGTCATTATGAAAACATATACTTAAATACATTTCACACACAGACAAAACGGTTTTTTATTTCCAAGGTTCCTAACATGTTCCTTCTCAGTAGGCTTCCATCCAAATTCAGTTACCATTGATGTACTTGCTAGCTCAAAATTTTCCAGAGATGGAATCAGTCAGTGACAGTTCTCCTTATTTTCTCACTTCAAGTTGGAGTCTGGATAGAGAAACAGTCCCTCGAAAGCTGCTGCCATTCCTGAAAAAGACTTCTGCCTCCAACCCTGGTAACTCGTAAAAAAGAAACCAGTTTCTTACAGGAAATTCATGCTCCTGGCGCCTGTTCTTGAAAAAGTTACAGGAGGCTATGCAGCAGCCTGCTTGCTTTCACTATTATTGCTTCATACAAGAAAACTGTACAGCCAGTGTTACATTCAGATTTTCTTTACGAATTCTTTATTGGTAGACAGATAAAACTGTTCTAGCTCCTCCTAACTTTAGCAACATCTCCCAAATTTCCATTTTTTTTAGTCAACAAATGCACAATAGGTAAATTATATATTAGGTTGACAATATAACTTTCAAGTATACAAATTATTTACACTTTTAGCATAAATGATTTTCTACCACTAGTCATTTATTTTCCTGAAACGCTTTGGGCTTTTTCTGAAAAACATATAAAATACAAGCTAGGTCACAGCCTAACTAAAAATTTATGTGGTCTTTTTTCCCTAAAAGGAAACTGGGGGTGAGGAGGGAATACAATTAGACATGTCCTGAGAAGACCTTTGAATTTCTTAAAAGAAAAACAAACAAAAAACAGTAAAGGCCATATCCTCAACTTTGAGGAAAGTAAATATAGCCCACTTTTCATAACATTAAGGCTAGAAAATGTAAGTTTGCAATTGTTAAAAAGTATATGTTACACAAGTTCTGTGATCTACATGACAGGCAAGTATAAATTCACCTCCCATCCATGCACTTTGAAGACCTTAAGTCATACGTGTACGCACACACGCACACAAATATACACACACACGCCAAAAATCAATGCATCTTTTCAAAATATGGTTTACTTTGTTAGAATAAAAGATAAAAATAAGGTTCAATAAAAATCCATGCATCAGTATAAGAATGTCCTGGTTTTAGCTGGGACAGAGTTAGCTCTTCTTTTTAGCAGCTAGAAGAGCTCCATGTTTTGGTTTTACTCAGAGGCTCGCTCTGAGAAGAATGTTGATAGCAAGTTGATGTTTGTGGTTGGCACTGAGGTCTCAAGGACTTTTCAGCTGCCATGTTCTTGCCAGTGTGCAGGAGCAAAACAGGATAAGGGGGGAGCATAGCCGGGACAAGCGGTCCACGACTCTCCTTACGATTTGTACTTGGACTTAAGATTGAGGGCCAAGCTGGCCAGTTAGTATTCCATATCATGCAGCGTCATGCCCAGTATAAAAGCGAGGGTCAGCCGGACAGAAGGGCTTTTGCGCTTTGGCTCTTTCGCTGCTTTTGCTCTTCTGCACTTGCTGCGCTTTTACTCTATTGCCTTTTTTTTTCTCTCTCTCTCTCCCAGTACTCCCACTCTCGGAGTACTATCCCTCTCTCTCTCCCCCTCTCTATTTCGGGGCCTCATGTTCATCCGGGATTGCAGCTTCAGGATGAGACGGGCTTCGCATACGAGGGGGTGGTAAGCATCTACACTGTGTATTAAATCATCTGTATTAAATTGTTCTTATCTCAACCCACGGGTTTCCCGTTTCTCCTTTAATTCTCTCCCTCATCCCTGGGGCTGGGGGAAGGTGAGTGAATGACTTCAGGGGGGGTGGTTTGGTTGCTGGAGCGGCCTAACCCATGACAAAGAACTAGTTAAAAGCTAGTAATTGACTGGTATTTGACATAACTTAAAAATATTTCTAAAGTGACAAAGTATTTCTAAAGTGACAAACTGTTTGCTTCCTTCATTGCTACCTAAAGTTATCAACAACCAATACATGTAAAAACTTTTATGCTGTCCCTTCAACCAGACAAAAATGATGCTACAACATAATTCATTAAGTATTTACAAGATTAAGCTGGAAAGGATACAAGTAAACATCAGGTGAAAGTTTTAGCCAATTTAATAATTTCTCATTACCTAACAGGAAGGGTTCGATCTCCTTTCCGCCGATCCATTTCTCTCTGAGGAACAGGATACCAACGAAAATTTAACTTCCAATTGAATCCACCATAGGTCATGTCAGAACCTGCCATATATTCGAAGGTGTCATCGCTAATTACATCAATAATGGGACACACTACTGTTCTCCTAGAAAAAGGAAAGAACAAAAAGCCTATTAATTAAATTGTGAAAAAAGGTGTGGGCTTTGGTTTTTAGTTTTTTTTTAATTTTATTTTTAACACATACGGTTTAAATTTTCATAATGCCATCTCTTAACAATTGTACTTAATAGATTGTTACCGTAAAACATACTCAAATTCTGTCTTGCTAACTAGAGTTAATTCATCGAAATGAAAATGTGTTTTTCTGATGTAAGTTTGGCAATACTAGCTCTTTTTTTTTAAATAGTATTTACATTATTACCAGTAATAAATATTTATCTCTCTGCAGATGTAAAAACCAGTCATAGCTTTCTCCATGCTACATCGTGATTTTATAGAAAATAAGGGCTTTCATTTGTAGTTAAGCAAAGTAATTTGAATGTTTTGAAATTAAAACTCGGTCATTAGCTCTGGGGAAGTATTCTTACACACCCTCAGGACTAAGAAATTACAGTCATTGTCAACAAAGTATAAATACGGCATCAAAGTCAACAGAAAGGTTTCCTTGTCACTGTCCTGACATTATTAAGGCATATGCTCACAGAAACTAATTCTAATCATCTTAAAGACACTTAAATAACAGTCCTCAAGCAGGTTTCCTCTCACAGAAAGCTCTGTAAAAAGATTCAAGGGTTGTAACTAAATTCAAAGAAATTTAGATGGCCATTTGCACAAATTGTAACAATTTATGTATTACAGTCTCACAAAAATGTGTATTAATGATAACTTAAGTTTTAGTATTATGTCTTAGCACATTTCTGAACAAAGATTACTACTTGCAGCTTTTTCATCATGTAAAGCTATATTTTGTAGCATTAAATGTTAAAAGTGATTTTTATCTATAACCATAACAACAAAACAGAGACTTCTAACACCGTACTTAATATCTAGTCTATTTGATATGCTGTTTACTAACTGACTAGCACACAACTACAGAGTTACTGCTCAAATGTATGAATATTTTATAAAGCAGACCATTCTCCCACTTGTTTGTTGTTTTTTTTCCTCTCAATACGATTTCCATCTCACTATCATGGATATAACTGTTGTGAATATTGACTTATGATAGAAATACAAAGCTATGTTACTGCAGCGTAGATGAGTATGATTCCAGTAACTATTCTAATTTTAAAAAAATACATCCCAGAGGACCAAATCACGGCACAGAATTCCACAATACAAATACAGTACAAAATGAAGAAATCACAATGAGAACCTGAAAACAGTAAGCCTGACAGTTTTGCTCACAGTGTTGGTGTTACATGAGATCAGGGCTCCATTTCTTCCTCAAGAATATCTTCCCAAATTCATGAAGGAATGGGCCAGGCTGCAGACAGAAGACCTCATATTCCATTGCTCTCTCAATTTCATTCATGCTCAGGTCTCCTGCTATTTAACACATTATCCCATGCATCCCAATATAAGCTTCACTTTAAACCAAGTTTTATTTTTTAAAACTTGCACTGAATTAGCCTTTTATCCTTACAGAAATGAGAAGTACATCATTTATCCAGCCCTTCAGAAAGTAGATATTTTCTTGTAGGCTATATTAGAACACTTGGAACAATTCTTAACAACCAAAAAAAAACCCCAACATGCACCAATAGATGGATAATTACCTGTCAGCTTTGATCCTTGCCAGCAGAGGTTCAAGCCAGCCCACCGTACATTCACAATGAGCATCTAAGAAGGTGATGACCTGGCCTTTAGAAGCAGCAGCCCCCTTTAATCTGGCTCTAATCAATCCAGAGCGCTGTTCCATTCGAATCACGTGAACAGGTACTTTTAATTTTTTCACATAATTTTCCAGCGGTCTTTTCAAGAAGTCTGCAAAGAATGATCAAAATCATAGAAACTGTCAGTTACACAATTCAGCTTTTTTTTTCCTTTTTTTTTTTTTTTAATGAGGAGACATGAATTTAGAGAATTCCTCATTTCTTCGCTACCTTTTCCTACTTTCTCAGCTAGTTTCCTCTGCTGCTTATTTTACACTTCACAATATGCCCTTCCACATTCTCCATGTGTTTCACTTGCTAGAGCAGGAAGTTCCCCTCCTCTTCATTTCTTCATTATGGGAAACACAAAAATGAAGAGAGTGTAGAATGCTGACACAGAAACCAGATGGGACAGGCAAGTTTTAATTACGGACTAGATGTGACTTACTTTCAAAAACATATGTTCTTGGACATAACACTTCTCTACCAAGAAAACTCAGAAAATGATCCGACTAGCTGAACAGAATGAATTACCTCCTACAGGAATGTAATTTACAGATAATTTATTTGCAAGTAGTTTAAAACATGATCAAATCCGGTTTTCAATTGTGATTTCTCTAGATTTTTCTGGCTAATATTTTTTCTATTAAACTATCACTTTAACACCTAAAAACTAAAATAAAATTAGCTATTCATAAATGAGTGTCTGTATCACCAAACCTCAGCTTAGCTGAGGAATAAATTATTCAAAATACAACAGCCATGACTGACTACCATATGCCTAGAGACTCAAAATTACTTGCATTACAAAGAGTTGCCAAACTAACAAATTTCCCATTGCCAGGCACAGTTTTCACTCGTCATGAAAAATTAGACTATGATGGATGATGTCACAGGAAGAACAAAGAATTGAGGGAGAATGCAATTGACAGTCACAGAAACAGACTTCTGCAATAACTTGCAGATTTCAAATCTGTAAAAAAGGCAAAATAGTCTTATAACACAGCTACGGAATATATTAGATGATACACTCAAAGCACATGGGAATTGTACCACAACAGTGCAAAGCCTGAAGTAGGATATAGCATAAGATAGTAAGTACTTCATACAAGAATAAGCGTGACACTGAAGGGAGAAAAAAGCACGCATGAACTCGTAGTGGATGTTTTGTAAACCTCAAGAGGCATTGCTGATCTGAGGGTGATTATCATTCCTTACCACTGCACTGGATGAATGAGTTCTAATCGCCTTCTCATTTTTTTCTGTGCATTGTTGGACTGTCACTAAAACCCACAGAAATAAGTTCCAACACATCTTGAAAGTTGAACTGTGCTAGAAGAGCCTGAAAGTTTGATAGATCCTAAGTGTTTGCCTCCAGAGAAACTCAAAGTAAGTTAATTCTTACTGTGTATATTAACAGAGGCTAAAACAAATAAATGTTTATTAGTACAAACCGAGTATACATGTCTGAATATTTTGCAGGTCTTTTGGGGTCGAGCACAGAGATCATTTGGCTGAGTCTATAGGAAATATAATCTCTTTACAGTGCAGCTTTCCAAAGCCACTAACTTTAATATTTCTACTTTTAATGTATATGGATTCCATGATACACACAAGGAGAATACAACTGTGAAGCACTTCTCTCTATGCTAACCATCTCATGTGCAAGAGGAACATGTTGATTTCTGTGACTTGCTCATTTCAGGTGTAGCGTCG
This sequence comes from Tauraco erythrolophus, assembly GCF_009769465.1. Lineage (NCBI taxonomy): Eukaryota > Metazoa > Chordata > Aves > Musophagiformes > Musophagidae > Tauraco > Tauraco erythrolophus. The sequence goes on from NC_141467.1 coordinate 30,684,577, forward strand.
ATAATCTTTTAAAGTAGTTCTAACCACTTAAAGTTGAATGAATTATGGGCTGTGACCTTGGCTCTTGAATACAGTTACATTAACAGAATAGTAAAATTCTGCCAGGAGGAAGAGAGAAAGATTTCAATGCAGTAACTGTGGCCAGTCAAGATCTAGCGTAAAACAAAAAGTTACATCAAAGAAAATCATGGTCAACAAATTGCATACAAAAATCTGACATCCTATCTATATTTTCTCTGTAAAATATTTCAAATTTCAATTTACTTTTTCAAGTCCTTTCCCAATATTTTTCCTTAAGAAACAATCACAGGGATAGGTGAAGTGTTTTCACTATGGAGGGAATAGAGTTAAAACCAGTCCTCCTTCCATGTTTAACCACATCCGTAAAAACATTCTCATGAGCTATCATCTTGTTCAGAAGAACTTCAGAAGGAAGTGTTCCTAGAAACAAAACATTGTGCAGACATTCAGTAACCGTGCCCTTAAAATATTCCTAGAAATTCAGCAGAAGCAGCAAAAAGGTAAAGCTTGATGCTTCCTCCCTGCAAAAGCATGGAAAACGACTTAGGCACTAATATTTCTGGTGTTCCTCTGCTACCAGCAGTTAGGGTTAAATGCTCACATTGAAACAGCATATTTTCCCCACAGAGCACTATCTCTTAGAGCAATACACATCCCTCACAAACTGCTCCTTTAGTTCAAGTTTGTTCCAGAGTTCTAGAATTTTGGACTAGTCATCCATCCAGAAACTGGTAATAGTCTCTTGTAATGCAAGACTTGCTTTTTTTCTTAAAAAAAAAAAAATAAATTGAATAGCCTTTCAATGCATGCAATACATTTTGGCCTACAAGAAATGCCACAATCAAGCTGTACAGATGATTTTCTATACAAACGTATTGGTCGTATTTATACTAAATCCTGTATTAAACACTCAGATGAAAACTTTTATGCCTTACAGAGTTAGTTGTTTACAAGCGACCCAGGACGACAGCTGAGTAAGTTTTTAGCATTGTCTCATACACTTCAAACAGATAGTGAGGTTTTGATAATATTTAAAAAAAGCCCCAAATGAAACACAAATACTTCTACTTGGGAACAATAATAATTCATGTATTTTCAGAGGCATAACTTTAGTTTCATTTAACTCTTTCTGCTAGATATTCCTTTCGAACTTTTTCTGTATGGAAAAGGGTGCATATTTTTACCTAGGACTATGGACAGTTTAAAGAGTATCTTCTGTAGCATAGCAGAGCTAAGAAAGCCAAAGAAGTAAATATATTCAGTTAAAGTCAAGTAAGTGCATAAATTGAAAAACAACTTGCCAATTCTATTTCTGAGTCACATTTATATGCATTTAAATGAAAAATTAAGTTTCAAACAATTTTTTTTACTAGACCACCGCAAAACACAGATTTATCACATATAAGGATATAAACACAGTTTTAAGATGTGTGAATACTTTTATAAGGCATCATTGGCAGAAATGTAGTTTTGGTTACATTGCTTTGATCTGTATAACTAACTTCTGTTAGTGTATTCCATCCTGATGCAATTTGCCTACCATGGTTGGCTATTCAGTGCTGACCTAGTTTTAAGTACTGACTGATCCTGATTTCTCCTGTTATTTTTTAAAAAAATAAAGATCAAAACATGCAATTCTGATCAGTAACTAGAGAACGTTACAGATACATCTTGTTTCTCCAAAGTTTTTCTTTCAGTGTAAATAATTGTGTGATATTATGCAAACTCATTCTTCTATGAGCACAACACTAGCAGGTACAAAGTGTGCTTCAGGCAGACTGAATGCTTACTTCATTCCAATTAAATTGACTCTGATGCTAGAATTCAAAATACACTACTCAGGCTGAACACTTTCTTTTTCTGGAAGTCTGCTGTTTTAGTTCAACACAAACAGAATGCTTAAGTAGCATATGCTAAATCCTTCAAATTTTCAGGCATCATACCCTTCTGTTTCATTTAATGTAAAAGTATGCTTGCTGGAACCATAACAAGTTTTTGGAAAACAAAACAAAACTTTCAGTAATTTTTGAAAATAACTACAAATAAAAGATGCCTGAGTGATGTAAAATGAAGATCGCAGACTTCAAAACGAAATACTGAAACAGGTTCAATAACAATACCAAAAAAGTCTGAAATGCTACATCTTTCAGCCTGGAATTAAGTTACCTTGCTTTTATTACCTAACCCAAACCCAGAAACAGAAATCTAGAGAAAGCCACATGCTTTTTGACTGAACTGTAATTCTACTTCATAACGAGGACATGGCTATTGCTATGTTAAAATTGATTTTTTTCTAAAACAGAAATTGGAGGAGCAAAACATAAGAAACATTATGTCTACATTATTTTAATATTAGCTTGCTTTTTATTTCTAGGTCATATTGAAAGATGACTTGTCATGATTAATCATTAGCACAGATCTGAATTAGTGCCAAGGACTGTTTTGACAAATGAAACAGAGCACACTTGCAATAAATTTTGTTTTCCTAGAATGAGTCTGTGCACAAAAATTAACCAACCAAAACAAATGTAATATCTGTTCCATTAAGGAAGCATATACCTGTACATTAACCTAGTATAGGCATTCAGAATCCAAATATCAGCATCTATATTAAAAGGAGGATTGTTCCCTGGGAACGATGCCAAGAGAGGTGAGCAGTTTCACATGCATTAGAACAAAAAAGATCTGGAACTTTATATAAAGGTTGAAAAATGACAAGAAATTGTGGGGGTTATTACAAACTCCCCACAAGTGAAAACACTGAAAATTTGATCTTGTGCCTTTCTAAAAGCAAAAGTTCATCACACTTCTCATCTAATCTGGAACACATTTATGTTGTAGCCTTGCCCTTTGCATGGGCATTCTTCCTCTGCTGCCAAAGTGTAATTGTATTTAGGGCCTCCGTCCCTTCTTTCAAATTTGCACTGAAATTGGCTGAAGCAGTTATAGTTAGTATCAGGTAAGAAAGCAAAAGCAAGCAAGGGTGCCTGAAAGAGGAGAGGAACACAGATTGATACAAGTGCAAACACAATCTGAGTGCCATGAGCTATGCTCCTTAGTAAAACAAGTTGGTCACAACTCAGTCAGGTGATACGATATTTCTTTAATCTACTCAGTTACTCCACAACCAGCTGTATTCTAGTCCTACACAGTTTGGAAGAGGTCAGTCAATATGCTAAGGCATCATATGCACGTGCAACCTGAAGAAGAAACTCTTACTTTCTACCACATTAGATATGAAGTACAAAAATTCACTCCTAAAGTTCTTCAGCTACAAAAACTCCTGTTGACCATTGTAATGGTTACTAACTATCATAAAACATCCTGTTAACCATTGCAATCCATGCACCATGATGCTACTTAGACTATATGATCTGAAATCTAGTGTCTGTCTTCGTACACAGATCTTGTTGCAACACATCTTGTTGTTTGGACAACAGTCACTCTGAAGTTAGAATTACCATAAGCAGCAGAATATGGATTTTGCAACACTGGAATCAGAGGCATCAGGCACAGACGACAGCATGCTGGGTGTAAAACCCTGCCATGGCTAAAGCATGGGAATTCCTGCTGATACAGATAGCAGCGTACAACTGCTGGCTGCCAAGACTTTTTTCTAGTGGTCTACTAGATAGTCCTACTGCAGAATTTTCTATGTAGAAATATAGAAAAAAGGATGATTCAATATAAAAATATAGATAAAAAAACCAATAATACCCTCGCATCTTCATTTACAAACACAAGAAAAAAAAAATCTCAATTTATACTTTATAACCCATACCACCAAGGAAGATTAAGCAAGGAACATGCCAAATATCAACCATTAATCAAAATGAGATATCAAGTATTGTCTAGAATACTGTTTTTATTTCTACTATATTGTACTTTACAAAAAATATGAAAATAGTAAAATCTAAATAAAGTTATTTTATTTTAAGAAAAAAACAACTGCAAGTTTTGTCTATTAATTTCATTACACATGGAAAGTTTCATTCCGTAGCATGAAGTTTTCATCTGGAGCACTAGTTATTAAAAAGTGGAATATCTTACAGCATAGGCACTGAATTTCAACTTCCCAGGAACCGAATAATCAAAATTAATCCCACTGAGCGCCAAGTTTAGTGGTGGTATTGATGGTAAATTTGGATGTGTGTGAGGAACAGAGTTGCCTTTCCTATTATTCCCCAGGTGATTCAAGTATTAAATGCCCTCAAGCTTTAGGAACGCATTAAAATTCCAAGTGCAAAACATGAAAGCTGTAATAGGATAAACCCACCAACAAACTCAAACTCCACACTATCAACAGAAAAGTGAACAGATAAACTTCCACTAGTTTTCAATGGAGAATGACCCACCTGTATTTCAAAACAGGCGTTGCTCACTCTGCCTTTCCCTACCCCAGCTACTGTGTTTTGCTGAGGAGAGCTAAGCCTGCACAAAGTCAGTCTCAATTTTTGAGGTAATAAGAGCAGCAAGCTAAGGCATCGATGTTATCATTACCTCTTTCACTGGCGTCATCGACAAGGACAATTTCTTCCAGCATGTGTCGTGGTGACCGGTTTATCACACTATGAACAGTTCGCAGGAGGGTGCTCCAAGCCTCATTGTGAAAAACAATGACAACGCTTGTCGTGGGAAGGTTGTCTGCATACACCTTCGTTTTACACCTATAAACAGATATAGGGCATATATTTGTAAAGGTCAAGCCTTCAGTTAGAACTGCAATTCTGAGGTTTATTTCTTTGTATCGATACTAATATTCATGATATATCAATTGTATGCAAAGTATGATAAAGGAGCAAACGGTGCATAGATTTATATTTTTACCTAAAAACCACCTTGACTTTTATGTCTACATCTATGTATTCCATCCTACTGCTAAAAAAGGAGAACCTCAATTCAATAACCAATTCTAGAAATGAAAGAGTCATCCACACTGCTAGCACACAGAGATGATAACAGATTATTTATTTCCACTACCCCTGTTTTGTGAAGAGTAGCATGCCCAGATACAATAGTCCAAGTCCCTAATTTAGGCCTGCATTCTCTCAGAGGGCAAGAGGGAAAGAATTCTGGACACAGTTGATGTTTGGAAAAATCCAAGACTACATGCACACTACCTATAATACTGGTGAATTAAGTATATTTCATAATTCAATGTGTTTACACTACACAAAGAGGGTTTTTTCTCTTCATTGTATACAATGTTGGAAGTGCTATAATGGTTCTTAAATTAAAAGAGAATTATATTCACATTCCAAAGTTAGCATGGAAGATCATAGCTTTAGCTCTCCTAACAGCATATACAGGATATTTATGCAAAATATGGCATCCACTCCAAGTAACCCCACATGCAGCCAACATTTCACACTTCACAATACTGTTTTAAAACTAGTGATATTTTCAATATCTCCTAGAAAAATCAATTCACTGTACATAAAACGCTCTTACAATTCTGAAAATACAATTCTGCTCTAAAAAATAACCAAGCAAATTTTAAATGTTCTCTGCACAGACCTGTTCCTCCTGCACATTCAAAATCACACGCAGAAACTTCTATAAAGATTTGATGGTACTATGTCCTTTAAGAATCAAAGCTAGAGAGCTACATGCAGGTCTCAAACACAAAGAAAATACTGAAGCAGAAAAAGAAACATATTCAATGGAGCTTCATTTCAACAAAAAAAAAAAGCTTTTCTTAGATCTCGAAATTATTGAGTCAATTCGCTGTAACGTAACCTGATCTAAATGCTATTAAAATATGTGAATAGGTATTTATGACTATGACCTTAACAGCCGTTCTGTCTGAGGGCTTGAGAAGTATGTAGTGCATATCCTCTACCCTAAACACCTAAGAACAATACTGAAGGAACAGCCTGCCAATACAGGATCATGGTGTCAGCATCTACCCCCGCCCTTCCCTTTGGAAAAAACAGTGACATCAGGAACATCAGCCAAAACTGGGTTCCCAACATAAATATTTTGTTTGCTGGATAACTTGGTTAGCCAGAGCTCTCCTAAGTGAGAGCAGCTCTCACAGAACATAAGCATTTCAGCTCTGAGGTGGTGACAAAAGCCCAATATGCATCGAGATCCCAGAAAAGATCAGTAAGTCCAGGTACAATTCAAGAAATATCTGGAAGAGCTTCTGTGGAATCAGGTTTCACTTCTGAGAACTGAAGCAGCAGAATCAGGCACTATCCCTCTTCAATATTATACTGACTTATTACACAATTATGGCCAAATTTAATTGCTTACCACACTGAAGTGAACATCATAAAATCTTTAGGGAAAGGAGTCATATACCCCTATGTTTTCTGATTTAATTCACGTATAAAAAAACTTGCAAAGCATGACAATTGATAAAGTTATTTCTGTGGTATTACTTGAAAAATAAAACAGCTTTTCACAAAAGTGCTATGAATTTCAGATGGAAAATTCAATCATAAGCCAAATAATTTTTCCCCCATGTTTGTCACTTGTTCAGCCTATTTTGCTATTTTAAATCCACATTCTCAGTGTTTCATTCCTTCTGCTGCACTGCTCCTTAGACCAGAAAATAAGTGTCTGATTGTAGACCTTCAGATACAGTTGTAATACAAATCCACTCATCATTCCTCTACTTTTTGGTAGATATTTGTAAAAAAGTTGAGAAGACTGTTAGCAGTTCTCTGTAAAAAGCAGTAACGATGTGTCATTCACCAGGAATATTTTGCTGGGGTGGCCACAGGATCTACTATCTTAATACGAAACCTCTCATCTCTAGCCTTTGCCTTTTTTTTATGATTTTACAGAATACTTTATTTTACTGAGCTCAAATCAATGAATTGGTATAATAAAAGCCAGCCAAGTGATCAGTGACTACCATGTTTATAAACCGTTGCACTGTCTGAAAAATAAATACATCAATACATCTAAGAAACATCTTTGAAGGGGAACTTTTTAGCATTAGGAGGAAGGCATACAGAAATTTTTGGGGACACACTTCCCCCAAGAGGAATTCCCACTGCCCTGTCCTGCAGTAGGTAAACATCCTCCTTTCTGTAATGAGACTTGCCTATTCTCATCCCCAGAGACCAACCCTTTTCTGGGGTAAAAACTGAAGAGCAATCTAGACCGGCTGTCATGCGTAACACAAGGGTGTTTCATAACAAAACTGGCTTGCAAATTTTTGAATGCTATTCTTAATAAACTGTTTGGTGTGAAATTATTCCAGAAAGTCATTGATCCGAGCAGGATAAAGGAAAGAATAAATGGTATGATATCTGCTTTTAATACTCGTTTCAGGTGTCTTTTAGCTATATTTGTACAAATTTTTGTGAATACATATAAATAAAAAACACTGTCTTAAATTTTGACAACACTGACATATACTCCTTCTCCCCTAGGAACATATTGCCGCAGAACATAAGACAAATAAATAGAATAGTTGACACCTGTGATTAGACCATTAGCCTTCTATGAAAGCCTCATGTTTTACCCTTACTAACGAACATTTAAATTAAGAATCCCTTTTGTCTTTTGTTTGAAAACAAATTACCCAATAAAGGCATTACTATGAATTTAAAATAAAGCATCAGTTTCAACCAACAGTTATGCAACATTAGTAGCAGAACATAACCATGAGAGGTATGACACATAGGGTATGAATTAAGAACAATTTGAATTTTAATTCACTACTAATACATTATGTTCCTTTTGTTGTATCATGCCTCACACAGTTTTAAAATTGAGTGCATAATATTAGGAAGGCATACAACCTCCAGTAATTTAATGAAGACTCCAAACAGCAGCCAAGAATGTCTGCTTCACACGGGATGCATCATCCTTTCCTTAATCTATGGCATACATCATGCAAACTCTTGGCTAACGTGACTCCACATATTATTTGGATTGTGGAATCCCCCCAGAACTGTCAGACTTTTAAAACATAAACAGACTTACTGCTGTATTACCTAAAGTCACTGAAAAAGAATAGGCTAGTTTGTTAATATATGATCAAGACAAAAAGCCTCATTAGTCTACATTTCTTGATGTACTCATTCCAATGCTCAAAATAGTAACGTTCTTCCTTTTCTAGCAAGTCTCCCTCTCATGGACTGAAATCCCCACCTTCAGCTGCATTAGCCTTGTATTCTTCCCCAATATTCCATTTCTTACTTTCAAGTAATTAGGAAATAAAATTAGTTATCCAAGATCTTCAATGCCCCATCAAAATCAGGTGTGGGGAAAAAAAAATAAGTTTACAAGCTATACTTCTAAAAGCTGTTTTACAAAGGAGCTATAGGACTATAAAGACATTACTCTGCTCTGACCTCTAAAATGCTCATACACGTTCTTCATAGAATTTCACCTTTCTGCACTTTTGCATCACATACTCAGAATACTTTGGCCTGGTCCATTATAACTACATGGTTATTCCTAAGCCCATGTCCCCAAGAGTTTGGGCAGTGTAACAGGTCCAAACCCTTCATAATTTTAATTTAAGTTTAATGGACTAAGAACATAGGAAGGAAGACAGATCCCAGCATATATGTGTATAACATTGCTAAGGAACAGTAACAGAAAAATAAATACTACTAGTCAGAGACAACACCCTGCAGCCTGATTTCAAAGTTTTAAATCCATTACAAAAGTTCTTAAAACAGAAGTCCACAACCATAGAATCATAGAATGGTTTAGGTTGGAAGGGACCTTAAAGATAAATCAGTTTCAACCCCCCTGTTGACAGGGCAGGGACACCTGTCACTACATCAGGTTGCTCAAAGCCTCATCCAACCTGGCCTTGAACACCTCCAGGGATGGGGCAGCCACAACTTCTCTGGGCAACTTGTTTCGGTGCCTCACCACCCTCAGAGGGAAGAATTTCTTCTTTAGATCTAACCAAAATTTACCCTCTGTCAGTTTAAAACCATTGCCCCTTGTCCTATCACCACATGCCCTTCTAAAACTCTTTGAGTGAGAACATTCAGCCAATTCCTTATCTACCAAGTGGTCCATCCATCAAATCCATGTCTCTCCACAACAAGGATGTTGTGTGGGACAGTGTCAAGTGGTTTGGACAAGTCCAGGTAGATGACATCAGTTGCTCTTCCCTTATCCACCAATGTTGTAACCCCATAGTAGAAGGCCACCAGATTAGTCAGGCAGGATTTGCCCTTAGTGAAGCCATGTTGGCTGTCACCAATCATCTCCTTTTTTCCCCATGTGCCTTAGCATCGTTTCCAGAAGGAACTGTTCCATGATCTTGCCAGACACAGAGGTGAGACTGACTGGCCTGTAGTTCCCTGGGTCTTCCTTTTTTCCCTTTTTAAAGATGGAGGCTATGTTTCCCCTTTTCCAGTTGGCGGGAACTTGACCAGACTGCCACAACTTCTCAAATATGATGGATAGCGGCTTAGCAACTTCATCTGCCAGATCCCTCAGGACCTGCAGATGCACCTCATCAGGTCCCATGGACTTGTGCACTTTCAGATTCCTTAGATGGTCTCAAACCTGATCTTCTCCTACAGTGGGAGAAGTTCCTCATTCTCCCAGTCCCTGCCTTTGCCTTCTGTGACTTGGGCTGTGCAGCTGGAGCTCTTGCCAGTAAAGACTGAGGCAGAAGTCATGGAGTACCTCAGACTTCTCCATATCACAGGTAGCCAGGACCCCTGTTTCCTTCCGGAGAGGGTCCATGTTTTCCCTAGTTCTCCTTTTATCACCCACATATCAAGAGAAGCTTTTCTTGTTGCCCTTGATCTTCCTGGCCAGATTTAACTCTATCAGGGCTTTAGCTTTCCTAACCTGATCCCTTGTTGCTCAGACAATTTCTCTGTATTCCTTCCAGGCTACATTTCCTTGCTCCCATCCTCTGTAGGCTTCTTCTTTTGTGTTTGAGGTGGTCCAGGAGCTCCTTGTTCATCCATGCAGGCCTCCTGGTGTTTTTGCCTGACTTCCTCTTTGTTGGAAGCTTGGAGGAGGTGATCCTTGAATATTAGCCAGCTTTCTTGGGCCCTTTTTCCCTCCAGGGCTTTATCCCATAGTATTCTACCAGGCAGATCGCTGAAGAAGCCAAAGTCTGCTCTTCTGAAGTCTAAGGAAGTGAGCTTGCTGTGCTCCCTGCTTGCTGCCCTAAGGATCTTGAACTCCACCATTTCATGGTCACTACAGTCAAGGCTGCCCTTGAGCTTCACATTCCCCATTAACTCCTCCTTGTTGGTGAGAACAAGGCCCAGCATAGCACCTCTCCTCATTGGTTCCTCTATCACTTGGAGAAGGAATGTAATCATCAACGCATTCCAGGAACCTCCTGAATTGCTTCTGCCCTGCTGTGATGTCCCTCCAACAGGCATCGGGGTGGTTGAAGTCCCCCATGAGGACCAGGGCTCGTGAAAGTGAGGCTGCTCCTGTCTAGAGCATGCCTCACCCACTCAGTCTTCCTGGTCAGGTGGCCTGTAACAGACTCCCACTATAACATCATCTGTCCCTGCCCTCCCTTTAACCCTGACTCATAAGCTCTTGGTCAGCTCCTTATCCATCCACAGGCAGAGCTTCATGCACTCCCAGCTAGTCACTGACAGAGGGCAATACCTCCCTCCTCGTCTCCCCTGCTTGTCCTTCCTAAAGAGCCTGTATCCTTTCATTCCAACACTCCAGTCATAGGATTCATCTCACCACATCTCCATGATGCCAATAAGATCCCAGCCCCGCCGGCGCGCACACATCTCTAACTCCTCTTGTTTATTCCTCATGTCACATGCATTTGCATGGAGGCATTTAAGTCGGGCCTCCGATGAAGCCGACTTGCCGGCTGGAGTGGCTGGGATTCCTTTCTGCTGGTCTTCAGGTGCTCTCATCTTATCTTGATCAAGCATATTATCCCTAGATTTGAAGGGGGAAGGGGATATGCAAACACACGTAGCATCTATGAGTTGTGTTATGCTTCTCCTTTATCACGACTGTTTGTGAAGGTGCTAATTGAATCTTACATAGAAGATGCATGTTTTAGATTAGGAGATGTTCAGAAAAAAAATATCAGAATTTTTTTCAGTGGATTATGTATAGCTACTTGAAAACTACCTGATGCTACTTCAAATGCACCTGAAGAGCCTCTGAATAAACTGCTTTCCTCTTTTCTCTTTCAGGCCAGGGTACAAATAGTCCACATGAGACACTACAAAAATAACCAGAAGAGACATCAAGTATGGCAATTCTGTCCAAATAAAATTAAGCCATTAAATCTCAGAGTTTAATTGCTGCTTCAGCACAATCTTGCAAGGAAAGACAACAATTCTTTTTGCACTTCCTACCACACAAATATATACTCTCAACTCTCCTCCACAACTCGCAGAACTGGAAGCCTCTCTCTTCTCTTATGCCAGTGAAGGAATCAGAAAAATATACTTCACCATTGCAGGGACAGAAGAAATCTACCAGGTGATTTTATGCTATCCTTCATTTGAATTTCTCAAAAGGAGAAATTCTTCTGATACCTATCTGCTCTGCTCAGTGCTCAACTCAGAGATCACTCTTGAGGCTTAACCACTCTAACCACTGGCACCTGAGACACAGAGATGTCAAGAACTCTTCAAGGAGATGTCAAGGACACCATCCTTCATTATCCTAATGACACCTCTTTCACTTTACTGTTGGGACTTTCACAAAAACTTCAGATATTACCTTAAAAAAATGCAACTGTGCAGCCATCTTATTACAGAATAGCACTCGGCATTTTATCAATACTATGAAATTATATTCAGGGATCAATTTACTTAGAAATTATTCCTAAAACCCAAGATTGAGTGCTACATGGTTAATACTGTCGTATCTTGAAAGATAAACATTTACAATGTTGGCAGTGGTCTGTTTGCACAGCTTTCAAAGTCATGGTGAATCATTTCTGAAAGTAATGTAATAAAACAGGATTTAATATCCGAATAGCTCTTAAATACTTCTGTTTCATAGGTTAAAGAATCACACCCCCCAAAAAAGCTACCAACAGGGTAGAGGTCAATTATACACTGCCATAATGTTTATGCAGTGAGACATAATAAGGAAAACCTCATTCACTAAGGCAAAACATGAACAAAATTTTAGGTCATTTTCTGGAAAGATGATGTTATAGTTATATTCTGCATTAGAAATAAACACTAAATTTCTAAATACTACAAGGCAGATCTGATGTTGCCAACAGGTTATTCTCCACAGAGGAGCAACGAGAGGACAAGTAACATCAAAACTGTTGTGTTTGGGTTTTTTTTTAAAATATGAAATTTTCAAAATGAGGCCACTCATACTTCCCTAATCACAAAAATATCAGTTTTATTCCTAGATTCCACCAGTCTTTCATAGGAACAAGGTATGACCAATAATTTACAGTAGCTCAAAAACATTAACAGCAGTAAAACATGCATGCAATCCTTGTTTTCTAGCCCAGAGCATACAACCCAGAGCACTCTGAAAAAGGACAGAGATGGAACGCAAGCAAAAGCATCCCTTCTGCACTAAGCAGCTCAACTGGGAAATCCCAGAAGAGCTCAGCCGAGAGCTTGTATGTGCAGTATGATAATGCAGTGCCAATGCATTTTTGAAAGCTGTATTAGCAACAGATTGGGGCAGGGAGGGAAACATATTTAGTCATCTTACAAATTTAGTACAATCTTTTATCTTGCATGCTACAAACAACAGTTATAACTAAAAGCTGCAGTTATAAATAAACTGCATCCCAGATCTTAAAATCGATAAAGGAATAATCCAAGTCTTGCTGAAAATCAAGATAGAGCTGAAGTTTTGAGGAAATGCTACACAGCACAGCCTCTATAATAAATCTGTTTAATATTACTGATACAGTACAAACAGCATATTCTTCAGTATTAAAACATACTGAGTCTCTGGGAAGCAAGCATCAGTATTCTTAGACTTGAAAATACACATTTATTTTCTATTGAGGTTACCAAAGTTAATGCCAGATCGATAGAGAAGAAATCAGAAAATCCGAACTCATCTCATGAAACTTCAGGCTTTAATTACTGATATCTGATGAATATCGGTGCAGTGCCATAAAACGTCAGTACTCCATCGTTCACCTGTCCATTTGCCATAAGTTATAGCCTGCAATAAAGTTAATGTAACAAAGCTGAGGTACAGCTATGCGCAATGCAAAAACTCCTCTACTCAAATCACGGATGAAAACAGTTTTGAAATAAGACCAAGAGTCACCCTGAAGTTGCTGAGGCTGACCTACATTTCCATCAGAGGATAACGCCCTGTAGCAGAGGTGGCAGAGAAATTGTCAAAACACTACAGCAAGAACCACTGGCACTCAAGTCAAGACCCATGTTTCTGGTAAACACTGATTTAGTCTTTCCTGGATATGAGCAGCAGATTCGTGATATTATTATGAACAAGGGTGCTACTAAATCTGCTTCCAACAAATTTTAAGAATACCTGAAGCTCTCAAGCTGAAGACAATCGAGCCGGATAAAGATTAATTTTCACACAGAAACAACACAGCTAAAAGCAATAACTTCGAGAAAGATGGAATCACTGACTTGTTAACATGCCAAACCACTTTTCACTACACAGACTTTGCATACAACCACAGTTTTAACTGTGGCTACACAAAGAGAAAGAGCACTGCACATAAGCTTGCAACAAAACTTCATGCTACCCCTGAAGCTGCTTCTTCCAATGAAATCAGAACAATTTCGTTTAGAAAGAGGTCTTAATTTCTATAATCTGTATCACAATTCCAATTAATCTTTCTGAACGGGTGACCTGAATGCAGGCAAATCCCTTATTCTTGTTTAAACATTTCTGTCCAGCCTGCTTAATGTCTGCCTTCAATAGTATTACGTAATTTACCTGACATCAAGAGTATGAAATTTTCCTTTCTTCTGATCTCAAAGATTTGGATATAAGAAAGGTCGCATTATCTCATGAGTCAAGTAGAAATCTTCTTTAGACCCTGGAAACAAAATCCAAAATGGTCCTTAAAACCATTGTGGTTACAGAATTCAAGCAGAATTTCACAAAAATAAATAGCTGCAATTGATAATTTTCCTTATCCTGAAAGTGACCACAGGAAAGCATCTCTTGACAGAAGCAAAACCAACTCTGTCCTCAAAGACTGAAATTGAACCTGAAGTTCTCTAGACAAATTATTTTCCATACTTGACCTATCAATTTGAATAAAACTCAGGATATGGCTGCTCATCCAAAATGGAAGACACTCATGACTAAGAACAAGATTGCCAAAGTTGTGTGTGTCTCCATATATACATATATAAATATGTATGCATACATACATGTGCATATGTATGCCTGTATATAAAAACCCCAGTTTTCAGGAAGCAAGCTGATTTTCAAAGTGACTGGTTTTTTCCCCCCTCTCTTAACTTGCTCTAGGAAAAAAGATTTATTGGTAATTTCTTCCAGCTAACTCATTAAGTCAACATGAACAAGAACATTTCCAAAGTTGATTTTATAGTGGGCCAGTAGCAAGCTATATGCACCACAAAAGTCAGATGAAAAAGATATTCCTGCTTGAAAGAATTGTGAACTCTGAAAGCCTCACAGTCTTTCAGACTTCCAGTGTGACATTGCTGGAAGTTACGTTGCTGGCCATCAGGTCAGAAGATTTCCTTTACAGATGCCAGGTTAATTAACAGCCTGGATTTCTAGCTTGTAACAAAATGTTGAATAAACTTCTGAAGTCTTCCACCACCTATGCTGACATCTTTGCTCTTTTTTATTACGTTTTACATCACTACGACCTGAGCTAAATGAATACCATAAGTTCACAAAGCACATCACAATTTATAGAGCTATTTAAATCCCCATGACCTCATGGGGATTTTAATACACGCTTTCTGTAAGAAAGCTTCTGCCCCCCTCTCCGCGTTCCACCTAATGTGGTGCAACTGTGGGCTGCTGCCAAAAGCAATAACCCCACTTTTCACCATTACAGTTTTGTCCCATCCCCTTCTTTGCACCAGGTCTGGTAATCATACAGCTGCTGAGTGTGTTGCTTCAGTTTGCTGATTCAACAAAATATACTTTTCCCCCTCTTTTTAGTGTGCAATCCTCCATCCAGTTAGTGAACGTCAATCATCAGATCAGTATCAACAGAAGCAATGAGAAGACTTCTTTTGGCTGCAGTCCACATTTACAACAGATTATATGTAGTATCAAACTACCCTCTTGGCTCTTCTCCTGAATTAAAATAATTAAAAGAAAAGACAGAACATCTTAACAAGCCTCACACAGAAACAAATATTTTAATTGCTGCCATTTAAAAAAAGCATAAAATGTCACATATTTGTGTTCCAAGAGCATATTCTTGCATGTGTGCCTTTACTAATTTTACCATGAATAGTTTTCATGGTATTTTCCTCACACAAGGACTGTGTAAACTTTACGAATGTGTCATATTATGATTCAACTGTAGTATCTTAAAGCATACAGCAAATCAATTTGTTTCAAGAAGTTAAAAATCCAAAATCCAGTGTATTCTGACATGTACATTTCAGGCTTTAAATCAACAATACATGTTTAAAGTACACATATGAAAACCAGATTGCAGTCCCATAACTGAAAACCATTATACTGTATCATATAATTAACAGTGCCTAATCTAAAGCCTAAATTCTAAATATGGTTATTTCTGAGCAAAGACATGACAGAATTAGTGATATGAAGGACTTAGAAAGGAGCCCAGCATAATTGCTATAAACTCCACAACGTTTATGTAAGTTAGACTCAGAAGAATGGCTTTTAACTCCAGGAAAAAAAATTAACTACTTCCTCCCAATTGTGAAAGTAAGCTTGGCAGTAGGAACTGAGCAGGTTAGTTTGATTCAGTAGAAAAGCTTTCAGTAATAACTTAAACTGACTATATGACTGTACTAGTTAAACACTAAGGTCTTAGAGACCCGCATCTTATTTTCCTACTAAGTGACTGAAGTCATAGTTCATATGAATCTAGACCCAGTTCACTCCAATATGTAGGACCATCTGGCTAAAAACTCTGATTATACTCTAGCGCTATCCATACCACTCAAAACCCAACATACCTACTTCCTGAATACAGACAATTTGAGAAAAGGACAGTTAAAAGATCCCAAATGTTATGCAGAACTAACTGAGGTATAATAAGATGTCCAAGACCCTTAACTCTGGCAAAATTATACCAACTAGGGAAAAAAAATGATAAGGAAGATCTTTTATGTCATATTCTACAGAACCTGCAGCCTTGGAGAAAGGGTGGCTAAGGTGTCCCAAAGCTACTCACACTCCTCCTTGCTGCAGGTCTGCTTGGGGAAGCCCATCACTTTTCCAAGAAATCTCAACCTGCAAGATATGACACCCTCCTAGAACTACATTTTAAGCTCCAGTGGGCACCAGAGCTTACACGAATGTCATCATTCTGTCCCAGCTATGCCTCCATCCTTTCCAGCCTTGACCACTTGTACCTGGAAAAGAGTGTTTTAAGATGCTCTTTTCTAGCACAAAAAAAAAAGTCAAAATTGGGTTTAAACTTTCATACCAGCGAGCCAAATGTGTCCTTAAATGTTTTATATATTCCATAAATTATTAAATAATGACTACAACCTGGAAAGCTCAGCCTTGGAACACAATACTCATTCTTCATTTTACAAAGCAGCTCCCAAGTCACCTCAAACAGCATTGAGAGCAAAACCAAGTCATATGACACACACACAAATTTCATGCATTTAACCACACCACTTTCCAGCCTGAATACCGGTCGAAGACACACAGGCACAGATGAACACCTATTTTAATCATTGACACCTATTTTAGTCATTGACACCTATTTTAGTCATTGCCTCCCTCATCTTCAGCAAAACAAGGCAAGACTCTAGTGTTCCTAATCACCCATCATCTACTCTGCTGTCATGTCAAGCCCACAGCTGCATATTTTCCTGGCAACTGTGAATCAACTCCCACTTTGATGACTGATTCACAGACCAGAATAAGACGTGCTTACAAGAACTATTCTATTAACAACTTAAAACCAATCTGCTATCTCCAGCTGCTTGGTCCCCTGCAACAACATCCCTCCAGAGGTCATGGCACTGTCAGTTATATTAGTTACACTAACATGCCCCAGATCCAGATTTGAGGAAGCATCCAGCCTAAAAAAATTACTTCTAGTTTAGTTTTTTTCTATGAGGCAAATAATTTAGTTGGGATAATGAGAAGAGTTAAGTAGAACAATGTTCCCGCTTACAGACACAAAATGACTAGCAATTCAGGCATATGTCAATGATTTTAAAGGCAACTATGTGCCTTGGTAATTTTGTGCCAAATAATAAAAAGAAATATAAACCTGTTAATACAACCAGGGCACAGATCAACAGAACACAGATTTCAACTTCTGTAGATGTCTCGTACTGAGGAGTTCCCTGAGCTGGAGAAGTGCCTAGAAGTTATTAAAACAGTTCACATTTTTGTTCCAGTAAGGAAATAAAATTTCTTGGCCAAAGCATAAACACGATGCCCAGAGCGGGTCATCTATAGAGATTAACCTACGAGCACTCAGAGGCAGAAGTGCGAGACAGAAGACATAACCCATGAACGTACTCGCTGCCTCGAGGACTGAGCAAGTACCCAAATGTGCTTGCCTTCGCATAGATGACAGAGGTTTGGCAAGAGCTAGAAATGAATGTGAAGGATAATGCAGACTACTTCAAATGATGCTCTCCAGTTGATAGGTTATGCCATCCTTATTAAATCCGTGTGGCAAATTGGTCCTGGCACACCTAGTTCCACCAGCTTTTCAGTGATTAACCATTAGGTAAAATTTTTACAGACTTCTATATTTCAGAAGAACTGACATGCCAGAGCATTATAGGACTTGAAATAGTCACGTCTTCCCACCACACCACATTAAAGGAAGCAACCCACAAAACCTGTGAAGAAAATAATTACATGGTTGAACAGCTAAGTGTGCCTTTGAATATATCCTGCTTTTTCAAAACCTTGATTGAAAGTGCTACTGGCAGCTGTGCTGCAAGCACATAAATGTGGTAAGGAATGATTAGAAATTACCCATTCTCCTTCTCTCCAAACCATTTCCATATTAGCAGAGATGTAGATAGAGCAAGCTAAGCCAGAAGCAACTCCACTAACGCAACAGAAAGTGTTTCTGACCATGTGAGCGTTTTGACTAATCAGATAAATACTTTTATAAGACATACAACACCAGAGCATATTTATAGTTTCCACAATTCTGAAAATGGTTACAGTGTTCTTGGAAAGCAATATTAATCCATACATACAGATTAAGATACCCTTGCATTTCAAACACAGTATTGTTCTCAAATTTGCTGGGGAAAACATTAACACACTCCCCAACTTCTTAATTAGCTTGATCTTATAGAGTACACACTGAAAAAGATGACAAAAGGAAGAGCTTTTAGGGGACCATTTTTCTCTGAAAATCTACTAAAAACACACAAAGCAAATAAATGTGAAAATTGTTGGCAGCAATTTAAAAAAAAAAAAAACAGAAAATTCAACTCTACCCTGAGACCTCACCTAAAATTTTATTCTAAGATTCCACTTTCACACATGTAGTATTGTGATACTATTTGCGTCCATACATATGGAAAAGGGAAGCAAACACAACATTACTAAACTTATAATGCATATCTGACTGCAAAACACAACAACTGCAGAGCATGGCCAAGCGCGAGACAAAATTCCTATAGCTCAACTTAATTTTAAAATTGTAATTTCATTTGTCTGCAAAAGCCTGAGTGACACTTAGGTAATATATTTTTAATAGCTTACAACAATTTCAATTTCTCTTTCTATTTTTGGTTAATTCAAAGTCTAGACCTCACAAAGCTTATGATTAAGTCAACTTTTAGATACGGAAATTTATTTTCTTATTTTTGTACTTACACTATAAAAATGATAGAATACATGCATGCAAGTTTTGCAATACAAATGCTGCTAAACAGATGATGATGTTTAGTTTCTTCCATACTTCCAGGGTCATTATGAAAAATTACTCATGTTTACCTTCCAAATAACCAACTGTTGTAACTATCATTTCCCCAAAGTTTTGTTAATTCCCTCTATTCATCTTTAAAAAAAAAAACAACATGCAGAAATCACCCCAAATTAGCATCCCAGCTTCGACAAGTCTCTCCAGGGAAATTCACAATATTTCTCACAGCTAAAACAAGTTGACAATGCTAACTACAAGTTTTTAACTGGTGAAAGTCACCACTTTACAGAGAGGCAATTTCTTATCCTATAGAGAGTGTGATAAAAGAGGTAGACAACTACATATGAATCTGCATGAACGTCAAGAGATCCCATTACCAAGTTACAACCATGATCAGAGCAGTAACATGAGAAAAAGATTAACCCGCCAAAACAACATCTGTTAGTTTTGAAAGAAAACTCTGCAAGTTCATGATTTGCATTCTTCCACTATACTGAGAAACAGGCAAGTAGCAACAATAAAATCTGAATAATAATATATCTGAAAATCAATTGAAAAGTTACATTAATTCAAACTTATGAAATCGCATTTTGAAAAACATATGGCTCAATTATTAAGAACATCAGCCATTCCAGGAACTCACACACTACATAAAATCACATTGATTACAGTAGAAGAAGGTACCTACAAACATGTCCTTTATCACTTATTAAAAATGAAAAGCGGTCAGAGCTTCATCTCATTCTTCTAATATTAATCTTCTGAGGCAGGAAACGAAAACAAATTAACCCAGCAGCTAGGCCTTGTGTATACAGAGGCAGCAGTAGAGCTTGTAAAGGAATATCGAGTTTCTATAGCATCTGATTCTTGCAAGAGAATGCAGATAATTGATTGGGAAAATCTTGTTTCATGAGCTCTATTTAACTTGAGAGTCCCTTTCATGAACAAGAGGGGTTGGAGGTGAGGGGGAAGTCATCAGCTACCCTGCCAGAGTAGCCCCAGAAGAGTAAAGCAATTTTAGTTTTATTTAAAACAAGGCTACAATTTTCTTTTTAATTACTTATGACTCAAATAGCTCTGAAAGGATCAATATTTCAGAGGCAAGATCAAAACCAAACCAGACGGATATTAGAAAACATTATAATGCAATCTAAATGAGGCTTTCCACATTTCACGAGGTAAGAAATTTTTTAAGTATTTCTTTCTCATCAGCAAATCTTTTCTATTTCATATAATGCAGAATTTTAGTCTGCCTCATTACACCAGTGCATGAATTTTTCAAATAAGTCATTTTTTCCTGAAATGCCAAGTCTTACGTTAATTTTGTTTTCCTTCAACCAAATTAATCTCTATTCCCCAAACAGTTTTCATACTTGTAATCAGATTCAAAGTTAAATAACACTGAAGAAAACTGGTTTCTGCTGTTCAATCTTATTTCACAAATAAGTACTATATATACAGGAAATCCTCCTACTTTTCACTTGAACGTTACTATCTTGGAGAATTGAACTCTTGTTTTGGATGACTCTTTGCACATTCTTCAAGTTGAGTACGTTTTTAATACAGCATAAAGCACTTACCCTTCTAACCTGACATCAGGTAAAGATCTGTTGAGTGCAATCATTTCACTTGCCATTAAATTAAATTGATTTATTTTAAACATTTCTTTCATTTTTTCTTGCTCCTCTTTCGGAATGACCACAGGCTTCCCCATCTCTCCAGGTCCTTCATGTGGTTTTTGTATGGGTTCTGGAACTAAGAATAAATGAAATGTTGGTAACTACTTTTATGCTTGTGTTTGTTTCTTTATACTTTATTTTACACTGTTGGAGTATCCCTGTTTAAAACAGAGTTCTGAACCCACCAGGTTTTGGAAATGAAAGCAAATCTTCATATTTGGAAGTTTAACACAAGTAGTTTAAGTGCTATTCTTAGACACCACAATTAATTTGGAAAAAAACCCCACAACAGTAAGGGTTTATATCTATCCATCATCATGTCCTAATTGACTTCACTGTTAAAGTTCTGGAACAACAGATATTATTTCAGAAAAAGTTGAATTTTCCTTTACAGGGATTTTAGTAAGGATTAAATTGTAACTTCACATTTATTTCCACATTTTTATTTTAACAGAATGCCAGTTGAGAAATAACTTCTCTTGGGTTTACTAGCATTATTTTTAGTCGATATAATTACATTTTGGAGTTTCATATTAGTACTCAAAACAGAAACAGTAACATTTGACCTGTTTAAACCAAAGAAATCTTAAATATCAAATATCTGATCAAATTGATGAGGGACAGAAGGAGGAGAAAAGGAATCCAGACTCTTGAATTATTTGGGTTTTTTTAAACAAAAGTGAAAAAACAAAACATTAAAAAACACTTTCAAACTGTTACATTTTCTTTACAAATATCCATTTACTTTCCTCCTGAACTGAAACGTTTTAAATGCTTGAATACTGAAATTAAAATATATCACTACTTTACAAATTCAGTACAAATTCTAATTAAAAAAAACCCAGTAATTTAAGAACTAAACAGAAGAACAGGAAGTATTTTAAAATTAAGGCACCAAAGCCCTCAGTAATAAGCGTGGCTTTAAATTATCTTTAATTTGCATCTAGGACAGCCCTGTGTAATTAAATTTATGCCAAGAGCAAATATTCACGTAAAGAATAATTTTTAATTTTTTTTTTTAAAGGCGAAGCCTTCCATCCTTGCTGAAACACTGAGACTTAAAATATATACTTACTAATAAGTGAACCATTTTGCTAGTTTGCATTTAGCGCTAATCGGTTGCAAGCACAATGTGTTTCATGTGAAACTTTCATTTTCAAGTACCTGAAGCAACCGCACTGGCTGCATTAACACAGTAACATTTAGCAGAGAAAATCCTCCCACGACAGAGGTGCTTTCTTTTTACCAAGACTTGACTGCAAGTTGAGCTGTGTAATACTAGAAGTTGCCAGCCGGTCACTCGTAAACTAAAAATCGATAGAATCAGTACGTCCAAGCAGATCCTGCGGAGACCGATTAACGCACTCGTTTTAACCATGGGCTAAAATGAGCAGGCAGTTTGCTTTGAATCTTTGCCTCCTAAGAAAGTACGGTTGAACCCACATCAAAACTTGCTAATTTGCAATTGTATAACCTTTTAAACTAGAATTTGTGCCTTTTGGGGAGTAATCAACATGTAATTGTAGTATACAATAAGGCTTATTTGGGCACAATTTTATATATTCAGCTTATTTTATTATGCAGGCTATCATAATTATTTTTATTAAGTGTATAGCAATTAGTATATAGGTTCACTTAGAAAATTATTAAACGTTCAACATACCTAAAATGATGAAACAAAAGCTATTAGAATATAATTATATGCTAAAAAAAACATTCACTGTTTTTTTCAGCATTCTCAAGAGTGAATGTCCTATCCCACCATATTTGCTATTTAGAAGAAAAAGTGATTTCCTATTTTATTTATACTTCCAGTCGTTTCTTAACTTTGACTAAACCAGTTAAACTGAATAGTTAAATTAACTGAAAATTCATCTTTCACATTTGCAGATCTTGCTGTTAGATGCTAATTTAGCTCAACAGTGAGTTGGATCCAAGTGTACAAATTCCATAAATTCCTCAGTTGGTTTTTTAAATTTCATTTCCAAATATATACTACTTGATTACACTTTTTTTCCTAAATAAAGTATTCCCTTCTCCGGCAGAAAAATCTAGCAACAGCTAACTAGATCCACAGATATTTTATGAAACTCACTAAACGCAAAGACTGGCAAACTTGGTGTGCAAGCACAGAGATGACTTTCCAACAAGAGTTAAAAATCTTCTCTCAGGTTTCTGCATTTACAGTAATCTGTTTTCCCGCAAAAGTGTGTAGTTTCCATATCAACACAAACCAACAATATTCTCCCAAAATGACTAATACACATTTTTAAAAATTCATACTGCAGTACTCTTTTGTTAGTTAACTATGAAAAAATATTTTCTTTGAAGGACTGTAGACATGTACTGATGAGATACTTCTAACAAACAGTAATTTAATTTACAGATACAAGTTTTGGAGCTAAATGAATGACTTAATCATCACCTGATCCAATGGGAAATCTAATAATGTTTTTCCAGACATTTTGCATTTGTATCAGTAAATCATTAGTTTCAAAGAGGACTTGGAGGACTTGATCTCTTCCAGATCTTTGTTAAAAGTCAGGAACTCTTTATGGACTATGGACTAAAAATTCCTTTTTACCAAGCAGTATGCCTGATGAAAAACAGACACTTCAAAAATCTAAGACCATCTCAAGCCAGAAAGAGGGATGGATTCTTCCCTGACATGCCTTTAGGGGCCACAACAATGGTAAACTGACAAAAACACCAAATCCAGTCACCTTTGGAGGAATCTTCACCATTAGAAAAAAAGCTGTTTTAACAGGTAAAAGTTCGGAGAAGTTGTGTCTCTTACACACACCTCAGCCTTAATAGAACAAGATTGATTTATGATAAACAGTTCTTATTTTCAGAAATTGAATCTCTATTGTATCTTGAACCTGCTCACTTTTCTTAGGAATTTTTTATGCAGATGAGAATATTCAGAACCAACTCACAACTTAGATATTCCATCTTTACTAGAGAGCTCAAAATTCAGAACACAAGGCCTTGATTGGCACTTGACAAAAATGACTGGTCCTAGTTTAACTTTGTCTTTGCCCCAAGAAAAGATTGTAAATAGCAAGTAGCTGAGATCACAAGACTATAGCAAAACCAATGCTAGGTCTGAAAGATTTTATTTTTTTTTAGCAGGGCTTCTAACCACTACATAACTGGAATTCCCCTTGAGGGTGGAAAAAAAAAAGGAAAAAAGAATAAGTTTGGAAGTTTATTTAGAAACCACATCAGGTGCCAAAGCTGGAAGTTCCTTTGCAGTCATACTTTTAAGAAGGACTCATTTGATCTTCATTTAAGTAAAGACCTCAGAGCTGGCATACCAGAGTCTTACAGAAATAAAACAGAGCTACCAAAAAAAAAAAAAATCTTTATTAGCAAAACCACAGTACTACCTGCTCTTTTTTGTTTACAGGAATAGCTCCTTTTTGCATTATTAGAGAATGGCTTGAACCCTTTAAGTCTAGAACTCGTTTGTTACACTTATCAGTAAATTCTATTCCAGACTGTGAAATCTAAATTGCAATGCTGAATCCCCATCTGGAAACAATAGTGCTCAACTAGATACCCTCTGAATTTCAGGTTTGGAAAAAGCTACTACATTACATGGATGATGCTTACTAAGGTTTAGTGATTTTTTTTTTTCCAACTCGTAACAACCTTTAGACTTACAGTAACAGCCTTCCATCATCAGCTATTACTCTTTCTGAGTTTGACTGATGAACCATCAGTAATTACAAAAAGGGAAACACCACCTAAAAGATGTGCCAACAGAAAACGAGCTGTGACAGTTTGGGCAAGGGGTGTACATCATCCAGGTCAGCTGAATAGCTCAGAATACCTAAGACAACCTCAGAGCAGAGCACTGGAGAGCTTCCACCTGACCTGCTTCCCCCTCTCTGGGGTGGTCATTGTGGGGAGAAGAAAGAGCAGCAGTATCAGCTAGGACAAGCATAGGCTCCCTCCCAGCTCCCAAGGGTGGGTGCTGCAATCAATACGGCTATGTGTTCTGATCCCACTTTCTCCCAGCCTACCTCCTGAAGCTATTACTGTCTTATTCCACCATGGTGGAGGGGGTTGGCAAAGGTTTATGCCTACTGCCAAATCACTTCACACAATTACAGTCACTAGATTCCAACTATCCCTCCACTGGTATGACTTTAGTTCCCCAGTCCTATACTACTCAGACACCATGCAGGCCCCCTTTTCCCAAACATCTCCACCCCAGCACTTTTACTCACAGCCTAGTAAGTGCCTGTCCCTTTTCCACTTCACCTGTTGTCCCCTCATCTCCACACTTGCATATTTTCAACTATCAGCCCTCATTAACCCACTCGTCTTACAGTTCCCCATAATCATGTACACCGATTTTTCAACTGATTCACATTCATATTCCTTCATTATTCCTTATTTTGGGCAATTTGTAAAATATAACAGCAGTATACATACAATCCAATATTAGACACATAAGCTGAAGCTCATGATTTAAGATGCTAATATCTTTTGCCATCAATACCAAGGAGAAAGATTTTTCCCAAAGGCAATTTAGATCCTGGCTCTAAGTCTCGTAACTGTCCAAAGTTATCCTCAAAATCCTTTGCTCTTGCTGAAATATCTAAAGACTTAGTTTTCCAACTAGGCAAGCACAGTCTAAAATAAGCTTACAAACTCTTCAGAAAAAGTTACTCATATGTTGAGTAGGTTCATTAAGTGTTGTGGAATTCTTCCACAAAATCAAAGATGAGCTACACACCAGAGTGACATGGACAACACTTATATAATTTAAGCTGAATCAAGAAAACTAAACCAGTTATGGAAATGAAGGGGGGGGTGAGAGAGTGAAAAAAGATTTTGATAAAAGCTTCTCAGACAAAATAGCCTCAATGCTATCTGAGGAAATTCTAGGCATTCTGAGTGAAAATAAATCGATTACAGACTTCAAATCAGTAAACTACTGGAACAAGAAGAATATTTAAGATCGGGCATACAACTAGGTTAAAAGGAAGTGTCGGTGTCAACTACAACCATGGTTTCTAGCAGACTTATTTCTGCACATACCTTACTACAAGTCAGTAGTACAATTTGTCTTAAAAACCAAGACAAATGTACAAAACTATATAAAAAGTTTTGGTTGGTTGGTTCGTTTGTTTACAAGCCAATAAGATATTAAAAACATATCAGGGATTTTAACACACACAGGTTAGGGAAAGGCCAGAACAAAGAGCGTACTCAAGTAAAGTAAAAACAATGCTGCACAGGGAAAGTCACAATGCTAATCTTGAAAACCTGCAGGTTCTCCCTCACCTGAAGGATCCTCCAATGACTTTGTGTTGTAAAGTCATCTGAACTTTCAACATCAATATATCAAATCAATATTGACTTTGATTGCTACTTGCTAACAGCAAAAAAAAACAAAACTGTTTGCAAGACAGCTCTAAAGAAACATGACATAAGTTATCTGCTTAGCACTGTGTATTAACTTTGCAGGAATTCAAAAAGTGGATCCATTCCTTAACAGTACATCAGTCATCATCATATCTTCAAGAAAGTTTCCCAACTTCTGAAGACAAAAACAAAGAAAAGGCTGGGTTCCTATAAAAGACATACTTCCTACATTACCCTAATTCATTTTCTTGTCACTTTCTTTTCCACTTATTGAAAAAGAAAACCAAAAGATGAAATGCAAGCAACTGAAAATTTAAGTCCGTTCTGCAAAACTCAGATGAACTAGAACCTCTCTAAAGTGTTTGCATGCAGTTGTGGGAACAACAGTTCAGAGGTACTAAGCACAGAGATTCTACATTCCTATACATCGTTGTTCTCTGTGGAGATTTATCAGTCTGTTTTCCTCATTGTGGGGGAAAAAAACAAACCAAAACAAAACTAACATTTCCTAAACATCTCCCCAGTGTTATTCTGTAAGAGAGTAACATTGTTCTTGGAACATTTCAGAAAATTTCCCAGGGAGGTCAAAGTTGTCAATACCAGATGTCAACAGGTGAAAAAGTTTTTTGTGATGGAAACCATTAATTAATTTTGAGTACAGCTGGGTGATCAAACTTAACATCGAGCACCACTGCGTAAGTTTCCTGTAGCAGCAGCAAAACATACTGACACAGCCTTTCTAGTGGGGGAGATACCATACTACAAAAGTAGGTGTTTTAGTAGATCTGGAGGAGGCAGCTGCCTGCAGTTCTAAATGTCTATGTGCTAAGACACTGCAGGGATGAGAATTCTCCCTGCACCAACCCTTTCTCCTATGTGATCAACTATGACGACCTCCCTAAAATAAAGTTGGCAACGTGAATGGTACCAGCTCTCAAAAAAACCCACACTCAGATCATCTTAACTGGTACTCAAAAACTAAGATGATGGTAATGAAACTGAAAGTTTATTTGAAGAGCTTTAGCACTGAATAACACAGCTCTCATTTCAAAGAAAAAGTTACATACATAAGTATGTGCATACATCCCCCCTTATGTTTGTCACTTTTACAGCCAAGTTTATTCTAGTTATTTTCATAAATTGGTTTTCGTTACAACATTCACTGTCCCTTATTGCTATAGCCACTGGACAAATTTTGGCTTAGGAGGGTTTCTGGGTTTGGTTTTTTGTTTGTTTTTTTGGGGGGAGGTGAAGGCAAGGGAAGGGGGTTTGGTTTGGGTTTTTTTTTGCAGGGGCAGAAGACAAGTAAGCTTCGTTGTTGGTTTGATTTGTTTTACCACCAAGTCTACTGAGGTTAACAGTGTCTTTGCTTCCTCACTGGTGGAAATTTAGAACATGCATTAGACTATATTAACATAGCTTATATTCCTGAACTGCTTGTTGCATATTTTATTATTTTTCATATACACTAGTGCTTAAAATTCTACATCTTAAGCAAGCATTTAAGCCTGCAACAAACATCTCAGGCAACACGATTATTCCCTAGTCATTCAAAGAAACATTGAACATTCTGTAACACTTAAATGCTGATGCAATGCTATGTTGTTGGGGCAAAAAATATCAAATGTTTAAGAGGAGCACAATTTTAAATGAGCATCATTTAAAGATTACTCAGGCAGAAAGCTTACCATCTCCAGCAGGCAGGCCTCGTTCCTTTTTCTCATCACATTTGTTGCATTCACTGAAGTACAGCAATAGAAACATATCCAGAAGGACCCAGACCAAAGAGGTGGCAAGGACCACCTTGCAATATGCAAATTTTTTCATGGCACTTTAAGTCAAATACAAAAATAAAAAAGTATAAATAAAAATATCAACAGGTTTCTTTAATCCAGTTTGAGACACCACGTTCTATATCTGCAAGAAAAAAAAAAAAAAAGAAAAAGAAAGTCATAAAAAGTTACCTAAGGACAGCAGATAAAAGTTGAAGTTTTAACTATATTTTAAAGGTAACAATCTAATTACCAAATGCTGTATGTATTAAAATGGATGCTCTATGCACTCCAATGAGATAAAAGGAACAGGGTCGATTAAAGAAGCATAACTCCAGTCTTTTACTACATTAACATTCATCACCTGAATCATTAAAATGAGTGACCAAAACAGAGTGCTCTGCAGAGCTACTGGAGAAGAGGGTAGGCATATCCAATGAAATTTAAAAACTCTCTGGACTCTCTGAAAATCAGAACAAGCCAGATGAATGAGAACCAGGAAGATCTCAGGAAGCAAGGTATTAATCCGTGCTATGTGAAGCCCATGGCTAATATCCCCTCATGCTCCCACCTGCAGTACATACTGATTTTCTGGACCATTACTAGGAACACCAGTCTATAAATGCCTGTATTTTACAGGAAGTCCAACGGCACCTTACACCTTTGCCACAACGACAAATGCTTTGCTTTCAACAAACCAAAAATAAACACCTCTTTTAGTAAAACCTAAACAGTAAGCAAAGGGAAGAAAGTATGCACAAGCCACTGGGACTACTTACTAGGCATTCAAAGCTAAAGGCATCAAATAATAATTTTGGTGCTTAAAGTGATTTTAATAGTTTAATGCTCGATCATAGTGCAAACTTTTATACATTTTCTAACATGTATACGTTAAAATTTTAGAATGCTGATCTTTAGAATTCTCTTTTGTCCTACTCAAATTACAAGCAAGTTTTGTTATAAGGACTGTTTATTTCCATGACTGACAATTGGGTAGAGTAGAATCAAGAACAGCTTTGGGTTTGCTCACTTAAATAAATAAATACAAATTTTAGTGTATTTATTTTACCAACAGGTTCCCCATGAGTGCTGATGTGTTTCAACACAAAGTACTCCCAAAGTATTTCCCAGTGGGAATAGCTTACTTGTTAAAACCAGAATTCCAGATATTCTTAACTTATAAAATAAATGGAAAATAAGACTCTTCAAAAACACACTATAATTTTAAAATTGACATACATACAGTTTCTCTTACTGCTTTCAGTCTAAAATGAAGAATTTAGTGGAAAAGAAAACTTTAATCATAAGCCATGATTATGCAAAACCTCAGCAAAAACCTGTATCACTAAGACTACTCTTTCTTTAGTATTTCATTGTCATAATTTGATTCCTGTCCTTCCTAGCCCCACTACCTTCTTGAGGGAAAATACTATGGCATCCCTCTTCTAAATACAGCTTATTTCTTATTGGCAACAGAGACACTCATGTCTCCATGCATGCCTATACACTTAAGTGGCATAGGTTTGGATGGCATAGCAACGCAGGAGCCTGCAGCCTTCCACTTGTAGAAGGACAGAAGGCTGTATATCCCTCTGCTTCCTGCTTAGGTGCACATCAAACTCCAGGAAAGAGTTGGGTTTGGGATAATCTCAGTCTGCATCTATACAGTTTTGGAATATAAGGATGACTATATAAAATTAATAACTGCAAAAGTATCTGTAGTTAACAGCTTCATAAAACAGGAGTTATGAAATAACCACAATGAAACATTAAGTGAGGTATGGTAAGAAAAAATCCTAGGGGTTGGTCATTTGGGTTTTTCGCTTGTTTCTGTTTTTGTTTTTTTTGTGGTTTTTTGTTTGTGTTTTTTTTTTTTTTTAAATAGATACGAGGATGGGCCTGAGCTCTGGACCTTGGAGTTGCACTATAAAGCTCTATAAAACCATCAGCTTGGTGATCAGCTGCAGTGAAAGAAAAATAACTTGTCACAGACTAATAAGAGAAGAACAGAAACCAAACCATCACTATGCCATTACACAGTATCTGCTTTCTCATCTTGAGCACTGTATGAACATAAAGTCTTGTCATTTCAAAAAGGATATAGAAGGATTAGAAAGGACAAGTAAGAAGGGCAAAAGGACAAAGACAACAAGAAATAGCTTCATTATATGATGTCAGTGAAGAGAGTAGCATTCTTCCTTGCTGGAAAAGATGTTACTTAAATCAAACAGTTCTATAAAATCAAAAGCTGCATGGAGATAGTACACAGAAAACAACTGTTGCCTGTTACTTCTTGTATTGGCAGGAATCAAGTGAATTTAGCAGAAAGAGGTTTAAAAACAAAAGGATAGTATTCCACAAAATGTATAGTTATGCAGGGGAACTGCCTGCCATAGTACAGTGCCAGTGCTGCAAGTCAATTCATCAGCTATTAAAAACTAAGCCCTCACCCGTGCTTCAGGCAGTCCCTGACTGTGGCTGTCAAGTCACTGCATGCTAGGAGAGCACTGTGAGGAAGTATCATTACTATTTCTCCTGTTCTTTCCCCTAGATACACACTATCAACCATTGGCAGAAACAAATACTGTACACAGATGAAATCTGTCTGACATATAAACCCACCATGAGGCTGGTTTCTTCTTTTGCTTTAATTTGGGGCACCACAGAAATGATCTGGCAAAGAATCAAGTCATACCACCACCCTGCTTGTACTTAAAGAAAACAAATGCTAATTAAAAATAATTATTTTAAAAGAAAAATATAAATTCTTATAATCTCAGAGTTCTTGAGGTCTAGACTCATGAGATACTAGACTGTAAAAGAAAGTGTAAAACATACAAGAGCACAGAGCTTAGGGGTCCTCAAATTAGCAAGACACCAGGGGGAGAACTGTAATCTAGACTTTCTGTCCATAAAAATACCAACTACATCAAGTGTTTTAAATGCATAGGCTGCCACTATATCTTCCTCTAACGCAAGAAAATTCCTTTGAGAGTTCAGTGAAATGTCAAAAAGACACTTTGTGAACCCTTTGAATCCTTTGAGGGTTCAGGGAAGCATCTCTTAATAAGAGACATCAACGCAAAAGTTCAACACACACTAGTCACCATCAATAAGGCTCATCCCTGTACCTTCAGACAAAGGCTCTCACTCCCTTGGACAGTTTACCATCTCATGAATTACTCCATATTTTTACTACTGTTTTTATGACAGCACTTCCACTGTCTGCTTATCAGTCGAATTCAGGCAGCACAGCAGTGAAGCAAAGGGACCCAGAAACTCTGCTGAAGCAACTGCCTGTAGCATACTAGAGCCTTGACCCAGACAGAGCTCTGGAAGAGGACTCCACTACCCAGGGCTTGGTCTCTAAGAAATGCTAGGTATGTCACTAGTGCAGGAACAGTGGCAGTGGCCTCACCCATGGGAGGGGTGCTTTGCCTGAGGTGCTGTTCTTCAGTGGAAGGAGCTACAGGACAAAGTGGGCAGCCTGGTACACCATGAACAAGAGCCAACAGTAGACAGGTCTTCACAGAGACCTTGCAGCACCACAAGCCTGAGCCCCATGATACAAGGAAGAAGAGACAGCTAGGCATTGTACTCAAAGGATGAGTGGATGGAAACTACCAAGATGGGGGCTGGGTGAGGGACAAATCCAGGAAATTAGTGACTTGTGGGAACAGAAGGAAAGCCTGCAGATGTGCATTTCCAGAACCGTTATACTGCCTGGGATGCTGTTGAAAAACTGATGTCTGCTCGAGTTCAGCTCTTAGACAATCACCCCTTGGCTATTCATCTATATATAAATCAATGCTACTGCCGGGTGTGAGCCTAAGCACATGAGCAGTGATTGCAGAGGTTGGGGGTGGAGGGCGTAGCAGGCATGAGACACAGGTACTGCTCTCCTCAATTGCTTCAGTGGGAAGGCAAGATTCAGGCAGGAGCACACACAGTCTATCAACATCTGGCTGCACGCTGGTGTCAAAGACAGGCTTCTGAGACAACAGGATCCTTTTTGAGGAATGAGGGCTGCTGGCCAGTGTCTGCATGACGAAGCAAGGCAAGCAGTACCGTGAACAGACTCTTGCACTTCTGTGAAATACAAAGAAGGTAGAAGCAGAGCTCCTTTGGAGGAATATAGAAACATCTATATTGAGGAAGAACTTCTTCACAGTAAGGGTAACAGAACACTGGAACAGGCTGCCCAGAGAGGTTGTGGAGTCTCCTTCTCTGGAGATGTTCAAAACCCGCCTGGACGTGTTCTTGTGTGATCTGATCTAGGTGGTCCTGCTCTGGCAGGGGGACTGGACTAGATGATCCTTTGAGGTCCCTTCCAATCCCTAACATTCTGTGATTCTGTGATCTCCCGAGCATGTGAGGAGGTACTGAGGGAACCATGGAGTTCAAGTTTGGAAGAAACAAGAGCAGTGACAAGAAAGGCATGTGTAAGGACACTGGCAAAAGAACAGCTGAGAATAACACCCACTGCTCAGTGGAGCAGCTCAGATCTGGTGACAATGAGTGTGGAAAAGGCTGAGATACTCTGTGCCTTTTTGCCACCTTTGTTACTGAGCGCCCCAGATCAGAGTCTAGTGCCAGAGTCTGTGGGAGTGAAACTTCACATGCAGTACAGGATAAGTTAGGAATCTCTTAAGCCACTTGGACACGTGCAACTCCATGGCACCAGATAGGAGGCATCTGAGGCTGCTGAAGGAGCAGACTGATCTTACTGCAAGGTCATTCTCTATCATCTCTGAAAGGTCACGGTGATCCAGAATTGCCTCAGAAATAGGAAAAAAGCTATCACGAAGGAAAAGCAGGATCTGCAGAACCATCTGCTAGTCAGTCTCACTTCAGTTCCTGCAAAGATTATGGAACAAATCCTCCCGGAATCTACATACACAAAAAAAACCCACACCAAACAACACACAAAAGGGCAACTGGGAAAAGACAGTACAGATTCATCAAGGGCACATCATACTTGACCAACCTGGCAACTTGCTTTAAGGAGAGCAAGGGAAGAGCAGTGAATGCTGTTTACCTTCACTTTTAACAGAGACTGTAACAGTCTTCCAGAGTACTTTGTCAGAACTGAGTGAGACATGACCTGAAGAAGTGGGCTACCAGGTGGGTGGACTGCTAGCTCGACCACCAGGCTCTATGGGTTTTGACCAGCACTACAAACTCCAGCTGACAGACATTCACCAATGTTGTCCTTCAGTGGTCAAAACTGGAGCTAATACTGGTTAGTGTCTTTACTGAGAGCTTGGGGGATGGGACTGAATGCACGCTCAGCAAGGCTGCTGGTGACACCCAACTGGGGATGGAACATGTAAATGATAAACTGAAACAGTACCCTGGAACAGCCCTGGCTGGCCAACCCAGGGGACATCCAAGGGCTAGAAAAACAGGCACACTGAAAACCTCAAAAAGTTCAATAAATGCAATTATCAAAGTCCTGTACCCAGCATGGAATAACCTTATTATCTGTATAGGCTGCGTGTCAACAGGCGAGGAAGCTGCTTTGCAGAAGGAAACCTTTGGAGCCTGATAGCAACTTTAACATGAATCAGCAGTGTGTCCTTAAAACAAAGAAAGTCAACTGCACCTATATACACGTCTGGTAACCACAGCAAGAATCCCAAAATGCATAGGTGTTTAATAATTGCCTTTGTTACTGAGTAATGTAATAAACCTGAAGATTTTTGCAAAACCAGGTATTTTTCCTCCCTTCAAAATACTGGATAATAGATAACAAAACCTTTACACCATGGTAGTATTAAAAACACATTGGAAAGTGTAGAAACAGAGGTTGTAACTTATCAAGAATAAAGTGAAAGAAGGAAAAATGGGTATGTTCAAGTCTTGTTACTGATTACTCCCTCCCGTCTGACAAAATCCATAGTACACTTGACACTATAGAAAAAGGTCATCTTTAAAATTACTGCTCATATAAGGTGCATTGTTTCACTTTACCACCTCTTTTACTAACGCAGTTGGCATGGGAAATAATGCTTACTCTTTTCGGTATGACACACGACTACTAAGTCGTTTTTATCTTTGGATCAACTTCATCTTTGTTTATACTAGTAATCAGTCTTCAACACACCTTTAACAGACTTGATGAAGGATTTCATTGCCTTTATTCAACTAAATGAGGATTCTGCACTGGATACGGCACCTAAACAGACAAAGCTGATGTTTTCCAGACTTTCAGATATGAATAAACAGAAGCTGGCACAAAGTAAGGGCTCATCAAAATCCTGACACAACATTTGCTATTTCTAAGCTATTAATATCAATTTAAACTAAATGGAAAGTGATAACTGAACAACATCTACGGAAAGATTGATGGCCTACATGAAACTGAATTTTAAGCTTCTTCTATTTAGTAATGAGGGAGGAAAGACTGGCATACTCTAGGTAGCATATTAGGCATATGTACAGATTTTTGCGCAAACTTTAAAAAATGAACCAAATGCAAATTGTCAATATGAGCATTGTATAAAACTCCATATATCTCAACTATTAATGAGGCCTATCCAGTTGAGTAGTCTATATTTGAAAACAGAAGTGATGCCAACACTAGACTTAGGTTTCAGAACTACTTTTGATACTGTGATGTTTGTTTTTTCCCTTTTTACTGGCCTGTGCTGTTAAATTGGTTTCAGTGCTTGTTTGCAGAGAGCTCATAACCATCAGCTCATCAGTAAATATGTCAGTTTGAGGATAAACAAAAGTGTTCCCTAGTCTCAATGTTATAAAAGTAAATGTAAAAATAATTCAAATCAGAGGGTCAATCCATCACCTGCAGAAAATAGGTGTACTGTGTGTCTTCTTCACAGAAACAAATACATCTGGTAAACTTGATCAGACAAAAAAAAAAAACCATTCATGAGCTCAAGGATGCCAGTACTCTCTTCCACTCAGAAGTTAACACAGAGAGAAGTATCTTTCATTGGGCTACACACTTCTTTGACAGATTTTGAAAGATTTCAGTATTCAAGTCATATGGTCATCTGTTCAGTACAATTCAGTAACAGTAAGTTCTGCAGAAGTTATGAGACAAAACAGATCATACTAGTCTGAGCACTACAAGAACAATTCATTAAAAGCAAACCCACTCTTCAGAAAAATCTGAGAAATGTAGGTCAGTAAAATCAATTTCTATTCTTCTTGCTATGTGCAAGAAGACTACACTTAATTCATTAGAAGTGAATTTTCAATTCATAAGTCAATTTTTTAAATTGACCATTTGAAAAAAAAAGCTATCAATTATGTTTCTAAAACTAGGCCTTGGAATGAATGAAGAACAAAACAGAAACATGGGAGTAGCTGACTACACTTGAAAAAACAAGGATGAACTTAATACACAAAGGCAGAAGTTAGAAGTTCATTAAGGCTTTCCTATAGATAAACTAGAATGCATAAACATGCTTATAAAAGTAGAGGCTCTTGTGAGATGAAAATCTGGCTCATCACATAGAAAAGCATTGCCAAAAATGGAACAATAGGCATGTATTCCATCCACAATTTCGTCAAACTGTTTATAACTGTATGGAACTAAGTCACCGTGCACTTGAACCTTTGATTCTCCTGGTTTACTTATCTAAGTAGTCTTTACTTAACCTCTAAACTTTTATGATTAATTCTAATTACTTCTACAGATAGGAGTATTTAGTGCTTTCCTTACTAGAGTAAGGAAACAACATTTCTAAACTGAGCAGAAACACTTTCAAAACCAAGTTCTTCTTTCAGTTACTACAAGAAAATTAATTTAAAATAAATTGCTATTTCAGAATCTATGCTTTTCAGAAACATCTTAACTACAATCATTTAACTTCTAAAACCAGTTTATCATTTTTCAAATTAGAGTGCTTAACAGTTTCTCAAATGAGTTTGTAAGCAGCTTGTACCATCTTGATTAAATCTCCTCAAAATTTTCCAAGAAATCAAGCGAGCATTTGGTCAACACTTTCAAGCAGTTCCCAGTCCTGAACTGTCCTTCCTGATTCTCTTCCTAATCAGTGCTATTCAAATAAAAATGATAATTTTCATATTAATAACTACTTATTATGGCCCAAATGTTAATTATAGTAGAAATATAGTTTTCCTCCATTTAAGAAAGGCAAAATATGTGAAAGTTAATTGCAACAGGGACAAGGAAATGTAGATGATGAAATAAAAACTACTGAGATTACCTACTCTGGTAAAACCAGGATAGTCTGTATAATCCCTTCTATAGGGTCCAGGAAGAACTGCCATGTGAGATTTCAAAGTGTAATAGTAGAAAAGTATAGTAATTTACTACATATACTAACTGAAACATGTATAAATGCAAGGATATTCAGAAGGACAGCAAGTTGTCCAGACATGTATGGTTAGTTTAATATAGCAAAATATATGAATACTGCATTGACATAGCATACATTAATGTTGTAATTAATACAGTATATAGTATACGAATACTGCAAATCTTTCTAGAACAGACTGAGTGAATGATCAGGGATATAAGTAGATCAGAAGTTGGATAAAAACCAATATAATTTGATAAAATTAGAACAGCGTAAATTTCATTCAATCTATTCAATCTATAACAGACTTCAAAGTTACTGTTGTCAGCTAGTGCGAAACATTTTAAATATAGCTCTCACAAGGAAAATTGTTAATTAAGGTGAGGAAGATCAAAATAGAAAAAATAATACGGGTAAACAAGATGAGTACAAGAAAGACTGTACAGATTTATAAAAAAAAAAAAAGAGTAAGCCGACGAGAATGCACCTTCAATAATCTGGCAACTATTTTCTTTAGTAATCTTGGTGCTAGATCTAGATGGGTGGTCTCAAGACCTGTTGCTGTTAAAAAGGAACAAGTGATAAGGTAGAAAGAAAGATGGTTTTGTGGACTGGAATAACAGAATTGACATGACATTTAATAAAATACATTCAGTAGTATGCATTAGAGTATGTAACTTTGCTATCAGCTGAAGAGCTTCAATAAAGTAAAGGTTCATAAGGTGAGCTGCTGCTGTCACCCAGTCATGGATAAAAGGTCAACAAAAGTTTTGTGTGCATCACTTAAGTATTTTCCTTAGATATAAAAACAGAAACCATTTTATGATGCACTAGTATTTCACAAGGGAAGGGCAGAAGGAGAGCTGTGTATTCGGCAAAGATGTTTCAAAGCAGAGTCCTGTGGATTTCTAAAAGACCCCTGCAGAGGATTGGACACTGATCCCAGCAGTCCTTCCTACTGCCACTCTTCCAGCCTGGAATTCATAGAATAAGAAGCACAAATGAAAAGGCCTAAATTAATTGCTTCCAGAAGCAAATGCAGATGCCAGATCTTTGTCATAAAACTCCTCCATATCAGCTCAGTGTTTGAGAGGGGAGACTGGTGGAGTGTTTGTTTTTAAGTTGGTCTTTTCGAAGGGAGAAAAAAAAAATCAAAACCAAATAGCCACACTCATGGATTCCTCTAATGCCAACTTCTCCCATTAGATCGTTTTCAAGAATAAAGTAAAAGATTATTTACAGAATTACTCAAATGAAAGTCTTTGAAAGGCCTTCTTAAGTTACTTCTTTTCCCCAGCCGTAGTCAATATTTTTTGGACTGACTTTCAGAAAGCCGTATCTTGCTTGCAGGAAGAAACTGCAATGGGCAAGATTTCAAAGGACTAGATGAACAATATTTTAATCAAATAATAAAAGTTCAAAACCAATTTAATCCTCAGATTTTGAGTTCACATTCTTTTTTACAACAATTTTTGCTATACAAGAAAAAGAATAAATTGATCCAGGAGAGAGACGAAATATTCCCTATCAGAATATCACTGTAAATATTACAAGAGCTCAAGAGGATAGCTAAGATTTTGAAACCAAGAATACAATAAAAGTACAAAGACTACTGCTGTCACACAAACATCCGAGATTTGCCAGACTCCTATTCCATAACTTTAAAGTAACTTTCAAATGTCTGAGGCAATAATTTCATTTTTGTCCACTCTCTAGGTTGAATGAAAATTATCTAAAAATAGACAGATTTATTCAAGGATCCTTCAGACATTTCCATTCTCTCAACAGCTTTGAGATTTAAAATATACTTCTATTATGCCCAGTGAACAATCAGTATACACCACTCAATATTGCCAATCCTGTACAAAAAACCCTATACATCTTACAATACTGCTTCAAATATTAGGAGTCTATCACTAGTTCAATTTAATTACAACATATAACAAAATGAACACACAAAACACAAGCTAGTACATTGAAGCTAATAGCAATAAGCTTTTGTATAGGCATTTAGTTACTGGGTATTACAGTACGGGCAGGTAAGTTCAAACCACTGTTCTTCATATCTTTTCCTTCTTACATTGAACAGCAGATATTGCCTCTCCTGACAGCTACAGAATAGGTAATCCTTTTAGGAAAGCAGATTTATAAGCCGACAGACAGTTATTTCTTTTCCTGAAACAACTGCAATCTTAAATTGGGCTACTGACGCCTCAGATGCTGACAGGAAGCAAACATTCCTCTTCGAAGCCACAGCTACTTCACATACACACTCTGGGAGGGCTACTGAGTGTGCCTGACTTAGAGTAACAGCCAGCTAGAGAATACAGACAGTATTTTCATCAGTGAGTATCGCAGGCAGCAGGAAGACAATGAGCAATTCACAAGTGAAAAGCTTTTGTTATTAACTGCAGCAAGAGAGGATTTTAATGTCAGTGCTAGCAACGCACCAAGCTCGTAAATCCCCAACATACAATAATTAATGCCTGAAGATGCATCAATA
This sequence comes from Tauraco erythrolophus, assembly GCF_009769465.1. Classification (NCBI taxonomy): domain Eukaryota; kingdom Metazoa; phylum Chordata; class Aves; order Musophagiformes; family Musophagidae; genus Tauraco; species Tauraco erythrolophus. Next base: position 30,723,186 of record NC_141467.1, read on the forward strand.
AGATCTATTTGAGCCTTCTGCTCCCTTCACAGAGGCCTGAGGTGGGATTTTCTTTGCTTTTTCTTTTTCAAAGATTCACAGTTGGTGACCCAGCACTTAGCTTTTTCAGTACAGCAACTCTCCTGCCAATCAGCATCCCAGAGCTATAAACTGACTCCAATCTTTAATAAATCCCTGAAGAGCTGTTCTAGCTGGTCTTCCAATCTCAACACAAGAGTTGAGAGAAAACCCGGGTCACATCAGCACAGGTGTCCTAGGTGAAGACCTCCATTTCCTCAAGAAAAACAATTTTGTGATGTGAGCTACAGACCTTGCAAGTTCATCATTACTTGGAAGAAACATGGGTTTTTTTTTTTTAAACTAAGCAATTTTAGCCTCCCTATCAGAGCTAAATGCCAGTTCCAAGGCTCTTAAGAAATAAAATGCTGAACTACCCAAAATTTATATTACAACAGGATAGTGTCACAGTAGTAGAGATTAGGCTATTAGTATACTCTTCATTGTCTGCAACGAAAAACTGTAAACACCTCCGCATGTTTTAGATATTCAGGCTTGTGACATGATGTAACGCAGCATGAAGGCTTCTAGCCAAAAGCAGCACCATTTGGCCTTACAAGACATATGTTCACGAAAACCAAATGCAGGGAAGCAGTCAAGAATTGCTAATAATCAAGAAGTCAAACATTCTGAAGTCTATTTGAAATCATCTGACAGATGCAAGATGAGCTATAAGTAGAACAGGTTAGCTGACAGGATTTCTTTTAAAGTTAAAATTCCTGCTGAAAAAAATTGCATCTACTATTGCGAGCAATCTTCTTTACGAAATTATATGTGCTAGATTAGACTCATGTGGAAGTGAAACCACAGTAAGCTGTTCCATATTCTCAGTGTTCGTATTTTCCATCTTCCTGTATAATGTTTCTGCATAGTCCAGAAAATCAAATTTACTTCCAAATTTTTTAAGTTCTACATAAAATATCAAACTGCAAACTCAGTTTTTACCAGTTGAGACTGAACTAAACCAAGTACTATCTTTATCAATGGATTACTGTCCATACAGGTATGTCAAATACTGAATAGTTTTTTCTGCAGATGATACTTTCTTCAGCCTGCACGTCAACAGCTATAAACATTGCTTTTGAAGCATTTTGAGGAAATAAGTAAATTCTTCTTTAAAACACTGATAAACACAAAGGGGGTTGGAATTTACCCTCTATTCTGCTATTAAAATAGAAGTTAGAAGAAAAGAAAACTCCCAACTCAGATGTCAGTATTAAAGAAACACAAATTTCAAGGAGAAATCTTTGACTACTGAAAGGTCAAAAGAATTCACAATCGCCAGGCTAGTTACACATTTTTCATAGACCAAGACCTAAGCGGGCTATGAACAATCAAGTGAATAAATCTTTTGCACAACAATCTTGCAACCTTCCTCACGTTAGGAGAAATTGTTAAATCTTGCAAGCTAAGTCTCAAATGTTGTAAAACACCCGAACACCATAAAGCTTCTGATTATTCTTTAGATATGTATCAAAGCCAAAAGCTAGAGTCGAATAAAATTGTTCATTAATTCTTCAAACACTTTTAAAGACAGCAGAAAATTACATAGGCAAATAGTCATCATTAAGGATGAATCACTAATGGGCAAGAATTTGAATTAATGAAAAGCAGAGTCAGCTAATTAGAAAAAAGATTATAAAGGAGATTTCTGGAAACATGGGGTAAATTGCAGTGAGCAGATTCAACCATCCTCACGTGAGTAACTGCAGAAACCTCTAATCCTGAAAACTTGCTATTGGAGATTAAAAATCCAGAAGGGGAACTTGAAGAAATACCAAATATATCTACAGAACATTTTTTTCTCTGCCTTCAATATATGTGGAAAGTACTCAAAAAATTGTAAGCGTTCTTGAAGAAAAGCTTTGAAAACAATACAGGTAAAGAAAAATTGATGTCACATGCTGGCACCATAGGGTGTTTATCCTATAGAGAAGCTGGCTGGATTCTGCCTGGAGTAACTGCTGAACTTGCTGACAAAGCAAATACAGCAGATATCAAGTTAAAAACTGCTGAATAGGATAATGTATGTGACTAAACATGAAGACTTGAAGAATTAGGAAATCTAATTTGATAAAATAAGGATGACAATCATTTAACATAGTGGGTTACATTATCTCAAGTAAAATGAGGAATAGCAAAGAATTCAAAGGTTTTAACACATTTTGCTTCCCATCTCTTTAACAGTGATGCTGCAGACAGTTTAAAAAAAAATAATTAAAAATACCACACAAACCCCACCACACCTAGGGAAACACAAAAATTCTAACCAAAAGTAGCTCAGCAGGTTTACAGGGCTAAACACTTTTTGAAATACAGAGAAAACATCAGAGCTCCATCCAAAAAAACCTAGCACCCCCAAAAAAAATTACAACATATATTTGTTTCTCTTTCTAGAGAAAAAAAAGTCTGATCAGATAGGGAGAAAAAAGAAAAGTTATCATTGTCCAATTTTTTGACACGTTCATGAAATTATTGCAACGTTTCTCACAAAGACTTGTGCCCCTTTGCTATGTCCATATGTAAACATAAATTCTACATAGAAAGCAAATGGCTGTATTTATACAGACAGGCCATATAGCTCTTAAGCACACGTTCACGCACAAAGTCTGTTTTCACATCATAAAGCTGGCTGCTCAGCAGGTAACTTCTGCTGCTAACAACTGTTTTGCTTTTAATTAACATGCACAGTATTGCACTAAGGATAAGATTCTTCATATCCGTCCTTCACTTTCCCTCTTACTTATACTCCCCTTGCTTTAGATTTAGTTTTTCTTAATTCTGTCTCCCCAGAGATCTCTTGATAACACAAGCTTGAGAAATACCATGCTTTAAGTTCTTTATTTCCATTGTCAACTCATGCAAATGTACATATGGTATAAAAAGAACAACCATGAGATTTTCTTTAAGGACTCAAATTCGTCCATATAAAGTCTATTTCTAGAGTAGGCGATGTTTGTATTTTGGGTTCTGCTTTGGGTAGGTAAACAAGAACAGAACTGTCAGATAAAAAGCTAAATAGGCAGACTAATAAAGCAGACTTCTGGAAACCCTTTAGAATTTGGGATCATTTGCAAGACTGGATAAGGAAAGAAGAAACTGAAAGGGAGAAGTTGCTGTACTAGTTTGTAAACAGCCCAATATGGCAATGGCTCTTCTGCAGGACTAGAGTGCTGGATACTTTCTTTGTCCCCATGGCATCTTGGTCTTCAGCACTGATACTGGTATTTCCACAGAATCGGAACTTAAACTCTAGAATTCAGACTTCAGGAGAGCTAGAGGTTTGTATGCTGAAGCACCTGTGATGACTGACAGTACAAGAGAATTTACAGAAGTATCAGTACTGTCTATTTTGGATTGTTGCAAAGGCTAGTTTCACATTTTGGGACATTCTCACAAAAGTCTACTCTCCCTTTCCTTTTCACTGCATTTTCTCCTTTGATACTCAAGCAAACTATTCTTAACTCTCAGGCACTTAGCAGCTCTGATCAATTCTGTTCCATGCAAGCAGATGCAGTCTCCTTCCCACACTGCTCTTAAATCTACATCTCCTGAGTTGCTACCATACAAATAAAAATTAAGATAGGTGAAGTAGAGACAAGATGAAAAAGTGATCCTTTGTTGCTGCTGGAATCAAGACTATTTAACAAAAGGAGAAGGAAGGAGGAAAAGGAGAAGTTAAAACTCCACCTAAGAAATATACAGCTGCCCCTATGATTCAAAAAACCTGAAGCACACAGTACTCACCTACCCACCAAATATGTCTTTCTGTAACTGTAAAAGGAGACAATTATAAATGACAGACCTAAGAACAGAAATTTTAATTGACCACGGACATACACCCAGCTCATTATAAGTTATCAGCAGGCAGAGCTTCCATATTCCATAAAAGAGGGGAAAGAACTCAGTTTGACCCACCCTGGTCACAAGCCAGTCTTAATGCAAAATAAATGAAACTGTTTTTATATTAGTAGTCCCTAGAAACATGAATACATGAAAAAGCTAGATTGGCAGACAAAAATAAAAAGCCCAACTGAATAGACATGAAAGATCGGCAGAAATTTGAAGGCAAACAAAAAAAGACAATATATGGCCACCAAGCAGAACAAAATCAATTTTAATTGGAGAATACTAAGACTATATAGAAAAAAAACCCAAAGACTATAAAGGAAAAGAAATCCACTCTATTAATTTCATTGTAAACAGCTTTGTCCTCTCACCCTTGCTCTAAACCAGATATATTAGATAATCATATCAAAAGATATTTACTTCATTTGTCAGTATTTCCAGATAAACTAAACACTGGCTACACTGAAGACTGTTCTCAGACTCATCTCCAAAACTACAGTAAATATTTTAAACTTCTTTATATTCAGTAGAGTAGTACTTCCAAACAATTAAGCAAAAAAAAAAAAAAAATCCTCTAGTTAAACTTGGTTTGCTGAAACTTTAAAAATACAAAGTATGAACATTGAGACCAAGAGCATGTTGTATTTAAATGCAGCCAAGTGTGACAACGAATGTCTTGGTTTTATAGTTTTTCAGAATAAACGTTCTACTGCACTCTGGACACACCATTATAAAAAGCATACTATTATTAATGAGAGAAAACGTAACAACAAAGAAAAAGGTCTACATCAAACAGGGGTATAAATTTAAAGAAGCTCTAGGGTAGCCCTATAAGTCACTGTAATCACAGCATTTCTGCAGGAAATTCCACTTTGGATTTCCAAACGTTAAACAGAACCACTGAGCACTCTTCCCAACTTTTGACTTCATCGAAAGATAAAAAAAAATAATTCACATTCAAGCTCATATTTGATCAAAAGCAGCAGTATGGAAACAATAAAGTTCAGTTCTACAGAAAACAGCAATCTTGTTTTGCTAACAGCTTCAAAAATCTGTAGTTTTTTAAAACAAGAACAAACCTATCATATTTTGAGCTTCTTTGTGAAAGAAAGTGCTAGAAAACATGCACACACACACAAAAAAAAAAATCAATAAAACAGCAAAAAATTAGTTTTCACTTAGATCATGGGAAGTATTTTAAAAAGTCATTTCACAGGAAAATACTACGTTTTCATCATTCTGTAATAAATGCTTTTCCAATGTTGCTGGATTTTATTTCTTCATTCTCTAGGAGAAAAACGGCAGATTCGCTCACATGTTAAAATTTCAAAACTGTATTCTTACAGCTAGTGATTCCAAAAAATGTTTTCCATCTGGCTTAACTTGAAAGTTTTCATCCTAATATGAAAAAAGTTTGTTAAATTTAAATAAAATAGCCATTATCAAGACATAGGCATTGAATCAGTAAGGGAAAAAAATAAAATCTAGAATTTGTTATTTGTTGCACTGTGCAGCAGTCCAGAGAAATCTGAAGATTGTGATATGTAATTTAAAGCAGAATCAATATTTCTTGAAAAAGTTCACTTGTTTTCCAGTTATCTGTAAGATTGAGGCTAACAATTTTCTCCATAGTTGTAACAATGAGTATAACATTAGGTATGGCAGATATGTATGAGACTCTAGTAAATTACTTAAGATTTTTTTCAAATACTCAGGTGCTTATTACTTCACTAATTTTTTTCCAGAAGTTGTCAGGCACTTTGTAAAAACCAGCTAATGTATTTAATTTGACACATCATTTTTAAAGCTATAAACCTGGTAGCAACTTAAACTTTTTTACAATTCAAAACGCATATCTGACTAGAAGCCAAGAGAGAAACAGGTCACCATAAAAAAAGGTTAATGTGTCAGAAAACATTAGAAAAGGGAATATGATGGAACTGTTTTGCAAATTCAGCTACATATTAATTGGAGACCACAGCATTTGAGTAATACAATCACTTTTTAAAATTTAGATTAAATCAGATACTTTTAAAGTCACTTAAAATTCCATGCTTCAATTCATTTAAAATTACTTTTCAGTAACTTTTCTGAAAGATTTCCAGCTTCCCTGAAGATACTAGAATCTTTACAACAAGAAAGATTAGACATGTCTGAAAAGTTATACTACATGATTAAAGATTCATCAACACACTACTATGTAAGTAGTTGCTACTCCATCTTCTCTCTCATTCCAGCATGCTGGCCTTCTGCTTTGCCAGCAAAAATTTACACAGCAATGAAGAAACTCAATCAGAGAACTAATACAACTGAAAAATAACCAAGAACATTTGTGTTTTTTCAGCCACACCCAGTGCAGACCCAAAGTAAAGAATGCAGACCAATCAAGTATGCCCCTCAACACCAGTTATTTCCACTCAAATCTTTTACCTCATTAAACCCACGATTAGTCACCAAGCACAGAAGAGGTGGCTAGGTTACAGCAAAAGAAATAGCATTGGATCTACAACTTGAGAGGCCATAAGCACTAAACCCAGAAATAAAAAATTTGCTCTGCTTTTTTTTTTACCCTAAATTTTTAATTCTTATTAGCCTGTTATTATTTAACAGTATTAGGTAGTTATTTTGGATATATTTTTCCCTCTCCCCTAAACTGATGCTTGTTCAAACTATACTGTAACCACTGAATTTAAGAGTACATGCCAGATTAAGACCTTCTGAAGGTGACTGAAAAAGGATCTACTGAGACCTGAAACAGGTTTTTCTCTTTTTACCCCACTCAATCTGAACTTCAAAGCTGGCCCCAATGAGTTCTTCAGAAGGTTAGTTTTCACAGACTGAGTTATGAAAGGGGTGCTAACAGGTTTGCCGAAAATAAAAAAAATCAAGGTGAAAAATAAGCACAAAATGTCAGTATCAAAAATATCAAGTGGATGACATTTAACACACTAAATACAACTGAACTGCTTATTCTTCTCTGCCAAAGGAAACAGACTAGTCCTACCATGTCTTTGTCCACCTGTCCCATTAAGCTTTGGTTCGCCATGTCATTTCAATTAAGCTTAAAAAAACAGTGGCAAACGGGAGATGCACGCAGAGAGAAGGCTTGTCAAAACTTAGTTGTTAAACACCTCATTGGGCAGCCAGTGACTATACAGTGATAGTTTAATAAGTCATCTCTTGTCTGACAAGGATGCTTTAAGGGAACTGTGTTTACTGTAGAAACATGGGAAATAAAAAAAATAGGCTTTCTTAGTTCAGCTGGATGGAACATTGATCTGAATTCCAGCTCATTGGATTAGATCACTCTTTTCAGGATGATAGCATACTGAGAGAGTAAAGTTAAGTTTAGAAGAACTAAAAGTGAGATAGCTTTACGCACTTGGATATAATGCTTTCCAATACCCAGAGGTAACCACAGTAACCAATAAATTAGGCTTGTGTTAATATCTAAAGGGATTCTTACGGACACCTGTTCAATAGCTGCAGACAACTGAACTGGTCCACAAGGACTGTGAAGGAATGGAAAAGTATGGAATACTCAACGACAAAGTAGTAGAATACATGCAGTCTAAGTGCTCCCTTTACTTTAAGATACATCCAAAGCAGACAGACCTGAACAAAGTACCAAAAAATTCCGGGATCACATTTTATACTAACCTCCTCTGCAGGTTTACAGCCATCTGGATGGTCCACTAGCTCTGGTGGCAAAATCCTGATACATTGCTGCAGAGTGCCTGTGGTTGGAACCGTAAAGCAACGGGTTGGCCTAAGCCATTCTGACATGAACACAGAAGCAAAAGAAGAGGTCTTCCATCCACCAGGTCTTAAGGCTGTCCTAGAAGAAGAACAGAAATTGAAGTAAGTTCCCCACTCAATTGTGGCAGAGCTTGAGGTGGAAGGTGAAGGGGAGGCAAGTTTCCCAGCATTTAAGACTTCAATATCCTGTGCAAGGCAGAAGGAGCCAAAAGATTGCTTCTAAAAAGAGGCAGTGAACTGAGCCTGTGAGGAAAACAACATATGCAGAGTAGAGTGGAGAGGTGGAACAAGTCATCAAAATTTTTTAGCCTTTCAGATGATATGATCTCAGTGGGAGGACTGCCTGTCCTCCCAAATAAGCAGTTATCTATTTTTGAGTTCTATATATGTCGGCCTCTATCCAATCATGAACACTTAGCACAACAAACTATGAATTGTTCTTGATAAGGCTAGAAAACAGCCTCCTCAACAGCACACATTCACATGAGCAGCTCTCCAGATGATGATTCTTTTGGACTAAGTTTTCCCATACATATTCTAGTTCCTAGATGTAGAGAGGTTTTTGCACTCTTTCATCTCTCGCCCACAATTTAAACATTAGCATTTATAATCACAGCTTTTGCAAAAAAAAAAAAAAAAGGTGTTATTAAACTAACACAGACCTGATGCTTAAGTAGTAATGCTTTTTTAGTTCTAAAAAAAAGTGACACCTGAAAAACGATGCCTGAGCCTTTCCAAGTGTTATGTGTTAAAATTTTAGCTATATTGAATGAATTCCTTCAAATCTTTTCCTTTATCCACTTAATATAGCAATATGTGAAGGAAATTCTAAGCAGCTGAAAAGGAAACAAAATATCCTAACAGACGAGTAGATTTTTTTCAGTTTTTAATGCACTTGTAACTTGCCTATACTTAAGTAATACTTGCCATATATTATGAGCTTATGTGTCATATTTGTTGTATTGTATATGAGCCTACTAAGTTATTCAAGTTTATTGCTCTACCTGTTTAAACTGTTAGCTTTATTTATCACCTGTCCAGATGGAAAATTATGCACAAAGGAGAAAAAAAGTAAGATGCTGACACTATGATAACATGACATGGTAAGGAAAGCTAAGATTGGCAGTGACAGAAAAGATGTTTGTCAACTGCTTATTCTGAAACAAATTATTACCCCAGTACTGAGGCAGGTGAAGTAAGTGTAATACTTGGAAGTTTCCCCCCTTTTTTTTTTGCATATCAAAGTAGAAAGGAAAAATGTTTCAACTCCTAATTTTGTTCTCCATTTGAGGACAGATTACTAAAATACTGACAAAGCATACTGATAGAATAGGGATAGTATGCAGTTTTATACCCACAGAAACGGCTTACAGTCTGAATTTTAAAGGAACTGGCTAAGGATCTCCCAGAAATAATACCAATTTTTACCAAATCTGACAAAATAAGGAAGTTTCAAAGGGCCAGAAAAATACAGATTCACAAAATGACCCAGGACATACCCAGCGGGACATCTAACAAATTACGTGATTGTTACTTTTCTGAAAGTGTTAAATATTAAGAGATCATGACATAATTCTGAAGAGACCCAGCTGCTTTTATCAAAGCAAATTATTCACAGCTTTCAAGAAGGTTAAACACAGACTTCTATGACATATTTGACTAGGTGCTACACATTGCACTGTGACATGCAATGCACAAAAAAAAATAATTAGTGTTGCTTACGTTAAATCGGCTTTTTTAATAACTCAAGTGCCTTACAGAGGTGGAGAACATGATCCATTTTTACAGATAAGGAAACTAGTCCATTACCAGCTAAGCAGCTGGCAGGTCTGGGAGCAAGTTTTCTTCCATCTGCTCAAGAGTTTTAACTAAAGTATCCATCTACACATCTGTTTAGTTAGATGAAGATCCATCTTTTAGTGATTTTGCTAATTTATATATTTCTTCAAAGGGTCCTAAGACGACAGGGTCTTTGTTCAGTGCTGTCCAGACAGTGGACAGAAATAGCTCTTATAAAACACAAACGAAAAGCAAACAATGAGAACAGGACACAGAGAATGGTCCATGTTGCCATTAGTAAGCAAGGCACGTCTATCAAGGGCAGATGTTAGCTTTTTTGCAGTGAGCATCCACACACTTAAAAGCTTATCATTTCCCTTGATCTTTTCTTTGGGTTACAAAAATGCCAATTCAATCATTCTTCCTGCACATACCACCTTTTTTAAAATCGCCAGTCATTACCATTACCCTCCTGAGACAAATTAACTGTGCCTAGATCTTTCTTGAAGTACCACGGCCAAAACTGATACAGTACTTTAACCTTACGATACAGAACAGAGCAGAAGGTTCAACTCTACATGTCCTCCAGATTATACCAGCATTTATTCGTGCCAATACGTACACACACCTCTTCTTTCTGAACAATGCTGCATTGTTGACTCTCATTTTATAACCCATGTCTTGTCCTAGATGGGGATAGGGAACAGGGCAGCAGGAACAACTCAAACAGTTCTTCTCCATCTTTTATTTTTATGTTATTTTGACCTAAATATAAAGCATTTCACTTCTTATTTTAAATCACATCCTATTCTTTCAGGCCAGCTTTCCAACATTCAAGATTCTTTTGAATTGCTATCCCAGCTTTGCATACCTGTATTTATTCCCAAACACCTCTTGTCTTCAGATTTCATAACTATATGATATTCCATTACCCAGTTCATAAACAGGAACAGTAAGCTGAAACAACTACACAAAATCTCATACAATATGCTTTACCTTGCTGAAATTGAACTACTGAAAAATAAATCTCTGGCTACTGTTAATCTAATGATTTTACACACATCCTAAAATAGCACTTTTCTTTTTATCTAGGCCATGTTTCCTTAGCTTGCTCTGTAAGAGTATCACATGTGGCTTTCTCCAGTCCACAAGCTTCCTGTTGCAGAGGAAGTCAGATTGGCTTGATCATGCATTTCTGATCTTTGCAGTAAGGCTTCCCAATTTGCTTCCCTAAACTGCATGTTCAAAGAGAGGACTGTCTTACCTGTAACTTTATCTCTTCAGTATGATTCTACTCTAGCTGGATATTCTATTATATCTTGTCAAGAACAAAAACTAAGGCACAGAACTAGCTGGTGAATTTCTCATGGCTCCAACTCCAACCAAAAGCCATTTTAGCCAGAAACAGGCAAAAGAAACCAAGGTGAAGATGATGCACTGTGCCCTTTCGTTTTCTTGATATAAATCTTAAGTAACCCAGAAAAAAGTAATAACCTACACACACTGCTGATGTGGACAGGCAAGTGGGTTAGCAGACCTGGACCCCAATAGCAGAATACGTAGGTGAACAAAAATAAGAAAGCATCTGCTGCAATAGCAGTTATGAATACTTAGATTAAGGCTACCAGTAGGCATTAGCTTTCAAGGATCCATACCATGTTACACTGCTACACAATTTAAACTGAAGAGTACTTCTACTTTAACCTGTGCATACAAATAGCCTACAGATTTCAAATGAAATTGTTGGAGCTGGGATTTTGGAATTTGGAATCCAAGCAGCTTTTGTTAATAAGAAGTTCTTGCATCAGCTCCAAGTATTGCACTGGATGAAAGCTCGATGAGGATGATTCTAGGCAGAGAACTCCCTTGCCAACAATTTTTACTGTCCTGTTTTATATTCCATTACCACCAACAGAAAATATTGTCATCACATGCACAAAACCCTCTGCACAGTGGGTGCCTTAGCTTTTGTAACTGGCACCTAACAATAAAGAAAGTTTTTTTTTGAAAATTGACTTTAGGAGTATCCAATACTCTCAGCTTTTATTTAAACCTAAACAAATTTTAGCCAGCCACTCTGATATGCTGACCAGATTCACAGCCCCAATGTTTGTAGAGTGCAAAATACAATTGTCTCCTATTCGAGCATCTATAATGAATAGCCTCAATATTTGCATTCCCATTATTCAGAGAACTTCCTTCTGACACATTTAATATTAAAAACACCAACAATCATGCAGAGCTACTTATGCACAATGAAATATCTATTCCTGATTGTCACTATCCCACTTACCACTTTCACCTCTTCCTAAATATAAAATGGAGTGACTGTATGGTTTTTTAAGTCATGCATTATCTTCCCAGTCTGTACAGTCAATTTCTGTTTATTCAGTGACACACCTCCCCCCCCAAAAAAAAAAAAAAAAAAATCACACAGCTGCCACAAAGTATGTAGCCAACTCAATTTTGTGAGCTTATTTTTCTACCAGCTCAGTCCAGTGGTATGACCCTGCACATGGTCAAAAACATTAGAGCAAGGGAGTGAAAACGAAATCATGAAAAGAAGAGAAAAATATTAACCTGCCATGAAACTCCAGAGAAAACAAATTTATAACACTGAGAAAACCACATCTTCTACCTGTTGGTCTTGAAATGACCAAAAATACATAAAATAAAAAGCATACAATTATTCCATAATTCTCCATGGCTTTATCTTATACAGAAATACAGCAAAGGAAATAATCATTTGAATAAATCTTTCTAAATGAAGACAATCCAAAGATTTTTCCTGCATGTGATTTTGTCAGGAAAAAAAAAAAGATCTGGCAAGTACAGCCATGCAAACAACGCAGCAGTGCCTTCCTCTCACAGGCCTCTTGCCTTCTTCTGTCTTCTGGGGACACTGACTCAAAGCAACACAAGCCAACACTAGCAGTGTATGAAAGGGACCAAGAGCGATTGAAGCCATAAGGGTTAAGTAAATATTATTTTTGGAAGTCAACTGTAAAATGCTCCCACCCTGCTCCCCACCCCCAAATCAAGACTACAGCAAAGCTCATTTTCACTTTGCTTGAGAGTACTACACTTTTGGAAAGCACAAGAAAAAAAAAAAAACCAAGACAATCTACTGCTCTCAACACTAAAGTGTCTACTATCATATTCAGCATCATTACTGAATCTCTTTGGACTGTAAGAAATATCTTTTTCATAACTCAAACAGTACCTACACAGAATTGCACAACTCAAAGATAAAAGCTATCTTCCACAATCTCACAACTTCTCTCCAGGAAGACACAAAACAAATTATTTGCAAATCAGGAGCAGCACTACAGGTCTGTAAAGATGACAGAAGTTTTTCTTAACTATTGTGATTCAAAAACATTAGTAAACCATCAACAAAGCCAGTTTATTTTGATAGTATTAATGTACATCAGCCTTAAGTATGAGCATGGAACATCAATGGTCCAGGCGCGCTTGTCTTCAGTGGGACTATCAACAAAGAGCTGTGTGTTGACTGCTGCGAGCTGGCAGACACCCTCTGCACCTTCTCTTCAGCCACCAGGAAACACTACTCTCATTGTTTCACAAGTATGCAAAGCAACCAGCACGAATGCGTATGGAGGATGTGAGCCACAGTGCAAAATGCATTAGACACCTCTCAGCTCCTTCCGTTGACAAAGCATTCACTATGAGGGAACCCAGAAGTCAAGAAAATAAGACTTAGTGTCAACTACAAGTTTTCTGTTTGTTTTGCTTGTTTATAAAGAGTGGGTAATTTAGTTTTCCAGTAATACTTCTATTCTAATGGGCTATTGAAAACAAAGACTGAGCTGTATTTCTCTCTCAAAATCTCCATCTTCCTATTATATTCGACAATAGTTTCAAACTCCAGTCTTGTCTTATCTCCCTCTACTTGTGAGAGCCCAGGTGGGACCAGCAGCAGATGCATACCCCTGACATGAAAGACAGCACATTTCCTGTATACAAAGCACTGTCTTTGGACCTGACAACTCTTCACCACAAGGCACATGAAGCTCAGGAGACATCAGATAATTATCAGTTACCATAACAGCTCAAGTAGTCCTCTTCCTCAAAAAATGCAAATATGGCAACAGCCTTAAACCAAGCAGCAGCAACTAGGCAGAATCATCAACCCCTCCAGCATGGCAACTGGCACTAACCCCAGCTACCTGCACAGATGTATGCACATGTACATGTGCATAGGTATCTACACAAAGTGGATTTTTTCATTTAGTTTTCATGAATATGGCTCGACTTCCACTTTCAGAGTATTGTTCTTTGCTAGAAAAAGTACATGTAACATTAACACTGGCAAATAAGCATAGGATCCCTTCCACTGAGAAAGACAATACTTTGTTTAACCTTTTCTAGTCTTCCTTGACTCATCAGAAAAGAGCAAAAGTTCCCAGACCTACTGAGGAAAAAAAAAATCCTATTTAATTACCAATACAAAATAGTTAAATATATAACTACATTAAAATCAATCACAGCTACCCTCAAACATTCAGTAAAATTGCACGCCCTATGATGATCAATGCTTTCTTCAACAGTAAGCAGAGAGCTTCAGGAGGGCTGCCTGCTATATTCTTAGGTATAATACTCAATTGAATAATCTGTAATCTCTCATTTTCTGATCCAATAAAAAAAAACCCAAACAGTAAGAAAGTTTACAGGGGGAGGTTATGGGAGAACAGGCTGTAGAAAAACAAAACGTACCAGAGTTACTGTCATACCCAGTTTCTCCATTTCCACTGATAATTTTTAAGAGAACTAAAGAGAATGAGATAACTACAAATGTTTCCTATTACCTCAGAGATGAAAAGAGGGATGTAAAACTATGGGCATTCAAATACACTGCTTTAATAGTGCTTAAAAGATCATCACCTCAGCCTTCCACGGGTCAAGAAATCAGTTGGCAAGTGGCAAGACGCAGGATAAAATTACAGCAACTGTCCTATACATAGAGAAAGGGAACTACAGAATTGTTCTACTTCTAACCAAAAGCTTAGCTTTTTTGGACATCACACATACAGTGTTATAGTGTGCACTATAGCATATCACTTAACGTAAGAAAAGGGTGAGGGCGGAAGTATCTAGGCAAGATCCTAAGACTTGCCATTCACAACAGGCAGTACTTGAAATAAATCAACTGGTAAATTTGTAAAAGCAAATGTCAAATTTACACAATGCTTCTCAACATTTACAAAAGATCTCGACGATATAATAATTTCTCATGAAGATAATAAACAAAGTGCTAAGTGGCAGAAAGTCCCCAACGTAAACTGCTCCACACATCTAATTATGTCTGCTTACACACAGAGAAATCATTTTTCCAGCACACTGGCATAAGAGACAGTCTACTATCTATTCAGCTCTGTACCGCCATCGCAAAAGAAATATAAACATTAGAGCCCTTACGCTAAACCAGATAATTTATGGCTGTATACAGAGCTAAAAAAGGCTGTTTATATATTTACTAACTTAGGAATCCAATATAACTATTAAAAAACCTCACAAATCAAACAGGAAGTATTCTCTTGCAAGATGTAATTAGCACTTGTTAATCAAAGAGGAGAATGAGAAAACTGTATTCTTGTCCACAAGCTTTTACAAAGCCCTCTATCATCACATTACAACATTAGTCTCCCAGTAAGTAATGGAAATAGAGACGAACTGTTTAAGAGGTGAACAAGCATATCATAACTTCAAAGTCAAAAATAACTCACTGCTTATTAGAGGACTTGAACTCAGGGAACAATAAGTTTACAGCACATAAAAGTAAACCTTTAGAAAAAAACTTAGCCTAGAGCACAGAAGATATACATAGAATCCCCTAGGAAAAAAGTCTGGCCTGGGGACGCAGTTCTTTGAAAATATTCATGCTCTATTTAAAACAAAATTTTTGTGGTGAGGGAAATAAATGGAAGCAAAGAGGGAATGGTTTGTTGCCTTCTGCCAGATTTAAAGCATTTCAGTCAGACTGTCTGTCAGTGTCAACAGGAGAATACGTACCCTAAAACAACCAACTGCTTGACTGAGCATATGTCTTCATACACAAATACTAACCCTCCCACAGAAAATCTAGTTTCGGATATCTTCATCTGCCTCCAGGCAAAGCTCTGCTGCTTGCAACAGTATCTGAAATTTGTCTGAGCTGACAAATGACTCTCATTTCTCATTTGCAAGAGTAGGAAGATTACTTTACACACACACAAAAAAAATACTTCCATTCTTCTAAGCAGAAACAGGCAGGCAAACATTTTCTGGCTTCAGGTAAGATAATGGTCCATAATTCAGGAAGTTTTGTTTACCACGAAGAAACACAGGAAACGTTACGTTATCCAGTTTCCAAAACAATGGATCCACTTAGTAATATGGATCTTAACTTCTTTCTTGTCCTTTTCTGTAAAATCAGTAACAAGTAGTTGAAACAGAATACCGAGAGCTATTAACACTGTCATAACAAGGATGAGGAAACTGCGACAATAAACCAATGAATTGGCTTTTCTAAAAAAAGCACTGCTGTTTTAATGCAGCCTTCAGCAATGCAGCAATCCAGCATACAGTTTCCCAAACCATGCTGCAAACCTTAAGGTTTCTTCCCTGTTTCACTTAGTTTACTAATTGCTGAGTCAGTCAGCTGTTTGCAGTGCCTTTTTTTTTTTTTTTTTTTAAATAAACACAAACCCAGAAGATACTTTGGTAGGCAGAAAACAAGGTATGCAGTTTACATATGCATCATGCATAAAATCAAGTAAAAAAAAAAATAAATCAAGAACACTGAAAATCAGCACTGCAGCTCAAGGAATGCATAATAACGTTCTTTAGTTCCCAAGCATTTGCTTCTATTGTCACACTCCTTTCTGACAACATTGCATTTGGGTACAGGTTAGAGATAATTTAGCACCAAAACATACTGCAAGCCAGAAAATTTTGCAATCTATTTCACAATACACACGTAAGGAAGGGAAAGAATGGCCAGGAAAAGACTGTTTACTTCAGCAGCAGTGGCAGACTGGCATGCTCATGAAGCTAACAACCTAATTCTTGCATTTTGAGACTACTCATTGTTATTACAGTAAATCTCAACAGGCCTGTTACGTATTAATTATGTCTTCTGTTTTCTCTGATTGTTTGGTTTTCAGGTATTCCGTATCTGTTTTCCATCTCAATTTAAATGCCTCTTTAGCAGCTGTACCAGGAACATTGTGAATTACATCATAACATCACAAGGGAACAATTATTAATCCAATGTCTGGTGGAATTCTTCAGGGTCTGAGAAACATTCATTACTGGAAATCTCCATCAGCTATTCAGATACAAATTCAACTATTTAGCATTTTCAGTAACTGGAAAGACATCAGCTGTATAAACTCTTGCTTTCCTAAAACACCTAGCTGGTTCAGGGATGAGGAATTCTTGTTTGAATATTCTAGAAAGGTATGAAACAGGAATCTTCCATACAGAAGCTCACCGTAGGGTACATCAAAAGATAGGTAGCAATACAAAAACATTCAGAACATTTACTGTTCTAATCAACTCCTAAAAACAAAGTTAAAGGCAAAATAGTGTAAGAATAGGCTAGGTAGTTGCTACATTGAAAGGAAGGTCAGAATACAGAGAGAACCATGACTTAAAGAACAAAATCAAATAAAAAAACATTTTATTTGATAGCAGCTAAGAACACTTCAGCAAGCACCAAAATGAAAGAAAGCATGTTTTAAAAACACAGTTAAATAAAAAAATCAATGAAAATATGAATGTTCTACTTTTGTTCAATCAACAGTGAACTATTCTTATTCCTTTAAACAGATAGGAAAAATCTTTGGAAGTACTATACCGTCTTAAACCACTTATCCCGGTATGTTTAACTTGACATGAAGAAAAGCAAGTAGGAAGCTCTCAAAACTTTTGCACACCTCATGATAGACCAAAACAGCCTCCCAACTCATTCAGCTTTCAGCTGGACTGTTTGACAAAGCCATACCCTTAGCAAATCACTTCTTAACATTGGCTCACATGGAAAGTATCAACTAACTTTTTTTTTTTAATATATATTAGGAAATGTACTACGTTTTTTTTAAATTAGGAGAAGCTGTACCAGCTGAAAAAGCATTTTTAAGTCCTTCCTCTGCAACTGAAAACTTGAGGCTTACAATTAACTCCCCATGAGGCTTCCATCAAAACAGAAGACCGTCCATTTGTCAAAATACCTAAGCTGGATTTCCATGGTATGATACACGAACATTTAGCTCCAAACTACTTTGCTATAAAATTAATAAGAAGCAACATATAAGTAGCAGCTCCAGTGCTTCATCAGCTTCAAAAGAATAGCAAATGCTGAGAATAGTTATTTGCTTTGCAAGCTGAAGTGTTCTATAGATCAAGTATACTCGAACCACTGATTTGTCAGCATTGCTCTCAGATTTGCACCAAAAAGCATTCCACACTTCCAGAAACTAAGCTCTAAATAAAAAGATGATGACTTAAATATGATCCTTTCAGCAAAAGTCTTATCAACCTTCCATATTCCTTGAAAAATTATATACAGAACAGAAAATTAAATTTGGTTTTCTGTACCATAGCAACAATATTCTGCTTACTCATTAATAATGAATATTGAAAAACATTTGCAAAAAACCAAAAGTTCAGTACTATCTTCAGTGCATGTACATAAAAGAAACGACAAGAATTTAGAGAGCATGTAAATTTAACTTCTTATATAATTATCTTGTCTGTCTGGTTTGAACTACCATGTAATGTTTTGCTTAAGAAACATCACGTCTTATCCAAATACATCAACTGTCTTGTCTAACTCCTCAATAATTATTCCAACATAACCCAGGGCTATAATGGTCTGCTCGATGCTGTAAATGAAAGCAGATGGCATGACTATTTTACATTTTACTGGTGTATACAAATCCCTCCTATTTCTTGCAAAGGTCCCCCATATATTTTCCTGATAACCATAGCTTATTCTTTTTTGCCTGAATTATATCAACATCTCTAGCATTTAGAGCAATTTTTTTTTCCATTTTTTATGTTTGCATTCCCAGAAAGCGTAAGCAAGCATAAAAAGGAAACCCTTTATCAAGAGTAAATTTTACTCTCACCAAAGTCAATTTTTTCCTACCTGAAATTGGCTGACAGGCTAATCATGCTAGTCAAAACTTCTACCTGCCAATAGGTAGGTTCTCCCCAGTCAACACTTGCTACATTCTCTTAATGGTTCTGGATTTGCAAACACTTTTATTAATTAGCTTGTTACACAACTGTAACTGTCACTATTTGACAAAAGAACTAGTAAGATACTATTTAGCGATGTAAGTACTTTTGTTTTTTCTAGAGCAAGGCATTTAAATTTAATTCTCTCTTACCACCTCTTCTGTTTCTCCCTCCTACTGGTTTTCATTTACCCAATTCCTGTTTGCCTACACGTGGAGCCCCCAACACATGCCTTTATGCAAAGCACTGACCAGGAGGCTCTCCGATGCTGTTTGTAGCTGCAGTTAATTAAAAAGCTGAAAAGGGGAATGTCATTGCTTCCTTCACGCTGCCCAGTGCAGTTGTTCAGGGAAGGCTGGAGATCACGGCTTTAGTCTGATCAACAGGATCTTGTACAAGAGTTCTTATTTCAAAGCTGCTCAGATGCTACCAAAGCCTCTAATTCATTTGCTCTTTGAGGCAATCTACTTCTTTTGAAACAGCCTTCAACAAAGCAATGTCTGATTATCAGATTTTATTTTATTAAGCAGAAGTCCAGCCTTTGACCATTTACAGCTTATATACTTACTGAAATAATTACAAACTGAGGAGCCAACAGTACACTATTTCAATACTGTGCCTTAGTCATATCCTTAAAAAGCTTTGAAAAGAACATCAACAACTCGTGAATACTACCAGAATGAAGGGAAGTTTGAACGTAACAGAATGTATTATATTACATGTAGTTTGCAAGTTTTTGTTAATATGCTACAAAAGGGGGGAAAAAAGAGCAATCCTTATTAGGTAGATCAACATAAACACATAATTCAGATACCATTAGCAATAAATGAAAAATAGTTAAAATACACCTGAAGACAACCGATGCTTTTTTCCTAGGATTTACTCATTTGAAGGCTTGAAACAACCAACTCTTTTGACGATTAACTTTTGATGCCAAGGGAGTTTGTTATAATGTTATGTATTATATGTAGAAATACAGAATTCAGGTAAAAAAATGAAGTGAAAGTATAGGTAACAATGTTAAAACGTACATCACACTTATATTTACATTTCACTTCTTAATAACAATGAAATCCTTAAAACCATATCATTTTTGAATGTCAATATTGGCATTCAAACAGGAAACTGAGAATATTATCATAAACAGTTATACTATTGTTTGTAGTATAAGAAGGTAAGTCTTTCCTAGTAGTTTCTGGAACTCTACAGCGTAGAACAAATGTCCACCAAAGAAACTAGGTCACGACTAAATATCCAACAACTGAATTTGAAGAAAGTCTGAGCAGACAGTTATTTTATTAATTTTCTCCTACCACCCTTCTGTGCAAGTAGCTGTCACAGTTAAGAAATAAGCCTCGGTTTTCCCGCTGCACAAAGGATCCAGTTTAATTTCAATGTAGAAAATACTAGCATGAAGACATTGAATTGAGCTGCTTTATTCCTTTTCCTCCTGGTGTTCAGAAAGTAAATAAACTAGGTTATCACACTCCCTAATTAAATCAGTTTACATATTTTATATGTATGAACAATACATTAATCTTCTCTTCATCTTTTCTACAGTCTGTTTTCCTGCTGTTCTCTTTGGTTTTTCAAGAGAAGAACAGGAGATAACATACCTAAAAACCAGCCACTTTATTAGCTCATTATCTTGTCTATGAGCCAATTTCAATCTATTCCCATTTAAAAAAAAATAAAATCAAACACCGACATTCAGTGAATTCAGATTGTTTCATAAGCAAACTGTGGAAACTTTGTGTCAGGGAGAAGAAACACGACCAACTACTTAATAATGAAAGCAAAGTGGTTTGACTTTTACCACTATGTTCTTCTAAAAAACTACTCTGTAGCAGCAGCTGTCTATTTTTTTTAAATTTAAAAGGACCAGCTGCAGTAGGAGCAGCAGCTCACTGAAAAGTATCTGATGGAATGTCAATGCTTAGAAATAAATTACAGTCTATTTGCAAGCAGCCCTTGCGAAAACAAGTTATCCTGCCTTGTGGAAAGCAGAACTTGTGGCCTGATCTCCCATAGATTTCAGTAAACGATAACCTCAGCACCTTGCTGCTGTTGTCCCTTACGAGCTCTCCTTTATTCCTCCACCTCCAAAAACATCCATTCCCCACATGATACTATTATATCTTCCCTACGTCTCTTAATTAACAAATCAGCAAGAGGTATCACATGCTAGGGCTTGTTCCAAGGTTTAAGGTATGCCATCTGGTCAGTCAAAGATGTGGCTCACTGGTAAACTGGCAGGCTAGAAAAAGAACAGGCAACTGTTGAGTTGTGTTTCTTCTTTCTCAGCATTAATTTTCTACAAACTTGTGCCAATGTAATATTTTGAGGACTTTTGCCCATTGAGCGTGACTAAAAGCAGACATCAAATGGGGGGGTGGGGAGCATGCAGGGTACTCTTCCCTGATGGAGCACTGAAGGTGATCAAATTGTGTCAAAAGGCAACTCTTCTGCTCCTGCCAAAGTGATTTTTTGATGCGTGGCTGGGGCAAGTATTCACCTAAAAACACTATTAGCTTTTAGAACATGGACTACCACAGGGCATGATGTTACCATACTAAACATATGATGAGAAAACAGACAAAACATGGGCAGAGAATAGAACCCCAGCCAGCACTGGTATGGCCAGGGAAACACCCTTTCCATCACTTGAAGACTGGACATTTGATCCATACAGTTGCAGCCAGAACAAGTGCCTTCAAGTTTTCCAGATGTCCTTCAAACTTTCTGTGTATTAAAGTTGTCTTTAACTTTCCTCTCTCCTGAAAGAACCATGTAAAAAATGTTCATTTGTAACTCTATTAAACATGGTTTTTGAAGCTGAACAGAAAACTATTTCTACCATAAACCTTCATTTACAGTAGATAAAAAGATTTTCAGACATATATACGCTTTTAAGATAGAAGTCTCTTAAAATTTCCCTAGTCTGTATACAGTTGATTTCATAAGCTTGGAGGTTTTTCAGTAATGTTCCTCCATAAGCATTCAAGCTTTTATAAATAAATACTTTTTTTTTTTTTTCCCCCACCATCTGAAATAAATTCCTTTTGGAAAAAGGAAGATAATTCTTCAACAACTGTTTGCATAAGACCAGCTAATCTTTCTCCTCCTTGTGTCTGAAAGCAACTGTTCAGCCCATGACAAGTTCCATGATGTCAAAGCAGTAGCAGTTCCAGCCATCATCAAAGAGCCAAACTGGAAGACTCAGATTCGGAAATCTCTAAACAGAGTGTTTGTCGCTTGGGTCACTGTGTTAATTTCCTCTTCAATACGCCCAGCTATAAAGAGATTTCAACTTTCTTCAAAGATGCCAGTTATCACTTTTCTCTTATAGTATTGTATCACTCTCCTGATATATCCTAGTTTACCTTCTATGTAACAGTTTAATACATTGTTAAAACACAAAGAAACTCATTAACTTATTGAAAATGCATTTAAATGTCTCTAGTAAATTAAATTATGTCAAGAACACTCATGCAAAGGAAAATACAAGACCTCACGTCTTTTCTGAATACTCTCCAAGCACCACGACAGAAAAATGAACATTCTCAGTAAGCTGACTTTGAGGTAATTTTCTTTTTTTCTGAAATACTTGGGTTACACTGAAAAAGTGACGATTTTCTGAAAAAGACTGAGCTTCACTTTCATACAGCCAGGTCTCTAAGACATGTCAAACTAGATATCAAAACCACAGATTACTAGCAATTTATATTACTTTGACTTTCAGCCACATTTCTCCACTCGTATTCTTGAATCATTACTACATCTTTCTGCATAAAAAATAATGATACATCCAACCACACAACCAAAGTGAAGAAGTGGAGAAATCACAAATTATGGAAAACTGCTAAGATGGTATGATACAACAGTAATTGATAAGAGCTGTTTTAAACTAACAATTAGGCAGCATGTTACAAGCGACAGATACAGAAGCAAACAGTTTCTTCGAATAACAAGAAATTGTTCTTGTTTCTGCTCCATAGAAAGAGACTGTACAGCTCATCCCTGCAGACGGAAGTGGTAGTGAATCATAATTTCATTGGTCTCTGCAACAAAAGAGCATTTGACTATAAGGAAGTTGGTATCAAATATTTTTACAGCCTCAAGCTGAACATTTAGCTATGAGGATCCCAAGGTCGAACATTTGATTTGGAAATTAGTGCCTGACTTGCATGCTATTTAAGTCTGGGCTCTTCTGCATAGAAGTGACAATAAAGAAAGCCTGCTCATTTTAAAAACCATCCCATTGTGGATTCTTTGTTTAAAAATGCTAGTGATCCAAACTAGTGGATTAGTGCAAACTACTGACTGCAACTCACTGCTATTCAACTCTACTGGAAATAACATGAGGTACGTTATAAAAAAAATAAAAGGCATTGTTTTCCTGGCAGAAGCCAAGATGTTTTATGAAGTTTTCAACAAAGAAGAAAATGTGGTTTAAAAGAGTTCTTAGATGTCTTTCAAATGTACATAACACTCATGAAATACAGAGAAACTATTGTTTCAGCTCCAAGAAGTTCTCACTGTGCTTGGGAAAGCACAATTGGGGAGGGGGAGGTGGGGAAGGAGTAGTCATGATAGTCTAAAACAGCATAATAAAGCTTTGATATAATCCAAAGCAAGAAAATTACACATTATTGTACTTCTGTGAATCAGATCACAGCTGAGATTGGGACAATTGGTTTACTGCACACAGCAGATTTCAAGTATTAACTGGTTGCAGAAGAGTGATTAGCTTTCCTGGACATGGAAAGACAAAATAAAAGATGTGATTTGAACACTGCAAAATTCAAAAGGAACTAAAAGAAAGAAACACAAGAAGGAAAGAAAATAAATATCTTCCAGAAACAAGAGGCTTGGTTCTCTGGGTTTTATAGGGTTTATTTTTTAAAGATGTAACAAATTCAATATACAAGATTACTTGGTGTCTTTTGGGTAATGGTTACTTTATATTTTTGAAAATTAACTACTGCAGATATAAAGTTTTTATGACTTAGAACTACAGTGCAAAATTAGATATATAGCTTGACAAGCATATTTTGATAGAGAAAGAAGTTTTGTGCTGGGTCTGTATATACAAGGTGAACGTTGCTTTACAGTGTTTTGACCAGTTACTGGTTAACTAGACTCCTAGAATTGTTCGTGTACATTAAACACCCTTTTTCGTTCAATCAGGTGACACCATAGCAGAATAATTTGAATAATGTTATTAAACAGTACTCGTATTTGTTATTCCAGAAGAAATAGCCTTGGACTTTTAACTGTACCCTATGTCTTTTGAATATATAAGTTAAGATTTTTCAAGTGCTTGTGTCAGCATAACTCTGATTCTGCTGTACTGCATTTAGGTATCTTTCTTCCAACTATACTTTTACAAGAGTTGATAGATTTTTTTAGTATTTTCTGCAGGAAAATACAGACGTTACTGGACAGTTATAGTATAAAATTTTGTCTCATTCTTTACTACTTTGTCATACAAAATGTTATTTCAACTACAAACATACAAATTATTTTAGACTTGATAAAATATTAATGCAGCTCCCAGCAATTCAATGAATCTATTCACAGCCAAACATCAAATACAGATTTTGGAGCATGTAAAAAATCCATAATGAACACTATTTTTTCTAAAGCTATACTACCAATACTTTTTAAGCTCACAGCACATTAGAGTTATTTCAAAGGCCAGATTATCGACCATTTACTTCTGGATCTCTGCACAGTTGAAGCAGTCCCTAAGGCTGATGTTGATCTATACACTTTGAAAATATTTTAGTCCAGTTTACATAAAACCTGTGATGCCATACATTAAAACCAATTTGAAGCTAAAAAAAAACCACCAACAAACCATTTATGATCAGTATCTAACATATCTGCAGCTGCCCCATTCTGTTGTGCTTTAGCAGGGAACTTCAGCTTTTACAAAGAATAAAGAATTCCTGTGCATCCTTCCTGTCACATTATTCTCCCTATTCACTTCAGTGCCCAAATAAACCACAGTAGAAGTTGAAGAAAAGGGGCCACTGAGCAGTTTGGAGTTGTTTTCCCACAGCTATCTTAGACCACATTTCCAAAACGTTACCAATCTGTTCTTTAAAGAAGTCAGATACAAGTCTCAAGCAAATGCAAGTTTAACTCACTGGACTCTCCTATCCCATCTGCAACCCTTATTATACATGAACATTGTCTTGTGACAAGAACCAAAAGACCTTTCAAAGTTTGTGAGAAGGTGCAAAGAGCATATAATTTTTCATCTGCATTTAAGGTTCCTGAAGGTAGTACTGCATATTCTTACCCTCTAAAGTTACTGAACAACTTTGTATTTTTCATGCTGTTTCCGAGCCTTTAAGTTCAGGAAAATAAATCAGAAAATAAAATATTTTGAAGTGTCAGCCTGAAAAAGGACTTCAATTTTATAATCTCACTTTGCAGGCAGAAGGCCTTAAGGGGCAAGCTTCATTTTTCTTGAAATACATATTTCAAATAAACATATTTAAATGATAGTACCTCTGCTGCACATTAGGAAGCTTAATATTTGTAGTACGAAGTGTACGTGTTCACATTATCTCCAGAATGTGAAAAATGAAAACAAAATAGGTTTACTAAACTGTTACTAATTTAAGTACATATATTTCTTAAACTTCTCACCAGTGAACCCTGAAGAAAAAAATGTACAAGTATATTGGAAAAGGGCTGAACAAAGTTACATGGTGTCTTGTAGGCGTGGAGTGTGGGTTTTTTTGCTATTTTAAATTCTAAGTATCTTTTTGGAACAGGACTGCTCTGGTATGCTGTCTTCAAACGTTTTTCAAAGATACAGATAGCAGGCATTCATTTCATTCATATGATACTATAGATAGTAGAGTTTAAAACCACTAAGTGCTCTTAAAAACAAATTTATGTGGAAATGCATTCTTAACTTCTTTATGACAGTCACTAACTCACAAACCGGACATGCAAAGTAGCATTTCAATCAGCAGAAACTGAAGCAACTTACAGAAGTATTGTCTGGAGACAATAGTCAAAGCTGATTTTTGGATATAGAATTAGGGTTCAGCTTCCGTGTTTGAAAAGTGTATCAATCCCAATTACCCTGAGTACACAATGAACTGAAAATTAAATAAATCTATTAGTTTAACTTAAATGAGTCCTTAAAGATACTTAAAAAATTCACCATCAGTAAATGTCCTCTCTTCAATGTATTTAATGCAGAAACATCATGAACAGGATATGCACATAAGCGCCCAGGTCATTCTTAATGCTAAATTATTCATAATGGTAATCAAACTGATGAATGTCACACAAAGTAAAAGCACAACTCTGACGAATCCTATTTTTTCACCTACAATTAATTTGCACTTGGACCATCTGAAGATTCACAAGCCTACTGTACTTGTGGGGTTGGTTTTGGTTTGTTATTGTTTTGGGTTTATTTAAAAAAAAATAGAAAAAGCATCACCTATCAAAGATAAGAACTGACCACATGAAATTACACCCACTTGTCACCCACTTTTGCTGGGGTGAGAGACAGCTTTATGCTTGGTGGCTCATCCTGGCCACTCTAGTTCAACTCATTTTAGGACACTGTTGTGGAGACATCTGATTAAGACCAGTACTAGATACCTCTTTCTCTACAAAGAGGCTCATAGTCATTTGATCAATTTTCCATTCTGCTTTTCAGTCAGCTTCTTCATTCATATATGTAATGAGCGCTTCCAAATCTCTCTCTACATGCTGACAATTGATTCCAATCTGTTACCAATATTCCCATTCCCTGATTTATTCCTCACAGAACTCTCTGGGAAAAAAAAAAAAAAAAATTTGTTTCCCTCTCCCTGGAAGAATCCTAGCATTATCATTTCCCTTTTAATTTTCAGTGTAATTCTTTTTATCATTCACAATTTGTGCTAAAGCATTGCTAGCATACAGAGTGCAGGCTTAAATGGCATGGAAAAGAGAAGATAATGATGACCTATGGCTATAGAAAAGCAAATGGATTCACATACAGGTTCTTCAGGCTCTGTTGGCCTTCTTCATGTTGTGCCTGTAAGATGATGCTAGTATTCCTGTCTCTTGTAGAACTACTTAATGCAAGGTATTTATGCACTGTGATGTTATCATAATTCCTGTGGCTGACGGAAGCACCAGTTGAAGCTCTGGAGTCCGAGGCACTCTAAAAAACAGTCAATGAACACAACATACCCTTTCACTTGCCTGTAACAAGTTTGCACAGGCAACTTGGATGTTGAATATCATCCTGATTCTATTGTTCGGCATAACTAGGATGACAAATTTTGTCATATGACTTCACTTACACATCAGGAATTCTCTTACGTGAAGAAATATTGGAACTCAACATGAAAACAGTACTGCACCTCATTACAAAGGAATACTATTTGTACAAAAAATACTAAGAGTTTATCTACAGTAAGGAATCCCACAAAAAAAAAAAATTCCTAGAGATTCTACCACTTGCACAGCTTAACCAATATTAGCAATAGCGAAAATAAAGTAGACTTGTAGACTTTCCAAAACATTTAAAAAAAAAAAAAATCACACTGGTTTGCAACTTACAGGACAAAGTTTTAAAAAGCAAGACAAGCGTTACGGAACAAAAGAGCAGTTCACATGTTCTGCCTCCAAAGGATGCTAATGCTCTTTCAGATAGACAGCAGAACACTGAACTGGCTTATCTTTTGGGTAAGTTTTCTAACAGAGTAAAGTTTCTGAAAGTTGATATCAGCATGGCACAAGAAAAAAAAAAAGTATGAAAACACTTCCCTCCTTAAATAGGAATGAATTTCACCGCAGCTGTACATTAGCTGGGCCCACAGTCTGATCTTCCACAGCAGCAAACTGCTGCTGCTTTATACTGTTGTTCACTAGCAGTAACTTCTCAGAGGACAAACACAAAAATCTTAAGGATCCTCAGTCTACAACACAGACAGCGTTCAATATCCCGACCTGTATCTCTCTCTCAAATGCTGGAAAAGACCTGATAATAAAGGACAAATACACAAGCTGAAACTATCAATGAGAATTGCAGCAGACATTGAACACTGATTTCAGTGTAAAGGCACCTTTACAAAGCTCTGACTACTCAGGATAATTTTAATTACACAGTAATGAAGCTGACCAATCCAATACCAAAACCAAATACCTTGGTAAAAAAAAAATAGAGTCTTGAAGCCACTTCAAAATCAAATTCAATACCCAAGTTATTTATCACATAAAGGCACAAGAGGAGAAAAAGTTTTGGTTGGGGGGGCTTTTTGTTTGGTTTGGTTTTTTTTTTGGTGTGTTGTTCTTTTTTTTTTAATGATTGAAAATAAAGCCTTGGGTCACAGAAGCAAGGGTCGTAAGTCATATCAAGAGACAATCTAGGGAGATACCTTGCCAAAGATACCTTTTCTTAACTGACCAGGTCTCCAAGTACATCTGGTTCCATTAAACACACCTTTCTACCTTGATTGCTCAGTTCCATTGGCCCTTCAGACAAAGGCACAAGAAATCAAAGTCATATTTCCTACAAGAAACTGCAAATCACCTGCATAGTCCAGGGCTTTAGAGTTCAAGTTAATGCTCTTTAGTGGATTATAACCAGACTTTTATGTGAACCTGATGGTAAGAATGCCTCAACGAGTTGGGAGTTACTACAACAGTACATGTGCAAGATATTTATGCAGTGCTCAAAGTCACAAGCTTCTAATTTAGCCGAAAGTAAATGCCCCTTAAGAAACTTCATATTTCATAGTGTAAAACCACATTTAAGCAATCAAAAAGTGAATAATAGAGCAGTTAGCCAGCTCTTTAATACATTAGCTAAAAGTATATCAATTCCATTGATTTTTATGATGGGTTGATTTCACATAATGGACTAAGCTAGCTAAAAAGACTATAAAAGGGAAAAAGTGCTTTGCCAGATTTAGTGGAAGATGGTGTCAAAATGCTTTTATGACAAGCATACAGTTAAAACATTTTATTTGGAGATGTTAAATTTAGAATACTACTGTCAAGAATAGATTTGGTGCTAAAAGTTGAGTAAAAGCCATAATTACAACACTGCAGATATATTTTGCAGATTTCAGTTATATTTTGCTTTAAATATTTTGGTTTATTCCTGGCTAAGAAACAGGAAGCTCAGACTATGAATACATAGTCAAACTTCAACACAGCAAAAGGTTAACAGCAGGATGCTTCAAGGATCTACAAAGCAAGCAACATTTAAAGGCACTAATTAACGACCAGGGAAAGAAAGTGGAAGAGTTAACTGTTAAGTAGGTTAGTCAAGTACAGAAGACCAAAAATGGAATCAACTGGGAGCTAATCGACCATGATGTACAGGTAACACAGTGGCAAATAAAATTCAATGTTAATAAATGCAGAAGTGTCACTGAAAGTTAAGAACAGCATTATTGGTATGGTCAGCAGCCTTCTAAATTAAGTAGACGTAGTATAAACAAGAGGATTACAAGCATCCCTGTGGAACTCAGGAAGATCTCTGTTCGGTAGGAGAATACAGCTGTTGAAAATTAAAAGCATCAGGATTCAAAGGCAGCAGTGGCAAGCACTGGCAAAACCGTGATATTTTCGTATAAAACTAGTGCTTCATTGTTAACCACTACCTGAAAAAGGCTGCTGCAGTATTAGATTAGGTGCCTGAAGAAACTTCTGTAAAGAGAATCAGAAATTAATACTGTTAATACGAAGAATCACAAAACAAGACATAAAAATACATAGTTATAAGTAGACTAAACAACAGAAACAGAAGGGATATAACTTACACTTCAAAAATTAAGATACTGTGCAGTGAAAATGGGAAGTATACAGTTCAGAATCTGACAATAGTCAAAAAAGGACAGAAAACTGGTCTAGGATGAGGAGCACCACAGTTAAGGATACAAGTTTACTTCTACTGGGTATTGGTGTAAGATCCATACCATAACAGACGTCTGCCTCCTGTAACCCTTCTTGTATCTGCCTCAAGCTATTCATCCAAATGAACTCCAGATAAGCTCCACTGCCACAACTTCAATGCTAAAATCACCATGTTGGCCTTGCAAGGGTGAGGGGTACAACATACACCAAAAACATCACCTTCCAAACAAACTTTAAGAATGGAAATCAGGAATAGCAACACTAGAATGCAAAACATACACTATAACTTGGCCTAAAGGACAGCACTATAGGCTTTCAGATTTTGGTTAATAATTTAAGACCAATAAAGGAACTCCAAAATTCTTCATAAAGTGATTGGTTTATAACTATGAAACAACACCATTCTCGAAAGCACCACTCCAACTGTTAAAAGGTGTTTTAATGCATCTTATAAAAAAAAAGTTCTATTTCAACTTGTAGGCCAGTCCTTTTCCTCATAAGCACTGAAGGCTCCCAATAGAAGTCAACTTGCATCTAGAGACGGTCCCTGCAATTCCACACAGAAGACACACAAAGAAACAGCCTGGAGAGGACTGCAGAGCCAAAGACCATACCATTTTGCTCCTGTGAATCAAACTTCTGTGCCAGGTGGATAGTCTGAGACTTATCATGTGCACAAAAAAAAAAAAAAGAAAAAACACCACTAAAAATATAAAATGCAAAAATCAGTCAAGAATCTCTCATCTCTTGAACTAAACATAATGTAAATTGCATTCAAATGATTTAAGTATTTGGAAGTATCCTATTTTTAGATGAGTGTCCCTGGAGCTACTTTTTGTTCTCATCCCAAAGACACACATCATGCTCCTTCTGTGATAACAGAAAGAAAAATATTTAACAAGTTATATATATTTTACCAACATGCTTGCAACAAAGAAATGACAGCAGGGTACTACTTCACTAAAGCAGCAATTTGGCATTGAAATTTATTCTAAATTACCTCTATTCTTTCTCTGTATATGTTATCCCTGAACTCGTTTGAACAAATCCAGTTTGAGATGATGGTGAGGGGGGTGGAATTTTTGTATAAAAGTGAAACAGTACCACCCTACCACTAGGATATGCAATGACCGTCACATGGTATTTTTAAAACATTTCCACTACTTTCATCAGTGTCTTCGAATTGCCCTGTTCCTACAGGAACAAGGTATATGAGCAATAAGGTATCCTCATTCACACAGCTTACAATTCTGAAAAGCCAGGCAGCATGCAATAATAGTCTAAGTGTTATCATTATCACCTTGATCTCAAGAGTGGCTTGTATGTGGGTGTCCTTGCCAGGTACCATTTGTATCATTTTTCTGAAGATGACCATGCTGCCACAGTCTCCCTATTGACAATCATTTGAGGAACATTTATCTCTGATGTGCATTCATGTTTTACAGACAAGGTAAGCCTGACAGAACGCAGCAAATTCAAATTCGAAGTGCTAGCAATACCACTTAAAGGCCGGCATCGCAAGAGGACATGGACAAAATTCCAAGTCACAGATAACGATGAAGCTGGCACTAGAAAATGAAACGCTTTCTCCAATATAAGCAATCCTTTGTATTTACAAGAAAAACGAGTTCTGTGGTGTTCCAAGTGTTCAGAGCAGCATGATCTTCACTGCCTTTGCAAAGTAGCAAAGTTGAGAGTAGCAGTGCATAAAAATATATGGTTAGTTACATAGTTTTGGTTTGCACAGCTGTTGGCTACGTTTATTTACAGTTCACGTAGTGCCAACATCATTTACATAAACAGAAGAGGCTGGTTCACTCCTGTTCATCGCCATAAAAGTTATTCCTCTCAGCAGCTGCTGCACAAAAATCAGTTTCTATTTCAGTACCTCACCCTGTAAGTTTACAAAGTGGCAGGTTCTGGAGACTGCTAAAAACAAGCGAGACCTAAAGAAACTTGGCCGTTCTTAATAATAAACGGGGAGGCAACACAGGGACGAACGACTGCCACACTTCTGCTTTCTTGGAGTGGAAGGAGGTAGTAATCCTGTTACCACGGGTAAAGTCACATGAAAACTAAGTTGCTTTAGGCAACTCCTTGGAACGAGAGCCTCTGTTTCCCCGACCCTCTTCAGCTCTATGAATTAAAAGGAAATAAAGTAAGGCTGATCCGGATTCCAGCAGATAAGGGAAAGTCTAAAATATTACTCAC
The DNA here is from genome assembly GCF_009769465.1 of Tauraco erythrolophus. NCBI lineage: Eukaryota > Metazoa > Chordata > Aves > Musophagiformes > Musophagidae > Tauraco > Tauraco erythrolophus. The sequence continues at coordinate 30,754,980 of NC_141467.1, forward strand.
ACGTTGTTACATAATGACCATTAACTGATCGAACCTGATGTGACAGCGGTGCAGAGGCAGAGCCGGAGATGCTGCCCTGCTGCTCCCCCTGCACACACACACACACACACACGCTCCCGGAGGCTGCTGCCACAGAGCAGCTCCCCGACCCCTGGAAGCAGCAACAGGACGTCCCCAGACCTCCCCCCGCCCCTTTCCCCGGCAAAGAGCGACTTGGGGAGCCCCTGGAAGGCAGCAAGCAGGCTGTGTGCGCCCGTCTGCCCGTCCCCGGCCCCCCCGGGCTGCTGCCCCCCGAGCAGGCATCGCGGCGGGGAGGAAGCGGCGATCGGCCGAGGTGGCGGCTCTCCCGCCGGCGGCCGGAGCGGGGAGAAGCCCGGCGCTGCCTGAACTTGGCGCTTCCCTTTCCCCGAGCCCCAGCGCGGGGCGGGAGCTGGGGGGAGGGAAGCGGAACCCGCGGCGCCCGGAGCCCGCACTCACCTCGGCCCTCTCTGTCGCTGCGGGGCGGCCGGCGGAGGAGGGCGACTGGCACCGGGCGCCGCCGGCCCCGCCGCTGCTGCCCCTGTCACCGGGCGCCCGAGGAAGAGAGTCCCGCAGGGTAAATCCTCCGGGCGGCGGCGGGGACGGGGACGAGCCGCGCACCGCCCGCTCGTCGCGGCGGCCGCCGCCTCGCACCAAGTTGAGGCGCGGCCGCCGTTGCCGCTGCGCAGCCGGGCTGCCGGCGGCGGCCGCTGCCGCTACAGCCGCGGGGAACCGGCGCCTCCGCTCGCCGCCTCGCTCCTCGCCCGGGGACGGAGCGCTGCGCCGCCGCCGCCACCGCCTCGGCCCCCCTCTTCCTGCGGCTGCCGGGAGCCGCGCTCCGGGCGCAGCAGCGCGGTCACACGGAGCGCCACGGAGGAGCAGCCGTCTCCCTCAGCGCCTCGAAGCCCGCAGCTGCAGCTCCCCGGCGGCGCCCGCTCCGCATGCCCCGTCCTCCGCGCACCACCGCTGCCGGCAGCGGCGCCTCCGCCCACTCTCCCGCCCGAGCCCTCCTCAGCGCCGCGTCTCCATCACCGGCGCGGGGGCGGCGGCGGCGGCGGCAGCGGCGGCGGCGCGGGGGGGGCGGGCGCGGGGAAAGGGGCGGTGACTGCCCCGGCGCGCCAGCACCGCCCCCGCGCCCCCGCCCCTGGGGCGGAGCCCGCGCCCCCGGCGCCCCCGCTAACCCGGATGTGCGGGCGGCGCGCGTGCCCAGCGCTACGGCGGGGGTGCCGGTACTGCCGGGTGGGCGCGTGTCTTCCCGCCAGTGCCCCTCCTCCACCCCCAACACACACACACGACCCCCGGTACAGCAGCGCTGGCCGGCACCGGTGTCCGCCGGCCCCGCCTGCCCTCAGACTGGGGCGGGGGACACGTTCGTTTTGGCCGGTTGTGGTCAAACAGGTGGGGGGAAGCGCCGCCGGTCCGCGCCCCGACCCCCAGTGCGCAAGCGGGGATTGCGGCTTTGTGCGGTGTGGCGGGGCTGGTAGCGCGGCGGCAGGTGTGGTGTTCGCCCGTGTCCTCCCTGCTGCGCTGGCACCTGCTACGCCCGCGGTTACGCGCGCCCTAAAAGTAGGTCTGGTCTGTGAGGGCGTGTGAGAACCGCACGACCGACCGAAGCGTCCTTCCTGCGCCTTTCGGTGGGGGCCACCAGCAACGGCAGTTCCCAGCTCCTTGCTGGGCCACGGGTGGCTTTGGAGGAGCTCGTGTACCACCAAGGTGGCACGCCGGCAGCCATCTGGGGAGCCGGCGTTGAAAGAAATGTCCCATGGGGGTATTAGGCTGTAACAAGCCTCCTCATGGCCATGGCCCTTGAGCAGGGGAGTGGGCCCATTGCAGCGCTAAAGTGTGAGACGTGTGCCCTGTAACGATGTTTGTGTACTAATGTTATTTAATACATCCGGAAAATAACTTCAAAAACCCCCCAAGATACAGTTTGACACTTGAATTCTGGGAAGTGTTTTATCTTTCCCTACTATTAAATTCAGCTTTTTAGAGTTTACAGATCAAAGTTTATGTGCCCTCTTTAAAAAGTCTAACTAGCAAAGTTTCAGTGAAGAAAACACTGCGTTTCCTTGACGAGTGACTCTTAAGTCACCAGAATGATGGGTAACTTTAAAGAATTATTTGTTCACAGAACCCAAAAACCATGCTGTGCTCATTATAAACATATTTAACAAGTTCCTTGGCAGAAACTCTATATTCTAAATAGAATTTAAACGGGGGGGTGGGGAGTGGGGGAAGACAGCGTGCAAAGTTAGGTGAGTGCCAAACACTGTCATAGAGATGCCCCACAATTTTGTGGGGAATTTTGCTGGTGCTTCCATTTATTTCTCTCTTTAAAGATCTTTCTGTTCAGACACTGACTGGTGTTAGTCCTTTACCCACTACACGCTTGCAGCTGCCACTAGCCCTGTGGTATTTTTATTTTGTCTAACCACAAGATTGATTTTTTACCCTCTTTGCCACATATGCAGGTGCTACTTGCTCTTGCCTGCCTCAGAAATAACCTAGGCCTTTCTCAAAGGCACTTATGAGTCCCAGCCATTCATTTGAGATACTTTTTCTTCAGACAAAACCAGTGAGTTCAAAATCCTTCTGTGCCCTCACAGATCTGTTGAGGATGAGTACTTTGTAGACGATGAGTACTTCTTTTGCGGAGAACATACAGAATCCTGTGTCTCCGTATATTTTGATGTATGCATCTTTTGACAGCCATATACTTGCCTACTTTTGCAAGTGTTAAATAAGATATTTCAGGCCCTGCTGTTTTAAGCAGGAGAGGGCAGGCAGCAGCGTGGTGGTTGGACTTGGGCTCCATCTGCCCTGTCTCCGCTCACTGGGGAGAGTCAAAAGTGGACGATGGATTCCTGAGGAGAGGAGACATCTAGCCAGAGTAAGCTGAGGATTAGACTAAAAGTGGCTTTGACTAATGTTGACTGAAATCGTTTGAATAAAAAAAAAAACATTTTGAAAAATGCTTAAAATTGTAGTCAGGTGACAGAGTAAGCATACATGTAAAAATACCAGGGTAGCCAACGCATAAACAGTAGGACAAGGAGGCATTCTTCACCCAGCGCAGGACTCACGCATATGTTCACCTCCAAGCGGCTGAATGGGATTCCTTGTGTGCTTAAACAACTTAAATGTTTGAGCTTTGCTGTATTGCTCAGCTGACACATTCATCAGGGACTGTGTACTACGACAGGCAGCTTCCCTGTGAGAAGTAATGCACACCACTGCAAGAACTACAGAGCTGCCTTCGTTTAGCATTTATAGGCTGGGGATTGAATATGTGTGTGTTTCTACGCTGACAAATAATATAAGAAGTATCAGGCTTTCCTGTGCCAGAAATGTGTGTTTTCAATTTACGCGAAAAAGTTTTAGCAAGAATGATCTATTGTATGCAAGCAGTTTACTGTATGCAAGCAGCTTACCGCTTGTTCCGTTATGATTAATGATGCTGCAGGATGTATCCCAAATCCCTCTGGTGGAATGTCTTTATGACACCTCGATTATCTATTCTATTGCATTGCAACCAAGTCCAGGAAACTCACTTAGCAAAAATGTTATCAATTTCATAAAAAGAAGAAGTCAGCACGAAATGTCTAGATACAGCCAAAGACACTATAAGAAGTGATATGAATTCACTAAACCATGTAGATGAAAAGATGTAATTTTGGAGTAAGTGTACATTCAAAAATGTAGTCTATAATTTAAGGACTAAGTTTATGGCATTTGTATTAAGAGAAGTATATCGAGATCAGGTTTATGGATGGTGGAGCACTACTAAGTCAACTTTGTAAAATTGTTATTGGAGGGATCTTTTAAAATACGTACATCTTTGAGTCATGAGAACAAATAAATAGATTTTTAAAATCTTTGTGATGGTTTGTAAGTATGGTCAATGCTATCCTTCTGATTTCATGAGACTCTCAAATTAACATACATACTGCAGAATGCCTGTAAGGAAAAAAAAAAAAAAAGCAGCTTTTTCTTGCTTTGGTTACATGTTTGTCCAAGCTGTGCCACTCCTCTGATTTGCCCAGAACACCACAAAATACCAGGTCTGGGGTAAACAGCTAGTACACTGCAGAGGGGAACCTCCCTCCCATGTCATTTGTGCTGTAGCAGGCACTGATGGGCGCATTTCCCTGTGCAGGTCTCCATCCTGTGTGTGCGGCCCACCTACGGCTGCAGAGAGGTGAATTGACCAAGACAAATCCCAAAGCTGCCAGGTCGAGGGCAGATGAGCAACTCAAGCTCAGGCTACCTGCAAGGTAAACAGGCACCAGGGGCCAGATCCCACAGACAGGGTACGTGTAACCGTAACTCATGCTGGCAGCATGGATTAGTGTCGTGAGGACAAGAGCCAGGAGCAGCCTTGCCAAAGAATCCTCGCAGAACCAGGATTAAAATGTTCCCCAGCTGAAGCAGGTCACTGTGTCAGGGTTTGGCAATTTGCTGCATGGGAATCTGAAGCAGCATCCTGTTTGAACTGAATACAAACAAGCAGTACCTTAATGGAGGCCATTTTGCACTCATTCAGTGTTTAAATGGTGTTTTTAAAAGAAATAAAAAGTATATTTACATGCCAGATACAATCTGCTTTGTAAAAAGAAATAAATATGTAAATACTGTCTTCATGTCAACTTTGGGGAAGTGTTTGTCCCACCAGAGCCAATTGCCAATGAAGAAATTGGCACTTGTTGTTGAGGTTGTTACAAAGGGCATCGTAAACTAACTTTATTATAGCAAATGTTGAACTGCATTTGCATTATTTCCATCGCATTGTCTTTGTTTTACAAGCTGTCTACAATAGCTGTTCTTGGAAGGCCTCCAACAAAGCATTCTCTTTGGGGCCACTAACTGCAAATAAGATTAAAGCTTAATATGTCTGGTAATCAGTTTTCTTTTAAAGAGTGCAATTTGATTTCTTATGGTCAGCTGGGATCCCACGTATCCTCATCTTTTCTGCTTTTCAGCTTGCTGCTCTCAATAATCCAAAAAGGCAATTTGCCAACACGTGTCCTTTCACCGCTTTTCCTGAATTGGAGTGTCATCTGAGAGGTAGTCATGCATGGCTTCTACTCCAGAATCCAGGACTTCTGTCTATTAAATGCAGCCTCTTTTTTTTTTTTTTTTTTTCTTTTCCCCTCAGCCTGGGCAAGAACAAAGCACTTTATGTCTTCCATTTTTCCCAGTGACATGCAATGAATAAAGATGGGTAAAGCTCATTTGCTCAAACCAAGCAAAGAGGAGCAGGTAATCTCTGTACTCCTCACCTATACCACCAATTTGCTCCAAGAGAGCTGCAGCTGTACTGGGTGAATTTTTCTTGATAACAATAAACACATCCTTTGTGGCAAATGGCAAGAAAAAAAGAGAGAGCACCACGAGAACTTCTTTCTTTCATGAACCTGATCCCACTCCCATCAGCTGATCTGATCTCACCTCACTTATAAGGATGGAAGGAGGAAACAGTCAAGATCTGTGCTGGTATCCCGGAGGGGAGGGTAGAGCACCCTCTAGTCTTGCAGAGTACAAGGGTCCCAGCACTCTTACTTCCCATGGATGCTCCCTAAGCCCATGAGTGCACAGCTCTTGTCCACTTTCCTGCTTTGCTGGGGAGGAGTAAGAGGAAGAAGACTCCTTCACTCCATTCCTTCCCCTGTATTGGACTGGAACTATGACGCCGTCCTGTATCTGATGAGAAAGTTAAGGACAGAAAAACAGTGAGACTGGACCAGCAAAACTGTACTGGGTAAGCCTAGCCCTACAAATCTCAGGCTAGTTTGATAACCTAATAATTATTAAATCATTTGGTACCATGTGCAAGCTGAATAGCAGCCACGCTGTGCTACTGCCATCTCTGCTGCAACAGTGTACCACAGAAGGGTCCAGAGCTGCAGGAGACCTTGAACCATAAAATGGTCTGGGTTGGAAGGGACCTTTAAAGATCATCAAGTCCAGCCCCCCTGCAGTGAGCAGGGACACTTTCCACTACGTCAGGTTGCTCAAAGCCTCATCCAACCTGGCCTTGAACACTTCCAGGGATGGGGCAGCCACAACTTCTCTGGACAACCCATTCCTGTGCCTCACCACTCCCAGGGTGAAAAATTTCTTCCTTAGATCTAACCAAAATCTCCCCTCTTTCAGTTTAAAGCCATTGCCCCTTGTCCTATCACTACATGCCCTTGTAAAAAGTCCCTCTCCAGCTTTCCTGTAGGCCTCCTGTAGGTACTGGAAGGCTGCTAGAAGGTGTCCCCGGAGCCTTTTCTTCTCCGGACTGAACAGTCCTAACTCTCTCAGCCTTTCTTCATAGGGGAGGTGTTCCATCTCTCTGATCATGTTTGTGGCCCTCCTCTGGACCTGCTGCAACAGGTCCATGTCTTTTCCTGTGCTGAGGACTCCAGAGCTGGATGCAGGAAAGTGTTTGGTAAAAGGTATGCTGTTGGTGACTCTTGCACTTTCTTTTTTCAATATTCCTGAAATTCATCTTGACTGATACTATACTTTTCCTATTGGGCCTACTGGAGCAAACCACCAGAGGCTAACATTTTCAGAATGTTAGTTCCTCATTGGGAGCTAGTTTCTCAAATCCCAGTCCTTAATTTTTACTTCTGTTAACTCTCCTACTGAAAACAAGCTTTAGGACAACATCAGAGCATATTGGTATATTCATTAGTTTGGTTGTCAGAGGCCCAAGATGATTTAAACCAAGTTGCCAAAGAAGGAGGTTGCTTCCAGATATAAACATTTCAAAGAATGTAAACACCAGTTTTCAAGATGTTGTTAAAAGGTTTTGGCAGGTATGAAAGTGCTTCCATTTCCATCTACATTAAACCTGGAGCATATTCATCATTCTTACATAGCCTGTTGTTATTCCATATGTCATCATTTGTTTTGATACTTATTTCTAAATCGTTACATGAAAGAAGAGGAGCACTGTGTTTCTAGGATATTTCTGGCACAGCAATAACATGTTAGAATATATTACAAAACATTTAATCCAGCGAGAATATCCACAACTACAAAATGTGGATGTTTAAACCACAAAAGAAAAATAACTATTACATTTCATTCAAATATACATGTGACTGAAAGGACTGGGGATTTATTACAAACAGCTCTAGCCTTTACAAAGTGAAAGTGACTGGTCCTATTCTGGAAGAAATATGAACGAGCTTTCTCCCAAGAAAAATAGAAGCAGCCTGAGGGCAACATAAAGGTATAGTAAACCTCTAAAAGATGAAGTCTCTATTTCATTTTTACCAGAGTAGCTTTATGTTATGGATAAACAAAGACAAGATATAATTTTATGTAGCCATTTGAAAGTTCATAAGCCTAGTTATAGCAACTTTTCTCAAGCGCTCTTAAAAACAACAGTAAAACTAGCAACTAATAGGTTTGCCTGATGTACTGTCGTGCCTACATGATAGTAAGGCCTGTCTAACACCATTCGTTCTCCCTGCAGATGGGATCCCAGTGTTCCCATTTCAGCAGGATGTTTTTGTCACTGACTTCAAAACAACAAGTGATTAAAGCGAGAGCAGATACTAAATGTTTTCACATAAAAGCCTGTCACAGATTTCTCACCCAAATGCTTCCATCTATCCTTCACTATTTACCATCGCTGTTAACACAGCGGGTCAGCAATATAATTTTTTGCCAAATGTAAAACAAGGCACTTTTGTAGAGGGGGCCAGAGGCCACTTGGAAACCAATTGCTTGAAGGAGAAGGTACCTTCTGAAAAGGGACTGTAAAAGTAGCACCTGAGGGCTTCAACTTTGTACCTTGATGGCTTCGACAATAAATAGGCTCCGTTTATCTATACAGAAGAGGAAGTGGGCTTCCCGCAGAGAGGTCTGCAAAACGAAGGCACCGTCTGCTCTACACATCATAGATTAGCCACAATAAAAAGGCTGAATTCATCAGTGTAGAGATACGTGGCGTCATTAAATTATGCCTTCAGTGACAACTGAATTGTCCGTTTGCCTTCAGCAGGTTTCTAGTGGAGGCAATGAGTGGAATTTAGTAAACAGTTGTGTTAGAAAAGCACCATTTGTTATATGTATGGCTTGTGAAGCACAAGCAGCAGAAGAAAGCAGGAACATTTCTTTTTAGTTACAAGCATCAGAAGAATTTACGGGCTGGTAGAGGAAGTGGACTGATGTGGTAAAAATACACCACGTACCACTCACTTTTCAGGTAGAACAAGCCCCTAATAAGTATTCGGTAGGTTTTCCCATTAGTCTGGTGTTCCTGCAGCAAAGTGTGCATCGATGAGCATTCCTACATATTACTTCCGGTCGAAGGACTCCACCCATAATCTAGATTCTGGTTTTATTGCCCAATTAAGGTTTTAAAATGGTCAACACCCACTGCAATTGAATGATTTAATTACATTTACTATTTACCTAAATGACACAGCAAATGAGCTGTGCCTGCAGGAATGGATGGTTTGGATGAGACTAAAGGTCTGTCTAGCTTCATGTCCTCTCTCTGACACCCCTCAAAGTGAGCACCCAGGAAAAGATCACAAGGGCCACTACAAATATGTGGTGGCACTTCCTCAGCTTCCAGCCAATCTTGGGTTAGTTTCTCTTTTCAATACAAAGATGATTGGCAGTTCACTTATTTTCTATAACCTGCAGACATCTGCAGAGGCAATAATCCCGTAGATCATCCTCAGCTAGGTCTCCACTCAAGTGTGTGTTTAATTAGAATGTACTGACAATGCTCAGTTGTTGCAGGTGAGCTTTGTGGACATGCGGGCTGCTGGCAAAAGCAAAAGGCAAGTATCACCTCTATGTCTCAGTTCAGTTTCTCCCTTATGATCTGGCCCAGACCACAGGAATTCATATACTTTCCTGAGGGTTTTGATTTCTGGAACCAGTAGACGACATGTGTATAGGGTGAAATAATTTATCCAAAGTATAAAGAGGCTTTTCTGTAAAATCAAAGAATAATTCATCACTCAGACTTCTTTGTTAACAATTTTCAAGTATTATGAAATTGTCTAACATTCTTACAGCTTTGTTCTTATTCTTAAATCCTTCTACCCCACCGTCTCGAAGTATATGCAAGTATAAAATATTTTACCCAAGATACATTTGAGTAATAAGGGCATTCTAATAAGTTTCCTTTTGTCTTGCTGTGTAGCAATGATCTTTGATATTAGTACATTCAGCGCCCGCTTTCCAGGGTCGCACTGATTTTAGACAAGGTGGATAAAAATCACTCCGTCTGAAGCTCTTTTAATGCTTACTGCACAATTCTTAAATCCTCCACCAGAACAGAGCACACCATGGCTGAGCACGAGCCCGGCATGGAGAGATTAGTGAAAAAAAAATAATCTAGCACCTCAAGGTAGTACTTGGCAGCTGCTGTTTCAGCCCTAGAGCTACAGCAGCTGCCACAGCCAAAGCAGCACTGCTTGGAACAGACAAAATAAAGAAGATCTGCCTGAACTGTTGATCTACTTCTCCTTCCCACCTTGTGGCTTGCCTGCATTTTTTAACTCTTCCTTTACGTGATGCAAATAGTTCTACCTGGGGAGTAATCTTGTGGATCCAGGAGAAAGACTATGTCTTCAGCACTGTTACACAATACAGCCACAGAAACCTCCCCTCCCTTTCCCCCAGCCCTACCCCAATATTATGCTGTTAAATTAAAAGTAAGCCACGTAATTTTTTTGGATATATGCTCAAATATCCTAGCGGAGGTGGATAGTCCAGAAAGATTATTTCATCAAATGTAACAAGCACAGAGACTGTGCGAGCAATGAGCTGTACACTTAGGAAGAAATGAGACTGGAGCATATAGTCTAGAACCAGCACAACAGCATTAAAGTAAATTAATGTATTTAATTTTATATGAATCTATTTTGATACCTTTCTTTTCCTCCAGTCTTTTCTAAAAAAAAGGTTTAGCTCTCCAGAGTGCCATTTCTGAGATGGTTTCCCATAATGCAAAAGGGAAAAGTCTATGAGCTTTCCAGTGCAAGCGAGCAGCAGATGTGTGTGAGCAGAGAGCTCAGTAAGTAGGCATTTCAGAGAGCTTAGATAAAGTGCTTAATACAATGCCCAAATACCACAAGTCCCAGTGGGATCTTGAAGCCTGCTATGGAAAAGAGCCGATGGAAAAAAGTCAAAGACAGTGCAGGAATGTGACGTTTCCTTTTCGGACCTTTGTGTGAACCCATTGGTCTGACAAAGTCAGCAGCAAGACACAGCATGTGGCAGTGGGCATGGGAGGTAGTAGTATCTGCTCAGGGTTATAAACAGCATACCAGTTCCCCCATACTAATTCTGGGGCATTTCCACAGCGTCTTGGCTAATTGCTTCCATCAGAGTTCATGAGCAAGCACAATATCATCATTCCCAAAATATTGTTCAACAGTTGCAGATTTGCAGCTCAACAAAGTCTTGCTCTTTGTCTAATTATCTGAACATACACAAGATCTGAGTATTATTAAATATCAGGAACACTGGCACTTCAGTTAGCGCAAGTCTTAGGTAAGTGAGCATGTTGTACATCCACCACGTTTTTTACCTGAGGTTCTCACAGCTTTTGCTGACACAACTGTCTCAGTCCCGTTCTTGTTAGACAAATGGCTACACTTACACCAAGGCCAGGAGACACCACAACAAATCCCAACTACACTTCACGTGACCCTGTAATACAAGTGAGGCTACTTCTGCTTTTTGAGAGGCAAACTAGGGTCTTGCCTGAGGTTGCAAAGCAAGTCAGTGACATAGTGCCAAAAGGAGTCAAGGTCTTAGCTCCTCTCCCATTCCTGTGCTTCATTATTAAGCCACGGTCCTGCTTAGTTACGTGTGTCTCACTTTTCACTATAGCATATCACTGTTTAGCACAGTTTTATCAGTAAAACTTGCTTTATGATTTGAAACACCCTTCTTTGGATAAACAGAAAAGTGATTTCTTCAAAGATACACTCCTGTCTTGCAAAGCAAGTGTTAAATCTCTCTAGCTGAAAGACTATTTATGGTCTGCATAGTTTTTCTTCCAGGGTATGACATCATCCTTAGCACGTGCATAGCCCAGAACACAGTAAATTATTCTCCCTGAAAATTCCTTTCGTTACTCTCAGATTGTTAAACAACACCTAGTGGCAAATTGGTAACTGATGTCTGTTGTCTGCAATTGATTTGCATGCTTATTTCTTTTGTTATACACTGGGGTCTCTTACCTTTTGTGTCTACAGTAGAAATAAAGATGTAAATATTTTAGGATGCAGGGAATAAATTATGCTACTGTATTTGCTTTTTTCTAAACCTGTATTTATTTACTTTTTAAGAACGGCTTTTTGTATTGCAAGCAATACTCATTCACGCAGTTACACATCCTCTGGTATTACCTCAGCTGCAAAATACAATTTTCTACCCAACTTTCGATGTGGGACTTCAGCCTCATGTGCAGCCTCTCTCTCTGACTTTGCAAAGGAGTGACCTTTTGAAGTTAATACTGTTTTATTCATTCAGTATCACTACTCCAACTAGTTGAACGGTATCAGTATGATCTGAGGCCTCTGAAAGCAAAAGGTTTAATCAGAGTCTCTCGTTCAGTCTTTGGGAGTATTCTTCAGAAAGACAATACAGGCTTAAAATCGATTTCTTGCAGGACTTCCAAGTGGCTCCTTAAAGAATAAGGAGATGGCATTGGCACAAGTCCCATCAGGAGAACCGCTTTAACCTGAAGAGTGCTAGAATTCCCAAAAGCTGAACAGTGATGAAAGCAATTACCTGAAAACACAGGCAATGTTTTGATGGTTTTGCTGTTGCCTTTTCTTCCTGGCTTTTGGAGTTGTTTTTCTCTTAGTTCCAACAGTAAAGCCAGCATCTGCAGTCCACTGCGGTCTACTCAGTGAAGCAAGTGGCAAGTTGCTTTACTGGCAATGTTGCACTTATGTTATGGTGGATCGGGTCCTTGATCCGAACAGTACTGTCTGTAATGGATCAAATAACCTCCATGGCATTTCTCTTGTATACAGCACCATTATTTACTTCTGTATAAATCGTGCTTTTTAGGCATGAAGTGCTGCGCTTCTAACACTCAAACAGTGATGAACATCTTGGTCACATATTCAAACAGAGGAGGAAATGCCTCCCTTTCTAAATTTCTTATAGCTATGCTGTCAGTCAACCACAGTTTATATTTCTCTGAAACAGGCAGATTTTCCTTCCTTCATGTGTCCAATGTTGGGCTCTCATAGTTGCTCACCTTGCTTACATGCAAAGAACAGGCCCTGACCTGCTGAACGGCACTTTTAGTAGGATGCTTTTTCTAGAGGCACTTCCCTGGAAATTTGATTAAATTTTTAGATGAATACAGATACAGAGGTGAAGAAAGGAAATGTACAAAACTGAATATTTTTCTATTTGAAAACTAGTTTTCCTGCTGCTCTAGACAGATGGAGGGGAAAAAGATGATACTTAATGAGGTGGGACATATTGTACTTCTTGACAGCACTGCTGAGCCAGAATGCCATTTTTTAACATAAAACCAATGCAGTAGATAATGTGCCTTTCAAACACAGTTTTAAAGTGAAAACCGATACACAAATCAACTCATCTCACCTAATTGTCTCATAGTAATGATAGATTGGTTTTATTGCCTACATTTGTATTTATTACTGCTCTCTCTTCCTCCCATTTCCTACCACTCTCTTTTTTCTCAAAAGAGAAAATAAAGAGATGCTAGCGAGTAACTCTCAAGATAAAAATACCTAAAAACCATGCACCATTTCCCATGATGTCAAAGCATGCTGCTAAAGAAATACAGTCATGCACTGCAAGCCTTATCTGAGTTCTGGTCAGTGTGGGACATTGTTTTACACCACCAGAATAGAAACACTGTTCTAACTAAATCAAAAAGCTTACAAAGTTTATAAACTTACACAGTTGAGAAATTCTCTGCTGGCAAGGTTGAATTGTCCTCTGCTCCGAAACTAAAGATTGAAACCACCTGGGAAGGAAAAAAAAAAAAAAAAAAAAAAGTCAATTATTTGAAATGAGCTTGTTTTACATATAGCTTATTAATAAATATATAGTCAGACCACATCCATTCTACTGAGCAAATCCAGCCTGCAGGAAGCTTATTTCAGACATGTGATTTGGGAAGCATGCAGAAGAGAAGGCTCATCCAGAGCCAGTGCAGTCAGTTGGAAGAATGCTGGTGACTGGAATGGATTTCAGAGGACCCCGGTGGGTAACAGCCGGATACCTTTGGCTGTCAGCATGAGAGTTAACAAAAGCTGTGGTTTTCTACACGTACTCTCAGCTACATAGAAGCCAGCATTACCTTGACTATCAGTGTTCATCAGCAGGTTGGAGTGTTTACTACCTGAAGTCTACAATCCTTTCTCTCTCAAAATCCCAATGGCTGTAAGACACTTTTTACAATTAAAGCCAAATCAGATGACCCTTGCAGCAGTACTCAAAAACATAGCTTTTTCAATTTCGCAAAGCCAACTCAGATTCTTCAAATGTAATTTTGGAATAATTCTAATTTAATTGCTGTCTTTGCCTCAGAGTTTTTGTGCCTATGTGTTTGAATTATCATTTTCAAGCCAAAACCTAAAAGCATTTTGCTGTAAGTAACAGTAGATGTTAATGTAAAAGCTAATGGAGATTGTGCTTACCACTGAACGAGGCACAAAGGAAAATAAGAGCCCCAAAGAATTTACCATCTAAGGGCTCATTAAATTCAGTGGGACTACTTCCAAGATTAAATGAACACTTCTGGGCTAAGTATTTGTGAGATCAGTTTCATTTTGCAGACATAAGATACAAAATTGCCCCTTGAGACTGGGAGAATAATTCCATAACAGGAGGCATGTACTTACTCTTACTATACTCAATAGCAAAACTTTAATGATAGTAGAAGAGCTCTCTGGAGTGCTTTTTACATACACTCACAAACACACACACTTCTATATATGTATATAGAAGTTTTATCTTTATATATATATATATATGCGTGTCTGTATGTGACTTACAGTTACATAAATAAATACTAAAATCTCTCTATCTTCATGTAATCATGAAAATCCAACCTATCACTGCTGTATAGCATATATACAAGACCACATAAGTTAACAAAGAAAGGAGGTGGTTAGAAGAGAGAAAGTCTTTCATATAGTTTGCAACTTCATTCTCATTAGATATTAGAGGTCCCAATTCCAATTTTAGAGTCACATAATCTTCTTGAGTATATGAACTCCTTTTTTTTTGGAGAAATTCTAGCTCCCACTATGGTAATTGGAGAGTTTTCCTCTGCTTCCAAGAGGAATTAGCCCAGGACTTATTTCATCCAAACAGATCATTCAGACAAGACAACGGTGTCCCTGCTGATGCAGGAGTTGGGTCTTGCAGTTACATATTTTAAAACACTGGATAATTCACAATCACCAATAAAGGGAAAAAAAAAAAAGAACACAACCAAAACCAACACCCAAACAAACCTATTTCCTATATGGATTGTTTCAGACATAGCAAAATTCCCTCTTTCCAACCTACAGTACAGTTTTAAACAGTCAGTTAGAGCTTTATGAAAGTGCAAAAGTGGATATTGACCACAGCTTCGGGATTAGGCGGGTTAACAGTCTGGCAAGATATAAGGAATTAAACCTAAAAATTGCAAGGGATTACGATCTGCAGGAAAACCCCTACATCTCACCATGCCATTCAAACTAGTTTCTGGTAGTAATATTGAGCTCTTACCAGGTTTGGGTTTTTTGTTTGTTTTAACACTAAATTGGGATTTATGCAAAAATTCCTGAAATAGGATGAACCTATTATATCTTTTTAAGTAGGAGACTGAAAACTGCCTACACGCCTACAAAATCATCGTTGCTCCATCAGTTAAAATTACATCCCATATTGCTCTCATTTAATCAAAAGCCAATCTTCTGAAGTTATTAAAAAGAACTGGCTTCTTGACATTAGCTAATACCAACATTAAACAAACAAACAAAAATGAATAGCTCAATCAAAAATTAAGGCAAGTGTGAAAAGGAAAAAAAAAAATATATATATATAATTGGAGTAGACTCCTTTCTCCAAGAACTAAAAAGAAAATATTGGCAATTTTCAACATGCATTGGCAGAGCACACATTAAGAAAATCACTTAAGATTTCGTTGTGGTAAAAGTAAGATAGCATCAATACTTTAGATTTTATAACATCTGTTTACAGTCAAGATTTTTTTTCTGAAGTACTATAAATTGGCAATTGTTTATCCACAGTAATGGACTCAATTACTGCTTCCCCAGATTATGCAATGAGCATATTCAGTAACTGAGATAATTAAGCAATAAACATATACTTTGAACTGCAGCAAAGCCTTGCCAGCTTTAATTCTGCCAAATCAGAAGACATGCACACATTGCAATGTCATTTATTTGCACTTCATTTTTCAGCACTTTGTCCTTCACTGTTCACTTCTGTAATGCTAATGTACTATCGTTTTGAAAATAATTAAAATTAAGGTCTGACCACATGCAGTTTGAAGAAATAGGTGCGTGACCTTCACGGCTACACAGAAACACATACATGTCAGACAAAAAGGTTATGCCACATTAGATGAACCACTACATGCAAACTTACACACATTTTAAACGTCAATACGCTAACCAAAATTTTGAAAGACACTTTGGTTGCACAAAGACGTGTATACTACAGGCTTACATTACAGATATTCAATTTTTTTAAAAGTCTCCCTCAAAAATCTTTGTTTAAACACTATCATTTGTCTCCAGCCTTTAAATCTGTCAAGAATATTTTTAATTTCCATTAGTTTTTCATGCTTTTTTTGTAGGCCCAACACTTAAGTTGCTGACGGCTGCCTCTGAAGGCCTAAACCTCCTTAACTTTACTAAAGTCTGCGGGAGAACAAAAATGCCTCACACCATCAAACTTGCCTTATTTAACATCTCTTAGAACTCACTAATTGGGTGAGACAGAACGTCACTGCAGATTAACGCACCTTCTTTCACTTTGAGCACCTGAGCTGAATCTAATCTGCACAAAAGTGACTAAAAATCAATCTAATCTGACAGTGGTGAAATTATTAGGTATAATTATATGCATTCTCGGATCCTTAGCTGGAGAAGACGGATTCCTTGGAATCTTTCAGAAGAGGAATTTTAATTATATTTTTAGGGTTTTTTCGAATCAAAATCATGCAGAAAATATGTGCTTTCAATCATAAAAGATGAAAGGTGATAAAGACAATATCTTCTGTTCATATCGCCCCTTAATATTTGCTACAGGAAAAAACACACCCCCATGCCAGAAGTGTGTTGGAGGAAGGAAGGAACTGGGGGAAGGGAAAAATCTTGAAAAGTACTCAGATGCACCATTTTTAATTACATAAAAACGTGCATTACATTTTTAATTACACAAAAACGTGCATTACATTTTTAATGATGGGTTTCTCTCCATTAAAGGAGCAGGGATCTTAGCTTGCTCGTACAATGAAATAATTAGCAAAATTCCTTGTTTGCATAGGGCTGCATATATCCATCTAATGCAAGCAAGTAAACTCAGCCCTTTTGGCAAACTCAGAGCAAAGGACATGACCAGAGGAGCATAACTCTGACTTGAAGCTACCTTTTCTTCTTCTTTTCAGTCAAGTTTGCTGAGCTGTATTCAACTACAAATTAGGAAATAAAAAGGACACTACAGCAAGCTGACACACTTATTTTTGGTCAATAACCTCAGCAATAATATAACACTAAACAGTGCTGAAAAAGAATCTGCCTATTGAAAAGCTTCAATTGCATTTGCAAGTCTTTTTACTGTATAACATGTCATACTCAATAGCACACTGCTAATGCTCTTCATCAAAATCCTTCTTCAAGCAGTAAAGTGCACCATTTATAATTTCAGTATTCTAGAAACAAAGACACAGATTATGAAATCATTGCATTCTGAACATTAAAAAGCAGAGCAAGTCTATAGGTCAGAACTAAGAATGTAATACTCTGATTAAACTAACAAATTTGTATTTGGTGAAAAGAACAGTTTCTCATGTAAAAGAAAATCCCATTGTTAGCTACTACTGTCATATTTTTATACCCACAAGCACATGGACAGCAGAAATCCAGTTGATATCATCTATCTGGATTTCCAGAAGGCTTGAGAAACCTAAGCACCTACCAAAAAATAATACGGTTCTTTCTTGCACAGATAGAGAATTTGTCAAAAAATAGGATATAGTCACCTGAAAGAGTGAGGGAAGTACATAGTCCTCACAGAGATCTGTCCTGGGACTTGTGCTCCTCACTGTAATCATAAGCGAGCTAGAAAAGGGGTGCAGCAAGGTGCAGAAACTTGCTGCTGCTACTTTGCTATTTAGAGTAGTGAAGGTGAGGGGTCATAATGAAGAACTACATACAGACCTTACGTGACTTAGTAATTAGGCAATAAACCAGCACAGGAAATTCAATATAGATAAATGTAAAAAGATACATAGGAGAATAAAGCTGTCCAAATTTCAAATATACAATGAGTTGGTGAGTATTACTCAGGAAGAGAGACCTTGAGGTCATGACAGACAGATTATAGAAACATAAGCTTAGTGTTCAACAGCCATCAAAAAAAAGAAAAACAATTATTGGAAAAGGAATTGAGAATAGAACAGAGGACATCTCTTTGCAACCTATGGAGTGCCTGAATCTTAAATACTGTGTGCAGTTTATTTCCTCCATCTCAAAGAATATACAGTAGATCTGAAAATGTCCCAAACAGGGTGGCAGGAGAATCCAAGCATCATCTTCCATATGAGAAATAGCTAAGTGAGCTAGAATTCTTGAGTCAAGAAACAGAAATGTTGAAGATTGAATAAAGTAAAAGTCTATAAAGTCTTTAGTGGCAATGGAGAGGGTGGGTCTTTAATGTCTCTCCAATAAACAAGAGCAAAAAAAGCACCAAATGAAGCTAGAAAGGAGTCAGGTTCAAAACCAAGTAAAAGAGGTGGGTCTTCACGCATGCGACTCAGCTGCAGGAACTTCTGGTTGTGGGATACTGTGAACACCAACAGCTCAGGCTTGCTCAAGAGGCACCAGATAAATTCATAGAACTGCTGTCTACCAGGAGCTACTAAATACGCACAAACCATCTACAGAACAAGTATCGTCCTGCGTAGTTGCGGTGTTCATACAGTGTTGCCCATACACCTGCTTCCAGCTCCCACCAAGGTCGGTGTGCTGAGTTAAACAGTCTGACCCCATACAGCCAGTCTCACATTCTCACTCCTCTGTCTGAAAGCACAAGCCTATTACGAATGACGATGGAATTGACAGAATCACAGAAAAGAGAACTGGAAAAATTCTTGAGAGGTCATCTAATCTACTCTCCTGTCTCTTGGCAGAATCAGTTGTGCGTGATCTTTCGTGGCAGATGTCTAACCTGTTTTTCAAAACCTTCAAAAGCAAGCTATTCTAGTGCGAAGCTGGCCTTCTCTGAAAAAAAGCTCTTTGTAATATAACCTGAATCTTTATTGCTGCAAAGTTAATCCCTTTATTTCTTCATTGTTACAGACACGAAGGGAGATGGTCCCTCCCCTCTTGCAGTGCCCTTTCATGTCCTTGGACTCATCTACCAAAGCCTAGAAAGAAAACTCAAGCCCTCTCAAATTGTAGCCAACTAATCATGGAAAGAAAAATACTAAACACCAATGCCCCCACCAAATACCAACATTCCTCTCTACATATTACCCACTTGAGTGCATCACAGAAAGTAACAAACCAGATCCTTCTAGTAGAGTCATTGCTAGTACAAAATAAAATGTTTGTAGTGTAGTTGGTGTATAAAGAATGGCCTATACTGCTCAGTGAATTGAGTCCATCTACAACGGGCACAGAGAACAGTTCTTCTTTTGCAGAAACCTCCTCCAGCCCCCTTCTCCTCTTTATGCCACACATGTAACCCGAAAAACTCAATCGCTCCTCACAGATCACGCTTCCTAGACCTCAGAGCATCCTCCTACTCTCTTCAGGAAAGACAGGAATGACTTGGAAAGAGTCCAGAAGTGTCATGCCCAAGCTAGACACGGTGTTCGAACTGAGCCCAACCAAAGCTTTGACAAGTGGAAGGATTACCGCCTGTGCCTTGCAGGCTTCCTGCTTGTGTGACGTGTACGGTTCGAGGCGCGGCGATACCGCTGGTTCATATTCAGCTCATAATTCCCCCAGGCTCTGCCATGCTTTCTACTGCAACTGTCATCCACTCATTTTCACCCCAGCCCGTGATTCATGCTATTTCAATCATTTTCTTTTTTTTTTTTTTTTTTTTGTTTTGCAGAACACTTTTTCCCCGAAAACAGATGATCTTTCTGGGAATTTCACAACAATTACACTGATGCTAAGCAGTATCAATCTGCTTCTCTTGGTCACCTCATCTGGTCCCTATGGACTTACCTGGGGTCAAATGATCAGATTCTTAAACATCACTAGCTGTAAAAATAAAGTATGAATTTGTGCTTGTCTATGCTAATTTATTTATATTTAAAAATAACCCAACAAACCAACTCTTTTCCCTAGATTCTAATTGTATCCTCCAGCTACATTCTCTTCTCAGCTTGGTATCATCTGCAAATTTCATTAGGGGTGTTTTTTTGTCTATCCCATCCTCTGGTTTGCACAGCCGCAACTTAGCAGAGACTCTAAGAGACCTTGGCTAAAACACTGTGTGCAGTCTGACTAGCTCTGCACCCACCAGAGTGGTTTATCTAGCACCTGAATTCCTAGTTTGCATTTGAAAAAAAAAAAAGTGAGACTGACAAATAACCACAAAAATCAAGATGTTGTGAAGCAGATGTCACATATTGGTTGCACGTTGCATCTTCATCTTTTGTTCTTTTTTTTTTTTTTTTGCATTGAGAAAATAGTAGTGAGCAAAGCAGATAAGTCACAGGTGGCCCACTAACGCTTAAGAGATACTGTTGGCAATAAGAACTTACTCGAATTTATATCCTAATTGCAATAAAATACCACAGCTATAATCTACAAGAAAATGCAAAATTACTACAGAACTAAAAGTGCTGTAGCGCTGGAAGACTTGCTCTAACAAGCAGAGATGTATGAGCTAATCCCTGTGAGCAATTTATTCAGTGACTTCAACCCTTCTTCTGTTAATGAATTCAATGGGACATTTTTATTTCTGTGAATTTATTCTTTATTTAGAGTTATTAATAAATTAATTATATGACCACACTCAGTCTCCAGATTGCTCGCAAACTATTCACCATCCCACCAAGATCTTATGTTCATAAATCAGATTACTTACTCAGCTAAGCCACTTTTTTTTTTTTTTCCCAGCCTACAAACCTACAGCATTTTCAAGGTGGTTACTGCATTAAAGATTATGCAAATCAGTATCGTGACATTTTTATCTTTCTCAGCTGAGCATTTCAGAAATCAAGAACTTGTTCACATGAATAACTGCAGAAAACATTCATCAGAATCTGAATGCAAACTAAATAGGGAAATTCTTAACCCATGTTCACTTTCAAAAAGATAAGATTAAATCTAACATGATAAATTAATTCATAAATCTTTTGAGACAGTTGGGTAAATATGTTAAATATTGCATAATAAATAATTATCTATATATAGAATGCAGGGTTCCATTAACTGCACAATGGCAAGTTTCTTCCTTTCACAGCGTACACAGACAGAACAATGTTTAAAATCAGTCAAATACTATATGTCATAATTTTTTTCCAGTGTAATTTTTTTCCCTATTTTACCATAGGGAAATCTGTATTTAACATAGCCTTTTGGCTTAGATTTCTCTTGCCTACACAGTATTTTGGTTAAATTTGCCAGACACAGCACACATCCAATTTCTGGTGAGATGTCCACACTTGAGGTAACAACACTGATAAACAGCAAGTGTGCTGCCAACATAACTTTACTGAGTTAGCAGAAAAAAAATTCAAATAAAGTACAACTAAAACACAAACAGAACAGCACTTTGACTCTTCTCTTACTGCTCATTTCTGATGTGTCAAATTAATCACATTTTAAAACATACTTCGAGAAGGAAGGCTACTAGGAAAACGGCACAAAAGGCATTTCTAAAACCCTGCTTCTCTTTTTGTGTTACTATGAATATAGAAATGGCTTTTTCAAAACTTCTAACAGGAAGACTGCATGGAAAGTTAGATATTTGATGTGTGCAGTAAAAAGGCCTTTAATATTACAGAAGTAGTCTCCTTAATCCAAAGTTCAAATATCTATTTTAAAGGCATTCGGCATTATATTCAAACAAAGCTACTGCAATGCCTGCAGCTGCAAATTGCAGAGAACAAATGCAAATCACAGGAGTTCACACTGCAGGATCTGAAAAGTCATCAAAGCCTCCAAGTACTTTTAAAGAATAACGTACAAAATGCCACCAGACCTCACAAGCTACCCTGCAGGAATCCATTGCTTTTCACCTGATAGAGCTGTGAAGCTAAGAACTTCAATCCTTTCTTTTTCCAAAGCCTCTATAAAAATGCAAATGACATCCAGTAGACAAATACACAAGAAAAAAAAAAATATTTTTTTTTTAATAAAACCCAAGTCATTTTAAAGAGTTAAACCCACAAATCATAGCACAAATTGTGCCTGTGCAAGGCTGCCAAGATGGACGTACCAACAGAAAAGTTGTCTGATACTGTTGCCAGGAAATTGTAACGCTACAGATTACTACGTAACCATCACTACGCGATATTTCTCAACTTCCACAGCTTCCTTCAACCCACCATCTAGCAAAAAGTTATCCCTGCTTTGTAGATATGAAAACAAACGCAGAAAGAGGTTTTATAAGAATTTTAAAACCTTCATTTTAATTCAGAGGTATACAGAGGGATTATGGATAATCTTGTACCATTTCAGATACCTACTAATCTTATAAACTGCAATATGGCCAATGAGCGAAGCTACAGACAATTGCATTTTTAACCCCTCCACTTTTCCAGTAGTACAGAAGTAAGAATAGTAGGAACGTTGAGAGCTAAGCAGCCAGGTGGGATGTAAATTAGGTACTGAGAAAGATTTCATTTCAAAGCTTGGAACAAGATAAATTCACAGTTCTGGGTACCAGCTTTTTCCTTTTGATGGAGCAGAACAGTACCAATGCATTTGGTCCGAAAGCATCCAAAGCACTTGCTCCCGCACAGCCTGATCGTGGCAGTGGGAGGGCATCCCCCACAACCAGCCGCTCTGCTGGGCCAGTTCACCTGTACGGGTAGGAAAGGAGCTGGCACAACTCTCTACTCGCTAGGAAGCTGCTCCTGGGGCTGGGGCAGGGAGCAGCTCTGAGGAAGCACATGCTGCCCCAACCGTTTCCTCTGCCTATGGATCTTCTCCACCTGCTGTCCTTGCACCTCCAGACACACATTACTGTCATTTGTAAGGGTAGGCCATCCTCCTGCAGTTCAGGACGGTCCTTGCTGTCCTGGCAGCTGATGCCACACCTCGCAGCCCACAGCAGAGCCACCTGCATGGCAGGGGCCTCTAGGACCCCCACGGCTCATGGACACAGTGCCAGGGCAGAGCGTGGCTGCCAGGAGTCTCACTCTTTGCTCATGCTAAAGAGGCTTCTGCTGGTTTTCCAAACATTTTCTTCTCTCATCACTTCCTTCCTCCATTAAGAATGAAAAAAAAAAATCTTACATTACTCTAATCATGAGGCATTCACTACCCTTCATATGCCTCAACTGGAGTAATCCTTTCTGCGCAATGAGAAAACTATCATTAGTGGTCAATTTTCATCAAGTCAAAAGGTAAAAAACCCCACAAAACAAAATGAAAACCCCACCTCACAAATCTGGGATAGGAGCCTGAGATCCTCTTCCCTAATTCAGGAGACTCCAGAGTCCTTATGCATTTTTCCCTCACGTATTATCGAGGAAAGTACATGGAGCCTTTCCAGTTCACTGAGACTATTACTAACAGGCAGGTGGGTGACTGCTCACATCAAAGAGCATGCAGGGTTACTGCTGAGATGTATTTAATTTTCTTATTAGCGAGGCAGCATATAAAAAAATAGACCTTGCAGTACTAGTGAGGGAATGGGTGTTCACCTCGAGCCAGGTTCAAACTGAACAGCAGGAAGAGCCACGCCACACCAAGCCAGACTAGCAACTGCAATTTGCACTCCTTCAGGTGAGCCTTCGTCCCTGTGACAAAGCATCTGCCCATTTAAGTGTGTAACAGGAACCCAGCAAGATAGATGTTGCACTTACTCACCAGAAAAACACCTCTTAATTTGCAGCAGGGCTGGGTGTGGACAGCCACTCAAGGAGCGGGGAGAGGCAGCCTTGCAACTCCCGCAGCCCCTCCCACATCCTAATTCTATTACTCATCCCCTGCGGACACTCTCAACGTTTACATTGCCATTACTGCTATTTTCCAGTGAGTTGTAGGCCTTCTGGGATTGTAAGGCATTTGGTACCGTGTAAAATTGCATTGTACTTAATATTGCTGCAATACACATGGGCCTTCTGATTTTGTTTTTAGTAAACTGACTGATAAAAACGGGTACAGATAAGAAAACGCCTGGCTAAGCGCTATTTAAAAACTTCCACTGATGCAGCACATTAACCCTCTGTGTGATTCACACGCAGCATCTACTCTGCAGTAGCACTGAAGATGCTCCTCTCAGTAGAATGATTCCTAAGATAAGGTGTGCTTTCTTTTTAATTGGGCATGCCTGGGAGCTGAGCACACAGCATGTACGTGGGAAAGAGCTGGGACACAGCCCTGGGAACGAAAAAAAAGGCTGACTAAGACAAGATCAACACTTTGAGCACATGGCAAAGCAGATTGGTCTTTGTCTGGGGACACAACTCCCCTGCAATTCCCAGTGCCCCTGACGAATTCAAACTCAGGTCACCATCTTGAGTGTGCAGGGCGGAGGCTGTCATTTGAAGTGAGAAGGAACACGTACTGCGTAGCACACATCAGCCTGAAACAATCACTGAGGGCAAATGCGATCATGACTACCAGCCTGCTCTGCAGTGCTGCTGCCAGCCTGCATGCTCAGACAGAACAACAGCAACTACAGTTGGGAAAGAGAAGATGGGGCTTGGATGTTTGTACCAGGCCTTGCTTACGCCCCTGGAAAGCAAATCTTGTCCTGCTTTTCTGCTACATACACAGGTGCCTGGAACACAGCCTGGAAGCCCAGGCTTTTGTCCTCAACTCTCTTTCAGGCCACCTTCAAAGCTTTTGTTTCGCACAGCAGTGCCTAGCACCCCTACTGTGACCAAGCTCAGTCCTCATTACAGCACTGTCTCTAAACGTGACCTAATTTTTATGCCTGAATATCAACTTCTTGGACTTCTGCCTCTCCACAAGGCATGCACCAGGGCAAGATCTCATACAGTTGCAACTAGAAACCCAGCAGTCAGGCAGTGCACAGAGGTAGCTCCAAGAAACGTGGTAGTAAGTTGACCAGCATGCTGAATACAAGTACGTGAAAACATAAAGAAACTAAAACCAGTTTTATTAGCCATCAAGTAGCTTGAGAACTGTCTGCAGACCCGTATTACCACCAACCAGTTCTCTGAGGTAGAGTATGAAACAGTACAGACAGTAAAAGGTCTGTGAAAACACTTTGGAGCCATCTGAACCACCACAAATCTATTCTGACATGTTGCTCCAGTGCAAAATTACTCCAGATTCCAATGAGAGAAAAAATTGCTGGACCAGGTCACTAGCCATGTCAAAACAGGGTGGAAGCAATATGAATTATGCAGAAAGACATTCACTATCAGTTATCCGTTGTCATATTTTAAAATCTTTAATGACAACTGTAATTGCTTGCAACTTGCATTTAAAAAGATTATACAGTTTAAGTGTGGATGATAACATAGAACACTTATCAGTAGGCTTCTCAGAGCTCATGATCTTAGAGCTGAAGGGAGCAATTAAAACCAGCTGCATGTTTTATCACAGAAACTGGAAAAAGCTGACACATTTGAGACTCTCAGACTCTTCTCTGGTCTGAAAGTGTTTTGCATAAACTTCACCTCACTTTGGTCAGGCTTATAAAAGCAGCTGCCTGCATATATAGCACTGTCCTCTAGTTCTCACATCGTGCACGGGCTAGGTCTCCCATCCCCCCAAACTACAGCTTGTCTTCCGTCGAGTCTTACACGGCTTTTGTTTTACACCACTTCTCAGATCGCTGCAGGACTCAAAGGCCGCTGCGATACCTGAGGCTCAGCGGCAGCACCCTCTCCGGCCTTGCACACCCACTACCTCCCGCGGTCAGCAAACCCAAGGTTCGCCACCTTTTGTCACCTCCCGCGCCCGTGGACGCCAGGTCAAGCCGGGGCCGCGCGACCAGGCGAGGTACGCGCCGGTGAGCATCTCCAGCACCGGCGCTGTCGCCACAGCCAGGCCGCCGAGAAGGGGCCCGGGCTACCGCCGGCCGCGGGGCGGAAGCCACGCAGAGGCAGGCCGCTTCCTTCGGGCTGCGCCCGGCTGCTAAAGCACCGGGTGGAAGCCCTTACAAGCGGGGGCCATGCCGCCGTGACCGCCTCCCCTCGCCCCGACACCTCCCTCGCTAACGGCCTCCCTGACAGAGCCAGCCGTGTCGCACCGCTGCCACTGCGCATGCCCGTCCCCAGTGCCGCGAGGCCGCCAGCCCGCTCCGCCACTGCGCGTGCGCGGGGCTCCCTCGCGCCTGGCGCAGGGGAGGGGGAGCGCTCTCTCCTGGTCCCGCCCCGCCGGCGCCCTCAGCCCGGAGGGGCCGGGTAGAAATGGCGAGTTTAATCCCTGCGGCGGCCTCTTCTCCCGCCGGCGCCCCATCCCGTAGCAAGAAACGCCCGGCGAGCCCGGGCACCGGCAGCGCCCCCGCCAAGAAAAAGAAAGCGACAGCACCGGGCGGCTCGCAGGTAATGGCCACGGGATGAGCAGTGCGCATGCGCGGCGATGACACCCCCCCCACCCCCCCCCCCCCCCTCCTCCCTCCTCCCTCCTCCTCCCCCCTCCCCCGCGGATGCTCCCGAGAGGTGCGCGGGGCAGTGCGCGTGCGCCGGAGAAGGGCGGTCGGGGCGCGCCCGCGGTTGGGGCGGTGCGTCCGTCACCCCGCTCTGGGCGGCGTGTGCCGCGGCGGGGAATGTCGCCTTCCGGTGCGCTCCGGGGCCCGCTGCTGCCTCCCCCCGCCTGCCTTCCCACGGCCCCCCCCGGCTCCTCCTCGCCGGCGCAGGCCGCGGCCGGGCTGGAAGCTGCCGAGCCCCAGGGAAGGGCTGGCCCCGGAGCCCCGGTGTCCCTCGGGCCGGCGGCTTCTTTGCAGGCGTTTGAACGCCGAGTGTCAGGCCTCTTCTTTCGTCCCCCTGTAGCGTGGAGGTTGCGTGCCCCCCGTGCAGACATCTGGACCAGTGGTGTAATTCTCGTGCTCTCTCTAGTCGGGTGTGTACCTAAGAAGCAAAGCTTAACCGAGATTCGGCTAAAGCTGTGTTTAAAACCATGTAACTGTCGGCGTTGTATGTGTTGACACTTTCTGATCAAACCGTCCTTCAATTGTTCCATTTTTTTTCCATGCTTGCCTTCAGTAGCTTGCTTTGTCACTGACGTTATGCCATACTTAAGCCCTGTACGTACACCTACAGGCACAAGCCTCTGATTGTGTGTGATGGTGATTTTAATTTGAGGTAGTTGGTTTGTCACGGAGGAGCACAGTTGTGCTTGAACAAGCACAATTTAACAGCCACTAGTTCTGTTGGTTGCAACTCAAATACAATTTTGCGTTATGGCCGTCTCTCAGTTGAGCTAAGTGGACCGAAGAGTTAAATGTGAAATGAAGATGTAACCTCAGAGCGTGAGTTTTGGGGAACAGGGTCAGAGGAGGGAGAAGGGCCATTAATGTGAGTTTCTCCTAACCTCCTAGCCAGTTGCAGTGGTGCGTGCAGCCTTTGTTTTTGTGTGACACCACTGTGCAGCTCCACAGATCCCCAGCTGATGACATTTGCCCCTTGATCATGAGGTAGTGTCATCTCATGCTCCAAAACTAAGCCCTGGAAGAGGTTCAGAGTCAGTGTATATGTGACATCTGTATAGACTGTAGATGCAGTATGTCTTGGATAACTTCTTTTAGAAGGATTTTGGTAGCTAAAGCGGCCAAAAAAGGGTTGGAAAAAAATGTCTCTTTCCCCCTCCCACCCCCCAGTGATTCTTCTCAGTAGTGTTTCATTAACTATAAGAGCAGCATAGCTGCAAAGTATGCCCTACTGCCAGTTAGGTTGCTTGTTTTTACGAGCCATCAGATGAGGGGAACGTTTCTGCGTTTTTCAGCAGATCTTCTCTCCAGACAATTGAAAGCCATTGTGCATACACCAGGGCACAGACACAAACCCTTCCTCATTTTGACGCTCGGATACTGGTCTGTATCAAGAATAGTGTAACCAGCAGGAATAGGGAAGTGATCCTGCCCCTGTACTCGGCACTCGTGAGGCCGCACCTGGAATATTGTGTCCAGTTTTGGGCCCCTCGCTTTAAGAGAGATATTGAGCTCCTGGAGCGGGTCCAGAGAAGGGTGACTAAACTGGTCAAGGGGCTGGAAAATAAAACTTAAGAGGAGCGGCTAAGGGAGTTGGGGCTGTTTAGCCTGGAGAAGAGGAGGCTGAGGGGAGACCTGATTACAGCCTACAAATACTTGAGAAGGGATGGTGGGGAGGTGGGGGAAGGGCTCTTTACATTAGTGTTGGGTGATAGAACAAGAGGAAATGGGTATAAGCTTAGTCAGGGGAGATTCAGGTTGGATGTTAGGAAGTATTCTCTGAAAGGGTTGTCAGCCACTGGAATAGGCTGCCCAGGGAGATGGTTGAGTCCCCATCCCTGGATGTGTTTAAGAATAGGGTGGATGATCTATTTAGGGATATGGTTTAATAGGGATTAGGGACGGTTGGACTCGATGATCTCTAAGGTCTTTTCCAAACTAGAAATCTATGAAATCTATGAAATCTTGTAACACTTGTTTTTACTCTGTGGCATTTACATAGTTGCTTTCCTTTTCTGGTGGGCTTATCCTTAGGAGAGGGAGTATGAACCATAGTGCTTAATGTAGCTAACAAATTGCACTGCAGCTGTGTAGAATTACGGCCTGGCACGATCACGTTTGACAACTTTTTCAAGGTCTGCTAGAGATAGCAGTCTGGATTTTGCAGCATGGAGAGGACTGCTCTGTGCATGTGTGCACACGTGTGTGTGTGTGTATGTGTATGCAGATATAAAACATTATATACTTAGATATAATTTAAATGCATATAAAATCTTTTACATTGAAAAAACTTCTCCAAACACTTCAGCATCTAAAACTGTTTTCTGAAGTTCGCACCAGTCTTAGGCCTGTGGACAGCTTCCAGTATTATGAGACAATCCATGATTTCTTACTCAAACTGGATTTTGATAGCGTGTGATACACAGTTTTTGCAATTCTTCTCACAAGTGATTTCTCAACATTATGTCCAAGTCAGCGTAGACACTCACTGACTTCAGCAGTGCAGATCAATCCCGTAAGGAAAAGAAAAAAATGAGTCTCAGAAAACATGTAACCTCAGGAACGGGACAAGAAACAGCTCGTTGATCTTCTAGCAGTCACATTCAATGTTGCTGACTAGTTCTGGAGCGAGCCAGTTTAAACAGAAATTAAATTAGGGATTTGCATTTTTTTGAGTTAGAAACATTGATCATTGAACACTTTCTTCTGCAGTACCTTATTTAATCTTAATTTGCAGAAGTCCTTATAAAGTCCATAGTTAATTGCTGAGTAATGTACTTTTTCAGGATAAGGAATCCTGTGAGGCAATGAAACACTCAAAAGGTCTAGTCTGCTGTCCTATTCAGAATATAGCCAGTCAACAAGCATTCAATGCTCTATTTCATAATTTATCCAATCTTTAAGTGGCTCAGCCAATCAGGGACTACGTCATCCATGAATTTAAAATACTTTTTCTGAATATATTATATACCGAGTATCCAATCATTGTGGGATTTTTATTTTATTTTAATTTTTTAACTCCAAATAAGTAACATTAATCTGGCAGTCTGATAGGTACACACCTTTAAAACACACCACTTTCAGCACGGGTTTGGAGGTAGCACTTCTCACCCCTCTGACTGTTCACTTTCCTAATTAACCCCTTTGATATTTTTAAACAGCTTCTTACAGCCTATTTTCAGCCTTTCAGAAGCCAAATATATCGTGCCATAGCTCAGCACGAAATTATGTCTATTTTAAGTAAACTGACATTGTGAAACAAACAGATAAATAGTGAATTATTTCCTTGGTTAACTAGCAAACTATAGGTAAGAAGATCCCTACTATGAGCTTTGTAACTACTTGCAGGGATCAACTTAGGATCTGGGGACTCCTCAATATACTAACTGGTAACTTCTGCTGAGAACCTTGTTCCTGGCCTACATGAAAATACACTTCACGTTGTGCCAGCTGTGAACTTACCCACATCTGTGATTCCATCATTGTGAAATTAAACAAAAAGGGGTTTTTGTAAGTTCTGCAAATCACATAGTTTGTTTTTCTTTCCCGTGCTTTATGTCACAAGTAGCTATTGCAGTGTTTGTGCTGAAAGACACACTGGTCTGGTAAAACTGTAGATTTAAAAAATGTGTTTTAAAAAAAACATTAAAAATTTAAGATTTTTTTTATGTAACAAATTTGCTCAGGTACAGAAATGTAATCAACTAGTTTGAGTAACTGCGTATCCTACAAGAGGACACAATTGCCACACGGCATACAGGATTCAATAAACTCAATTTTGATTAAGTTTCTCCAACATATGAATTGCTACTTTCTCTAAGATACACTTTAGGAGCATTACCAAAAACCATTCTTCATCGTTTGTATGAGTTACAGACCCAAAGGTATTGAGTCATGTTTGTTTTGGAAGCACATTGCACATAGGGCTTGTCGGTCATGTCTACAGAAGGAGACACATGCTTTTTGGATATAATGCCTGTATTTACCAAGCGTAAAATTAAAAGTGAGTTTACAGGAAAGCGTGATTGCAAATTGATTACATCACTTTCATCAGCATTACACAATTATTCCTCCCATGCAGTTGTGCCAGTGAAAAATACCTGTCTTTGCTGCAGCAGAAGATTTTGAATGTTGAGGATTATTATGTATATTAAAGGTTAAGGTTCGGGTGTCAAAACCAGTGCTGTTTAGTGGTGTACATAGCACCGTCCAGTTAGATGCCCTCGCCCAGTGTTTCCTGAGAGCTGCTGTGCTGGTTCAGCTCTGTCGCTGGCTCTTGTGCAGACTTGTCTCTAGGTCTCCCATCTTTTTAATTACTGTCACTTAACCTGGGATAGAATCTTTGACACTGATCTTAAAATGCTACCAGTTCTTCTACCTTAAATGTTCACACCATTATTTTTATAGATTATACAGCAACAGGAAGCTTTTGTAAGGGTATATTCTACATCAAGATGTAATTGATGAAACAAAATGCTTGCCTGTGACCGCTAGCAAGTCTTAAATATAAAATTTGCAGTAAGGTAAGAGAATAATTTGGAAAAAAAAAGTCTCTGATTTTGTCAAAGGACAGTTAAAGAGAGAAAACACGGTAAATATTATGGTAAATGTGTTTTTGCTTACATTATTTGTGAAACAACTTCAGACTTACGTGTTGAGGTATAGTAAATGCTTTACTTTGAGAATTACATCATGTTTCATCTTTCATTTTGAATCGATGTAAACTGCCCTGTAAACTACAGAAATACATGGAGGATGCTTTTTGCTTCTTTCCTCTCCATCGTTGTAGCAACAGCAGGTCTTGGTACCGTTTAGAAAACAAAGACTGAGCTTCCTTTTCTGCAATGGTATTTAGGAGTTAAATTATTAAATTTACTGATTTTATCTCTAATTGTGAATATTGCAGCAGTACTACTAGCAACCTTCATTGTATGTAACCACCTCTCATATGTATACTTAACACTTTCTGTATTTCTTGTTCTATGCTTAAAAACAGAAGCTCTACAACAATATTAGAAAATAAAGTCAAAATGGTTTAAAGTTATTGTCCTCTTAAATAAGCTCCTCATGCACAACATGAAAATAAAAGGAATGACAGCTTAGAACTCTGTTTTAGATGTAACTGAATGATGATGTTTTGTATTGTAAACGGAAGATCATCAGATTAGAGTTCTGATAGACAGCTGTAGGTCGAACAAGAAGACTTAAATATATGCATATTAACGTGGTTACTGTTATGTAGTCAGAAGCTGTCCACTAAAGACAGAGAGCTTACCTGAGTAGATAAATAGCATGGAATTGAACTCTAAACCATCAGTAAATTTAATCAGTTCTCCTCTTCTGCTGTTTTACCAAGCCTATCACTGTAAGTAGGAAACCATCAAATCAATTTTAAAATAAATTTAAAGAGTCCATTTGATCTGGCTGTAATCTCCTGAAAAACAAGGTTAGGGAGAGTGAGTTTAACTACAGAATTGGTGAGCACCACTACAACCGCTGAGCCGAACTGCTGCTCCCACCGTGTTCTGGGACAAGTACCTCCTGTACCTCCTCTAGTGCGCCACAGTATAATAGCTTTATGATCTGAGATTAAAAATTACCTAGTCATGAAGTCAGACCTTGTTTACTCTAATCAGTATAACAAGAAACTTATTCTAATTATTATAACACTATTCCATATAAGACTTTCTGTAACAGAAGAGCATGATTTTCCTTTGTCGTTGGAAATCTAGTAAACAAGTTGCATTTTTCACCAATCCACCTGCCCTGAAAGAGACAGCAGGACCCTTATACAGCTTGACAGTAGGGAGATATAAGTACAAATGTATTTGCCAACTTATAAAACAGCTATCACATCATTGTGCTCTAGACTACACTTTTTTTTTAAAAAAAAACCCAAACATCTCTTAGCCCTTAAAATTATGACGGTAACTGAAAATATATGAATTTAACTAATGAAGCAGTGCCAATCTGAAGCTACTGCTTGCCTGGAACAATATCTTTAAAAGATGTAATGTGCTCCAGGGGATGTTAAGTCAGACCTAATTAAATTGATTTAAATGACCCTTTCATTGGATGAAGTGTAGATATCATCATACAGCACAGTCAATTGCTAGTTACTGATAAGAACTGCTGAGGTGGGCTCTTCAAGTTCAGCCACTTGCACGCTTATTCACAGCCTTACCCACTGGCTCGTTTTTACAAAACTAGCAGCTAGTTTAAAATAAATTGTCTTAACAAGAGTTTTAGCAGGTAGTGCTTCAATAGGGGTAGCTATCCCACAGATAGGTGACATACTCTGGCATCACACTGCGTATCACCAGACCACAGAGCACTGAAAATCCTCCAGACTTGCAGCTCTCTGTATGAAGCACTCAGAGGGTCACCACTGACATCTCCTAATCCTTTCAAATACAGAACCACAAAGATACGTTCTGCAACAAAGCAGATAGTGAACAGCTGCAATGGTAGGCATTTTTTCTTCCATGGGGTTTTTGTACTCTTCCCAAAAAACAGCTTATTTTCAGGTAGGCCACTAATGAGAGAAGGGATTATCCTAAGGTACCAGTTTTTGTCACTTGCACATTTGAAGTCAAATCTGTTAAAGAACCAGAATCTCTCCAGTCCCTGGTGGGGAAGAATGATAATTAAAAGACAATTAGAAGATTTTGTAGGGAAATCTGGCAAAAGTTGTGTGTGTTTTAAGTGTAGCTTTATTAAGAAAAAGGGAATTGCTTTCATAGAGCAATCTAGATTAGAAGGGAAACTGTCAAAACTGAAAGCGAAGCCTTGACTTTGCTTGACGTTTATCACATATTGAAAGCTTCAGATGATCTGTAATCATAAAAGTATGTGAATTTCCAAACCAGTCTATGTCAGCCTCAGAAAGTTACCAACCCCCCAAACAAATGTGATTAGATTTTAGATTTAGAGTAAACGCAGATGTGTTGTGTTGTAGAAAGGCAAAAGCGTATGCGTGTTGACTTTTCTATGGGCATCAGTATGCTGGTGTCATGTTTTTTTTACTCTCTCCCCTTATCCTAAGCAGAGAATTTTAATTTTTCCTTTAGCTAACAGAAAATGGAGAGTCTTACTATGATCACACTTATTTTCAGGATTCATAATAGGCATGCAGGAAACTTAGGAGAGATAATAAAGATGGTTCACTGCTTCTATCATAAGGAGATAAAATAGGACAGGTTATTTTTTGAAAGAGAAAAAGCAATCTAAAACACTGCATGCGTGTATTTTAGCATGACATTTTGTGTGAGAGGTAGTGCTCCTAAAAAGCAATCTCAGAATCGGTTTAGTGCATTAAAAGGTTCAGATTAACAAAAGAAAACTTGGAATAACTTAACTGCCTAGATATTGCAGATTTGAAGAGGCATCAGGCTGTTTTTCACATTTGTGTAACGTTTTGTGTTAGGTGATAACTTCAGTTCTTGCTTTAGCAAGGCCTTAGTAGTTATATAAATGTGTTGATTTTTGATTAGAAAGGCTAATAGAAGTATTAATTTGGTAGCCTGGGAGGGTTTTCAACCCATTTTTCAAGCATTCCAAGAAAACAGAATGGAGACATTGGCTATTTATTTAGACCTATGGAAAGCCATAAAAGTTATGACACTCGGTGTTGTGAAATACACCTGGCCCTCACAGCAGAATTCGTGTCCATGAACAGCACGTCTTGTCTCACTGCAAAGCACACCTGCAACTTCAAAAGGCACAATTGGGCAATCTATTAGCTTCTCATGATCAAAAAGGAAAGAGTCTCAGTCTTCTCCTGTCGTCTTCACTCTTACCACCTCCACAAGTCTCAGCTGCACGCTCCTGCTGTCTGCAGCATGCCAACTTTGGCACTCACCAGACCTGCTCAGCCACTGATTGAGGTCATCAATCAGAAGACTTAACTTACCAAACCTTCCCCCTTTCCCAGGAAGCTGCATTGTCTCCTGCTCCACTGGTGAACTGGGCTGATTCACAGGGAGATCTAACAGATGTTGGAGGTAGCACAAGGAAGAAACAGGACTGTGCAGCAAGGAAAACCACTTTTCCACTGCAAGCAAGCTGTTTCATGAGCTCAGATACTTTAACTGCAGGTTTCATTAGTTTACTGTAACAAACTAAATGAAAACTGGAGCAGTTCAAGATCCGATTTTTTAGCAGATCCAGAGTCCCTGCCTGTGGGAAGACCTGGAGAGTAACAGCTTCAGCTGACATACTGTTTATCTGTCAGTCTCTTAAGTACCTTAGAACAGATTCCACAAACTCCAGCAAGCTCTGTGAGATGCCACCAAAATAAGCTAGCAGGAAGTACTCAGGACTAGTCCCAGTTCTATTCTCCCTGAAGATTCAGGCAACTCTTTTCATTTGGAATTCAGAACCATGAACATCTGCCTTTCTGAAAACAGATATTAAATCTCCTTTCTTTCAAAAGTAGAAATCACACTTAACAGCATTGATATTTGCTTTTTATATCACGTGTCCTTACAAGTGCTTGCTGTGTCTTTCGCTTGAAGTTGGTCCTGTTTCTGCCACTGCCAGAGGGGATTCAAACCCTCTTTCTTCCCCACTCACACCCTAACCACCAGACTGAAAGCCAGTCTGGTGTGGTGGGAGGGGAGCGTGGAAATGTTTTCTCCTCTCCAGCCAAGGATGGAGGTTCTGTCTGTTCCAAAGAGAATGACTCCATAGTCTGGTATTGAACACAGTTGTCAGAATAGTCTGCTTATGTATTTCAGGTATTTGTTTTGTGTAATGATAATTTTAATGCAAAATACACAGTTGTGCAAACAGGGATCAGAAATTTTTCCTTCCAAAACTTTAGCCAAACAGCTGTATAGTCATGCTGTCTAATAACATGCATTTATGTTGTAGTAAATGATTTATGTTGGAATAAAAATGCATCACTGTTAATTCAAGAAATGAATTTGAAATGGATAGAAGGAAACAGTTCTGTGAGTAATACGTAATTAAACTGTAGAGTCCATCATTCTGGGAGGAGTGAATATCTGTAGTTACATGGTTTGTAATCATCCTGCCCCAGAACGTAAGTGCTGGCTGACTCAAGAAAAAAAAAATTGTCCTTGCTGATTATAAGACCCTGCTGTGGCTAAGGAACATTTTGGGGAATTAAAAGAAAAATCCTTCCGTAAACCATTGCAGGTCATTGCTAGGATTTACAACATGAAGAGAGACTTCTAGTATCATATCTGTCCTTTTATCATTTATTAAACAAAGAAAAATGATTTGTTGTATATCATATGTCCTTAATTTTCATTAAACAGACAAAATATCACACTTCCATATGCTTCCATGAACAACCTGCCTAATATGTGAATTGCATAAAATCTGACATAATTTAAAAAGATACCTCATTTTCCAAACATCCACAGGCCTAGAGGTGAAACATTCTACACAGTTTTAAGCAAGTTAAGTTTTTTTACTTTTCTGCCCTTACAGTGTTGGCGTGCTTGTAGTACTACTTACCCCTGTGTTAATAAGGATGCAATGTGCTTGTCACGACAGCCTTATTTACTGCTTCCTCAGATTTATGCTTTTCTGACTTAGTGAAAGAAGGAGAGGAAGGGAAGAAAAGCCTGAGATGCCTATGATCATTTCTGCATAAATTAGACAAGGTTTCCAGGTATGTATAGTGTCACTTAAGTGTTACAGCTGGAAAAAAAACAAAAAAATGCTTTCAAGCATGCAAGTCTTTTTTCAAATCTGAAAATGAATCAGCAACTTCCCAAGCTAAATACAGAACAACTGCTTAGAGTTTGGGTAGGTATGTATCAAATAGACCATCTTTGAAGAAAAGGTTAGTGGCATCCCAGGAGTACCGGAGACGTTAATCAGCGAAGGGAGAGAGTATTATGAAAATACTCATCATCTAGGGGAAAGGAGGAGGGAGTTAAAACCCTGTAGGAAATTGCATGAAAGTTATGTGCCATAAAAACAGTCCGTCTCTTGAGTCAGTGGTGTATTGGTATGCAGTCCATCCAGAAGCTTGTCTTAATTTTCCAGATAAACAGATACGTTTAATGAAAGATGACCCCTCTCCCTAGAAACTTTGTTACGTTTATGCCCTGAAACCATCAGGACTAAGGCAAAATACTGCTGAAATGGAACATGCAGAAATTAGGGCAGTAATTAACATGAGTTATATGACTGTTCGTGACCAAAAGAGCTTTTTGTTAATAAACCCAGTATTTTCTATTTTATAGGATATTGATTTCTAACTAGGGAGATGGAGAGTTGCCCAGAGCGCTGTTGAATCTCTGTCCTTGAAGGTGTTCAAGACCTGCTGGGACCAAGCCCTGAGCAGCCTGGTCTGAGGTCAGTTTTGAGCTCGCTTTGAGCAGGAGGTGGGCTAGTGGCCTCCTGGGACCCCTTCCAGCCTCAATGATTGAGTGTTACCGTGTCTCATTTCAGACAGCTGATAAGATGGGTGCACCCTCACCCTAGACGCTCAGTCATACACTGCTTCCATAGGCAGGTCAGGGAACCTCGGTTGGGTGCTTTTCCCCATAGTGTATTAATGAAGCCCAAAACTCAATGACTGCATTTAGACAGCCTTAATTCTCCCTACGCTGTAACAACGGTTATGTTTTAGCAGAACTGCTTTTCCCTGGGAGGAACAGCACAATGGTCTTACAGCAAAGTTAACTCTTAAAATCAACAAACTGGAACAGGAGGCGGCCATTTTTCCTTGTCATATGCACAGCGTATTCAGGCTCCTCAAACCAAAGCAGTTAGCTGGAAAGTCCTTATTCCTTAATTTGATTATCTTTGTTTACATAGTCTAGAACTAGCAATGCTGGAGTCTCACATTAATGACCTTAAATTTTCTCAAGTCAGAAATTCCATTTTCTCCTTAATTTTTGTTAAACCTCTTTGTTGCAGCCACAGAATTGCCTTTTTTATCCTCCTCCATTCCATCTGTCCAAAAGGTATTTTTTGTTTGCTAAATAATTAATGGTAGGAAACTTCTTAAGAATTCCTTTTAAACCCATCACAAAATATTAAATGCTATGTTTCCCTTTCATCTATGATTGGATGTGATACCAAAACTTCAGTAATTCTAATGTTGTGGAAAAGTCAAGTCTTTTAATAGTTCTGTTCTGTTTCAAGTCCAGCAAAAAAGGCAATTGGAATACAAGTTTGTATGCAAAACACTGAACTATCGGGTGCTTTTCAGATATGCTGCAGTTCCTCAACTTCAATATATAGTATCAGGGTGAAGTGCATGGCCACAGAACTTACGTAGTTGAGTAAACAACCACCTAGTTGTACAAATGTTTCTGCAGAAATGTTTCAGAAATTTGCCTTGAAATTAGCATTGCTATACAACTCTCTCCTCCCTGTTCCTCTTGAGCAGCCTCAAAATAGTCTACAGTAGATACTTGTATTACCTTATTTTCATCTAAATTAGAATTTGCCATATGTTTATTTTGGTTCAGTCATCAGGTTTTTTTTCATTATCCAGTTAAATGTAGGTATCCATAGGATAATGCACCTACAGTTTTGCTGAGTACAGGAGACCTGGTGTGCTATTCAAAGCAAGAGTGGCTGGTGTTGAATTTTCTAGCTGAAGGAAAGTGGATGTAGTATTCAGGGCATGTACAGCCAGATTTTTTTTGTCCGATAATGTGAGACAAACAATAAAGATAACATTTGTAGTCTGAAGATTTTTAAAAACTAAAGTATGGTTTCTCTTCTGGTCCTCTTTTAAAGACCTTTGGAGCATCTGGTACAATTGCTACTCTCTGATATGGTATGCCTTTGATAACTTTTTGAAGATTTGTAGAAAGAATATTTTTATTCTCAGTTGCTTTAGAAGTGGAATGTTCCATACATCACTGCACCTAACATTTGTCTAAGTACCTGTACACAAATGGAAAAACTTTCTCTGAGTAACTTTAGACTGGAGTGCTAAGCCTTTGCTGGTATTTACTAATGCGCAATGGCAGCAGTAGGTGTAGTTGGCAGAAACTTAATAGAAATAGAATTTTTATCTACTTATAGTGACAATTAAGACAGATGGAAGTGCTAAAATCTGCTAAAATAGGGAACATAGAGAAGTAAAGTTTT
Organism: Tauraco erythrolophus; assembly: GCF_009769465.1. Classification (NCBI taxonomy): domain Eukaryota; kingdom Metazoa; phylum Chordata; class Aves; order Musophagiformes; family Musophagidae; genus Tauraco; species Tauraco erythrolophus. Next base: position 30,793,110 of record NC_141467.1, read on the forward strand.
GTTTTCTGTATCAGTTTACCAGTTAGTCCATAACATCTGAATGTAAAATTCTAATATTCTAATTCAGGTCTATTTTTCCTGAGAAAAATATGTAGAATAGGAGCTCTGGAAGACAGATAGACCCTGTCTTTACTCAAAACTAAGTAATTGCTTTTCCTTGAAGAAATGTTTTGGTTTTGTTTGTTACTTAAACTTTGTTTCCTGTCAAAACAGATAATGTTTTAAGAATAAACTAGAATCAGGAAACTGAGTGTTTTTTTTCAGAATGGGATTACTTTCCTGTCAGCCATAGGAGCTGATATCTTTTTGCTTTCCTTGTCCCTGGTTCAGTCACACACAGCTGAATGGACTTGGATCCTTCTCCTACCTTAGCTGAAGCCTGTTATTCGACAGAGGGATTTTGATATGCTCCCTGAGCAGCATCACAATGTTAACAGCACATGAGAATATTGTAATCCTTCAATCTTTTCTCCTGAAATACTTTGACCTCAACCATTCTATATCAAATGATGTATTTTAAACTTGAAGAAGCAGTTTAGCTGATGTCCTTGACTGAACTGAATTTTTCTGATAGAGAAAGGAATGTACTGGCAGTTTTTATAAAAATTCAATTGTGATTTACTCTAGTCTTTTTTGCTGCTATGCTTCCATCCATTTTCAGTCTTAAGGCCCATCAATTTAGACGACTTTTTTTCTCTTGGGGAATCAAAATATTCTGTTCGCTGGGCTCAATTTTACCCTTGGTGAAAGTATGAACTAACACATGCTTTTTCATTCCACATACACTGAAAATTTTTAGCTCCAGAGCTGCTTCAGCATGCCATTAAGCCCATGAATTTGTCAAAGTTACAATTTCTTAATAAAGAAAACTGCCAAATGTTATAAACAAGAAATAGTCCCAATCCGCCAAATGAAATCTAAAAGTGAGAGATCCTTTGCAATTATTTAAGCCAAAGGGAGCTTTGTGGCGAATGCAAATTAAACCAAGCTTTTCTGGGACAGTGTGAAGCTAGTCCCAATTTCATTTTATTTGAGGCTTTTCCCCATAGAAAATAGTGATTTTTTTCCTTGAAATATCTGTAAGTTATAAACCTTTGTCTATCATAGTGCTTGGAAGTTTTTAAATGGAAAAGCACGTTTGGCATCTGAAATCTCTTGAGAAGAAATCAGAGCTTTTTATTGAAGCTTGTTAATCTCTGTGTTTGAAAGTTTAATAATTTTGAAGACAACAAAGTAAATATGAATTTTTCTGGATTTTTTTTTTTGCCTTAAGTAAGCAGTACCAGTAAGAAGGGAGTTCTTGTGTCATGAAATTGCTAGGTCTTTTTCCTCTAGGTTTTCAAGAAATGTTTGAGAGGTGGGAATATAATTAAAATCTTATTCTCCCTTTGGCTGCGTTTTTAATTTTGAATTCAAACCCTGACACAGCGTAATAGAGCTTTGCTTTAGGGTGTTTTATACCTCTATCAAAGTGACTGAAGTAATTAGTATTTTATACATTTTGGTAAGTATTTTGTCACTGGAAGCACCAATGCAGGTGAATGATAATGGTTTGAAGCTCAGGAAGTGACGGGACCCTAAATGAGAATGTCACCTTTTAATCAAGAGCAGTTGCAGTCTATGGTATTGAAATGCCCTACAGAGAACATAGAAAAGCCATCCATCACTTTGTGACAGTCCAATCTTTTAGTGCAAGAGTAAAATTTTATTCAGCCTTTCTAAAGCAGTTGGAATATAAGATGTTTTAACTCACCTCAGAACAGGAGTGTAAAAGTTTGAAAGCATAATGTACAGATTGCTTTCTGGGCAGCTTTATGTGTCTTCACGTATTATCTTTATTTATTTGGATTGCGATTGAAAAGTTTTCCGTGTCCTGCTTCAAATGCCTCATCCCTCCCTCTTACACACCCAACAGGCGAGATTATTTCTAAATTTTAGTCATATGTTTGGAGTGAATTTGCATAGTTGATTAACTCTTGATGCTCAGCAGAAATAGTTGGCAAGTTAGAGGGAAAGAACTGCTGCTTTGGGAAGGGCTTGCACAGAAAAGTAGTTTGACACTTGACTCAGAAGCCCTCTGGGGAATGGTTAGAAGAAGCTGAAGTATATTTCGTGACATGTACTTGGAATTATAAGCTATTATTATAGTAATTCAACAATCTAATTCAAGCTTTGTGTTGTTATGTTTGTTTTCAACAACCCTCCCTCAGCTTTCTTTATAAGTGAAAGCAGCATCATCATCTGAGGACAATGTCATAATTTAAACAAAAATATTTTTGTTATCAGGCATTTGGGAAATTTAATCTTAGTGGAAGCAGAAACCTGTACCAGGAACCTTGTCTTTTAAGATGAGTTGGCAGTGATGAAACTCGTTGACTTAAATGGATTTACTCCCAATTTACACTGTATGCATGACTGTCTTGCCCACCCTACTAGCTGCTTGAAATCAAGGACATTGATCTGCACCGTACTTAATACCTGTATTGTTTTCAGCTGGCTACTACTCAGGTTTTTTGTTTAGTAAATCGAGTTTTTTAGTACCCCGTGGAACAAAATTTGCTGTGAATATGCAAGATTCGTGGTTTTTTGCATCCTGGCGTTTGAACATTTTCAAGCCGAAATCTTTTTTGTCCTACCTCAAAATAAGGTAGGATCTTCTGTGAAGGAAGAACGTTACTAAAGTGCTACCATGTACCAGAGTGCTGAGAGAGAAAAGGCTGGGGAAATTGTATTGGGCTTCATTTTAGTGAGCGGAAAGGAAGAGAGAAAAAGTTTTTCCTACTGAGTCCAAGAACCAGTAAAATGAACTAGATGGTTAAGACATGTTTATACATGTTACTGAACAAGTCTTTCCAGCAAACCTTTCTGTCACAGACATGGAGAGAGTTAATTTTGTTCAAGAGAGTTCTATTTCTTCAGTCTTATGTTTTTATTGAGTCTTCGGTGAGTTTGCCTTCAGAAATACCCTATGCTAATGACATTGGCGATGAGAAATTTTTTGGCTATAATTTTAACTTGAGCTTAGACACATCTAATTCTGACACCTTTCTCTGTGAATTGTTCCCAGTGATGTAAAGAGCTGCGTTTTTGTCTGCCATAGTGTATGTGTTCAAGTTTTAATGGCTCCTGTCATGTCATCATGCAAAGTTAAATAAATTAAATATTCAGAATGTGCAAGAGCCTGTACCAGGCTTGTTATTCAGTGAGAGCTAATATATTAATGAAACAGCTTAATATGTGTTCCCGTAGGAGCAGCATTAGCTGAGACTCTGTTAAATTGCTGATATTCAAAGTCTACTCCCGGTTTTGAAAAGTCTGCTCGTATCATCACTGCTGTCATCTAGTGACATTCGTGCTCTGTTTCCACATGGCATTCTCACTCACTGTAATTGGCTGCTAGTGAAAATACAGGTATTATCCATCTATTTTATAAATTACCATTTTCTTCTGGCTGCCTGCCACAGCTTTGTCAGGATGTCACAGAACTTAAACACAGCTAAAAGCTAAGTAAGTTGCTACAAGCTGGATATTGCTGCTTTAGAAGTAACCTACTATAGGAATAATTAGACATATACCATTATTGAGGCTGAGTTAAAACAACTGTGTCAATGAAATTAAGAATGTCATTGTGGTATTATTGTGATTATAAAAATCAGCTGCCAAAAGTGAGTAAAAGTAATTTAAACTATTGAGCTTCTCATAAAACAGTCGGAGACAGGTGGGATCCTCAGCAAACCAAATTGGGTGTTTGGGGCAAAGTTTTCACCAAGTGTGAGGGCTTGATTGAGATCCAGACTCCTCTTATTACTTATTTTTCAACAGGGACCTACAACCCCCTAGTAATCACTTTAAGACAAAGCCAAAGTATCAGAAATACCGAATGCGGAAGCAAAACCAAACCAAAAAACTACATATGTAGTCACCTTCATCTACAATTGCTCTACTCAATATAGTGTTAAAATTGACTAACTAATGAATGGTTTGCAGAAAACAAAACAGACAGGGAAAGTTCATGTTTATAGTATTGTTTTTGCTCCTTTAAACTAGACACTGCCTTTCCAGTTCTTACAGAATTTATTTATGCATTTAAGTTTTGCTTTACCAACACACTGTTCAGTTTACCTTGTCTTTTTTACCATGTAAAACTGTAGCATCTAGCAAAAATGGCCACTGAAGATTGTATTGTACCTTCAGTGATAGGCAAATCCATTTTTTTTCTAAGCCATTACATGCACAGTATGCACTGTTAGGATGCCAGAAATGCACAAATTTACATATTGACTTTTATGTTTCTTAATTTTTTATGTTTCTTATACTTTGTAAAATCCTGTTAGTCTAAAATAATGAAAAAATACTGCAGAATATAATCCAAAAGTAAATAGATAAGAAATGATGCTTCAGCATAAATCAATTATTCTGTTACACATTTTTAATCCTTGCTGAGGGCGGGGGAAGTGATTCAGACAAGCACTTTCATAGCATGCTAATTCCACCTGGTAATTAGTCCCATCACAGACACCCATCTCAAACTCCACAATGCTGGTTCCACCTAGAAATAGCCAAAACAAAGAATTCAGCTTCCATGGTCTACAAGATTTGCTTGTCCTCTCCCTAAGTAAAAGCAGACAGATGGAGCAATCTTTGGAAATCATGTGAAAACCAATACATCTGCGGTAGGGAATTTGGAACAGAATATATTGAAAAAATTAATAGATTGACCAAAACCTAAGATTAAAAGTAGTGTGTGAATAGGCAGCCTCCCAATGTGTGTTTTCTCCCAGTACAGACAGCATATACAGTAGGGTCCAAACTAGGCTCATTCCTGGGGTTTGGCTTTATTCAAAAGAAACCAGTGTTGAGGTAGCAAAGCTTAGCTCAGGTCTCCTCCCCAGACTTGGCTGCTCTTACAAGAAACTTCTTAGGACTCCCAAGTGTTTGCTGCAGGTCTTCGCTCTCTCTCTTGCTGTCTTATAACCAAGTGAAGTCCTCAGCCAGCTTCCTCACTCGGCGACTGGCACACGGTCCTAGTATGTAATGGAGAAGACTGTGTCCTACCCAGCTGGGATGCACTGAATACTTGATACATGATCTTGTGAAAAGAAAGGCAAAAAAGAAGCAGCACCCCTCATTTTTGCTCCCGTCTATCCCAGGAGGAATAGAGGTTGCCAACCTGTCACGCTGTGGTTGTAGTTAAAATTCAGCTAAAGCACATAAACACAACTTTATAGAGGGAATAAAATGGCACAAGTGGTCCTATAAGAAGCCTTTGACCCGCTGTCTACAACTTTTAAAACATGCCATTCCAGTCAAGATTGCTGTACCCCTGGCTAAGGAGGATACTGGGAGGAGGAGGAGGACAGAGGAGGCTAACATAAGAAGTCATGGCAGCATGGACTTCTGTGGAGGTTAACAGCCAGAGGTAGATTTGATGGGAAAGAATGAACGTAGTTACTGATGGCTTAGCTGCAGTCTTTACTGTAGTGGTTTTATTGTCATTTGGGGTAAAACTAGTGTAAGCATGTTCAGCTGTACTGAAATCACACCTTCATTTGCCAGTGCAGATGCACCCTGTAAATGTAAAGCTACTCCGAAGTCTTTGTGGTTGTAATCTTCAGCAACCTATGGAGGAATACAGACTGCTGGGTGACTATTTTAGCATGAATTCCCTGTAGCCCTAGTTACAGAAACCACCGTTTAAAAGACACAATTTAGTTATAAAATGCACATTAAACACTGCTTCACTGTCTCTCTCTCCTTGAAGTGTATATAGAGCTCCCCGTAAAGGACGTTTACGTTACAAGATCAGTTAAAAAGAAGCTTTACAGAAGCTATCGAGGGCTTCAGCCCATGGTTACACTTTCCTTCTTGCCCTCCTGCAAAGTATTTGGGATTATCCTAGGATGCTGAGGAAGGTGAGGGAGCTAGCGAAGAGGCTGACTGGGTAGAGAAAATGTGCTGGGGGACTGGTGGTGAATTTGGCAGGAAGGGGAAGTTGCCCCACACGTGACTGGGGGTTACAGCACACATTGAGCAGTACATGTTCCCTGGTGACACGCGCTTCCTCACTGCGCTCACGGGACTGCCGTCCTTCATAGGACTACAAAGGGGATTGGAATTCATTCCTGTTTGTTTCCCCCAACACGTGACAGCGAAGAATGAACTATCTTCCCAACTCAATGACCAGGCAAAAAAGCACATTTGAGAGAGATTTGTTCAGCTAATGTTAAAAGTTAAAGGTTATCTTTACTGTACAGTAATTGTTCACTGAGGAAGCTTCTTTCAGGCTCTAACTAATGTTTTGTATTTATCGCTGCATTATTCACGGTCAAGAAGGATGGGGTTTGCAGTACAAAGGTGGATCCATACTGGTTAAAATTCATTTGGCATTCCCTCCACTCCCTCTTTAAGAAAACAAACCTGAAAATAAATGATGTTTCTTATGCTTTAAATCCTGACACTTTAAAACATAGGCTGGACAGATTTGTAGATTATTGAGACACTTTCAGTTTGTGGCTGAAAAACTGCTGAGGATATTGGCTGAGACTTCTGCAGGCTGCACGGAAGGAGCATTTCAAAGCTCTGTGCTCACCAGAGTTCACTCCTTTGTGCAGTAGCACATTATTCTGGAAGCAGTGCTTCTACTCAACTCTTTAATGTTTTTCCAGAAAGAAAAGCACATTAACTGAGTATCTGTCTTTTGTAGTGCTACTGCTACTGCTAAAAATCAGAATTTTCATACAAGCAATGCTGAGTGAGGGATCTGGCATGCCTCTACAGTATGTCTTTATCTTAGTTCCCAGCATTTAACTGGGATCATAGTACTCAGTCTTATTTGCTTCCCAGTCTATCACAGGGCTCTGAAGTCATGATATCAATTGCATACCACTATGCTATGCAAGCTGCTTTACAGTCCTGCACACCGGTCTGCACCCTTTGCCTTGGACAGAAACCACTGCTCTTAAATTGTCCCTGACACATCCAGAAACTCCTGCTGGTGTTATGTCTCAGTGGGACTGGAGGGCAACTCGGGTGTCCATGTGGCCCAGAAAAGCAGCTGCTGCTCTGGATCCCGCTGCCTCTGCCACTGTGCAAGAGATACTGGCACAAACAAAATTAACATCTGGGCTGTAACTCTTAGCAGCACTAATACCTGAAATCCCTTAGGGGCTGGTCCAGAAAAGAAATGACATGTAGAATTTACATTCAGGAATTGTCCTGCCAGGAACAGTTCCTTACTTTCCTTCCTAATGCGCCAGCAAGATTAGCACTGAATCCACACAGAAAAAAACAGTGAAGACAGCGAGTGTGATATGTAAATGTACCCAGCTGCAGAAATTAAGGACTATATGTATAAGGAAGCTTCTTCCCCTTTACTGATAAACCATTTTTATTTGCTTAGTCTCAATATACTAGATACTGTTTCCAGATATTGTTGAAATGTTACTGGAAACCTGTTTCATAAACAACAGAATACTTAGCAAAAGATCACTGAAGAGGCAAAAGTGATATAGTAATTAATAAAAAAAAGTAGGATTGGATTTAAAACCGACCAAATGGGACCAAATAAAAGACAAGAATGCTGTGAAGAATAGCTGTGAGTGCTGATTCCTCCGCTTACAGAATTTACACTGGTAATGAGCAGTATCAGAGATAATTTATTTATCAGAAATAATCTTGTATCTCAAGCCTTGTCTTTCTCAAGATCGACTTTAGTGTTTGCTGCTGAAATCCAAAGTGCTGGAAGTATACATGTGCAAGAATATAGTTTGAAGCCTAGCAACTCATTGTGTAAAGCCACTTTACTCAGGATTGTTGAAGATGCTATTTTCTCTGCTCACTGTCACATAATGCAAATGTTTATAAACATCCATCTGCATTTCCTCTGTTTCTGTGACGTCACTGCCTTTTAATGTTGTCCTCAGCAAGGGAAGAATCAAGTTTAAGCTACAGACTTCACTGTTGCTTCCACTGATGTTATTATGGCAGCATCCCCTGTACTATGAGCTTACAGAGGACTGACTGTTTTGAAAATAGATCATCTCTATTCATATGTTTTAATAAGATACTAGAAACATGACTATTTTACTTGAATGCTTCTTTTTACCATACTTTGAATATTTAAGACCTTTCTTTGCTATTTTAAAAACAGGCACTGTTGAGTAACTGATGTGTTTCCCCAAAGAAGAGTTCAACTTGCCTAGTTCCTAATCCTGTGATTACTTATGTGTGTAGTTAAAAATGCAAACACTTCCCTTATAATCACGTGGAGAAGGATATGCTGAATCATGGCCTTTGCTTTATAGCCTCGGTTTCTAGAAGTACTCCCATAATTCACTAATAATGCTCCTTTATTCTCCTACTTAAAAGAGGATTGTATCAATGCAGAAGGTTTCACAGTGCAGGTTTTACAGGAAAACATTTTTTTTCTTCTGAGTATGATCTCTCTGAAGGTAAACTAAAGAAACATTTTAACCACTCGTTCAGTAAATATCGATTTAGCTTTTAGCCAAGCTTTCTGTTCTTCAACAAAAAAAGAATCAAGGTATGAAATGCTATTGATTGAACTGCGAAACTCAATGGCAAAATTCAGTACGGATTGGGATTTCACAAGGAACATTTATGTATGTAGCATGGGCTAGTTCTGGTAGTGTGGAGACTTACAAGGCGCTCGCAAAATAAGAAAACAACATAGGCTCAGCCATGTGGAACTATCAGAAATTGGTTAGACTGCCACACAGCTTTTTTAGCTTTCCAATCACACACACACCTTCTGCAACTGCTCTTCCTGCTAAATAAATAAACCATAAAGAAGAGCCTAGAAAACACCAACTAGGACCCATGTCGATTTTGTGAGCCTTGTATATAAAAAGTATATATATAATGAAATCTGTTCTTCTCCTCAGTCTCCACTCAGGCATGATTGAAGCCAAGGACGGAGAATTAACTGATAAATCAATTATTCTTTAGAACCTTGAAAAAAACTTTTTATAAATTTTATATATTCCTGTTAATGCTCTAATACAGAACATTCTGGAATAAATCCAATGTACATTTCTGCTGTTTCTGGTTTCGTATGCTGTCTTGCAATTTATAGAAATGGCTTTCATTAATACTGAAATAAACTCCACGCTGGTTTCACTCAGTAGGCTTTGGCCACTCTATTCCCCATCTCCCCTTAATGTGTCAGTTGTGGATTGTTTGACAAATGTTCTATTGCTGGCATGCAACATCTTTAAAGATTCAAAAGAGACAGGAAGGCTAAAAAGGCAACAGGTCGTTAATACAGCAGGCGGTTCCGTCTTCGGTTAAACTTGCTCAGAGTAACAAGCACTAAGACTGTTTTTTCTTCAGAGTGCAGGTGGAGAGGCCACGAATGAAAACAAATTTCTGAACACAGACTCCAGCACGGGATCAGTGGAAACAACCATCAAGCCGTTACCATTTAAAGATCCAAACTTCATCGTAAGTGTATTATTTTAACAATATGAAATTCTAAACTCTTCAAATAAAACATTAACTAGGATTCTATTTAACTATATTGCTAATGTATATTTTAAGAAAGGCAGCTTAACAGCCAAATAAAAGGTTAACGACTTTTAAGAAATTCACCTCAAGTCCATGCCACACTATGGTCCGAAGTGCACACTATATTACAGCACGAAAATGGCACTGGTCCAGAGGCAGATCTAGTATATGAAATTCTGGAAGAGAGTCAGAAAACCTTCTAGATCAAGGTAAGCACAGAAGTTTTATAGTGTGGTATCTCACAAACTACCACAGCTAGAGAGGAACAATTAAGACCGCTGTGAATGTAGGAATCCCATCTCGCAGTTCCTAGCCGAGGCAGGCTGCAAAGCAATTGAGCTAGAAATCAACCAGAGAGTCATTAGCAACTGGCATTTTGCTCCTTTCCCGGTCCCTGAAACTCCTAACAGACCTGTGATGTCTGCTCTTCCAGTAAGTGCTAGATTTAGAAGCAAGCGCTCTGTGCTCCCCAGAAGCCTGGCCTGCTGGCATTCAGAAGTCATGTAAACTCTGACAGCTGACGAAACACAGGCTGCTAAAACACTCTGAGGTTTAAATTGGGGGAGAAGGTGGAGGAAAACTACAGCCAGTAACGCCGTCGCTGCTGGGCTTGTTTTTAATATCTTTTCATCTCGCTGTGCCAGGGCCAACTCATTGGCATACTGTACAAACGCTTTCTAGACAGGCAAACTTCTCTGACTGCTGGTCCTAAGCCAGTACTTAGAAAGAAGGATTTTATCCCAGACTTCGTTCTGTTTGAATAAGATACAATGTCCCACAGCATAAAACCTGAGTAATCGGGCATCACACAGCTCACTAAGCACAGGTTTGGCAGGGGTTTACAATTAATCTCTGGCTTGCAAGGTGCTCTTTGCAGACAGCTTCTGTCACAAGAGGGGCATTCAAACAACTGTGTACTTTGCTCACTGTAATCCTCAAGTGAACACCACCATCTTTGAGAAACGGGGCTTATTGGAATAGCTCCATTTGCACCCAGAGGCATTCCATATAGGGATTTAAATAGCCATGAGGCACTGTGCTGATCTTTCAGTTCTTAGAGGGACGTCACCATTTCCAAAGAGACAATACTAATGTCTTTATGCTTGAAATAATAATGAATGTACGGGGCCCTTGGCAACTGCTGCAGAAATAGGCAGTTATAATAAAAATATTAAATTGTCCTCCTCAATACAGTAACTAATTTGAGAGAAATGTATGGAGTTTTAACTAGCTTTTTGTCAGTATGAACTGCTAGTAACAATTTGGATGACTTTTTGCATCCTTCCAGCCTAATTTGTCTTAAAAGGAAGAAAATAAATCCAATAATGTCTATCTTTCATAAATGCGCTCAAGTTTGAACCATTAGCTCACTGCAGAGGATAGACTTAAAAGCAGAGAAGAAGGAAGAAATTACCTTTTCCTAAACTTCCTGAGTGGAATTTGCATCCCTTGACAATGGGGAAGGGGAAGAAGACCCTCTGACAATTGTGTAAAGCGATTAATAACGCCACCTGTCCTAGCTCCAGCTGTCCCTGAGCTTCACTAGTGCAGAGGTTGCTTGGTTCATTTCTGCTTGGCAGTCATTGCCTTTTGATTGTAGGTGTGTGAGGTGATACTCAGCCCCAATCCTTGGAGGCGTAGGTTCATATAAACTCAATAGTTGCTTTTGAGAAACCAGATTACTGAAAAAATGTCATTATGCAATGATTTGAGGGAATATTCATGTAATGAATTTGAATTAATAATGTGGTAGTATAATGATTTTCATCTCATATTTCACCAGTCTCTATTTTTACAATGATCTCTAGATTACTAAATTACTAGATTACTAATTACTACCGTTGCCAAAACCCGATATATCATCAGTTCATGAGCATCTTTTCTGAATATATCTTACAGAAAAAAGCTTTCTCATTGAATCCTTTCTCCTATCATTCTCAGCAATTTAACAGGCTAATTTATAAACCAGTCACAGCAGAAACGTGTTTGCAGAACTTTGCTAAGTTTTGATGAGACTGATGTGGCAGGTAGTAATTATTAACAGAAATAACAACTCCCCAATTGTAAGAACATTTTCTTTCCTGAAGTAAAGCTGTAAATCTGTGTCCTTTGATCATTTAGAAGTAGTACAGTATGTTGTGCAGCGTCTGTCTCTGGAGAGACATAAATAAATTATTCTGTAGCAATCACATTTGATAACTGAAACTACCATTATAGTACCTGTGGCAAGCCTTCCATTAGTGTACCTTTCAAAATGCAAAATTGTCTTGGCAGCGAACATTCTATTTATTACTCTTTTTCTATTCTTCTGTCTTCTATCCTTTGAAAGACAAATAAAATTTCCAGAAAGTTTCTCATAGTATTCATTACATTTTGCAAGATCAGTTATGTTTTCTACAGTCACGGATAATTTACAAGAGCTAGAGCTGCACCTGTAATATGCCATAAAAAGGAGAGATAAAATTTAGCCGTGTAATCACAATTTTAGACATAACTTCATAGTAATAAGTTCTAATATGATGGGAAGTACATACAGAATCCCGTAATCTCCGGCTAAACCTAACCACATTGATTTTCTATTTTCTTGTAAAAAGCAGATTTTCATTTCCTTCAGTTAATCCTAAACATAGTAGCTTTGACACAGCCCAAAAAGCTTTGTTTTTCTTGCAGCCAAGATTAAAGTGTACAGTATATTAGCGTGCTGATGAAATAAGTGAGGATAACAAATGGTTCATGACGCGATGAGACGTATCAGAAAGACTATGAAATAGAAGTGTCACGCTCTGAAACAGTATTTTTATTTTTTTTCTCTCTAAACACCATATTTTTTATTCTAGCACTCCGGCATTGGTGGAGCAGCAGCTGGCAAGAAGAACAGAACTTGGAAGAACCTAAAACAAATTCTTGCTTCTGAAAGGGCATTGCCATGGCAACTAAATGATCCTAGCTGTAAGCTGCTTAGATGCTTTGCATGTATTTATAAAAAATAAAATCCACACAAATAACTTTCTTTAAAACAAACCTAAATTATTTCATCAGTGCATGCAGTATCCTGCTTGAACAGGGACAAGTAGTACATTTCAGACTAGTCCAATCACACTCGCCAGCCCTAAGTGCAAAGTAGGGGGAAGCAAGTAATTTGGAGTATTGTGACAAAGTTCAAATACATTTGGGGAGAGTTTAATAAAGGAAATTCGTTTATCTGAACCAGGTCAAAAACTCCTTATTCTCATCAGGTTTTTGTTACCTCTTCACTGCTGAGGAGCCTTCCTCCTCTTCATGCAGCCCAAATGTCTTCTGATGGATGGCTGCTGCTTGATTAGCTGTATTTGAACTATTTACAAGTGGATTCTCCTAAGCCACATACCTGCAGTAGCTTAGACCTCAGCCCAAGCTTCCTATCCAGCTCCTTATCCTGGATTCTTGGGAGAATTAAATCCTACATCCCCTATTTAGTTCAGCACAGCTGAAACGACACTATTAGCATTCCTGATTACAGCTAGCTGGTGTACATCCCCAGGAGCAGAGTTACAGCAGTGGTCTTCATCTAGGTATACTTCAAGTCTACTCGTAAAGTTGGATGCTATCGAACATAGCTGGAGGCAGAATGTGATCCTCAGATTTTACTTAAGCAAGTGGAGGCATCTCAGAATTGAGCATATGCATATACTTTTTGTCAGACTTGGTGTTTCTTCCAAAAATAGCTTGTCATTTTTTGAAGTGTTTTAGACGCAACTGTTACAGAAAAATGCAGACTACTGGGTGTTCCTGGCTATTGTAACTGACAATCTGCTGATGTTGCTATTTCTATTATGCTCTGTTTGCAACTGTAAATTTACAGGATTTTTTTTAAGAAGGTGGGAAAAGAAATTCATTTGCATATTTCAAACCAGATGTCTGTGGGATTAGCATCTTTTGAATTATGAGATGATGAGTTAGAAATTTGATATGGATGGAGCATTTGAATTGATCATAGCGTCTGAACGAGGTGCAAGGGAGATCAGGAAGGAGGAAAGAAATGAGTCAGATACAAGATATTTTTGTAAACATCCAGAACTTAAGCATACCAAATGTATCTTAAAAATGTTTATGAATGAGAGTTGTTACCTAAAGGGCACCAAAGAACAGTAATTTCCATCACTTAATTTAAACATTCAGACAATTTTCTAGGTCATTGACTGGGCTTAAAGTGGTACATGCTTAAAGATTTAACTGATTTAAAAGATTACTTTGCTTTTCTGGATTATGGTATTTCAGAGCTGCAATCTTGAACAATGTTTCGTGGTCTTACCATACAGCATGCATTTGAGAATGGCTGTTCTTTGCAAATAACTGACTCCAAGGGAATTCGTTAAAACTTGGAAGAAATCAACGCATTTCAAATAGCTCCTGCATTTTTCTTTTTGGAAGGGCAGTTCTGCTTACTGAACTCTTATTAGAGAGGTGAGCAGAATCAGACTGTTGTTTACAGTACTAACAGGCTAAATGTTTTTAGAGGTAATTCTGCTTCATGTTTCTTTGCCTTATTGCTGCTAGTAGAGACCTCAGAAAGTAAAGGCAGCGTTTTAAAGAAGTATTGTTACCTATTTACATTTTGAGTTTGCATTTTAAAATATATATCGCACTCTGAATTTATCCCTTTGTTTTTCTCTAGATTTTAATATTGATGCTCCTCCTTCCTTTAAGCCTGCCAAGAAATATTCGGACATTTCAGGACTTCCGGTAAGTATTTTATTTTTCTCTTCAAAATTGGCATCTCACTTTCCACAATTAAATAAAGCTGGTGCATGCTTTTGTAAAAGATATTCTTACTGAGGTTCCTATTCAGTCTTATGCTTAATAGCTGTCCAGTGATTTAGGGCCAGACCTCAAATACCTTCCCTACATCATAAAATCCTCAGGTTGTTAATAGATGTCAGGATAGATTAAATACCTGTCCTGCCAAGTGGCTCCTATCACACCACTGTCCCAGCTCTGAAGTCTGCAACGGTCCCCATCATTTCTGATTCTTTAGTTTATTACAGTGAAAGCGGGTGGCCCACTGTCTCCATGACTCCTAACTTTGCCAGGCTTTAACCACACAGACTGAAGCTTTCCATGCTGTGTTTGCCCAAAGCTGATTTATTTCATTATATGTTTTAAAGAAGGTTTCAAAAAAAAATGGCCTAGCAATTTCCAAGAATGAGATTAGGCAAAGTTATATTGATTGGCCCAGGTTAAAAAAAAAAAATCTTGTTATCACATTACTCTCAAACTTTCCCTCAAACAAATCAGCCTGAGACAGACGCTTGGCACGGACTTTTGAGAATTTCAAATACCCCCGTGCTTCAGAGCTGGAACTTGGAGTTTGGCAGATGTATAGCCTGTGTGTCACAGATGGGCTCTTTTACATGGTTTTGTTAAAGAAAAAAAGAAAAGGAAAAGAAAAAGGAAAAAAACCCCATATTTGACTTAGATACAGCTTGCACATGCTCCAAAAAGTTTTGGTAGTTACAATTTGGCACCTGAATTCCCCAAAGATTCTGCTGGCACAAAACAGGAGTAAAGTCATTAAATTCTGCCCAACAAAAACTTTGTATCTGCTACTGACATTGTTCTTATGTGACATGAATAATTTTACTTCAAACAAAATGCGTTAGTAACAGTGTATCTTTTCACCTTCAGGCCCCGGTGATTTATTTTGCAGAAGCCTATTCACGTTTTACAATTTAAATGAATGGGAATGTTGTATATGGACTATAAAAAGGGTTAAGTAATGGTTACACTATGTAACTCAATATTGAAAACTTTGTAACATCAAATAGCCTGAGGCAGAATTTCTGGGCCCTTTCCCCCAGTTTAATCTGTTTTTCATCCATAGGGCACTAGCCCACATCACAGGCTTGATGTCACCTCACAGAGATGCCTGTAAATATACACATTGGTTTTGTCGATGCAGGTTAACACAGCACCTTGCATTCTGTACATTGAATTAGGTGGAAGTCCCTGTTGGGAAAAAATTGAGTGAGCACTTAATTAAGGACTGCCTTATAGTGGATACACAGCGCAAGGGATCAAAGAATAGCTGTAGCATCAACTGTAATCCTGCACATCCTAACATTTGAGTTCTTGATTTGGCAGCATATGTTTTCTTTGGCTTTTTTATTTCTTAAGTAACACATTTAAATATGGCACCTAGGAGGTGGCATGTTTCCAGCCTGCGCCTTTGAGCATGATTTGGAAATGAAGTGGGTTGCTCGGATCGAGGCTGGTAACCCTTAGTGTTCAAGAGGGAATTGGAAAGCAACATCTCCCTTGCAGATGAACTGGCAGACAGCAAATGGAAGAAACTGCTCACAAACCCAGGGAAAATATTTCCCTCCAGCTCGGCAGACTTAGTCTTGTACTCCTAAGAGTATTGTTTTGATATAATAGCAACTTGTTTTCAGACAAGAAGCAGGTGTCAGTTGAATAAGGAACTTCGCATAAGTACCCCTACTCTATATAAAGATGCAGCGGATGGAGCAAGAGGGGATAGGTGGACATGTGAAATAATAATGAGTAGATTTAACCAAAACAGCAAATATTCCATACTGGGCCACTTAATGGTGTTCATCTGTTTCCTATCCTCTTCCCTTAGAGTTGCTTTGCAAGTATTAGTAGCATTCACGCCAGATGGTGTTAGAGTTGCTGCAACATCTTTGACCTGTGAGGGACTTGCATGGGGCAGGAGGCGTACGGGCATAGCTCCCTTTCACTGCCCATCTCCAGGGAACCAAATAGTGCTTTCCAGCGCTGGCCTTTGATGCATTTCAAAACCAGTCAGTCATTGCACCTGTAGCAAGATGATCCTGCACGTTACAGATGTGAGTTAAGGCCATGTCCCTGCCAGCTAAGTTTAGCTATAGGAAATAAGAGTCTTCCTCTCAGTTCCTCAGTTTGTTGGCCAGCTCTTCCTTTCCATCAGTGATTTATGCATTCTAACTATTCTCAGTATAAATACTTTCCTTTCTATATGAATCTATACTCAGTGCTGCTTTTGTTTCCTTTTTTTGTCTTTCCACTTTCTGATTTTCCATCCTCTAATTGCACTTTGAGTCGAGTTTCCTATTTCACCTAGCCTGCACGGTTTCTTGAGACCATGATAAAAATACCGTGTTTAAAAAAAATCTTTTTTTATTAAGATAACTGAGACAGCGTGTCATTTAAATTGCTAAGCTAGAAATGTTTCATAAGAAGCACTAAATATATTTTCAAGATAATTTCCTAGTAGGAAGATATGTGGGGTAATAGAATATTTTAGAAATCTAGTATAAGAAAAATGTCACTGTATTTTCTATGTAAAATCTGAAAGCTTTTGTGTAAGAATATATTTTCTATGGGAATGCTGGATTCCCCATGGGGAAAAAAAAAAGTAAAATAAATTCCTTAGTATTACCCATTTAGGGAAGAATTAAATGGTCTAGCAGGTACAAAAAAAGACAAGTGTATTAAAACACTCTCATCAGTATACCTGCAGTTATATTTAATGCCACAATTAAATTCTACTGATCCTCTTCTCTTTCTGTGTGTAACACAAATGGAATTAAATTTACCAATGGTCTAAGCAGAGCAGCCAATTTATATTTGTAAGGCAGCCTAGAATTCAAAAGCTACTATCTACTGTATTGACATTGCAGAATAAAACTATTATTTCCAAACTTGCATGAAGAGTATTTAGATATTTTAACATGCAAAATAAATCAATTTATTGTAAAGCAGGTTAAAAAAAATCCCAAACCTTCAAATATTTATATTTCTCTTTCTTTTCTGCAAATGGATCAGCCTTGTTACTATAGAAACAGATTGAGATAACTAATTTATTGTATTTGAAGAGCATGTATCTGTGGCCTTTGACTTAGTTTCTAAACAAGGCAGAGTTTTTCCTTTGCAAAATCACCTTACTTCACTTTTCTAATCTGTGTTAATTATTGCTGAAGTAGCGGTAAAGTTTGTTTTCAGACTGAAGTCATGGCATAAGCGACAAACCCGGAGCATGCTGGTTACCAGACATCAGTGTGTGCGAGCAGTACAGCCCAGTACGAAGTGTCGGAGTGGTGAAGAACTGCCGCAGTATTCTTAACCTAGATCGGTGGGCAATACGAATTGCAGATATTGCTTGGCTAGTTTGTTACAGAATCATGCACGTTTGAAAAGCAGTCTATTTCATTAGCTTTTTCTTACATGAGGCCAGATTTAAAGTGTGAAATAAAAATAAATTTATACCTGCTGTAACCATAAAGTTACTACTAGGGATCAATTTACTCCTAATGTCCTAACTTGGCCATTTGTTTGAAAATTAGTCGATGGCTTGACTGTTGGCTGACTACATTTAACTAACCTTGTAGCATTTCTTTGTAAAGAAACAAGCTACAAATAACAATTTTCTGCTAAGTCTTACTTGGCCAGACGATTAACTGGATTGTTACCATGGTCAACAGATCCTTTCCAACATAAAAATGGTAGAGGGCTCTGCACTTCAACAGTATGGGTGGAGGGAATGCTGCAGCGCTTCCTGGCCTCTTATTTTTCAGTAGCAATATCTTAAGGGCTCTCAACTGCCTGTGCCTTGCAGCCTGCCACCAGCTCCTGCTAAAGAAAGGTACAGAAGACGCTTTCAGAGCCTTGGCAGGCACTTGGTAATCCAATGCTGAAGGGGCGGTGATTGTCCTGGAGGCTGAAAGTGGAGGGGTGATCCCCTGAAGCCTGCCTTCTTCCAGCCCAGCCTCCTGTGCTGCCCCCCCCAGCTCATCCGAGCTCAAGGTTTCTGTAGCAACAGGGAAGGGGAGAGGATGGAAGGAAACTGGCACGTCTCCCAGGCACCCAGAGTCCAAATATAGCAGAGGATACAAGCGTCGCCCAGGGTTAGCTGGCCAGGCTGCTATCCTGACAGCAGGCATCTGTAACAAAGCACAACACTGAGTTCAAATTTCTTATCAGTTCAGTCACAGAACCATAAACTGAGACTCCCTTGCTTTAACAACCACTTTAAAGTAAATTAAAAGCTAAGTTGTATGCAGGAAGAGAAAATCAGTCCAAAGCTATCAGAGCACCCATAATTCAGCCTCTTTGTGGGTAATTTATTGGCAGCAGCCTGAGCTTTTGGAGAGCTGCCTTGAGAGAGACTGCACAAGGCACAGAGTTGCTAGGGTGAGTTTAGAGAGTTGAGGAATTTCTTTTGCACAGTGTTTTGTATGAAACTATTTCAGCCCTCTGTTATGTTTAATGCATTTCTAATGTGATTTTATAGGGGTCTGTTAAGTTCTCATAAGTTCTGACACGAGGAGATAGGAAAAAAAATACAAACTTTTGGTCACATGGTAGAACAGCAGTGCTGTTACTGGGAAAAAAACCTCACTATTTTGTGGTCTTGTAATTAGACACTTTTTTCAGTATTCTGTTTCGAGATGTTCTTTTAATAGTGACTCTGCCATTGTTTCTTTTTCAGGCAAATTACACAGATCCCCAGAGCAAGCTGAGATTTAGTACTATTGAAGAATTTGCCTATATTCGGATGCTCCCTTCAGACGTGGTTACAGGATACCTGGCTTTAAGGAAAGCAACAAGTATTGTTTCCTGAAGAGACCAAATATTGTTGTGCATCACTTGTGAACAGTGCTTATTTTGAGAATCACGATAGAAACTGACTGCAGGACTGAGGTTCCTTAAAACTATCCATGGATATTTACATCTGGAAGTAGTTGATGACACATGGATTTGAAAAACATATGGATTTAATTTTGATAAATGCTGATCTGTATTAGTTTGCCAATTTGTAAGCAGTTTGGTTTGGTGGGGAATAACTTAGACCTTAAGGATACGTACCTGCACCATAATGTCTGAGTTATATTAATTTCTGTAGAGACAGGATTTCATCTCCACCTTAGATATCTTACATACTGCTCTGGCTCAGAAGAAACAGTCATTAGAATTAAGGAAAAGGTACCAAGATATCCCAACTTCTAAACCTGCCTTGCCAGATGCACTTGCCATTTGGCTATGAAGAAGTTTGTCCCACCTGTAAAAGGAAGCTAAATTACCTAGCAAGCGCTGCTATTGTGATGACTGTTTACAGTACTGAGCACTGTGGAAATGAACAGCTTCACACAAATACTTGTACTGAAGAACTGTCGGCGTAAATAAAGTCGGATTCAAACTTGGTTTTAAAACATCCTGATGAATATGTGTCACAGGATCAAATCAAATCACCAGGTAAATCTTAATCGTGACACTTTGTAGGTTTTGAGTGCTTCATTTCACAACCTGACTATTCTACCTTTGCTGATTAGTACAGTATTATTATTAATTCATAAGAAAAGTACTAACATCCCAGACTTTTTAAAATCAATGCTAAAATAGCAGGAATTCCACTGTCCAGTGATATTCTGACACCCAGACAGTCTTCAGCAAGGAGAGACCTCCTAGGTCAGGTCACTGACCTTTGCACCATGAGGTACCGGAAGAATAACGGATAGCAACTGAACATTGTCACCCTTTAGAGGAAGGAACTGAAGGAGAGTTTGGACACTTGCTGGAAGGGCTGACGAGTACATGCCAACATCAGAATGACCATGATTTCCTGAAACTAAGTCTAGGGGCAAGGAGGCAGAGGGTTTTCTGCCCATTCTTTTCTTTTTGTGTCCTCTTTCTTATGACAAGCTACTAATTTGTTGTATTCCCACTTCTGCATCTTTGTCCTAGCCTTTTGTCAAGTTTTAATCTGGACTCCAAGTTCAGGCTCAGCCATTCCTAGCCTCCAACCACACAGCCTTCACTGCCATACTCCACCAGCTGCCCGTAGCTGTGGCACTTACCTCCCTTATCTCTCTGAACCAGTGGGTGTTAGGCAGAAAGGCAGCTAGGCGAGTTACCACTTGTTGCGGGAAAGCTCTCTTCCCATGTGCAAAACTGCCAAGTGGAAGACTTGGCCCACAGCTTGTTAGTCCTGGACTGCCTAGGTCACTAAGGAGGTGAGCCACTGATCATGGGACAGCAGTCCTGTCTCACCCAGGCTCCATTGTGGACATTGGCATCTTGTGCAAGGCACCTCTTCTCTCTGACTGCACAAGCAGCGTGCAGTGGTGACTAGGTAATGTCTATGCTGCACCTTGAATGCACATTTCTATAGACATGATAATTATTAGAATAGATTTTTTTTCCCCATAGAATGAATAAATATGCAGAGTGTTATTAATGCTAGTTTAATTTCAATTCCAAAACAGGAAAAACAATAATGGGACACATTGTTTAATGGAAGTCTGTGGGACTCACTCCTCAGTTTTTGTGATCTAATATTTACAAAACCAAAGTAATTTAAAAAGTCTTTGACAGGCTTACAATAGATCCTTCAAAGCCCTGGATACCAGATAATGCTACAACTGTATCACAGAACAAAAAAGAATAAGACAGGATATCTCTCTTCATGCCAGAAAACATCCAAGCCACATTCTCTTTGCATCCGAGTTTTAGAATGGATGTTTTTAACTTACTTTATGTACTGAAGATGTGTTTATAAGATAAGCTTAACGTTAATATGAAAAGAAAACACATAGAAATGCTGCAAGATCATTTATGCTTTAAATAAGCAGACAGCAGCCCAGAAAATCATATTTCACCAGCTTGTTCTCTCCGAGAAATATTTTTAACATTCTTTGGGAATGACTGTTTAGGAGCCCAGGCTCTCTCACCATCAGAAGTGCTCCACACGCTCCTGCACTGCACATTAAGATGTTGCTTCTCAGCTAATTTCTACTGCACAGTGCATACGCATTCCATTTCCAAAACCTAAGTGTCTCACTGAATAAATCGGCATCAGAAAAGCAAATACAGCTTAGATTTGACAAAAACCTTAGTGACTCTTCTCGCAGTGCTCTCTATCCATATGATGGCTGCTAGATTCTCTTTTCTTTCCTTGTTTCTTCCTTTCTTAGCTACTGGCCCTTTTTTCTAGTCAGAGGTACCTCACTTTTACTCATTAGGCTGTGCAGTTGTCATGCCAAGAGTGACGAGTCAGCCACCAGCACCTTTCAGCATTACATTGATCAACAACAATTTACCACACGGAACAATCAAAACTAATTTGTTTTAGCAGGAAGCTGAGAACGGAAAAGATCTAGGGGCCAACATGTATGACGCCGTTCAGTCCAGCTAAGTTCTTTCTGGGAACAGCATGTGGACCTGTTGTTCTCATCAGTGCCTTCTGTGAGAGAACTGAGCAATACCTCCCTCACTGTATGTAAGAGAAAATATTGATAAGTAAGTGAAGAGCTCATCTGTGCCATGGAGTAGTTTTAGAGTATGCTTTATTGACAGCTTTAGAAGAAGTGAAAATTGGGAAGTATGTTTACATTTTAAAGTACTTATGGGACATTGTCTAGATAAACATAAATAAGTTGAATTTAAATTGAAAAGAGAGCAAAAGAAAGCAGCAACAAATACCATTTCAGACTTGGGGAGAATGCATTTTGACTAATAGTACTGCCACATCTGTAAAGCAGGAAGCCAGTGGTCAGAGCGAGGACTAATTTGTTCAAGCACAACCGCTGCTATGTGTGAAGTGTCACCTGAATGCGTTACTTAGTACAGCTCACGGACGGCTTCAGCCTAACAAACATTTGCATTAATATGCTCCCCTGTCATCCCTCTCCATTACCCCTGTAAGAGCTTGCAGCATGCCCATTGCTAAGCTCCCACAGAAATCCCACTGACAGTAATGGGAAGTGAGCTTGTGCAGCAACTTGCAAGGTACAGTCCAACTGGCAAAGCTTTACCCTTAGTCTTTTTGTTGAGTGGAAGGCATGTTTTCCTTGCCTCATCAGTCCTATCCCTCAGAAAGAATGAGCGTGTTCACCAGAGGCCAAGATCCTGTTTTCCTGTGCAGCTGCCTGCCTCACACACTGCTGGTCCAGCAAACACTGGAGGTAGGGGGTCACCTCCAGCTTGCTGTGGGGTTGTCTGTTTGTTGGTTTTTTTTTTTGTTTAAGATTGCAGTAGCTTGTATTTACCCCATGCTTTGGGTGGATCTGCGTGTTCTTGAAGACCTGGACAAAGCAGGCAGCTGCCTTTGCAGCAGTCAGCCCCAGGGCACCAAAACTGCTGTAGCTGAACGGCCTAGAATGGCCAAAGCCCTGGTGCTGCGAGGACGCTGTGCTGCAGCTGGGGCAGGGGCTGGGTGGCGTGGGGCTGTAGGATGGTGGGATGGGAAGGCATGTGCTGGGGGCAATGAGGGAAGTGAAGCTCCCAGCAGCTGCAGCTGCTGCCTCCATCCTTCTCGTCCTCTCCAGTGGATGGGAGAGCAGGATGCTGGCGCTCCAGGGCTCTTGCCTTGATTATTCACTGCTGGTTTGTACCACCTATGGAAACCTCCTGCCCCAACCCTGCCCTTTGCTGTGTCTCTACTAGGAATGACCTTGGCCCTATGTCCCTGGAAAGCAGCAAAATTCAATTCAGAGGGGCCTCAGACAGCTCATTTCAGAGCCCCTGCATTTCACTGACCTGTATCTCCCTGCTTTCTCCCATCATAGTGTTCTGGATGCCTGTGGAGTTGCTATATATGGGCTTCCATGGAGGACAGGAGTAGCAGGCACGTGCAGGGAGATGTGCCTTGATCTCCTTTGACAGAGGCCCATGAGTGTCAAACCCCACCATAGCACAGGGAAATGAAGGAAAGCAAAGGGAAGGGCTTTTTACTGGTAAAAAATACCAAAGTACAAATGAACTAGTATAAGGTTAAAAAGCTTTTGTAAGTCTGCTCTGTTAAGAAAAAAGCTCAAACTCCCTGCATGATTACAATCTTTTTCCTGAAGGGCTAAGTCATCTTTAAAAAAATAATACAACAATAATTTGTTACTAGAAAACTTAGCAATGGGTTTTAAGGCCTCTTACAATCTTTAACACTTTATGTGGTTTACATACTCGAAACAAAACAGCACACAGTTTTTCTTTCTGAATCAGTTCAAGGCAGATGACTTTCACAGATTCCATGTCAGGTCTGGGAGAAAAACCCTGACTTAGTGCTCCTTTAAACAAGAAGAGTGAAGCAGTATCCGTATTGCTACTGAGCACTTCAGTCACACTGAGATGGTGATACCACTAATACCAGAATTCACAGAAATCCCTTCGTATTTTTCTCATTTTAGTTTGTGTCCCTCAATTAAGAGCCACTTTTCTCTGCCTGTTGGAGAATGAGTGGGTGGGACATAATAAAATAATACATCTTCAGGTAAGAAAAACATTTTGTTTGAGCCTATTTGGTGTCTGTGAGTATTGCTTGACTTGGTTTTGTATTATTTGAGAAGCTCAAACAAATCCAGACCTTTCAGATAATTACACTACTGTAAATCACAACCTACAGACAGCAATAACAGTAATCTCTTGGGAGAGATAATAACAACTAACAAACATAGTTTAAACTGTTGGTAAGTAGCACTTGTGTAATTACACATGGTTTATGACCTATGAGATCATGCGTTAAGTACAGAACATCGCTTTTTCTGACATCATAGCCTAAAATCAATAATCTCTAGATAAAGATGGTAGCACTAGTGGACTAGACAACAAGATGGCTTGGGGGCTGGCTGTGGTTCCTGTTTGCCAGCATGTCCTGAACCCAGAGGAGTGACACCCACCCGCACAGAGGAGCACTCCTGTGGTCTGAACTCCACCCAAAAAATCGAAGTGGTTAATTGCGTGAGAGCGGAGGGCTGGCTGTACTGCGTGCGCCTTCCCTGTCCTGTGGCTGCGGCAGCATCCTTCCCCAGGTGGCTAAGCAAGCATGACGGGGGTGAATACGTGCAGGCAATCTCATAGTGGGAGCTGGCCTTCCAGCTCAGGACCAAAATGCAGGCACCCACTTCCAAGCAACTGGAAAAAGCCAGCAGGCTCTAGGAGTGTGCCTGAATAGCAGTTCTTGCATGGAGGCAGTGTGGGATCTGATAATAACCTTAATAAAAAGGAAATCTGGGGAATTTCGACAAGAGCTGGACTTAGGTAAGGTGAGAGTACTGGAAGTGGGATTGTAGAAGCAGTTTCCCTGACAATATAAGGCTATGCTGCAGAGAAATCGTTTATAGAACACTCTCTGAGTGATTCTTAATCCTCTGAAATAACACATATGGCATTATGGTGGTTTTATATTTGGAATAAAGAACATAAATAGAGCGTAACTCACCACTTCAAATTGTGCCTCTCTGGAAGGTGTGTCGGAGCTGGTGATGTGGAGTCAATGGCTGCCATCAGTCTCGTGTGCACAAGTGACAGCAGCTAATAGGCACAAGCCTTGTGCTCCTCGTATTAAAGGGGCTTTTGTTACTGAAGCTGATGGCAAAGCACAATCAACCAAATAGTTTTGGCCTCTAACAACTAAGAATTTGTTTGTTTGTCATGCCTCATCTGTTGTACCAAGCTGTACAAAATCAGAGAGATAAGAAATAAACACCGGCAACTCCTTTCCACTGTTACGTGAGCCCTTCCCACGAGCTTTGTAAATTGAGAATTATTACCACCATTTTAGCAGAGTATGAGATGTTCCACACCAGTACCCTGGTTTGGCCTCAAGCTTCCTGAATCCTTGGGAAATGGCATGTCAAACTCCACAGTGAAACGCTACCTGCAAACGGTGTATTTCAGCAGCTGTCTCCACGTTCTTATAATTTACCTAATAACGAATTGGAAGCCAAATTCTCCGTGGACCTTGAGATACCCTGAAGGATCACACTGGGACGGAGGACGCAAAAGCTCTTCTTCCTGTACATTTCCTGTATACAATTCCACAGGGACATGCAGACCTCTCCGGAGCCTTTGGGCAGTGACTCTCACCCCAAGGTCTGTTTATATCTTTCATAAAAAAATACACATAAGTCACATGGATGATTTTTTTGGAACAAGCAGCGGAACCCTGCTCTTCCACCTTTCACACACGTGCTCTGCTCACTGTGCTTAACGGTCTCTCAATTAATCCCTCCAACTCTATGAATCATGGGATTGCACCCACTGCAAAAAACACGTTACACGGCCCTGGTAGTTCCGACACTCTCCAGAGAATGGGAGAGGTGCTTTGAACCTTTTAGATGAAAGAGGAGACTGATGTCACAGGGCTGGTGAGAAGCATCCTCACCCCTGGGCGGCTGGATAAGGAAAGCAGGAACTGCAGCCGCGTCCCTGTACTGGCTGTATTTCAAATGGAGGCAATAGCCTTTTTGCAGAATGCAGTCTGGAAGGGCGCTGCATCTGCTGCTGCAAGACAGAACGTGAGCAGGAGGCTGGCACTGAGATGCTCGACTCTGTCAAGGCTGACACGTCTCTGGGCACACTCAAAGGCAGAGTTTCAGATGTCTGGGTAACCATCCAGGATCCGGTCAGCAGCTGTGTAAGAATACAGAGGACTGTAGGTTTGGGCATAGGCTGTCTAAATTCAGCCCAGATCTCTTTTGCTCCTCTCAGAAGACTTGTGAATGAGTCCTACCAACTCAGTTGATTTTGACTCGATGCCTGTACCATCTGACCAGTTCACATAGCACACACTTCTTGTCACCAAAAGGTATCTGCTGTTGCTACCAGTACTGGATCTGAAGCTGTGAAAACATGAGCATCCATGGGAAAAAAAACAAAAAACAAAAAAAATCAAGGGCAGACAAGGGCCCTCTTGTCATTCTCCCAGAATTTATCTGACTTTCAGGCCATGTCTCTAGTACTTTCATGACCTATTTAACACTACTCACTACTTCCAGCTTTTCCAAACCCACGTCTCAAGCTCAAGCCGAGACACTGGACAAGGTTAAAAATCCTGTCCTCCACCATACATTTCTAAGCAGTTCTCAAAAGACATAATCACAATCCAGTAGTAACAGGTGTCCTAAAAGTCCGACTTTGCACCTCTGTACTGGCTGTAGGTGGCAAGGTTTTGGTAGGAGGGAGGCTTCAGGAATGGCCTCTGTGGGAAGAGGTTCAGGGGCTGTAGGAGGCATAGGAATTATAGATGCAGTTTTCTGACCCCCTAAAATGAGTATTTGAAGTAACAGCTTGTTTTTTAGGTCATACAGAAGGAGAGGCTTTATTTGTCCTAAATAGCACATACAAGTTTGATCAAGTAATAATTATATCTCAGCCACTAAGAAATAATCTCCAAGACATAATGAGTAATAGCACCTTCCCTGGGAAACGTGATTCCCTCCACCTCCAGCTTCCCCTCCCTGCTCCAAAAACCCCACCAATCAATAAACAACCCTCAAACCACCACAGCTGTGTTGATACTCCTCTTAAAAACTAGGACTGAAGGATAAATGACCAAGTTAATCAAAAGAACGTCTTTGTATAAATCAACAGAATTCACCTGGATCCTCAGAAACTGCATACTGAAAAGAGAAAAGAAGCAGTGGAAGAAGAAAAAGTCCGAGTGGAAAAGCAAGAAGAAAAGCTGAAACCACAAGAGGAAAGCTAATGGCCCATGTTACCAAAAAGGCAGCCTTCTGCCAAGGATAATTGAAACCCCAGGGAGGGCCAAAGCCAGAAGTATCCTCTACAGCAGTCCTTCTGTCAAAAAGGCCATCAAAGCAAACCTTAAACCAGAGTGAGTTCACCAGAAAATCAAAAATGTCTTGCCATGGATCCAGCCAGCTATCCTAATATACACAGTGTTTTCCATCAGAAAGTGTATTTCTGTTTCTCGAACTGTGTGGAAACCCAAGGCTCACACTTACCATTTAAGACACTCAAAACAACTTAAGTAAATGAAAAAAAGACACGCACACAGAGACCTTCCAGATTTCACTCAACCCAGCACACAGGCACTTCTGATGTTCTTAATACTGCCTCTTTCCTGCCTACTTGCCTAGATTAGGGATATTTGCCACACTGTAGCCCTATCTACGAACCCCGAGTGTAAATATATGTACAAACCCTTAATGTAAATATATGCGTTGGAAAGATTTTGCCAGGAACTTGGAGTGCGTGAGCACTTCAGGCTTATCTCTGGTTAATGACTTCCATTTGACCCAGCTAACACAAATTCTCATCTAGAGGGGCCCAGATCCAGGGCTGGGCAGCGGGCAGGTACTGGCCTCCACACCTTGGCCTCAGGTTCCTGTTCCTCAGGATGCAGCACTGAGGACGGCATGGAGATCACCCTCACAGGAGTGCCAGGGTTTTCTGCGAGATTTCTTTATTTTTCTTAGCTTTACATATATCTTTACACAGAACTTCCTCCCCCTCTCCCCCCCCCCAACATGCACGATTTGAATGGTATTCTGTTAGAAAAAGCACAATTAGATAAACTATTGTACCTGCACACATATGGAGGTATGGAGGTGCACCTCATAAATAATTTATTGTAGTAAAGCAAAACCTAATGGATAAATTTCGATTTCGTTTGCTAAAATATAAAAGCTAAAATTGCTAATAAGCCACTAAGAGTTATTCAACAGATTGTCTATTACAGGAAATCTTGCCAGGATGCTCAAGTGGTTTATGGCCATCTCGGATATCGGGGGAAGACCAAAATGGGTCTAACGTTTTTGAAGTTTCGTGGGGTTTTGAGAAATCCAGACATCTGCATTTTAATCTTCGGAAAATCCTGAGATCAGCAAGACTGTCGTCTGCAGGATTTAACCGCAAGTTGGACCCACCTCTTAGCAAGTCTAAAAGTCTTATGATTGCCATTAAAAAAGAAACCAACAGCCCTTTTCTTATATGTACACATAATGATGAGGTTCGTGCTATAAAACCTTTGTCTTTAAATGGCAGAGTAAGAACATGATAATTCATGCCTTCTGCATAACCGAGTTAACTGGGTGTATCTCAGTGACTAATTTAAATAACTGCAGCTTTTCACCTGCTGCTTTGTCCGCAGTATGTTCATTGCAGCTGTGTGTGTCAGCCTATGAACACCACCACAAAAAGGGATAAGAGCAGCTCGGAGGCAAGACTCAAAGGCTTGCAAAGTGCTCCTCCTGCCTTTTAGCCAGTCCTCTTATCCAGCTACCATCACCTCTACCTTTCATGGGGAGGGATTTTTTTTTTCAAACACTGGGTATGCAGTTTGACTAAAAGGTGTCGTGTGTGTACACCAGCGCTTTTTAAAGTTTCACTTTTCCCCTCTCCTTACTCCTCTTTCCATATTTGCAAGTCAGGAAAGATCTGGATACAGATCCAAATCATCAAAACGTTTAAGATTTTGAGTTGAGTGAGATACTGAAACAGCTCCAACGCCATCAGCAAGGACCTCTAACTAAAAATGTAGTAACACAATAGCTTCCTTTTTGATGTAAAATCAATCATGTCCAATGTTTAGATTTACACACCCCTTCATACGTATTAACCTACTCCACCTTAACTGCTTTACACATTTCTAGTATTTACTTTGGCTTCCTACATCCTCTGTTAATCAAGCCTTACTTTTCCATGACAGAGGCAACTACCCTGAACTTTTCTAGAACCTGATATGACACGCTCCCCTTTGGAAAATGCAATGAAGCATGGGTGCACATCCAATGTGGTATCTACAGTAATTAGAGTCAATGCTCATTAAATGCTCATTAAAAAGTGAAAATAGGTGGATTGCGCTGTACAGTGCACCCATGATGTGGAAGCAATACTGCGTTGCTCCAAAAATAAGAGAAAAGAAAACATTAAAGCCATTTATGGCACTTGTTTCCAACAAGGACATTAATTCCACGTATTTGGAACAAAGAACACAGTGTATTTACTCTTTTTTCATCTTTCTACTAGTAGACTGGGCAAATTAACATTGTTTTCTTACCACAAACCTCTGGAGACACCATGGTTCAAGAATGTTTTTCTGAACGCTCATGCTAAAAAAGCAATCAGCCAGCTACTGAGCTTTGGAGAAAGGCGGTGGCATCTCTGTTCATACACCTTGAAAATAAATTATCCTGCATGGAGCCAGGCTGGGTGAACGGCGGACAGGCAGAAGTACTGCAAAACCTTCTCCCTCCCACCCAGAGCCAGCGTAGCTCATTAAAGCCACTATTTCACACATGCCATAGTGGTAATCCTGGATGAAAAGACTTATGCACTTCTTCAGCATGCCTTATCATTATCTATCACCACCTATACACTGATTTAGACGAGTCCAGAGGCATGTCAACCCCCTTCCCTCTCTCTCCACACAGGGGGAACACAAAGGCCAGCTCCTGTCCCCAACAGCTCATCTGCCGCTGGCTGGCCCGGCCCAGCCCCAACACAGCGCTGCGTGACAGAGGTTGTCTAAAACTGCAGTGGTGGGAACCTCACCACAGAGGAAAGGTGCATGCACTGCTAAAAGGGAGAAATGCAGAAAAAGGAAGGAAACATGACTGTCATCCAATCTGCAACATATAAAATCCTAAAATCCGTTTTATTCTATTGAGCATTTTATTTTTATACTTTTTTTTTTTTTCTTCTCTGGTGGCCAAGCTTTGGTGGAGCAAAGCTTTAAATTAGTTTCTGAGAAAGAAACCAGAGGTTTGCTACCTCGGCAGGGAGTGGGGAAAGGGGAAGAGCTGAGAAAATAAATTTTTCACTTTTGCAACAGGCTCACGCAGGACTGTTTGCCAAACCCACCCCCAGCCAAGCAGCTGGGGAGCTCAGGGGCTGAATCAGAGGTGTAACACATCTATCTGAACTGCCCAAGACACACAGATGCTGGGCTTGATATCTACCAGACAGATAGGTTTCCAGGGAAAAACTGCCCCCCCGCCTCTCTCCTGCTTCCCTGCCTCTCTCCTGCCATCAAGTAGAGGAAGGAGCCATCTGTTGCCATTAGCTCACAGGAGCAATGCCTACATCTGAGCCGGTCACAGTGTGTGCTCTCCACAGCACTATCCGCTTTCCGCTCCAAGCCGTGACGCACCGCGATGTTCCCCTCTGGCCGGGGACTCCAGGAAGCGAGCTGTTTGAGTTGGACGTGAGCTCAGTGACACAGACACAGGTGGCTCCATCTATTGTGACACGAGGTCAAGCCAGCTGCAAAGGGTCCTACTTTCCCCAGTTATTCCTTAGGGACCAGGAAACAGGGTGAAAAGCAGGCTCTTGGCTGGGATTAAATTATATTGAAAGTTCACCCCACCAGTAGCTGTGCAGCTCCTTGGCGTTTCTTGGTAAATCAGCCCAGGTCCCAACAACAGGGAAAGGCAAAATCTCACTCCTGTGAGATTGGGGAAAATTTGGGGAAAATTATGACCCAGACTTGGAAGCCGGTTTGTGGCTGACGTGTGTTTCCACTGCAGACTCGGCCAAAATCCCACTCCGGCCGGCTGCAGTTGCGGGACATTTGGGTCTGGCTCAGAGCTGGACGCGCACCTGTCCTTTGCAGTAGGAAATCCAAAGCAGCTGGCTGAAGGATGTACTTGCTACGATGAGGGACATCTCAGGATGCATACAGTTTTGATTTTAAACTCCACTTCCTCAGCAGTTTTTTTCACCTCTTGTTGATTTTTGGTGTAACAGCCATTTTAATGTGTTCGCTGCCATCTTCTACCTGGTGGTATTTTGCTCCACTGGGAGAAAGAGTCAATGTTTTAAAGGTACTTGTGGGGAAAAAAAGAAAAGCCAAGAGTCAAGCTCTCTCTCAACAATAGGGACTCCTACCTTTTTCTTGACAGTCTGCACATGCTTCATTGCCATTAATCATTTTATCCTGAATAAAATTAGATGGAGACCTCTACCCACCAGGCCTGAGGCAAACAACCCATCGGCTGACTTGGCCAGCACGTCCAAAGTTGCTCTTAACATTGACTCAGCAGTGTCAGCACCATTTGATTAGGATGCAGGAGGGAGATGCTCCAGTTAATGATGGCAAATGCTGTATGAAAAAGTGTATCTCAGAGAGGGCAAAAAAAAAAAGCGCAGTCCTTCCTAGCAGGGAGCAGAGGAGACGAGTCCACAGAGCTCAGCTTCAGCAGTCATTTCCCTCCCCTTTCTGTCTGCAGACTCAAGCCCTCCTTGGCCAACATGAGCGGTGATTCACGACTTGGAGCTCGTGTCACCTCATCCTCTCTTTCTCATCACTGGTCTGGCAGTGAAAAGCTTCCCACACGATCCATGAGCCAAATCCTGCTGGAACTGCAGCTGTCTCATGGTGCTTTCATCCCAAATATCTCAGCTGCTATGCTGGCTTCTGCAGGTACGAGCTGCTTAAATTTTCTACTGCCTCAATAGAATATATTTCTTGGTAGGCATAGTGAATCTGGGCCTGGGAGCAGGACTACGGAGTGAGGAACAGAAAGCCCAGTGTTGCACAATTGGTTTGCATCTCTGCTCAAGATTTCATTGGCAATGCTCTTCTGGAGTCAAAGCAAATTCACTGCCAAGTACAGTAACTGAAATATTCGGTAAGAGTAATTTGTTCTTCTTGATAATTCTTCTGACTGCAAATGGATAACATTTTTTACAGTCTTTTCTCATGACCATGTAGTGAAGAGGTTCAATAAAAGCAATTTTTGCCTATGGGTTGCTGAACAGTACCAATATCTCTAAGCATTTTTATTCAGGATTCAAATATGCTGTGTGACTGGTCACCCATGTTAAACAGTACAGTTTCTATTCCCTAACCAGATTCCTACAGAGGCCAGGAGTATCTGGAAAAAATCAAAAACGCATTGAAAGGGGATATAGGGAGAGAGGCAAATTGAGAAAATTCAGCAATCTTCTCTCCTGTTGCAAAAGAAAGTGCCTCATACAAGGCTGTACATGTGCAGTTCAGACTTTAAAATACCCATGTTCTTTCTCCACTTGCAGATAGCCCTGTCTAGATGATATTTTGCTCAGCACAAGATGGTCCAGGAGTCTGTGGATCTTCTCAGTTCCCAGGACAGGCCTCACCTTGCTAAAAATCCTCCTCTATTGCCCACTTTTTGCCACCACAAAGAACTACGATGAGATGGAAGCAGTTGAGGCCCTTTGATGCTGTGCCTAGAGCGAAGCCTCCAAACTGGTGAGAAAGCCAAACAGAGGACCTGTGCCAGGCACGCTGTTTTCTCCTGAGGTTTCTGTCCTCAGTGTTTTGCTACTGAAGAACATGTGTTTAATGCTCAAGGGAGAGGAGACATACCATGCGTTTTTAGGCAGCGGACCTCTCTTTTACTCCTCCAAAACCACAACCCGTTATTTTGCTTTCCTATATCCCAGTACTCAGGCTAACAAGTTTTAAAACGCATTTTAAGATGTATCCACTAGATAACAAGATTAACGCCCAAATTCAAGCAATAGTAGTGTCACAATGAACTAAACTGTCAGCCTGTCCCAAAAACCTTACCAAAACAAACTGCTTGTTGTCTGTCGCTTGAAGCAACTTTTTATTTCATTTTCTAATAGAAGGTCTGTGACTTCTCATGCTAGAGACTGCCTAGGATATTTGAACTCACAACTTCCATTAGTGTAAGTGTTATGTCTCACTCTACCAGTCAAAAAAAAAAAGAAAAAAGAGCACCTATATTTTGAATGTTAAGGCCTGCACTCTGCATTTATGACTGGCGAATGTATTGTTTCTTAACCATGACATAATATAAATGGTTTTCACACAGATATAACACAGACTTCAAAATATTTGAAAAGTTCTGCAGCATGTACATAAACAGCTAGCACTGCTGCATGCAGTAAAGTTTTCTTTAACTTCATGGAACAGCTAAGGAGTCATTCATTTTAATATAACCCCTAGAAACACAGTACTGTTGTTACTGGTCTTTAAATGGTTGTTGGCTCTGAGTGCTGACTATGATAATCCTATGTCAAGTTCAGTGAGTACAGATAATGTTTAAAAGTCTATGTTTCACTTATTTAAACTTGCATAAGCATACTTAAAGAATGTACATTGGGCTCTTATTTTAGCCACTCAGCTTTATATTTTTGTAGTGAAAATATATTTACACTTCTAATATATATGTTCTTCAAAATATATGTGCTGCTGCAGAACTTCAGCAATAAGGATGACACATGCAAGCCCTCAGAAAGAGAGGCAAAAAATCTCCAAGCCAAATGAGAAAATATGCAGTGCAGAGAGTCAAGTACTGAAAAATATAACCTCGCCAAACCCCGACTTACGTAATCAGCTGTTTGAGAGCACTTCATATGTCGAAAAGAGATTGAGTAACAAAAGCCAAATCCTGGCTGCCTCTGCTGCTTATACAGGTAATCATCTAGGGGGGCTCAGATGACTTAAATACTGCGTTACATAAATGCAACTGGAAGTTTAAACACCCTGTGTGGGTTTCAAACCCTCCATCACCACCTCTACAATGTTCTAAATGGTTTCTCAGGTAAATCACATGGTCATCCGGGAGTATTAGATCATGAAAAAATACACATTTTAAATGAGGATTTGGTTAAAAAAAAACAAAAACAAAATCTCTTTGGCCTACCAGGTAGTAGATTATATAAATTGAACTCTTTGAAAATTGTGAAAATTGTGAAAGAGGAAGCAACTAGTAAGAGTGCACTTTATCTATGCAACAAATTCAACGACAATACAAAGTGTAATATGAATGGAAACTATTACCAAAATACATTTACTGGGCACCAAAGCAGAAAATATGTTATCATTTGCTGGAGCCAGCCTAAATAAATATCTGCCAAAGTTTAAAACAAATGACAAGGAGACCTTCCTGTGTCTAATGAGGCTATGTGTTTAACTTTTTTTTCATCATATTGGTATTTGAACTGGGTCACATACATTCCTCTTAAGATGACATTTTTGAGACTATTTATAGAAAGTCGTCCTGTCTGGCACATCTTATTTCAATTAAAATTTGATCTTGAAACAGGACAGAAGGATGCAAGTGGGGGGACCCTGCAGTACTGGCTACTGATGATCTATTAAAAGTTTATGCTGCACTTTGAAGGAAAGGGAAGGCTTGCAGGAGAACACCAGCACAGAAACACTGCCTGAAAACCTGCAAAGCCTCCCTCTGTGGCAGTAGGGCAGTTCGAGACATTTCCTCCCATGCCACTGTTGTGCCGTGCTCACCCAAGCCTCGACCTGTTGGGAGTCGTTTCCAGCTCTGCCATTCACTTGCCTTTTGACTTTTTATGCAACGCTTCTTGCCCCATTCCTCTGGGTTTTTCAGAGTGCGAGACCACTGTCTAGCTCAGAACAAGCTTTCCCATTTCAGACTTTTATTTAAGCAAAGGTCTTTGCCGATTTCTGTTTCAAATGCGCTTGTGGAACACAGGTAGGTTCTTCTGAGTGTCACTGAACTCAAGAATCCTGGCTGGTTTGGGATATTCAATCAACTTCCATGTCCCTCCCTCCCACCCCAGTGACTCCAGTCCATCTCTCCCATCTCCAGTGATCTCAGCCTTCACATCGTTTACTGCCGCTTCTCCTTTCCACAGGTGTCCTGCCTGCAACGTTACCTCTGGCTGCCTCCCAGGTACCCTGGGTTCCCTCCGAGAAGGACGGAGCTCTCCTCCATGTTTCTGACTGGCTGAGAGTGACACGCGTGGACATGAGCGGGGTAAGAGAAGAGGGCAAATCGGGCAAGGAAAGGAGAGAAAGTTTGAAAAGGCTAAAGAGGTAAGGTATAAATTTACAGCTGTTGTTCTCTCCTTGCAAAAGAAAGTGCCCTACTTCAGGCTGAATATGGTGCAGTTCAGACTTTAAAATAGTTGTGCTTTTTTAAGAAAGGCAGAGAGATCTACCTCGGGGCAGCTGGAAACTCCCTCTGGTCAACCTCGATTTCCACAAAATTGCACAGTACCTTAATATCTAGTGACCCCCTGCCCTCTCAAGTGAAACTGAAATCAGCCAGCTGGTTCAAAACCCACTGGAGAAAAGGTGAAGAAAACTTGTACCCTACCTATGTAAAATAAAACCACCGACACAGTAGCTGCTGGTGCCCTCGCCCAGCATTGCTGGTGGGTGGTGAGATGGTTTGGGAGCATTGCTCCAGGCTGGCAGAGCACAAGCCTGGTCTTGAAAGCACAGCTAGTGCCTCATCAAAACAGGCACTCCGAGCTGCCTAAACACAGAACACAAATTTCATACCTAGCCTGAAGAACGGAGAGACGCTTGGGCATCTCCACCTTCACTCCTGGGACTCCAGCTGCCCTGAGCCCCACACCTCTCCTTGCTTTGTCCTACCCTCCGAGGTGACAGCAGCCCCCAGCTGTCCTCCCTGCTCTTGCATTCCCCGTACACCTAGTATCCCCATCCCAACCTTCCTCAGCAATCGTGCCCAGCCATGTGCTGACCTGAGCCCCTGTTTTCCCCCTTGTGCCTCTTACATTACCCCAGCCTGCCGTGTCCCCTCCTGCGTGCACACACGCTCTCACATTTCCTTCCTCCATTCTTCTGTCTCTGAAGTTAGACAATTTTAATGTTTTTATGTTAATTGCTTTTGAATAAAAGCCTTTCTGGAAAACAAAAGGTTTCCCAGAGTACTGGTTTCTTTGGAAACGTTCCCATGGCCAACTACAAGCTGAAATAATAACAATAATAGGAAAATTTCCACATAAGTATATAAGACTTTTTTTCAACAACTGGAAAAAAAGTTGTGGGGTTCTCTTTGGTTGTCTGGGGTTTGGGTTTGGTTTGTTTTTTGACGTTTTCATTTTTCCCCTCTAGCCTCCCAATCCCCTACTCCCACCAGGAGAAAGGCATAAAGCGGAATCTCGCTTTATGAGAGTCTGCTTCAAGACAGGGAGAGGCAGTGACCCTGTTTACTGAGAGCACCCTCGGTGCAAACGAGTGAGGAGCTGCGTGGAAAGGCTGCCTGCCTTGGCTGGCATTCCTCTGTTGTTAAAGAGCACAGGAAATGATGGACATTTCTAAACCGGAAAAATTTGCAAGCAAGCTTCGGCTAACCACAAGAAACTAAAGCACACAGCAAGAATCACAAGGCATGGCAGAAGGGAAAAAGCTGACAACTTTTGATTCATGGGCTGTTAAAGGTTATGATGCTGCCATAGAATACTATGGAAATGAAACTGTGGTTTTAAACACTAATCAGGTAGTAGCTTCAGCAAATAAACCTGGGTTTATTTTTTGTGTATTTGTATGTGAGGTAGTGGTGAAATTGGGCTGGTCTCAAAGAGGCAGTGACACTTTGGGGTGGGGAAAAGGGGTTGTGAGGGCCAACTCGCTTGCCAAGCAGTACAACTCCTCTCTCACTTGCCTGGAGCCAAGCTATTTGGCGTACAAGCCTGATAAAATCTGCCTTAATCTGGCTCCCATCTCCCTGATATTCTGGAGCTTTCTAATTTCCCTTTCCACCTTCAGAAAAATGAGGGTCCCATGACAGCGTATAGGCAGTGGCACAAACTGAGCCAACAGCTACCTTACAGCCAACACAACTGGGTGAAAGATTAACAACCACATAGGTGCAATCCTACCTTTTTGCCTTTTGCTCTGATAGCCACAAACTCAAAGATTTTCCTCTCTGTTGTTTCTTCTCAGCTTGTCTTGTCTTCCTCTGTTATGCTCCAGTTCCACAGGCTTCTTAAAAAAAGAAAAATAATTTAAAAAATGCTGTAAAGGAAGCCATACATTACACGCTATCTCATTTCAGTGCAGGATTTTTCTCACAGCACGCACATAATGTTTGTTAACTACTAAAATATCACAAAAAGTACCACCATCTCATATGTTGAGTTGGCAGAAAGAGAGGAAAAGCAAATCAAAACCTGGCTTCCACTAGTGACTGGCATGCCTGGGGGGCTTGGCAAGGAAAGCCAATGCTGAACCATCTTCTGCCAGCTCAGAGATTTCCCCTGCGATGGCACTGGCACAGCTGTGCCTGGGGATATCTGCACATAGGGCTACCAGTAAAGAGGGAGAAAGGGAAGGAGATTTTGCTCATGTGCCCACCTTTGTGCCAATGACCTCACGGCATGCATAGGGTGGGGGAAGATAAAACAGAGGACCATGGTGGAACTTGTTGCTTTACAAATCTTTCCCTTCTGACAGGGCTAAAGGGCTTCACAAAGGTTTCCCAGCACGCTGCCATGCAAAAGAGTACTGGGAACAAAGTTGCTGAGTTCTCTAGCCAGCTTCTTCCATGACCAATGATTTTAGATCACAGAAGACATGAAAAAGGAAAAAGAAAGGAGTCCAAGTAACCTCAAGAGGAAAAAAAGGAAAGGAGCACTTGTGAGTTGGAAAAGAGATAGCCCTGGCAAACAGCAGCTGTGTTAAAATAAGCCCCAAAAGGCTGCAGGTGCTCCTTTCCTCCAGGTTTAAAGCAACAGCTCACAGCAAGATTGCTGGAGCTTGCAGGGGGCCTTGGAGCCAGGCAAGGACTATCAGCTATTCTCAGCCTAGCCTATTCAGCCTGAGCACAAAAACCAGAAGATATGTTTTTATTCCTTTCAAAAAATATTTTCTGTGTTCAGCCTTGGTCTGCCTGCTAAGTAAAATTTTCATGAGGTTTGTGAAGCTGCCTATCTTGATTCCACCTGCAAGGGTAAAGCAGCCTTCCCCACGAGCCAGGTAGAAAATACAGTTCCAAAAGTGAGGATCCATGCAAACAATATTTAGAGACTGAGCCAGTTATTAGAAAGGAATTTCCATTTCCTTAGACATACAGTGCTTGCACTGTGTTAGAAAGGAGACAAACAGCTTTCCGTGAGCCTGCGCTGCTTGTTTGATACTCACTGCCTGTACACACATGTGGAGTTGAGCTACTGAAAAGATGGTAAGACACAGAAAGATCACAGCACCTACCGCTTGGAATTGTGTTATATCAGCTCAGGCCCTGTTCTCTTCTGGTATCTGGAGCTCTGCATCCAAATACTGCCTCCAAAAGCCCTCAGTAAAAAATTGCTTGCCTGGATCCACTGATCTATATAGCCCCTGCTTATTCCAGTAGAAAGCAGGCATGGATGGACAGACAGAGATACCGTAGACCCTGGTGCTGGTATTGCAGCAGGCCATTTACACAGACACCAGGGCTTTTATTCTCAGAGGTACTCAGGCGCTTTGTACATGCTGCAGTCACAGGGGTCAGCTTCTTTACTGCTCCAGGATCGTGTTCAGGTAGTGGCTTTCGACTTTCATATCCCAGCAAACAGGGGGATGGTATCGATGTATATCTTAATTTTATGTCTCCAAGTACTATGTAGAGTAAAGGCAGATCCCCAAGGTATGCAATAGGTAAGTGAAAGTTGGAGAGAAGAGTCAACCGAAAAACAAATATTGGTGAGCCTCAGGTTATGAGCCTACAGCTGCTGAGCGAAAAACATTTATTCATTCAGAGATGGGAAAATAAGCAGAAAAATCAATACACTGTCCCTCTGTGCTGCACACACCCAGATGAAAATAATTCAAATGCATCTCACTGCCTGTTGTGCAGATTTAGCAAAGCATAAATGCACTGTGGTCCTCTACTACTCTGGAGGCATGGAGGAGGGACAAACTCACGTCAGACACTGAAATGGGTAAAGTAGCCGCTTCAGCTTTGCAAACTAGCACAAAGCAGCGTGAGACAACCACCAGCCGTGTGTAAGCACCACTGCAGAGCACAGGATGCCTCTCAGCTGAGCCAAGAGCTGGCATTAGGAGAGCGCAGCGGGACGGTCTGCTTCTGCAGACGGATCTGCACAGCAGCAATGGGCGCTCACTGAAAGGCGGGGAAATATGGAAAGCGGTGATCACGCCCGAAGATGTGTAAAGATCAACAGCGGAGAGGGACTTCAGTGTAATGATCTTCATCACCGTAGGATTTTGCTCATAATCTTCCCCACTTGCCAAGAGAAGCTATAACCATCTCACGCTGTTTCAGTTGGGGCTGTCTAGATGCTGCCAGCAAACTGTTTGAAGTTCTCGCCATTGAGGGATAAGCAGCTTTTATGCAGAAAAAGCTGGCACTTCAAAATTTTTAAAAACTAAATTCAGACATCAAGCAAGGAAGTCTTTAAAAGCTGCCACTGGTGCAGATTTTGTGTAAAGAACGACTGCTTTTCCCTCAAACAGCAGAAAGGTAAAGAAATGGCACTCTCCCCTGCCAGCACACTGAAAGCAGCTACGGGCTAAATCTGTCATTTCATACTCATTTTTAAAAGAAATTGAATGTAAATGCAAAAATACAAAAATGTGTTGGATAACATACACTAAAAAAAAAAAGGTTGGCAATACTTTCTACTAATTGCTAACTATTCTGTATGGAAAGTAACGAATGCACATCTCTCTCAGACACCGTTGCTGAATTGTCCTAGTGGTAACACCACTTTCTTTCCTTTGTGTTTCTTCTCTTTCTTGTTGTTACCCCTCATCATTGTACTGTACATGCAGCAGCGAGCTCCTTGCAGCAGTGACCACACCTGGCAGCACATGAGGTCTGGCCCACTTGTGGGCCTGTGTAAACACAAAAAGGGATTGTGTTAATCCTTCATGCAGGTTATTTTGTCGGGAACAACTTTGGACATCAACACAAGACTGTTTTATTAACGAAAACCCTGGCCAGTTCTGCTGTATGCTCTGAAATGCAGCAAGGGCAGAGTGCTGTAAGTGGTGTCCGCTCTATGCAGTTACGTTACCGTAGCTAAACTAGAAATCAATGCCCTACTAATCTGGAGAAAACCCAAACCTTTTCAAGGACACACGTGAATCATGTTTCACCTGTGTGCTGTATAGGTATACTGGTGTTTAATTTACTGCACTTTCACTTAGTATTGCCAGCATTCACATATTGCGAACAGGAAAACTGAGGAAGAAAGTTTGGGAACCTCTTTTATCTCACAGATTTAAAAACCACCAACTTAAACAGCCCATCAGTTACTGTATTGAACACTACACTAATAAATTCTAGTATTGCATGTGCTATATAGTAAAAATTAACAATCCCTTATTCTTTAGATTAAGTGCCTTCTCTCACAAAGCACACCCTGAAGGACTCAACAACAGTATTTCTATCATCTATTTAGGTACTTACATGGCTCCCATCACTGCTGTACCTGGTTTTAGGGCAGCAGTGAAAAACAGAGCTATAGAATCTAATATGGAATCAGAATCAGGATACATTGTTTGTCCAACTACTATATAAGCTGACAAAGGAAACAAAACAACACTCCCAATGAGCTCCAAGCTCTTTTTATGATGCTGAATCACTCAAATTCTAATTTATTGACAGCAAATTTCTATTGTTAACATTAAATTTGAGCACCTGGAAGAAAGCCACCCCTTCTCAAGAGATTGTGATATGAGCTACAGAGGAGGGAAGAGTGTCGTTTTCATTTCTTCTCTTATGAAACCCTTAAAATAGAGAATATTTATCCTTCTGACAACAATCAATTGATATGAGTGACTCTTAACTTCAATTCTGTAAGAAAACAGGAAAGAAGAAATGAGAAGTGCACACCAGAAAGCAAGCACATACATCTCATCTGTTATGACCTGCCTCAGAACAAAATGGTATTATCTCCTCCGGGAAGACCCACTTCATATTGGTCCCACAGTCATTAGCATCTTCACAAAGTAAATAAAAGAGACAGCATTGGGCATTGTTTTGCTCTCTCTGTGGAGATATGACTGATGGCACAAGAGAGTTTACTGTGGAAGAATTGAGACCATGAGAACATAAAGCTTTCATATGCCTTTTTTTTTTTTGTCTTGTCAACATGGCTTACTCTTAGTAAAGAACGTGCTCAGATATTTTCATCTCAGACAGGAGCAGGAGCAGGGGTTTTACTTCTGAGAAAAAAAAAAAAACCAGATGGGTGAACAGCCTCAAACAGCTGATGCCCGGGGCTGATAAGCAGTACAGCAGACAGTGACCTGCTACCAAGAGTGGAGGCACACAGAGATCTCAAGTTGGGAGACTTAATGTGCAACAAGCCAAGTACCCTCAGAGTTTTCTTGGAAGAACATCCTTTAGGAACAGGGAGCTGTAGGGAGCAGTATGCGCAAGAGGGGAGAGAGGTTTGGTGGAATATGGACATGATGTAAAATCGGCTCGGGAGCACTCTGATTTCCCAGAGGAGAATAGCTGCCATGCATGTGGAGATGCATTAAGACTTCCCCCAGGAAAGATTCCCCAGAAACCTTTACAGCAGGAAGGCTTGTAGGCTGGCAACTGTCTTACCAGTAAATCAGTGGAAACAAAGAAAGTTCTCCTTCCAGTTTCATCTCGCTCACCTACAGACAAGTCCCACAACCAACACTACTTTGTCAGCTTTCATGAGAGTCTCAGACAAACTCTTGGTCTGCAAGACACAAGAAGTCTAGGCAGCTAGACAGAAAAAGAGCCACCCACCAGAGAAAACATGAGGTCTCATCCAGGAGGTGCAGACAGCATCACCGCTGACCAGAAATGTGCATGAGCAAACATGGTGCTGGAGACAGACACAGTATTTGTGAAGTCAGTGCTGGGTTTGAGTTCCTATTTCAGACAACGAATCTCTCATATGCTGTCGTGAGCTTTAGGGCGACCAGCCTATACATGAAATCTGCATTACTTGATTAAAACAGAGTCCAGAACCTTCTTAGTTCATCCATAGAAATGTCAAGGAGCAAGCAGAAAAGGAGCTGTTTCTTCACAGAAAAGACATCTCTCTGAGGCTGCTGCTTCAAAACCGTCAAAGCGACATGGGGAAAACACCGGCGGTGGTGTCTGCTCTCTGCTTCTGAGGCAAAGGCAGGGGGGAAGAGAAAGGGCTGCCAGAGGCCATTTTGAAAGCAGCTTTTGTGTCTGGTGTTACCAGATATATAGGGCTCCAGGCCACCCTTGGATGTAGGTGACACC
The DNA here is from genome assembly GCF_009769465.1 of Tauraco erythrolophus. Taxonomy (NCBI): domain Eukaryota; kingdom Metazoa; phylum Chordata; class Aves; order Musophagiformes; family Musophagidae; genus Tauraco; species Tauraco erythrolophus. The sequence goes on from NC_141467.1 coordinate 30,835,319, forward strand.
CATGCTGACAGACCCACTAAAGGGTCAGGAGGGGAGGAGGCATGGATGCTGCAGCACCCAGGAGCATGTCAGAAGAGGTTCGGACCCACCGTGGCTGTCACAGTTCCCTCATCTATGGAACTAGGTCCCACCTCCCCTCCAGGGCTTTAGAGGATTAAACCTAGAAACAGCCCTGCACAGGCAAGGTGACAATCCACACCATTTCCACAGGCCAATGACTTCCTCACCATTCATGCTTGCTATTCCTTAGCTTGTTTTTGTAGAGACGACTTCCTTCAGCTCCATAAGACCCGGGGTGTTTGTCCTGTTTACCCTCAGCCCTGAAAATGGTGGCTGCTGGGCGGGAGCGGCGGGGAAGGAGGATCTGGGGAGTCACATCTCCACTGTAAGGTGACCACATGGCAGCGAGGAGGGAGCACAGGGAGTGAGGGCTGTGGAACTGTAGGGGCTCTGAAGCAGGGAAGATGGGGGTCATCGCTTCAGACAAGACTCTGTTTCAGCAGTGGTGACCCACAGACCCCTCCTGCCCCTGGCGGCCGCCTCAGCCACCCCGGCCAGGAGCAGTCTGCTCTGACCTCGGCCCCAGCTGGAGTGATGGAGAGGACATCAGGCCAGCAGAAGTGCCTGCTCTGTCCAGGGCATCCGCTGGAAGGAAAAAACTAAGCAGGAGCCCTAGGTCTCTCTCCTGCTGTCTGATGCTGGCTCCTCTCCTCCCTGGAGAATTCAGGAAGGAAAAAAGAGATCAAAACAGCCTGGCTAAGCCTGTGTGTCTTTTTACTGCAGACACCTTCTGTTCTGGCCTAAGCAGTTGCTTTTGCAGCTGGAAAGGGGATATTTTTTGCCTTAAATAAAGGGAAAAACGGCCAGACTCTTTTCGGTGTGCTCTAGAGTGTTTCAGGAAGCCACATGAAAATAAAACGCTCTCTGTCACACCTCTGGCACCTCTCCATAGCTCCCTGGGTGTCACTGCGAATTGAGTTATGTCGGCTACACTTACAATTTTTCACTGAACATAACTCATCAAAGGTAAACCCATGGAAAACCTCTGGCTTTGGCAGCAATTGAGGAAGACATCTTGATCACGAAAGCGCATGTTCCCTCAGGGCTGGCCCTAGGCGTTCCGTGTTAGCATTGCCTGCACCGGGCTCCACATTGTGAAGTGACCCTTGAAAGACACTTTCTACTGCCTGCCTCCAAGGCTAGACTAGAAGGTGCAAGGGAAAGCTAAAACACATTGGAACAGAGGTTCTGCTTTCATAGCAGGAGATAGCAGGCTCAGACCCCATACGAGGACTAGACACAGGCGGTAGGGAACAGAAAGCGGGTGCCCATGCTCTATAAAAAACTCCTCAGCTATCCAAAATTTCCCATGATGTTCTCCCACCAGAGCAGCTAATCCCTCCAGCAACCTGTGTGACCAGCAGCGCAGTCCTTCCAGCCAGCTTCCCCTCGCTGGCTCTTGCCATACGTAGCCCAGCCCTCTAGTCATCCTTCCTTTAGAAGCACTGTGTGGTGGCCAGAAAAGTTTGTTTGGGTTTTGTTTTCTTTCAACACCAGCCTCCCTGCATGGCAGTAACTCGCTGTCATGCCATAAGCCACCCCAGCCCCAGGAGCAGCCTGGTGAGAGCATGCACAGGACCCTTTTGCAAGGCTTAACTGCTGCATGGAGGGGCTCCGAAGAAATGATGTAGCTTATTCTTGAAGGAAGGCGAGGAGTTTTTGTGGTTTAACCACAGCCAGCAACTAAGCCCCACGCAGCTGCTCACTCATTACCGCCCCGGTAGAATGAGGGAGAGAATCAGAAGAGTAAAAGTGAGAAAAGTCCTTGACTGCTTAGCAACAAGTGAAAACATTGGTGTAGAATCTGAAAACATAGCACTATACCAGCTACTATGAAGAAAATAAACTCTATCTTAGCCAAAAACACCACAGAAGGGGAGAGATGTGGCCATGGCTGCTCTCTTCCCACATGAGCATGGAGATTCAGAGGTTTCCTTCCACACACAGATGAGTAGATAGGGGTGGTTAAGAAGGCTTGCATTAAGTGAGGGCTCAGAGATCAAGCACTTTGCATTATTTTCCTTCTTTTCATTCCCCCATTCTTAAGAGAGGAGAGGTTAATATACTGGGAGTGACCTTGATCTTACACCAGTATGACTTAGACTTCATTGACGTGCATTTCTGTTTATACTGGAAGAAGAAAAAACAGAATCAGTTTCTACCCGTAGCAGCACTACAAAGATGAGAAGAAAAAGGAGTGTGAGTGCTGTAAGACTAAGTTGTCATAGCAGCATAATTACATTTGAGTCTACTTTGTACGAAAGCAGACTGCCAGAAGCTCATTTTGGAGGGAGAATAGCTGTCAGGAGAAAAAGGGAGCGCTGCACTGCTCAGACTAAATTGTATTAGACAGCAAACAGCAAACTGAATCTGCATCTCCCTGCAAATGAACCTCCTTGTACAAAACCAGCCAGGCCATTTTCATCTGTTGTGAATTCAGAAAGAGATAACATGAAGCATTTCTTCACAGAGTTTGAGGAAAATATATCAAATTGTAAACTACAGAGCATAACAATCTATTAATTATAGATGCGAACAGTGTTTTCTAGAGATTACATTTTCACTGAATTAAAATTTAAAGGATGATGAATTGGTTAGGTTGCCTTCCTGTTGAATACGTAATCTCAGTATCATGTAAATATAGCTTCGTTGACCATCAGCATACAATCCCTTGTATGTGCACTGATTGTATAAAAAAACCCAAACAGAATATCCAGAAGAAGACAAATCAAAACAAAATGCACCTTAATTGCTTATTCTCTGACGTGCAGACAGGCTAGCTGCTCATTTCAGGTTTTCATGGCATACCTCAAAGCAACATTTCTTGTGGATGCCAGCCCTGGCAATTCTGTACTCCCCTTTCCTCCTCTGGAAAACTATCCCAAGGAGACATACTTTTCCATTGCCACATGGAAATATTGACACCACATATACAGTGTTTCATAGCTGTTAGCAGTCTAACTTTCCTCCACACATGTGGAATGAGCATCTCGAAACCCTCTGGCAGTGACTGCTGAGGTGGAGGTTGCAGGCAGCACATCTCCTTTTCTTCTGAGAACTTCACAACCTCCTGCACTGGTGAGTAACCCTGAGTCAGCGGGGCAGGACAATAGATACTTGCTGCTGTCAAGGCAATCTCTTTCAACAACTTTATATAAGTTTAGGTTTTGTATGACTAAGTTGTAAATTGGTTTTCGTACAGAAACGGACACTAAGAAATACAAAAAATAAGTGGTGATTGTGTTCCCACATGCTCCAGATGGCACAGAATCACTAACCAGAAATAGGCAGATACATAATTTCTGCAACAACCTGGAGCAGCTACAGAACCAGGCAAAACTATGCAAAGTTTTAGATCGAAGGCCACGGAAGTAAAGTAGAGGAGACAGTGTGAGCAGGAAAGCAGAGAGAATATAGTTGATAACAGAGTGTTTACTATAGCTAACCAAAACTTTCATCCAGAGTAAAATAAAACTCCTAAGTAAACTTTTTTTCCCCCTTCATTTGACACTGTCATTTCTTTTTCAGAATATAAGGACTTTTTTGGTTGATGATTTGTGTAGTCTTCGTACTTTCGCTGTGAGGAAAATCTTTATCGTGAGAAAAGGTGTAATTGATGTGGTGTCTGAGAACAGCACCTATCATAATCTGAAATAATATTTCTGAATCATAAGCAGCTTCATTCATCTCCAGAAGACATTCACACTGAAGCTTCACTGTGACCATCTGAGTGTCAACATCATTAAATATTTTGCAGCCACTCAAAGCACACATTCAAGAAAGGAGAAGTAGCCTACCAATCTTTCTTCCTATATTGATGACTGTAGCTATATTTCTGAACAGTCAATATTGTCTGTGCCATATTTTATTTTCGTGGTGTAAGTAAACACTAGATAAAAAGAAAACGCTATTAATCTCTTGAATTTTAGCAGTCTGAGAAAATACTCTGCCACGGACAGATTTCCTGTAAGATACTGACGTACTTTCCAAATAAACATTCACGTTATAATACATCTTACAGGCTCCTCTTTGTTATTCATATAATTATGTGATCGTTAACATTATTTACCTCTGAGTTAAGCTTTCTCTTCTCCTTGAGAATGTCATTCAGAATAAACTTTAAAAGCCAAGCCTTAGCTCTACCCTTTCTGTTTTGTTTTGTTTTGATTTTTTTTTTAACAAAATGTGGAGCTGGAGCTTTCTGACTGTTAGGTCAGACATTGTTGCCTCAACTGCAGTTGTGCCAGAGTGGAGCAGGGTGATATTAAGAGGACAATGATGGCAGCCAGCACAGCTGCCAAAAGAAGATAAGACCTAGTTTTCAGCCACTCAGTTCCTTTTTCAAAAATGCACAAGCCCAAGCTCCTCACAAAGGCTGATGGAAACCTCAGGAGCTCCTTTTGGATGCCATGGCTGCGAGGAGACCCCATGGCCAGCACCCACGCACTCGCTGGTCCGTGCTGCCCCACAGAGAGCTGGGGGCAGAGGGGAGGGGGTGGTAACACATCAGACCTTAATGCCAGAGTCAAACTTCTCTAGATTGAAGCATTTGCTCCCATCTGTAGTAAAAGCTGTTCCTATTCCTTCCTTATTTTCACAAAACCTTTCTCTGATGGTGTTCCCTCTCTCTCTTATTTATTTCATGGCCTAAGAAAGCACACTGGAACCAACAGCTGCTGGTTTTTTGCCCTAGCAAGAAACAGCAGCTCCCCCTCACATCCCAGGGACAGCAGAAAAGCCACTGGCCAGCTGCAACCGGGAGCCACAGTATGGCATCCTTCCTCGCAGGAGTCCTGGTACATCTAGTTCCCCAAGCCCACAGCTGTGAGTTGCAGTCTGGGACATGTAGACAAAGCAGTCTTATTCAGAGATCCTAAACGAGATCACCACTCTCTGTTCATATCCACAGCTACTCTGAAGACCTGCAGCAGCAGTCGCTTCTCGTCCCAGGATGAGCCAGAGCCATCGCAATGCCCTACTTTCTCCCCTAGCCTGGATCTGCTTCTAGCTCCAAGGACGCAGCTCAACCTGCGTGTCTTTAGGTTCACTTTGTCCTTTTCTCTAATGATCTCATTCTTGCTCCTGCATGGTGTTCTGCCAATAACTATATTTTCACCAGCAGCTCACCACATCACATTAGGAAACTGGTTCATCTGGGAGAAAAATGCATTACATTTTCCTGATTATTTTTCAGCTGGATCAGTTTCCCAACTTGGTCCACAGGATGGCCACAGAAACACTTCTGCTAGCATCAACATGGGGCTACTCTAGGGCCATGAACAAGCAAATGTGGCCAGCCATGATTTGTTTTGAGACAGATTAGCTCCTTGAACCAGGTCTCAAGTTGTCCATCTCTGCACCAGTGCCTACACAGTGGAGGAAGCAGGAATACAAGGTGAGGGAAGAGGGCCTGGCCAGCAGCCTGGAGTTGAATTGACTTGTCAAATCCACTTCAATTACTAAGGGAAGAGAACAATAAAGAGACTTACCAGTTGCTTTCATTTACTCTGTTTTCCAGAAAAATCACTTAAAAAGATTGGGTAGCCAAAGAGCCTCCAATGAACAGAAGCTTATAAACTTTTCTTTTTTTCCGTTATTTTCTCCGACCTGACAAACATACCAAGTCTTGTCTACATTTTCCATTTACATCACCTGAGGTAACAGAAGATGCTACACCTTCATACAAAGGTGGTCTCTCTGTTACTATTCACACTGAGGAAGAAGACAGTGAGCCCAGTTGTGCCCATGGACTGAAAGGCAGTTCCTGGCTTAAGGAATTCAGAATCTAAATAGACTGGGAGAGAAGAGATCAGAAAAGTTATTTTGGATGTCAGACTCCAGAGAACAGCAACAGCAATTAAAGTCATACCTGAAAGATGGCCAGAGCACCATCTGAGAGCTGTAATTACTCATCTTTTAGCTAGTTTAGTGATGGAGGTTTGACAGACAGATCACAGGTGGAGGGGTGCTGCCCAGTGCACCTTTAGCTAAACGCACGACATCAGAGCTAACTGCGGTGTGCTACTGCTACAGCACACAGCCCACAGCTTAGAAATGTCAGAGAGCAAACACAGCGGCCTCCCAAACAATCATTACCAGGTCTCAAACAGGGAGAAACGAATGGAGGAACGGCCATTCTTCCAGACTTTTCTTAGAGCCCCAGAGAAAACTGATCCTCATTTGTTGCGATCTGAACTGGGTCTTGAAATAACTAAAATACACCAGGTTTACCAAATGACCTCTATTACGGTAGCTAATTCTGAGTCTCACGGGTTTTTCCAAGTAAAACACACTCTGACATCTGCTTGCAACAAAAGCAGGTGACAGTGCTTCTACTTGTACAGCGGAAGCTGACTCTCTTAAAATAAAAGCACTCCCTCATTAAATAGAGTGTAACTTTTCACTTGCTTGATACCTACATCATTGGATGTAACTCGGAGGGTTTGCGATCTGAAACAAAACAGACTGAAGATGGTCTTTTAATAGCCTGTGCTATCAAAAGTGAGGCTCTCGGCTGCTGTGCCTAAGCACTCAGGTGGGCATTGCTGCATGGAAAAATGTGCCCTGCTCCCCAGCAGACCAACCACACAGCGGCGAGGAAGGTTTCAAGTGCCGTGAGCCATATGGAGCGGGGAGCATAGTTATTACCAGCCAGCCTGATGACGAGTTAACATGCTATTTTCCTGGTGCTGTCAAAGCCTTTGTCACGGTAATAGCCTGTTTCCTCTTTTTGTTAATATCTCTGTCAAGAGAATGAAGCAGCAGAATTGAAAGTGCCACGGTGTGTGATAGCACCGTTCTGCTCAGGCTGCACTGGCAGCCTGCTGTGTTTTGATTAACTGGATGTTCCTCTAGAATTTGTATGGAGTTATTTTTCTGTGGAAGTGCGGGGTGATGAAGGAGGAAGAAGTGGCCAAGACACTTGGGAGCAGCCGCTTGTGTCTCCCTCTCCTGCCTTGTCTGTGAGCTGGGCTCTGGCAAGGAGAAACTGCTCTTGTCCTCACAAGGCATTTCCAGTTCCTACTCAGCTCTCCCACTAAAAGCCTGTCAATAACTGTAATTTGTGCCCTGAGATATGTGGAAGGAAACCCAGAAGCCTTGAAGTTTGACAAAATCTTAAATACCTGGCAAGCAAACTTAGTACATCAGCCTGCATGTACAGCCACTGTCATCCCCCACCACATGTAAGCCCCACAGTTGGCAGGGGAGGATGTGCCGTTCTGCAAATTTCTCCAGCGATCCCAGGTCTTGCTGAGGTCAGTGCGATGCTGCTTGCATGGCGTGCCTCTCTTCTGCCCCTTCTGCCAGTAAGGCCAACAAGGAGTTTGCTAGTGGGGATCTTCAATCTCCTTGCATGCCTGGTTAGGACATGCAAACAAACAGAAAGAGGCCTCTTCACTTTGCCTTTTCTTGATCCTCAAAACTGAATGGGACAAAACTGATGAACACCTGTTCATCTAATTTTATTTTCTAGGGCATCTCACTTCTCAGCAAACAGGGATCCAGAATCAGGGATCCATTTCCGAGATTAAGCACAGTTCACCGGCAAGGTGCAATGAGTCTAAATGTCCTGCTGTAGAAACTGCTGGTGCATCACAACCTGTGTTGCTGCAGCTCTGAGAAGTAGACAGAATAGTCCAAACTGATGTTTTTGATCTGATTTAGCACCAGTGCAAATGACACTGGATGCAAGGCAGCTAGGACTCAGTCATTCCTTTAATTGATCCTTACAGCTTAACTGAAGTTGCAGAGGGCTTGCATGTTAGGAAACGATCTGTTTTCTGCTCAGAATTCATTAGCAAAACAGTTCTGGCAAGTGTAATGTCCATATCATTCCTGTTGACTTACATCTACAGACTTTGTAACACCATTGCTCTGCAATCAATTGCAAGCTGGTGTAGGATTAACTTTCCCATCACTTCCAAACTCAAGCTCATAAATGTTTTACAAAATATGTCAAAGTTTTTCTAATGAGTTGATTTGGTTTTTCAGTCTGCACGCTTATCACAAAGCTCTCCGAATATTTCATGTATTAATGGACAAATTTGAAATGTATTTGTGATGGTACCTCTCCCCCTCTTCTTCTCCCCCCTCCCCTTACTTGTTAGTCATGCTTGATAGATTCTATGTACTCCAGCAGCTTTGTAACACATAAAAAGTTTGAGGCATGGGTTTTGTTTTGGTAACTGAAAAAACTGTATCAATAGATTTGAAGAAGTGGAGAGGACTGGAGAGTCACCAGCAAAACCTCATGTCTGACTACCCAAGAAAGTGTGCCACTCCACTTAAGCAACTCCCAGTCGAGTATGGACTTCCCTTCGCACACTTCCTTTCACCCTCTCCAGGCAGAGGACTCTGAAAACTGGACATGGCTTAGACCTCTGCAACTCTCTGTAACAGGGCAAATGATTTTACCCACCAAGTTCCTTCTTATTGCATAATTCAATTCAAAAGAATTCAAAAAACTTTGTATCCTAAAGCAGGCACTACAAGTTGTTGCACTGTGTGAGCTCTGATTACTGCTAACTTGCATTAAACTCACTGAGAGATGGTTTTGATTTCCTCTTGTTTGTTTTTTGTGGTGGTGGCGTGTTGTTGTTTTTTTTTTTTAATGGACAACAAATACTGGCATGGAATGGAAAAGCAGGATGCCATTTATATGACACATTGTACTATAAGGTCTTTTACCAGAATATTGAGACATACTGCCTAATAAAAGAACATGCCTGGAAATCTGACCATTTCTTAGTCAGCTAATACCAAGCCTTTAGCTGAATCTTTACTGTAATACTCGTAAACCACTGATTCTTACTAAAGAAAGAGGATAGACAGAAGTGGGAAATGTTTTGAACAAGATTGCAAAGTAAAAATAATGCAAATAGCACATGGCATGTGGAAGAGACGCGAACTGTGAGTATTTCAGAAATGAAATATGACAAATGAAACAAAAGAAATGAGGACTTACAAATATGAAATCCAGCAGAAGTGCACCAGAAGAGAAAAAGAAAGAAAGGTTTACAAGCAATGGGCTGGTTTTGCTTTTCAAAACACCAAATAATCGTGCTGGATAAGAGGAAACAAAATAAAAAAAAGTATGGAAAAGATGTGGGAAAATGATGAAGGAAGTTTTGCAAGAGGAAACTGCCTTGGCAGGGAATGCGGATAGGATAATGTGTGTATACAGAATATAATAAACTGCAATAAAGCATCCACCACTTGTAGCCAAAGCAGCAAGCTATCATGGCTGGGCAAGAGCACGTAAGTGAGTATTTTGGGTCACAGCAGGAAACACCGCACAGTGTGTTTTGTTAGGCTGCTGCAGTGTTTTGCAAACGGAGGGGGGGTTGTAGATATGAAAAGGCAAGGCAGGTTGTTTCATTTGTTTATATTAAAAATAAATAGCTTTAGAAAATATGACTGAGTCAGTAAAGAGTATGAAACACAATCCTCAATTTGTTATGATTTAGCAAGTAAGAAGTGGAGAGAGGTAAAATCCATGCAAGAAGTGCACACAATAGCTTTCAAAATCCCACTCAGTCCACAGAAGTGCTTTCAAGAGATCGTGCTGGTATTGCTCTAAGAAGACCAGCTTGCTTCAAAGTCCAATAAAAATAGGCAGGTTTTTATAAAAGAAGCAACTGCCCCTGCCCAAGACCAGGCAACAGCACACACCCCAGGAAGAAACAATGCCTAAGGAGTTCACTGGTAGGAAACCCCCTGGCAGTGCATCTTGTCACTAAATGAAAACAGAGCACACTTAAGGACTGAAAAGCCCTGTCAGCTACCTGCTCCCAAGCTTTAAACTTGGTTTAAGAGCATAATTCTCAGGTTATTTCTTCTGATATCACCATAGCTTTACCTAATCTCAAAGAGTTACTCTGTCTGACCTCCAAGTGGCAGGGCTGTGATAATCTCAGGATATAAGTAAGGTAAAACTCATAGAGAGAGAGATAATATCTTTTATTAGTCTAACCGGCAAAGCTGAAGAAACCTGCCAAGTGTGGACAACGCCTACATTCATTAGAAGCAGATACAGTGATTTCCAGCTTTGTGTGCTGCAGGAATGCTGAGACTGCAGTTTATATGGGTCACAGGCAAGCAAGACAGCTCAAGCATCACACCCAACCTGGCTAATTCCTCATGGAGCCTTTGCAGCCAAGGTTTGAACAGCTAGATCACTGCAAACACTAAGCTGGGCAGGTTAAGGCTAACCTGAGCACCACGCTTTCTGTGAACGGAGGCTGGAGCACTTTTGTCACAGAACAGCAGCAACAGCCTCACGCAGTGATGAGGTCCTACTCAGCGACCCACCGCAGCTGCAGGCCAGCGATGCTTGGGATGTAGGGGTCCTGCCTGACCCACACTCCCCCTACTCCTGCCCCACCCATCAACAGGACTGAATCAAGACTGGGGTATGGCTTCACTTTAGCAGAGCTGTTTCTCTGAGTTCACTCAGCTACTTCATTTCCATTTGCACACCCTTCAAAAGCTCCGTAAAGGTACTCAGCTCATTTCACAACACTTAGTGTTTGGTACCGACATGAGGCTGGAAGTTGAGGTTGCAGTAATCTCTTTTCCAGAGGATGAGGGTGGTGGAGGCTCTCTAACAGTTACCTCTTAAGATAAAAACATTAAGGAATGAGAAATTACTAGAAGAAAAATCTACGTAAACTTTTTCTTAATAGAAGCCTTTGAAAAACTCCAGAGCTAGTTTTTGAGCCAAGACTAAGAGAAATTTGTAGCATTTTTAGTTTGTTTTCTTTTATGCATTTTTTTACTTTCAGGTGGTGATAATGTGAATACTAGGTGTTATGGTTTCTTTATAGTTCCATTATCTGAAGTTCACAGACCTTCATCCTTTCAGTATCCTTTGGTGCAAATATATGTCTATGAGCTTACGTATATTTATACCTATAAAGGAAAACACATTTCAAGAATAAACACATGATATTATACAAAGGGATGAGTCCTGAGAGACTTATGACACTACAGGTTTCTCTCGGTCCTTTGAAGTACTAGCTTTAAGGCATGAATTGCTACCAACTGCCTTTCTTTATCTTTAAATTAGAAAGCAGAATCCTTAACATATTATTGCCTCTGGTACTCCTAGGAAAATGACTTCTTGCAGGCATGGAAATTATGTAGATGAAATCACATCTCTCATATATTAATTTGATGATAGACTCAGGCCAGGATCTTCTTACTAGGATCACATAAAAAAGGATGAACAATTTCCCACAAAGGCCTTATGAGCAGTGATCGTACATTTGAAAGGAGGAAGAGAAAGTCCTTACTGCTGCCAAGCTCCAACTTTAAAAGACTAAATCCTCTGTTTAAGCTCCATTACACCAGTAAATGACTAAATCGTCCTCAGACTATGGGAAGCAACCTGCAGCTTACGGTGGCTAAGTCTTACCAACATAACTGCAACGGGCTAGAAGCAAAAGAGGGGCACACCATGTTCAGAACGATGCGCTCACTTTAATTTCAGTTCATAAAATCTTAGCTCTACAGAGGTCAGACTCGGGAGCAGACGTGTTGGCTACGACTCTCTCATTCTCAACACGAAACTGAGAGTGCTCTCCAGAGTACGAGCTCATGAAAGAGTGGGTTTGACCCTGTAAAGCCTCCTCCCAGCTCATGGAGCTTGCTCCGTAACTGTTTGGCTATTGTTTACCTTTTTCTGTAATGGAAACAGGGTCAGCTGCAGTCATTCAGAGAGACTTGCAGCTTTAACTTTTTGGAAATCCTGGCCTTTGGGGGATATCTGGATGAGCAAATTTTTAAATTTGTAAAAGTTCAAAAATAGAATTAAGGTCAACCCGCCACAAACATACAACCCACCACAAACATACATATATATAACCCCAGGATAGACAATGCTGGCATGTTTTTTTCCTAAGTGCTTATCTATTTTATTGTTCTTAGCACTGTAACTTTGTTACTTTAATGAAAGCTAACACTGCAATAGTAATTATAAGCCTCTCTCTTCCCTTTTAATGTTCTCGTCAATACCTGTTTTTTAGATTAAATAATGCAAACTGTTTACTGGAACATTGATATAAATTATAAATTGCAGGCCATGCTTAATTTTAAGCCCAAAGTACTATGGGAGGTAAAAAGTGTGTTTTTAGCTCCACATAAGACTGAGTTCCCATTTTAAACATGAGAATATGATCTCAACTCCTTCACCACTCCACCACCCAGTGATGTAGATAGGAGTTTGTATCAACACCTCGTCCTTCAGGGAGTGACATATCACCATTTGTGTTGTTTTGCACCAAAAAAAAAAAAGTTTTTCTCCTGGGCTCTTACAACAACAAGGCCTTGCTACCTTTTAAGCAGATCGAAGGAGCAAGAGGCCTGTAATTATCACTGAGGGTCATGGAGGTCACAAATGAGGTCAATTCTTCCCTTGAAAGCTTTTTCAGAACAACAGACTGAAGAGTTTGCATCCCAAGGGCTAAGCAAAGCAACTGTGGACCCACTTTTTCTTGTCTTATCATTCCTCTTCTTCCTTTCTTGACATTTTAATGAATGATCAGCTGTTCCCTGACTCACAGTCTGTAGTCTTGGTGGCAGCATTCAGAAATACCTTGTGCGTAGTTTTTAAAGCATGCTTATTTTATTCATTTAAACAAGATTCATTACTCCTTGATCATTTGAATGAATTCTAGTGTCCTTAAAATGGAAGTTTGGTACCATACCTATCATTAATTGAGTTTTCTCTAAATAAAATTTTCAGCTTGTTCATTTACAGGGATGGCTGTGTTTAAAAGTCTATGATCAGTGTTGAACTCCCAAAACTCACACAATTGTTCTTAATGCGCAGCGTGACTTTATTAATGAGCATATATAGAGCAGGAAAAGTGACCTCCACTCAGGAGGAGGTTGTTCACAATATACATTCTCCTCTTCAGTTACATAGGCGTAGGAAGAATATATTGAAATAAAAATCCCTGGAAACAAGTCTCGTAAAATGGCTGTTAACTGATAATATCTTCTTTTGAATTAAGAAAAAAATACCTTATTAAAAGTCTGTTACTAGCATACCATGCTTAGAAAGAAGTCCTAGTGTTTGTGGTCACCCTCCTGTAGCAGACAGCAGCTTTATGACTAGATGCATCTGCTTTCATTCACCATGGTGGCATCATAGCTGTCACTCTAAGCAGTCGCTTCAAACAGTATCTGGAATTGCCAGTTATATGGTGTCTGGAAACAGTTAAAACTCAACCCAGGACTTTGGTCCATGTTGCCCTTACCCATTACCACATCTTTGCAAGGGGTTTCTGCAGCTGACAGAAGATTAAAGACAGCTATTCTCACCAGCCTCCCCAGTCTTTAAAATTAGTTTGTGCAAGGAGAAGCTGTAACAAATAGATGAGCTTTCAAGTTGTCAAGATGTTGTTGCCCTGGCATTTGCCCTAGCAGAAGCAGAACTTTTACCTTCAGGAAGCATGATTAAAACCAATGTCAACACTAATCTCCTAGGAATATAAAATTAAAACAAAATTTCAAAAAGGTGCCAAAACTGAAGAGGTTGCCGAACAGTTTTATTTATAAAGCCCAGGCAGAAGCAGTATAAACAGTGCCGAGGTGCTGGAGGACCCTGGAGCAGAAACTGTGAGAACACAGCCAGGCAGCTCATGATCTACCTAAGCTGTGTTTGAGTGCTGCATCATAAGATGAGGGCAAACATCACTTTAATCCATCTGTATGACCCATCGTTTATGCTGATTATAGCTCCAGCTGCGCACAGACCCAGCACCCTGTGCCCTTCTTCTAGCTGTGGTCTGTTAGGAAGAGACAGGAGATAACACCCAGCTTCTGCACTTGCTGCATCTGATGAAGAGACTTTCCCTGTGTGGAAGCCATCAACACAGACTAATGCAAGAGGGACTATTTGTGGTAAAGAGAATGAACCAAGACATTGAGAGATCAACTTCCACTTTTTCAGTTTTATGTTATGGGCAACACCACAGTGCATTACAGAAAAGCATATGAACAATATGAATTTGAGGACATCAATAACTGATTTCCAAGTCTAGAAGTGTTTGCTTGACACATTCAAAAGGGTCAAGTCTTTCTCAAGTAAAGACCATGAGATCAGCAGACCAGCACACTTAGTGAAAGTCTACAGAAAGCAGGAGTTCTGGCAGGTGAGTGTCACTACGCAGGAAGCCTTGGTGTCTCTGTGAGATAAATTTCTTGGGGAATTGTAATGGGGAAGCTTTGAAATTTTGAGGAGAAAATCTACTAGGATGACTTGGCTCTAATAGCACTAAAAGAGTCTAGAGCACAAGTCTTATGAAAAGAGGCTGAGGGAACTGGAGTTGTTTAGCTGGGAGAAAAGGAGCCTCAAGGGAGACCTTATTGCTCTCTACAACTACCTGAAAGGAGGTTGTAGCGAGGTGAGTGTCGATCTCTCCTCTCAAGTAACAAGCAATAGGACAAGAGGAAACAGCCTCAAGTTGCACCAAGGGAGGTTTAGATTGGATATTAGGAAAAATTTCTTCACTGAAAGGGTTGTCTAGCACTGGAGCAGGCTTCCCAGGGAAGTGGTTGAGTCACCATCCCTGGAGGTATTTGAAAGATGCGTAGATGTGGTGCTTAGGGACATGGTTTAGTGGTGGACTTGGCAGTGCTAAGTTAACAGCTGGGCCTGATGGTCTTAACGGTCTTTTCTAACCTAAATGATTCTATGATTCTATAAGAGACTAAGAAGTCCAATAAAGCCACCTTTTCTTGATCAGACAATCCTGCCTCCCTTTCCTTTCCCTTGCTTACCCCAAGTTCCCACCTTGCTCTCCACATCTGTGTTTACCTGTGTCCTCCCTCTCCAACTGTCACAAAACACACGGCTCTTCCCTTTCAGTCCACTCACTACTCTTCCTCATAAAAGGCCAACATTCATGACAGCCCACTGCTCTCTCTTGCCTTCTTGCTGTATGCTGTCTATTCTGGTAGCACACAGGCTACCTGGCCAGAACCTCTCTACCCACAGCAATCCTCTTTGTTCATGCTCCTCCAAGAGGAGTAACTGGGGTCATGGAAACAATGTTAGCCCTCCAGAAACTGGGGTGCTTTGGCACCTGTGAGCGTTACTCTCCTCTCCCCTCTCAAAACAATCCGAAGGAAACCAAGAGGACTAGGAATAAATTAGAAAATAAGCAAGAACTCTTGCTCGGATGACTGCTGGATTCTCTCCAGCAGTAACAGCAGTAGGGTTTCATATGGTAAAAGAGTGAATCAAAAGTGTTTCCAAAAATCTTAACTTGTTGAAGTTTAGTTTAGTTATGGTTATAATCCTATGTGATACATGAAACAAGATGCTGGCTCCAGAAGAACCCATTTGCAGCTATTGGCAGAGCTGATTCCTGTGAGCTGCTCCATCGAGCCAGGGTCAAGCAAAGTGTCAGTCTCTGCTCTTGGGTTTCACTCCTTCCTTCTCCAAGGCCAGTGGCTAGCTCAGCGTAACACCCTTCTGGGGCATGAGGACTGGAAAAGCTCAGCACGGCTTTGTTGGCTGACAGGGCTGAAAGTGAAATGCTTTCTTTTCAGATCCAGCACGTTACACACCTGACTCCAAAGCTGTCTGACAAGCATTTATATTCTTTTCATTGGCAAAAGAAATGTCCTAATAGTGGTTTTGAAGGCTGTTAAATATACAACTGGCATCATCATGTTTTAAATGCTGTGGGATTAGCTGTTACTGTGATCACTGACAGCAAAATACACAGGCAAATGTAACCCCTTTCACCTTTCAAAAGCACATTTTGGAGAACAGACAGAAGCAGGGAGGTCGGGAATGGTGGAGAAAAGCCAGCAGTAGACCTAGTGGCTTCAGAGGGCTGCCTGTGGAGTATTTTCCCCTCATGACACAAGGATGGTATAGCAGAGACCCTTTCAGTAACTGTGAAGTCCACCTTACCAGTGAACGTGTCCAAGAGAAGGCTTGAAACTACCAAGCATGCCCATTCTCCAGCACGTCATACCAGAGAGATCAGTTAGCTTGTGCAGTCACCTCCAAAAAGGAGGGAAAATCTCAAAGGGAAAATTGCGTGAGCTTCTATTGCCGTTAACTACGAAGCAAAATGTTTCCCTCCACCTCTCCATCCCTTTTTGGAGAAACGAGTGACCCTTAAACCCTCCCATTCAGGAGGATGTTTTCCTAGCACACTCCTGTCTCCTGCCTCCCTCCAACACACACCAAAAAGCTGAAAAACAGGTTATGAGGACATCTCTTTCGAAAGGCTTTACGCAGTTTACAGGAAGAGGCACTTAATTGTTGGCAGGTCGAAAACCTGGCTGTGGGTGATCCAGCCTCAATGACAGTGCAGAGGCAATACCAGGGGTTGCTGTTTTGCTCAGTAATACATTTCTATTTGCCATTTCTTTAAAGGTAAAGAATTACATTTTTAGCTGAAATAGGCCCAATCAATATTGCCTCATGTCACAAGGATTTTGCTACTGTACAAGTATGACCTATGTTGCTTTCATCTCCTATAAGCTAACCAGATACAATTGTTTCTTTCCAGTAAGCTTTGTGTATCCATCCACATCTCATCATTCACACCAGCTCACCTGGTACAATTCAAGCCAAAGTCCAACCCCACAGAACCAAGCCCTCTTCTTTACATGGAAATATTTTCTCCTTTCTGCCTTTAAAGTGTTTATTTTCTAAACGAGTTTTTATCAGTCCAAAACACCTTAAAACACAGCCCTCGCAGTGCTGTGAATTTGTACTGGGAAACGTATACCACTGTCCATGTTTAAACCCAAACTTATAAGTTAAATACTTTAAGACTCTAAAAAATGGCACAGCAGTTTTAGTGATTCCAGCCACATCAGCATTTGCAAAAATCTGTGGGACTTTACTAGAGAAGTAATGGGTTGTGAATAATTTATTTTTTATTCCTCGCTCACAGGTGACAGGGATTAACCTGGCTATTTCAAATGAGTTTTAGATTATTTTAGAGTGCTGAATAATATCCTGTTTGAAGGCAGCTATTATATGTCAACAAGTCAATGTTTGTGCAGTAGGTCATTCACAAGTGAGAGGAAATTCTGACCACATACTCAGAGTTCAAGTGCTGGATATTGCCTGTAATACATGGAATAAACTCAAAGTGCTTTTCTTCCTCCCAATTCTCTCCTCTCCTAACTCCCTTTCTTCTATGCCTTTAACACTCTGGTGTCACGCTAGGTGCTCCTCTCTGGAAACACAGGGATACCTGTATCATCCCTGTTCCAACCAGAGACGCTGAACTTCCAACTCTGAAGCAATCCTACATGAAATTAAACATTGCTGTCACTAAATAAACTTCAGTCCTTATGGTTACAGCTACAAAAATGCTCACTAATGACCAGAAGTGGCTGATGATAGCAGAAGCAGCTGTCCTTGCTCACAGAAGAACACTGCTTCCAGGTCACAGCTGGACCCATGCTATGGAGCTCATGAAACCAGGTGTGCCTCCAATATAGCTTCTAGCAAGGTAAGTGCATGCAACAGAGGGTGTCTATAAATAGAGTCCTTCTCAGAGATCTAAATATTCATTAAAACAATTTTCTTTGTGATTTTCATGTATCTGGTAGTGCTGTTCATCATTCTTCTTAGCTCTTGTCAGGAATCAACACTTCCAAGCTTCCCTCCTTTCAAAGAGTTGCTGAATGTCAAATCAGTTACTTGAGGAGCAACAAGTGGGACAACAGTTTCTGCAGCGCAGTCTGGCCGGAAAAATTTTGCTGGCACTAGTAGCATGGGTAATCTAAACCATCTCTCCTCCATTTACTAAAACAAAGTCTCTAGAAGGGTCTCTGGAGAGTTTTGAGGAATGTTTCAATATGTTAAGTTCAGCCTGCGTTTGATCAAGTGACCTACCTCAGCTTTGGTCTCCATTCAAAGTAGCACTGTCATTAGCATTAGGTTTGGTTTTGCTCTTAGTGTGTATGTATTAAGACCATTCAGAGATGGACTGCTCCTCTTCATTAGCTAAACAGATAGGAATGAGTAAGGAACACTGTGCACACCATCCTTACAGTAAAGTGCTATTGAAAGAGAAAGTGATTCTTCTTACTGAGTGTAACAGGGAGAAAAGCAGCGAGCCAGCCTTTCTGAGCTCTGTTGATTGGGCCTGGACAAGAGCAACAATGCTGCTTCACCCAGAATGATTTGCTTATGAAGAGATACTGTTCAGACAAGTCTCTATTCCCTTTTTGGCCACCATAAAGTGACAACATAGTTAACTGAGTCTGATTCCCCTGAACTGTGTATTCCTAGGCAACCTTGAACCTCTCCAGGCTTCCCTAGCCTGTACTGTAAGTGGGGCAGTTCTGCCCGAGGGACAATGCAGTTCCACAGTGACATTAATAGAAGTATTTGCTCCCATTTTCTAGGCGTTGAGTTGCTATTTGAGCAGAGGCAGAAGGCAAACAGAAGGCAAGTCCTGTCTTGTTCCTCACTGCACAGAGTCACAGAGGCGATTGGGAGTGGAGATGGGACTAGACCCAACATGAGCCACACGTTGACTCAACACGTGCCACAACATGCATGTTCCCGAAAGGCACAGGCTGTGTGGGATGAAGCACTGCTGTCCGTGGGGAAGGGCCCCTGGAGCCCAGCCAGCCACCACACTGCTGCCTGTCCACACCTGTCTTTAGGTGGCTTAACCCAGGCTATAGGTGACGAGTGCTGAGAAGAACACGTATGTGAGTTAGAAGTAAGGTGTGGCACCGAGTATGTTTGAGCTCATTTTGCACAGGATGGCAGAGGAAGCTGCGCTATTTTGAACTGCATGCAGCAAACTGCTACAAGCAAAAATTGTCCCTTTGCCAACAGGTTTGGCTTAATCATAGAATCACAGAACCGTTTAGGTGGGAAGAGACCTTGAAGATCATCGAGTTCAACCACATGACACGCAAGTGCTCATTGAAAGAGTGGCAGATGCAGGGCTTCCTGGCCCATATCCCACTGTTTGTGGGCTACTGTCCCCATGCCTGAATTCTGAGAGGACTTAAAGACCCCTGGGGAGCAGTGAAAATGTAATTTCAACAGCACCAGCTTGTCTGAAGAAGGCTTTGTGCGTCAAAAAGCCCATTTTTTTCCGAATGCTTGAAGTGTTTTCAGTGCTGTAATGTTAATGTACAAACATGTGTATTTGTATCTAGCTATTATATATCTGTATACACTCACATTTAACCTGTCCTTATAAATCCCGTCTGCGGGCATAACAGCAGTAAATCAGTTCAAAATGAACCAGTTACTTTTCATAAGTTACTAAATGTACTGTAAACCATTTTGCTTTAAATAGGTACTAGACCTATTAGGGACTATTTGTAGGATGACACATTTTCAAAAGGCTTTTAGTCCTTGAGTGCAGATCAGACTCTGCTAAAGGCTACCAAATAGAGGAAATTAAAAATACTCTATAGGCATACACAAATGAAAATCAGAAGGAGATATTTCAGATATTGCCATTACAGAAACAAAAGACATATTTAGAACATTTCCTTATAGGCACTGAAAAGCAAAACCTTAACAAAACACAAAGCAAACCAAAAGTAAATGTTACACAGCAGCCCATCCCTTCAAAACTTGGGATTTGGACAACCTCATCATTCCACAGGGGAGATAGTGATTTTGCAAACAGAGATGGTCACAACATGTGCCAATGGCAGAGGAAAGAAGACACATTTCATACTGAGGAGGGAAAGACAAACACCCCCCCCACCCCCGCCTGCCCCTTTCCCTGGCATAGGCCCAGGTCAGCTGCGTCGGTGAACAGCAACAGCATTCCTGGTCCTCAGAAACCTCTGGAAGGAATCCAGAGCCATATGTGTATGTCTTGGCTCTCTCCCTTTCCCTGGTGTAAACCTGGTTATGTATTAGCTACCTTACTGGTTTCTTGGGTTTCTGCTTGTCCTTTCTCATTTTTTTGGCTTCTCCTATCCCTTTGACTGGCTGAGATCCAGAGGGGGAGGGTAAAGTGGAGCAATAATGCCCCACTGACTCCCAGAGCAAGTCTTAGACAAAAAACACTCATGTCCTTCTCATTCATGGTGGGTGAGTCCTTCTTGACTGTGGCTGCACATCGTTTAAAAGCACCCTTGACACCAACAAGCCAGTCAAAACAATTTACCAGCTCATCGATATTCAGCACTCTGAAAAAACTTGGCAGTTGTCCTTCCCAAGCCTTGGAGAACCACACCCAGAAAATGAGCTCGTTTGTCAGCTATGCTGAGCACTTCAGAGGGAATTTCAAGAGAAAGCAAGGATCTCAGACCAACTGCTCCACACAGACTGTTCCTCATCACCTGAAAACCAGCCTCGCAGACACGACTGATGATGTCAAGGCTTGCATTTCTACTGGTCACATCAGGTGCTCTGGCTGCTGATGCAGTGATTACATCGAGTGGAGAGGAGTAATCCATTACCTTTATCACCACACTTTTGATCATGACAGACAGAAGTGCTCTAAACATAGTAAATGATTTATTTGCAGTGCTTTCTAATTTAGCCACTGAGACAAGTTAGTTACTGAGACTGAATGTCAAGGATATCTTACAGTGTTATGTCAGCCTAGAGAAAGCAATTTTAATTTCTAGAAGGTAAAGCTTGGGGCGGGGTGGGGGGGGGGGAGAAAATCACTGACAATTAAGTCTCTGTTCACTACTTTGTTATTCCTCCCAGACATCAAGAGACTTCTGCTAATATACGATCACATCAGGGACTCCTGCTGCCTAGTACCACTGTGTTCCTATCTACCCAGACAGAACAATTAATGAGCTGTTCATGTATAATCACCTAATTTGTAACTAATGGTTTGTAAGGTTGTTGTGGACTTTTTTGTCTTCCACAGTTTTTATGGGAAAATGGCACTTCTTGAGAGAGAGAAGAAACTGTATGTTTAGGTTCAGAATATACATGCCACTGATGCAAAGTATTTTAATTGAATTCCTCCTTCAAAATGTGACTCACGAAATTCCAAAGGTAAGCTCCCTTGCTCATCCCTTCTTGAAACCATGTGAGGGGGTATTTACCACGTATGTTTGCCACATACACAAACTGTGTGTACATATATGTATAAATATCATGCATATACACATACACATATATATAAAAACACACAGATGTTGCTGCATCTGAAAATTTTAGCCCAAGTCTGAGTTCTTAAAGGTGACTACAGACTAAGGCTATATGCCAAACAATGTTTGAAGAATGACACGTCACATGTTTATAAACCCCTTCAGTGCTTTCAGCAATTTTATCTGGTGTCTAAAGGTTTGGCTTTGGCAGGGCTTTATCAGATTTCAGCAGTTATAACTTAATACCAGAAAAATGCTAGTAATCACTGCATGTCTGTAAATGTGTGTTAACTAAGCACTACATGTGTTATTACATCAATAATCTATTCTGCTGTGAAATGTCTTATAATTCTCCCTCAAGGAATAAAAGTGGAAAAAAAAAAAAAAGAAGAAGAAAAAGAGAAGAAAATACCTATTTCTTCAAGTCTAGTGGGAATACACTGAGTAAAAGGGCAGTCAGACTCCCAATAGCAAATAGCACTTACATCAATAACTTCTGTAGTTGAAAGAAATTATTCTTTTTTTTTTTTCCAGTTTCATTTTAAAAACAATATCTATACTTTTACATGTTTTATTACAGATTAATATATAATTCAGTGTCTTGGAAAATTTTGTAACTATGAGACTGAGGTTGACCTTCAGACTCTGAAGTAGCTACACCTGGCTTTTGGGACTTTAATGAAAACACTTAGCAGTGAGCTACATTTACTTTAGAAATCATTGCTACAAAGCATAAAATACAATTTTTTTTTGCCACATTGTACAATATAAAAAGGACAAAGGAGGTGGGCAACATTTCAGATTGCCAACAATTTCATTTGACTTTGTTTGCACTTCCATTCTCCATAAAATACTAATGTCTAACGAGGAAACACATGCAATCAAGGCAAGCCCACAGGTAGGCATTCTCTTCCTCAGAAATACGAAAGCCTAAGATGGGTCATCAGAATTCAACAGCAAAGTTGCATATTAACTCACCAGTTCAGTCACCCATCTGTGTAAGAGGAAGGTAACCTCTGTCCAACTAAAATTACGCCTCTCTTATTGTACAATTCTATGGAAGGTATTTTTCTTCATTTTGCCTCCCAGAAGTGAAGTTTATAACCCAGAATTTGATGTTTGATGTTGGTCATATAATTTGTCTGCTCTAAAGCTGTTAATGGTAGCAGAATGATCTCATCCTTTAGATGTTGCAAACCTTACTTTTTATGACATGCTGTTAGCACTGAATTCTGCAGAATGATTTCCTTTCATTTGCTTTAAGGATATTCAAATTGCTGCTGCATGCAACTATAGCTTTCATTTTCTGGGAACCTAAAGCAAGACTTTCTGATTGCTCAGTTTGTCTGGGTGATGCAGACTGAACCACTTTCGATAACTACTCCTAGATCTCTCCTTCTGAAGGAAGACTTCTGTGTTTAGATTCATTACCAGCTGTGAAAAAAATAGATTTTTCTTCCTGTTGTACATGAGGCTGCATGCATACAAGTTAAATTGGACCTACTATTTTGTTCACTGAAGATTTTGTGTGTTCCTTTAGTTTTTCCTAACATGGATAGTGATATGTAATGTTCACATCTTCGACTCAGTCTTGAAATAACCAACGAAATTGTACAATTGAGCAATCCCAGCACAGATCTTTGCATGCTACTGTTAGAACACCCACGTTTTGAAAAACAGCCAGTACTTAAAACACTTGATGCCTAGGCAGCAATTAATTAGGGACAAAAACTTACCTATCTAGCATAACATAAAGTCCATTTTTCTTACAAACGTCATCAAAAACTCCCAAAACTCTGGACGATATATACCAGATTTTTCTTCCCAATATTTTAAATAAAGTCTTCAAATAACTTCAAAGACCAGCTGAGGACTTAAGGCAGAAACTGTGTTGCTGGTCAGATGATGTAATTCTGTTTTTCTAAGAATATATCTTCATTCTGACTACACTGAAATGCTTCCCCTCTATGTAGGATATTGCGCATTCACTTGCAACTCCCAAGGTTACTCTTCGTTGCATTTTTGGAAGTGATGTTCCCTGGTGACACTTTTACAAAGACCAGGAAGAACTCCTATTTTAAGGGATATATTGCATGTGTTTGTCAGAAGCTTTCCAGTTTTGGAGCCGAGATCCCTCACAGCTTGAGATGAATACCATCTGGTCCTGGCAGTTCACTAGAATTAAGATTCCCATGTTGTTCTGTGAATTCCTCCCTTGAGATTTCTCCCCTTCTTAATAGCATGCTAAGGACTAAGGTCTCCTTTGGGTGAAATCTCCTTGGGATGAGAATTTCAACAAACAGACATCTTTAGCCTAGTTGAACTGCTTCAGACAGTTAGCTTTTCTTCAGTCATGTCATCTGTCTTTAAACTTCCTTTTCCCATCGATCTCTCTGTACTTAGAGGTCCATGAAAACAAATGCAATCCTTCTGCCTCAAACACATGTTAATACTCCTTGTGTGGTAGAAGTATCCGTCTCTTCACCATAATTAAGAAAAATCCTTTACTCATGATCTTAGAATTCAGAATGGATTTTTTCATTAGAGTTGGAGAGAGGAGACATTTTGCAATTGAAAAAACACATTGATACTTGTACAGGTACATGAAATCTAGGAGTCTGAAAAAACCAAAAAGGGACACTATGATCAGCTGATTTAACTCCCTTGCAGCACAAGCTGAGATACTTTCTGCTGTCTGAGTTTACTTCTGAATCCATGGTTGGGTTGGGATATTGAAGTCCAGAAAACTGCCCCACAGTTCTAGCCCACAGACTTTGTCCTTTAGAGTAAACGGGTGGCTTACAGCAATGTGGCTATTATAGAAGATAAACGTGCCTTATGTACATCCAGCAGTACAGCAAAATGAAAATTGAAAGGCTGGAAGGAAAGAGGCTGAATCTGAAGAGAGCCAGCATTGCAAAGAGAAGAACATGACTGACCAGTGAATGCATATAGAAAAATCCTTTCTGTTAAAGGAGACAAAAATGTTGATGGCAAGCCAGAAGGAAGGGAACTGGAGGAGATTAATAAAAGCAGGAACAAGAGCATAGGCTTTGTAATAGGCTAGAAAGGCAGACACACACTTTGGCCAGATGCGTCAGCATGCAAGATAGCCAGCAATGTGCAGTGGTTAACCAACTTCACACAAAATTCACTACATCTTCTTCAAAGATGAGAAAATCCTCACTAGGAACTTCAGAGGAGACTTTGTCCTAGGAAAAGGAAATTTGTAGTACTCTGGTTTACCTTTTCCCAGGGATATGAGCGTGAACACTTATAAGCTCCAGCAGGCCCTACTGGGCTCCCAAATTTCTGAACACTGCAGTTGTGGGAGCCTGTGAGCAAGACTTGCTGGCTATCAGGGAAGCTTTTTTCTTCCTTTTTTTGAAAGTCAAGTCACGGATCAGACCAATTTTCTTTAATGACAAGAAGCCTGCTGCCAAGTTCAGATGTTCCCATAAGTGACCTTGCTGGACATAGGTATGATGAAGTGGACTCTACTGGCCTCTTGTCTTTGCAGATCCTCTGACCACTGGTCTGCAATCCCAGGAGTCCCTGGCTTGCTGCATATATATGGGTGTGTCTGCCTCCCCTTTCAGATTTAACAACTCCATTTTTGTCCTCACTCGCTCCTTTTCATCCTTTTCCCTTTGGTACGGTGACTCATACACAATATTCAAAATGATTTTCAAAGCTGCTGAGTTAAATGAACAGTCCACAGCTTACCAAACCCTGACAGAGAAATTAGAGGCAAGCTGATAAAATCAAAGACACTTACCAAAGGTGTAATGGAAACAAAGAACCCTCTGTGTGAAAGTACTTTTGAATAAAGGAGACATTTTAGGAGAAAGATAGACTGCTCTCCTAATAGCGGATGGTCTTTTCTACTCTTCATTTTTTTCTTCAATATACCTAAATTAAACTTAAAGCACGTACAAAGCTTTCCTCGTCTTTGAACACCAATGGGACAAAACTATAGGCAGCTCTGAATCGCAGTTGACATGTGGCACTGACAGAGCCGTGCACTTCCCAGAAAGCCCTATTAACAGTTGTATGGCATACACTACTAAAGATACTATTGGGCTTTAACTAGCAGCATTTAATTCAGCCTCATAATACCCTTTAAGCCCAAGATTAGGTGCCTCCTATAAAATCCGCATCACTATTGACACCAGATGCCCAGAACATAGTTTTCAGACATGTCAAGCACTTGCAAAGCTGGGACAGGTCATTTTAGATCTGGTGTTCCAAGAGCTAAACAACCCAGAAAAACAGGTCATATGCTCCTGGAGGCTGGAGCTGAAATCAATGGATGCTCTGTTTTGTTGTTGTTATTTTTTAACCTAGGATGCAAAGCAAAATAAAAGGCAGGCTCATGAAGTCCCCAGCAGAGAAAGGCAATCTTGTGCCCTTCCCTCTGTGTACTACATAACGTGTTCTGCTTCTTACCCACACCCACAGCCTGGGGACCAAGGCAGTTGTTTTGGTTATGCGCCACTAAAATCAGTGTGTTCCAAAGTGACCTGCCAAAGGACGAAATGACAGTCTCTAGAAGCCAAGGGCAACGATCCTCACTTCAGATTAAGCCACAAGACCATTTTTCTTCTTTACATATGGCTGTATCTCATATAAAGGACGCCTCCTTTCTCTCAGAGTCGCTATGCTCATTCAAGGCAGTAGTTTTACAGCTGAGATGGTGATGAATGCTCTTTAAGCAATAGGGTTTCAATTAAAGTAGCGACAGAGTTTTTGGCTTTTGGAGCAGCACCACTCAGTTCAAGGACTCTAGAGGTTTATCCAAAGAAATGTCATGGCAACAGCCTCTCTGACATGGCTCCTCTGGGCTGCAGCATGCTTCAAGTGTTGTCATCATGACCTTCTTATTGCTGCCACTCCTCTCCACTCCAGTCCCTAGATGTTTGCAGCTTTGGCTGACTTAGCCTCTTCTCAGTACTTCTGAGATTTCATCACAGCTCTTCCAGTATTACTGTTGTCCTGTGCCAGGGCTCTGGATTGTTGCAGACTATGTTTCGGGCAAAAAGCCTCCTATTTGGTGAATGATCTCAACACCTCACTATAAGCTTCCTGGGGGACTGGATGCTTTCAAATGAAAAGTTGGGCTGCCAAAGAGTTTCATCACCTCAGAAGACCCTTTAGTCACTGGGCAAATGGTGTTGCTCAACTGCCACTTAGATACAAGGATGCTTCCTTGCTCTGATTTATGTGGTTTCTCACACCCTCGACTACTCTTGAAAAAGTCACAAAATCCAGATTGTAGGCCCACATCAACTCTTACATCAGAGTGTTCAAAGCCAAAGGGACTTGATGCCACCTATTACATAGATGAGAGGCTGGGATACACATGGAAATGTTTTCCACATCTTTTTGAATTTTTTCTTCCCAAGCACAAATACAGACTGGGCAGAGAATGGATTTGGAGCAGCCCTGAGAAGGATTTGGGGATGGCTAATGAGAAGCTCAACACGAGTTCGCAATGTGTGCTTGCAGCCCAGAAAGCCAATCTTATCCTGGGCTGCATCAAAAAAAGTGTGGCCAGCAGGTCAAGGGAGGTGATTCTGCCCCTCTACTCTGCTCTTGTGAGACCCCATCTGGAGTACTGTGTCCAGCTCTGAGAACTCCAACTTAAGAAGGACATGGAGCTGTTGGAGCAGGTCCAGAGGAGGGCCACGAAGATGATCCGAGGGCTGGAGCACCTCTCCTGTGCACATAGGCTGAGAGAGTTCGTTTTTTTCAGCCTGGAGAAGAGAAGGCTCTGGGGTGATCTTATTGTAGCCTTCCAGTACTTAAAGAGGGCCTACAGGAAAGCTGGAGAGGGACTTTTGACAAGGGCATTGTAGTGATAGGACAAGGGGTAATGGCTTTAAAATGAAAGAGAGTAGATTTAGACTAGATATAAGGAAGATTTTTTTTGCAATAAGGGTGGTGTGGCACCCAAACAGGTTTCCCAGAAAAGTTGTGGCTGCCCCATCCCTGGAAGTGTTCAAGGCCAGGTTGGATGAGGCTTTGAGCAAGCTGATGTAAGGGAATTTGTCCCTGCCCATGGCAGGAGGGTTGGAACCAGATGATCTTTAAAGTCCCTTCTAACCCCAACCATTCTACGATTCTACGATTCTATGATCTAACAACCCAACAATACTCACATCTAAAATTCTGGTTTGTCCCCATTTCTACAGAAAACTATGCTACTGCTAACAGGCAAAGGACTGCAAGAAACATATTAGGGGCAAGCTGACATGAATGGGAGCTGGAGGGACCTCCTAGAAGTGTCTGAATAGTTAGTTAGAAGCATACTGTTTATTCTGCTAGTTTATTATCATGTTTTGTTTTCAGGGTGGCCTGTTTTAGCTATAAGCAGTTCGTTTTCTCTAAATGGTTCAGAATTTTACAATCCCATGATTTCCTACTGTTGCTCATGCATCAGTGGCTTTTCCACCTGATTGCCCAGTGAGACCTCAGAGGTGCAAATATATGATTCAGACTGGAAAGTGTAACTTCTAGTTACAGTAACTGATTCATCCTTTGAGCAAACACTTCTGTGACGCTTGAGAATCACTTGCAGCAGCTACAGTAATGGATGCCGTGTCCTTGGGCACTGTTGATGAGGTACTGTGTTCCTTCTGTAGTCTCACAATATGTTCATCTTTCTACATAAAACATTTTCGGGCAGCATTTTACATTCACTTTCACAGAAAGCTCCTCTGGGTCCAACTGGTATCAAACTGGGGAGGGATAGGAGGAGGGAAACAACCCACTGATTATGCCTCTTGTGTCTTTCTGGTCTCAGACCAGACGCTGTTCTTCCCATGTACTGAGTCTGCAACAAGACTCTTCACGGACCGCTCTCCGCAGCATTTCTAGTATCACATAGCTGAGCATACCCAGAGGCTTAACATACTGCTGGGGCATGTAAACGGCCTGTGAAACAACCGTGTGGACAGGCAGAAAGCAAATCACTGACCCCAAGGCCTCCTTACCAGCAATTATCGCAGAGCAAATGGCTACAATCATTTTGTCTGTAAGCTCTCCCACAGCCACTTCAAGCAGGTTTTTTCAAATAACAAGAAAATTGCTTCTTAGCCACAAAGTGCCTGCTCCTCAGTAGCTCTTCTCCCTTCTGTCAGTTTTCCATACAGCCCCAAGGTGGTCCCGGGTATAACAGCTGGTACTAATTGGGTGACACGATGTTAGAAGTCAGTTAATGGACAAAATACGTATGAGATGCACAAACAGCACATTCTAGGTAATAAAAGAGGCACAGCTTGGCCCCTAGTTTGGATCAGCTGATGCATGAATATACCTGACTAGCAGAAAGTTCTTTTGCTCCACAGACCCAGTTTCACTGATGTATATAAAAGCTAATATGCAGTTTTAACTTTTTAACCACTTGAATAGTAATAATTGGCTACATCTGTGCTTAAAGCCAGGACTACACTTAAGCAATTATCTAAACATGGATCCTTACATTTGAGAATCTTAAAATGCCCTGTACCATTGCTTAACAACTGTATGTCTTAAAGAGATTAACAATTGTGTATCACAAAGGGAAGTGAGGCAGATAAAGGTTAAGAGATGTGTCTTAACCTTTTCTAACAACCTGTGGTGCTTAACCTTAAAACCCCAGGGTGGTAGCTAAAATACGCAAACATAGCTAAAATCAGCACAGCAACTCTGAAGGAAGGAGGATACTTCCACTGGAAGCTTAAAATAACCTCTACAAAGAGTATATTACAAAACTGAAAATTAAATCATCATCCAGCAAAACCAAACACCTGGAGGACAAATGGCTAAAACAGACAAGTGAGGCTTGATTCTTTAGCAGTGTAAAATGCCTTCAGCTCCTACCTGACTTCTCGAGGATGGTGGTGTTGCAGGTCAGAAACGAGGGGCTGAGAAAATCAGTAGAACAGGCCAAATGCAGTGCTGAACTCCCAGGGGCGCTGGTGGGGTACGACTGGTGGGAACAAGATGGGCTGTTAGCCTTCTGCACAAGCTGAAGGAAAGGAGTGTAAGTGTCAGAAAAGAAGCTGTTTCTTCTCTTACTTGCTTTAATACACATAGTCTTTAAATCCAGGGCATCTTCTTAGGGAATAGATGGAAAGGTGCAGTTAATGGCTCCAAGGACACTTAAGGTTATTTTTTCTTTTAGAGTTAGCTGCTATGCATAAAACTGAACTTGTTAAAATAAAGGGATGTGTTAAAAACTTTGGATAACAACAGAAATGGGATTTTTAAAAATGCTTGTTTGGAAAAGGGGTTAAATGATATCATTCATTTCCCAATTGCCCTGCAAACTCTATTCTCAGCTCCTCTTAACTCGCCCCACTTACCTACCCGGACTCGGGAGAGACATATCAGTTCTCCATTATGCTTGATAAAAAGACAATATTTTCATGTTTACTTTTAAAGGGTATCACTTTCCAGCTCACAGTTTCCTGAAAGCTATACTAATTCCTCCAAGCTTCTTAAAATATGCTAGAAACATCACTGTTTTATCTTAATTACTATCTCAGTCTGAGTTACCAAGCTGCTATCTTCTTAGATTTTGTTGTCTCTGCAAATACAAATAAAACTGTACTTCACTGATTCTCTATGACAAACTAGGCAATACGTGCATTTACACGTGAAAGAATTAGCAGACACAGTATTCAGAGAGTATTACTTTGCCAGAAATCGGAGTGGTGAGCAGAATGACAATGATACACAGGACTGTACCTACACTCCTGGGATTGTACAAAATTTGCTGGGCATGAAAAAACGTTAAGGTCACTGTGTGGAACAAGTTGACTCACTCCATATTACTGTGAATGACAGGAACATTTTAGTAAATGTTCTTTTAAAGTTATATAAATTTTCACATTTATCTCAATTTAGTTTCATGAAAACTGAAACTTGCAGAGTGAAGATAATTTAAAAAAGCTTTAGAAGCTAAGTTCTTTGAGGCAGGGATTTTTTTGCATTTTTGGGTAACATACATTTTTCCTCTTGACCTGAAAAAAGCTTTAAGACCGTGTAAGAACCTGGGACTCCTTGGAGGTGTGACTCCATTTTACCCCTTACCTAATACATACTGTTCCTTTGCTATGCAAACTTTCACCTCCGCTGCATAATACACTCTTACTAATGTTGTTTCTGCCAGTGAGTTTTATTCGACTTCCACTAAATGGATGAAAGAAGCGGTTTTTTTTGTTGTGATGAACATCAAAATCAATGTGCATCATCACCTCTGGAGGCTTGCTCGCAGGGAATGCTTGGTCCTCAGCTCTCACGGAATTCCCGCTAGCTCTTGTGGTTCACTTCATCCACCCCCCGTCGCAAGAAGTTCTCTCAAGAGCGTATAGACTGTTATTCATTCCTTGATGCACCCAAATCTCGGCTCTTTGAGAAGTGTGGCTTCTCTTTCTTTACTCCCTCCCTCCCTCTCCATTCTTAAACTTAAAATGTAAGCCCACAGAGGGTGAAACAATCCCCAGCCCACACATCCCAGAGTCCCCCACTCTCAGGTCCATTAATCTACAAATGCACACAACTCTACATTTTTCAGATCCAGCTGGTAACTAGTAAGTTCTTCAGAGCATGGATAGTCTCATCTTTCCAGCTGATATCCAACTCTCTAGAAGGGCTGAAATGCCACATCCAAACCCATTTCTCAAATTCCTATGCAAATCACACAAGAGCAGTCAGGGTTATAGGGCCTTCTAAGCACTGTTTTCTCACAAAGCTGACAAACTATCTCCAGGTAAATGGAAAATAAGGATGTTTTCTTATACTTTTTCATATTTATTCTATATATTCACTTTAGATAGTGAAATCTGACAGATGGTCTCTATGCTTTTTTATTGACCATCCCAGATTACTATATACACTTTTATTATTGAAGAGACATCTCAAAACCTTTTGTATACCTGCTTTTTAGCCTGCTTTCCTGCTGAAAAAAGTTTTTTCAGTCCCATTGTTTGTCAGCCCCTTCTAATGATTTTTTTTAGCTCACCAGTCACTACAAGTCAGATTGGAAAGACAGGATAGTTCCTGAAGATTTGAAAATTTTGCAAGTTCTATGAAACTCAGAGGTCCAACTAAAGAGAGAGGATTATAATAAGTGAAAGTCTGGCAGAATTCAGCCCTATCTATTCCAAAAAGCAACACCTTACAGAACTACTCAACATACACAGATTTGTACAGTAAAACATACAGGGA
This sequence comes from Tauraco erythrolophus, assembly GCF_009769465.1. Classification (NCBI taxonomy): domain Eukaryota; kingdom Metazoa; phylum Chordata; class Aves; order Musophagiformes; family Musophagidae; genus Tauraco; species Tauraco erythrolophus. Next base: position 30,866,678 of record NC_141467.1, read on the forward strand.
ACATGGGGAAGAACTACTGTGCGAACATGTACCTGCACAGAAAATCTGGAGAAAAAGAGAGATTAAAGGAGTATGATGGAAAAAACAGGCATTGTGAAAAGTGGCATTCGGGAGTCTGGAACAGAACAAACTATAGCAGTGACAGATGGCCACGAAGCCTCAAAGTTGATCAGGGGTTATTCTGCAGCGCGTTGTATGGTACTCAGGACACAAATCCATAAGACATCACAATTCATAAAGATTCACTTCACGAGGTCACAGAAACCCTGCTCATGCTCCACATGTTATTGCTATTTCAGACACACTCTTGTTATAAGAGCACAGCTGAGTGGCATTAATTGACCAGATATCAGAGTCGTGCTATCTGCAGTATTATATCCTGACTACTTGGTCAGCTGGCGTCTCTGTGGCTTCAGCAGGAATCCATCCAAGACAAACATCATGCTGGGTAACTGTCCCCTAGTGTCAGGGGGAAATGTGAGAACTTCTCTCTTTCTTGCCTGGTAGGGTCTGAAGCAAAAGCAGTAAGGGCAAATCACTGGAAGAAAAGGTTTCCTTAAGCTGAGGACTGCAAAACCGTAAAACTGATATGAAACACTACAAAAGCAGAATGGTGAGTCAGCCCACTTTGACCAAAACTCAGCAACCACAAAAGGTCCTTCTGTTTTCACGGGCCCAGGAAAAGGTTCCTTTCTGAGATACTTTCCTGTGGTTACCCTAGTATACACCGTGTGCAGTTTTCCAGCCACCTAAAATTCTAGAAATGTATCAGATCCAATTTCCCACCTATTAATAGTACTATTCTTTCCTGACAGTCAGAGGAATTTATGTTTTTATTTGGTAGAGAGTGAAACGTTAATCAGTTTCACTATTATGCTGTCACTGAAGCCAATTGGAATTATTACAAAATGATGAATTAGAGGTAAAATAGTTCTTTCCTTGGATAGTATTTGCTTCAAATACTCTTGCCAGGGCCAGTTTAAGGACTCCACAAATTTCAAGGGAGAATTGCCAAAGTAGATTTTGTCTTTCTGATAATTTGCTCACTGGAGCATTTCTTCTTTCAGTGTTATCAGGACAATGACCATGACCTGGATTTCGCAGAAGGAAGGTTTGCAAGGAGAGGTAGTATCTTGCTAGACAGTGATATAGCTGAAGATTGGAGATGAGATTTCAAAGAAACAACCCTGATATCAAACCAAATTTCACAATGTTGCTTTTGCAATCTGAGGGGCAAACTCCTGCCACAGAAGGCAGGTACATGGGACAAATGCACAAGTTCTCTTAAGGAGTCTGCAGAAGTTGTAATCCCCACTGTGGTTGATACCAGTGCCTGAAGTAGTATTCCTTCTCACAGAGTGAAAGAGCTGGAGTCCTACAAAATGTCTTGGGTCTTCCACTCAAACATGTTCTCAGACAGCTTGTTTGTACTTCGGCTTCCCTTTCAAGGAGCCACAAAATTATGAAACACCCCTCCTTCCAATAGCTTAGTGCAGACCTACACAGCATCAGTAGTGCTCTGTCATACCTTTTTTCATCCTGCCTACCCACTTACTACTGAAATCCATGAAAGAACACTTCTATGAGCCAGCCACATCTGATGATCTGTGTGGTGGCCTCTCTCTTTAGTCCAAAGTACTGTAAACCTATTGCTTTCACATTCTGAGCCCTGTTGATATTGACTCAACTGTGACACCGCTGGTTCCCCCAGTCATTAGTGTGAGGTTCCTTAATGAGCAAGTAAACAATTTTGTCACATTAACAACATTTTTGCAGCATTCACAGCTTGTAAAAGCACTAGCGTTGGGGGAAACAGCCTTCTATCAACCCAATGCTTTCATCAGAAGCCAGGCTCTGTGAGTTTATTAGAAGGATTTTCAGTACATTATCTAAGGATTGCTAATTGCAAACTAAGCTCGAGACACGAATCAAAATTTCAAGCTGTAATTTTCAGTAACGGTATAAAATGCATTAGGCTTTTCAACAAAGCTCAGCTGCTGCAGCAAGGTAGGAAATGAGATTTCCTTACCAAATTTAACTCAGAATCTGTAATTATGGGTGAGGATTAACATTTCAGCTTCTGACCTTTGCTATAAATGTACGTGTCTGTAGCTTTGATTAGTCCAGACTTGTCCGAATCGCAAAGTGAAGGTCCACTCATGCTCCCATTTCAACCAACAGGGGAAAATGCAGGCTTGCTTCCACCTTTTTAAGTTTAAACTTTGAATTCTGTGGAAAGACAGACAGAAAGAAATGTCATTTCAATGGGTCAAGAGGATTTCATGTGCCTGTAAAACCTGAGAAATGCTCTTTCTCATAGCATAAGGAAAACCATCATCTTCGGGATAATCTGTTTTGGTCCACTGCAAGAGCTATGTTTTTTCTCCTACCTAGTGAAATACGAGCTGGTCAAGACCTTTCTCTTTAGGCAACTGCACACTTCATGGCTCAGAAAGCCTCAAAACTTTTTGGTTCTGTCCCTGGTTTTGTTATGGGAGATGCGTTCATGATAATGACTGCTCTGCTAGCCTTGCATCTTCCTAATTTTGAGACCTTGAGAAGATGTCAGGAATAAAAGTCATAGTTTAAAATTCCATAATTAAATACATTTAAGTAAGAAATAATTGTTTGAATGCTTGTGGCACATTAGGAAAGGGCAACTCCAAAATCCAGTCTATGTGCTTTCCTGTAAAGATCTTTCAAAGACATTTTAATTTTTATTCAGAAAGATTGAAGAATATCACTCAGCACTTCTGCTAATGGCAGAAATTTGGTTTACTGAACTTGATTTGCTACTGATGATCATCAAGACTCAATTAAAATGCTAAAGGAACACCTTCACTACACTGTCGATTTAGAGTGAATTTCCCTTTTCTGGCTTCCACAGGGTTGGATGTACGATTTCAGGGAAAAAAAGTTTCAGTGACATTAAAGTTCATATTTAGACTTAGCTAAGTCTCTTTCAGACCACAGGATTTCTTTTTCTTCTTTTTCTAAGCTACTCCTTCCCTCTAGCTACAGTAGCTATTTATTTGTGAGTTACTTTAAATCTCTTCCATTTTATAAGGCACTTCACTTTTGACAGCACTGGAAAAAATGCAGCTTTGCCTTCTAAATTTAGTAGAAAGAGAAGAAAAAAACCCAGATTGTTTGCTGGTCTCTCTGCTTCTATTCTTCTGTTCCAAACTATTCTCCATAAGTTCCTGTCTATCGCCTTTTGTAAATAACATCTGCTTTTCCAACTCCCTGTCTGCTAATTAGTCTGAATCGTTTGTAAGAGTACAGTACTTACTTAGAAATGTACAAATCAAATGCTAATGGATAGTAACAAGAATTTCCCACTCACTCAGCATTTACATCAATTTCCACATTAGAACTATGTAAAAAAAAAAAAATAACAACAACAACAAAACAAACCTAAAAAATTTGCTGGGGGGGTGGGGAAAGCTGTTTCAAAATTATCCATTTGGGCTAACATTGCCAAATACTTTCAATCTTGAAGAGATTTTTCTGGTGATATTAATTTATTAATTGTCTTTCTCACCTCTTTTCTAACCGGTTTGGGGATACCTCTCCTCTGCTGTAAAGAGCTTCAACCCACATGCTTTCTTCCTCAAGGGAATGTTTCAACTCCAGGCAACAAAGTCATTTCCACCCAGTTGCTTTCTGTCTCCGTGACTATTTAGAAATCTCATACAAAACAGCGTAGTGCAGACCAGCTCCATCAATAGAGATTGAAGGAAGGAAGTCTTGGAAGTACTTATTTCCTGATTATTAAGGACTTACTATTAAGAGAAGGGAGACAAATATAAATCTACTTTGCCTATGGCAAAACACGTCTTTGAACTGAAAATGTCTACCTTCACAAGGTAAACTTCATGAACTGCAGGATCTTGGTGGTAAACCCTAAAATTTCATAAATCTAGTCCTAATGATCTTTCATCAGTAAGCTTCTTAGCTGAATTAAGCACATTGAAAGACAAAAAAGAAAAATTAACATGCCACTTTGATTAAAGCCTAAGTAAAATTCTCAAGAGTCAGCTGGAAACAGAACCGTGAGCCAGAGCTATGTCAGAGAGGATTCTGCACAGCTTCTCTCTTGGATATATGTTTTTAATGTGTTTTATGAATGATCTGGAGAAACATGTGAGTGTTAGCTGTAGAAAAAAAAACAAACAACCTCCAAAATCTGGCTGTACAGATTGTGGCTTGTTAACAGCGACCAAATCACTGCCAGAACAGGCAGATACTGAATCCCCATCTCTCTGAAATCTTGAGGAGACAATTGATATTTTAGGCAAATCCTTGAAAGCTGGAACTAATATAAACACTCACCCCAGTTCAGAGCCCTCAGGTGCATCACCGTCTCTTCTGGAAAAAAATTATCTTTCTGAACCTCGCTCTTCTGGCTTACAGTTTAATTGCTCAAGAGGCATGTAAGCAATGGTGCCAGACATACAGAAGACGGTAATAGACAAAGGCACGATAAATTATTTGAAAAAAAAATCTCTGATGCCATGTTTCTTACTCTGGCTCTTCCTTCCTTTGGAAATAAGGAGTCCTCAGGGAAAAAAGAAAGGTTGCTAGGTTTGGGGAGACAGGAAATTCTCATTCCTCACCTCTGACAACTGGAAACGTCTGAAAAGGCCCAAATTACCCAGGTGCTGCCACTCGATGACTAGTCAGGCCCTCTAATGGCTGATTTCACTGCTAGGGTGATCCCTTGACACCAAAGCAAAAGAATGGCCTTGAGAGTTCATACCAAGAGTCCATTTAACCCAGCATCGTAACTCTGACACTTATGGCCATGAGTGGCCACCAAGGGAAGGAAAAGAACAGGGTAGGCATATATGCACTTTTTCCTGAGTGTTTTACCAACTTTCAGCTCTTACTAGCTCAGAAGATTTCCTGAACCTGATGTGGTTTGTCTATTTTTTAAACCCCAAAAAGCTTAAATTGGAATACTCTTCCAAGTATTCCCCAAGTTCAATTGAAACCCATGAAAACTGTACATTCAAAACAACCTCCATCAAGTTCATAGAATCATAGAATCATGGACCGGTTTGAGTTGGAAGGGACCTTAAAGGTCATCTAGTTCCAACTGCCCTGCCATGGGCAGGGTCACCTTCCACTGCATCAGGTTGCTCAAAGCCTCATCCAACCTGGCCTTGAACACTTCCAGGGATGGAGTATCCACAGCTCCTCTGGTCAACCTGTTCCAGTGTTTTACCACCCTCATTGTAAAAAATTTCTTCCTTATATCTAATCTATATCTACCTTCTTTCAGTTTAAAGCCATTGCCCCTTGTCCTATCACTACACGCCCTTGTAAAAAGTTCTCCAGGTCTGCTATGAATCACTTTCCTGAGACGGGAATGCAATGGAGTGCAAACACGTCAGAGACAGCTTTAAATCCAGTGTAGGTGCTGACAGAAGTTCAACTACAGCCTGGGCTGACCATTTGACTATTTGCAGAGAGTTTTGCAGCTCCTTGAAGCTCTACGGTGCCACAGTGACACTGCTTCCAGGTCACAGCTCAGGTCTACGGGCACTGCACTACAGTTATACTGACTTTAAATACAGGTTTTATCTCCAACAGCTTACTCCTACCTAAAATTGGTAAAGAATCACAGATTTCCTAACGAGGCACACTCCATAGTGGTGGAAGTCCCACACTGACATAACGAGTGATCTGCTAACACTGTTGTCCTGAAACACTTAATGAGCAAGGACCAAGAGCTAAGTTTCTGTCCCATCCTCCCCAACTACTGGTTGTATATTTGAAAGCAAAGTTTGACAGCGAATTAGAAACCATCCAAACTGCAGAGTAGCAGTCTGCTATTTCTTATGGCTCCCATTTTGCATCTTTCTCAGTCAGTACAGCTTGAGCTGGGATCATCTCCCTGCTCACCAAAGTTTCTAGCTGAATCACTTATCAATTTCACCCAAACTGTGCTATTTCCATCTCCATTTGTCATGTTTATAGTAACATGTTTACTACTTAATGTTCATACAAAGCTTGGAAGATAGAAAGCGCTGTCTAACTGCTAAATGTTGTCATTTATGCAGTTCCTAAAATTTCCAAGGCAGGAAACACACGTACAGGAGGCAGCTTGCAATGCCTCTCTTCCAATACAGAGGGGCAACTGCTGTGGCTAGCTAACACAGTCAAAGGCGGGGTCACATCCATACCTACTACTTTTTTATGCCTATGTAGGCAGTCCTTTAATGAAAGCCATGCCGCTGAAAGGGCTACCCAGAGCCCCAGCACCATGCTGCCCACACCGGCTGTAGGCAGGAGGGCAGGTCCCAGCATTTCCGCTGGGTCCCCGCAGGCTCCCACCTCCCTGGGAGCACACCTCTGGCACCCGAGCCAGCACCGTTTGGCACACAGAGCATATATTTATGGTGCCATATAAATGATTCATAGGAACACATTCCTTAGTTCAAGAAAGAATGAAGGATTTCTGTGCACTGTGGTCTATTAACTAATAGTAATGGATCTCAATTACTTGAAAGACCTCTAATTAATTTCTGTATTGGCAATGCCTGCGTCAAGAGGTCGGTCAAGAGACTAACTCCTGTTCCCTTAGTGTTGCTCCGCCTTTCAGGACTAATTTCCATGAGGCAGGCAATGCTGCAGGAATCAAAACCCTAAAGAGAAAGAAAAAATTTAAAACAGCTATTTTCATTACTGCCTCCTCCTTCCCTCGCTAGTTGACAAGAGATACAGTAATGCAGAAGACTAATGGAGGAGGGAGGGGGAAAAGGTTTGCTGCCTAAAAGATACCTTTCTCACTCTGACATTACCCTCCTGATCTATTTAAATTGCTTCCCTCTTTAGCCTCCCTCTCCATTTCAGCTACTCGTTCATTTTGAATTTCCTTCTGAATTGTTGTCCTCTGCTGCTGACTGAAGAGTTCTAAGTCACGCTCATGAGTTAGATATTTCCTGATATTCCTGTGCTTAAACCCAGCTTTTCCCCTAGTTTTCTGAAAAATCTAATCTGTTGTCAGCTGCCTGGCTTGGACTACAAGGCAAGCTGTACGCCGAACTTTTTTGTATGCACTTTTTATTACAGAAGCATTCATCAGCCCAGGGATGACAAGTGAAGCAGTTTCAACTGGCACATTTTCATTCTACATTACTGAAGTACTTACATCCTGCTTCTAAGTATATACTACTCTATACAGGGTATGTCTATAATATACATTTACAGTGTAAGCACTAGGGCTATAATTTTCAAACAGCGGTTGAAATCCTCAGTCACTGATATGGTTTTGGCAACATACTGCATTTCATTTTTCATATCACTAACTCTATTTGACTTAAACGTTTTCAGTTTTAAAAACTGTTTTCTCACAAGTTCAATAGCTACATCTCAGACATCTCCTGCACCAACTAAATTGAAGTATGAGATCTCATCAAGATCCAGGAAATCTGTCTAGATGCGCAATATAATAATGAGACTTAAAAACTGCTCAGCTAATAGAAGTAGATAGGCTGAGTTATATTAAGCTCAGACTCTTGCATTTCTAAATGAACTTTTGACTGTAGTGAAGATCTGACACCTTCTGTCACAAAATGTTCCTTAAAGGACAACTAAGGAGTGTGGCAACAGTAAGTAGCTAAACTTTATAAACTAAGGCTGCCATTGCCAGGTTTCTGAGTCTGCATTGACTGTAAGATACAGACTAGCAACCCCACGGCTTCTAATAGATTGTTTGGCTAGAAAGTCTTTGATTTTGCAAATACCTCCTAAGTTGAGCTCAGTCTAGGCCAAAGAACTCTAAGCAATCGTAAGGACCACAAACCTTGCTGGGCACAAAACACAGGCACGCTTTGGTCAGCAGTTCAGGAGATGTAACCACCTTCCATTTCCATATCCCAGCTGCTGCATTAGGTTCTCCATCATCTTTGTCAGTCAGCTTAGCTTCACCTCCTACATCTTTGCTTCACTAAAGCAACACACTGAAAACAAACGACCCAAAACAGTGAGCCACTTAATAAGCTCTTGCCAAGTCAATGATGATGGGCATCTCCATTAGGATTCTGCACCAGACACCGTGCAGCCATTGCGGCAGAGCAAAGACATGCTGGAGTGAATCACAGTCTTGCACAGGGACCAGCCCAACAATTCCCACACAATGACAAAAGCACTTCTCAGTCTACTGGGATGGGGGCAACAGGGTACAGAATAGTTTAAGAACTCTTGATGTATACAGTAGTGGAGAGATTTGTTTTTTTAAAAAAAATTCAAATGTCTCTTACTTGCTTCTATGAATAGCTTTATTACAAGATCTAAATTTAGTCTACTTTCTAAGTGGTATTGCTTGCTGGCTTAAAATTTTTGGTTTATTATATTCCAAAACTTTATCTTTTAAGGAGAAAAAAGAGACATCTTTATATCTCTTCTGGCCAAGTTTGAAGGTTAGTTTTGTTTTTTTTTTAAGTCAGTACTGTACAGAGCTTGACTGTGAAGACAGAATTTAAGGAAAATAGTCTCCGGAAAGATTTTATAAGGCAGAATTAAGAACAAGAAAAACTACTTCTACTCAGTTGTTGTTCTTAATGGGGTGCCTAGTGAGTCAGCACATTTAGAAGTCCTCCTAGGTTATGGCAGCTTGTCTACTTTTATGTTGCGATCCTACTTTGATTCAGCTTTCTTTAGATATAAATACTGTAAACTTGAAAGTCAATCTGAGGTCAAGCTCTGATGACAGCGATATATACATTATGAAAGAATAATGAAGTCGTGTTACAATGCCGTGAGACGTAAGCTGAGGGTATAGATGGTCATGCTCCTACTCCTTGTGTCTCCTTGAAGGCTAAAAAAAGGGTAAGACCTTGCAGAACACAAGTCACAGCTTCAAACTGAGATCTGATAAAAGCACAATGTGGAAAGCAGAATAAAAATATATTACCCCTCTTAAAGAGTTCAATAAGGAATTGTAACTCAAGGAACCAGAAACACTATTTTTGGAATGACAAAAGCTAATAAACTTCAACAGGAGAGATTCTTAAAACAAACTGAACAGTCATTTCTCGCCCTGCAAATATTATAAAGGTAATCAGATTCATTCATTTGGAAACAACTACTACTGTAAAGGAGCTGGTTTTTGTGTTTGTTTTTTGTTGTTGTTGTTTGAAAATCCAAGTCACACTAATCAATCTCAGCTAAGATACAGAAAAAAAAATATGTAAAACTCTTTTCATATGGTTCTCTCTGTAAACAGCAGTATTTTTGAAACAAATTTTGTATAAAGAATTCCAGACAGTAAGCAGAATAGTCTGAAGTTAGTTTCTTAAAAGCACTTTTCAGAATTATTTAAAACATATGGAAGAACTGGTCTTTTGGTTAAACAAGATTCTTGCATCTGAAATTCAGTTTTGTGCCTGAAATGGTTCTTGGTAGATTTTCAAATAATTTTATTTTGCCAGCTTCACCATTTCTGACTCTGAGTTACAGACCCTTAGAACACTTTTTTTTTTCTTCAAGACTAACCGTAGCTGGAGCAGACAGCTTAAAATTCCCAGTTCTGAAATGTTTCAGGAAGTGGAGAGTTAAGCTCAAAGCAAAGCTTTGATGGCCTAAAGGGTACATGTATAGTTTGGCTGTTACATAAAGTACTGTCAGAATCTGAATATCATTCTTATTTGTCGAGAAAAAATTTGTGGCTGACATTAAACTACAATTGATATAAATAAGCTTGCCTGACACTAGCAGTATTTATAAGTGTGTTTAATACCCAGTCACATACACTACACCTACAAGTCCTCCTTGTTAAGACTTCCAGAATTTTGCATGTATGTTTTCCAGTCAAAGGAAAATATCTCTAGGTCAATTATTCAATGGCATTAAGTCACAAAGCTGAGGTACAGAAGCTTGGAGGTTTGAGTTCTTCCTCCTTCAAGAGTTAAACTCTTTTGTGAGTTCATAAATAACTAAGGTAGCCTAAGGTTTATGTAATATTTATCTTATTTAAATTCACCCGAAGGTACAATTTATTTCAAGTCTGCCTATTTCCCTGTGCTTAAAGTCCAAGAGCGAATAAGTTTGCCTCCCTCATGCTTGTGTGCACAGTTCAGAAGACCACTGTGCAAAACAGAACCTCCCAAAGCAGGCTCTGTGGACCAATTGGAGACAGATCCCCTGGACCAGCTAGCTGGCTCCACTCTTTGTCTCTGGCTACTGCGTGTGAATTGAAAGATCAGAGACTCTTTCATACTGCTATTCCAGATAGACCATTGCTGTAATTGCCATCAGGGAAATGTTGTAATCTCACGTGGGAGAGGATATAAATAATCTTGAATGGGTTGTGAAATCTCCAGGAGACAATTTGTCTATTGAGCTGTGCTGTAAGCCAGACGTAAGCAAATCTTGTTTGGTTCCTCATGAACTGTTAAGGATTTTTCTCACTCTTAAAGGTGATGCCATCACCAAGACTAGACTGTGCTACCTCTTCTTATATCAGACTGTATAACAGCTAATCTTCTTATACCAAAGGGCGAGCACTTCACCATGCTGGGCAACCTGCCCAAGTACAGATTCAAAATCTCAAGATCTAAATACAGTCTGTGGCCTGTAAGCTGCAATGTTTAAGATTTATCACCTTTCAAAAGCTTGCTTTCTTCTGTTTTTCTTCCCATACAGACACGCCCTTGAAGCTTGTGTTCAAACAGTCTATATCTGATCCAGAGTTTACTGGTGTTTCTGTGCCACCATTAAGATCAATCAAGACAACCTGAGCACTATGCTGGCTTGAGACTGTGAGGTCCATTACTTTTGGCATGAGGGCAGACCAGAGGTGCCTTCAATCAGTGCAAAGAGCCTCTCAAAAGCAGCTGAGTGTTTGAAGGACCCGTAGCCATCCTGTCAGGGTTCCACATGCAGGTACAGGGAGTATAAGCAGTAGGAAAGACTCAGGAAGATCCCAGGAAGAATCTGGGAGAAGTTCAGCAGCCAAGCAGACACTGAAATAACCAGCAGCAGGTTGCCACAGACTGCGCTAACTCAGGACCGCAAGAAAAGGATGAGCAGGAGATCAAGACACAACAAAGTTCTTACACAATCACTGCTCTGAAAGGGAGTTAAAAGTCAGAGTGAATACAGAAGGACTCAAAACTAGGTTGAGTCTCCTTCAGCAAGTTTTGCAGGGTCACAAGTCTGACACTCACCCCTGCACCAGACACTGGGCCAATGTACACAGCTCCCTTTCCTCTTTTTCTCCCCTGGTCAAGCGACCAAAGTTAAGCACTATTTTCTCCTATCATTGTATTAAGGAATAAACTGGACAGAAAGGAAAAACAGCCTCAGCTGCAAAATTCCCTCCTTAGTCATAGGTATGAGAAAATACTTCACTGTAGACAGGAAAAGTGAACACCCATTCTCCTCCCTTTCACTTCGTTCTGGGACACTCGATTCAGTTGATGGAAATATCAGGGGAGTGTCTTCTTAGAATTTAAATGGCATGTTGTTACAGGGAATTGGTAAAAAAAAAAAAAAAAAGATTTCACAAATTTTCTCCCTGTCTGTATTGTTTAAACTTTTGATTACAACATGTAGGCATTTAATAGATCTAAGGATGTACGTAGCATATTGAGTACCCTGAAGCCCTAATTATCACTACTTTATGCTTCCAGTATCTCTGTATTTGTACATAAAACCAAATTAGCAATATCCACCAGGCCAAATTCTTCCCTTGTTCACACCAGTACAACTGTTTCTGTATTAAAAAAAAACAAACCAAAAAACCCCCCCCAAACTGGGAGCCATGTTCAATTTGCTCTGCCTTCATGTAAAGTTTTATGTCTGTCTTAAACACACATTTTATTAGTAGGTCTCTTATTTCCGTCTGTTCGTACTGACTCACACAAGAAGTTTCTCTTTAGGGCATTCTATAAACAAACTAATGAGATGAATGCACATTACAGCAGCCGTTCCTTCTACAACAGCCTTCTCAATGCAAAGGCCTGTACATGCAGAAGGAGTATGTGGAGTTATGTTTCCAAATCAGAGCTGCAGAATTTATTGATTTGAATAAAATATTCACGTTTCTTCCAAGAGATGTGCAATTAAGATTATGCTTGTTACTTTGACTATACTCACATAAAAATATTTTTTATTTAAAAACTTAGTGACAAGTGGTTGATGAGAAGCTCAACATGAGCCAGCAATGTGCGCTGGCAGCCCAGAAAGCCAACCGTATCCTGGGCTGCATCCAAAGAAGCGTGGCCAGCAGGTCGAGGGAGGTGATTCTGCCCCTCTACTCTGTTCTCATGAGACCCCACCTGGAATACTGCGTTCAGCTCTGGGGACCTCAACACAAGAAGGAGATGGAGCTGTTGGAGCAGGTCCAGAGGAGGGCCACGAAGATGATCCGAGGGCTGGAGTACCTCTCCTATGAAGACAGGCTGAGAGAGTGGGGCTTGTTCAACCTGGAGAAGAAGGCTCTGGGGAGACCTTCTAGCAGCCTTCCAGTACCTAAAGGGGGCCTACAGGAAAGCTGGAGAGGGACTTTTGACAAGGGCATGTAGTGACAGGACAAGGGGTAATGGCTTTAAACTGAAAGAGGGCAGATTTCCACCGGATCTAAGGAAGAAATTTTTTACAATGAAGGTGGTGAAAGACTGGAACAGGTTTCCCAGAGAAGCTGTGGATGCCCCATCCCTGGAAGTGTTGAAGGCCAGGTTGGATGAAGCTTTGAGCAACCTGATCTAGTGTAAGGTGTGCCTGCCCATGGCAGGGCAGTTGGAACTAGATGATCTTTAAAGTCCTTTTCAACCCAAACCATTCTATGATGCTATGACCTTTGATGGTATTAAGTGTCTCTCTTCACAGTAGCTCCTTGGGGTCAGCTCTAGCCATATTCCTGAGCCAGGTACCTGCCACAGACAATTTCTGACCTATAGTACCTATCCGTACGACTAACACAAGTCAGTTTTCCCAAGCACTTACAGAACTGAGAAGTGCCTAGTGACCTCTGTGCCTCTAGTAGCAAGGCTTGTGACTACCCTTGGTTTTGCATCTTGTGGAATTCTCCTGAACACTCCTTTGCACAGCCACAACACAATGGCCCATGAGTTGTCAAAAAGGAAGTTCCAGAAATCACTAGTCACTGGGCTTTCACCAGAGGTAAAAAGCTCCAGCCAGGGAAGGTGATATTTGAGATGATTCATTTGAGGTGCAGTATGTTCTCATTTGTTCTTCAGCTCTGACAGCTACATATTGTCACCCATTCAGAGAAGCAGATACTCATGCTAATGAGATGCCCTCAGCAATCTGCAATTCCCTTTCTTCAGCAGAATAATACCCTTTGACCTATATGTTCCTTTTTTTTTTTTTTTTTTTGGCAGAATGCTTGAAGTATAAGCAAATAGATATATTTTCACCTTTTTTTCTGAACGGCATAAAAAAGCAAGTAGTGAACAGGCAACTAATTAAATTCTTCCTTGGAAGAATAACAGCAACAGCACAACCTTTTTATGAGCCATATGCTTTTAAACTGGCTACTTCACTTTCTGATTCTTTAGCTTCCCCTCTTTTTTCTACTTTTAATACACAGATACTGGAATTAATTATCTCCACAGCAATACTCATCAAAACACTGCTGCTTCTTTGGAAGCCAAGGATGAAAAGTTACTAGGCAAATCTAAAGGAAAAGTGCACCCATTGGATTCTTACAAGCAGGCTAATTGTTCACAGCATAAAATGAACAAAACTAGAATATTTCTTGCAGAATGTGTTTTCTCTCAGCTGATGCCTCTGAGTGGTGCTAGTACTACCTATCTTGATGATGAACATATTTTCAAGAGCATTTTTCTGCTAACAAATAGACATTCTGAGAGATAACCATATGTTTCAGTGCTCCACAGAACCATGGTCTGAAAGAGGAAAGGCTCTTATGGAAAGTGTGCCAAGACAAAACCCTGGCTCACAGAAGTCAATAAGAATTTTGCTTTTAATTGTAACGAAGCCAGGATTTCACTTGAGAGCTGCAGAAGGGTCAGCCTACTTAGAGAAAAAAAATATCCAGATGTCTCACAGTATTATAGGCTCTAAATTAGAAATTGCTGTAGCACTGGGAAACCTTTTCTCACTCTCTTTACTGCACAAAATAGAATGTCTTCTTTTTAATTAAAAATTATTTTTTCCCAATAAAACTAATATAAAAGACGGTATTGGAGAAGAAATGCAGGTCTACTGTATTGTGAGACATACAAATGCCTGTTTTGTCTTAATGTTTAATCCTTCTGCAGGGAGTTAGAGTTCTCTTTTTTATGTTGACAACCACATTTAGAAATTTTACAGATTTATACCAGAGTAAAAAGAGAACAATGAATCTCTGGACTGATAACACAGGTAGTACTTTGGTTTTGTTGGTTTTGTGGTGGTTTTTTTTTTCTAAATGGAAAGGTGATGGAAGCTTCACTGGCATTCACAGGTATGTGTGTCTGCAAGGCTGGTCAGAGGTATGAATGGCTATTTCCCCTCTGCTATCTTAAAAAACTACAGTCTTAAAAAATGGAAACATGCCTTCTGTTAAGACCAAGGTACATACCCATTTCAGAAGCCAGGTGATTTTTAATCACCATCCTATTATAATGTAGTTGCATTCAGCCTCTTTTTCTCCTCCCAATCCCTTCCAGACACTGCTTTTCTGTTGTGTTCAGGCAATATCCTGTTGGGATGCTTAGCAGCTTAGCAGCTGACTGGGCTAAACCACGACAGGAGATGAAACCAGATTCCAGCACAATGAATCCTAAAAGCCAAATGACACTTCATATAGTCATATCATTTCATTTTATGAGCCAAAACCCAAGTGAGCAGCAGCACTAACTGACCCTCAGTGTACACTCTCATCACAAGTAAATTACAGAATATCACTATTAACTTCTTCATTAGTGTTGCAAAGAGCTATTAATTTTTTTTTATTTGGAATCAGCTGAGTATAATCACTGAGTAATCGCCAGAAATAAGTGCCGTCTTTGCCAAGTGTTGGTTACGTAGTTACAGATTAATAACAAGGATACCTGTGCTGTAGCACAAAGAAACGTTCCCTAGATCTATTCTTGTACCCAGAACACTAAAGGGCTGAGCAGCTCTCTGATTCCAAACCAAAGGATATGGCTATATAATTCAATCACTACATTGCCCATGAAAAATGCTTCCAAGGGAAATTTTATTTATTTTTTTAATTGGGGAAGGAGTTCAGTTCCTCAGTACCAAAACAACCCTGATAAAAAGCAGAAACACATCTTTGAAACAGGCTTCCTGTTTTAACTGGCCTGTCCCAGGCTTGATACCGACTTTCACCACCTTGGTGAGCATTACTAGAAGTTCCAGGGGATAAATGTGAAAAGTTGTCAAGTGCATCTCAGCGCTGAGATGTAGTAAGCGAAACAGTGGTACTGCTGAACTGGGCTGGTCCCAACTCTGAGGGGGCTGGAGAAAGCCTGAATAAAATAGCCAACCTGCAGCAACATCATCCTTTTTCATGGAGAATGGCCAGTACCTCAAAGAGGTTCGTGTCTTCTTCCTCCCACCTACTCAAAAAAACAACTAGCTTGATCAGCTGGGCCTCAGCATACGTCATTTATTCAGAAAAAGGAATCCTGGAGAAGAGCTACAAGGTTTTATCCAAGCATCAGACAGATCTCCCTCTTGGCAAAACAACTGCCTAGAATGTGTTTACATATGAGACTCTCCGAGATGAATCTGGCAGCAGGACAGTTGCTATCTTCCTCAAGGCATCTTTGCATCAAGCAACCTGTCATGAGATAGACGGAGGTGAACCCCTGTCCCTATTTCTGGTCTGGTTTGAATGCACATTGCTGTGGTTTCAGGCCCTGAGATGGAATTTCAGTTCCAGGGCAAGAACCACAAAAACTAACCATACACACAATCTACAAGGCTCACCTACCTTGCTTCCTTCTTTCATGTAGGGATCCCCAAACATTCTATTGAAGACATAATATATTTTAAATGCAATAGGGAGTGCTCAATATATTTTAAATGCAATAGGGAGTGCTCAGCACAACAGGAAGGAAAAAATCCAACCATGCAACTGTGGATTCCTGCTTATATTATCTAAGGCTTCAGCAAGATCCTCTTACGCCAGCATGTCTGTAGTTTAGAGGACAGACTGCTCCATTCAAGTCTCTGCTTCTCCCTCAATCTTTTGACCTTCTCATGGCAGTCCCTCTCAAATTTGGTACACAAAAGCAGAAGCATCCAAAATAAAACAAAGCCCTAATTATTCCCCTAATTTTTTCATGAGGGTAGCAATTAGTTTACATTCTGTTGCAATGAGCTCCTGTGTGTCTTGTGTAACAAATGAGGTCCCTTCAATTAGATGGTCATCGCCAGCAGTGGCTTAAATGCCAGCTGTAAATTATTTTTGTGCCAAACACAGCACTAGCATTACTTTATCCACAGAACTTGTCTTGTGCTTTCAAGATTCAGGGAAAATAAGTATTTGCTATATGTGATTGGTACACTAAGAAGCAAGGACTAGATTTCTTTTCTAAGTACTTGGGTGCCTGGCTCCCATTTAAATTGATGGAAACCTTTAGAATCCCAGCCCCAAATGACCTGGGGCTTGTGTACTCTGTGCCTGCTCTGCTGCCTTCAAGCACATGCTTAGCCAGTTGATATACCAACTGCTACAAGGAGCCACAAAACCCGCACAGTACTGAGTCATCGTTAAAGCAGGAGCAGTTTTTCAAACCACATCAAGGGTCCAATGAAGAATAAATGCCGCAGTCATTAATATCATCTCTGAAAGGACCTTCTCTTCTGGATTTTGTATGCATACGGATTAGTGCTGTTGGAAGTGCACTCTACAGTAATGAATGTTTAGTATTCAACATAACCCAAAGAGTTATGAGAGTTGACACAGGAGATCTACCAAGAGCATGCAGTTGTGAGTGACGTGATTCATGCTCTGGTACTAGTGATCTGTCTGGGAAGAGGGGAAGAGCACTATCCCAAATCTCACAACAGTGCTATCCTGATGTGAATTCCAGCACCTGTAGCCTCTGCTCACCACCTAGAGAGACACACCAGTTCTCCTCAGAAGTCTTTTATAAACCTGAGCAGTTAATAGATTGGCAACACAGCAAAAAGATTTAGAAATTGAGTAGTAGGGATTTTTCTTAAAACTCTTGGATATGAATTAAAAAGAAAATGGCAGGCTTCAGCCCAATGTGAATAGTTTAGCCAGGATGTTAGTGTCAATATTTCAGCCACACTGGCATGTTTTTTATTTATATTTCCATGTGTGCAACTTAACCGTATTCCACATGGGAAAATTAATGTCCTAGTCTGTACATGTCTTACAACAAAACCACTGTATGTGATCTGATTTTACTGATTTAAATCAATGGCAAAAATCCTGCTCGCTGTGACATGAGCAAAACCAAATCTAAAGCTACATGTTACCTATCATTGAAAACCAAGAAGAGACAATTTTACAAAGCTACAATCCTGCACCTCATAAGTGTCTCCCTTCTGTAAATTGTAAATAAATCTACTCAAACTAGAGCTACAGTAAGGAATGTACATACATACTAGGTGCAGACTAGTCTTTGGACACAAAGGTCAGTTAAAGAGCTCTTGAATCTGAGCTGGAATATAAATGGCAGAACTGAGCTCTGATCTGACAGTCCAACTCTACCACTTATCAATTTTCTAAAATGTTCAAGTACAGTCAGTAACAAAAGGGTGAAAACAGTAAACCTGGGACTACAGGACTATTCTACTGATCTGTGAAAGTACCATAATAACTTCTGATAGAATGACTGCTCGAGAATGAGAACATGCTTCTTTTCTCCCCTGTTTTTTGATACAACCATCTAGACAGAGACACTCACTAATTCCAGATAGTACTTTAACATACATTGAGCAAGAAAACTTACTCTCCCATTTTACTTTCAGAATAATCTACAGATGCTACAGATGTGAATATAGATGGCAGAAGACCAGCTGAAGATACAAGAAGCCTATGAAGGAAATGCATTTTCTGCAATGATGATTGGTATGATTTTTTTTGCTTTACAATATTGGCCAGTGGGCAGGAAGTAATTAAGAAGAGGTTTTCACCCTCTGCTGTGTGGTCTTTCAAAGAAAGATCTCTCGGCAAAGACCGCTGCATAAAGATTTCATATCCATGAGAGTTACTACTAAAGTTGCTGGAGGAGTGGCCAGGAGAAAGCGATTCCCTAGGCACTCAAACCAGGGGAAAAGCCAGTAAGAAGGAAGAGAAATTCTTCCTTACTTACTGTTGTAGTGTTGCTTTGTTGTTAGATTTTGGTGAGGGAAAAGGCAAGGGGGAAAAAAAAAACCAAAGCAAACAACACTTGGTCAGTGCCTTCAAAAAAAAGACTGGAATCTTGCATTTCAAAAACATTTTCTTTCCATTTAATGCCAAGGGAGTAATATTTGAAGACCAAAGAATACTCAAGCAGCAAAAGTGGTTCCTTCATGGCTGTTGGTGACAAATTCACAGAAACACACAGGGAAACACGGAGGCCTGGCAGGTGATGGGTCAGCCTACTTTAGGCAAAATTAAAAGGTTAACCTTTATTTTCTTCAAAATAAAATGTTACTGGCCTTTGTCCTTATGAGTAATCCTGGAAATGAAAAAATCCACCAAAATGGAAAAAATTAAGGCTATAAGTTTTCACAAAAGCTTGCTGACACTGCACCCTCAACCTCAACTACTTCTCTGTGGTGTTTACAGAAACTATACCACACTTCCCATCTCCTGACTTGCTGATTTCCTAGTTAACTATACAGGCCAGTGGTGGGGGACGAGGAAGGGAATAATGGAAAAAATAGAGGAAAACAGCTATAACTGCTTAGAAAAAAAGGAACAAATCTTTTGTCTTCTCCAGATCTGTCAACCTGTTGAAATAAAAACTTTTCAAGGAGATCATTCTGCAGCTGGCAAAGGTCTGACTGCATTCCGACCTCTGAATTTTTGCTCTGCCTTTTTACTCTATTCCCAGCAGTCTCATCCCATTTCTTCACAACCAGTAGAAGATCCCACCTTAGGAGGATAATTATCCTTTGCGAAACACATCTTTATAAAAATGCCAAAAAGCAGAGAGTCTTTCAAGAATAGCAGACAGTATTGCCAACTCTTCCTTCACCAGTCCCCAGACTAATACTGGCAATGCCAGCATAAGCCTGGTACACTTGCATACACTGTTGTTTCATAGGCCCATTCAACATACCAAAAAGTCATCTCCATTCAAAGGTGCTTGTAAAAAGAGGGAAAGTCCTAAACAAAAGCAAGCCAGAGATACTGCTGGGGGCCTCTACTCCTTCCAGAGGCTTGGCACATCCCTCAGCAGAGACAATCTTTGAACAGGAAGGTTACGGCCCCACCTGACCACCTCCATCTCCAGCACTACCCAGGAACTGGCCAGCGAGAGCCACGGCTGGCACACAGCTCCCAGTGCTTTGGAACTGGAGCTGATCTCTTCCTCCAGGTAACAGCTGATATGAAGAACAACAGCCAGCATGGATTAAAAGCTTCCGATGATGCTGCCAGGAGAAATGTGCTGTTCATTTGGTACCTACAAATATTCTTATGATGCATTACTCTTTTCACCATTGTGTGAAAGCTGTTTTCATCAGCGAAAGCCTACAGAGGACATAGATTAAAATAATAATATGAAAAAAACCCTGCTGCTTAACATCAGTTTCCTAGAACATGATTAATCAATCATGATGAAAGGCACTGAAGCACATTGCTGACAATGTTATGACAAAAAAAAAGACTGTGGGTTCAGCTTTCAGCCAGTGTAAGAAGGTTACTCTCTACCTCATTGCTATTCTCTAATACGCTTTCTGTGATGCCTGTGCAGAGATGGTTAAAGAATTGTAAGCTTTTTACTGTGGATGTATTTTGTATATCACCTCCCCAGCTGAGGACACTTCTGACCAGTTTGCTTTGCTGGAAGCCCTCTCTTTTGCTACTCAGGATGACGCATGAGGTAGAAACAACAGTTTTACTGTCTGACTCCAGCACTGAGTTCACCGCATGGGCAGGTAGGAAAAATACTATTAGTAGAGTGAGTTGAGCAAGAGCTAGGATCGTTGCCAGATAATAAACACGCATCCCCACAAAGCAACAATAAATAGTATAAACAGGCTTCACTTCTTTCCATAAAGAAGACTATTAATTTCCTCCAACTGTGCATAGCTGGAGCTTAGTGACCCACAGGCTACAACAGCATATTCTGTAGGTCTTCTGTGAAAACTCTTTTCTACAACTCATCAGGCCACCAACACGTCTCACAAGTAAGAGACAGTTTGACTGTCGAAGCAAATTGTTGTACACTTGGCGTTTCAGATTTTACGTTTGGCCCTGGGCTCAAAACACGATTCAAAGCCCCTACTTGCAAAACTTTCTTGAGTGTGGATTGAATTACATTTTGTGTGTGATTCTTTAGAAGCTTCTATCTGAAACGCCTTAATTAACGTAAGAAAAATTAAGATATTTGTTAATGTGAAATAAAAAGATTTCCATTTCAGATCTGATTTTGCACAAGTGTGCAGCACTGCAGCTCATTAAACTTCAGAACTCCCTTTTTGGAACTTAAATATTAGCCCTTCTAGCCCACATGGTAGTTAGCCTCTGAGCTGGCCAGATGCTTACAGGAAAGGCAGTAATGCTTCTTCCTTTAACACAAAACACACATCGAAACATGTCGGGAGAGCATTCTTTCTCTCACCTCTACCCAAACCTGGATTGTATTGCAAAAATATATATATTAGACATGTTCTGTCAATCCCTATTTTTCACTGAATCTTCCAAGGTCTCTCTTTGACCTTTCCCTTCCCATAACAGCATGTCAGGGTACAGCTGATCCACACACCATAACCAAGTGCTCCAGAGCTTGTTTCCAGCCCTTTTGCCTTCAGGACCCAGTCTTAGTCAGCTCACCCAGCCATGCAACTAGGCTCAACACTGGATCAGCCATGCATGCCAGCAATCAAACTGTGTATAGTAGGGTCTAATGGTCCTGCAGCTAGAATTCAAGTATTTCCGTCTCTGAATGTCCCTTATAAATATTTCATCAGTTCCTTACACAACGCGTTGTGCAGCAGTTACCCTCTACTACGAGCTTTCTGACAGAGAAGTTACTTCAGCTGCATACTGAGCACAAGTTCCAGTCATTAGCAATACCATCAGATTGCTTCACAATTTTTCCTTTTAAGGCTGTTCTTCGACATTCTCAATCTACATAACTCTCCTGGCGCCTTGGGTAGACCTTTAATAACCCTTTGCTAAACCAGAGACACCCTACTTGTTAGTGTAGCATCTAATTACTCATGTCACACTTCAAACTTGCTACCTGAATTGCACAGCACCATTAACTAGTCTTTCCCCTTTTTAAGATCTTCATATCATTGCATTAGCTCAAAGCCATGTCACAGCAATACTAAAGGAAATATGTTTTAAAAGCTGCATTGTGCTGCTCTGCTGCAGTACCCTGGCGTTCAGGATATTGAAGAAAGATCTAAATGTGAGTGAATAAATCCTCACTACCAAATCGTAAAGCAAGTTAGAAAGGAATAAACAGATGCACAGAAACGCAAATGGGCATGTCCTGGGTTACACAGCAAGACTAAATATCATTCTAACAGCTAGCCTGTCTTCTGTTTCACCTGTATGTGGATAAATGCAGAGAAAAAGCTACTAAAAATGTCAAAAATGTAAATATTGTTCAAGGGAAAATATTTAGAAAAATGTAGCAATCTTAAAAGCAAACATTAATCTGCACACTTACTCATGAACTCGAATACCATGAGTCAAGAAGAGACACGATTAAGGTCGTTTCTGCATCCTTAAGTCTGCTCCTGTCTCACTAATTTGTTCACTGTAGCTAAATAGCCCATACCCTATGGCCACCTTAAATGCACTAAAGCTGTTTTGTTAGCATAAATCTCCCAATGAGCTGTGCTCTAGAAACTGTTTACGATTTTGGCTTTCAAGAATGTATGTCAATGATAAGCAAGAGTGAGACTGTATACCCCACTTCTATTTGCTCCAGCACTTAATTCCTTTTTTAGGACCATGTGGAATTCATCAGCACTGCGAAGCCCTTGAGGTACGTAGAAACCATGTTATTAATGCTATTAGTGCTAATTAATTCTGCCAACAAGGCCTCTGCAACTAGTCAAGACATCAGTTTTTGCCAAAACCAACAGATTAAATGAATGTAAAGTTCTAGGACAAGCCATTCCATAGCTATAATGAGCCTAAAAGAAAGTTAGGGAAACACTGAAAAAATGAGGTCATTTTCAAACTTTCATATAATGTAAATGCTTTGTTCAATTTGCTTCAAATTTGCTGTGAATTTGCAGATGGGTTTCTTTCAGTTCGTGTGTGTCCACAGAGGGGTTAGCTGTATAATGAATAGTTGCTGCAAATGAATAACAACGAAATTAGTATCATCATGATATATATCACACTTTAGTTTTGGATGCATTCCAGCACATCACAGTAAAATAGCAGCAGTTCTTTAAAGACGCAGGTTTCTCATAAATCACTATACAGAAATCTGTAGAATGTTACACACACAATGTACACACTGTGAACATATCAGATGAGAGCACACTTAATATGAAGCACTCGGTTACAAACACGTTAGTTGTTTTTTTGTACAGCACTCACGTTCCTCTGAGACAAGAAACAACAGGAATGATTTATGTTTGCATTTCCACATCTTTGCAGCAGATTACACTTGCAGTCTGAGGAGGTGACTTTTAACCATACTTTGTCACCTTTCCAAGCTATTGTCCCCAGTCCACCAGGGCCAAGGCTCACTGTTATCAGGAATGGTAGACATGATTCTCATACCTTAAGGATCCTGACAGTCAGCTTTAAATATGCAGTTAAGCAATTCTTCAAATATTCAATTAATTCAATTATTTTTCTAAAAGTAGGTAATTGCACTGGAGGACAAAAGCACATTATCTCAGAACTTCTCACTGAACCCTGCAATCTCACCTCTGCATAAAAAGAGAAACAAAGGAAAATTGTGCACCAGCCAGGCTCATATTTCAATGTAATCTTTAAGTTCTTCTTAAGCATAAATTTATAGCTAACTAAAGAGTAACAAGAGAATGGTTACATGACAAGATGATTAGGCAATGAAATTGTAATTTCCATCTTACACACAAACACACTGAGATTCTCCTCTTCATTTCTGGTCACAACTAACCTAAGCTTAGTTTACACTTACTTGGCATGGCACTGCCAAAATAGCCTTTGGCATCCAACTCCTCTTAAGATATAACTTGGCCATAAAAGCACGTAACTATGTCAAGGTACAACCTGGCTGTCCTTGTTCATGTGCACCCCAGATCGCACACACTTTCCGAACAGTTTATCTCTGGTACTTTACCAGCTTCATGTTTCTGCTTTGCTCAAATAAAGGAATGCCAATATAAATGCATCTAAAGTGAGCTGTGCTGACCTGAATATTCTGTTATGAAAAATTTTTAATTTTATCATCAGGTTATTAATGTGTGGCTCTTTTTGGAGTCTACTTTAAGCTCCCCATAAATCTATGAGTTACAGGTATAGCAATATACTAAGGGAACATTGGCCCTTCTAAATTCAAGATGTCTTGCTATGAAGAGCTGGCTAATCTAGGAAACACCAGAAAATTCAATGTGGTCATGATCCTGCCACTACTTTTATTACTAGCTCAGTTTATGACACCTAAAAAATTCATATCTTCGTCATGAATGCTATAAATATGAGCTATAGACAACACTATTTTCACCTATCTGAAAATGCAACCTGGACTAAGGCAAATCCATTCGTATTTCTAATCCAGCCCACAGGAAGCAGGGATACAGAGATACCCTCCTGCTCAGTAAAAGCTAGTTTGTCTATACAGTGACTGCATTATAGACATACTGCCCCTCTCATTGATAGCGAGATACTGCTAGGAGGAGCAGAGAAGACAGGCCTCAGAAGCAAGGGAAAGACCTTCCTATGTATCAGAAGGGGCTTGGTGTAATCTGAAGCAACTCAAAAAAGTCAACAAATTGACTAAAATGCTGGGAGCTGAGACCTGATTGCAAGATCACAACAAGCAGGGGGAGAACATTATTTAGAAATCGTATTTCTAATTTCTATGCTATCTGACTTAGTTACTCTGAATTTGAGAAATTCTTAGAATTCTCAAATTCATTCTTAGAATGTTTCAAGTTCTTCCTAAAAAAGACATTCTAATGAGACCCATTTTCTCTTTTTTTTTTTTTGTTTGTCTTTGGTGAGCTTATCTTAAAGAAAAGGTACAGGTAGATCCACCTCAAAGCTCTCACCGATGTGCACACACTCTGGTTCCCCTCACAAAGTGAAATTACTAAGTCAGAGAGAAAGAATGAATTTACCCTGGCAAGAATCTGATCAGGACTTTGGATGTTTCTTCAATCTAGAAAGTGACATCAAAACAGAATCACAGACAGTTTAGGTTCATGTCACACTCTCGGTAGATTGTCTTTACCCAGCTCATTCACTCAGTAACAACTGCTTGCTAGGTATTCAGATGATCACCAGCAATCAATAAAATATACCCAGTAAAAACTGCAGTCAATTTAAAAATACTGAATGACAGAAATCCTCAGAAATTCTTTATGATCCACCATCAGCCCCTACGCTTTCAATCCATCCCAATGGCCCTCTGACACAAAACCACTTCTTAGAAGAAAACAAGGAATTATGTACTTAGGCAAGTCACTAGCCCAACCAGTTCATGGGCTGGTCTGTGACATTGATCTCTGCTGGTGTTTCGGGGGGCTGGGTCTTTGGACTAGATCAAATTCTATAACCTATGTCACACAATGAAGCGGAAAAATCTTTCTTCTCAGTTCATGTCCTGAAAAGAAAGACTTGCCACGACCCTTATAAATCTTTGGTCTACCCAATAAAGCCTCAGTGCTACTACTATTGGTATAAATGCCTGATTTTTTTTGTTGAATCTTGCTAACTATTTGCCTCAGTAACATCCTGTGGCAGAAAATCCCATGAGTCAATTATATGCTACATTAAAGAGTACTTATTTTTAATGAATTTAAAAATTGGTGGGCTTTTACACTATTCGTCAGCTTCATAGTCTCACTTCATCCTGTACCTTCCCAGACATGTTCCTCTTTCCTCTCCAAGTATACTGTACAGAGAGCAGGGGATGCTCATGTGTCTCGTCTTCCCATATCACATTATTTCCACTAGAGTAGGTTTAGTACAGGAAACAACCAAGAGTGGTTCCCAGTCCAAATAGCAATGAGATGGGACTCTAAAACAGTGAGTTATCTGAGCACTAAGGTCCACATCAAAATAATCTGAAAACAGACAAAGTGAAGTGGCAGAGTGCTTGTGTATTAGTGCCTGGTGGAAGCTGAAAGTACGCACTCAGGGTATCTATTAAGAAAGTATCTCTTCTCAGGACATCCTTTAAAAAGTTTAAATTCTATTGCTCTGTTTCCCATCTGTACATTGAAGCAGTATTTGTTGAAAAGTGTGAAATAAGATACCAGTGAAAAATGCTGTGTGACTTTGAAATATTAATTCTTCACATGGCATTCATGTACTTGCTATCACACAAAATTTTTAACCAGAATTCATTTCAATAAAGTAGAATCATTACATGATATGTTGCCCTTGTGTTTTATATAGAATTTATTTTTTATGTGTAAAAAATCATCACTTCCAGTGCTTATTCTTTTTATCTTGTTAGCAAAAAGCCAGACGAGTGATTTTAATTGTGTGGCACCTGACAGAATTCTTCAGCTACATTTCTGTTACAACATTGTGAAATGATAGCCACTTCATTAAAATGTGGCTCATAAACGCTAAATTATCAAAATTAGAGATTTCTACCCCTGAGCGGCATTTCTCTAGAAATATAAGTATTTCCAGCAAAGCCATATCAGGCAATAAACTACATAGGCTTTTATATCCTCTTTTCATCAGGGAGTTCTACCAAGAGAGAGAAAAAGTGTTCCCTGTCATCCTCTCTGCTGAGTTCTCAGTCAATATTTAGTGACCACGGATTGGTGATGAAAACGCAGGATGGCTGTAAGAGTCACATCCTGTAGACTAGATCAGACAGTACTTTGGGATGCAGGAAAGCTATTTAGAAGAGTGGCCTTAAAATCTGTGATTTCATTAATAGGATGAAATAAGGGCCTGGGAGAGGCTGAAGCTTCATAACCTGATCTGAAAAGTTGGATTTTGCATTCTAACCTCCAGAGTTAAATGTGCAATGATGCCAAATAATCCAGTTTTAAACAAGGGAAAATAATTGCATCACAGAGGCTTGTTTCTGTGACCCACTAAGTACGCACACAAATATGGCTACTTAGACAATGCATAAAGCAACCATCTAGGCAGACAATCCATAGACTTTGTAGCAGCTGAGAAAGCAGGCAGTGCGTTGGCCTTTCCTTTCCTTTGAGATGTTTATTTAGAGGACAACTTACTCCATTGCTCTACTGATTTGAAGTACACAGAGACATGTGTCTTACTCTTGATGAAAATTCAGTAGGCCTTTTGGGTTTTTTTGTAATCAAATTTTAGATGGAAAATCACTTCTGAACTGCATGGAGAGAATCTGTCTTTTGCAAGATGTGTTTGACTCCTGCAGAACCAGAAGATATTTCTGCCTTCCAAGTGTTTTTCCTCCTGAAGAGAGAAGATTATTAAATTCTTGTTCATACACAAAGAACAAGTACAGGGGTTAAAAACCAGAGCACCTGCAATGCGCTCACAAATGATATGCATAAAAAGGAGAAATGTCAGGTGAGGACTGAAAAAGCAGGCAGGAAGCTTTGCAGAGACAAGAACAGAGCTTTGGTCTCTGAAAGATGGATTCATGATCTAACTAGTAATCCAAAAGGACACTAGTCTTTGTTGATCAACTTAATCACTTTAGCAAAATTCTGTCAAGTATTCTAAGAAAACTAAGTATGTACATCACAATGCAAGTTCCTGATCGCCAACTGTAGTCTTTATTATGTATTGTAAATCTTAGGTTGCCCATATGACTCCCTTCTTGAATCCTTTCTTTAATGATTATTAGTTAGTAACCTTCAAGCACTTACAGCTTTAACTGTGCTTACTGCATGCAGTAGTTCTGGAGGGTTTAATTGGGAGGCAACTTTGTTGTGGAGGGTTTAGTTCAGTACCGCTGTAGGGCCAAAATGAGCAGTTATTCTTAGTTGTGATCAGGGACTCAGTGGGATTCCAGGAGAACTGGTGTGACTGCTCATGCATATCTGATGGCCCAGGATAAGTAAAAGGACAAAGAAAGCAAAGCAAAAAAAAAAAAAGAAAAAAGAAAAAGAAAAAAGTATACAGCATTTCTGGAGGAATAAAAAATCTTTCCTGAGGGAAAAAAATTGTTTTGAAAGCAGCAAGCAGGATTCAACTAATGTGTCATTTCTGCTATATCCTCGGTTGAGGTGATAAATGCTATTTTCCTTTATTTTTTATTGTGTTCATTCTCAGCAGAATAGCATTTAAAAATACCTTCAATACTTGTTCTTTCCTTCTTTCAGTTCTTTGGGATATCTCAAGTTCTCAAGTCCTTCTGCTGAGAAGTCATTAAGACAAGAGGCTAACGGTCAAGCCCATCACATGAGAGCTGAGCTTGTTTCCATGGCATTTGGCATTTGTTTAGGAATGATTCAGGTTTAAAATGACCAGAGCAATGGCGTGAGGGAAATCAGCTTCAAAAGAGCCAAGCAGGAAGAACATCAGCCTTTAGCTTGTTGAGGCTTTGCAAGGAAAGGGAGGCTGGAAAAATCAAAGGGAAGAGGGAAGCACAGCAGGAAGAATAACTCTCACGCTACTTTGCCAGGATCGGAAATTCAAAGAATGCATTTGAGAATGAGTTTTCCAAAACACTTGTTGTTGGTTTTTGTGGGTTTTTTTTTTGTTTTTTTTTTTTTTTTTTAGTTATTCACCTTATTAATCACCTGAGCCTATGAATCACCTAAGCTTTCCTTCAGTTCTCTTGTATTTTAGCTTTTAGGGGCTTGCCTGTACAATAGCTACAAGGTAATAGGTCCTTTTCAACATAAGACAATTAAATATTCACTGCATTTACAGTTCAAATGGAAGAAATCCAAGTTCATCTTAAGCATGTAATCCTCCCATCCAATTACTCTGAGAAGCTCAAAAGTGTTTTTCGCAGAAGAATGGTTGCCAGAGCACAAGGCTTTTGCAGTGGTGCATTCACTAGCAGACCTCAATGGTGATGGTGTGCTTGTACCCCTCTGCAACGCACATGTCATCACCAGTGCAATGGCAGGATCCTACTCCCCAACTGTGGAAAGATGAAGAACGACCTCCAAAGCCCAGTCCAAATCTGCCCTCTCTCAGTTCCTTCACCCATTTTAAGCTCAATACTGTCCTGCTTGCATCTTGGATGCTGAGACAAACACAGACAAAAAAGTCATCTGAGCTATTTTCTGAACTGTCACATCACTAGTATGGGACATTTTCTTCAACACATACAGGTTTTAAGGTCCTCTTGCCCGTTTTAAAGACCACAATGAAATACAGATCCAGACATGCCAACACATGCTGTCCAGGATAAGTAGGTATGTACATTTAGACCTTTAAACTATTCCTGTGATTTAATCCCCCATTTTCCAAATGTGCAGATATCTCACGCCTTTTCCTCCTTGCAGTGGTACATCATAATACAACCAAATGGATGATCAGACATCGCTGCAGAAGCGAAGGGAGCACGACTTCCCCACTTGAGGCATTACAAAACACAAACAACAGATGTCTCTTGGTCCTTTCTTACCCCCTGTTTCTAGCGAGAAGAGCTGTGGTGAACATAAAACATGGAGGCTTTGGGAGGCTGTGGCAATGCCATCCGCTCTGTTAATCAGCTTACGTGCTGCGTGCTCGGAGAGCAGGAAACGAGATCAGGGCTCACACTCAGCCAGCCTGCTAGGGAAAACAGTGGGTTTATTAATGCTTTGAGGCTTCTCTCTCTTTCTCTTTCCAGTAACTGTTGACAGTCATGTGCACAGATCTCTTTGCTACTGTTTATGGCAGATATTAAGAACAAAGATACAGAATCACACAGCATAGACATGTATCTTTATGTGTCACTAGTGATCCATATCCTAGGCTGGGCGCGGCAGAAGAGGCCATAGGGAGATACTTTGATTGTCTAAAATGTAACAAAAATGACAGCTAAAAGTTTTCTCCATCGTCTGGTTCTAAACAGAATCGTGTGTGCATACAAATTTGGAGCTAAAACAGCAAGAGCCACGAGGTGAATGCATTTACTGTAGACACTGATTATTTCGCTCTTTCCAGTGCAATCCTGCTAATCCAGCGCCTGTGAGAAAGTTATTCTGCGGTCACACAGGGCTCTGGGCAATCCAGCACTTGCTATCCTTTGGCTATCACATTGTGTCTCTTTCCCCAGTAGAAGATAACCTTTTTATTGGAATTGCAGATGCTAATCCCATGCCATCAGACACAGGGTAGTCGTTACACAGATTAATTACGGACCAGCATCCACTTCCCATGCCCCACATCTCCTAATGTATCCAAGTATCCTTGCTTTTAGCTTGGCCTAAGTGTCTAGCATCTTCGAATTTCTTTTCTGTTGAAAACAATTCAACTTTGAGAAGCTTAAAATTAGCTTGTTTAACATCTTCCTTCCTCTTAAGGCTATGCAGCTATGCTTATGGTATTAAGTAGAGCATAGATTGGCAGGGAGGTATTTAAAAATGAATCTTTAAAACTCCTCTGAACTGTATCTTAAATAACTTCTTTCTAAAATACGTGACATGAACAGAATGCAGTGATTATGGCATAAAGGATTTTTTAGACCTTATTTAAGACAACTGGGATCATTCTTCCAAGGCTTTTTCATTTTTGGTAAAGCACCCATTCCAAATGGCTGCCAAGAGGACCACATGAAATCTTCCCATCTGAACAACTTCATATAAAAAAAATACTGCCCTGATAAGAATTAGGACATTTAGTTGAAAATATTCATTAATTTTTGGTTTGGAAGGAAATTATCAAACATTTTATGATGCTAGGTAAAAATATTTTTAGAAATATTTGACTTAAATATTCTGAGAATTGGGATTTTTGTCTTCTGTGCAAACTCTGTTTGTTAGTTCAAAAATTCTCTTTTGACTACACCATGAATCTTCTCATATTCTATGAAAAACATAGCAATACATCTGCAATCTCAGTGTACAGGTTCACTTTTAACAGTTTTTGCATTCACACTTGTTCCGAGTCCTCTTCTCCGCAGTTACAGAACCTAGTTGCGGTACACCTAGGAGAAGGAAGACTTAGTAGAAGATGTCCCTGCCCATGGCAGGGGGGTTGGAACTAGATGATCTTTAAGGTCCCTTCCAACCCTTACCATTGTATGATTAATGCTGCTTTGTTGGTTTTGCGGGCCTTGGCAAAATCTCCTTGGATAAGTTTCCTGTGTATCTAGGACCACAGCACATGACAAGGGAGAACAGTAGTTTATTTCACAGAGGCAATCTACTGTTGATTTTTAAGGTGGACACATCAAGATACATTCTAGTTCACAGGTGCTGTGGAAACTATGCTCTCTGTAGAGAACGGTCATCACCACAGAGGAAAGACACTGTTCCCTGCGTCTCATGGCATTGCATTTCCACAGAAGCCTCCCTATGGTACAGGTTTGGTGCCAACAAAAAAAGGACCAGAGCTTCACCTCATACACTTACACCCATGGTCGCATCCTCACAGAGCAAGAGACCATTGCCCACAGAAAAAGGCTTTCTACATGAGAACGACTGAGCAGAGTCTCCCAGAGAGGTAGTACTACATGGCATAAGCTACAGTTTACTCTAATCTACCCTGTGCAGACCAGAATTTGAAAAAAGGACTTTTGGGGCGCTGAACTGTATTGTTTAGGCCTCTTTTTGAGCAGCACATTTAATGGATGTCTCTTGCTACTAGCAGACAAGTGCAGGGAATACAATTATTAACAATGGCTTTGCGAATTATTTAAGACCCTTCTTTATCCCAGCTGAAGAAACGAATGACTCCCAGACCGAAGGGCACGCGGTTCCTCTCCTAGCAGCAGTGGGCTTCTCTCACAGGGAGAACATTTTTATTAGTTTTTCAAAGGGCCTGATATAATACTGCTGCGCTTACCTCTAATGTACTGTAAAGAGAGTTGAACTGCTGCCAGCAGGAGGGCTGTGAAGGGACTTCTAAGGCACTGTGACAGGCCTTCAATTGACTTTACTAGCAGCTTTTACACATCTCTTTGGAGCTCCATTAAAACAGTTTATTTAGTGTTATTCCAGTTGCTTTCATTAAAGACTTGTTTGTGCTGTTCCACTTGGAGTGCTCTCTCATTCCGGTACTTCTCTGAGGTTTCTGACTGGGATGAAAAAGCTACCACAGTTATCCTGCGGACTGTGGACTGCTTAGTTTTCACGTAAGTCCCTTATCTTCACATACTTTGAAGTACTTGTTCTTTGCATGCAAATCATTCCTACCCAAAAAATTAAATCTGAATTACTGCAGCAATGCTGGAGAGGCAGTTATGAATAAAGGATGTATTTTATTAGACCTCCGTATGCATGGGCAATGAATCTGCTTACTCACATCAAAGAGACATACTCTTAGTTAGAGTCAACTCTAGTAAACTTGAACCGAAACTGTAGGACAGTTAGGACAGAGTCAAGTTTAACAAGGATGCCTTCTGCTCTCAAAGGAGGTCACCCAATGAAAAAGAGGGAGAAATTGGCTGCCTCTAGCCCTCCCAAATTTCATTGCCACCTGGCACATTCACCCTGCAATTGCCAGGGCTGACATTCAGCCGTATCTGTCTAGCGCGGGGCAGAGCTGCAGCTCCTGGAAGAGCCAGCTCTGAAATTACCCCCTATCCAGGTTGCTTCCACTTGGGATCTGCAAAGTTAACATTTGTTCTAGACACTTCTCCCCATCCTTCCCAGTCTTCTCTTTCTTCCTTTTTAAATGAAAGCAACCGTTTACTTGAAGAAAGGACAGACCTTTAAACATCTGAAATAGCTCAGTGCTAGATTTCCACTAGAAAGCTACAAAACTTCCTTGGAAGTTTCCTACAACACGGCTCCCATGTTCATAACTCATAAAAGTTTCACGTGTTTAGGCTTTCATGTTCTCTGAGCGCAAGCTGGGTTTTTTTTCCTTCTTTTCAATTAATTCACTCAAGGCTCATGAACCTAAAGAATCAGGACAATTTTTCTTTCTCCAAAACTGTGTGTGTGCATTTTTATACAGAACAAGGAACTTCTTTGTCAGAAGCAGCTTTTGAACTAACCTTTTTTACAATACAAAATAGCATAAACATCATTAGCAAACACTGCTGAATTGCAGTGGCAATTGCACTGCCCTGGGCTTCATTCCTTTTATAACCTTTCCAAAGCCTCACTTTCCTTAGAAAGATCCTTGCAGCAAATTCTGAACTTGTTTCCAATGACAGCTGGCACCTCCCTGCCAAAAGCACCGACACTCTACAACGGACTGTTCACGTTCTTTGACATTTGCTCTCCCATGAGTGTGTTTGTCAGGGGGAGTACTGCAGCTTGACTGAGTATGTGAGCAGCCAAAATATTTGAGAAGCTAAGCAATAACTCTGTTGTCATCTAAACAATTCCAAAATCTGGGTTTGTACTCCGCAGTTCAACTGCAAAACATGCAAGTGATGCAATTAGGAAGGAATATTAAACCTCTCTTCCTCCCTCTCAGGTCCCTTGTGAAACATTTAAGGGAAATGCAGATGATTTTCCAGCTCAAGAGAAAATGAGGCATTGCTTACATGACGGGGGCCCAGTCTCTTACCCTCAGGACATGGGGATAACGCCCGCTGACATCACTAGAGATTACTCATCTGCGGGTGGGAGAACAGGAGACAAAGATATTCTGTACACACTGCCTGTCTAGATCCCAGGGCCTTCTCCTAATTTGTCTTGAAATTTCCAGCCATCAAACGTCTTTGTCAAACCACCCAGTTTCTTGGCCTCTCAGATTACCTGCTCAGATTTTTACCCTGTAGTCTTGCTTTTTCACCGTTCATTAGCTAAAGTTTTAATGTAGGTTTTACAAACTATAACTATTCAAAGAATCAACAAAGAAGAAGACAAACATACAAATTACCTGTTCTAGATTGTTCCACAAATACTAACCATAAAGACCTGCTTACAAAACAAATGTTTGGATTTTTTTTTAAAGTGATGGTGAAACATGGAATATTGCTTTTTAAGCAGTTAAACAGCCATCCCTGAAAAGAGCTTGCTGTATGGTATCAGAAAGACAACTTTTCTGCATATGTAACAACAGAAGTAACTTTTTAAAATGGGAGAACTGAACTGCAAGAGTGCCAGGGCTTAGAAACGCTGGGAAGAAGGCTAGGGAAGCAGGTAACATTTGGCTGGAGACCCACTTTAGAGGAAGGAGCATAAGGTGAACAAGGCATCTGAAAAGACAAATGAAAAATATGCTTCCTTTTAAAAATTTTCACTGTGAAAGAGGCTATGAATGGCTGATGGTTTTTTCCTTTTAAAAATATGAGTTAACTGTTAGTCACATATTTTTCTCTTTTTCCTGAAGAAGACTCCTAAAAGTTCAGTTTACACTCAAAAAAATATTAGGATGGACAAACCAGAAACAGTGTTTAAACAATATATTAATAGTTACATTTATTTGGAACTGGACCATGTACACAGTCACTAGCTGTCAGTCAGTTGCCTATTTTTTTTCCTCCTTACCCCTCTGGCTTTCACTCATATTCTTCTATTAGTTCTCTTCCTCTCACAAGCATCTCTGCCACCTTCCCCTTCCCACAGGTGCTTACACCACTTTCCCCCAACTCTGTTAATTCACTTGACCTCTCTGCTGCTCCCCTCCACCAACCTAAAGTCTCTCACTTTGTCTACCTCTGATGTCTGCATCTCCAACATGGACAGCAAGGCTGGGACTGTCTCCTCATGCTCATCAGTCATGGAAGTCATGCTCTACAAGCAGCAGCTGCTTTAAACAGGGCAAGACATTTTCACTGCTTCTCCTGGTGAAAAATGTGTCACTGAGTGATGCAGTAGGGAGGACTCTTTGGGAGGGTTGATGGCAGTTTCTCCTGCAAAGCTTCACAGCTCTGCAGGAAGCTCTCACTCATGCCTGCAGATAAGGCAAATGGATCAGCTCTTTTGTAGGCCAACCAGGATTATATGATCACATGCACAGTAATGTAGATACCAAACAGGTAGCTAGCAGGCTGGCTGTTGATCCATAAGAGTCCCTAGGTAAGGTGCGTGGATTCTCTCCTACGCTTTCCCATTCTGGTTGATGGGGGCCATTGAGGGAAAGGGACCATAAAGCAATCCCGCTCAATTAAGCAGCAGCAGAAGCTGGAAGAGGCCCAGGCACAGGCTTTATAATGAATGCCAAGGACTAAAACATGCACATTAATCCCTTCTGTGAGAAAAATAAACAAGTAAAACATTAGCACCTCAGGCCTGCAGATAACAAAATATTACTTTCATTAGAAGCACAGTTTTAATAGCAAACCAAGGGGGAACAGGATCCAAACAGCACCATTCCTAAGCAAAGCAGTGTTACGGAGTAGAGGGCAAATGTTCAATAACTGGAGAGCTAACATTTACCACGCCAGTAGGGTATAAATCCTGAGCACTCACTGCTTATTACAAAAAGCAGTACTTGATTCAGCACTTTTTCTGATGAAAATCTTTCTGCAATCCTATCCTTCAAGCAGAGACAGGAAAGAAAAAATAATTAGAAGAAATGAACCCTGGAGAGACACGGGCATTTTATTCATAGAGAGAGGTTACTGAATCAGTAATTCTAGGACTTTTACAAGGCTTGCTAAAGTTAAGATACCAGGATGTCTTTGGCAGCGATGCAGGAGCACGGAGTCAGACAGCCTGAATCCCACCACTGTCCTTCTGTCCTGTTTGGCTCTGGGGCCAAGGTAGCATTTCGTCCATCTGAATCTCGGCCAGAACATATTTCAGTGTTCCTCACTGACTGAGCTACATGTTGACATTAAGTCCTATGATAATGATGATGACTACTAACTACTGGAGGGGGAACAATATTAAGTCTTCTCTTCACCCTAACAGCACCTCTTTGTCCGCTTAGTGGCTGCACAGCCACATTTGAACCACACAGAATGTAAGAGGACACCCCAGGCAGGAGAGACGAGCAGCTTGTTGACATTGGTGGAGGAAGTGAGACCGCTCTGAGCTCATGGCAACTTGTCAATAATGCTATCAGCTTCAGCCAGGACAGGAATTGTTTGCAGATCAAAGAACTTGCTGATGGCAACCACTAGCGTGCTGCCTCCATTGTAACCACTCTCTCCTCCCCACAGAACTGCAGAGCTGGAAGAGGTCCCCTGACACAAAGCAGGTGAAACAGTTGCTAGGGTATCTGTGACAAGGCTGTCTTACACCCATCCTTTCTGAGACACGTTCACAGTCTTCCCTAGTCAGTCTGTTCCACCACTTTGCCTACCCTTATAAATACAATTCTTCTAATATGGAGCCTAATGTCTGGCACAGACTTGCTGCTTATTTTTTCCCTATGATCAGCAAACGTAGAGAACAAGTCATTGCCGACCTCTTTATAACAGACTCTGCTATACTGGAGACCATTAGTGTAGATTTAGACTATCTTCTCTCTTTTGAAGGGGGAGGGGAAAAAAAAGAAAAGTTCCTCATGTTTTCCTCACAGGTCACTTTCTCTAAAACTCTTGCAATTCCTGCTGTTGCATCCAGGA
Organism: Tauraco erythrolophus; assembly: GCF_009769465.1. NCBI lineage: Eukaryota > Metazoa > Chordata > Aves > Musophagiformes > Musophagidae > Tauraco > Tauraco erythrolophus. Next base: position 30,902,521 of record NC_141467.1, read on the forward strand.
CCTCCTCTGATTTATCTACATCTTTGCAACAGTGCTGGGAAAAGCTGAGCACAGTACTGCAACGCGAATTTCACAGGAAAGGGGCAAGTAATTTCCTATCATATCACCCTTGTAGAAAGTTTGCACTCCCTTGCCTTTATTTTTTTAAATAAAGCAAACTATCACAAAAACTTCAGTGCATTTTCTGTTCTATGAACAACAAAAAAAGACTCTAGAGGATGAGACCCAAGACAGACCAATGAAGGATTTCACTTGAGATATCGCTGATGGGACAGCAGAAGGAAGACAGTATTTTGTTTAGACACTCAGAAAAAAAAATCCTATCTTCCAGATGGTTGAGAAGAAAAGATTAACAAACATGATGACATGATAACACAGAGCTTCTGGCACAGACTGGGGGATGGCAGAGAGCCCAAGGAAGAGACAAAGATGAGCAACAAGCACACGGGGAAATGAGAAGGGGAAACACTACAAATAAAAGCAACCCCTGGTACCGATAGTGAGTGTGGCCTAGAAAATATGTGAACTCCTTCCACTCCACAGAAAGTCAATAGCATGTTCTCTCATAAAGATATAACTTAAAAGTTTTTATGGAACATTTCAGCTCTTCATTGGCAATGAGAGACTCTATTGGCCAATGTGAAAATTTGGGACAATCTTTCCAATTTCAAATCTGTAGAGAATGCAGAATGAATAGATTAATTACCAGCACAAATCAAAACCACAAATGAACTGTGAGTTTGGAAAGTATAGGCATGAACTGCATCTGTAATTTTGAAGCTAAAAAAAAAAAAGACAAACACACACCCCCACCAGCATTGTATTACTCACTGTAAACATATATCTAACTTGGAAGAACTTGCCAAAGGGCTAAGAGTCTGGCAAGCCAGCAGTGAGAATTGCATCTAAAATTACCCTCCCAAGAAAGGAGAGATAAGGAATGAAAAGCAAGCAAATGAGACATAAGAGGTGTGAGAAGAAAAGAGTTTTATTTTACTGACCACAAACCAAAGCCAATCTACCATTCTGCAGATAAACAGATTCGCTATGTTTCTATTATTTTACAGAATGCATTTTTTCCTTTTTTCCTTTCTCTGTCAATTTTGCTCTCCTTGCCCTGTTTATACCTTTCTAACTTGATCTTTCCCCAACTTAATGTGTTTGGAATGACTGAAGAAATCAAATAGCATGGAAATAAAACTGCAATAAGAGATCTTCTTACTGACACCTCCAGAGTCCAGATTTTGGCAGTGAAGAAAATGAATTCTGATACTACTCAGCAAGCCTTAGACTGAAATAAACACACTTACAGATATAGCTGTTTTCATGGAAAGCATCTGCTATCTTCCGAAATTCTTGACTACTGTCAAAAGCTTAATCCAAACATTTTTGGCCACAAATAAGAATGAAGGAGAAAGTGTTAATAGTTGACTTTTTGAGGAAGGCATGTGAGGGGCAGCCTGTTAAATAAAGAGATGAGGTTTTCCAAGAAAACAATTATAACCTGCAAAAAAAAAAAAAAAGAAATGGATGCATAAAAGGCAAACAGTACTGGCAAAAGGCTTCCAAAGTTTCATTTGTTCAAAATGCAGCTAACTACAGACTTCTCATCATCTCTTCCCTCAGGCATTACCAATTCCCTTTGAAAGTCTAAAACCACAGTATATGATTTTAAACAGTGGGGATATGTAATGATTTGAACAGTTTATCATAGGGTGTCACATTTTCCAGCAGTAAATATGTTAAGATCAGAACCAGATTGTTTAAGCAGAAATATTGTTGCTCCTTTCTGACCTACACAGTTAGCAGAAATTCAGGGTCAAAGTGTCATTTTATTCTGAAAAGGGAGTTGATACAGAGGATGCACATCTCTTACACGGTCTTGCTATTTACAATGAGCGTACACGAAAATCTATTTCCTGAACACAGTAGGAGATAGCTTATTTGCTCACAGTGTTCAACTTCCATCTAGCTGACAATAAACTCAGAAATCTCTCTTTGTAAGTTCTCATCCATCCCTCAGGGTTTTCACTTAATGCTTGCTTTGCTTGACTTCTTGCTTCTTTTCTGTCCAGTGGTCTGGAGTTATAATTGCTTCTTTTCATGGTGAGACACACAAGTACAAGTGCATATGGATTTGTGCAAGCAATGACATACGCTTGTGCTTTGTATGGAAGCTGTTACAGTTTCAACAGTTTTGTTCAATGAAGAACATCCTCTGTTCATTAAACTTGTGAGTTCAAGAAAGGGCAGCAGTTCACCTACTGGTTACAAAAAGATTTACGCTGGCCAACAGTAATATTTCTGCATCCCACCATAGGTTACTGAGATTGATATAGGAGTTATTAAGTCACATTCCAGAGCCCTAATAATCCCCCAGCCTCAACAGCTACAAATGTCAATCATCAATAGATGAAAGACACTCTCAGGATAGATACTAATTATGTTTTGAAATTCCATATATATCTATGTTTTTCAGGAAAGAAGAGTTGTTAGGGTGACTTCTCTGCCAGAAAGTAAAAATAAAAGAGCAAGAAGTAACATTTGTGAGGATCTGTATTTCTGAAGGCTGACATAAATGCCAGTTGGAGTCAGCTGCTGTACTGCGCAGCAATGAAGCAGGCCTCGCTTAGACTTTAAGAGATTACAGACTGCCACAAAATAGTTAGACTAAAGTGAACAAAGAAAACCAGAGTGGTTCAACTCCCAATTGAGCTGAAATACTCTCAAAGTGGAGAAGACAGAGATTTGAAAATAGACACTTTGGATTTGTAAGGGATGATACAAACACACACAAAGACTTGTTGAAGATAAGGTAATTGTTGATAACGGCACTTGCAGGAGGGCTTTTAAAACTGTTTTCAGCTTCCTTAGAGACTATGAAGCTGCATTTCAGAAAGCTGAGAAGCTTTGCACTCCATATAGGTAGGAAATGCATGACAGGATATGAGAGCTCTCTCCAGAAGGAACACACAGGAAAAAGAGGGAAAAAAATTTGGGCTACATTTTTGGCCAGTCAGGCCAAAGAACCACTTCACTAAGGAAGGGCTCAAGAATGAGGTAGGGAAGACCCTTAGACCCCAGAAGGAAAAAGCTTTTGCTGTAGGTGGTTTATCCCAGTTCCACAGAAACAGCTGTGAAAAGTCGTTTCCGTAAGATATCCTTTCCATTGCTGCCGTCTCTCCCAGAAGTGGCTTGGGCAGATTGGTTGGCGGTTGCCAATATTCTGAAAAGGATGAAGACATGCAATGGATACTGTCACTTTGCAAAAACCAGAAGTACACACCATGGATAAAAAGATAAAGACATCTCAACTGACTTGAAGGGACAATGGTGAAAACTGCAGCCAGGGTCGATTAGACTATCATAACTGAAAGCCAAAAGACATTTCTTGAAGTTGAATTTACTTTCAAACTGTAGATATCTAAGTCAAGAACTGTCATAAAGATGTCTACTAAGGCACAAGGAGTGGGGAAGGGCAGGAAAAGAGAACAAAAAACACAAGCAAAAAAGGGTGAAGTAAAACGGAGATCCTCTAGTAGTGAAGTTTTCCTCTCATTAAAGAAATCTGTTTCCAAACTAGTCAGATAAACGAATCGAGAAAGATACAAACTGTGCATCAGAAGAGGACAAAAACCCTCAAATGCACGAAAAATTTGTCAAGACTTTAGCAGGGCTATTTAGCAAAACCAAATGGGCATCTGAAAGAGGTCAGCAGTTTCAGGTCAGCTTTCCCAGCATGCCTCTCCAGACTCAAGGAACCCTGGCAAATGGAAGATGGGCAACAAATTCAGTCAAGAGCATTTCTGGATGCAGTGAGGAAAAAGCAGATTATAAATGGTTTAGTTTTGATATTACAATACAAATGTTCTGTGACTCTACTTTGCTCTTGTGAGACCCCACCTGCAGTACTATGTTCAGCTCTGGGGTCCCCAACAGAAAGAGGACCTGGATTTGTTGCAGCAGGTCCAGAGGAGGGCCACAAACGTGATCAGAGATATGGAACACCTCCCCTATGAAGAAAGGCTGAGAGAGTTAGGACTGTTCGGTCCGGAGAAGAAAAGGCTCCGGGGACACTTCTAGCAGCCTTCTAGTACCTAAAGGGGGGCCTACAAGAAAGCTGGATGGGGACTTTTTACAAGGCCATGTAGTGATAAGACAAGGGGCAATGGATTTAAACTGAAAGAGGGGAGATTTCAATTAGATATAAGGAAGAAATTTTTTACAATGAAGATGGTGAAACACTAGAACAGGTCTCCCAGAGAAGTTGTGGATGCCCCATCCCTGGAAGCATTCAAGGCCGGGTTGGATGAGGTTTTGAGCAACCTAATGTGTTGGAAGATGTCTCTGTCCATGGCAGGGGGGTTGGAACCACATGATCTTTAAGGTCCCTTCCAACCCAAAACATTCTATGATTCTATGACTCCGACATCAAAAAGCATCAGCTACTGTTACACCTGGAGGTTGTGGAGGCTGTCCATCCTCCAGGAACAGCAAACTATGGTGGAAAAGAGAAGGTGCCCAGAAGAAGCAGTCTCAGTTTTGCAGAGAAAGCTACATCTCCCTTACCTGAAAGACCTTCAGTTCCTGTGGATGAGAGCTGCATCCCCAATTGCATTGTCAAGAAATAAAAGGGATTGACTAAAATTCTCAGCTCCCACATGTCCTTGCCTGAAGTAGCTCGCAGGTTAAAAACCCTACACATTGCTTTTCTTTCTTATGATACTTTCCTTGGTTTAGCAAGGGGCTCTGCTGGTCTCAAATTCTGGAAAATAACTCAAGGAAACAGACCTAAGAAATCCTGACCTGAACATCAAACCCTACCCAGAATAGACACACTTAGATTCCCACAGTGATTCTTTACTATTTCTCTTTCTGTTAGGCACCATTTTCATAACAAAGCCACACCAGGGCTTTATTTAGTGGCTGCAGACATATTTTTCAGAGCACTTGACATAAAGCACAGTAAAGTAAAGGTCACTGTGTTGTGTGCATATCAACCTGATTAAAACAAAATATAAGAAATCCATCCAACCATAAAATAAAACATCAGAACTAATCCTGAGAAGAGGATCCACATAATATAATTAGCACCTGAGACAGCAAAAGAAAGTGTGTACCGATCTCCAGAGAGAATTTATTCAAAGGCACCAAATGTCCCACAAAGATGGTTAAGGGGACATGTGAGGGTCATCTAGGGACTGAAAAACCTAAAACCAGAGTCAGGCATACTTCGTACTGGCCTTAAAGGTGCACTAATAGACATTAAGGAACTCTTTACCTTTTACCACGTACATCCAAAATGTAATCTGACTATCACAAAAGAATTATATTTGTTATATAGGAAAAAATCTTTCTCCAGAGCAAAGATGGGGTGAGCTTCTTGAAGAGCTGGAATGATCTAAGTGCATGCTTTTAGCCTCTGGTGACTGCCTTCCTACAGGTACATCAGCTACCTGAATATTTTATGCATCTGAACAGCGTTTTCACCAGACAACATATAGTTTCTTCGATACATACTGCTTCTTTTCCTCAGTAGTTATCACTGAAGCACAAGCTCAGCAATATTGTAACTGCTCTCTATTATCTCTAATCTTAGGAAAACATACTCAAACAGGGGAAGCAGCTACGAAAAGTATGCACACTGAGACTGTGATCCATATTTAGTTTTTTAAATTGCAGACTGGCCAAAATGGAGCAGTAAATGTTATAGACTACATCTCAATATAGCTATCTTATCTATAAGGATATGTTGTATTTCTGTCCAGAGTAGTGCTAGAAATCTTAATGAGATGGAGCAGATTTGTGATCTGGAATTTCAGGAGCAGCCAAAATATTTCCGTGAAAATCTACCTCACAGAAATAACTGACGCTATAAGAAGGAGGAATATCAGAAGAATAGATTGTAGTCATGGAAGTTGTCACCTGGATGGTCACATACTGTTAAAGATTGAGAGACACCTCCAGATCACAGGGAAATCAGGATACATGCTCAGTTGCTTGTCCAGAGAAAGCATCAAACTGGTGATGAGCATAACAGGCTCAGAAGGCTGAGCCCTAAGGCGTAGGCACAATCAGAACTAGTAGATTTACCATCACCCAGCAATGGTCACATCCACCTCTCAGGGTAGCTCTCCAGGGCTGTGTAATAGAACTGGACAACACAGTGCCTAAGGGTTTTGACAGATTCTCTCTGGCAAATCTCAGCAGAGCTTGGAAGTTTTTGAAAGTTCAATGGGAACACACCCCTCTTTCTCAGTCATTCCAGTCCATGTCCAGCATCTTACTTCAAATCCTCCTTCACAGGATGCGGGCTTTGTTCAAACCCAAGCCTTTTGTCAAGCCTTCATTGCCACTGTCGTTTAACAAGGCTGTTTATGCCTAGCTGAAATTCTGTACTGTGCTAATGGTGGTCATTAACAGGACTGAGGATAGCCCTCACACGTCCTGACCCCTGGCAGCACCATCAGACTTTTCTTCTCACTACTTTATTGATGTTCTGTTGAACACACATGGCTGCTGTTAAAATCCCAGCCAGCTGCTAACAACTGCTGGGTTTTTCCCAGTTTATTAGGAGGCTGCAAATACTTTTAAATCATGAAGCTAATGAAGTAGAAATAAGACTTCTGAATGGCCTAGGCCTCCAGCAAAATACACATCTAGAAATTGCTGACCTGGTAAAAGACTGCAGAGATTGGTAAAAGGGATTGACCAGGGATTGACCTGGTAAAAGATCTCAGGTCCTGGTAAAGGACTGTCTGCAGACCCTGCCTGAGCTCATCACCTTTCCCTATGCACATATTTAAGTATTATCTTTGTGAATCACTACCTTGGCGCTCCTCAGTGCTGGCCAGGATCAGTAGTTTTTGGCATCGCAGATTGCTGTTAGAGAGAGCCATCCACAAGTCGTGGTCCCAGAGTCATGGTTTAAGGCCCATCCGGCAACTAAACTCCACACAGCTGCTCTCTCACTACAGTGAAGTGGAGAGGAGAAAAATATAATAAAAGGACTGAGGGTCGAGACATGAACAGAGGGAGCACCCACCAACCATGGTCCCGGGCAAAAGAGACTCAGTTTTCTTAAAGCAAAATTATTTATTAACAGTTACTTAAAGAATAAAGACAAGCAAAACCAGTTACTTAAAAGGATAAAAAGAAAACAAGGCCAGATCTTAAAAACAACACCTCTCCACCCCCCTTTCCTTTTCTTTCCGGCTCTGCATCCTCCCCCCAGCGGTGCAGGGGGACAGGGAATGGGGGAGTGAAGGTCAGTTCATTCTATGTTGTTACTGCCGCTCCTCTCTTAAAGGAGAAGGAGTCCTTACATCATTTTCCGTGCTCCAGTGGATCCCCTACTCATGAGGAAATCCACAAACTTCTCCAGCGTGAGTCCTACCTGCAGGATGCAATCCTTCCCCATCGGATTGCTCTGGTGTGGGCTTTACCACAGTCTCAGATTCTTAGGGAGCTGTTGCCACTTGCTCTGGCATGGGTCATCATGTAGACTTTAAATGCATCGTTATACAGACTTTAAATGTGTCTCTACCTGTGCCCATGCTTCACAATTGTCCTCAGGCTCAGGTATCTCCTTTAAACAAAACACCTCCCCATCAGCGGGGGTTGACCCACGGACTCTACATGTGTACCGTCCTCAGGCTCAGGCATCTCTTCTTCGACGTGGGTTTTCCATGGGCTGCGACTGGGTCTCTGCTCCACCAAGACTGCCATGGCTGCAAGGGGGCCGCTTGCTGTCTCGCCACCGGTTGCAGGGGAAACTCAGCTCTGGCACACCTCGTCCTGTTCCACTTTCACTGACCTGGTGTCAGTGTGGCCATTTCTCTCAGATCTCAGTCCTCTCTGGGTGAACTCAGCCCGGTGGGCACCCCGGGAGCGGGGCTTTCCCCAGGTTCCCCAAGTGGCTCCGCTGCTGCCATCCCCAGCGGGCGGCACCAGCCCAGCACGAGCAGCCGCCTGGCCGGGCACCAGGGAGCGGGGGCAGCGCCCCCCCTCCCCTCTCCTTGCTCCTGGGCAAAGGCACACACCTTTCTGGTTCCTTTGTCCCAACGTAAATAGTGCAATTCACACAGGCGCCGATTGGCTCAAGCCCCAAGGGGGATGGGAGTCCGATCTGGTGGCCAGCTCCTGCCACCAGAACCTCCCCCCCCCCATCAAACCATGACATCCAGTTACCCCATCAGACTCATAGCCTCTTGTCAACAGCTTTTCCACAAAGCCTTGACCAGCTCCTGGTAGAACAGATGTCCTGAGACAACTTCTCTGATCACCTCCATTAAAGCAAGGTACAGGTACACAAGGCAACCTTGATGCTTCGCACTACACAGCCAATGAATTTTCATCTTGGAGATACAGGCAAGGTCCATAACAGGTACTTAAGTCTGAGGGCTATTTCTTAAGCATGATACCAACCACAGTTCTTCAACACTGTAAGCTTCACAGTGCAAATAGCCACACAGAGACATCATCCCACAGAGCTGGAAGGCAGCTTTGATGCCTTAGGGCTGAGTTTACCATAGTGGAAGCAGCTTGCCTGAAGCTGTTCCCGGGTGGCCGTGTGGCTCTGGCAAGTGCTGTGTTCCCTGCAAGTGACACACATATCCCCTTCCAGCAGACTTTGCAATCAGAGATGCGAGCAATTATGTGCTTACACAACAACATGCTGTCCTACATGGATTTCCCCTAGTCATCCACTATGGGTTTTTTGTTTTTCTTCATTTTGGTGTTTTTTTTCCAAGTTCTTTGCGCTATTACAGACGTATCTTTGGGCCAAGTTTGGGAGAATGCTTTCCAACAGGAAAGATGACCGAATACATATTTCCTCCTCCCATACATTTCTGTGGGAAGCCAATACAGGTCATTTTTTTCACAGATGATAAAATACAACTGACATGATTCATACCTGCTAAAAAACAGATCAAAAATTATTTAATATTAATAATAATATATCGGTTGTGTTATATATTAAACATTAATATAGAAAAAATCTATTATTGTTTCATTAATTTTAGACTTCAAAGCACTTAATCACACCATTTCAGAAAGCAAAATATTGGATTTTTTAAGGAACAACAGCCTTTAAAAAACTGCACAGAAATAAGAGTTCTCAATTGAGACAATGTGCTGGTTTGGGCTAGGATAATTTCTTCACAGTAACTAGTATAGGGCTATGGTTTGGATTTGTGCTGGAAACAGTATTGTTGATTCAGGGATGTTTTTGTTATTACTGGAGAGTTTTTACACAGTCAAGGCCTTTTCTGCTTCTCATACTATCCCACCAATGAGTAGGCTGAGGGTGCACAAGAATTTGAGAGGTGCCACAGCTGTGACAGCTGGCCCAAACTGGCCAAAGGGATATCCCACATCGTATGACATGCTCAGCATATAAAGCTGGGGGAAGAAGAAGGAACAGGGGACATCAGAGTGATGACGTTTGCCTTCCAAATAAGCGTTACGCATGATGGAGCCCTGCTGTCCTGGAGATGGCTGAACACCTGGTCCTTACAGCTGGTGTGTGAAGAAAAAACATTGTATGAAAAATGTGGAAAGTGAAATGCTTGGGGATTTTAATTTCTCAACTGCTTCAAATTAAGGACAAAAAAAAGTTCTGCTAAGATTTTAAACAATGTATTTAAAATCACATGAGAAAAGAAATACTCTTCCACCAGTATTTCTGAGAAACAAGAGACTGTAGACTGTGAAATATAACAAGCAACATCTCACTGAGTTCAGTGAGCATCAAACAAAGAAATATCATTAGAAAACTGACACCGGGACTCTCCTGCTTCCCCAGAGTCCCAAATGTGTTTCTAACTTCGCTCCTCCTTTAACCACTGCTTTGTACACACACAAGTATCGCTTTTGGTCATCTGTGGAGCTATCTGCAAGATGAAATCCCAGAGTGATCTGTAGACACAATTTGGTTTTTAGAGGCTGGTGAATAATAACCCTTCAAAAACTGGCTGCCAGAAACAATGAGAAGGACTAACTGTGCCATGCACATCACAGCAACTTGAATCTGAGACAGAGAAGGCTAGAGCATTAAATCTGGGTCCCTTCTGGGGACTGAATGCAACTTGCTTTCCTACAGAAACACATTAGAAGATCCATTTATCATAAATTTTTACTAAATACAAATCTACCCAGTAAATCTCCCAATTTGATTAAACAAGCAAACAAACTGCTCCACTAGCCAGAAGCCAAGACTAGGAAACAGTTTTTCCTGGACCTGCAGCCACCCACAGTTCTGAATTTCAGTTTCATTCAAGGGCAGAAGTGGAAGCTTAAGAGTAATGAAAGAGAAAATTTCAGCTTTTTCTGGGGATAAGCAAAGTACGGTTCTGGTTAAGAAGAGCCTTGAGATTTTCTAATTCAAGATTGCATTGTTTTTGCAAAAGTGAAGACATTTAAATTTTGTAAACCTGTTTAGCTAGCAGCTAGACATAACCAAAAATGACAGTACTCACGTGAAGAGCAGGAAACTCCAAGAGGTTTTTCCGCCTTGCAGGAACACAGCCTTCCCTGTCCAGCCCAGGGCTGCTGCTGCAGGTGTAGAGGAGCACTGGGTCCCTTGTGACAAGCTGTGGAGCATGAGCCTCCTCATAATAATTTCAGAGTTTCCTGCTGATAGACCTGTCCTTGGGACTTCACTTTGGATAGCGCTGATTTACCACAAGATTCTCAGTTCTTTCCAAGCTGTACAATTTGTGTGCTCATCCAGCACCGCTCCAACCCTACTGAACAGCTCTTTTGGTTAAATGTTAAGTAAATAAAATAGATAAATTCAGATCCTTGGAGTTCTGATGATAGCTCACCCCTCCTCCTCTTCCTCCTCGCCTCTCCTTCCCATATCACAACTAAGCACCGGCAGTAGAAGAGGAGCATGGAGACAGTAGATCTTTGCTTTCTTTGAATGGGTGGAACGAAAAGGGCCAAACCTAGCTTTTATTTTTTGTTTCTTTCACCACAATTCTTGTGACACGAGTCACAGTGCTCCGGAGTCCGACTTTGCCGGCAGAAGGTTTTGAAACAAAATACAGACACCTCTTTCACAGACACGTTTGTCATACGTGGTGCATAGACACTCAATAGGTGTGGCATAAAGATCTTAGTGACATTTATTTGGAACAACACAAGTAATTCTTGCTGGCTTCATCCACTCACAAGCACTCTGACTGTCACAGAAACGTAGGCTGATAAAATCTTCATGCTGTCAAGCTCTATTTCCCTCTGGTGTATTGCACACGGACTAGAGTAGGGTTACAGTGTTGGTGTATTGCTTGAACCAACCTAATCCTCTCCCGTGGATTTCCATCTTCCTCTTTTTTCACTGAGGCAAAACTAATGATTCTTAAGCTTGCCAATCCACTCTCATTTGGAATAAGGTTTATTTATTCTGGCTTCATTTTATGGTCTTCTTTTCATAGCTTCGTAGTACTCCCAAAGAGAGGAGGTTTACAGTGCATTCTAATGGAGATTTAGAGGTTTTGCAGACTCAGAAAGGAGAATCATATCCACATACAAAAGGCAAGCTGAGCTGCTAGGTGCTAGAGGGGACTTCTCTTTTGTGTGCTTGCCAGAGAATGCAACTGAGACAAAACCCACCAAAATTCCCAAAGCTTTATCAAAGCAATCTGTCTTAGCTAACTCAAGTCCGCTAGTCACTTTTCAAGCAAGTGAATAAAAAAATATTCTTCTTGCATCCATCGGCTGATTATACATTAATATGTATACATCTTCCCTGGCAAGTTCCCCTCTATTTTAAGAAACTTATGCCAGAAATGTATTTGTATAACTCTCACCCCATTCCTTTCCCAGTAAAACGTTAACCCTTAAAGGGACTCTTTTTTAAACATGTTGCATCGATTTTCTCTGCAATTAGCAAAAGAATTAACTTGAATATCTGTTGGAGGCCAGGTACAAAAGCCTACAGAGGAGTTAAAAGGATAATGTGATCTTGATAAAACACTGGAATCAGAGGTAAGAGAGAGGAAAGATAAATTACAATAGATTGAAAGAGATATGCAGGAGAACTGAATGAAGAATTTGATTAAAGTCTTTAAAGATTGCACTCAAATACCAGAAACATGGTGAATAACCCAGGAAAATGTAGTTATTCTGTACTTAATCAAAGCTGTAAATGTGGGACTTCATGGGGTAAATAGCTGGATAGAAGTACAGGTACAGAAGGAAATAAAAAAGGCAAAGTGGTATGTTGTATCTGAGAAAGAGAGAAGAAAAGGAGGAAAGAAGCAAAATAGAACAGAAAGAAACTTGCTCAAAAGGTTGCAAAGAGATGAAAGGCTAATTTTATGAATGAGCTTAAATAGGTGGGTGACCAAATACAGTGCTTTGAGGTGGACCTCCTACTCAGAAGAATTAGGCAGGGAGACTAAGTAGCTGACAGAAGTATCCCAAAATAAAAATCTAAGGGTAACAAGGGATTTTACCTCCCCAGATACCTTCCAGATAACCACTACCCTAGGGCTTATAATGCCAATGAAGTTATGGGGAAATGTTAGGTGATTTCTATTTATTTCAGAAGGCAGAGGAACCTACTGTGGAATAGCTATTCCAGATATTCACTATTATTAATAATAATAGTGAAGTGCAAGAAGAAAACACTAACCAATAATTACGTACTTGCAAAATAATATGGGTGTCACTTGCCAAAGAATGGCCTTGCAGTAGCTGGGGTCAGCCTGTTGTTCCTGGGCTGTTCATCCTCTGCCAGGATAATGCACACAGTTTGTTCCTGGCTACCTGTGTTTTCAAAGGTACAATTTTATCAAAGGTATGACTCGTAGTTCATACACTGCACTTCTGGAAAAAGTCTGACCAACTGCACAGGTGTGGACTAATTGTACAGTGCGTGTAACTGCGGCTTTTGTGATGGCAACAGAGCTATGTGATCTGAAAAACTGGAAACTTTGGACACTGACCCTCAGAGCAGTTTACCGTTATCACAGCAGGAGAAGCAGTAAGTTCTGGAGAGCATGTTTGCAGAAGGAGATGGAAATTCACGGTGTTTTTATTTAGGAGTTGCAGGATGTGGCAGCTGTAGCGTAGTAGAGGGACACAGCCAAATACTTAAAAATCAGCAGTGCAAGCACGAAGATTTAATGTATATCTTGTCACTTCCACTCAGCGATAGCAAGTGAGAGAAAATCACCAACTTGCTAACTGTTTGTAAATAACACGTGTAGCTGGTAATATATACATCTTCGAGCATTCTCTCTGTGTTGCTTGAGAATCTGAATGGCTTTAGAAGGAAATGGGCATTCAGAGGTTTCACAGCATATTTTAGAATGTGATAATTTAAAACCAGATAAAAATCAATTACTTGTGTGGGAAGGCAAATAGAGCAAAGACAGACCTTTAGAAAGTAGGAAAAAAACAGTGCTAGTCTTCTTTTTAAAATGTATCTGTATATCTACATATTTGCTTTCTTGTTTTTTGCATGGTCCTTTTTATTGCAATAAAACTTCTTCCATGTGAATGGAAAAATCTGGAATTAAGATCATTGAAACATAAAATTAAATTAAGGTTCTTGTTCTCAAAAAGGCTGAATTCTCTGGCATCTGTCATTTGCAGAGGGAAAGCAAAGTATTACGTTACTGAAAGGAGTAAATCTTGGTTACTTAGATTCTTTTACAAATTTTTTTTATTGATTTATCCTTTCTTGATAGACATTTAACGGTAGCGTTCCTTCTTATGTCGGAACTGGTGGATATTTAATTGAATGAATTCTCTAGATAGTTTACAGGCATGGACATACATTAATTATGCTCTTTTACTTAAAGGTATTTTAATTGTATGCTGTCAAAACATAACTTAGATCAAAGCCCATAGAAAAAGTGTGGTCAGATATGAAACTTGTGCTTAATGCCAGAAAAAAAGAGGAAAGGAATTGATGGGAAAAGATTAAATTTGCTCAGCGCTAAAGCAATCGCTCAACGCACAAGTTTTTCTTCCCTAGTGGCTGGACTAATCTGCTTTTGCCAGAATCATATTTTCATGTTTTATCTTGAAGAGACTAGTGAAACTGAAAAAACCTATGGAAATTCAGTTTAGATAGCTGTTCAGAGTTTGAAAAAGTTATTCAGTGTAGATCAGTCTAGAGAGTGAAGAACTGTTGCTGACAGATTCAGCTAATTTATATTACAGGCAGGCATTCTCCATGTGTTAGGACAGGTTATTCTGTAACTAATGTTAAGGAGAGGCATGGCTTCCATGTCTGGTGGGAGAGAGACCTCAGTCCAGGAAAGAAGCTCAGCATGTCAATGCAATGGGTCCAGCTATGAGGAGCACAGTCCCAGACTGGGCTGGGGGTCTCCTCTGCTACTCCTCAGGTGATCCTGAGGGTCTCTCTGGGTCCCTCCCACAGTCACTGCAGGCCTCTTCTCTTCTCTTCTGGGGTCAGGTAGCAAATACCCAAGCCTGACTTTCAGGTTCCCATGTCACCTAGCCAGCGGCTGTTGCTGTCACTGGTGCTCATCCTCTGCTGCTCTGGAAGGCTACCGCCCTGTTCTGGTAACCAGGTCTGTCCTGTCTTGTCCTCACTGCCACAGGTTCAATCTCCTTTCATTTGGCTTGAAACTGGCTCATGGGTTTGTGGTTTATTGGGTTGAAGGGAGGTGGCTGGGGCAGGAGTGACGGCAGCCAGCCTGGCTTGCATGGTCACAAGAAAAGCAAGAGTTCTGTTAAATGTCATTCTGACCATATGTTATGTATTTTCAAATGTAAATGTGTCTGGACAATAGGATTCTTTATGGAAAGAGCATGAAAACTGAACAAATTGAGAAGCAGTTTCTCTTCATGCACTGTATTTCCTCATGTTCAGTAAATAATGATGGTGATGATGACGATGTCTGCTCTTTATGGACAAAGCAATGCTCTAAGCAAGAAGGAAAATTCTTAACAGACCTGCAGGTTGTCATAATTTTTTGATGGTAGCTTATACTAAAAGCTTATAATTGTGTGTTAGGGAACAACCCTAATCAGTGCTGGCCAATTGAAATTTATCTTCAGGATTCTATTGGTGATTCATTTCTTATAATGATATCGTCCTCCCACCTCCAAAAAGAATGCAGGAGAAATGGCAGAAAATGGGACTTGTCTGGGTTTTCTCATTGGAAAACAATTATATCATGTCAGTTCCTGGTCCAAAAGCTCTCCACTCTCATGCTGACAGCTAATTAGCTGGAGGCTACCGATGACTAAAAGTGGATAGGTGGAGTTGATAGGTTTCTCAGAGTACAAGTCCACCCTGCTGTGCTGGCTGAGGTTCAAAATGTCTGTGCCCAAAGCAGGTGTGCCCTGACTGCTGCAGGGAGTTTTTACTGAGGATGGCAACACTTTCTTGTATTTTCCTGTTGGCAATGTTATTTTAAAAAAGTATAAAAACTGAAAGGCATTTCCTAAACGTGAACAAAACTCTAGTTCTCTTTAAAGTGGTAGAGCACATGTGTAGGCATCTGAGCGACTCTATTGTTTCCCTTGTAAGAAGAGGTATTGCCCAAGTTAAAGTACTATTCTGTGAAACTTGCACCAGAAATAGTCCAGTGGCTTCTCTAGTTTTTCTTTCTTTCAAATCCTGCAACTAGAGCTTCTACAGAAGAAAAGAGAACCTTGATTCTTTCTCCTCTATATGGCTTTTTCTAAATCCATATTGAATGTAGGTAGGATTGGGGCCTTTCTTTGAAATTTGCAAGTGGAATTTGTGATGGGAATTCTTTTGAAAGATAAAATTTTCAGTAGTGTGATTTTTTTTTTAATCTGAAGTAAAATTATTGCAATCCTACATTACTTTGCTGTTTTATCAGTTTAATAATTATATTTTTCTGAAAGCGGCCTTCAATACATCTAGTGTGCTTTTCAATCTATGGCTAACTCTCATGGTCATCCTCTGAGACAGTCAGATAGTTGCTGTTATTTATTTTATAGATGGGAGAAGAGAAAGGTGGACATTAAAGATTTGCTCAAAGTCTTGCAGGAAGAGAACCCATGTCTTCTGGGGTTTGAGGGTTTTTTTTAGGCCTCTGCTTGGAAAGCAGTCTGTGTAAGATGCTACTGTTTTTCTCTGTTACTTTAATCCAGGACAGTTCTACTTTTTTAAGGCATAACAAAACTTTTTAGATTATGAGAAATTATAGAATATGAGAAAAACATTCATTCAGCATCTGAGTGATTTCTATGTTGTTGGACACTCGATATGAGGTACCTGTGACAAATCCTCTGCATCTTTGACATGTGGAGTAAGGACTGACGTTTACTCCCTCTAGGGTACTATCACCTGTAGTGGCCAGTACTTAGAATCATAGAATCATAGAATCGTTAGGGCTGGAAGGGACCTTCAAAGGCCATCTAGTCCAACCCCCCTGCAAAGGAACAGGGATATCTCCAACTAGATCAGGTTGCTCAGGGCCTCATCCAACCGGGCCTTGAACGTCTCCAGGGATGGAGCATCCACCACCTCTCTGGGCAACCTGTTCCAGTGTTCTACAACTCTCATGGTAAAAAATTTTTTCCTAATATCCAACCTGAATCTACCTCCCTCTATTTTAAAACCATTACCCCTTGTCCTATCACAACGGGCCCTCCTGAACAGCCTCTCCCCATCTTTCCTGTAGGCCCCCTTGAGGTACTGGAAGACCGCTATAAGGTCACCCCGGAGCCTCCTCTTCTCCAGGCTGAACAGCCCCAACTCTTTCAGCCTGTCCTCATAGGAAAGGTGCTCCAGCCCTCTTATCATCTTCGTGGCCCTCCTCTGGACCCTCTCCAAATTGATCGCCACTGGCTTCATAAACCAGTGCTGCAGCAGGCAGCGGGAATACACTTGATCTTTCCAATTGCAAAAGGAACAGAAAGTTCATCAGTGAGTACCTGGGTAAGTTTTGCATGCAATTTAAAATCAAATAAATATTGAAGCTCTAGCTTTTGATGTTTCGCAGTTGCAAGCGTTCATGATCATTGTACGTTTTAATGGAAAGTGCAGTCAGAAGTTTGGGCCTTGTCTTAATGCTGGATGAGCAGATCTAGAATCAGAGATCTCCTCTTCTGTTTAGCTCCATCTGTCTTTCTCAGTCTTCTTGCTGAATGATAAGGCCAAGCCAGATGAATCTTGGCTGGTGAGTTGCTTGCTCAAAGCTCTTTTGGCTTCTGAAACACTGAGATTTGAGCCAGCCTGTGTGTGAGGCTTTTCCAGCTACCCCCCCAATTTTCCTGCCAACGTTTTTTATTCAGGCAGGTGTTGTGGACTGTAGATATTTCATTGACACAGAGGAAGCCTGGCCAGAGCAGCTGCATGTTTGCATGGTGGTGTAGACCATGCAATTCTTTTGCTCTGTTGCAAAAACATATGGATTTCTGTCCAGGAAATCTGAAGATAGTCTTACAGTCTAAAGATAAATGATCTGTGTAGTGCTTTGCTATCTTTGCTCATTCAGAACTTTATGTTGTCAAATACGAATTTGCAATTTAATCCTGTTACTTATGTCATGGATATAACTAATTGAGTACTGGGAACATAGGATTCCCTTGCTCTTTGAAGCAACCATTGATGAACATTGAAAGCATTACTATGTCTTCAAGCAAAGAAAGTTGTGATCTGCTCTTGAGTAGTAAGAAATTGTCTTTAAAATAATCTTCACATCCACATTTCTCTTTCTTACAGAT
Organism: Tauraco erythrolophus; assembly: GCF_009769465.1. Lineage (NCBI taxonomy): Eukaryota > Metazoa > Chordata > Aves > Musophagiformes > Musophagidae > Tauraco > Tauraco erythrolophus. Next base: position 30,920,212 of record NC_141467.1, read on the forward strand.
CTTAGGCATAGATATGTTTCTTGCAATTGAAAAACTAAAATAAAAAATGCTCAAGGGAGATCTCTATCACTGATGAAAGTGAGATCTACTGTATTAATTGCAGGACATATCTTTACAAATATGTAGAAGAGTTCAGTATTAGCTGAATGTTGCACAGTTATATCACTAAATCGATGTCGTAGATTAGGCCGCTCCGGCAACCAAATCCTCCCCCCCAAGTTGTTCACTCACCCTCCCCCAGCCACAGGGATGAGGAAGAGAATTAACGGATAAACGGGAAACCTGTGGGTTGAGATAAGAACAATTTAATACAGATGATTTAATACACAGTGTAGATGCTCACCACCCCCTCTTATACGAAGCCCTTCTCATCCCGAAGCTGCAATCCCAGACGAACAGGAAGCCCCAAAATAGAGAGAGAAAGAGAGAGAGAGAGTTAGTACTCCGAGAGTGGGAGTACTGGAAGAGAGAGGGAAAAAAGGCAATAGAGCGAAAGCGCAGAAGTGCAAAAGAGCAAAAGCAGCGAAAGCGCAGAAGCGCAGAAAAAGCCCTTCCTTCCGGTTGTCCTTCACTTTTATACTGGGCATGATGCTGCATGATATGGAATACTAATTGGCCAATTTGGCCTCAATCTTAAGTTCCACCACAAATCACAAGGGGAAGCGTGGTCCCCTTGTCCCGGCTATGCTCCCCCCTTATCCCACCGTGCTTCTGCACTCCGGCACGCTGAAAAGTCCTTGGAGTTTCACGTCCAACCACAAATATCAGCTTGCTATCAGCATTCTTCTCAGAGCGAGCCTCTGAGTAAAACCAAAACACGGAGCTCTTCTAGCTGCTAAAAAGAAAAGCTAACTCTGTCCCAGCTAAAACCAGACAATCGATATGGGAGGACCATGCGTACACGATCTCTTCCCTTTACAGAATTTTCAAATATTTGAAGTGTCTTTTGGAGAATCAAACCAGCTGCCACCATTCCAATCTCTGCTGGAATTAAGGTGGGTTTGCTCCCTTTTCTTTTGGAACAGGAAAAGCCTTCTAAATCGGAATCCTTTTTCTCTCTCAAGATATGAACAGTCAGTTGTCATTCACTTCACAGTAGTTCCGGTGTGAGGGACAGTAAATCTTCCTTGTGAGTCTGAACATTTCTCTGTGATACCAGTAACAAAAGATTGTACTTTCCTGTGTCTGAAAGGGAGAAAATTTGTAGAGGATCATGAAGTTCTCCCTCAGAGCTATATGGATAAGCACCTCCGTAATTTCTCTCGGATTATGGAGGTAAGTGTGGGTCAAGCCTGATTATATGCAGGCATCAGTTGTCTGTCTAAATAGGTTTGTGCATGCTGTAACATTGTCCATGTGTACAGGCAAGAGGCCTGGTGGCCAGATATATGTCCAAAAATAGTAGGAAGCCATTTGCCCTTCTAAACCCAGTGCTGGCTTTCCATAATTAAGAGCTATTGGAAAGTGCTTTGTAGTGTTGTGTGAGATGCAATTGATAAAGGTTTTATTGCTGGTTTTATGTGTTTCCTGAGTTAGAGCTTTACAAGGTAAAACTAAAACCAAGCATAATGAAAAGCTGAAACAAGTAAATAAATTACTCCCTTTTCCATACCTCAAGAGGTGTTTTTTGTTGTTTTTACTGTATCAGTATTATTGGTCAGTTTTCTATCATGGATATTACAGAAACAGCCTAAAGACATATTTTCTGCTGTTACATGTTCTGCAACCTGACTGACATCAGTGCAAATGTATATATATTTATCTGAGAATGAATCAGACATAGATAAGAAATGAAATTCTCCTAATACATTATTTATTCAGATAATTCACTCTGTGTAGAAGAACCACATATTCAATTTATCTTTGACAGCCCTGAAAAGCCTGCCAAATATCTCTGCATAAATCCCAACAATCTAATACATTTCCATGATATTTATTGAAAAAAATGAGAGAAGGTGTTTCATCTTGTAAATAGGGTATACGGATTAACTCCTGGGAGCACTGAATATTCCAGAGAAAAGATGTGACAAACGATTTTAATCTATTTCCACATAGACCATCTTAAACGTACAAACATGCCTTTCTTTGATGAGGATTGAGACAGTGTTGTGAGCCACAGTAACTTCTAGAACTAGTCATGGAAATCCCATCACTGGTCAGAGTTGGGTCAACTGGTAGAAAGTATTCAAGAACAGTTGGTTGAAAGTGCAGCGAGAACTTGGGTCAGAGAAATGTGGTTCCCCAAAAGTGAAATTGGTCAAGGAAACAATACACAGTGATTAGTTCTGTAAAATACACGTGGACTTTTTAAGTTCAGGTAAGCCAAGTATCATTCATACTTCAATGTCAAAGATGGCAGCCTCAGCATCCAAACCTGAAGGAAGTTCAGGAGTGACTCATAGAAGACACCACCACCTCCATGTGATCACCAGCTCACCAGTTGGATCACCTCATTCTCTGTGAAGCCTCTGAGCCACACCCTGCCTAGCTTGTGATATCTGGCAAAATTTCAGAAGGGACTGTGCTGCATTTTGAAAGGTACAGATGTTCCTGGTTTTAGTGACCGCATTGCCTTTGTGTCCCAAAGGGTCTCTGGCTCTGCTTTTGATTCAAGAGCTTTGCATACTACAGTGCATTCTCGCCCCACTCAATTATCTTCTGTTCAACAGACTCTTCTAACGCTCAGGATCTTTATCCATGCACTTGCTCGTTCCTTGCGATTTGTTTCTTTGCATTCTTTCTTCTTGCAAAGTTGCTCTGTTGTCTCTTTTCTACCTCCTTCTGCTTCTCAAGCTTATTTATCTCACCAGCGTTTTTACACTGCAGGTATGTTCCCAGCATCTGTCCCATGCTTCCAGGTTTTTTTTTGATTTCCTATGTGTATCAGGGCTTCTTGCCTCCTTTAAGTTACTTCTCTAGCCATTCCCACCTGAACTACAAAATCATGCTAAAAAGGAAAGAATGTAAATGCTGCTCTCTGTATATGAAATTTTTGTCCTGGCATTACTGGCTTTCTGCTAGGGGCAGAAGACTGTTGGGTTTTGCATTTATTTACTATGTTTTTAATGAGAAGGGGAAAGAGACCTTTTCAGAGGAAGTGCAAGGTGATGAATAACATGCATTAGCTATTTCTGAACTGCACAGGCAGAATCTTGGGGCCATGTACCATGTGCGTAACTCTCTTCACATGCACCTTCACCCTCTTTCCCAAATACAGCATTGAATTCAGATCTACAACATATCTGGCTAAAAGAATGTTGAGGAACTTCCCTTATTCCCTCCCCTTTCCTCCTGGTTACACTAAGCAAGTTGAATTCAGTCTGAGAGAAACAGAAAGTAATCCTGTTTTCCTTGTACTGGTTTACACATCATCAGATTCAGTCCATAACTGATATTATGTAGCACATTAATGAGGTTACCTGTGTGTAGGTTGCCTGCAGTGAATTTGGTTGACAGGTTGTCACTGGGCATTTATGACTCAGCAGCACAAGCTGACCAGTAGAGTCAAGCAAAAATATTGGTATGGAGCTTTGTTGCCAAAAGATGCGGTTTCAAGTCAGCAAAACGACCTGTGGAGTTTGATGAAACTTGGAAACGGTTTTACCTGCAGCCAAAATGACAAGAACAGTGAGGAAATGAAAACACTGTGTTATTTTTCTAAATGATATTTTTTTTATAGAAGGCTGTAGTAAACATAATTTTAAGAAAAGAAAAAGCACTCCGAAAGGAAACAAAATGCCATGTTTCAACCCAAACCAAAATATTTTCTTTTTTTTTGTGTCAGTTGAAAAAGAAAAACATTTGGTTTTGGTCATCCTGAAACTGAATTCCCTGCTCCATGCCCTCCCCGTTCAACTGTTGAATCAAGAAGTCAGTTGTTCTGCGCCTCTAATTCTGAGGACCCTGAAATACACTTGCTTTGATTAATTCAGGGATTAAACCTTTTAAAACACACTTTTGAAAAATTGTTGTGTGTAGTTTTAGTAAGTGTTTTTTAAAAGAACGTTAGATTGTTACAGTACTCGGGCTGGCTAAAATCCCTCTACTGACATAGAAAACGAAAAGTAAGCTGCTTTTGATTTTTGAATGAAACCAAGCTCGGTTTGCGTATACAGATACTGTTGTAAGCTTGATTTGCTTTACATATTTACGATTTGCTGCATGCTCTTGAGACTATTGAATTATGTTCTGGATGTTCAGTGTGTCGGTTCTGCAGCTGGCTTGAAGTGCTCAGACAGCAGTGCTGTGTCTACCCCTCAGACATTGCAGACTTAGGTGGTGCCGTGCCTGCTAAAGCACAGGTCGCTCAAAGCAGTAAAATTACTGAGGAAAACATTTGGGAGCCAAGAGCTCTGACTCTTGTTTGTATCGCTAATCTTGATTACAGGAACATCTTCCTGGATAAGAAATAAATAAATGCAGCTTCATAGTCTTTAAGCTTTTTTTCACATGAACACGCACACCTTGTCTTATTTCTGCTGTTGTGATTGATTCGGAAAAGATCGTGACTCCTATGATGACCGTGACAAGACGGTAAAAATAAAATCCCTAGGAGATAGCTTGTTAGGCTTTTGCTTAATAATAGAGAAGGGGAGTGGGAGAGAGAGACACATATTTTTTTCTTTTTTCAAACCATTTCTTCCCCTTTTTTTCTATGTGTGTGTGTCAGGAATCAAGTTGACAAAACTCTATGTGCACCGTTGAAATCTAGAGTGACAGAATGAGGACATGGGGATATTACTTTCTTAGGAGTATGAGACTGAAGTCATACTAGTTGCCAAATTAAGGAGTGGCTTGTGTAGACTTGCTCTGAATCTTGCTGATTTGGTACCTTGTTGTTACAGACGTGAGAGCTAGCCTGTTCTAAATTCTCACTGTAGCTTCATCCTTAAAAAGCCGGTGCTTTAGGCCGTAGCCCTTTGTGCTTAAGCCCTTTGTTAAATAAAGACTGCATTAACTTTCCCTTAAGAGTTGCTCTGAAAGCTGTAATGAGCAAATGAATCTGCTGTTCCCAGATCTTGTGGCTTTGATGAGCCCCAACAAGAATCTTTGCTTCAAAGGATGTGTTTTTCTGACCTGGGGGTTGAATTTGGGACTTACTTGACCCTGAAAACTCTTAAGTGGGTTGAGATGAAAAAGGGTGAGATTTGTAGTCTCTGCAGCAGCTGTCACTTTCACTGACCTGATGTTTCCAGCTGGCACTGGGCATCTTGCTGTGAAAGGCAGGCACCTCCTTGGCCTGATTTTGCCCTGTATTGTCAGTGACTGTGTGTATGTGGTTTTGTATCTGCTTGGAGCCTCTTGGTCCTATGATTTTACAAGGTGTCGGGTTAGAACTGAGTGAAAACCACTATGTGAAGAATCTTTACCAGCGGAAGCAATTTCATGGGATCAGTTTGTGGGGTTTTTTTTCCCATTTTTCATGGCACAAAACAAAAACTCTACCCTCTGAAAATACCAAGCCCCAAATCACTACCTGTAGTACACAGATCAATGTTAACTTTCTTACGCTGGATAGCATTAGTATTGATTATAAGAATGAAATATTAATAATTTAAAGCTATATTTAAAGCAAATAATAAAACTGCGAAGTCTTAGCTTTGCATCTAGGAAAGGGAAGGCAAGCAAGGTAAGAAGGGGAACAGTGTAAACAAGAAGGAAGACTTGAGAAAGGAAATGGCAGAGAGCAAGCCTGGGTAATGAGCTGCTGAATCTTCAACTGTTCCAAGACGCGATCCCACATTTCTTCATATTCACATTTTCAGGTTTGCTGTGGAATACGACCCTTCCCCGAGGAGCAACATTAGAGAGGCTTTGTGATTATGGATGCTTTATGAACGTTGTAAGGCTCTCGTTCATGGGGTAGATGCTGATTGCATGTTTCTTGATGGCCAAATGATCACTAAAGACCAAATCAACCTTAGTCTAGTGCCAACTGCTTTTCCTATACGTCTGCCTGAGGATATTCCTGCCACATGTTCAGCGGTTTCTTTTATCTTTACTGTGGCACCAGCATGTGTTTGTGGAGGCTTTGCCATGTATAATACAGTAGAGGTAGAAATAATTCTTGAATTTACCATGGCTATCTGACAGAAGTATCTTGGCTACTGCATTGCACAAGCACTCGCCATTACACCATCTGCGTCTTAGTAATATTTTCAAAATGATGTGAATTCTTTTTTGATTTAGGAGAAACGTGTGGTTGATATTGGTGAGAAGAACTGGAGGAACATTTCTGCTGTGTCCTGTGTTTCAGTGCATAAAATATTGATACTGGCACATTCTGCTGGATTTTTTTTTCCCCTTCTGCAGTTAGGATTTCTACTTCTGTAACTGATGGCTTTTATGCTCGTATACACTTGGCATTTGGACGCTGGTGATGGACTACATATATAATTAGACTCCTTCCAACTAGACTATATATTCTTCTTTTGAATTCTAGTGATTATTTATCTAATTGTCCAGAGTTTACATAAAACTTTAGAGATTAAATGAATTTACTCTTCCTTGTTGGATGTTGTACAATATTTGTACAATGTAAATTTTGTGTTCTGGACTGATTCCAATGTGAAAAGTAAGAAGGATAAAATTGATGCTAGCAGGCTCCAGGGGCTTCATTATGCTTCTGAGATCCCATGATGCATGGCACAGTCATCTCTGTTCTTCCTATAGTACACAGCAATGCAGTGATACATAGAAAGACAAAAAAAATGTTTCCCATGTGCCTGATTCTGGAGTCCAGTGAAGGAAGTTGGTGTAAATACTGCAGAAGGATGTTGAGAAACCCATTCAAAGTGTCTTTATGAACCTGAGACTGTCAAGTTATAAGGCAACCTGCATGTTCATGTGAGAGGGAGGACACCTTGGGCCGGAGGACACCAGCTCTCTGTGGTAATTATGGAAATGGATGTGAAAGCCGCATGCTATCCTCTGAACTGAGGAAATCCTGCTTGGACCAATTATAATAGCTTCAGGGCACCTTTGCACCAAGAACTCTGCGCTTACTGTGCCTTATTGTCTCAATGTATAAATTCAAACTGGGAAAGAACTTCTAAAGCACCGGGAGCAGTGATGGTTCATTGAGAGTCTTGAGTATTTAGCAGCTTTTATCTTCTTTTAAATAACGACATGGGGTTGGGGTCTGGAAATAGCTTCTGTTGCTAGATGAAGCCCCATTCCAAACAAGCTTGAGAATTGCTGGTCTAGAAGCATTTGCTGGATTTCCATATAAAGTGATTTTTCAAATTTTTTTTGAAGTGTTGTATCAAGTTCTGACTTTTCAGCAGTCTCCTTGCTCAACTTGTTCAATTTTCCAACTGGAAGTACTGAACTATTTTTTTTTGGCCCTGATGTCTGCAGTAATTTTTTTCTCTTTCCTGGTTTTAGGCTATCTCTGCTTGTTGTTACTTTTTACTGCATTTATACATTATCTCCTTCGATTTTCTTCTATCTGTTTGAAGCATGCTGAATTTTAATGGGTATGCAAATTAACATTAGCCTTCCCCATCTACTTGCTGGCCTGCTGCAGTTCTCCTCATGCCCTCTCGACATTTCAAGCTTAACATCCAGATGGTGTTGGTTAGAAAAGAGAATTTTTCTCCCATGCAATTTTCATGGGGAGGAAAATATTCTCCTTAGCTGGTGGGAGGAAGGGGTTGGAAGAAGGAATTATTTTGGTACCAAATTGGATCAAATGCTTATAAAAATAGTATTTTTAATGAAATTTAAATATTTGTGAGGAGAAACCACTGAAACCAGTTCCATGGAAAGAAAAAGAATTTTTTGTTTTAAGCCATTCCTTGGGCAGCAGTCTTCCTAGGCCATCAGGGTGTTCAAGGTTATGGGCACTGTGGGAACCTGATTTCCAGCTTTGTTAGGCAGCTGGCTGAATCCAGATTTTCCCAAAATTTTAAGTCAGCCTTATTTACAGCAAGTGCATAGTAACGTTTTCGTCAGTTTAAAATAGTGACAGCTTTAGGGCTCAATACTCTAAATTGCCCATAGATCAGGGTAAGGAATACTGACATAGAAAGAGTTCTGTCTGGAGGCCTGTCCTATTTTTCTGGCAAAACAATGCCTGTCCTTAAATTTCCTACTAAACTTTTTTTTGGCACTACACATACCTGGAAGGTGGCTTAGCTTAGCTCTGTCTTGCAACAGAAAGCTTTGTCTTGCAACGGTGAGGAGACTACCAAGAAAATTACGGAGCATCAGGACGCGTTTCCTGTGAATAAAAGTTGTAATATTATAACTGTAATAATGGTTTTATATTTATGAAAGGAAGATGGATGAGGCCCACGAGGTCTCTAATCATGCAGATAACATTTTGTTGGGAGGTCAAAGATCCTTCAAACTTCCTGAGAGATATGGAGCATCTCCGTGTGCCACCAAAGAAGATCCTGCTCTGTCCTTTGGTGTTTGACTAACATCAGTACTTTCAAAACTGCTTCACTCCCAGTGACAAAACAAGGCTGGCTTTGAAGTGGCTCTTGCCAGTGCTGCTAGCAGAGTAACTACAGTAGAACACTCCTCAGTTTGCAGAACATCTCAAGTCATTTGCACATATGTAGCAAACACCATTAGAGACAACTAAGGGTTGTACCCCCCAATCTACGTGTACACTAAACTTCCACAGAGTGTATCCTGTGCATCTAAAAGTTTCAAAAGGCTACAATTATGGCCAATTCCACTTACAGGCTGGAAGTAGTTTGAACTTGCATGCTTGTTTGGGTGTTTACTTTGTTGTTTGGTTTTGGTTTTTTTTTTATAGCAGTCCAGTGAATTCATGAAACAGACTTCGCACAGAAAAGAAAATTTACCGTTTCTTCACCTGAACAGTTTGCCCATGTTATCTTACATTTCCTTTATTCACATGTACAGCTATGCCCTTTTATCCCTTTTTTCCTTGACTGTTTTCTGTGTTTGCACTTCTTTTCCTCACTTTTCCTTCTGAGTAATTTTTAAACGTGAATTTAAAAATACTTGTAGAAAATACTTTTATTGTCAGAGTTGAAAAAAGAAGCAAGTGTGTAGCTACAAAGTGACTAAGACTACAAGTCCAAAGACAAATTCGGTGTCATTAATTTCTACTAAATGTCTAGATAACGTCGCCATTCCAAATGTTAGTTCCATGCTGTGAGTGGAATTGTTTTGCTTGCGTTGTTCCAAATGCCAGAGACTTGACTTTACTGACATCATTTAGTAATATATTAGCAGGCTAACACAAAATATTATAGCAAAATAACAATGGAAATGCATTTTATACCTAAATGCTAAGCCCCTTTAGGAAGTATTGAACATTGAAGGGTTTTTCTAAGCCAAAATAATTTTAGCTACTACTCACAAATTAACAAATCCTTACTGTTTTTGTCACAGAATAAGCCCATTGATCTCTCATCAGTTAACATAATTTTATGACAAACCTATTACAGGAAACCTGAAAGAAACAAAAAGTCTGCTTGAGAGAGATGATTTCCAAATGTCTAGTGAACTGGAAAGGCTTCCTCCTCTCTAGCGATAACGCGTAACACAAACTCTGGGGCAAGTTTACAAAGCTTTTGATGAGCACAAACCAATTAGTGCATCACTAAAAGTGCTGTTTCAGGATTTTGAGAGTACAAAGCACCCACAACTTCAAGTGAAATGACTAGTTGGGATGTGTGGTAGTACTGTCCTCGGTATTCAACAGGGCAATTGGAGACCACAGCACTGTTGGCAAGCAGATTTCTGCCACATGCCAGCATGCTGAGGAGGGTTGGCAAGGCTGCAAGGGAGCACTGCAGACCTAGAGGAGACTGACAGGTACGTTTTTCCAGGTGAAGTGTCCATTTCTGTCTTGTGGGAAGTGAGACTGCGTATTCTCCGCAAGTAGACATGTTCTGGAGTTTATGGACTAACCTTTTCTTCGACACTTCCCTTTGCTAATGAAACTGGTGTTTGGGGAAAGAATAGTTAATATTTTCGAAGAGGCTATTGACATACATTAAACTCTCTTGTCTATTTCTCTAGATGCTAATGCAAAAATATGGGGTGCCAGCAGTGAGTGGGTTAAAGTGAAAGAAATCACATCCAGAAAGAAGGTTTGCTGCTACAATGCAGCAGACTTATTTTAAGACTTCTTTGCTTTCCTTTTTAGAGCTGTGGAACAAACACAGAAACATAGCTGCTGCTGTGTGGCACTGCCATTGAGGATATGTCCCTGAAAAGCACAGTGGTTAGCAGCTTGATGGATAATAAAGCAATTTTGCCTCACAAGAATTAATGCAAGAGAGGTGGGCGTCCCTGCAAAGATTTAAGCAATACGCAGTTTGAATACACAAAGACAGTACGTACAGCATGAAGGACGGATGCGCAGGAGCAGGCCAATGAAAAGCAGCAGCTGGAAGACATACTCGCTTCTCTGAACAGAAACTTGCTCCAAAAGAGTTGCCACACAAGCGAGGAGACTGAGCAGCCACTGGCACTTGCTTAGTGTCTGTTGGTGTGGTTAGTCAGTTTGCATGTTCTTGCTGCCTCCTGTTGAATGGTCTAATTTTTATTGTCAACATAATCTTCCCCAGATTAATCACAGTCTATGAAGGATGGATGGATGGATGGATGGATGGATGGATGGATGGATGGATGGATGGATGGATGGAAAAACAAGGCAAAGGTGCTGGTTAGTGGAGCACAATATTAAATGATTAGTGATGGAGCTACTGAACAGCTCTAGTTAGAGACAGAAAAAGAAGCAATAGGTGCTGCTGCCTCTACAGAGATCACAATTTGCCAAGAGCCAGATACAAAGGACAATGTCAATACCGAATCACCAACTGAGGAAGTTGGTGGAAACATTTCATGTTGTATATTCCAAAAGATGAGATTTTTAAAGAGCAGTGTTCACTAATGGTGGGGACATCTGCAAAGTGCAGAACCAAATAACTACGTTGAGGTCCATTGAAGACTAGCATCTTCCACATGTAGCCCATTGCTTTGCTGGGGAGGAAGATAAGGCTTTCAAATCACTGTGGTCCTGGGACATTGTATTTAGAAGACGTGCATGTTAAACACAGCTCATCCTTGTTTATTGCAATGCTTGCTAGAAGGTGAAAAGGCATGGTATGTTAGAAGGTTTTGGTTTATTATTTCCAGGAGGCTGTCTGTCCTTCTGAACTCCCCTTAAGGTCCTTGGCATAGCTCCAACTAGTTCTCTTGATCTCGCTATTCATTTTCTTGCTGTTCTAAAGTAGAGTCTGCCTTCAAAGCACTCGCTGTTGGAGCATGACCAGCCCTTCCCAGTGGCTGAATTTAGATGTTAGTCTCCAAATAACATCTCACTGCATCTTCAAGTTTTGTCAGTTTATTGTAAAAATATAGATCCCTTTGGAACAGCGCAGACTCTGAAATTCTTACTTTCTTCTTAAGAGTCCATATTATTTCCCTTTGTCTTTATAAATAATTATTTTGTAATTATTCCCTAACTTTTAAGTAGCTTCTAGTACTGTCAAAAAGTAAGTGAACCTTAATGCATTTTTTATTGTGCTACGTCTGACTTCAACTTTGTTTACAAAAACAAGATGAGGTTGATAGTGTTTCGTTGGGAAACTTTCGCACGTGATAAGTTCAGGGTTAACAGTGAGAATGGACTCATAAAAAGTGAGGTTCCTAGAACAATCTTTTCTCCATCTGCTTGCATTTATCTGTTATAAAATTTTTCTTCATTTTGACAATTGAGAAAATGGGTGAGGGGAGGGAATACAATGTTATATTATCTTACAACAATAATATAAATTATAATTTATAACGCAACATAACGTGCAAAGGAGAGTTGCTCTGTTTGGCAAGAAGAGGAGTATTTGCAGCATCTAATAATCTTTTTAACTTTGTGAAGAATATGACCATATAAAAAAAGATCACTCTTTTGCAATGTTTGTTCTTAATAGCAGAGGTACATTACAGAGGCTGTTCTTTTCAAAGACGGCACATAAGGCCCACCTGCAAAATACGTGCATATGGCTGGCTCCATGCAGGTGGCTAGTTCCACAAGGGAAAGTACGGAGCTTTCCATGCAGAACCAGAGTTTACGCTGTGCTTGCTAGTGTTTCACCAAAGGTATTGAAATTACTGTATAAACTGAGGATTACTGTCAGCTACCCTGTGACAGGTGACCAGGCTGGAAACCTGATCCCAGCAGTTGGGTTGTGTTCTTCTCATGTTCCCTGTGGTGACAAGGAGAACTGCAATTACTTAGGTGTTGCCTTTCACGGACATCTGGCTTTATTTGTCCTACTGTACACAGCACATGCTCCTGTAGAACCAGGCATAGTCCTAGCATGAATATTTACAGTGCTTGCAAATCTTCTGTTCATCCTCACTTTGCATAGCAGAACCTTGGCAGGTTTGTTGATGCTGAGGCTCGGTGATCGTACCTTCAGACTTGGTTCTGTCTGTGTATGTGCAGCACTGAGCATATTGCTGTGTTGTGACCAGTCTGCAAAAACACACACACGCGTGAAGTTTGATTATTTTTTTAAGTTCTTTTAAATTCTCTACTTTGGTGTTATTTCATGAGGGGGCTTGTTTTGCAGTAAATTACAAAACTATTTAGATAAATAGTTTGTTTGTGATACCAGTAAGACACTCTCAATATGCAAGTGTTTTCTGTATAAATAAGAGAGAGAGAGAGTTCAAACTTTTGTTTAGCTGGGTATGCAATACGTAGGGGCTTATGCCAATTCCTCACATGAACTGGGAAATAAAAACCTTTGAATTTTCTTCTCATCATATAACAGGGTTGACTGATAGCACAGGCTGTTATCTTCAGTGAATAGATGAAGGAAGTGATAAGTATGTGAAACTTGTGCCCGATGGCAGTAAAGTATACAGTATGTGTATTATTTTGTTATGACTTGGAAACATGTACTCTGATTTGTAACCTGATTGGATAATGTGCTAGATAATGTAGCAAAATAAAAAAAAAAACACCTCACAAAGAATGTTTCCTTCTTCATCCACAGAAAAAGGCAGATGAGATATAAACAGTGGCACCCTGAGTCTCAAAAGCTAAAGAAATGCAAACAACCGGCAGGTGGCTTGACATCAGCTTGAGATAAACTACAAAGGAAAATGCTGGAACAATCTGCCCAGACTGAGAAACGCAGGGTAAAAATGTTAGAAGTTGCAAAGACATCTGATTCCCACTGTCAAATGCAACTTTTGTTGAGTTTCAATATGCATGGTGCTTCTGAAATTATGAGGTTTGTGCGTTTGTCACTTTCTTAAATCCCCTCACTACTTTTATGAAGTAGCAGTCTCAATAATTAAGGCAGTAGTCATCTTATCTTTTCTTTATGAATTGTTTTTCTTTTTTCTCCACTTGATATATATTGCTCATAAATGATTCTGTCAGTTTCAGCTGTAAATCTCAAGTCCATGACAATGGAAGTAATTTTGAGAAACAAATGGCAGTGTGAAAGATATGATGTTGACCATAAAAAAAAAAACGAATTGCAGCTAGAGTTCAGATGTCACAAATCTTTATGAACGTAGGAACAGGGAGTAAACAAAGTCATATGATATTATCCATATGTCTTTTAGTTTTGGTCTTATGAGTATGTGCAAAGATAGTTGTAGCTCTTTGGCAAATATGAGGAGCTGTTGTGCATTTTGGATACAAACCTTGTTAATATCAAGAAACCTGAATATTTGAAGGTTTGCTGTTGTTCCCTGTGATAGCTTGGCTTAATTGTATCTGTGGCTGGATAGACATTGGAATCCTAAAATAGGATTTCATACAAAAGCTTCAGTCACAAGGGAGGCTGTTCATCCTAAAGAGTAGGAGGGTTGTTATCCTAGTCAAATAGATAGCAATGGGAAGGAGGTGACTTTTCTAGCACGTTTGTCCTCTCTGTCATCCTCATTTACCCATTAGCTTCTAATGGAAGCATTCCTCTCTATCCTCTTTGCTGTCATGTGTGAGCTCTTTCCTTGAAGAAGCTTCTTAACCAGAAGAGCACCATATTTCTATTTCTATTTGCTAATGAGAAGTTGGGAGGAAAGTGTCCACTTTATCTGTTAAATACAGCTTGCTCTGACTGTGTTAAGGAGCTCTGGTCTAGGCAGAAGGAAAGAAATGAGAGAGGTTCCTGCCCTTTGTAGGAAACTACAGTAAAGACTGTTGAAGTCCTGCATGCTACTGACTGTTCTGGGAGCTGCAACATTTGCGGGGCTGTGCGGAGGTTGACTAACTTGAGCAGCATCCAAGTGATAAGTGGAATCAAGATAATACACAAGTGGCTCTTGAAATTTGAAATCTTCCTTCCCTGGGAGCAACAGGGGTGCAGATGGAGAACCTGCTCATCCAGCCTCAGTGGTGAGATAATGTCCCCAGGAGATAGTTAGATTCCCCAGAAACAGTGTATTCCTCAGTGGCAAGGGCACAGTTCTTTCTCAAACTTCGGCCTTCTCCCAGCCTGAACAATACTGATCTGTAACTGGGACACAGGAGGCCCTTGCTGCTTACCTCTGCAGCTCTGAGAAGTGGACCGAATTTGCAGCTGTTGACAAAGAACCTAGAGATCTGGCTTGCCTGCTGCAGTTGAAATATTGGGTTTGCTTTCCCTATTTCCTACTGCCTTCTTCCTTCTCAGCCTCCCATTGAAGTTCTGCTTTGTTTACAGCCATCCCTTGGATTCATTCTCTGTCTGTAAGCAGAGAAATATTGTTGATAAGCCCAATTCTGCCCGCACATCTAGGTTTCCAGTTTTCTAGACCAGAGAAAGCCTGAGACAGCATTTGTCTGTTGAAATACCTAGAAAATGAACTTGACTGTTCTACTTTATAAGCAGTGCCTGATAGATAGATGTATGTACACAAGGTTTTAGTTCACTATGTCTTTGTGTATGATTTCCAGTGTTTGATTAAGTTATCTTGCTGATGTACTGTTGTGCATACTAAGATGGGGTAAAGATCTTCATGTTGCTACTGAAGAATGAATCAAAGGACAGGTCTAGTTGTATATATGTGTGGTATATGCCAGCAGATGAAGTAGGCAGTACATGGAGTGAAGTATGGTTGAAATGGGCCATGACATGCTTTTTTGTTATGAACATACAACATTTATTGATCACGTTTCTTTGCAATCTGTATTGAAAGATGGGTTAAAGTAAATGGCAAAAATGAGCAGTTTTGTAGAATCCTATTACAGCTTTTCAATACTTTCAAGAATTTATGCTTTTGTAAAGGCTTTTCCTAACATGAACTTTCCTTTTCAGTAGTCTATTTGACTTTCTTCTAAAATAGTAATTAAAATGTTGTTTTCCCTGATGGTAGTGGTATTTGATTCCACCTTAACTGTTACTTAATGGTTTAATTTTAGTATGGAGATAAATAAGTACAGAAAAACTTTTGCTGGATCGTTGAAGCTGTCTGGATATTCACAGAGATGATAATAAGATAAGCTTTCTCCTGATTATAACCAAAGGGAAAATCAATGAGTGACCATGGAACATATTCCTTAGGTAGGGAAAATCAATGAAATATGCAAATAAATATTTCACTAACATGACCTGAAACCATGTATACAGGAATGCGGACCTAGAGGACATGCTGAGAAAGTGAAGGGCAAGTCATTGAACCATACATATTGGCAGTTGTCTGTGTTGTAGCAGATGCAATACTAAGGACATCAGCAAAATAACAATAAAGAAAAATATCCATGAACAGACAAAAGATAGAAATGCAGTTATTGCAAAAGGTTAAATAGTAAATATCAGTATAGTTGAGCTAATTTTTGAGCAGAGAGAATTGAGACGTTACATTAAAAATGTAGTTGTCATACTGTATACATACATACACACACACAAAGTAGTGTGGTAGACAGAAAGAAAAGGTTCTTACCAGAAGACTTCTAGTCTTTTGTTAATACCAGGGAGTCTGGCTGTCCCTGTGAAATAGCACATAACAGTGGATTATGTATCACCAATATAGAAATTAAAGGAAGATGCAAAAAAAACATGGTGACATATTGTTTGTGCAAAGAAGCCTGGAAAACTCTAGGGACCCTAGAGGAGACTTAAAATCTAACTAGAAAGAGCTTTGACCTTTCGTTAAGTCCCTCTGTGTCCCTTGGGCCTGGGGAATTGCTTGCACTCCTAAGGAAACATTGGTGAATTCAGTAAGTCTCTCAAATTCACATACACTAGAAATTGTGTAAAAGATTTGAACTAATTACAACATTCTCCTGGTAAGCTCCTATCACTATACCTCTCTGGTATGAATGCGCATGATTCTAAATTCTACCCTATATTTTTTCTGATGGACGCAGACTTTTGCCTTTGGCTTACCTGTGACTGTGTATCTTATTAGCAATATCACATTACATAGCGTTGTTTGGGATGTGTGATGTTATGATTTCCTTTCCTCTATTCCCTTTCTCTAATACTCTCT
This sequence comes from Tauraco erythrolophus, assembly GCF_009769465.1. Taxonomy (NCBI): domain Eukaryota; kingdom Metazoa; phylum Chordata; class Aves; order Musophagiformes; family Musophagidae; genus Tauraco; species Tauraco erythrolophus. The sequence goes on from NC_141467.1 coordinate 30,936,637, forward strand.
AGCAGAAATGTTCTAGGCAGTTCTGAAGTTTCCCATCAGTTACAAAAACTATGCCTAAATTGCCCCAGATTCTTTTTTATTAGGTATGTGGCATTACCAGTCTCAAGGCTATGAATTTTCATTCAGCCGTTCAGTGAGGAACAGTTTATTAGATGTGAGGTTTTGTGTGTGTGTGTTTTCTTCTGTGAGGTGCTCTGCTGTCACTTGAGGGAAGTGTGTCACTCTTCTGTCTGCTGTTACAAGGCAAATCGGATTCTGCTCTCGTTTAGAAATGATGAGATTTTGTGAGTGCAGTTTATTCAGATATGGATTAAGGATCTATCTCCAGATGGAATTTGATTTAACTTCATATTTCTAAAAATAGGTTTGTGTGGTACAGCTGTACTCTACCTGTTGTCAGTGCCTCTACAGTGGTCAGGAAGCATTGGAGGTGAGACAATATCCTTACAAGGAAAGGAGACAAGTTCTTCCACAGTCTCTTCTTGTTTAGGTAATGCAGTAGTAGACTTATCCCTTGCAGTAGCTAGCCTAGCACAAGCATAGGCTTATCATGGGGCCAGCACATGGAAGGAAGATCTCTTAACTGCAGTTAATGTGCAGCGACTTAATGTTGGAAGCATATTTGTGAGCTGTGAAGGGTGCCTTTCAGATTTTCTAGGACAGTAAAGCCCCTCCTGAAGTGTTTTATGGGTTGTTGTTTACGTGCAGCTGCTTTCTGCAGGACTAGCTTACTTCTCCTACATCTGAGATGATAGTATATGTTCCTGGGCACAGTGGTGTGGAGTTTCTGAGGCAACATAGCATTGGTGGCAACTGGAAATCAGATTCTCTGGGCATTTATTTCTTGTATCCATGGATCATCATAATGTTCTTTCACAAACAGGCCTTCGCTCATCAGACATCCCTTGCAAAGCAAGCAGAATCCCTATCATTCGTCATAGGGAGACTCTGCTCAGGAATATTTGTTTTATAAATAGTTTTGAAAATACTTCTAGGTTTAAAATGAACAGTACAAAAAGCTGTGACATTTGTAATTTGTTTGAAAGCTGACCTTTTAAGGGAAGCTGTGGTAAAGGTTTTATTTCTAATCTCTATCTGTGACTCATATTTGCCATAGAATCTAACTGCCAGAGAGCTGACATAAAACTCTCCTTTGGCCAGGCAAAAATAAGTACAGCAGGTAAGTGGAATAGAAAGTGAAATAGAAAGGCAAAGGATGGGAGTAGTTGTTTTCAGGAAAAATTTTCAGAAGACGCAAGGCTGGCAGGTAGCAAGACTAAAAGAGGGGAGGGTGTCATGGAATGACACAGTATCCGACCAATAGAGGTCAATTCAATAAAAGTCAGGAGCAATTTGACTAGTCTACCAGTTTCCCAAGAAAGACAAGACCCTTGTATCCAACCCGCCTGCCCACCCTGGACAGCCCACTAAGTCGGAGGGTGTTTGCCTAACCTATTCAGGGACCTCGCCGGCAGCACAATGAGTCATCCTCCCTCATATTAAAGTTTCCGGAAACTTATATTAAAAAACCAAATTTTAATACTGATGCTCGTGACAGGATACAGATTCAAAGATAGCCGGTGACAGGGACTGACTGCAAAAATAGATTTGATTTAGAACCGTATAGATTAGAACTGATCAGTGATAATACTAAATAGCTAGCAAAACGTTAGTGAGTAAATGCGCATAACACAGAGCTCTTACCCAATAGGCATCCCAAGGGGGGTGGGGGGCAGAAGAGAGGTTCAGCCCATCGACTGATTCCAGACGTTTCGATGGAAGTCTTCGCCCCTAACATCCCCCGTCTCTTTAGCCATTTTATACTATTTCTTTACTTTTAGGTGGAGCTTTGAGTGACTCTAGTCATACATATTACAATGACATTATAATGAGCAAAGTTCAGCTTCAGGGCACGATCCAGCCGTTGTGGTTGAGGAGGCAGTTGCGGTCCATCTTTCTTGACAGCAGTTGTGCTGTTATCTTCTGATAACAGGGACAAGTCGTGGTACCTCTGCACCACTCTACTCCCCATTTCAGGGATATCGCACATTCCATCCGGCCAGATGCAGACCTTAACTGTTTACCGGCACTCGGTTTCTTGGAGCAGCAACTGTATATCACCTCAAAGCTGCTCTAATATTACAGCTCATTGTTTAAGACATAAGCTGAACTTTGGGGGACATTATTCTCCCATTCCTCCAATTTCTGTTATTTTTTCACAGAGGGGATTTTTCGAGGTAGGAAGAAGATATTTTGGAGCCTCTGTTAATGAAGCTGAATTAGGGCAGAGACAGCTGCAAGAGGATAATATAGGAGGAAACGTGCAATATTTTTCCACAGATACATGTAAGGCTATTGATAGCACACCTCAAATTCTGTATAAAAGACTCCTATCCCCTGAGGCATTAAACCCAGATGTATAGTGTCCTTATTTGTGAAATGATTTAAGTAAAGTGTAAGCTGCAGTGCTCTGACCTGTTAAAATATGCAAGTGGTTCCTTACATCTAAGGTGATCTGACATTAGTCTGAAGTGATGACTTCTAATTTCTTTTTCTTTCATTCTGACATCCAGAGTTTCTCAGAAAGGATGGTTCTGCAGTGGTTTGTGTTGCAGTTTGAGCTTGCTTTCTCATGTAAGACATTCACACAGGTGAATTCACTAACTGCTGACATCTTTAATTGATTTTGCAGTGATTTGATGCTGTTAATGAAGCCCAGTGTTGTCTTGGGTGCAGCTGTGAGGATACTGGGGTAATCAAGGTATGGTTGTTTTTCTCATTTGATATTTCTTTTGGCTTGTGTGTCCTGCCTTGTAACTGTTTCACATTTAAAATTTTAGTTGAATTATTGTTTTGGCAAAGCATAGTCATAAGAGCTTTTGCTCTGAAAGTTGTGTTTGTGTTCAGCAAATAGCATTGCGTCTGAGAAAAATTATCAAGAACTTGCAAAATGTCTTTTCATCTTGCCAGGATTGTGAAATGAAAAATGCGTATGTTTTCCAGCTTTCTGTAAGAGTAAGTGAGGCAGAGAGTTCAGTTACCACACTGCAGATTTTCTCTAGACTGCAGAAAGAGCACAGCTGGAGTAGATGCCAGAACAGGTTCTCTTTATATAGTTCTCTTGTGTAGTGCGAAGTGGAGAAGGAGGATATTGTGTTCTTATATTTAATGCAAGCATTGCCTTCACCTCATGTAGAGATGCCCTTGTCCATTAAAAAAAAAAAAGTCTATATGTGGTTAAATTTGTCCATGCAGAACAGCCCAACTATGTGTTAATACCTGTCTAAACCGCAGATTATTTTGGTGGTGGGAGTGTGGAATGATTAAAAAGGAAGCAACAAAGTGCTTTCCTGCATGGGAGATTTTCGTAGAAATGTAGAAACTTGTACATACTCTGAATACTAATGAAAGGTCTAAGCGTTCATCACTTCATGATGAGTACGTTGAGATTGCCCTGTTTTTAACTCTAAGGGCTGGCAATATCCGAATAACAATTCTGGCCTTTGAGATTCAGCTGTTATTCCTGAATGTCTGTTGGGAACTGCCTGGTTAAGATCCAAACCAAATCCTACCTGAACACGATGCTTAGTTTCCTAAAAAATACAAAAGAGCAGCTAATAAATACACGCATATGCAAATCTAATATTTAGGGGTAACCAGAAGAGAATTTCCTTGAGAAGGGGAGATTTAAGCTGTTACAACGGCATGTGGGCATATTAGGAAGTGTGTTTTTTACGGCTGAAAGAGTTCTTTGAGCTAACACTGGTGTGTTGTGTCCACGGAGCAGAGGACTTTTGCAGGACAGTGGACGTCCTCCATGGGGAGAGGGAGATGAGACAGAGGCTTGTAACTGAAAGGTAGTTTGCACATGAGGCTGGGGCATTTGCAGACTGTGTCAGCAGCGTCTGCCAGGAGAGGACTTTGGAATGGTGTGGTGGGTTACACTGGGCAGAAAAGCAGGACCGGAGAGGAAATCTAGGATATTGTCTCTCAAGTGTTTCATTTTAAAAGCTAACAACATGTTTTACATTACAATTAGAATTAAGGCATATTGTTATGGCAGTTCAGTTTTCTCAACATGACGTATCTCAACATGCTACTTGGTATGGCCTTCATTTCCTGAGTGCTTGGGGTTGTAGTCCCACAATATATTGTTCTGGATGGCAGACTGCTGTAAACATTACCATCTCTCATGGCAGATAGTCTTACACTTCTGTCTCAAAGTGTCCTTTCAAATATAGTGTGGCCATGTTGTGAACCTGCTCTGGAAACTGATCACTCTTAAAAATAATCTGTCAAAAGCACAGAGATGTTTAAAAGCCAGATCAGCTCACGACAGAACAGCGTAGATGTCATCCAAATGCAGGTAGCTTAGTTGTGGGAGCGAGCAAAGAGGGGCAGATGGGGAGAGGGATTCTGGCAATACCTGAAGCCAGGATTGTTGCGAGAAGCTTTGTAATGGAATATTGTGGTTCTTGTCATGGGCAAAGAAAGCACTACTTTGCATATGGAAACCGGAGCAAAGTGGGGCTAAGGACTCTTGCATACCAGTTTTTTTTTGGTGAATAGAACTGTGTTAAAATGGTTTTTTGAAGTCTGTTTTAATTCACAAAATGATAGAAGCCGTTCTACATCATAAGCTCTAGTATAACAATATCCACACTTGCATGTTCATCAAGGTAACTGGAAAATCCCCCTTGGCAGCTTACACCCCTAGCAGCATGGTTTCAAAAATACCTTCCTCACAGGGAGAGCCCAAATAACAGGCTGAAGATCAGATAGGGGGGCAGGGAGGGAGCAGGCAGGTGCTGACCCCTGCTCTCTGGATTCACAAGCAACCACTAACCATTGAGCTGTTCCCCTTAGCTATCAGGAAAATAATTTCCAAAATCAGTAATGGAGAGATTTTTAAAAGCCAAAACACTGATCACATGCCTATGATTCTGTGATTCTGTGTTCAAGCCCATTCAAAGACTTGAATGGGAGAGTTAGGGTATAAGCTAAATTTAAAGTGCAGTGGCAGTTTTCAAACAACTCCTTATGCAGGAAAGCCGCCTCTGTTTTTTGCGCCTTTGAAAAATTTTCCTTCAAATCTCAGTGTTTAAAAAGATAAACAACCAAGGAAATGATATATAATTTCTGTCAGCAACATAAATACAGTTAACGTGTCTGTAATCATAGCTTCGTGATTCAAAATATCTAATCTAGATAAGTTACAGCTATACAAATTATGAAGCAGCACAAGGTTTAGGTAGGATTAAGGTTAAACTAAGCCCAAGTGAAAAACATGCCCCTTGACGAGGGTAGTCACAAGATTCTGTAACCTCTTAGTCTCTGACTGCGAGAAACTCTGCCAGTATTGACGAAACATCTGTTTACCATTAAAGCATATAAAATACAAACAGGAAAGATCTTTTCTGATTGAGTGGCTATAAAAGCAGAAGAGAAGTTAGTGTATGCGTTCTTTATGTGGGAGACTCGGTCCGTTGGCATTAAATGATGTCATTGGATCGACAAGATGGTTGCCAGGAGAGCTGAGGACAGGGGTGTTTCAGCAGCTTTCCTCTGCGGCAGGCCCTGAGCGCGGTGGCCGACGGAGGGCGGCTGGAAGGTGGCTGCAGGTCGTGGTACAGGTCCTGGCACAGGCTGCTGGGGGGCTGCGCTGGCAAACCCCATCCCTCGGCCGCCTCCTCATCCCCGCTGGCTCCTACCTGCTCAGGTGTGGATCACCCTCTTCGCTGGAAAAGCGGCGTGTTGTCAGATCCTTAGCCCAGGCTAAACACAGTCACCTAAAAATGGCAGTAATTATCAGTTTCGCGTGAAACGAAGCGCATTTACTTCAAGATGGATGTTTCTCAGTGTTTGGGCTACATGGTATAGGAGACTAAATAAAACGAGATGCTTACCATACTAATAGCTCCGGATCTTGCCTTTTAGCTTTCCTCTACTGAAGGTTCTGTGTAAGAGACTGAGAAAACGCAGAATCTGAATAATGAGCAGCTGTAAAAGAGAAGATCATTTTTATTAAGAGCTCTTCAGTCCATGTTTTAAAGCCAAGAGTGTCTGAGCCTAGTTAACTTTTGGTTTAAAGGCTTCAATGTCTGGGGATTTTGAGTACTTTATTGGTGTTGAAATAGATCTAGTGCAGAAATGAGGATTACATGATTACAACCTCACTTTGTTCCTATGAATTCACATAAAATGAACACACAATAGAGGCAAAATTATTTTGAATAGTGTGGGTCAGATGTCTAAACAGCTAATACCCACAGTATGGGTATAGCCTCAGCAAAAAGTTCGAAGACCCTTTCTTTTAGTAGTGCAACTTGTGAACTGTGGTCTTGGAGTACACACCCATGGCTGAATGAAGGTCAAGGAGAAAGAGGTCATAAGGAGAGCCAAGTTTTTCACCATAAAGGAGTCTAACAAACTTGCCTTGCAGGACAGCATAAAAACAGGCGATGTAATCATGGCTGTTCCAGTCTCTGAGCAGGTATGATGCTGTGCAATGCACTGGCTGAAGTGGCAGAGAGGCCTGCTGAGCAGTCTGGCCAAAACAGAATTGTAAGAAATGAAAAAGATAAGCTACTGGGCTTCACTTTAGAAGCAGTTCTTTCCATAATGCTTGTATTATAAGAGTATTTAAAAACGTTTTTAGACATCAAAGTCACTGTAACAGTTCTAAAACTGTTGATGATCAATAATGTACATCTTTAAAGTTTTTGGTTTTGTTTTTAATGCAGCATAGAAAATAGCAGGAGAGAGAGAACAGGTTGTTGAAAACAGACCACGTGGTAGATTGCTGTATTTACATCTGTAACAAGAAGGGTACAACTTGAATAGTGTAAGAAGAGACAGCTTAGCTTAAACGATCTATTTAAGTCCCTTTGGATTAAAGGTTAGATGTCACTTATTCAAAAGTCCTGCATATTTGTTGGAAAGCTTACCTTGGTAAACGGTGACCATGGCATCTGTAACATCCAAGAGGAACTCAGTAGCAATCTGAAAAATGTATGGCATCATCAGATAACACATTAAATGGAGGATTGTAGTGGAAGAGACATAAAACTAATGCGCAAAGGGCAGTTTTTCCACTCTGCACTGATAGGAAGTCTCATTTCCTTTATGTTTGTCTAATCTAAATCTTCACTAACTTTCTCCACTACCAAAAAGAAGTTGAAGTCCATTGTGAATTGTGTTTGGTCTGGCTGCCAGCACAGCAAAGTGTAGCTACATCCCTTCCTCTTGTTTTGCATCTAGAGGGTTTTCTTCTAAATGAAAGTTAGAAGGATGCCGTTTAATTTATTTAAACATATTAGATTTTCTTTCCTAGCTATGCAAGAGAAGAATCACTGTTTGAATCCACTTCATGGAAAGCTCACGGGGTGTGCTTTTTAAAGGAATGTGAAATGACACAACTGAGGCAGCATTCACTTTTTGCATTTCAGATCTGAATTTTGCTCAGTGTATGAACCCAAGTTCAGAACTTCTGTGAGTTCATGGCAATTCATGCAGATTTTTGAATTTTTAAAAGGAGTAAAACTTTTCTTTTTTTAGTAGGATTTTATTTTAAAGCCCTTTGTTCTCTTTTTAATGCCCATTTGAGAAAAAAATCACAATAATTTGCAAAATGCAATGTGATCTTTTTTCCATTGCCAAGTGCTTAGGGGAGAAAAAAAAAAGCCTATTAGACAGCTAGGTTTGGATATTGAGCTGATCCTGTAATGTTTCTTCAATGGCATATAGCTTTTGTTCCAGGATAAAATCAACCCTGCTGCTTTTTCATGAGAGGGGAGGAATAATTACCATGCTTTGCTCTTTCTCATCAGCATGTTGGCCCACTGCCCTGGCTTTTTAGTACCAGGTGTTACAAGCAACAGTAACTTCATTTTGTTTCCTGCTACCTTGTCCTTCAGCAACCAGTGTACACATGGTCATTTCACCTTGTGTGTTAATGGCCTTGCTTTCTAAAACCCAGCTATCTTACTTCCACTGTGCTGTTGTGTGCTGATACTATACCATTAATCATCTTCACTTCTACTACTTGGGTATTCACCAGATGTCTTTCAGTTTGCTTTATGTTGCTCTGTTTTCTTTGTGCTGCTTTTCCTCTGATTCTTCAAGGACCCTTGTACAAATATTAGCAGATTGCTATCAAACAAGTTGCAGTCAAAATGGTGAGCTTATGCTTTGACCAAGAGAAATACCAATGCATTTTTTTCCCTTGTGGGATAGCTTAAAATGTTATTTTATCAAGTGAAGTGTTCTCACTTCTGTGTAGTACTAATGCAGCTAGGGTGCAGTGACAGTTACTTTCTGTAGGCAGCTATCATTCCTAAATACAGAGACATAAAATTTAATGGACTGATGCAGTGAAATATTGTGATGAGATATTGCACTAAATAGAGCAGTCCATTCATTTGACCTCATAGAAAATACCCAAGCAGTTCACATTTTGGCTAGATCTGGCATGTTGATACTGGTGGAACTAGTGCACAGTTTTTTGAAAAAGATTTAGGGCTTCAGTGAGTGTGCGTGTGTGGCACACATGCTCAAGGTAAGCTGAAAGATATCAGACTTGTTTTAATCACTTTATGGGAAATGAGTGGACAACCTTCTTTTGTACATCTGTCAGCTGGCTGGAAAGGATCTTTTCAACTGCCAGCCAACCAGAAAAACCACCTTTCCCTGCATAGGAGAGATAGGAGATAGACATTGGCACACCTTAGTAGGATTTCAGCGCCAGCCTTTGAAGGAAGGCTCTGTGGGCGTGAAGTTGAGCTCTACTATTCTGGCAAGGCTGTACTGCCCTGGTGCAGATGATCAGGAGGTGTATTTTTGGTTTACAAATGAGCACAGCTAAAGATTTTTGCTCGAGGATACTGGTGCTTGCGGTGACCCTGCCCAGACTGAGCTACGTCTGGTTGTAAAATGGTGATTTATTATTTGAGCTTTTTTTTTTTTTGGGGAAGGAGTGAAAATTGCAGTAGGATGTGGGGTGGAAAACCACAGTGGAACTCACAGGAAAACAGTGGAGACAACACCTCAACACTCACCACCAGGCCACACAGTTCCTGTTTGTGGCAATTGAAAGAGCTGGAAAGGGTCTAGCTGTTCAGACGCACACGTTCTGGCAGATCGTTGATGTCTGGTGCCAGCCCAGAGCTCCTCATCGCACCATGGCACTTCAGGCTGGTGCTAAGACACATGTTCCTTTATTCTTCTTGGTCCCTCCAGCCTTTCCAACACCCCCAAAATACCAATGCCTTTAAAATATTGTAAGCGTAAAAATATTTTAACAGATTACTAGGAGGTACTGGTCTGGCATGCTGCACTGTAAGACTGCCAAAGCAAATGTTGAGAAAGATTTTTATTTTTTTTTAACAGGATCTGAGAATGCTGTCTGTCTTCATTTTTTTTTTTCTTTTGCATGTTTTTAGTAAGCTTTCACCGCAAAAATTCTAATGTATTTCTTCTGACTTATGGTGTGCTGCAGAAGTATATCAAAGGGCTCTGTTCCAGGGGAAAAAAAATAGCAAACACAAATCGTAACAGCTAGACATCTTTTATGACTGTAGACCCTGGATGAAGCCTAGACTCGATTCAGATCTCCATTCAGCACTGCATCTCACAATGTCCCCTTCCTGAGGTTTAGTCAAACCACACTCCCTCACCCGGGACACTGTTACGAGTTAGGTGGTAATCGTGATCTATTGCATAGCTGACTACGGGGTTCAAAATAGAAATCCTGTGATGACCTATCACCCTGAAAGAGTCATATTTCTTCTTCATGGGTTATTCTCTGCTGTTCTACTGAGATGCCTGTCCGCAGTCTGGCTCTTAAAATTCACGATGAGCACCATCAACCTGCTCTGTCCATGCCCTCACTGCGACTAATTCTGTCTGCCTGTGGCATCTTTATCCTATACAGGACGAGGGGAGGAGTCTTGCATTTTCTATCACAAGGTCAATGGAGGACCCTGGAGATCTGCTGCATCATTATGCTATGTGAACATTGGCCACTCGTGTTTCCTGAACTGAACCAACAGTTTCCCTGTCTGTGTCTGGCTCTCCTCTTAGTGTGAACTCCTCTGTAGGTATTTTGTACCCCCCAAGTTCACACATTCCTTTCTATTTTGGTGCCTCAGTGCCTTACTTGTTTCATGAGGTAGCTAATTAAAAAGCAGAATCTCAATTTAATTGGTTTTTGGTGGGTTTTTTTTCTTTTCTTCCTGTATTTTGCTCCAGAACTTGGTCAGTGGCCTGAAGCTCAACAATGGGGAGCTTGCTGCTCGCATTTGTTGGCGAGCAGGGAGGTGAAAGGACCCAGAGCAGCTTTGTAGCTCCAGTGAGACACAGAAGGTGGAGAGGAGGGAATAATCCCTGGCACCTGTGAATGTGTGCAAGGGAGAGAAAGTGCATGTCAGGCTACAGCACTTGGTTCAGATAGGGTTACGCTGTCAAGGTGCTGTGTGCGTGTATTCCTCCTTGCTGAGGAAGTAGTGCTGTCCTGTGTGTGCTCAGAGTAAGCCATTGAAAAGCAGAATATAACACGCCTGTAACACCAGAAGTGAGAAGTTTTTGGTTTCCTACAGTTTCCTGTTCTGTGACTATAAAGTTTAGTCAGCATGGGTAAGAGTTTCTTCCTCTGTGGATTTTCTGGTGTCTTAAACAGTACAAGTTTCCATTGCATTATTTCCCTTACTTGCAGGGCTTATAGGATATTACTCCTCTACTCAAGTGGGGTTTTTTTATGAATTCCATAGGAACGCCAGAGACCTCTGCTGTGCTGAGATCACTTTTTTAGATACTGAAGTTGCTGAAAGTAGAAACAAGAGCAAGAAAAAAGGAACAAGAAGCTTAGAAGAAGAGAGAAACAAAAGTCAAAATTACATCAGCCTCGTTTTCATGGCAAGGCAGGTTAAGTGAAGAAAAATATAGCAGCTCTTACTTTTCTTCTCCCTGAGTCTGCATCACTGTTAGAAAGAACCGTTAAAGTGTTTTCATGCCCCTGTTGTTTCCTCCTTGGAGATGCTGTACTGAGCCTCTGTGGCTTCGAGGGGCTTGGCAGGAAATAAATTGCTTGTGCAGAAGCTCTGGAAGGCAGTGATTGAATCAAGAGGTGGCCTCCAGTGAGGGACTCCTTTTTTACTTATCAGCAAATGAAAGCATGTGCACTGCAGCTGAGATAACCTTAAGCAGTGCCTTCAGAGCCATTCATCTCTTAGTGCCCAGAGCTGAACCTGAACAGCAAACTGCAACCGTGACAGCAGAGAATGAGGGATATGGCTCGTGCTAGTACTGAAACGGTGGTTCAATAGCCACTCACAGCTGTAAGAGAAAGGCTGAAGTTAGACGCCTTGCCAAGAGATCCCGGGGACAGGAGTGCCTTACCTAGAAGATATTATTGATTTATTGCTCATTGGTTTTCCAAAGTTTATTTTGTTTCCCACTCAGCTCCTTTCTCCTCCACCTAAAACATGTTTTTGCTTTCTTCCCTTGGAATTGAGGGGGTACCCTCCTGGCGAAGACTCTTAATGAAAGTAGTTAAGTCTCTCCAGTTTGCGTGGGACTCAAACCATCACTGCTCAATCGTAAGAGGAACCTTTAGATATCTGAAGTTGGCCCCTCATGCTGCTGACAGCAGTTGGCTAAGAGTTATTTTTCTTATTCTTAGCAAGTTCAGCTTAGTAAGAAATTTGGAATTATTTTTTTTTAAAAGTCAGTATCTTACAGTACTGAGAATCAGATAGATCTCAAACAGCTTTTTCTTTTAGAACTTTCTTTTTAAAGAAGGTCATGAATTAGACCCCCAGATTTGTCTCTGCGTGATGAAGTTGTATGGTGGATGCCTTACTACACCTCACCAGCAGCTGCTCTCCTGTCATCCGCTCTAGGGCATGCTTTCTTAATGCTTAGAGGAAATTTTGGGAAAGAAGAAATGGCATTTAGAGAAACCAAGGAGAAGGAGGGGGGAATAAAATTATCATCAACAAGACATGTTAGCAGTGAGAGAAATTATTATCCCTACTCCTTTTAAGGGAAGAGACAGATTTTGGTCTGTCCCATCCCCTATGGCTCTCCTGTGCTGGGGTAAATGCTGGAGCAGACCAGGAGAGCAGAGCAGGGTGATCCCAAATGGGGAAGTGCATCTTTGTTTTGTTAGACACAGGGGGGCTCCTCTTGTCTCTATCACTATTTCAGTGACACACATTAGTGAATTCAGTAGACATGTCCGGAGCGCAAGTCTGTTGCCCATCCCCTGTTTTTAAGCAGTGCTTTGTTGGACTATTCCGTACTTCTGTATGTCTGCCAGTGGCACTGATCTTGTTTCCATACAGTTCCTACTGGCAGGATTCTTCTGTTACAGTGCAACGTCCAACCAGCACCAGCGTTTCCCTGACAAATGCTGTAGTAAAATCTTTGGAGATAACCCAAACTACACAGGGTATTTGTCGTCTTTTGCATGTATTGTTTTGTGGCACATAAAGTGCCAACAGGTGCTATTTAAGATGCCACTCTCTCTGACAATGCTTTTTAAATAGCTGCAGAACGATCCCTGCAGCCCTCACATAGCCAAGCCAGCTGTCTGTATGTACCCCAGGGCTGTGACCCCACCGGCAACTTTTAATTTAAAACCCAAAACTGGTGTAAGTTCACAGAAGGGTAAAGCAGTAAGCATAGGGACTACTGTCAAGGGGCAAAGCTGGAGCACAGATTTTTTTTTTTTTTTTTTTTTTTTTTCCAGCCAGTTCCTGATGGCTCGTTGTTCCTCGGCCAATTTGTTGTTACAGCCTGAGAACAGGCATCCTGCCATTCTCACAGATGGACAGAAGAGCAGCCTGGAGAGAGATTGGCATTGTGTGTCGAATGTTTCTTTTAGTGGATTGCAACCTGGGATCTTCAGATAACAGTTAGCACTTACACCAAAGGCCTGTAGTTGTATGCTAGTTATTATATAGATGAACATGTTATGAAAAGCTGGGACAAATGTTTATTCTGATATGGTACCCGGATTTAATAAATCCTGACATTCAGCCAAGCTACGGGAGGCTCTGAAACTGTATGCCAAAAGATCTAGGGTTACTGAATTACTTCAGAGAATTTCTTCAATATGAATCTCTCATCCACACCCCACCTTCCTCCTTCAATGCCCCCACAGGGATAAACTCAAAGGCAAGCAGCACTTAGAAGGCTGCTTAGTTGAGAATTGCATTTGTGAGACACATTTTTATGTGGAGGGCTTATAGCATTTCAGTGAAATAAAATGCCAAGTTAATAAAAGTGTGAAGAAAATGAATCTGCTGCCATAGAAAAAGCTGGGCTATATTTTCTTTAAGTGCACTACAATCCAGAAAATTAGTTCTGCTCTGGAATAGATATTCCTGGCCATAATGAGATTTGGGATGGACTTTTTAAGATGCTCACTTTCCTCTTCTAGCTTTTTACCCTCCTGTTCTTGCATAAACCCTGTCACAACTCATGCCCCAGAAAAGCCACATTATGTTTTCTTCAGACCGAATTGTTTCATTCACACCCCATTATGGTAGTGAATTACAGGTCCCTCCAGTAATCTCTGTCTCTCTTAGTATAAAACCTCCCCTTTGGGGAGGAAGGGGAAAAGTGACCTGATTTGTTTGCATCAAAGACCATTCTACTGTTTGGTCTATCCCTTTGTGGTGTGAAGGGTACCAGAACAGTTTGGGTGATGTTGTTTTTCTGGCAGAACTTGGCCTAATGAGCACAAACACTCTTCTGATTGTAATTTACCCCCTGTGAACTGATTCTGGTTGTCTTTGCTGAGTTTGCAGAAAGATAGAGATTATATCACCCCGCAAGTTATCTATCTTAATTGGGCATTAACTTTGATGCCTGATTTTCTCTGAAAAGCTCAGAACTTAAATGCACTCTCCTGTAGGTTTGGAGGACTTTGACCAAGTTTTGGTGCAGAATTCAAAAAAGTAGCTGACATTTTTTACAATGAGGTCAACCTTCTTACTGGCACAGCACTCACCCCTCTGTAGTATTAATTAGCTATTTGTATGGTAGGAACACTGTGGATGTTCCTGTTCCATGGAGGCTGACCTGAATAAGCTGGCTCTGGACTCAGAAGCAGGCAGTAGTGGGACAGTACTCATGTGGATGTTTCACCTGGAACCTGCCCAGTTTAGGGAGTTTTAGGGTTGTGCCATTTGTGTCATGTGGACATATCCTCTCACCCACTAGTCTCTGAGAAGCTGCACAAGAAGCAGCAGCAAGATCTAGGATATCCCATGTTTTATGAAAATGAAGAGATGGGAAGAATTAAGTTAATTAAAGTAACCATTTGGGGATCTTTGAGACCAAAGCTCTGGGCACCTTACTCTGATTATTTGAAGCATCTGCTTATTGGGAATGAGGACATCAGTTGGCTTGATCCTTGTTACCATTGCTTCTCTGGTAGCTGTGCTCTGCTGTGTTTCAGGTTATGGGTTTCCTGAGTGTGTTTCAGATGCCAGTATATGTGACACTGAGAAACATTTACTGCTTCCCAGCATGAGTTGCTATCTGTGCTCCACACTGCCCAGATACTTGTAGAAAAAGCAGCAATGGAATTAAGTGCTTCTACTGTCTGGCAGCACTGTAAGTGTGAAATCCTCAAGTAAATTTCTTTACGCCACAGCTGTCGGCAGTTACAGTGTTTGTAGACTGAACACGGGGATGCATCACTCTGATGTTCCTTGTGGTTCAGTGCTGCAGGGTCAGTGTGAGTCCTGGAGGTACAGTCCTGACCAAGCCCTGCTGCAGTTACAGGGCTGAAGTTCAGCTCTTGTCGAGGTGTGTCCTCCCCGTCATTGTTTCCTGAGATTCATGCCTGGGTTTAACTGCCTGGATCTCACTGCTAATTGCTTGATATGTATTTGTAAAAGGATTAAATCTCCAAACTGCTTTCTGCTCCTTCATTTTTGCCTCTTGAAATGCTGCCTTTATAACAAAGTAGTTTAATGGCATTTTGAGGCAATTACAAATTCAAAAACTGAACTGCTAGAGGTGATCTTTTTTTTACTTTACCATTAGATAAATTTACCAGCGTTATATCCCAGGCTCCGCTGAATAGCTTTGCTGTGCAGTCATTTCCCAGAGGAGAAGGTTCCAGCTGAACTTTCACAGGGGTGCAGGGGTTGGACAGGTCCTGATGGGTCTCAGCACCCCAAGATGATCACGTTCACTGTCCCGAGCCTGCATAAACCCTATGATTCTCTTTTCCCAGACTTCCTGGTGCGCTTCTTAGGCACAGTGTCTCTGTTCCCTGTCTGTACATGCAAACAAATTCATGATACAGCTGCCTTGCTACCTCTCCAGCCCCGTGCAGATAGCGGTGTATCCCACAGTCCCTTTGGTGAGCATGCCAGCTCCAGAGCTTGGTACGGTACAGAAGAGGAGACAAAAAGAGGCTCTGTGAAGGTTCCCAAACCATGCAATTTGTACCCGAGGTACTGCAAGAACTGTGCAGTTGTGCACAAAGCGATGAAAACGCTGCCTCAGCCTCCCTTTCACTGGGGAATAAGTAACTGACATTAGGCACAAGTTTTACAGGATTCAGATTCCCTTCTGTCATCGTCTTGTTTGAATTGTGCTTTTAAGTGTCTGCTGACAGCTGCTTTCTTCTTCACCTGCTGTTGTAGGCAAACCGTTGCTTCTCCGTTTTTCCCAGTGTTGCTCAACTTTTCATCATTTGTTCAAGTATCGGCCTCCTCCCTGCCCCCACACCCCTGCCAACTGCTTTAAGCTCTGTGGTCTCCAGACCAGACACCTGAGCCTTTGTTATGCTTCTGTGGAAATTTGATTCTTTCAGCTCCCTCCAGAGAAGTTAGGGAAAACCAGCTTTATCAAGGATATTGCTACTCTTTTGTTCTCTCCAGGTAACATTGGTTCAGGTACTGGCAGTCTTTCATAAACAGCCTATTTTGAGACAGATGTTCCAAGACTCTTTCGCCTTCTCTAAAGTATGTGGAGTAGCAGACAGAACACAGTAAAAGGTTTAAGAAATCAAATTGAAATTAATGGATCATGCAAAGGTAGATTCCCCGAACTGTCTTTAACGGTCGTTAATTGTGGAAAAAAATGGGCATATTTATACATACAATATCTCTCCTTAAGTAACAAGTTTCTGCGGAGAAGGGATTTGGAGAAGTACTGAGACGACTCAATATGAGTTAGCTGCAGGAAGTCTCGTTTATTGCGCAGTTCTTATTGCTTATATAGACAGTATTTGCCAATAATCCTGAGACCACACCTTTTCTACACCATTATTGGATGATACATATGCTTGTCATATTTAACAGCTTATTTCAAACAGGTACCCGCCTAGCGAAGCTCTGCTCTAAGCAAACACTACTCCCTTATCATGCTGCATAGTTTTCTTATCCTTAACTTCAAGGGCATTCTGCACTTGAGGCCTAACGTTAGAGCTCCAGTCCTTATTTACACAGGATTTTCTTCGTGCAGTCTCTTCAAGGATCTGCACTCCGACAAGTTTCCATCATAATGAACTGTTAATTAAAGCTGATTATATTTCAAGATATTACTATTCTGATAAAGTTAATAATAATAATAATAAAAATATCATTTACAGTTGACTGATCTTAAGACAGATTTAAAAGGACCCTTTTAATAATTCCATGTAATTGCTACCCTGTGGTATTCCCTAAAGCTATACAATTATGTCTGTGGAAAAAATATATAGTCTTATTACCAATAGTCAGAAAAAATGAAAATCCTGTATGCTTATTATGTCTTCTAGCTCAAGACCAAATCTTACAGAAATAAAACCCCAGGAGAGCTGAATTATAATTTGAAATGTTATGCAAATGGAACAACCACAGTTAGAAGCGGAAGAAACTCCAACATGGTAAAACAATGAAAACACGTTATAAATATGACCAATTGTAATTCAAGTAGAAGTTGCAGAAAAATAATTAAGCACAACAAATCAGAACAATGCTAAAAGTAATTAATAACATGGAGAGTGATGATTTTTTGATAAGAAGTGCTTTGAAAAGCTCAAGGTTCAGATAAAGCCTAGAACAGTCTTTCAGATATTTCAGAGGTGGCTTATGACTGCGGTACACAGATGAGTTTGTGCTGTTAGCAGAAGTTAAACCACTGATAGAATAAGGGGTATGTTTCCTGTACCTGCACTGGGTGAGTTCCCACAGAGCAGAAAGGGCAGCTGGCTGAGGAGATGTGCCCTGCTGGGCCTCCTTTAGATTTAGTTTGTTATGCCCTACATTGCATTTAACCCAAACTGTAGTCAGGAGGGAGACTAATACCCTCAACCAGGTATCCTTCCATGCAAGGGAGCGTTCATTTTGTTAGATGAGGAATGGAGCAGAATGGGATGACCCACTCTTGCATTTCTTCAAGACCTGCAGATACCCATGTGTGATTTATGTGTAATTTGCAGGATTGCACTCGCAAAGTGCCTGGCGTTGCCAGCAGTGGGATCTACTGGATGAATAAAAGTAGTGGTAGAAATCTTGTCTCTGATTGCATGCTAGAGCTAGATTCAGACTGAAAACTGATGGCGCTAGTACAGGGAGCAGTCGTGACGGTCAAGCGAGATTGAGGAAGAAAATTGAACCAAATCTACCTTCCATTTTTCTAGAATCTGTAATTTTTCAGATAAATAAAGTGACTTTGCAGGTAAAAATGACCACAGAGACTTAGAGAGCAAAAGAAAATTAATTCCTGAGAGAGTAGGAAAAAATCAGTAATACAGATTTTTCTGCTTGACGTACTGATTTAATGACAAACGGTTGGATTAGTACGCTGTTGTCACATGTTTCTAGTACTAATCCAAACCTTCTATGCATTTTGTGTCATCAAGGGTTTACTGACTGAGTCGGAAGCTGGGATCATGTAAGATATGTCCATTTTTGAGGAACGCTATGGAGATTAGAAGAGAATCTTTGGAAATTGTCCTCATCCTTCTCTATGCACATGCCTGTGTCAGTCACTGAATACAAATGTTGCTCTTCCTCTTCTCCAGTTCTGTTCTCTGTCTCTCCTCAGCACCCCGGGCTCACCCTTGACTCAAGGTTCGCCCTTCAGATCCCCCACTGCTCTGGACCTGAGAAGCTTTCCTGGCTTCCCCATGGAGCCTGTCTTTGGCTAAGTGCTCCCTCCTTCCTTCCGTTGGCTGGAATGGCTGTCCTGGGGGAACTCACTGGGATCATTTCCCTTCTCTCTGCCACCTCAAGGTCTCCTGTAGCACTCCTGGCCTCTTGGCCTTGGAAAACATTAGGATGGTAAGGATGAGGATTTTTTTAATGCTGCTCTGCAAAACACTAATAGCAGGCCATTTTTTTTGTTGCAACTTACTCTTCACAAAGTTCAGCCAAAAATATTTAAATTCTAAAGTGTTGTTGACTGTGGGAACATAGTGAAGAAGTAAATTCCTAGTCATTTTGGTATGCGTAACTATGGGTCTACACCTTGTGGATGGGACTATTTTTTCAGTATTTGTGTGTGTGTTTGTGCTTTGAAATAAGTAATGAGGAAAAGCTCCTAGCTGGTGTTTCTGTCATGCTTCTGAACAGGTTTACTGTTGCTTTGTGTTAGGGATTGGCTTGAAAGTTGTACATAAACTGAGATGACTTAGCACAGTGTACTTCATTCATCATGTCCCATCATAATTGAGAAGTCTGTATTTTTGAAAAAAAAGCTCCCTGTAGGTTATAACAAACAATTTTGATTTGATTCTGAACTTGCTTGCTTGGGGTTTCATTAGAGGTATCTGCACAGACATCAGTGTATTTATATCAGGCTTAAATTATTGCAAGGTAGAGGATATGATTCTATAAGCAGACCTTTAAAGAAAGCTGCAATAAAACGATAATGCTGGCCTTTTCTTTGAGAGAACTTCACGGCACATATTGTGTCCATTTTGTACTATTTTTAGAGGGCTGGCAGTCCTAGAATGTTATTTCTGTAAATAGGCCTGACCTTCAAAGCTGGGAGCTTCAGCAGCTCCCTGAGACCACCTGGGCACCTGGGTTGGCTGCCTCGGAGCACGAATTCCCTGCTCAATACAAAATCGGCCCAGCTGCAGCATTCCGTCATGGGTTGGGATTGGATCTTTTCACACTCATTTATGTTTTCCTTCATGGTTTTGAAATTCTTTATCAGAAAGAAGTTGGCATTACTCCAGTGGCTCAGTCAGTATACGAGGAGCCCTTTTCCTATGACGGCAAAATAGGTGCAAGATTGCTTCTCCCTTCCCTCTTCTTTTCTCATTAGTTATAGTGTCTGCTAAGGAGGAGTCTAGAACTTGCTGGGATACACACGTATCCGACTTTTTTGCGTAAAGAAACTGTGGCAGTGGGTAAGAGAATAAACTGTAAGGTTTTGAGGAAAAAAAATTAAGTAGGGAATTTAGTGTCTCTCCGTATGCCAGCTCATGTTTATTCTATCAAAATTAAACTAGGAGCTTAAATCAGATTCAATCATCATGTTTTCTTTCCGAAGTCCTTGTTTCACAGGAGGCTGTTTCTGCAGCATGGAAATGATTGAAAATCAGAGGTTAGAGTAGAAGTGCCTTCTCAGCCTTAGCTTCTTGCCAGTGCTGCAGAGTAGAGCATCAGTCTGTGTCAGTCCTCAGCACTGCCCTTCGTTGAAAAGAGGGACCAAATTCCAGACAGTCTTGTGGATCCCAAATGTCTCTGCACCAAAGAGATATGGAAGTTTTTACTCTCAGGAGCCATGTTGGGCTTAGTCTGAAGCTGATTACCTCTGAAATGATATTTTGTAATAAGGAGGCGATAGCATGTATCGCTGGGCAATATCTTTTTATTTGACAAGTTTCTGATTGTAAGGGACTCTGACCTCATTAATAGATGATTCTAGAGGAACAAAAGAGAAAGGAAGCAGGTTTCTCCTGAAGGAATTTAGGCAAACTGGTATAGGCATAAGACTTACCAGTGGACTGTCTAGCCAACGTTTAAAAAAAATTATTTATTATTACTTTTATATAATACTTGATTTAAAGAAAATTACACTAACCAATTCTTTGTCAGTAGCACCAGCCATATTCAGCTTCCCCAAGCCAACAATAGGCAGTCAGACCTACTTTGCTGCTTTTCCTTTTACCACCTCCGGCAGACATCTGTTCTTGAAAACTACCTACTTTGCCTGTATCTACAGATGACTCTGATCTGAAAGCAGGTACACAAATGGTCCTGTGTGCACGTGCAGATGTGTGCATGTGCATGTGCACACCCACACACCATTTGTGCTCAGAATTTTATGCACACAAGTATGCAGGACAGGGAATTTGTAAGTCTGCAATCACAAATCCCCCTGTGAATACCCCTCAGATTGATATCCGCTTTTGAAAACTTAGCTCTTAGGCTTTGGAATTTTACAGGAATATGAAATAATGATTTATGACAGTCTCGGTTTCTGGTGTTCTAGCTTATTTCTTAGATTTCTTTAACTTGTGATGCTTATTGCAAAACACAACATTTATTTTCTTTCACAGCTTAATACGTTTCATTTTCTCAACTTAGAAAACAAAAAATAGCTGTGATTTTTCTAATTTCTCTATAGCTATCCTCTGCTTTTATTTTCTCTTCTCCTTCTGTGGCTGGCTTGCTACACTGTTTTTACCTGGTAGGAATGCAAAGCCAGGAACCCTGTTAGCCTTTGTTGCCTCAGCAATTAAAAACCATTAGGTCATGCTCCAGTCTTAGCCCCTTGGGTCTCCTCTGCAGTGTTACTGAGTTGTTTCTAAATGTAGAATAGTCCTATGTAGTAGTCTAAATGTAGAATAGTCCTCTCTCAATAGTCCTATGTTAAGAGAGATGAAGTCATTGTGACAGCCTTGTGCTTACTTCTTAATAATGAGTAGATTTTAAATAATTTATGGACAAAAATATGCTCCCTTGAAATTTCTGGCTGTACCTGTCTCCTTGATGTCTTAATGAACTTTTGAGTAGTTGCGGACATGTTAAATGTGAGCCAGGAAATGTCAGAACCAAAAATCAGGAGGGAGAAAGAGAACTACATTGCATCACAGCATAAGACATTTAACTGCTTTACTTCTCCCAGTGTCTGCAGGAAGCAAAACGAGTGCATGCTCTGAACAGACTCTTGTTTGGGGTGTGCATGCAGGGTAAGACAATCCTTTCCTGCATGTTTTGCACCAAATATCGACCCTGTGGACTACTTGTGATGGAAGAAGCAATAGAAATGAGTTTTATGGCTTGCTTTCACAAACATTTGCTCTGTCTGACAGTCATGGATCTAAATCCTGTTGTTCCTGCCTGAAACTTCAGACTCATGCATATACAGATTGTTTTTTGAAACTTTACTTCTAAAAAACTCTCTGGGATGAGTTTTCCCTGGTATATAAAACTCCTCTAGCATTAAATTCAATTAAAGTCCATTATACAATCTCCCTGTTGTGAGACAGTCCCAGGCTTGCCTTTATCAGCTCTATATGATCATACAAGACTGAGAATATCATTATCTTTAGGCATCTACTGTACTTTTGGTGAATGCCTGGCATCCTCTGAGTTTTTCTGGGAGTAGATTACTGGTTGCCTTTTGTATTGATCATTTTACCTTTTTACTGTACCTTCTTGGGAAAGAGAATTTGATCTGATTATAGGGAATGTCCTAATGCGACCTGCAGGTGAAATAGTGAAATGGAGAATGATTTTCTAGAGTTGACATCAACAAAAGATGAAAGCTATGTACAGTATAGCTAATTTGCCTCAAGAATGCACAAAGAATATGGTCACAAACTTACATGCAAATGTCCAGCTTTGTCCAAAAATGAGACATCAGCCATAAAATCAACAAAAATATCCCTCTCAGAAAGTATTTTGTTTCTTTTTAGAAATGATCAAGTGGAGACATGATGAGCCAGCCTGTTCCTGTCAAGTTTCAAGGCTACTCTGCAATGTTAAAGAAATGGAATTTTAACATCTCAGAACTTCTGGGGTTTTTGCTCTGAGCCACTCCAAAGTGATTATTTTTAAAAATTCATGTTTCAAAACTTTTCTTTTTGAAACATTGGCAAATCTGAAATTGTCTGATGGCATCTGCCTGCTTGAGAAGCCAGTTGCCAGTATGTAAGGCAAGAAGCTGCTTCCAGTACCAGTTCTCTTAGAGAAAGGCTACCCAAGAGCTCTGTGGCCACCCCAGGGTTTCTGAAATGTGCAGCAGGTAGACTGCGAAGCTTAGTTTAAGCCATGACGTTGGGGCTTTCTTGATTCTGCCTTTGGAGTCACGACTCCCAGTGCTGAAAACTGGTCTAGGACAGTGAAGGTACTGAAACGTTGTCAGATACACAAACTCCTCGGAGCTCCCAGGGTTTACCCGAACAAAGAAAAATGAGTTGTTAGTGTAATCAAAAGTATTTTGCAATGCTGGCTTCCCTTTCAGGGCTTCTTATCATCCATTGGATTTTTCTTTATGACTTTTCCTTATGACTAAATGAGTATTTTTCTGAAAAAAAAAAACAAACAACCAAAACCAAACACAAACCCAAAACAAAAAAACAAACGCTTTGTTACTAATTAAGACATGTTTTCTTTTTCCCTTGTGCTAAAGTTATCAACCAAAACATTATAGTTGCTTTACTTTCATCATCTAGATCTGATCAGTCAGGAATTCTCACACTGTGCAGGTATGTTGAAGGGAGTTAGAACAGTCAGCAGACAGAAGCATTACAGCCTGCTCAAGATCTTCTCAAATTCCTTATGGATACACAGGTAGTTTCAGCACTGTCTTTGGATTCCATGGCTGACCAAGCTACCTGAAGGATATACTTCATTCTCTTTACAGTGTCCTTGCTGAGTCATGTCTGTGAATCATGCTATGAGTCCATGCTACCCAACACACTTCATGCAGGACTGATTTGTTTTTCGTTAGTCCTTGGGATAGCTGAGTGTGCTCGTGCTTTCCTGAGTGTTTGCTGTCATTGGTGACCTGCACAAGCTGGTTTCTTATAGGAGAGACTTGATATTCTCAGAGAAGAGAGAAATGAGCTGACTTGTCTTTTGTCCATCTTCATGTGAAATGTTTGCAGTGAAAAGTCCAGATTTTGCTCACATAGATGGAGAGACACTGACTTAATGTGTGTTAAGCAATTAAGCTGAGAGTAAGAACTAATATGAGTACTTATGCTTTTTTAAATGTTAGCTAGCTGAGCTTGAAGGTCACTTCTTCCCTCCTGTTTTGCTTAACAAAGTGTTAGAGATACACACAGCTTCTTGAAATAGGAAGTAGTGACTCTTTGCTCGTTGTGCAGTTCTAATCTATAATGCCCTCAGAGATCTCAGGCTTGCTTTATCTTGATTTCTAGCTCTGAAGTGCAGTTTAGTGGTACAAAGATAAATGGAGAACCTGCTCACACGTAAGTAAGGAGTCTTTGGGCATTGTCTGAAGAGCTTTTAAGAGGAGAAGAAGAAGAAACACTGGACAGCCTCCCTCAGAATCTTTTTCAGTAGGGTTGTAAGTATCTCAAAAAGCATTGCATCTTAAAGCCATGCTCCACACCAGAGAAGTTCACCATCCCTGTGGTAAAGGGGATGAAAAAGAGAATTGAGTATGTTTCCTTCCATGCCTCTCTGGTACTGCTTCTGCTAACTTAGCACCTTTCAAACTACTGTCTCCAGGCTTATGTTCATCAGAGCCTGCCACAACCTACAGCCAGTTGTAGATGTTCCCTTTACACATCCAGACTCAAAAGCTTGTTCCAGAAATAGGAGTGCTTATTTTTCTACTTTGGAATACCTTTGCCATTTGGTATTGAAATGCCACAGTTGTCCAAACCTTACTTAGGTTTTTTGCAGAAACATTGTGATGTCAAATAGTTCGTATTTGCTCACACAGGATCACTGTTTCACAGGTGACTAAGATTCCCTTGGCCTCGAATGCAGGGTAAAGAGGCCTATAATCCCTCTTAGGCTTAGGCTGACTCAAGACATTAGCTTAGGTGAAATGTCTTGCCACTTTTTAAGTGTAATATGGATCAGTCCCAGTCAACAAAATTAGATTCCAGTGAATACATTTGGTCAGTAAAATGGAATATGGACACCTGAGGGACTGCTGCAAAGGCAAGGCACTGGATGTCTGACTCTGTCAGCTATTTCTGTTGGTGAGATGCAGTATATTTCTGATGAAAAAGCCACTCCACTGTTGTTTTTGCAGACTTCTATTCAGCTGTTGTGTTTGAGAAAGAGGACTGCACTGCATCTTTAGATACAGTCTCTTTCCCAGGACAGGGAAAGATTGAACTCTAAGAGATGCCGTCTTTAATTAGGAAAATGCACGTTCTGATTTCCTTTGTAGGAGGTTGGTTTGTATAAGGAGCCATGGGATGCGTGCTGAAGCATCCCAAACTATCACGAACTTAGAGCTTTGAAAAGAAAGGTGTGTCTTTGTTTTGTAAATGTCTGCCATGTAGACTTTCACAGCGAGTAGCTATTCTACTACTACGGAAGCAAAAAATAACAAACCGTTTTCTCTTTTGAACAGCATCTGTGAGCATACAGTGCTTCAATATCTTGTTAACGTTTATTGTCTTCAAAGGCAACAGTATAACACGGGGAGGCAAGAAGATCCTTTTGACATTTTGTGAGTGTTACAGAAGTGTAGTAGAAAGGTGAGGTTTGCAACATTTCAAAGCCTTATTTGTTCTTTGGTATCTATTTGTCTCATGCCTTTGTGTAAAAAGGCAATGTCAAGGGAAAAAATAAGCCTTTAAATATTTTAAAGTGCCCATTTAGGATTCATTTCTCAGGGAACTGAATCCTAAATGTCAGACAGTGTTTGATAGTTCTCTGTAAAATCACCATATTAAGAATTAGCCTCATTTGACATTTTTAAGCACTTAGACCCATCTAAAGAAAGTCAAGTGAAGAATTATCTAGATTTTGTATTTTGTAATTTTATCTCTATCTGTAAAAAATGTCAAGTGAAACATTATGCCATTGCTGAATCCCTTTATGCAGGCTGCACTGAACATTGGTATATCCAAAGCACACACAAGCTTCATCTCGACTGCTTTTTCTTTGAATGTTTTAGGAAACTTCACATCATTATACCACATCAGTAGAACTTTGCTAGTGGTCTCAGTAGCGACCAACCAGCCTAAACAAGTTACTGTTATCTTAAACTGTGCTGTCTAGCACTGTTTGGAACCACAGTCAGGGTTTGTCTGCAGCGTGCTATGAGGCATAGAGCAGAGAACCACGTAGGTAAATTTTGTGTCTCTGCTGTGTTCCTGCATCAAGGGGTGGCTTTTACAGAGCTGCATTTGAGAAAGTCATCTCCAGCTGTGTCTGTGTGTAGAGCAGTGAGACTCATTTCTCCCTCTATGCCCTGTCCTTGCAGCCGATTCAGGGAGTTTGAACAGAAACTGACAGAGATTAAAAAAGAACGACTGCTAACACATCCTCTCCAAACCTGAATCCACCCACCCCCGCCAACTTTCCACAACTCAAATAAAGAGCCTACATATTCTGGTGTGTGACATTTCAGGTCCTCTGGGCATTGTGCACAGAAGCGTCTTAGTAGTACTCCTCTACAGATGGGCTGGGCTGTGTTCAGCAGCTCTGCAGAAGACTGACGTAGCACAAAAAAGTTAACAAAAGCAGTGGCTTAGTCCAGTCATGCTGCCCAAGAAACTGTGAGGAAGAGGAGATAATAAAAAATGTTTAGTCTCTATCTTCCTTTTTTTTTTCTTTCTCGTTTTTAAAACAAACAGTGGAATTGTGAAGACTCCTCTTTTTGTTGTATTATACAAGAACTTCACTTGGTGCAAGGATTTCAGTTCACAGTTCTTTAAAACTTCATGTTATGGGGGCTATGAGTGTGTGCTGAGATAGGATAACTGGTTAATAATATTACTATCTTGTATAACTTTTTCTATCAAATAGATGTGGAGGGTTGTTTTTTTTCTTAATTGGTTTGAAGTTTTGTTTTGTTTCAGTCTGTGGTTAGCAGTGTTTTTAGCAGTGAAATGTCTTCAAGAGACCTGATTCCTATTTCTCACTGCAGTGATTAGGAGGAGTAAAAAGATTTGGCAACCTGTCATTGTCCTCTTCTCTGACAGTGGTTTTGTTCCTTGAAGGAAGTGTCTTCAAATAGTATCAACTGTAAATCGAGCAGACAAAGTCCCTTGGTTCTAGCTTAGTATGATTTTTATAAATCCTCCATGTGAAAAACTTGAGTTGCTATGACTGACAGGGCAATTTCAGAGAGTAATGACTAAAGATGGATCTCTCTGAGCAATTAATCAAATTTCTTTTGGCAACTCTCTCTGTCAATATTCAAGGCTGTCATCAGAGTTATTTCAGAAGCCAGGTGAAGGATCATAGCCACAGACTCCACTTGTGCTAAATGGAATAAAACTTGATAGTAATAGATGCCCAAATGAGAAGAGATGGACTTTTGAAGTACAGTCAGGGTTTGTGTGTTCTTCCAGTAATGTGGCTGACATAATTTAGTGAGGGTACGTTGCTTGATAATGGCATGTGGTGTGTTCTTGCTTTCTTCAGAATTAGTGCTGTATAGCTGAGCTGTTGAGGTGGGAGAGGAAAAGGCATCCCTTAGGGTCCAACAGCTAGTTGGGGACTCCTCTTGGATTTTTTTTTTTTTTTTTTTTTTTTTGCATCTATGACACATAGTTGTTATCCTCTCTTAGAATTATAGAATGGTTTGGGTTGAAAGGAGCCTTAAAGATCACCTAGTTCCAACCTCCCTGCCATGGACAGAGTCACCTTCCACTACATCAGGTTGCTCAAAGCCTCATCCAACCTGACCTTGAACACTTCCACGGATGGGACAGCCACAACTTCTCTGGGCAACCACCTCTTCCAGTGCCTTACCACCCTCAGAGTGAAGAATTTCTTCCTTATATCTAATCTAAATCTACCCTCTTTCGGTTTAAAGTCATTATCCCTTGTCCTATCACCACATGTCCTTGCAAAAAATCCCTCTCCAGCTTTCTTGTAGGCCCCCTTTAGGTACTGGAAGGCCACTAGAAGGTCTCCCCAGAGCCTTCTCTTCTCCAGGCTGAACAAGCCCAACTCTCTCAGCCTGTCTTCGTAGGAGAGGTGCTTCAGCCCTCGGATCATTTTCGTGGCCCTCCTCTGGACTTGCTCCAACAGCTTCATGTCCTTCTTGTGTTGGGGGCCCCAGAGGTGAACGCAGTACTGCAGGAAGGGTCTCATGAGAGCAAAGTAGAGGGGCAGAATCACCTCCCTCGACCTGCTGGCCACGCTTCTTTGGATGCAGCCCAGGACACAGTTGGCTTTCTGGGCTGCAAGTGCACACTGCCAGCTCATGTTGAGCTTCTCATCAACCAGCACTCCCAAGTCCTTCTCCTCAGGGCTGCTCTCAATCCATTCCCTGTCCAGCCTGTATGTGTGCTTGGGATTGCCCCGATCCAAGTCCAGGACCTTACACTTGGCCTTGTTGAACTTCATTAAGTTCACACAGGCCCACCTCTCCAGCCTGTCAAGGTCCCTCTGGACGATGAATCAACTTGCTTCCAGCTACATCAGAAGGAGTTTTGCAATGGGTTCTACAAGTGCAAAATTGAGATGTAGACCAGATGCAATTGCTAGCCGCAGCTGGAAAAATGCAAGCTAAAGGTGACCATAAGTGAAAGGCCTTGCTACTTGTGCTCTTCATTTCAGAACGTCCCTGCACACACTCAGTTCTATCTTTCCACTCAGTATCCCTCCTTATATATGCCATAGTCCTGTCACTCCACTGTCGTGAGTGGAGGAGAGATAGTTCAAACTTTTGCCTGGCTCTGAACTTGTCTGGATCTTTCTCTTCAGTCTTTTTAAATGGGCAGCTGACCTTGGCAGATGTAACAGAGATCTAAAGCAGTGGTGCAGTCACTCAGGCAGTTCTGCCAGGCAGCTTCCTTCATTAGAAAACCTGACAAATTCTACTGCCAGGGTTCAGGATTAGTCTCTGAAAGCTGGAAGGCAGTGCACGAAGGATGCACACAGTCTTTGCTTTGCATTAAAACAGAACTGCATGCAAACAGGGCAGTTTGTGCTCCTTGGTTTTCCTACGTGCTACAAATATCCTTGCATACATGTGTGCACACATGTATGTATGTATGTATATGCTCAGAAAGGAAATGAGAATGAAAAATCTCCAGGGGGTGGTAGTGAAGAGCATGACAAAGTGAGAATTCCAAGTACTTTGGTACACATTCATTTAAAATATAGTTTATACTGTACCACATTATACACTTTTTATGTTTATGCATGCTTGTGGGGGACGGGGGTGCATACATGTATTTTTATCTATATATATTGCTTCACTCACTTGAACTTGAGATGTGATCTTGAAAAATTTATGGCTGACAATGACAGAGGAAACAAGCTTCAAGAGGAAAAAGATAGCAGACACACAAGCTACCAGAGTCTCTCAGGAGACATGGAAAGGCACAGACAGCTTCATGAAAGAAGAAGTTAGCCTTCTTTCACTACTCAGCACCTGATTTGGCTTAATAGCTCTATGCCAATTTGGTTGCTAGCAGTAATCTAGGAACCCATCTGAAACACTGGGGAGTTGAGGTTCATGTGTTTGTGCTCAGCTACTCCCCACAATTCTATTAAAATCTATTTGAAGATAGAAGTTAGCCCTGAGAGGAGAGAGGTAACCAAATTGGCTAGGTGGGATAAAGCATGATTATGCGATCAAACAGCTTTTGTTGTTGGCATTCAGAGCCACGTGGGCAGACATAGATTTTAATGAATGTAGTTACCATTCTGTTTGAGTGGACGTCACCCTGCGTGTTCTGGGTGTACGTGTCTGTGATGTTATGTTAACTGCATTGTGTTGGGACTGTACCTCGAAAAGAGAACATGATATGTTTCAAGCCTGTATGTGGTTATGTTTAGGTTTTGTTCTCTCCAAATGAAGAAATGCTCTCACAAACCGTGCAAGAGTTCATTTTTAAGGCTTTAATCTTCTCAAGAAATAGAATTTCAGTGTATGAGCAGAAAAGCAAAACCAAACATTCTCCCTTTTCCAAGATATAAACCTTGACATCCTTTTTTCTTGCAAACTGAATGTTTTTCTGCTGTCACACTTCTTTGATTCTTTCTTGCTCTTTACATCTAGCAGCTGAGCCCCCAACTTAAGGTTGCAGTATCACAGTAAAACGTTTAACTTCATACACTGAAAGCCTTATGCACTTTATGGCCAACTGAAGCCAATAGAGTAAGTCAGAAAGTGTAAAGTGTGCAACTCCTAGCAGGGTCAGAGAACACATCGAATGTCTTATCAAACATTTAATGACATAAGTTTGATTTCACTCATGAAAGAGTCTGGACAAGAACCTAATTTCTTTCACTGAACCTTTCTGTCCTGAAGCCAACATGACAGTCCCTGCACTTTGGATCATGGTATGGGATGAGCACTTTGCTAATGTCTGTGCATGAAGAGTCAGCAAGTGAGGAAACCCCAAGATATCTCGCAGTTTGGAAATGAGTCTTTTAGCTGGACCACTTTGAGCTTGAGGCTGTGCTAGGAGATATGTTCCTTCTGCAGGTCAGTGTGGTAGTATCTCGCTGACCCTGGACCACTAATGCCAGGCATAAACAGAACCACAAAGAAGCTGTGATGCTGAGCAGCAAATGAAAGTAATTCTGACAGAGGTTTGTGTGTGATTCATGCCAGAGAGGTGTCTCCAGCTTATGCTAATAGGTAGACATAACTGATCTGCATTTTGTGTGGCTTCCCAGGACTGGGCAGATGGTGAAGTGCTTACGCAATGAAGAGTCATCCCTGAAACATTTGTTCAGAAAAGGGGAATAAATGTTTCCCAGCTGAACATCCCTTTGAAATGCAAACCATTACCTTTGCAGCCTTCAGTTATCTCCTTTATGAGTCTGTATCTATAACAATTCTTTTCAAGGGATGTACCATACACAGTGGGTGAGCTCTTTATCTAAAAGGCAAACCACAATCCTTTAAGAAAACAATTAAAAACCAACTCACCACCACCAACAAAAAAGAACTGCAATATCAGTGGAATTAATATAGTAGCAAGGAGAGGAAGCAATCTCTTGGAAGTTGAGAGTTGGATAGACGTGTGTTAAAATAACCATAATGAACTGGATCCATTACTGCTGTTAAAAGATTGAAAATATTTCAAAGTTAGTTTTCACAGACAAAACATTCTTCAAAGTGAATTGGCCCTAAAGGAAGGGAGGAAGCCTCCTCAGTTTGCAAAGAAGTGTGAGAGAAAAATATTTCCCCCAGTTTGGAATGTAGCTGAAAAGGACTGAACCTTATCACCAAAGGGTAGGGCCCAAGTTAAAAACACCTTCAATCCTTGTCTGCTGTAGATGACCCTGATTGACTTTGAGACAGTAACAAAAGATTAATCTTGTTTGCAGTGTATTGAGAGATGGCTGGGGGAGATTGACTGTGAAAGGATAGTCTCTGAGCTGAGTTCAGAACAGACACATGAAAGGTAAATTGTTTTAAAAATTCCAGAAACTACTACATTTTCCCTTATAACTTTACTTAAACCCTTTAAACTCTTGTCTGCCCCACAAAGGCACAAAGCAAATGCAATCGCTTTTGCACCCCAAGGAAAATTCCAGGGGTCCCACTGGGTAGATGTTATGTGGGTGGGGAAAGGATTGAAGACTTCAGCCAGTGGGAGCAAGGTTTCTGTCTCATTGATATAATGAAAAAATGGTTAAAAACTAGAAATGTGTACAGACAACAGGTATTTACTGTCATTAACAAGTCAGATGTTAATTGTTAGTTAGTCCAGCATGCAAGCTCACTTCCAGAAGAGACATTCCTAGGCAAAAAAACATTTAAGAGATTTGGACAAATTTTGTCAGCCCCAGGAGAGCAGGGAGTGAGGTTTCCTCACCCAAGGTGTTTGTTGGAAGCTGCTGTCAGTTGTCCTGAGAGGGAAAGAGAACAGGTAGCTGCGGTGGCTTAGCAGTGTTGCTGCTCCAGGTGGATTTTGTATTCTCTCCTAAGTAACTAAAACACATGCTTAATGGAAAAGAAAAAAGTGATCCCTCTTTATTCTACTGACATTGAATTGCAGCCTTGCAGCTAGGAAGGTAGACAACAGCATGGAGTTAAACGACCCTGGCCAAAATCTGGCAGACCGGTGCTGGTGTTACCCAGTGGTAAAATACTGCTCTTAGCCCAGCTTTGGAGCTGGTCTTACAGCAGCATCGTGGAGGCTGCGGTCTTGGCCAGCTAAGTGAGGACAGATTTTTATGTGTGGAGAGGAGAGGGAGGAAGGGGAAGGAATCAGGGCAGTGAATGCCCAGCAGAGTCATTGCTCTGTCTGCTCTGGGACTTTGATTATATGGCAGATTTACAGGTAGCCTCCTGTAAACCTCCGCACTACGCTGCACTGTGCAGGAAAATTTCCTTTTGTACCTTAGCGTATTTCCACCTGCACTCAGTGTCAGTTTTACCTTTATATTTCCAACGCCACATCTCTCTTTGGGGGAAAAAAGCTCTAACTGTCCTAATCAGTGTCTGTTTTTAGAGTTCCTGTTTAGCATACTGCTAACATGCCTTGCAATAAGGTGTAATTACTTCCCTTTAAACTTTTCTTGCAACTTTCCCCTCTTTTCTCTTCAGAGGTGTTTTATTTATCAGAGCATGAATTTATACATCTGAGATCAGAGTGCTTCATGCTTTGCTTCAACACAGATCCTTAGCAATTAGAAATTATATGAAAGGCAAATATAATTGAATTCTTGTCCTTGCAGTCAGCGAGCTTTGTGGTTCACCCTTTGATTCAGAGCTCCTGTATTTTATCTGTTCCTTTCACAGCTTTTTAATTTTTCTCTCAGAATTTGTTACTTCTCTTGGAAAGGCAGCACTCCCACCTGATGTTGCTTTCCTCCCCAAACAGACATTCTTTTTTTTTTTTTTCCTATCCTAAGATCAGTTTAAGATAGGAATGGTTTAAATCTTTTAAGGCGAATAGCCAAATTCGGATTTTGGATAGCAGCAGAATAGTTTTCCCAAGAACTGTGATCCAGCACTTCAAACACTAAGCCCAAGGCATTGCTTTCATTCCTCTAGCAGGCAACTTTGTCCTCAATATCTGCTCATTTGACCCTGCTGTGTGCTCCCTTCTGCCCTAGCCCCCAGCAGCACCAGGTGCTGGGCCATAATGGCAATGGAGAGGAAGATGAGGAACTGCATGACGTTGTTTCCTTCCCCTTCGCATCAGGGAGGAAGAGCAAAGGTAAGGCGAAAGGTGGAGGCAGACACATGGTTGAATGAGATGAGGCCACTGATTGTCTGAGCCACTTGGGAACTGCTGTGAGATTTATGAGGGATGTACGTTTGCACACACCTGTGTGTCTCCTTTCCACATCCACACATGTGTAGAAGTGTAGACAGACAATCATCATTCTTCTCACCATCATTTTTCTGTCACACAGCCCAACCTGGAGCCCACTGAGGTAACTGAAAAAAGTGACCTCCACTACTGTGAATTAGATACTTCGCCGCTGTAGTTCACACAAGCGCCCTGTTCTGCTTTTAGTTCGGATTGTAGAGCAGCCGTGCTGTCACTCTGGCTGCCAGATACATCCATCCTCTGAACACTATTTCATCGTGATTTGTGTTTGTATAGCATTGCAGCTTCTACTTGTTATCTTTTAAAAGCAAAGAGAGAAGAGAACAAATATTATCAGTCTGTAGAAAACCTCCAGAACCTCTGTCAATATTTTATACTGCTTTACATTTTTTAAATGGTACCGTTTGGTGAATGCAGGAGTATTTATTGTGCTGATTTATACATAGCAAGCAATGTATCTGTTGTTAAGATCTCATTATTCTCTCTTCTGTTTAATGCTTATTACAGAATGAGCCTTTTTCTATAGGTTTTGTATCTGAGCTTGTTCCCTGCTGCAATCATGTAATACCTTTGCTTCTCCAGAAACAGCCAAACCCTTCACGAATTATGTGTTCTGATTTTGAAGAAAGTGAGTCAGGGGTTCTAGAGAACTGATGATTTATCAGGTTTTTTCTCTCTCTTGAAGAGTTTTCTTTCCTTTGCTTTTTAGTACTAAAGTTACAGTTGTGTAAATTCAGCCCTCAGAAAGCTGCGGTATGTAAACTGCATAACTTTGTGAGTATGCTCAGGGAATCATCTTATTTCAGATATGGAATTTCCTTCTGTCTTTGTTTATAACTGCTACAGATAATATCCCCCCTTATCTTCTTCCCTGTTGTATGATGACCTCACTCCCCTCAAGCTTCTGTAGGAAGGATGCTCTGTTTCCTTCCCATTGCCTCCCTGTGCCTTCCTTCCCTATGGCTTCCCATGGCTTCCAGTGAGGGCTGGCACCTTTGGACAGCCGAGATAAGTTTCCTTCAGCAAATTCTTTCTTTTCTCCATTTACATACATGCGCATGTGCACCCTTCATGTTTTGGTCATGCTGCCACCACGTGTGCACACAGGTCTTGTTTTGGGGAGTGCTGCTTACATGAGAAATACTGGAATAACATGAGACTGAGAGCAGAGCAGTATGGAAAAGCAGGATTTGGTGTGGAAAGAAGCATATATTGGCCTCAGCTCACTGTTCCTTTTTTTCAGAACATAGACTTTGTGGATTGTCATGACTAGCAGCATCATAATAGAAAGACTCATTTTAAATCCTTGATATTTCAGTCGTTTAAAAATCGCACATCTAGAAAACATCCCTCTGACTTTTCAAAGTAGGTTTGGAGCCTGAACTCCAAGTTTAACCGTGTTTTAGTTTGAGTATTTTAAAATTCTCTAGTGCATTTCTGTACAATAGCACTTTGCTATTGTAAGAACATATGATTTAGAGAAGTCTTAAGTGTTCACTAGAAATAAATATTTTTCTTTCTTCCTTTCTCAAAATAAATATTTTTCTTTCTTCCTTTCTTTTTTACAATAACACCTACAAATTTAGACTACCAAAGGGAAAAATAAATTTAAATTAACAAAGGAGAAAATAAATTGCTAAAGTCATCGTGGTACTGGAATCTGTACATTTTATGTATTTTTTTGTCAAAAGGCTTCATTTTTCCAGGTGTTAGCTCCTGCAAAATGGTTCGTCAAAGGATCAGCATATCAGTAATAAACTTGTCAAACCTAAATTTCATGGCATGTCCTTTTCGTTTCATATTCAGTCAAGTCTGAGGTCCTCAAAGTTTTCTAGAAAACCCTTCAGGCAGCTGACTAAATTAAAGAGAGGAATTACTCACAGGCTTAGAAGACAAGTAGGGACATCAGCAATGAAGGATAAGTGTTAAGCTGTCTCTCTCTTCATAATAATTTTATTGCCTGGCTTGATGTATCATAACGTTGGAGATATATTACCCAAAGTAAGTAATACAGTGCACCATAAGACACGTTATGTTGTAAATAATTAAAATGTGTAATGTTAAAACTTTGGGTAGAATGTAATTACTGTACTCCGTGGAAAATCAATAGTTACTCCAGCAACGTAAGTAAACGTAACATTAAAAGCAGTATTTCATGAACACACAAAGTAGGCAACTGTTTTATGAATGTATTTTATAGGCTGTTTTAGGTTTTAGTCAGACAAGATGGAGTGGCTCACATGCAGAAATTAATTTTCCAAAAATTATTTGCCTTAAAGATTTGCTCTTCATTTGAGTAATGACAGATGCTTCCGGCTTCAGTCAGCAGCAGCAGAATGCAGGGATCCACACTGGAGTAAAGCACACGTGTGCTTGACAGGACAGAGTGCTTTTGGGTGCTTGACAGAACTGAGCGTTTTTGGCAGCCTGCACCCTACCACTCTCTTTTGCTAGTTTAAAGCGTAAGGCAGACTTATTCCTGAAGTTAAAAACCAGATATGTTCTACAATTACACTGGTGGTAAGGTATAAGCACAGGTGGGGAATGAATCCCTTATGACTTTTATTCTGCTCTGGAGAACTGGGAGCTCAAGAAATGAAATCTGCAGAAAGCTATCAAGATCATTCAGCTGAACTAAACAAGGTGATAAATTGAAATATGAATCTAATATGTAGGTCTTTCCAGATCTTCAGTCAGAGTGATGCTAGGCATTTGTATGAATGCATTACATACAGGTCCTGCCTAGAAATATTCATAAAAGGCACCTCACATCCATATATCAAACAACAGATTTGTCAAAGATGAAATTCTGGCCTTCCAATTACTTCTCATGAGACAAATGTTTCACTCGTAGTTTCTGTAGTGGATCTGCTAGATTTACTGTTCAAAGAGTTTAAAAACAACAAAAGGCAAGAAAAGCCAATATGCTGACCTGAACATCAACTTGGTATTTTGCTTGTAAGTACTTCTTGGGTCCCAGGGAAGTGTTCAGAGAAAGCAGAAGATAGTGTAGGTAGCTCATCCATAAACATGAGTCTGGGATGTTTCCTGTTTGAAGGAAGTTGTGTGGGTAGTTCACAAGCTCGTGGCTGAGGCTGAAAAGTTCCTTTAGAGTGCCATAAAACCTTGAACAGCTCACCAATACATTGGGAAAACATGGAATTACATGTGCAATGCTTCATGGCTCTGCAGAGTTCCTCTAGATCCCATACCGATGTGAGATCAGAACCAGTTTCTTTACATGACTTGCAGCAGGATGCCCTCTTTTCAAGGCTTCGTACCTGGGGAACTGCACTGCCTATGCGGCCCATCAATGTCTGAGTGACAGAGATTTTCAGGACACACTGAAAGGCTCTCCTCATCTGCTTGTCGTTTGATTCCCCTGTTTTGCTTTGATTTTAATTATGTTGGGGTTTTTTTCCAGCATTGCTGCTTTCAAATGTACATTACTGTCTCTAATACAGAGCCATGGCAGCAGGCGTTGTAGAGATTAATCAGATAAATAAATGATACGTTTAGTGTTCATTCTTATGCACAATTCCATTAAAATTAATAACTCCAATAAGCACCTGGCAGGCATGTTTCAGTGTTTGGGTAATATGCCAGAAGTACAGTGTTCTGGTAGAAGATAGTGTATTTCAAGCCTAGGTGATCAATTTGTTATTTTTCACTCTTTGAAAGAATTAACTGTTTCCCTGCCATTTGTCATTTAAAAGCCTCTGAAAAAAATTGACTGTAAATGTGGTTTTGCATAAGTTCTTCTGCAGCCTTTCCAACAATGATTTGAGTATCTTGCAGCTGTCCATCAAAAGGATGCAACTCAGAGTGGTCATGGGACGTTCAACCTCTCTTGCATTCAGTTCACTTCAGGAGAATGAAGTGCACAGTGTGGGTTTTGCCTAGGTTTAGATAAGTAATTTTTTTTTTTTACTGGAAGGTATTTTCACAAGGGTGTCCACCTGTGTTGCAAGGCAGAATGGAAGTAGTACTTTGCCCTCTGTTTGTTAGGGTTTGAGTTTACGGTCAGACGGTTGCATTAGCTGATTTCTTCGGATGGTCTCATTGAAGGTGACCTGCAGACAGTCCCAATTTGCAAATATAGCTGAGAATTTTTACTTTTTGAGGCTTCAGTATTAAGTCATAGAATCATAGAATCATAGAATCATAGAATGGTTAGGGTTGGAAGGGACCTCAAAGATCATCTAGTTCTAACCCCCCTGCCATGGACAGGGAAATCCTCTTCTATTTTTTCTTCTGCCTGCGAATAGGTGATCAACATAGAACTCTATTTCGGTTGATAAATATTTTATTTAAGAAAAAATACTTGTTCCCAACATCGCTGTGATAAAAAATATTCTTGTAGCTTCTCTCGTATATTTTATGCCTGCACTACCGTGAGTGGTTTCTCTCTTCTCCCATTGGTACTCATTTTACTTCTCATGGATAAAGAAATGCCGATTGACATTGATGGTTCTTCATATAATTACTCTGTGATTACTGAAACTCTGAAGGAGGGATGGCAGCTCATGTCAATATGCTTTATACCTTTATTTCATAACATATAATACCATACCCTTGAAGTTAATATTCAGTAAGTGCTTTGTACCAACCTTTCAAGTTGCTCACAACAGCATTACTTTGATTTCATTTAACAAAGACAAACACATCTTTCATTAGCCTTTGAGGTACGTGGGTTTGTACACTGTTTTTCTGAAATCATTGAATTTTGTGACTTTCTTGTCCTTTTATCTTTAATTTTTTGATTGTTATAGACACAAAGATTGAGTTAAAGAAAAGTTTCTTGTGAGCCCTTCACTTACTCTAGAGCAAGAAAGAAACAGTTTTTCTAACAGTTGACATTCTGGGGTCATTTGGGAGACATTTGATTCTGAATGTGTGTGTATATGCATGCATGCATGAACACTCAGTTTTAACTGACTTATTAACTGAAACCATCCATTTATCCTGAATTCAGAAATAATCTTTTTAGAATATACAGATTTTGCTTAAGTGCAGCATTGTATTTGGGCACAGAAAAGGTATTTCGGATAGGCCAGGTTCCTGGTAGCGATCTGATGGTCTGAGCCTAAGATTCTTAAGGAGGAAAGAAGAGAATAAGAACCGGGTTAAAAAAAAAAAAAAAAAGCCTCTATTTGTCAGGGATGTGAATATCTTTAAGATAATTTTCTGTTGGTACAGTTAACGTTAATTAGATGTTTCATATAGGTGTTTTTGGTAATGTTATGCATTTCACAGAAGTTAGCTAGGGTCCTGCCTTCACCCTGAGCCCTGAAGCACAGCAGACTGTGCAGGGGTCTCCTTCTTTGTTCCACTCCAAAGGAGTAATGGGCAATATGGGCACTGGAGAGACAAAGGCAACGGTATGTTTATCTGTGAGAAGTAACTACTCCTAAACAGTTATCTTCATGTCTCTTCCCACCTCTTGCCTGCCTTCCCTCTAAGGATGAGGACTCCTTGAGGGAGAGGCTGCTGCCTGTCATACATGTGGGTGTCACCTTGTGCAATCAGAGGCTTGTTCCTCATTGCTCCCAGGCACAGATGGGATCTTAATACCGCAAAACTTCATTGCTATTTTTTAAAATGTTTTATGAAAATGATAAGATGGCAAAAGAGACTGTTCAGTGCTCGCATCAGACCTGCTGTCTGAAGCCATTAAAAAAAAAAAAAAAGATAAATTCTGTGATTCTGTTTCAGATGCTCAAGTTTTTCTATAATGTGGTTAAATAATTAGTTTTTGACAGAGAGGGTAACTAAGCATTGGAATAAATTGTCACAGGAAATGAAGTCTTTAAGACTTGATATCTGAGTAAATTATACATTCATTTTCAGATATCGGCTAGGATGCTGGTTTGGAAATTTGGGAAGAATATGTTGTGGACTGAAGAAGTAGCGAGTCAGACGTGGGCTCCATCAGTATACATGGGTATAGCTGGTGGCTACTTGCAAAAGAGGCTTATTTGAGATTTCCATGGCTTTGCGCTTCCCACCACACTTTGGTCGCGAGTCCAAAACTGTCCAATGAAACTCAGAAATTCCAGGAGGCTTGTGACAGCCATTTAACAAAATGGTACTTTTCTAGTTCCTTTTGTGCAGATGCAGCCTGTAGCACAGTGCTTTGTTGCCAGTAGATCCCAATGAAGTGCTCCTTTCTGTAATACTGTGTGAATCTGGGATGAGCTTGGGGTTGGTTTTGTTTCATTTAATTATTACAGCTGGCAGGGGAGAAGGCTATTCCTGTAGG
Organism: Tauraco erythrolophus; assembly: GCF_009769465.1. Lineage (NCBI taxonomy): Eukaryota > Metazoa > Chordata > Aves > Musophagiformes > Musophagidae > Tauraco > Tauraco erythrolophus. The sequence continues at coordinate 30,975,282 of NC_141467.1, forward strand.
CTTCTGTAGCCAAGAATGTTATGTAAAACACAGCCAGTTGATAATATTCATGTTTGGAGAATCTAGTCATGGGAGGTCACTGAATATATAAAACTTTGTTTTTCAGCCCAATTTGGTAACTTAACCTTTAATACACAGAGCCAAACACCTACAGGTCAGCCTAACTGAGAGGCGAGTCACATGTTTCTGTCAGTTCAGATGCTTTTATTCATGCAAGCTGGGGGGGCTTTCAGTATGTTTCAATTGCATAAGTGGAAATGTTTGCAAACAGGCATGCTGTTGGAGTGATCAGCTAATGAGGTGAAAATAAATTCCAACCAAATTTTCATGTATTAATTTATTTTCTGCTTGCAGCTAAATGCTCTACATCTATTCCTTATTATTTATAAAACCTACCCATGTCTTAAGCAGCTCAATGAAGAGTAAAGTGCTGTAGAGGCCCGGGCTATAAAATTGATAATATAAATTGGCAGAGGATATATCATATCATGACATGGTCATTATGGGATATGAGGCTTGACTTAATTCACATAAAAGTCATAAATATCCATAGATTTTCTGAAGGCTAGGATTAGGGGCTGCAGTGTGACTTAGACCTGTGGGGATTCAAGAGCTTTTTGGGTAGTGTTAATAAACTGCATTTCTTGGCAGAGAGTGTTTGAATGCATGGGAATACTTTCCTTAATGGTGGCAATTTTGAGCATTACAAGACATGGAAAGCCTCATGTCTCTAAGAAAACTGCAAAAGTCATTCTTGTTAAAAGCATGTCTTATTGCTGAGCATAATATATTGTGGAAATGGAAATTGTGTGGATTAGACAGCTGATTGATACGATGCAATGAATCCACTGGAGACTTCAGTGAAGATTTCATGCTGTTTGCGGAATATGAAGGGTATTTGATGGAATTTGGCTCTGATTTCTATAGTTTGTACAATTATTGGTATTTTAGAGCACTATGCTCTTTCTCTAGTGCAATATAATCTTTTTTAAATGTTTGGTTGCAGATACTTGTATCTCTTACGTATCATTTCCTCTCCTTTCTTGCTTAGCAAAATTAATTTATTTGAACTAGAGTGAATATACTCCAGATTATTCTTCTAGTACATGATTCATGCTGTTTTAAAGGGAAATATAATTTTCCTCACACACTTACATAAATACTTGCAAATAAAATAAAATAAAAACATAGAAAGCACCCCCTAGCCAAGCAGCAACAAGCATTGATTCATTTAGCTGCAGCCAGCCTCTGTAAGTATCAAGGTACTATTGATGCCACTTCCAAACTGTATCAGAGGTGAGCTGGGTAACTTGTCTTCCTATAACATGTTTTAATTGCAAATGTTTTCTACCTACCAGATACTGTTCAGGCTAAAAATAAGACAACCAAACATCTTGGCATCTTCTGATACACCAGGCTTTCAACCTGGATATAGCCACGTCCTGTATTGGCCGTGTGTTGGTGCCATACCCTTTATAAGAGATGTTTGCCAACATTGAAGGAGCTAGTAGATTGCAGATCTCTGGTTTGAGGCAGTGAGTAGCCTCTGAGAAACCATTTTTCATTGAAACTGGAGATGCAGAACAAGTGTATTTCAGGAAGAAGAGAGAATCAGTTTTAGGTCTATATTTGCAGTCAGAAATATACATTATGGTGAAATCCTGGTCAGAGACATATTACTGGCTCAAGTGAGCCTTACAGTTCAAAAATATGCACACTTTCAAATGACAGTGCCCTTCCTCCACAAATACTAAGAGTCTGGGAGGTTAGGACGTAAAGAAGCTTATCTGTATTTATTTTTCTGTCAAAAATTGCTAGAAGTCTTCCCTCTCTTCTTACAGATCAGGAAAGATATAGGAGTAGAATTGATATGAAAACTGCACGTGTCACCTCCAACCCCCCAGAGATTATCTATATCTTCATTACAGTTATTTTATTTTAAATTGTTTTTGTTGTTTCCATAATGCTCCAGTCACTCAATCTTAAATACAGTAACTATTTAAAAGCCCGAACCATGAATTCTCAGTGTTTCACAAGCCCGAGACTTCCAGGGATTTTGCAGTGAAACAATCTCTTTTTAGTTACAGCTAAGCTGATTAGATCAGAATGGGCTTATGGGCAATAGGGTTGCAGCAAACTGCTTGCTGAGTCACCCTGTGGTCTCCTTATAAAGGAGACATGGAAAGCATGCTCTAATGGCTAATAAAAATTGCAGCAAGAACATTGCAAGCACAGAATGAATGACTTCATAAACAGGTTTATAGTGTAACTAGAATTTCCAGGCCATATAATCAACATTTAGCAAACCTTTTTTGAACTTGTGGATGTTTTTCAGTGTGCAAACACCTTGGGTAGAGTACTATGGCATAAAATTATATTTTCTTCTGAAGCTACTCATCCTACAAATCATTTTAGTACCAAAATAAGCAGTCGCCATCAATCTTGCTATCCTTTTTCACAGCATAATTTACTTTCACTATTCACTTTTCGTTTACAAGTCCCCAGAGTTGCTCAGTTCCTCTGGCTTGGCTGGTGCTAATGAGATGTACCACAAGGGAAAAGGTAGAAATGAGTTTGTGAAAACTGAATTTAAGGAAATTGTACTGCACAGTGTGGGAAAATGCAGGTAATTTGGCAGTATGATTGCCTTATTTGTGTCTTATAAGCGCATCTCGCATGCCATCAGCCAGGGGTGTAACTTGTTGAATCATCTCAGCAGCAATGATGTCAGTAGTAGAACACAGGGGGAAGTATAAATCTTTCTGCAGAGCTTAAATCTTGTCTCCCTTTTTGATGGGATTAACTAGAGACAAGTTAAAAAACAGTCAATTTGTAATTCTGTGATTTTGAGCAGTTTATAATTGGTAAGTCACTGAAGGTATTTGGAGTGGAACAGAGGATGTGAAGAAGTAAGAATATAACTAGCAATATTTTGATAACCAGCACTATTAGAGATGTGGTAAGACATTGATGGGTATTATAGCGTTTGGCTACAGAAGTCAAAAAACGGGATTTATTAACATCATACGGAGAGAAATAGTAAGAGCTGAAGCATGTGGAGTGCAAGAGAGGAACCTGAGGCAGGAAAGCCATGGAGCAGGCAATGCACAGAAGGATGACTTGTTGGCGTGAGGGGGAAATGGAAATAGAAGTTGTTCTTTGAGCCTGAGCTGGTCTGAGGGCTTGGAGGGGGTGGTGTGGAAAGGGAGTGAAAGATGGGATGTGAGGCTGTGGGCTGGAAGTTGATAGGCAGGTTTAGCTCTAAGGGAGGTGCAAAAATCACAAGTAGTGCAAGGAAGAGAAAACAGATGGTTTGGGAGAAAGATGATGATGATGGGAAAAGGGCACGGAAGAGTAGCTGCTGAAGGAAATTATGTACTGGTGTTTTTCCTGGCTTTGAGTGAACTTGGCTTGGAAGTAGCAGAACTGCTGCCAACCACACTTTTCACATCTTCCTCTCTATAGGAAGCACAATGCAAAAGTTTGTGACAGACCTGTATCTTTTGTACCATTACTTGAAAGTCAGTAAATTTAAAAAATGAACAAACAAAAACCCTAAAAAAAAACCCCGACCAACCCAACTTTTTAGGTAAAAATCAGCAACTCATTCTTAAGGTAAAGAAATAAGACCCAGTAGTGGCCTCTTTGGTAAAAAGAACCTCCTATAAATGCAGAGAAGAGACTTGGCTTGTCCTGAAAAAAAGCTCAGTTTTGGTGATTGTGGGTTTTTGTTTTGTTTAGAGACTTGCTGACCCATAAATGGTCAAGTCTGAGCTCAACAGAATCATGAGAACTAAATTCCACTCAGTGGATGCTCTGTTATACACGTCCAGCATTTTTAATCTCCTTTCTCTAACAGAGGCTGGTTGTTTCTTGCTTCCCCCAAGTAAGAGTAGGATCATTTAGGGAAGGAATATCTAGTATCTACTGAATGAAGGAAAATTTATTCACATTATTAAATCTCTGGGGCAGTTGAAAGACTTTGATTTGGCTAAGCAGCTGTCACAGAATTTTCTCTGATTCTTCTGTCTTATAAGGTCTTCCAAGCTACTGATGATCATTATCTAAATATCTTCCCTCGTTTCTAATGCAGTTACACCACCCTGATGGAGAGATGCTCTACTCGTGCAAGAAAAAAATGTTTCATTTGCTTCTACTTCTTTTATTGTTACAGTGCATGTAGGTAAGATGCTGTTTTCATAGCTTTCAGATGGACTCTCTCTCAAATTCCTGGTGCTATCAGTATAAAGCTGCTTGTAGTAAATAATGAATCATTAGATTCGCCTAGCCATGTTATCATTTATTTGCAGAGGATTATGATAATGTTGTTGCATGTCAGGTCTATCACATAATTTTTTCAGTAATTCTTTATCACAGAATCAGATGCATTAGCTATCAATAGCAGTGTCAAATCAGTTATTTGACTTCAGTTAAGAGAGACAAGCGATCTCTAGATCTTAGTGATTTGAAAAAGGCTTGATGGCTAGACTGAAGGTTTGGTTACCATTGAGGTTCTTTTATTTGTCCGCAGAATCTCCTTTCAAATCCCAGTTTATGGCATGTATGAATAAAAAAATCCTAGTGAGTACTTCCTAATGATGATTACACATCTGATCATTTTAAAATTAAATGTAAATATTTTCAGTAACATATATTTGGCAAATAAGGATCCTCTAATTATCGTTTTGAATACTGTGTCTCTAAATCCCTAATTTTGACAGGAATATGATTCGTAAAGCAAATTCAAACTTCACTGCCAATGTTTTTGTTAGTATTTTGTGCTTAGTATGAATCAGTGAAATACGCTCATAATTGTCACCATTTCCTATATCTGTTTCTGGCTCCCAAACAAAGAGATCTGATAGCATTCCTAAGAGGTCCTGGCAAATTATCATGCACAGAGACAGTCCTGCGTAGTGTAGTGCTTAGAAGATTTAGGTCGAATTGTTTTTACTTTAACCTGACTTAGTGTTGGTCACTGTAGCATCAGTTAATGCAATTAAATTCTAACAGATTGATTAAGAAATGCCAGCATTTTACCAATCTAAGCATAAGTTACTGCTAGGGCTTCCACTATATCAACTGACCTTTCAAAAATTTGCTTTTATGTAGTGTTTGGGAAAGGCTTCTAGTAGAAATACTATCCATCAGGATACTGCTAGGAAGATTAATTACTTCACAGCACAGCTATGTTAACTGCAGACATTAATTATTAATAGGCGAAATATTAACTATGTTGCTATTTAAAACTTAATTACAAGAGTCATCCCAACTTCCTGTAGTTTGAGGGTTTTATTTAATATGATGATGAATTTCACCATCGCCATGTGATGGATGAGCACTAGTTGAACACTCTCAGTTTCTGCTTTTAGAGTAATATACATTCAAAACAGACATATTCCGTCTTGACATCATGAAAGAAGGTCAATTAACAGTTACAAAAGCACTTTTGTGAAGACTTGCAGCAAGAAATCCTTGAGAGGTAAAGCTCACACAGGTCACAATAAAGCTCATCATAAGCATGTATCTACAGATCAATTGTCTGATGTAATGCTACTGTTCCCTTGGCTTCAATACTCAGTCAGTATCTGGGACTTCTGAAGATTGTTTCCCTCAGAGAAAAAGTCATGAGTGCAAGCTAGTTGTTAATTTAATAGGCTTTTTTGTTGTTGTTGCTTTCTTAGTAAGCATTTATTTTTCTCCACCAGGATACAGAAGGGAACATTAGCAGGCAATCTGCAAGACCCACAGATCTTGCATTTCTGCAGTGAGTGTCTTGATTTTATTTGAGCATCATGATGGTTCCTTCATGGCTCTCTGGTAACTCATTTTCTGACACACATGCAAGCTGTAACAAACTTTCCCATCTTGCAATTAGATTCCTTATTTCTCATCCGGATCTACCATGTGGTAGGTACATGTTATGGAGTGAGGGTGGTAGCCCCCTTTTCTCCAAGTCAAACAGATTATGCATTTTAGCAATTTTTTGGTTCTTGTTTAGTATAACTTCTGATGATGAGGACCATTTCAGCGAACTGAGACTGCCTTTTTAAAATCTGTGGAGAGAAGTGCCTGCTTCTTTCCATTGACTGCAAAGAAGGGTTATACAGTTATGTCAGTAGGTGCCCACCATGTAGAACTCCAAAACCAGCTATTGTAGCCTCATTCCAACACAGGTCTGTGATTTTATTTGGCTTAGAGTCACTAGGTGGCAGGCATGGCCACCTTGCAACATAACTGAGTGCTAAAATCACATTCTAGTCTTTCCTAACTGCTTTTCAGTAGTGACAGTTGTGAGATTTCAGCAGCATCCCTATCCCATGGAGCTCTGGCTCTAACAGTGCATCAAGCTTTACACCAGCCACCTTCAGTCCTTTCTGATACTAGATTCTAGGAGCGTCTGAATGCTTCTACCTTCTTGCCTCTTTCAGTCTCTAGTAACCTCATTCTTTGTCTTTCTATAGTTCATCGTGATACCAGGAGAAGGACATGGTAGTGTCCTTCAAACCTGGCCATGGCCAACTGGAGTGTCAGTCATGTTGGCCTACCCGGCTTAAATAGCACTCTGCTTATTGGATTTCTCTTCCTTCACTGACGAGCAGCTCATGAAGGACTGAACCGAACAGTGTCACCTGCTTGTTCCTGCACTGTTTTCAACCTCTTGGCCACTTCACCAGTGTTTGCAGATTGATATGTGTCAGAGGCATTTCCCCTGAAGGCTTTTTAAGCTTTGGGTCAATGGAGCACGTTGCTGGTTACACTTTATCTTCAGGCATGATCCCTAACTGCACACTATTTTTTATTTTTTTTTAATATTGCTTATATTGTAAATCAGTGCATTTAGGTCAAAACAATCAAAAGCACCAAGTGACATGAATTTCTACATCTGAATGACAGCAGCTGGTAAGGTAAAGTTAAGACATGCAGATCTCTGGTACAGCTATCTAGCTGTCTGGTATTCAATGAGGTAATAAAGCCTTCTTCATATTCATTATCTTCAACCATTACTATCACCCATTCTCATAATTTTATTCATATTGCTGCACTTCTTCTATCTCCTAACCTTTGTACACTTGCTTCTTTTTCAAATTCACCATGTCTTTCAGTTCTGTTTCTATCATTTCAGCACAGTGCTCTTTAGAGAAATTTTTTAGCTAATCCATAGTGTTTCAGTAGGTCTGCATCCTTGCATCTTGCTGACTCATGATGGTATTTGACAGAGTTGGCTACTGAAAATGTCATTCATCACATGCCATTGGAGTGGAGCAAGACAGGGTGCCATTTTTTCAGACAGAGTAAAGTGTAGGCCTTGCATGGTGATTGAAATACTGTCACAACAAATATTTTGACTTGTGGGCAATTCTGATGATGTCAGAGATTTGTGCGTCTTTTGAAAAACACTTGTCAAAGAGACAAAAATGTTCAATGCGTATACGTTTTCCTATCTAGACTTTTCCTCTTGATGTTTCCTGTGGTGTTTTAGTGGGCATCACTTCTGAGAACAGCAAACACTCCGTGTTGCCAGCAGCTGAGTGCTGTGATTGGGCTTTTAGCGTATAAATGCAATATAAACTTGAAGGCCTCCTTCCATTCGGGGTGCGAGTGAGCAGACTGCATGGAGTTGCAATCTTATTGCAGTGTGGGCAGGGATCACACAACGGTAGTAGCAAAACACACAAATTTTCTTTCGATGCTAAGCTGACTGTTTCCTTGACAGTCTGTCTATATTAGCACTTCCTAATGTTTGGTCCATATAAGAAAAATGCTAAACTGGCAAAAATTGCAGTGGTATCACCCTCTGAGGTAACCTCAAAACACTTACTTGAAAGCCTGCTTTATTATTCATTGAATTCAGATAAGAATTTTATATTTGTATTTACTTGTGTTGGCTACTAGAAAAGGCCCCAAAGGCTACATTGTTGTTTAGGGTTTTTTGAGGGTGAAGGGCATGGGATGAGACAGACATGACTTGAAGTGGTTGGATAAAAGTATGCTACTTAGTATTTTAACTCATTTTGAGTAAATGCTTTGCAAAGAGAAAGTTTAAGGTTATTATAATACCAAGCAGGTGGTTGAATGCGTCTTATCTGATAGACTGCAGAATTGCTCTGTCCGAGCTGCTGGTTTTATATTATCCCTGGGGGAAGAGGGGGAGGGATTGGAGGTGTCCTACTCTGCCTGTACTTTGCAGGTGCCATTGTTGCTACTTCCTCGTATCTTACGAAAGAAAGGGATTTTAAAAGTGCTGGTTTGTTAACAATAACATGACTGATGCACCCTGCATTTTCTGCCATTTCCCTAATCTGTAACCTGATGGAACGACTAAGCCAAAAATAGTTTGTTTTTTTTTCTTTTCTTTCATGAGTACTGTAATTTCAGTAGGGCTAATGGATTTCTGTGTCAGAAGTGGTGGCGGATCTCAAGTCTCTGGAGTAATAATATTTCATGGGCCATGTGGTTTGCAAAACAGCTGCCAATAAAAGCCCTATTGTTTGTATGTGACTTGTGCATGTAACAAGAGACTCTGTCACACAACATCTTCAGCCCAAACAGACAAAGGACAGGAGAAGAAACAGAGACACAAAGTGTATTATGTGACCAAAATCTCCCAGAGTTTCTGGAAGAGCTGAGCCACCTAGATTTCAGATTATTAACCTGTCTATGAAAAAAAAAATTGTCTGTGTATGTTGCAACCACAACTTGCTCGGCAATTGCAGCTCTGGTTCTGGTACAGAAAAGACACAATGGCTTGAGTTTAGAAAGAGCTTTGTTGGCAGTGCCCTTTGTGGATTATCCTTAGACGGATGTGATGTTGTTATAAGTGGGGGCTGTGTGCATGAAGAAGTGATGTCTGTTTTGTATATTGCTTTGTAAAACCCTTTGTGACATCACAAAGGGAAAACAGAAAAGTGATAGAAATGGTAAGGTGCCATCAGTTAAATGTAATGCTTCTGTGGCACAATAAAACCATACAGGAAAGGTGTTAAATAAGGTGGAATCTCCTGAGGTTGTTTCGTCCTTGTCTCTGAAGCAATCTTCACTGTATTATTTCCTTAATTGCTTCTTTTAACAGAAGATGACAGCCTCTGTGTATTCTAGTTCAAGGAGAATTTTTGTCCTCAGTATGGATCTAAGTTTTATTTCTTTCAACTTAACAGAGACTCCCAAAGGAAAACAAGATTGGACATAATTTTTGCGAGCAGCCCTTTGTTATTGGCAAAGCAAAGGAATGGTATGTTCCAGCACATTATGGTTGGCTGAAGACTGGAAAGGTGAGTAGCATTTCTCTAGCAGAAACAAAAATGCTCTCTGCCTTGTGTGTTTATGCCAGCAGTAACTGCTGAGTTTGCAAGCATCAGTTCTTCATTGCCAAACATAATATAATTACCAAACTGAGCAAGAATTAGGTGGTCTGGACTTTATTTCAGCCAATGGTTTTGCAATATATTTTGTCTCTTATTTAGGAGTTGCTGCTTTTTAAAAATGTAGCACAATTTTATTGCAGTTAAGATTTCTTCCAGAGCACAAAGCTACTGTCTTTGAGAGGACAACATCCTTAAGACCATTTCCAGCAACTAACCTAAAGGAGGCAACGATGCTTTCTCATGAAGTTAGTAGTTAACTCCAAATTTGGGAATAGCTGAGGTGATAGACGGTAGAGCTGTTATTCAGAAGAATCTAGGCAGATTGGAGGAACAGGCTGGTGTAGACGCTACAAAATTCAACAAAAACAAATTCGAAGTCCTGTTTCTGGAAAGAAATAACCGTCTGCAACAGCACAGGCTGGAAGTAGCTCTGATGTAAAGGACCTGGAGATGTAGGTAGACAGCAAGATGAGTGTGAGCCAGCAGAGTGCCCTGGCAGCCAAGAAGGCCAAGAGCATCTGGGGCCAGTAGATTGAAGGAAGTGATTATTCCCCCTTTACTGAGCTCTTGTTAGTCCATATCTACAGTACCAGTATCCAGTTTCAGGCCATTTAGCAGAAGCAAGACACTGGCAAACTGGAGTAAGCTCAGCAGTGGACCATCAGATAGTCAGAGGACTCCTTTCAGGAGAAGCTCCATGAGTTGGTGATGTTTAGCCTGAAGAACAGGGCTTTGGAGAGATGTAATAGTAGCTTTCCTCAATACCTGTGAGGAGATCATTGAGAAGACAGATCTTGGCTCTTCATGGTGATGCATGATAGGAGGTTAGGAGGCAAGAGAAATAAACTGAAGCAAGCAAAAGAGAGTCCAGCTGGATAGAAGCAAATGTTATTTCATTGTGAGGATGATTAACAGTGGACCAGTGAGGTTGTGCAGTCTCTACCCTATGAGGGTGTCTCTACCTCAAGACCTGACTGGACAGAGCTCTAAGCAGCCTTGCCTGATCTCATAGCTGGGCCTGCTTTAAGTAGCAGGTTGGACTGAATGCGCTCCTTAGGTCTCTTCTAACCTAAATTATTTTAGTATATATTTCAGCATTGACCTTACTGGAAAAAACTGACCATGTGCTTGAAACATCCTCAACAGGAAATGGAGTCAGGGTTTCTAGCATTGATGAATGGGACATTACTTGGAAAAGAGGAGTGTGCAGAAGCTTCTGTGATTGGTTCTCTGAATATGAATCATCTTGGTGTAATCTTTTCACTCGAATGGGGTGAAGTATTGTTTGGCGTTTTTTCTTATTAGGCCTGTCAGGTTTTGAAAACCTAGTTGAGAAAAAGCAAACCTAATACTATCAGATCATCATCTCTAAGATATGAAAAGCTTTTGAGAGAATGAATGCAAGACCCACATGAATAATTGCTAAAATCATTCCCATTTGTCATTAAATGAGGTGAGTATCGATAGCAGAACTCCATCAAGCCTAGGAGATAATAGAACGTAACAGAGAAGGTCTAAGTTGATTGTGCTAGATGATAAGGCTTAATCAGGAAATGCATGCTGACACCAGCAGACATGACTAGACCATATGACAAACTCATAAGCAGCTGGAGGGGGAAAAATAAAAAAACTCAAAAACAAGGGGGTACTCACCTTAGATTTCATGATGTGCAAACATTTCCTCCATTACGGAAAATGTCTTTCCCAACAGTTGCATTGGACAGCTCATTGTCTTTGAGGAGAGACAGCTGTACTGAAAGAAACACAATTTGTGTCTTTCCATTTTGGGTCTGAATTTGGTCCTGAGAAGAAGCGCGGGGATTTCAGGGGAAGATCAGGAAGTAGGGTAAATGAACAGAGGCATGCGCAACACCGAGAAAGATACAGTACCTCATATGATCTCAATATAATATTTGCAATTTTTACATCTTCACAAATTATCTTAATTTAAGCAAATATAAACAATGGGTATTCTTAGTCCTAATCAGTTTTTATCTGGAGGAAAGTAAGTTTCAAAACATGTTAGCTAGTTTTTGCTATAAGATCAGTACATCATCTTTTTTTAGCAAGAAGTTACATGGCCATTGGGCAAATGTCTTTTAAAAAATTCATTTGTGTGACTTCAGTCATTAGACTTTATCTGCACTGAAAGTAGAAAAAACTGTTTCTTGGAATCCAGAAAGACATAGGGTAGCTAGAGCTGCATTTTAATCCTTTTCTTCAGTGCTAAATTTCAAATGTGTCCTGAATGTGTTTAGTTTAAATGGCTTGACTTTCTCTGGATTCTAGCTGAGTAAAATTTAAATTATTCTGTTTTCTATTTATTTCCATAGAAATATAGCATGGCAAAAGAGCTTTCCCTAACATGTCCCCTTCCAAGCTAGGTGAGAATATTTTGATAAATGATAGTATGGACCACAGTCCTGTACAGTCTCAGATTTTTCTTATCAGCGAGGTCTCTCTTTTATCAGGGAGAAAAATATGAAGATGCATCACAGCTTTTACACATTTGAAGTTCTCCTCTAAAGCCTGTTGAAGCCTTTGATTGACTTTGTGTTAATGTAAATGCCTGTATATCAGACCAATATTTGCGTTTCTCAGAATGAGGTGTCATAATCTAAGATGGCTGCATGAAGTAGAGTTGTTTGTTGTGTTGAGAAATTTAATCAATATTTTGCTCTCTAAGCAGACCTGGTCAGGAAGTCAGAAGTTTTCCCCACAAGAAACTTTGACTGAAAAAGCTGTGTTTTGGGTTTCCCAAGGAAAGCATTGGCATAATTCAGCATAAAGACAGTTAATGTCACCTTGAACTGAGAGTTCAAAAGTGAGGAGAAAAATTAAAGTTAAAAAAGAAACAAGGAGAATGCAGTAAAAGTGTTACGGTAACAGGAGTTATGTTTTCAGATGGGAAAACTCTTTTTGCAGAAGGACACAGACAAGTCCTAACAGACTGGCAAATATATACACTTCTGACTTTCCATCTTTCGTTACTTAAGAACTAATTAACTAGTAAAAGAAAACATTGATGTTTTAAAATATTTTGTGACCTACTATGGAACTGCCCGTTTGCCTGTAGGTCTGCAGTGCACTGCCGTTGTTCCAAACAGAGCAGTTCTTACAGACCGAGTTCCAGCGGAGGTGTGCCATGGGCTGAAACTCAGGGCAGGAAAAGAAACAGAAAGGTTGGTCTATCTCTGACAGGCTGTAAACATCAGCCAAACCTGCGATTCTGTCTTTGGAGTCAACTCGAGTTCCCAGCAATACTTGTGCAGATACTAGTGTATTCACTCATATTCACATCGCCTCACATGTTTTAAGCACTTTGATGCCAGAGACATGGGCACCAGTGAAACCAGGGAAAACACACTAACCCGTGAGACTTGAGAATAGGGAGGGGAACAGCTTCAAGAACTTTCTAACTTTCAGCTATGCTTATCAATAAACAACCTGAGCACAAAGGCCAGCTGCCATGGAAAAGCCCACATCTGTGCTGCTAAACCGTCTGCTGATATAGATGTTCATCTTCATAGGCACTTTATTTACAACATCCTACTCTCTCATTTCAGTTTGGACGTCGACTAAGCTAAATGCTGAGGTCAAATCCTCTGCCATTTTGCGATCTTTATTTGTCTAGTTTTAATCAGGGCTACTCCAGGATTCATTATCTCATAGTGGGGGTAGTTTTCAGGGAAATTTGTTGCGTTGTGTTACTGTGCGACAATGCCATTCAAATAGCGTTGACTTTTATTCAATGGTGTTTCCTTTTCTCCCTCCAACAGTAATGAATTTAAGGGTGGCAGAGATCCATGTAGGAGAATCGTTAACAGTTATAACTTACAGAGGAAAAATAGGAAGGGACAAAATAAGCCTTCCATAACTGATTAAAGAGATTGTTTTCCTGTGGCTTCCCTATTTATTCCTTTTCCTACATTGTGGTTTGGTTTTGTTTTTTTTTTTTAATGAGTTGTTTAATTTGATCAAGTTAAATTCTCTGCACATTTGATTTGGAATAATTAAAAGTTATTATCACATTTTTTCCTGAAAAGTACCAATAGTTTAGGAATCTTCTGTCAATGACCATCGATAGAATTTTCTATTCACAAAGTGATTCTTTGGATGCAAGGAATTTTTCTGACCCGGCTCTGCAAGTAAGAAATCACCTTGAAAATACAAGTGGCATAACAAACTGTTTAAGAGATGTGCTTGAAAACATATTGATAGCCTGTTATAAATATTTATGAGTACTGAAAATTTAACCACAGATCTAACTTCTGAGGCAAACAGTAAGGGTGGATTTTGTACAGGGTCACTATAATGGATTCCTGTTTATTTGCATGTCCAACTTTAGATTACATCAGAATAAATACATAGTAACTCCAAGAAAGATGAGAGAGTGGAGTGATTTCAGGCTACACTGATGTAGCTTTGAACAGAATTAGGGATTCCAGGGCATTGTTTGAAGCAGTACAGAGCTGGGTGTGTTGAAAATTTGGTTGCATTGACCTAGACTGCCTGAAGGCCCTGTGTGACCTGTTGTAGCTGTGGAAGAGAAAATTCCTGCTGTACTTCTTCCTAAATCATCGCCTTTGTCTTCATCTTGCCTGCAGTCTGTGTTTTCAGGTTCTGTGAAGTGTACAGTGACATGCACCTGAGACTATGCCTATGGAAACATGATTTACAGCCCCAAAGAGTTTGAGCGTCTTCACTGAGCATTGGTGCATGCATCAGGAGGAGGTTAAGAATCAGGCTAATTGGTTGCTCTGTCTCTCCATCTTCCCGATGACGGGCAGCTCAGTTGTAGCAGAAAGAACAAATGAAATGGTTTTGAATTGTTACCCTGAGTAGCAGAGGTGTGGTTGGTTACCTGTTCAGCTACAGCTTTAGGAAGAGTCAGACCTTTACCTGGCTAGACACGAAGAAAGTCACAGCCTGGACCCCAAGCAGCTTAGGAAAATTTCTTGAGTTTTTGTTTTCTGAGTACATAGTTGTTCCTCCAGCCCTCATAAACTGTCTCACATTGCTTTTTACTCCTCAAGTCTCAGCAATGCGATCCTCGGAGAACAAGTTACTTGTCTACTGGAGAGAAATAGTCAGTAGACTGTGCTGTTAGATTATTTTAGCATATAACTGTGCCAGTTATGGTAAAAAAGATGAAGACTGGGCAGGAGTATAGTGCTTTATATGTGGTGCCTGCTCCAGGGAAATCTTTCTTTCTGTGCCTATTTTCCTTCATAAACCTGAATTAGATGGATGTAGAATAGCACAACTGCATTCCAGGCTTCTTCAACGTTATGAATTCTGGGTTGGAAAAAATGGAGCACAGTGCTGCTTAATCATGTTGAATGGTGTTTGACCTGTTTCTGCCCTATGTGGGAGGGAATTCCTCCCTCTTTCCACTGGGGATGAAGAAATAACAGCAGTAAGTGAAGGTGGAATCCTCTGTGGAGCGAAGCGGCAAGCCACCTGAGGGTAAGCAGAGCAGGGGTGGACGTGTCCTCTCCCATAGAAACTGCAAAGGCTTTTACAGCATAAAGTCTAAAGAGCATGAGATGGAGACTGTCCCATGTAACATTTGTCAGCTACCCAGTGTACAGACCTAACCTCAAAAGCAGCACAAGAATTAGGTACTTGCTTGACATCTGTTTCAGAGAGGATACTGATCACACTTGGTACAGAATCATAGAATCATAGAATGGTTTTGGTTGGAAGGGACCTTAAAGATCATCTCAATGGCCGCACTCAGAGAGTAGTGGTCAATGGCTCAATGTCCAAGTGGAGACCGGTCACAAGTGGCGTCCCTCAGGGGTCCGTGTTGGGCCCGGCCCTCTTCAACATCTTTGTCGGTGATGTGGACAGTGGCATGGAGTGCACCCTCAGCAAGTTCGCCGATGACACCAAGCTGTGTGGTGCCGTCGACACGCTGGAAGGGAGGGATGCCATCCAGAGGGACCTTGACAGGCTGGAGAGGTGGGCCCGTACCAACCTCATGAAGTTTAACCAGGCCAAATGCAAGGTCCTACATCTGGGTCGTGGCAATCCCAGGCATAAATACAGACTGGGTGGTGATTGGATCGACAGCAGCCCTGAGGAGAAGGACTTGGGAGTACTGGTGGACGAGAAGCTCAATATGAGCCGGCAATGTGCTCTTGCGGCCCAGAAGGCCAACCGCGTCCTGGGCTGCATCAAGAGGAGTGTGGCCAGCAGGTCGAGGGAGGTGATTCTCCCCCTCTACTCTGCCCTCGTGAGACCTCACTTGGAGTACTGCGTCCAGTTCTGGAGTCCCCAACATAAGAAGGACATGGACCAGTTGGAGAGGGTCCAGAGGAGGGCCACGAAGATGATAAGAGGGCTGGAGCACCTTTCCTATGAGGACAGGCTGAAAGAGTTGGGGCTGTTCAGCCTGGAGAAGAGGAGGCTCCGAGGTGACCTTATAGCGGTCTTCCAGTACCTCAAGGGGGCCTACAGGAAAGATGGGGAGAGGCTGTTCAGGAGGGCCAGTTATGATAGGACAAGGGGTAATGGTTTTAAAATAGAGGGAGGTAGGTTCAGGTTGGATATTAGGAAAAAATTTTTTACTATGAGAGTGGTAGAACACTGGAACAGGTTGCCCAGAGAGGTGGTGGATGCTCCATCCCTGGAGACGTTCAAGGCCAGGTTGGACAAGGCCCTGAGCAACCTGATCTAGTTGGAGATATCCCTGTTCCTTGCAGGGGGGTTGGACTAGATGACCTTTGAAGGTCCCTTCCAGCCCTAACCATTCTATGATTCTATGATCTACTTCCAATCCCCCTGCCATGGGTAGGGACACCTTCCACTACATCAGGTTGTTCAAAGCGTCATCCAACCTGGCCTTGAACACTTCCAGGGATGGGGCAGCCACAACATCTCTGGGAAACCTGTTCCAGTGCCTCGCCACCATCATTATAAAAAATTTCTTCCTTGTATCTAATCTAAATCTACTCTCTTTCAGTATAAAGTCATTGCTCCTTGTCCTATCACTACACGCCCCTGTCAAAAGTCCCTCTCCAGCTTTCTTGTAGGCCCTTTTTAGGTACTGGAAGGCTGCTAGAAGACCTCCCTGGAGCCTTCTCTTCTTCAGGCTGAACAACCTCAACTCTTTCAGCCTGTCTTCACAGGAGAGGTTCTCCAGCCCTCGAATCATTTTCATGGCCTTCCTCTGGACCTGCTCCAACAGCTCCACGTCCTTCTAATGTTGGGAGCCCCAGAGGTGAACACAGTACTCCAGGTGGGGTCTATGTTTAAAGTAGGAACACTTCCCAAGTGCGGCTGCTAGTCTTGAACATTCATGACTGCTGAGACAAGAGCTGTGCACACAGCATTTTCCCATGGGCCTGACCATTTTTAAGGCTTTCAATATGGACATCTAGAGGACCAAAACTGTGGGGGAGAGTCACAAAAGGATGGGAAAGCAGTTTCCATGTAAGAAAGGGATGGGAAAAGGAAAAAGCCTGCCTTCGAAGGAAAGAGCATAGGTAGGGGGAGGCATAAAGATTGTTTCTGGAGAAGAAGAATAGAATCTGAGCTCCTTATCACTGAAAGGCTGGGAGTGTGTCAGTCAACCTGTGAGATGCAGAGAGTCTCCAGCTGTGAAATGTGCTTAAGTAGGATGCTCTCCAAGGATGCTCTCCAAAGGATGCTTTTCTTAGGTTATGTAATCAAATTTGAGAAACATTAATAAACTACATGACAGGAGACAACTTGCCCTGGCAGGGAGACGTACTGGCAGGTCTTAGCAACATTTTCTAAATTGAGTCATTCTGCTTAAATGCCTTAAGTAGGAGTTTAGGCCATCCCATCAGTGGAGCTGGAGTGGTCTCTGTGGTTCAGGGAATCCCCTTGTACTGTTAACTGATAACCCATTTTCCTGTAAATGGATCATGATTGACAGCACTGCCTCTGCTACAAGGTACATTTCCCATATTCAGGGTGTTCCTCTTCAGTCCTCCCAAGAATACTTTTAGGTTCTAGACCTCAGTCGAGCACCCAGGAGTATAAGCATGCACAGGGAGGATGAAGAGGAACTGAAAAGGAATCAGCTGGTTGGGGTGGTAATCTCTGAAGGAAGGTGGTGAGACAAACTGGGAGTGAAAGGTGATGTGGAATGAAATAGGTGTTGGAGTGTTATTTCTGTGAGGATTTAAAACTTCACACTGCTGAGAAGTTGTTCACTCATTTTTTTTCCTGTTGGCTTTGTCAGTTGTGATTACAAGCTAAAACAGACAGACCTGTTCTGAATCTGGTTTCTTCGACCAGAGAGTCTAGATTTATCACTCAGCCACCCAAGTTGGACGTGTGAACATAAACAGTGTGAATTTTCTCTGCAGACAGCAGTAACTGTATAAAGGTGCAAACAGCAACACTTGTAAGAAGTTATATTAGTTGTCTCGTCACCCCACCCCTCTAATTTCCCCACTTGGAGAGCTTTAGCTGAACACTTCCATATGGGAGGTGGATATTACAGATTTCCAGCAAGGCTGTTTCCTGTGACCTTGTAAGCACGAAACACTGTCTTCAGGCCATGTCCTAGCTGTGAAATGTAGCTTTCCCCAGTTAGCTGTGGGAACGTCAGCGTCTCTGGTACACAGACACAGAGAGCTAAAATGGGCCACATCACCACCTCACAGCCACTGTGGCATGGATTTGTCTTAACAAAAATTGGGAGCAACCTACGCCGGAGTGTGCATGGGACAGGCAGACAAGAAAAATTGCCAAATCTCCCATGCATCTCTCTTCTTTCACGTGCCAAACATAAAATCATTTTTTTGCCTGGGAATGGCAGATACTGAAGTGAAACCACGAGCTTTCTGCAACATCTGTTCTTTCATGCTAATGATTATTACTCATCACCTCCTATCAGCTGCAAGGCCACTAGTATCACTTCCCTTTTTCTTGCCATCA
Organism: Tauraco erythrolophus; assembly: GCF_009769465.1. Lineage (NCBI taxonomy): Eukaryota > Metazoa > Chordata > Aves > Musophagiformes > Musophagidae > Tauraco > Tauraco erythrolophus. The sequence goes on from NC_141467.1 coordinate 30,993,566, forward strand.
GGCATGCGACATGGTACTGACAACCAGCTGCAACATGTTCATTTGGGGCTGCTTACAATTTCTGGCAGTGAGGCCAACTTACTTGTGCAGTGGTACCCATCTTACTGTGTCTTCAGGAGAATAAAACTTCCAAGTTTTTTTGTTTTGTTTTTGAGTACTGAGCAATTTGAACATGATCCTGACAGCAAATTCAGATAATATAACCTAAAATTTATGCTACTACCTTTCATGTGTGTAGGACTGTTATCCATTTACTTGAAAAACCTGTTTTGTTTCCATCAAACAGCCTTACTAAAGAATAGCTAGCATATGGAAAATATATGGCATTTTACCAGCTTGGAACTGTGCAGGAAAATTAAATCTACTCTTGCAAAACATCTTTTATCTATGTTTAAAAATATGCTGAACTGGGTTTAAGAGAAACACTTGCTGTTTAGGTGCTCAAAGCTAATCTGATTAAAAGTGCAGGATATTTGCAAAGCAGCCAGTGCATCCTTTTCATAGATGAGTATGTTGAGATTTGCCAAGGTGCAATGAATTGAACTCCTGTGCCGCAACTGAGCCACTGATTAGATCAGTATTCAGCAGTCTCTGATCTGAGTTCCTGGCTCTGATCACTAAATGACTTAATTTGCTGATTCGTTAGCGTGACAGATTCAGAGTTGCAGAGAATAATTTATAAATACCATGTGCTGAACAAGTTTTTGTTTGCCGTACATAATACTAATTAGCTAACGATTTTGCCAGGAAATAAGTTCAGGATAGCATGCATTTATCCTGATAGTCACACCTTCTGACAAACAACAAAGACAGATTCAACCGTCAATGGACTGCAGATGACAAATATTCCCCAGGATGGTTTGCTGCCCTGGCTGTGACTGAGGGAAGCAAAGGTGTCTTGGAGAGTTTCAAAGATCTAGCACTCTTCAAAAACTTTTAGGTGAAGGGGAAGCTGTGGCAGAACCTCACAGGGAGCAGTTTCCAGTGACTTCAGTGGGTGGGGAAGGGTGCAAGGAAGGGTAAGCCTAACTGAGCCTCTGGGTAATACAGATAAAAATATGCTCTTCTGTGGATTCAAAACTTCTCCTACTCTGTTGATTCTTATTGTTATGCTAATACATTGTGTTTTATGTAGGATAGTTCATATCAAGACATAGAATGCTACGCTATAAGAGGTAAGCTGGCCTAAAGAGTTGGACTTGATATCTGCTTTACCAGTGCTTGGCTGCATGCTTCCCCACCTTGCACCAATAGGCAGAAAACTCTCCACTTTTTTTAGCAGTTAGTTTTGCGTTTATTCATCGAGCTCTTTTAACCCCATAGTGAGATGATTCGTTGCCAGGCCTTGTCCAAGGGAAGGGGTGGGGACATATGACTGGGAATGGGACTGGTCTTTTCCATGCTAATAAGCCATCAGCTCCAGTCAGCCATCCCATGAAACCCACTCTGTCTCCCAGATCCTATTCACTTTCACTGGCTGAAGCTGTTAAAGGCTGAGGTCAGGCATTCATTCCCAGCCTCTGCACACAGGGGTTTCTGTCCATGTGAGCTTGTGCTCTTGTTGAACAGTTCAGGTCATTCTGGCTGAACCAGGTTCTGCAAGGCTGTGCCAGCATGCCTGAGAAGGAAATAATGTTTACCGAGAGGAAGAGAAAGCAGGCTGGGGTGAGTGGTGAACAGCAGCTGGGTACCACCTGGGTTTGCTGATGTTATTATCTGAGCTGCAACTGGAGGACTGTGTTTGAGCACAGCCGACATCAGGCTGGTTGGTTTTACTTACAGCTGAGTACAAATCACTCTCATGATTCCTCCTGTTGGCTCAGCAGTCATGGTAGGAATCTGGTGTAGACAATGATGTGCAGCTGAATAGGATGTATAGGATATGTTTTCGGTCAGCACGGCTTTCTCTGGCTTTGCTAGTGGCACAAGCTTATAACTTAAGGATGGATTTTAAAATTTTCTGGTGGAATAATGAAAATTTGGAACACTTTTTTAATGCATTGTTTTCTATTTCATAGCTGTGCTGTGGAAAAGCAACAAAAAATGTATTATTGTAGTATTAAGCACTAAATGGATGGCTATGTGTGGAGCCATTTGTGTTGTTAAAATAATGATATTGGTCTACACCTTTATTTTCCAGCCAGACTTCTTACTCATTCCCTGCGGGTAGATGGAGTACCATTTGCAATGCAGAGTTTGTAGCTGGCACTGTTTTTCATCTTACACTGGAAAAACATCAATGAATGAGTCCTCCTAAATCAGTCTGTATTTTTTATTACGTTGGCTGCTATCTGCTGCCTGCTTGCTTACTTTTACTCTGGCATTTATCATCCCTGTAAAAAAACTCTATCATACTGTGGTGAGTTGACCCTGGCTGGAAGCCAGGTGCCCACTAAAGCCTCTCTATTGCTCCCTCTCCTCAAATGGATGGGGGAGACAAAATGTAACAAAAAGCTCGTGGGTCGCGATAAGGACAGGGAGAGATCACTCACCAATTACTGTCATGGGCAAAACTGGCTCAACTTGGAGAAATTAGTTTAATTTATTACCAATCAAATCAGAGTAGGATAATAAGAAATAAAACCAAGTCTTAAAAACACCTTCCCCCACCCCTCTCTTCTTCCCAGGCTTAACTTCACTCCTGAATTCTCTTCCTCCTGCCCGCCCCAGCAGCAGAGGGGGATGGGGAATGGGGGTTGCAGTCAGTTCATCACACATTTTTTCTGCTGCTCCCTCCTCCTCAGGGAGAGGACTCCTCACACTCTTCTTCTGCTCCAGTGTGGGTCCCTCCTATGGGCTGAAGTTCTTCACAAAGTTTTCCAGGGTAGGTCTTTTAAAACAAGTGCATTTCTTCACTAACTTCTCTAATGTGAATCCTTCCCATGGGGTACAGTCCTTCACAAACAGACTGCTCCAGCGTGGATCCCCCACAGGGTCACAAGTCCTGCCAGCAAACCTGCTCCAGCATGGGCTCCTCTCTCTCCGTGGGTCCACAGGTCCTGCCAGGAGCCTGGTCCAGCACAGGCTTCCCATGAGGTCACAGTCTCCTTCAGGTGCATCCACCGCTCTGACATGGAGTCCTCCATGGGCTGCGGATGGATCTCTGTTCCACCGTTACCCTCCATGGGCTGCAGGGGCACAGCCTGCTTCACCATAGTCTTCACCACAGGCTGCAGGGAAATCTCCGCTCTGGTGCCTGGAGCACCTCTTCCTCTTCCTTCTTCACTGACTTTGATGTCTGCAGAACTGCTTCACATATTCTCACTCCTTTCTTTGTCTACAGTTGCCGTTGCACAGCGTTTTTCTTCCCCTTTTTTAACATGTTATCACAGAGGCAGTACCACTGTTGCTGATGGGCTTGATCTTGGCCAGCGGCGGGTCCGTCTTGGAGCCAACTGGCATTGGCTCTACCAGACATAGGGGAAGCTTCTAGCAGCTTCTCGCAGAAGCCACCCCTGTAGCCCCCTTGCTACCAATGCCTTGCCACACAAACCAAATAAACGTACTTTCTAGTGAAAGATGTGAAAACAAATTCAGATGGTCTTCTCCACCAGGCTTCTCATGACGAGGAGGTATTTAAGGACCTGAAGCTGTGTCTGTTGCTAAACATCCCAGCTCATTTCCTGAGCAGATGTTAGTGTTGTGGCTGTCCCTGGAACTAGAGTGGTCAGGAACAGGAACGTAAAAAATGCACAGCTAAGAACTTCAAGGCGCTGCTAATGACCCTAGCCCTGATCTCTTCTATCGACCTGAGGAGGAATCACTCTGTTTTTCCTTCTTTCAACTTAATATTTGTTATGGATAGAATATCCTTATGGAGGTAAGACTTAATTTCTGTGTACACCATCAAGACTGATTGTGGGAAAATGACTGAAATTGGAGGGGAATGGGAGAATATTGTTCCCCAGAATTCAGCTAATATTAGAGCAGCTCTGACATGAAACACAGCTGCTGCTTTCAGGAACAAACAAGGCCTCAATATCCTTGAAATGGGGAGGAGAGTGATACGAAAGTATCATGGCTCATCCCTGTTATCGGGGACAAGAAACAACGAACAAGGCCCACGCAGTACCCTTGAAATGGGGAGTAGAGTGGTACGGAGGTATCACGGCTCATCCCTGTTATCAGGGATGAGAGGCGCCTGGTAAAGATAACCATAAAAATGCCATTGAGGGAAGTGAATCACAACCGCTGCCTCAGCAGTGATGGCGAAATTGTGTCCTTCGGCTACTAAGTCACACCTCCACCCGCCTCCGAGCTGCGACCACCCCTCAAACGAGCAATTTACACCAATCCCAATTAGTGAACACCCCTCACGAGAGAAATTTACACCAATCCTAATAAAAGTTATGTATGACTAGAGTCACTCGAGCTCCACCTAAAAGATACGAAAAAGGTATAAAATGGCAGCAAACAAAGGGGATGTTAGGGAGAAGCCCCCCCCATCGGAACGTCTGGGATCAGTTGACGGGCTGAACCTCTCTTCTCCCCCCCATAGGGACGCCTATTGGGTAAGAACTCTGTGTTATGTGCACTTACTTAATTACTTACTAACATCTTGCTAGCTATTTAATATTATCACTGATCAGTAATCGTTTTATATTATCACTGCAGTATTTCAATTAAAGTTGTTTTTGTAGTCAGTCACTATCGCCGGCTATCCTCGAACCTGTATTCTGTCACAAATAAAATATATATGCATGTTTCCGGAAACTTTTGAATTATTATAAGGAGCTGGCCCATAGTATTACTAGTGACGATCCTTTAATAAGTGGGCGAATCACCCTCCGACCTACTGAGCTGCCAAGAAAGGGCAGGGGGAGTCGGACCCAAGGGTCTCGCCTAACTTGGGAGCTGGTATACTGGCCAAATTACCTCCTGTTTGTCTATTAGTGAGGATCCCACAATAAGTCAGACGAATCACCCTCCGACCTGCTGAGCTGCCATAGAGAGGGCAGGGGGAGTCGGACCCAAGGGTCTTGCCTGACTTGGGAGCTGATAGACTGGTCGTTTTGACCTCAAAACGTGACACTGATCAGCAGTATTTTCACAAGTCATTGAGGAGTATGACAATCTCTTTGTAACAGAGGGGGTTTTGTCTTCAGCAGGAGTTGGCAGACAGATCTGGTCTAAGGCTTCTCAGAAGCTTAGGCAAAATAGTAGGAAATGGTCTGGATTTTTCAGTGCTCTGAAGAATACACAGCTTAGGTACACAGCTTGACTACAGCCCTCGTGTCACTACCGGCACTTTGCTTGGTTGTGAATCTAGGTTGGTGCTAATCAATAACAAATTCATGTATTTTGTGTTTTGTGTTGGCATCTGCAATCAACCTGAACCAAAAATAATCGTGTAAATATTATTGGTATATAATCATGAAATATTAAACCGTTTGGAATTTCCCCCCTCCTCTTCCAGGTGTGGCCAAATTCTCCACAAATGTAAAGTATAAAAAAGCTTTGTTTCATTTTTGAATGAAAGGTACCATTCCCACTTGATTCTGCTCTCTAGAAGCTGGGTTTTAAACTCACCAAACTTCTTAAGACATGAGACAAAAATCATAAACACCTGATGATAGAGTTTGACAAAATATGAAAGAACTGCCAATTTCCATGTCTCATGAGCCACTTCAGAACTTTTGTCGTGTGCATCTTACACCACCACTGCAGCTGTTGAGGTATGAGGCAGTGTTAGTATTCCATTAGCAAAGTAAATGGAGGGAGGCAGAATAAATCTGAGTGCTCAGTTTGAAATGCAGCATGCAATTAGGAAATCCTTAGTTTAGGCTCTTGAAAAATAACGTTAGATAAAGTGACATAGTGCTGCAGAATCTGCAGATTTTTGGTGAGTGGGGAAGAAAGGAGGCATTTTCCTGGCCTGAAACAAATGATGTCCCTCTGTTGCCTGTTAACATACGAGTGAATCTGATTTTTGATGCTCTTACAAGGGCATATGCTAGAGAAAGCTTTAAAATAGATTATTCTAGCTGTATCTCTGGAGCAGATGGAGTAAAAGAGCAAACTTGAGGGAGTAAAAACCATACAAAACTCCGTGTGGGACTTTTAAAAATCAGTGAATACTTTCCAAATGCTTGATTTAATGCAGACACTGGTCAGAGAAGACAAGACAATTTGGACACAAATTTACTATGTGGCTCAGATTAGCCCAGTCACGGCCTTTCTTTAAGGATGAGACTAAAGTTTTCATATGGAAATTTATTTGTTCCTTTTTATGTTCTCCCCTTCAGAAAGACCTGATTGTTTTGTGTGAAAAATTTGAAAGTCTCTTTATTCTGTTTGGGTACAGAAATCTGAATTCCTTTCCAGGAGGAAAGAGTTGGTACTCGGTTCTTTAAACCTTATTCTTGGAAAGATGCCTATCCAAAAAGTGGACGCCATTTTATTTGTTGCCAGAGAGCAGCTATTGCAGTTGCTATGTAGTGCAGGGTTGTCTGGCCATTTAAGGAAGCTGAGTTAATTCCCTTTGCTAGTCTTCCTCCCCCTGGCCCCCAACTCCCCCTTCTGCCCATGCTGTTATAGTGATCTTCCCAAATATATATATAAAGGTATCTGCTAGGGTTGTTGAGACAAAGGAAGATATTAGGGTGTACAAGTGCGAGTAGAGGAGAAAAAACACCTATATCCACTTATTGATGTTATTTGCAAAAGTCTTGACGAAAACACTGCACTACATGATTTGAAGTGGGACAGGTGAGCCCATGGAGGAATTAAAAACTTAAAGTCGAGTAAGAGTCAGAAAATCATAGAATTGTTTAGGTTGGAAAAGACCTTTAAAATCATCAAGTCCTACTGTAAAACTAACACTGCCAAGTCCACCCCTAAACCTTGTCCCTAAGGGCCACAGCTACATGTTTTTTAAATACTTCCTGGGATGGTGATTCCACCACTTCCCTGGGTAGTCTATTCCAATGCTTGACAACCTTTTTGGTGAAGAAGTTTTTCCTAATATCCAATCTAAACCTCCTCTGGTGCAATTTGAGCCCATTTCCTATTGTCCTGTCGCTTGTTACTTGGGAGAAGAGACTGACACCCACCTTGCTACAACCTCCTTCCTAGTAGTTCTAGAGAGCAATAAGGTCTCCCTTAAGCCTCCTTATCTCCAGACTAAACAATCCCAGTTCCCTCAGCCACTTCTCATAGGACTTGTTCTCTAGACCCTTCACCAGCTTTTTTCCCATGGTGGTGGTAGTTAGAGAAAAACATAGGAAATAAGAAACTGAGGCAACAACAAAAGCTGATATTGAATCACATAAGACTTTTTGTACAATATGTACTTAACTATGAATTGACCTGCTTTTATTTGAGATCTTGTGGTAAATTAAACTGGTCCTTCTCCATTGTAATCAGTGATCTCGGAAGGAACTGCTACAGAAAGAGTGAATGAATATCCACAGCCAACCCTATTTGTAGAAATTGCATTGATCCATATTGTTTAATTAGAAAAGTCTCTTCCTCAAATGCAGACATCACCAATTTAAAAACTGGAGGCTTTTTGGAGCTGAGTAGTGTAAGTACTTCTGGATTTTACTGGCAGTCTGAATGCAAAGGTTTGGGATTCCAAGTAGAAGTAGAAGGGTGACTGAAATGAAAACAACTTAAAAAATGCCACTTAAGCTGTATCTGGCTGTCTGCTTTACAGAAGTTTGTGGATGTGACATATGGAAGAAGGGAGAAACAAGCTGACAGATGTACTTTGCTTGGGCCAAAGTCCCAGAAATAAAAGCCTGATATGGGTTGGTTTATGTGATACATGGAAGGCTATGAATAGAAATTGCCACCTTTGCTGTAACTGTTATCTTCCAAATAACTTTTTTCCATGCTTCAAAGTGAAACTAAAGTATCTTAAAATAAATTACTTTTCCTCTTTTTTGTGTGGGGGTTGACATTGCGAGGAATGAGGGAATCTCAGTGTTCCAATGATTAAAGACTGCCATCTGGAAATGACTGAAGCGGTCTCGTATAAATACCTAGTATATAAATTAAATGAGTTTAATTCATTATGGTCAAAGTTCATCTGTTTTTTAGCGGACAGACGATATAAACATTCCAAGGGGACTAGCATTTAAATTCTACCCTACGTTTAAGAGAGGGAGCAGTTGTGCTGGTATAGTGAGAAAAGGATATTTTTTTGTGCTTTTGACTATTTGAGGCTGTATAGGCATTTCATGTTTTCCTCTAAAGTCTGAACAGCAGAAATATATTGATGGACTCTGTACTAGGTCATTAATACTGTAACAAAAACTCTACTTTTGCATACTCCAAAAACCTGAATTGGATTATATTGCTTTGTAATGTCTTTCCCCTGAAACTGCTGAATAGTACTACTTCCACACTTGAATTTCATAGAGCTCAAGCAGCCATTTTTAAATATGTTGTATTACAAAAAATTATTATCTAGGCTTTGTCTGAGGAATAGTCACTTGTGAAAAAAAATGAGGAAGGAGTTGAACCTGCAAATCCCATTTCCTAGGTTAGAGCTCTAACAACTAATGCTCTTGGTCGATGGCAGTGTTTCATGCCTTACCTCTCCTGTGAACTCACTCTCAGAAAAGCTGTAATATAGTGGGACATGGACATTGTTGAGAAATATCCAGTGAGCTCTGAGATTTGTGACAAGACTGAGCACTCAAGACTTAAGCAAAAGAATGTGTCATTTCTCATTTCTGTTGATGCATGAACGATAGTCCAAGATGCTCAGTCTATTTGAAACTTTTTTCATACTTTTATGGATGTGCAGAAATAACTCTCATTCATCTAAATGTTGTCAGGGCTTGCAGAGTTCTTACATATCTGTAGGCCTGGGTGTCAGCTGAACAAGGGATTTTAGAACCCAATTTACTGACTCAAGTCTCTGTAAGTAGAACTGGTGGTGGTCACCAACATTGAAGTAAGCTTCTGTGCCATTCCTTTCACATAAGTGTCTCCATTTAAACACCATTTAAGTATAACATTATTGTCCACACAAGCAGCAAAAAAACATCACAAGTCATAATTTACATTGTTTCCTCAAAAGTCAATCTCCAAGGATAGAAAAAAAATATTGGTAATTTTCTGTTGCTGGGCCATGTATCTTCTTTACCTGCCCCTGTTTCTTTTTAGATAATTTCTCTAAAGGAACTTTATTGCAAACTTTGCGTAAAACCTCCTGAAGCTAGGTGAGTTAAACATGAAGGGCAGAAAATATTATTGCAGCAGTATAATGAGTGTCCCTTTTTTTTTTTTTTCTTTTGTTGGCCAGGAATCTTTCATCTTGGAGATAAAATCAGATCTTGGATCTAATCTGAAGATATCTGGTGCTCTGCAGTAATGGGTTCTAAGTTGTGGTTTTCTTTTTTCATCTTTCTCCTGAAATGTGAGAATGTTTTCCTGAAGTAAGTAAAAGGGTTGATCAGAACTGGAAAGTCTATGATTGAGTACAGAGCCTTTCCTGTGTGTATTAAATCAGAGCAGGAGCTTCTAGAAAGTAAACTATAAACTGTCCAAGTTGTAACATAAACCCAAAATAATCTGTGTGCCTGCTTGTTTTACTAATTTTAGGGGGTTGGGTTTGGGGATTTTTTGTTTGATAAACCAGTCTACTGCTGTTGTGTTTTGGAAATACATGTTATTCAGAGACTTCGAAGTCAAATAATATGTTGTCCTTAGAATTATGCTAGTTATTTAACCAGCTTTGGGAGGGCAGTGATCCCCAAAATGTTCAAGCAATAATATTATTGAACAAATCCAGTTAGGCTACTGCTGTGGAGTGTGTGACTAGGGAACAAAAATTTGACCACACTTATCTTGTAATATATCCCAGTTTCTCAAAAGGAAAAGGGCAGAGAAGCAACTGATGTGGAATTAATATGTTGTTTCTAAAACAATGTGAAGCCATTGAGCTTGAAACTTTTCTGGTTGCAAGAACCTGCCAGTGTTTTACTAAAAGTCTGACTCATCTGAGCCCAAAAGCAACTTGTTTGTCTCATTAATCCCAGCTTGATCTATCCATGTTCCGCTATTTACATGTATATAAGCATGGAGATGAAAAAAAATGTTGCTTGCGTGATGCCTGTCTTCTTTTGAAGTGAGAGAAGCACAGCTGGAAAAAGCAGTCCAGCTTTGAAATTTTTTTGATCATTAATACTCGGGAAGTAGATAGTAGAGATGAGACTGTGGGTTGTATCAAACCAAAAAAAGTAGGGATACAAGCTAGGGGGAAATCAAGCGCTATTTTTAATTCACACAAGGCATTTCTTGTTCTGAACACCGAAACTAGTAATAGAGAAGTGCATGTGGGAGATGAAAAGGAAGTTTTTCAACAAGTATTGCACGAGGAAAACAATTTCAACATCCGAAAGATCAATATAGAACAGATACTTAAGATAGCAATTCTGTAGGACATGTCTTGCTCTGTTTACGAGCTGGTCAGAAATAACGGAAGACTTTGAATGAAATCCCTGTATTATTCTTTTCAAAAAATACATTTTTGTAATGAAAGAGGCATCAGAATTTAATCACGAGCTGGTAAGGTTGCTGTGTGTATGGCTAGGGATACTATTGGTAAAAAAAAATAAAATTCTCCAAATATCCCGAAGTGGGAGAAAATAAGATGCAGCTGTTGTGGCATTACAGCAGTTTTGAAGCAGTAGAAGGGAAGCAAAGAGTTACCTGCTGTAACCCAGAAGATTAAACGTTCTCCATCTCTACACCTTTGAAAGGAAATGTCTTTGTCCAAGTCAGAAGTGAGGCAAAATTCTAGCAGCACATATGAGGTGGTGAGAGTCGTCAGGGGGATGAAACTAGACCTATGAACAGTGAAATAACGCTTTCACTCAATTCCCAGGAGTAAGGTGTGTCCTCAGGCATCCCAGTTCCCAAGCCTACTAGCAGAGTCTGTGGTATGAAGCGTTGCCTATAGAAGATACAGTTGGGGAGTGGGTAAGTCAAACAGGCATGCACAAGTCCAAGTGATAAAAGGGGGCTGCATTCAAGGGTGCTGACAGAGTTGGTGGAAGTCACTGTGAGGGCTGCTGCCTGTCGCCTTAAAGATGTTGAGAATCAAGACAGGTTCCTAAGCGCTAGAAAAAGGTAGGCGTAGAGCCCATCCTCAAGACAGGCAAATAAGAGATCCCAGAAACAACCAGATGATCCTCTTCCCTTTGTTCTATGGGAAGACTAGGGATGACATCTGCGAGAAGATCACCTGGAGGCACAAAAGGGACAAGGTGATATCACTGAACGCCCAGCAGAGCTTCACCAAGGATAAGTTGTGCCAGGACCAACACGAGCCTTGCTTTGAGGAGGTGACTGTCCTAGCAGGACTGCCATTTACTCTGACTTCAGCAAGGCCTGTGCCACATGATGCCATGTGATGAGAAGTAAAACATGAGCTAGGTTTAGTTAGCAATGGTCAGAGGGCAGACCGTCTCTAGGACGTTTCCTTGACGTGATTTGATAGGGAGGTTATCTTTATGGGAAAATGTTCTCCTATGATTATGCTTGTGAATACTTAATCTGCTCCAACTGTGAGTCTCCAGGGGAGACTAACTCAAGGGTGTGTGGTGGGGCTGTCAGCACACTTTTTACATATTTGAATTAGATTGTCCACTGACAGGAGGGTGTTCTGTACAAAGGCGAGAGGTGCTAGGTGGCTTCTGTGGCTGGTGCTCTCAAAATGAGCAGTTAGAAGATCGTATACTACTTTTTATTTAATGGAATGGTTGAAATTAAGGAAAAAGTTATTTAGTTTTGCTCAGAGTTGTGTTGCAGTGTTCTGGGGAAAAATAAAATAATTTTGTAACTGAACTGCTCTCCTATTGAAACAAAGGTCAACTACAGTGTTCCTGCTGCTGCTCTGGCTAGCACGGCTGTTATGATTGATTTCATTCATCTTTTTACAGTATTACAAGTGCTGACCGCAATCCAAAATAAAATAAAAAACAGAGCAACAAAGATGCAGCACCAGAAGAGAGAAAGTTTCAATGTGAGAGAGAAAGCAATCAGCCCTTTCTTTTGTTGCCTATTAGAGGAAAGTCATTTTACTGCTTGAGAGAAAAGGATTTGTCACAGCCCTGCTTTCGAAAACGAGAATAGAAAAGGGGCAGCCACTGGGCCTGTGGGTCTGGTGCATTGTGCAGGGACAAGGCAAGAGTACCAGACACCTCCTCTATGTATCTTATACCTATGGTATGGTATCTAGAGGCTGTTACTCTAGATGCCAGGCCTTACAGTCTGCGTGGCTGCCAGAAAGCTGGAATAGAATTGCGCGAGGACAGAAGTTTGAAAAAATGCATTGCTGTTTGCCTGTGGAGCTGAGCAGAAGAGAAAGTCAGCCATTTGACAGTCCTGTGCTAGCTTCAGAAGAGCACAGAAGGATTACAGACACAAGCTGTGACAGCAAGTGAGCTGTGGACACAGCTGTAGCTGCAGAAATATGTTTCTAGGCAAATCATTTGCCAAGTGCTTGGTATATCAACAACACAGCTGGAGGGATTTGTGGCATGAAGAGCAGAAGATGCAAAGCTTCAGAAAGGGATCTTTAATTTACAGCATGAGCAGTCCTGTGGTTAATGTAAGTAGCACAACCCGTTCTGGCGTGATCTAGCATTAGAGTCAAAAATAACACTGCAGAGGGCAGGCAGCCCTGAGTTTTGGCAGCAGCAAGTGCTAAAGAATTCATTAGCCTCTGAGTTATGGCTGGATTTGGGTTTGCAGGTTTTCTTGGACTAGGCAGGAGCTAACAGATGCTCAGCTCAAAGGAGATGCTGAGTGTGCTAGCCCCAGGAGGGACAGCCTACTGGAGGCTGGGATGCTGTTTTGTCAAACTGTCTTCATCCTTGTGATGAGGTCCGTTGAGGAGAAAGGACCCGGGGCCAGGCTGGAGACAAGCAGCCGCAGTGAGGGTCCGACACCTGACACAGGGTAGGGGAGTGGTCCCCAGCATGGTTGCCTGGGGCTACTGAAGTCCCTGGAGAGAAGAGGCAGTAAAAGATGGGCCCAACAGGAGGTGGTAACTAGACCCAGTCCCTGGGTCCCTAATCTTCACCAATGCCTGATTCCAGTACCGCAGCGCTGTAGGAGCACTCCATGGGCTGTCATCTTGTCAGTCAGCATCGTGGTTACTTCTGTCTGTCCCACCGCAGTTCGGGGGGCCGCGCACCTCTTCCTCTTGCTGAGCAGTGGAAAGGAGAGGACAGGAGCAGAGGCTATTGGAGCACTGAGCACATTTTGCACACTTGAGTATGTGTTTTGGTTGTGTTATGTGGCAAAATTCGTTTATGGACATTTCTTTCAGGTGTAACCATTTGGAATAAGTTTTTTATTACTACATTCTTGTAGATCCAACCCCAATTGTGTTACGTTAATAGAGGTGTTCAGAGAGAAGCAGGAGGCAAAATATTTTGACAGACTAGTTGGTTCACTTACATGACTGAAGGAGTGGAAACAGTGCACTGGAAAGAAAACGTCAAAACCCTCCCATTTCTGAGACAAAGTAGCAGCTGGGTTATGTGATAACGTGAACAAAAATGGAAGCTTTTACAGATGAAGAAGGAGATGTGTTGTAAAAACAAAATGAGTCGACAGTATGAGCCAAAGCGGCACGTGCACTGCTTTCGTATGCCCGGGTCTTATATCAGATACATAGGCGAAAAGTCATGATAAATATTGCACTCTGATTGTTGGGTAGCAATGGAAAAATGCCACTAGCTCTGAGAAAGAGATGAATAAGTTTTCAAGAAAAATAATGAATATGGCTGGAAGGGGAGAGGTATTGTTAATGCTTTTACCAGAAAAGTGATGTTAACAACTGCAGAGTGAGACTGTTAAACGCATCTTGTATATCAGAAGAAACTCCATTTCCTGATTTTGTTACGTAGTGGTCCAGGTGTATCTGGTAAAGTTTAGGTTTCCATTCTGCGCAAGGATTTGGGGCACATACCTCATGTGGTTGAGGTCGCATTTAATCATAGAATCGTAGAATCATAGAACGGTTTGGGATGGAAGGGACCTCAAAGATCACCTAGTTCCAACCCCCCTGCCATGGGCAGAGACACCTTCCACTACATCAGGTTGCTCAAAGCCTCATCCAGCCTGGCCTTCAACACTTCCAGGGATGGGGCAGCCACAACTTCTCTGAGCAACCTGTTTCGGTGTTTCACCACCCCTATTGTAAACAATTTATTCTATCTAAACTAAATCTCTATCTTCTATCTAAACTAAAATAAACTATAAGTAAAAATAAAACTAAATAATATAAATAATATAAAATAATTATATAATTATATAATTATATAATAATATAAACAAAATAAACTATAAATAAACTATAAATTCTATCTTCTATCTAAACTAAATCTCCCCTCTTTCACTTTAAAGCCATTACCCCTTGTCCTATCACTACATGCCCCTGTCAAAAGTCCCTCTCCAGCTTTCTTGTAGGCCCCCTTTAGGTACTTGAAGGCTGCTAGAAGACCTCCCTGGAGCCTTCTCTTCTCCAGGTTGAACAACCTGCTCCTGTTGAGGTGCTCCAGCCCTCAGATCATCTTCGTGGCCCTCTTCTGGACCTGCTTGAACAGCTCCATGTCGTTCTTCTGTTGGGGACCCCAGAGCTGAAGGCAGTATTCCAGGTGGGGTCTCACAAGAGCAGAGCGGAGGGGCAGAATCACCTCCCTCAACCTGCTGGCCACGCTTCTTTGGATGCAGCCCAGGATACAGTTGGCTTTCTGGGCTGCACGCAAACATTTCCGGCTCATGTTGAGCTTCTCATCAACCAACACCCCATGTCCTTCTCCTCAGGGCTACTCTCAATCCATTCTCCACCCCGCCAGTACCCAACCCTTGTGCAGGACCTTGCACTTGGCCTTGTTGAGCTTCATGAGATTCACAAAGGCCCACCTCTCAAGCCTATCAAGTTCCCTCTGGATGGCAGCTCTTTCCTCAGTCAATGACTTTTTCTGTGACCCCATCAGGGAGATATCTTTTAAAGATCTTGGATTGTTATCTCTGGGTTCACTCTTTGCTGGATGTTAGTGACATTGTGGAGGCTACTTAATCTTTCCTTTCTTGGTTTCCTTCTGTGGAGATTTTGACAGAACCAAGGATATGTTGATGGTTCAGAATCTGACAATGTGGATCTTTTTTCTCTGTTTTCCTGTAAAGAAACCAGGGATGTAATGGGTGATATGAAGAGCAAGCTACCTCGATAACATGCCACTGCAGTATAATTTCTTCCTGTTGCATAAAGGTCAAACACAATGCTTTTCTGTTGCTGTAGCTAACAGGATAGTTCTGACTGATCACTAATCTTTACAGTGACCTTTCAAGAGCCTTGATCTAACCAGCTGCTACTTGCCTAACAGTGTTGAGGGGCTGATAGTTCCCTGGCTGGGTGAAAGATCCAGCAGTACCTGACACTAAAGAACTAATATGACTATACAGGGAGAGATTTTAATGCAACCGTGGCATCTTTCTGATAGAAGAGGGAGCAGTGTGTAGATGGGTGACATAGTTTTAATAGAATAGTAGTCTAACTGCACTGAGGGATGGGATTTAGATACCAGATTGCAAGTGTAGAGCACATACTTAATCAAAAACTGCAAAAAGTGAGAGGGGGAAGGGAAGAGTTGAGGGAGATATTGAATATTTCCTAAGATATGCACAAAGAACCAGAGCTAAAATAGTACACAGAGGGTATGCTCTCGGCTACAGATCCATCACGATGTTGGCACTTTTATTTTTATGGAACAACCGTTGTCTCATCACAGGATGGAAATTGCACAGCCCTCACCTTTTCAACACTGGTAGAGTTATGTCTCTACCAGTCATATGGTCTAAGAAAAAAATCAGAGCGTTAGTCAGACTGAAGGAGTATTTGATACCGTATAAGGTAGAACTCTGTATCACTTGTATTCTCTTTAAACCAAGATCTGGGAGAGCAGCAGGTTCTATGGAGATGCTCCTTTATTTGCTTACCAAGAATTCGTTCTCTGAAAAGGAGAAAGTTAAGTAAAGAGTGGTACTAAGGGATACTGACGTCCCAGCAGAAAGACGAAGTGTCTGACTGAGGAACCTTTTTCTCTTTTTAGAACATGCTAGTTACCTGTAAGGCATTCTGGGTCTCTTGACCCGTTTCTGGTATGTTATAAATCCACCATACAAAGGTGGATTTCCAGCTAACGGTCATTTTTTAACATACTTTCTCTGAGCACTGAGAAAGAAAGAAAACTTCTGCTTCTCTGTTTTACTGAGGGCTACACATGGCCATCGGTATGTGTATCACTAAATGTATATCACAATTCAGAATGCTGTATTTGGGAGGTCAGCCCTGTAAGGGGAGCAGCAGCAGCGCCAGTCTGATGTTTTCTATTGTGTATGTCGAAACAGGGTAAAGCTGAGAGAATTGTATCTGGAGCTTCCCTCTCTCTAGGGATCTGATCCTTTTGAGTAAATGAGAATGAACAGGGCAAGGCACAATAGGTCACACAAAGGGAGAAGAAACAATTTTTTAGGATCCTCCATTGAGAGGGAACAGAGGGGAAGTGGGAAGTCTTAATTTAATTGTCTTTTTCGGTGCAACTTTTAAGTTGAGTGTATTTTAGATAACAATAAGTCAGCATGCTATTCAAATTCCAGTCTAAACTGTGAACCGGTAGAGGATTTGAGACAAAGTGCACAGGTGTGGAAATAAAGCAGGAGGAGAAGCATCTATAAATTACTTTACCACTGTCATGCTACTTACATGAGTGTCGTCATACATGTAGGCCTATTTAAGGGAAATATAGCTAATAATCATATTGCATTGCAGTGTAATAATGCAACATATACTGATGCAGTTGCCAGCCAGATAAAAGTAGAAGTGATTAGTTCCACCCTCTGAAAAATCACATGAAAATGGGCACAGAATGTCTCTGTTCACTCACTAGAAACAAAATGGGACGCAAATTGACGAAGAGAAGCAAAGTAATGGTGCTAACGCAAAGCAAAGCACGCTAACAGGTCTACTATTTTATCAAACTTTTATCTGCCTGGACTTGGCAGGAGTGGGTGTGTGACAGGTAGAGAAGATCATGGGTTGAGGAATTAGAGTAGAAAGGAGAAGGGGAAAATGTCAAAAAGTTATACCTCCACCTTTTTTTTTTTAATTCCTAAATAATCTAATTTATACATAGGTTTTCAAAATGGCCTGGTCATTTATATCCATGACATATTTAGGGTACCTTATTCTATTTGAAAGTTCCCTTACACCACTGTTACCCGGGCTATCACATGATGCTTGTAAAGTATATGATATCTGATCAAGATGCTTGATGCCAAGCTGTGCACACTCTGATCTGTCAGCCTAGTTCTTTGTATGGCTTTATTGCTCAATAGGCACAAAACAAGTGCCACCTTCTGTGCTAAAAGGAGAGTGTTGAACGTATTAACTGGCCCACAGCTCATTAATTTGGGTCACCTATCCAACTACTTAAATTATTCTTTCCTCCAAGGATTTAATTCCTTTTTCTTAATTTACTGAAAACCTCAATATTTTCAAGAGTGTATTGAAAAGCAACCACTTCAGAACCCTTGCAATGCTATGCAGAAGAAATTGGTTAATAAATGAGCAGCACCTGGCTTTTTGATAGTTAATACCACTGATTACATTAAGGACTTCAGCTTTCAGTGAATATGCTAGAATAGTCCAGCCTTTTGGAGTTCACACTTTTCTGAAACCTTTTGGAGTTCACACTTTTCTGAAGTGTATGTGTATTCTCTATAGAAAGCAAGTGAAATAAATTATCTCCCATGTGCATTCCAGCCTTATTTTGGCATTATCTCAGCTGATGCCAGGTGGCTAAGACAGGTGTCCAAAATGAAAGGAATGAGGAAACAGAAGAAAGGGGACAAGAAAAGGGAGATTGAAATTCTCACTCTTCTGATGTAATTTAGGTCTGCAGAAAGCTCTGTTCTTCATCTCTCTCAACTTTTGTTCCGGTTTCCACTTGCAAGAAAACTTGCTAAGCTTCTGAATATTTTCCCAACTGATGTCCCTCTGTATGCACTGCCCTAAAGATGGTGTTTCTATTACGTGGAGATCCTTAATCGACGGTGGATGGGGGTGTTGCTGGAAAATGCAGCATGATTTCTCCACAACCATTGCAGCAAACTGCTTGTTTGCCTGGGTTGCTTGCATGACTCAGGTAAGTTCTCCAAATGTTTAGATCTAGCAGCGTAGAACCTTTATATACCTGAAAGTTGCTCTTCCCACTAATCTCTCCTAGGCTTGTGAAACCTGGCTTTTCCCTTACCATATACTACAATTCTACAGTTCTCTACAGTCTTAACTGTGCAAAGTCATTGGTTTGACATTGTCAGCTTCTCCTATGCGAATTAAGACCCTGCTTAAACAGTTTAGTCACAGTCTGGTATAGCCCACAAAGAATTTTAAAGCAATTAAGTACAGGCTGAATTAGAAGGCTTTTTATGATTCCTTGCCGTGTTACATCTTCAATCTGCACCTCTTAAATTACCTAACCTTCAGCCAGTCCCACTAGGCCAACAGCTCTACTCTTCTGAAGCTTTTTATTTTATTCTCCTTGGATTTAATCTGGTCTCTCACTCTGCCACAAACTGTCAAGATAACTTCACTAGGTAAGAAAACATCTCCCTGGTTTAGCTGCCATTCGTGTGGGTCTCTTGTCCTTGTGGTCCAGTTTAAACCTGAGCTTTTCTAATACTGTATTCTCTCAAAGAACAATGAAATAAGAGATCATAGGATTTCTTCTCTTTCTTATGTCACATGTTAGGGGGACACTATGGCTGGACACCTGCGTGGAGATGTGAGTGTGAGGAAGAAGAAGGGTAATGGAAGAGATTATCTTTCCTCTAGTTTTCTATGTGGATTACAAAGCAGCAAGGCTGGTTTAGCGTAGCTAGCAAAAGTTCTTGAAGATTCTGTCTGGAAATGAAGAGAGAAGGAAGGTGGGATTCCCCTCTCACTTTTCCCTAAAGCCACCTACGGTTTTAGTTGAGAAAAAAAAAAAAAAAAAAGACAGGTGTGTGGGTGCTCAAACAAATAGTTTTTGTGCATGCTCTGGAGAGGCATGGAGTGGGAAAGCACACAGAGCTCCCTTTTCTATTCGTGTGGTGACTGAGGTGACTACTGCTTACCCTCTGTAGTGCTTGAGATTGGAAGGGATAATATTCTACTTCTACTTAGCAATGGTGTATGTGTCACGCACTTGCACTTTTTTATTTGATGTAGGAATTGATGATATCGCTCATTATGGTTGAATTTCTTGCTTACTGACGTTGTAATCATGAGATCCTGTTTCTGGTCCAGTTCCACTTCTGTCCTCAGTATGGGCTGCTCACAGCTGTTGGGCAGGCTGCACTCTTGTGCTGAAATGTCAGGACGGAGATTTCTTCCTGGTGCTTAGAAGGGATGATCTGTTCAAAGGTTTGCTATTCAGACTTTCCTCTGCGTTTATCACTTGAGGGAACTCATGGTCCAGGATTGCTCGACAGTATGAACTGGAAAACGTATCTGAGCATCCCAGTTCACCTGCTCAGCAATGCAAAGGAAGTTCCAAGATCTAATGGGCAGGGAAAGATAGCAAGCTGGCCAAAGATAGCAGCTATTGCTGGATATATTAACTGTTCCTAGACACGCTGACTCCTGAAGCTTTGATCCATTAGCCGTTTCACAGCAGATGGTGATGAGCAGCTGATGTATTGATCTACTGTTATTACTGTACATGGAAAGATGCAATTAGCTGTAATAACTGATTTGAGAAAGAAATAAGTAAGAAGTCAAAACTCGTAACAGAAATTTTGCAGGTTTTCCATTGGAAACACTGAAAAATACGTGTATGAGCTCTTTAAATGAGGAATGTTCTTTAGAATCCCGGCAGCTTTTGACTAAAACAGACAGTTTCTTTGACAGTTTCAGTGCTGCTCTTCTCTAAAATTCAAGACTAGTACAGCTGTGATGGCAGCAATGAGACTGAGAGTTATCCTGAGTTCAGACACATGCTGCAGTCTTGATTCTCAAAACCATTTATTTGGAAAAAAAACCCAACACCCGTTGAATTTACAAAATGAAATTGCTACCTTAGTCCAAATTCAGACAAAGAAACCCACATCATGCAGGATCTGCAGTGAAGAGATGGGGGAGATGGAGGGGCCTGGCCCCCAGCCTCCTACACAGGCGGCTGCCCATGCTGGGCTGCCACCACTCGACTGGAGATGGCTGTGGTGGTGTGGCTTGGAGAGCTCCAAAGCGCCCTGCTCCCGGGGTGCCCTCTGGCACTGCCGAGGTTTGTCGGGCCAGCCAGGCCCAGCGCAGCTGCAGCAGAGAGAGGACTAAGATCTGAGAGAAATGGCCATGCAGATATCAAGGTCAGTGAAGATGGAGCAGGAGGAGGTGTGATGAAGCTGAGATTCCCCTACAGCCCATGGTGAGACAGCAAGGTGCCCCCCCTGCCACCTGTGGAGATAAACGATGGAGCAGAAATCCACCTGCAGCCCGTGGGAGAGGACACTATGATGAAGCAGAGCTGCCTGTGCCCGAAGAAGTTCATAGAGGACTGTCCCCTGTGGGAAAGGACCCCACACTGCTACAGGTTAACAGTGGAGGAGAGGAGCAGCTGTAATCTGTAGGAAAGGACCCCACACCGCAGCAGAAGACTTATGACTGCACCATAAGAAGCCATGACTCTGTGGGAAAAGCCCGTGAAGAAATAATCTGATGGGTAACGACTGGACTCTGTGGGAATGACTGACATTCAGGAAGTTTGTGGAGGACTGTGTCCCGTAGGAAGGGACTCCACGTTGGAGCAGGGGAAGAGTGTGAGGAGTCCTCCCCTTTTTTAGGAAGGAACGGCAGAAACGATGTGTGACTGATTCCCCTGCGCCACTGGAGGGGAGGAGGTAGAGCTGGTAAGAAGAGAGGGGTGGGGGAAGGTGTTTTTGAGACCTGGCTTCGTTTCTTGTTATCCTCTCTGAATGAACTATTAACGAATTAAATTGATTTGTCCCCAAGCCCAGTCTGTTTGCCCCAGGCCATGGTCAGTGGGTGATCCCTCCCTGTTCTTGTCTCGACCCTCAGGCTTTTTGTTATATTTTTCTCCTCTCTACCCCACCCAGGGGGAGGAGTGAGGGAGTGGCTGCGTGGTAGTTTAGCTGTCGACTGGGTTAAACCACAACAGCCTCTTAACGTTCTTTGGCGACAATTTGACTTTTATTTTAATTCAAAACTATTGCAGGATGAATACTTGGTTATAGAGCGAGCTTTGCTTTCACTGAAGGAGTAAAGTGATCATGCTGGTTTATGTAACTACTGAAGTGCAAACAACCACGCTATGGAGAAGCCTTACAAACATGTTGCAGGAACCACAGCTGCATCTGAAGACTCCTTTGTCTGAGCACAAGTGGAGGGAGCACTGTATTTACGAATACATTTAGTTGTTGTGTAATGAGAAGTGTCTTTACTTGATAGATACTCCAGTGAGGACATGTGCAGCTGGTACTGTTTGGTTTAATTCCCAGACTGCTCTGCCCTGTGCTGGTGCAGTAGCCAGAGAGTATAAATCTGATGTTCCAGCATAATTTTTTATGAAGCCAAAGGGCGTTATCTAGTATAAAGTAATAGAAGAAATATTACGGGATAGTTTTAAGAGAAAGAGATATATGAGTGACAGCTTAGCAAATGTGAATAATAATTGTAGACAGCATATGCCCAGTTTAGTTTTAGTTTTACTAGTAGGCAATGGGATGAATGGAAAATGCTGGAGGTAAGATGAAGAAATAAGAAATGAGACAAAACTCTCCTTGGACAGAAGTCAGGAATCAGATCACAAAAGTATTTGTGTATATATATTTATATATATATAATTTATATATTTTATATATAATATAAATTTATATATTTATATAATAAATATATTTGTTACCAGGAAGAAGAACAAAAGTCAATTTATCTACTGCTAACGTTGTTACCTTACTCAGTTACCCTGTGTAGATTGAGATAACTTTATATTAGGGATAATTTAAAAAAAAAAAAAAAAAAAAGAAGAAGGTCCTGCTCCTCTGGTAGTCCACTTGTATTCTTACAGAGGTCCCCATCTCCTGGTGTCCTAAAACTTTCTTCAGTTTTAAACTAAAATTTTTAAACTTAAGAACTTGGAGTCTGAATTTAGGAAGACTTCTTTTCTCTCAACTACCTGCTAGTATTCTTCAAATAAACATTTTTGTTTAAAAATAGAAATCTATTTTCTTCAATGCTTTTTAACCCCTCACCTTAAAATCACAAATTTTGTGCATTCTGTGTCCTTGTAATATATGAATCTCTGCGTCCTTTTTTTTTTCGTTTTTTATTTCATGCTTTGTATGCTAAAATTTTAATTAACATTCTTTTCATCTATAGTGAGAGACTTGCTTCTCTTCGGCTGATTCCATGAGCACTCTATTTATGTCCCCATGCATACCTAGGGGAAAAAAAGATCCATAGCTGACACTGCAGCCAAATTTGCTCTCCTCTGCTCAGGACAGTTGCACAGAACTTGCCCTTTACTTGGTAATTTTCTACCCATCTTGTGACAGTGCAGATCGTTCCAGTCATTACAATCTGCAGAGAGGCTAGGAAGAGAAACGAATGTTCTTATCATGCAATAGGGTCCTGGTGAGGATACTTTCTTGCCGTCTGGGTTTATTTTCACATCCTGGTAAAGTACCAGAAGTTTGATGGTAAAACACAGTTTGTTATGCAGTGACACAAGCAGTATTGCATGTATGATGTAATGTGTTACTAGTAGGAGTTACTTAACAGGATGAGAGCATCTTTCAGACCCCACTTTGCTGAGCTCCTTTGTTATATACTCATAAAAGAGGTGAAGGGATCTATGTCTGCATGATTTCCACTTCCTTGGTTAGGGAAGTGGAAGTGGCTCTACCTAACTAGGTGGGGCCAACTGGACATCCCCACTGGGGAGCTTGGGCATGGAGACTCCTCCTCCGCTGGGGTGGGCTGTGTAATTCCACAGCAGATCCCTCCCTTTAACTGCAGCTTCCTGCTGTTGCAACTGCCTTTTGCATAGCCTTTTATTTCCAATTGCTTAGGCAGCAAGTGCTGCGCTCCTGTGGAAAAGTAGTGTGTCCACTACTCAGAGTAGGCACTCCCTGTGTGTTCCTGCGCTGCAAAATGCCCATGTGCTGTAATCATCTACTTTTTCCCTAGTGTTTCAGAAGGTCCCAGACATGTTGCTGAGCCACATCTTCAGTGGTCAGCTCTGTGTGTCTCTGCATTGTCCTTGGCCCAAAACCTACCACTGTCTCACCTTCTAGATTGCAGCTTTCTGTGTCTCTGTTGCAAGATGGGTGCCCTTCATCATGTCCCTGTAGTCACAGTCATCCAGTGTGCACCAAGGTCATGCTCTGCTCATATCACAGGGTAAGACCTACATGTCACCGCCTTACACGGCCACGTGTCTTTCTGAAGCAAAAGTGAACAGGAGAGGACCCACAGCATACACAGCCACTGTCCTTACTAGCAGGTTGGCAGAGTAGGCCTCTCTGCTGCACTTCAGGTAATGGTCAATGATCCTGAAAGAAATATATGCAGGAGAAAGACAGTAAGGGCTGTTGAGAGAGCTACATTAAGAATGTGTATTTTTATATGAAAAATCATTTCAGTAATTAGTCAAAAGAGAAAGGAAAATGAGGGTGGTGCTTGCCTGAAACAGTGCTATCTGCTCTGCTTTGAAGGAATAAGTTATGATTTCTAATGGTAGAGTCTATCCTTCCATCCCCTACTTAGATACCAGCAAGTTCTCTGCCTTAGTCTGTTTTATCCCTGCATAGGACTGAACTGACTCAGGGTGAGTTTTAACCTATAATAAAGCCTGAAACCCACAGATTTCTATTTTAAGATTGTTGCATTACCTAAGCAGTGGCTGCTTGAGTGGAGAAAGGCACAAAGATAAGATCAATGGCTAGAAAGAAGCCAAAAAAAAAGTAAATTTTACAAGGCTTTAATTATAATATATTTTTGTGAGGGGAAACCCCGCCTAGGCCAAGCTAGCCACACAGCTAGTCCACTGCTGAAGAACTATTTGTTCTGAGCAGACACGTTGTCCTACTGCTGACTGTTAGGCTGGGTTCAGCTTGGCACATCATAGATCGCATTGGTTTCAGTCAGTCAGAGAGACAGTGGCAGATTTAAAGCTGCTGCACAACAAGGATGCCACCTGAGGGCCCCGAGTGAGAGTTTTGAATGGCATAGCCTGAGATAACTGTTCTTGCTTTCAGCTGTCTGCTGCTCTGGAGAAGTTCCCACTTGCATTGATGAGATGGCTCATACAGTTGTGTACAGTTGCTGAGCCTCTGTGGTTCAAGGCTCTATAGAAGAGAACTGAAACCCAAGTGAGGTTATCTGAACATGCCCAGCTGTAAACTGCTGCTCAGTGACAACACAAGCAGCTTGAGGTGTTCCTTAGTGAGAAATAGAAAACTGAGAACTGAAATAGGAAGAGAACAGCACCTCTTGCAGCCACCTTGCAGTTACTTGTGATTCCAAGTTCTAACTTCCCTCTTGCTCAGTTCAACCTGTTTTGTGGGTATGGGGGAATTTTTTTCCTCTCTACTTGATTTCTGAGATAGTTACAGCCCAGGAGGTGATTCTGAGCTTAGCTGCAGAGGTGTATATCTAAACTACCCTCTCTAGAATCTGTGGCGACCAGTCCTCCCTGAGAATGAAGAGGATATCCGGTGGTGGACCGTCCTGGCATGTTTTTAGGCAATGAGACCCATTTCAGATGTGAATTACAGTGGTAACTTGGTCTGTCTCCTGAGATTCTTCAACCACAGTGTGCAGTCGCTGGAAACTTGCTCCACAGCACCGGCAGAGCTCAGCATAAGCTACGGACAATGATTTCTGGGATCTGTCTTGCCCCGGTGCCATAGGAGGTCTTGGTCTCCAGCTGATTTCATGCAGGCAAGGCAGCAGCTGCTTTGTCCCAGGTAAACAAAAGTCATTGTCAGCTCCAGTTTTTTCAACCTGATGATCTTTAAGGTCCCTTCCAACCCTAACCATTCTATGATGAGTTAGAAATTGCTTACGCAAAGAGTGTTTTTCTCCTTTTTACCGACAGCTGATTTTACTGCGGCTAATGTTTTAAGTTCTTATTATCCTTATTATCCTTGTTAAATTGTTACTACAATATGAAATTTGTCCTATTAGACAGATAAATAATATACTTGAGCAGACGCATTGAGGGAAAAATGTTGGTGATCATGACAGTTCATCCTGTTACAGTCTGTCACTTCATTTTCTCTGGTTAAAGGAGATGCATGATGGTGGACAATTTGTTACATAGCTTTCAGCTTACAAAGTTCACTGTATGACTGATGGCAGTATCGATCCTCTTTCTGGGCCCACCAAAGAAACCAAAGTTTCCTGAAACACCTAGCTTTTAAGAGTAATTTGCTTGCTTTTACATGTCTATAGATAGTGAATAAATTCTCCAACTATTGTGAGTAAATAATTCCTGTATTCACCTACAAGAAGCCTTGTGCTTAAATAAATCTAAGTGAAAATAATTTTTGCAAGTGCAATTTTGATACTAATAACAATTTCTGTCACCATTGTGAACAGAGAAGATCTTGGCAGAAGTTCCTTGCTAGGAAGCATTCTTGGGTCATATTTCCTCATATAACTGAGAGTGTCATTAGATTTATGTGGTTTTGGCACGAGGGTAGGGATCCTTTGTATCTTGAGCCGGGCTTAATGTGCATTCTCTGCAACTGCTTTCAATCTGGGCCTCATCAGTTTATTAGCTGCTTTCCCACAGTGTTCTTTGTACTTTCTAGAGTGATAATTTTTAGCTCAGTACTCTCAGACAGTTATTGATGGGAACTTTTTAGAGCCCATAAGCCTTTTTATTGACTGTCACATTCCTCTTCCTCAATCTTCCTCCCACTTGTCACACTTCCTTTTCCTCAATCTCCCTCTCAGTTTGACTTTTATTAAAAAAAAGAAAACAAAAACATAAATGATGAACTGAAGCCAACCAAGGAGTACCCAGAAAAGATTTGGGGAAAGTTTTTTGGGGTGCTGTTGCTTTGTTCACATAAGAGTCAGTTCTAATACAGATGCTTTTTTAGCCGCTGCATCTGTTTCTGGGTGAATTGTTCTTTTATTAACTTGAGAATGAATGAGGAGAAAAAACATATCAGCTATTTTTCACTTTTTTAATGTGCAGGAGGATTAATCTGTATTTGCCTGGCTGTAATACCTGTTGTTTGTGGGAACTCATGAGCCGTAAATTAGGTGTGATGGCTGCTTCTTGCTCCAGAACTATAATAGATTTTAACGTTAAACATTATAAAGAATGAAACAAAGACATCAAGAACAAATAAGAGTTATTTCAAGTTCATAATACCTTTCCATATGACTGCCAAATTGCTTGAAGATTAAACTTGAAACTGTCAGCTCAATCCTTCATTATTTTCCTTTTCATTTTTTAAGTTACATGTAATGGAAGTAGTTGTAAATTGCTGCTGCTAGCATAACTGTATGGGGAATTTTCATCTGGGGCCATGTCTGACCCGCACAAAGTTCCTGGAAATGATGGAGAGCGCTACAAGGTGGAAAAGAACTGGACATGGTATGCTCTGTTACTGCTGCAGAAAACAAGAGTTTCCAAATTTTCTTTCCTTACCAAGAAGTGACCACATTTGCCAAGAAGACACCAGAACACTTTGGGGATTTTTTTTTTTCTGGATTGTTTTTAAAATACATATCTTTTGTGCAGGCAAAATTCAAGTGGTCTTTTTTTAAAGTAGAAGGGTGCTGTTACCTCTTCTCACATGTTTTGATAGGCGTATATGTACTTCTTTGGACACACATTTTTGGATAGGGATTTGAAGGTTTTTGGAAAAGGTGGTGTTGGATTTTTCGGTAGCTTTCTGTTCTAGATGAGGTTTCCATGAAACAGCAAACAAAAGCTGGACGATCTCAGCCAGTGGACTGAGATTATGTTTTCCTCACTTGAT
Source organism: Tauraco erythrolophus (assembly GCF_009769465.1). Classification (NCBI taxonomy): domain Eukaryota; kingdom Metazoa; phylum Chordata; class Aves; order Musophagiformes; family Musophagidae; genus Tauraco; species Tauraco erythrolophus. The sequence continues at coordinate 31,020,593 of NC_141467.1, forward strand.
TTTACTGTTTGTTTTCCCTCTTTAGTCCATTCACTTTTTATTACACTGTACAGTGTGTCCCTTGGGCTCTGTTCCTTACAGTAAGTGGACAGTTTTAGGAACTGTTACACTCTATTTCCCTGTGATACCCAGGAAGTTACAATTTAGCTCGGTGCTTTGGATGCTGGCTCTTTCTGCTGCACAAATGGAGACGATCCTGGCACATCTAAATCCCATAAATTTACTACTGATCCAGCCTTGGGATGGGGGAGTTCTACTCTTTTCTTATCAGTCTTTGAACACCAAGTTTTCTGAGTCCTAGAAGGAAAACATTGAGACAGGAACTAGTCAGCAGATTCTCATAGCAGCTTAAACTTCTAAGGCTGTATAAAACTGTCAGCACAGGAACCAAGTCCTCATAGCTGATGAACTTGCAATGAACCCCACCACACCTCTGAGGATAGGCAGCTAAAAGGTTTTGAAAGGACAGAAAAAGCACTTGAACCTGCCAAAGGGAGAAGAAACAGAGAATGAATGGCAGCAGGGGGAGTTGTTAGAGGAGTGAACTCCAGGTCAGGGTGACCAGTGAGCCTGGATAGAGCACAGCTGAGATAGGCTTAGGGGAAAGGACATGGGCAGCTCAAAAATGAGCACTGGGACCTGCTAACAGCATACATGACTTGTGACCCCAGCAGAAAGGCCACAGTACAAGTGTGTTAGGTCATACTTTTGGAGTGAAATGGTGCAGTGCTGGTAGATTTTAAATGGATGAGAATTTCTATCTTCTGACTAGAGTGCAGCTACAATAAGAGGAAGTGTGTGTGTCTGGAAACTTGATTCCCATTCCATTTTCAAAAAATAGCTAAAGAGGAGGGGAAGACATGGCAATTGAATTAAAATTTCAAGGCTATTTAGTAACACTGGCTTAAGCACCAGCTTCTAACAGGAGATATCCCTGTTCCTTGCAGGGGGGTTGGACTAGATGGCCTTTGAAGGTCCCTTCCAGCCCTAACGATTCTATGATTCTACAGAACAAACTGAAATGAAATGTTTTTCTCTCTCTTAAAAAAAAAAAAAAAAAAAAAAAAAAAAAAAAGAAAAAAAGAGAGAGACACCTCTACTGCTCCTGTGTACTTCCACCCAGTTACTTCAAAGTTTTAGATTTTCAACCTTTCTTGTAAGTTAGGACAGATTTAAGTTTTAAATATGGATGCTTCTATATTTTAAGTCTGAGGAAACTAGCAGTGCTAAAAGACTTGAGAATGGTCATGACTTCCTTAGTTGGAAGGAAAACACTATGTGCTACAGAGGTAGAAAGACAATCTGATAGCTATCCATAATTAGGCTTTTCTAACCCTGATTTGTCACAGGTAACAGACACATATCATATCCGTACTGGACCCATTTCCTTTATACTTGCTTTCTCCAAATGCAAGAAACCCGACTACAAGTTTTGCAGTAGCGAGGATTACGTTTGTGCATTCCCTCTGTGGGGAAAGGGGCACAGTGGAAAACAAAACGTCTCAAAACTCTAGAGAAGGTAGTAGGCTTGTCTTCATCTCCAACAGCCCTTGAGTAAGGATGGGAGAGAAGGTAGATTATTTCGCCTGTCACAGAACAGGAATATTTAGATGGAAAAAGGGCAAACCTTTACTTTTCTAGGGGATGCGGTCAGGGGTGTCTCTGTCTTTTACAAAAATTAAAAGAGTGGGTCAGTTGAACTCTCTAAGGAGAAGATATAACCACCTGTCAATTCTATAGCCAAAAGTGACAGAAAGTAGAGAGTTTATACAAAGTCTAGCAAATACATGTCTCCTTTTCCTAGAATGGCCAAGTAGATCAGTTCTCTCATCGCTGACATGGGTGAATTGTGAAACTCCAAAATCCTTACAGCTAGCTGTGGTACCCTCTGCCTCACTATTGCAGACTCTCACCTAACCTTTATGGTAAGCTTTGCAGAACCTTTCCTTCCCTCCCTCAGTCAGGGAAAAGATAATTTTCTCTGTTTACTGAAAAAGGACTGATGTTTTCCTGCACTCTCTTATGCTAATGACCAATCAGTAACCACTCCCTAACAAATAAAAAGCCAAAACTTGTTAACACCCAACCAGAACCCACAAGGGTGGGTTGTTTGTTGGGGTTTTTTTAAGTTTAACAGTTAACCAGTTATTCTGGCTTTAGCTGACAACGCCTATTTTAAGATCAAAGGATTTGACTGTAATATATAATATACCAAATAGCAAAGATTTTTCTGAATAAAATGCCCATTTTTCAAAGATTTATCTAGAGGCTGTCAACCCCAATACACCATTCAACAAGAACAAGAGCTTTCTGTTCATTCCAGAGAGTAAAGTGAAGGTAGGGGAATCAAGACAGAGGGGATGTATCTGTCAGGCAAAAAGTAAGCATTAAAAAATGGTGTTTGACTAACAAATATGGAAGAGGCTTCTGAGATCTTTTATTATAACATGAAAAAAAAATCTAGATTAAATTTTCATGCCATACATTCACCAGCTGCCATAAATACAGGGTAACTAACAGGATTTGAGAGTTTAATTTTATTTCATTGTTTCAGAATAGGAAGTTTTAAGTCCAGTACCCCCTGCTTTATCTGCCTCAATGCACATCTCAACCTCATTCTCTGTGAATTATTTCAATTGAATTGTAAGTAGTATTTCCACATCCTTTTTAGAAATAATGCTTTTGTTTTTAAACCAGCCAGTTCCAAAAGTCTGATAAAAAAAAGAAATCTAAATCTTGTTACTTGTTCATACAATCATACCAATGTCTAGAGAACAAGTTCTGGAGACCATCACCTCCATCCCCCAGACTATTCTGAGTCCTTAAGTCTTTGACTATATTGCTGGAGTGTGAGCAGTCAGCCATCCTCAAATCTGCTTGCAGGGAAAATAAGCACACTGTAATTGGAGATGCACAGATTAAAGGTCTGTCCTCTCCCCTCTAACGACTCCACACACGACCTATGCAAGCATGAAGCAGAGGATTTGCAGGAAAAGGCTCCTTTTGAGGGCTGACATATTTGCAATGCAGGGTTCCACTTTTGTGTACAGCAGATCACAGCCTTAAGTTCAGATCAACTATGTCACTGTTCCTGAGCACTTCAAAAACAACCAGGAGCTACACAATGTACAACACTTACGTACCAACAGCCTGGAGTATTTTTTCCATTCACTGTTTCAGGAGAAACAGATGCCTGCTTCATACTGTAAGGAGCGACCATAAGGATCTAAAATGTTGTGTGCTAAACAGACATACCACCCTAATGCAGGGCAGACACATTCAAAGGAGCAGAGAGGCTTGCAAACATCAGCTTACTGTAATTTTTCCTTCATTTGGCCAGCATACAGTCATTCTGCTAATTGATACTCCTACCACAGTGTCAAACAAACAAATCAGATAAACCACAGTTTGCCAGTATTTTGTCACATTCCAGGCTTCCTGGCATTAGTTACTGTCTGTATATCCTGGGGCATCAACAAATGTAAGGTCTGATAAAAGCTGTTTCCCTGATATCATGTCCAAGAAAAATGCAGGTTTTATTCTGCAATGTATACACACCTGGTTGATCAAAAAAAAACAAAAAAAAACCCACACAAAAAACACAATCAACCCACCCCTGCCCCCTCGCCCATGCTGGGTTTCAGAGTCTACAAAGGTTTTTAAGCTTCTCCACCCCACTCCCCATCTCTCACAGGAGGGGGGGGCTGCAAATGTCAGTTTTTCCTGGCAAAGATGAAAGAATCCATTTATTCCTCAACTCCTCAAGAAGATAACATGGGAAGGAATTTACTTCAGATGGACTGAGATGGCTAGTGCTTAATCAATCAGCACCCAAAGTCACTGCCACTGAGCACAACTTCAAAGTAAGTTAGGCTTGGCACAGACTTACCCTTCAAACACTGAAGAACATCTGGATGGGCTACAACATCACAGCCAAGGTTTTCTTTAAAAACTGTTAACTGAAACTGAGGAGGATTGCAAAATGCCACCGAGTAGCAACAGTGGTCCACAAAACCGGGACAAGTTCACCGGTCACCACATAAAGTCAGAACCAGGGTCAGATCCAAAACAACTCTTTAATTTGATACTTAATTTCCTCAAGAACACCTTGAGATGCGAAGCATCCAAGATAAGCTTCCAGCAGTGTTTACTCCTCCTAACGAGTTTAGGTCCTGGCATATCTTGTGAGGGAGGAATCAGCCTACTTCAATTGTGCCAGCTGAATTACTTTCTTCAGAAAGATTGATCTAATCTGCCTCTGGAGTCAATGTAGATTTTTTACTCTCAACATTTCTGTTTAAAATAGTGCTACATAAGAGAACACTAAGTAGTAGACACGTAAGTTTTTAAGTAATGTAGCACAGGCAAAAAACTCAACTGGAAACTAGAAGAAAAATATTGAAGACTAACTTAATGCCTCCATTTGGTCAACAGCTATTCTGCTTAAAACATAGCTTTGATGTCTATCACAGCTCTCTTCTCACACAGATCCTGATCCAACTCATTTAGATTTCTTCTACTCACAGAATATGAGGGTCTTCATCTTTGCTTCATATATTCTCAACTGCTACACTGCAGAAATCAGGGTTTGTCACTGCAGATAAAATCCAGAATGCTCCCTCAAAAAGTCAGGATTTGGACACTTAACAATGACTCTTCGTATATGCTGACTCTAAGTTTTCTTATGGAGCCATCACTGTTGACCTTTGAAGCACAGAGACTTCAGTTTTACCAGATAGTGCTTTTAGCCCACTCAGGCCCATGAAACTAAGGAGCGGGAAAGACAGGTGTGATATATCAACTTGATGTCCAGGCCTTACACAAAATTAATCTGAAATACTTTCTGGTCCTCTGCTTTCAGATTTTCTCTGCTTCCCAGCTCCCAGAGTGTGTTGGGTTTGTGTGCTGGGGTGTTGGTAGCGAGGGAGGGGCTACAGAGATGGCTTCTGTGAGAGGCTGCAAGAAGCTTCCCTGCTCCAAGTCGGACCCATCTCTGGCCAGGGCCGAGACCATTAGCACCTCAGTGAATGAAATATTTAAGAAGGAACAAAGAAACTTGTGCCATGCAGGACCTGCAGCGGAGAGAGGGGGAAGGTGTGAGTGGCTGTCTGTGCTGGGCCACCCACTTCCCTTGCCTGGTGAGAAGGTGGGGCGGTGGCAGCCACAGCTTGGAGTGCTCTGAAGCACCCAGCTCCCAGGGTGACCACTGAGCAGAACTTGTCCCACCAGGGCCACCAGAGTTTGTCAGGCCAGTTGGGCCCTTTGTGGCCGCAGCAGAGAGAGGAGTGAGATGTGAGACAAATGGCTGTGCAGACATCAAGGTCAGTGAAGGTGGAATGGGAGGAGGTGTGCCGGAGCAGAGATTCCTCTGCAGCCTATGGTGAGACAGCAGGCTGTCCCCCTGCAGCCCATGGATATTAAAGATGGAGCAGAGATACACCTGCAGCCCATGGAGCAACCCACACTGGAGTGGGTGGCTACACCTGAAGGTGGCCATGACTCCATGGGAAGCAAAAGCTCAAGCTGAAGATTAACAGTAAAGGAGCCTGTGAAGACCTGCAGCCATGGAGGACCCCATGCCAGAGCTGGTGGCCACACTCAAAGAAGGCCATGACTCTGTGGGAAAGCCCACGCTGAAACAGTCTCTGTTGGTGAAGGACTTCACCCTGCGAGAGGTACCCAGCCTGGAGCAGTTTGTGAAGAACTGTAGCCTGTGGGAAGGACTCATATCAGAGAAGTTTGTGGAGGACTGTCTCCCGTGGGAAGAGACCCCATGCTGGAGTAGGGAAAGAGTGTAAGGAGTCCTCCCTCTGAAGACAAACAGAAACAACCTGTGATGAACTGACCACAACCTCTATTCCCCATCCCCCTGTGCTGCTGCGGGAGAGAAGGTAGAGAAATCAGGAGTGAAGTTAAGTCTGGGAAGAAGATAGGGGGTGGGAGAAGGTGTTTTATAAGATCTGGCTTTGTTTCTCATTATCCCCTCTGATGTGCTTGGTAACGAGTTAAACTGATTTTTCCCCAAGTTGAGTCTGTTTTGCCTGTGACCATAATTGGTGAGTGATCCCTCCCTGCCCTTGTCTCGATCCTCCAGCCTTTCGTTATATTTTCTCCTCTCCCTCCTACCAGGAGGGAGCAGCAAGCAAGCGGCTGTGTGATGCTTAGTTGCCAGCTGGGCTAAACCACTACACAGGGATTCCTCTTCTATTGTATGCTGTGAGCATAACCACACTGAGCCATTTCATTATAACAAGCTCATTTTGTAACCAACCACAACAGCAACAGCTGTTCATTGCAGAGCCAGCACAGACATGCTGCACCCAAGTGGCATGCTGAACACTGGCACTTTAAGCTACCCAAATCAAAGGCAATAATAACACAGAGTATGTGCTGGTGAGACGCCAAAAAGGGTCTCGCCTGATTCTGAGCGGTCCAGGACTGCAACAAAGCTTATTGTCCATGACTGTAACAACAAACGAGATTTTTGTAGGGCATAATTTCAAATTAAGGTACGATGAAAAAAAATATGAAGTTTGTCCAAAGTAGGAGAACAGAAAAGGCCAGTAAATATTGTAGAAAATAAAGTGGTTGAAAAAGAATGTGAAGAGTTCCTTGTAAATGCTCAAGACTAAACAGTAAAACATCTCTTAACTACACTAGAAGTAGGATTCCAGCAAGGGAGCTGGTAGGACTACTTGATGACTGTGTTATAAAACTGGCACTCAGGAATGAGAAGGCCACAGCCAAGAAACTCCATGCACTCTTTTGGTCAATTGTTACCACAGAAGGCATTGGAGAGATCCCACACCTTACACATTCATCACGGCAGATAGCTCGGAGGATCTAGATCAGTTTAAAGTAAGTACACAGGAAGTGTTAGACCAAACAGACAAACTGGAGGTTCGTACATCACCAGGAGCACATGGCATTCACCTGGGAGCTCTGAGGAAACTCAAATGCGGAACTGCAGAACTGCTGGTCAAGATTTGTGGCTGATAACCACAAAGAGCTGCTATGCCAGCAGGCTGCCAATGGACTCTCATTTACAAAAAGGACACCAAAGGGCCTCATGGGGACAACTGGAGAGTGATTTCCAGCAGCAGCATGACATATACAGTCTACAATAAACAATAAGACCAGTAAGCACACAGGCAAACCGAGGCTGTGTCAAGGAGTCACCATGGCTTCTCCAGAAGGCAATCCCACTTCATCAACTGGCTGGACTTCTACAGGGGTGTTAAACACACAGATGAATGAGATCCTGCAGATACAATGTATCTAGATTTTCCAAAAGCCTTGAGCAAGCTTTCACACCAGATTAAGATGCCATAGGACTCAATAATAAAGACCCTTTCACATATGAAAAATAATTGAAATTGTAAGGAAAGGATAAGCCTTCAAGACTAACAATCACTTTTCAGGATGAAGGAAAGTAAGAAGTGAGGTCTTTCAGGAATCAGAGCTGAGACTGGTTTTACTCAGTATCTTCATCAGTAACCTGGAGAGGGGAATGAATAGTTAAACCTCTGAGTTTGCGAATGCTACTGAACATTTTTGTCGAATGTTATGCCGATGGCAAGGAACTTCAAAAGAAGCTCACAGAACCAAGTGAGCAGACAAAAAAACTGGAAGATGAGAAAACTACAGTGAGAAAAAGACAGAAGAGGTTACTCTTCCACTACATAACATCTCTGCATGTCCACATGTCATGTAATGCATGCAGTTCTCATCTCAAGAAGGATGCAGTTGAGTCAGAGACAGAATTACAGAACTGTTGACATTGGAACGGGCCTCTTGAGATCATCTAGTTTAACTCCCCTGCTCAAGCAGACTCAGCTAGAGCATGTTGCCTATGACCATGTCTGGTTGGGTTTTAAATGTCTCCACAAATGGAGACCTCGCAACCTCTCTGGGTAACATTTTCCAATTTTCACTACCCTCACAGAAGAAAAAAAAAAGTGCTTTCTTGCATCAGATGGAATCTCATATGTTTCAATTTATGCCTGTTGCATCTTGGCAACTAAATGATCGATGAGGAGATCCACAGGGTAAGTGCTTTACATGTAGACACTAGAGGCTGAGAGAGGAGAAGGCAAGTGGGGAGCAGTACCTCTGAGTTTTACAGTGTCATGAGCATGATGAACGAGCTGAATGGAAAACTGCTGTTATCATCTCTGACTAGCCAAAAGACTATACCATCATCTAAGGATATGCTTCTTTTTAACTCTTAATATCAATTCACGTTACCTATGAACCAAGGAACAATGATGACTCAAGGTGACAGCAAACTTTGCTGCTTCCTTGCTTGACGAAGAGAGCATATTTCTCCAGCACACTGCTCTCTCTACTTGTTCCATGTCGAATAAATAGGTAAGTAAAATCTTTTGTGTCTTTGACAGTAACCCACTGGACTAACTTCTGGCCTGCCAGGGACAGCCTTTCAGGTGACTGACACCCCAGCCCAGATTATCCACACACAAAAACCTTCTCCCATAGAAGGAGACACAGGCTACCGAAATTAATTTCTGGCCTGAAGCACCACTCTCTTCAAGGGAAAGCGAAGAGCTTAGTTAATAGAAACTCCTAGCAAAATTATGAAAGCAAGTCTCCAGCCAATAGCGGAAAGGAAACACAATCCCATTTAAATTATAGAACAATGATTTTTGTTTAAAGGAATTTACAGTTCTTGTTAGCATTGTGAAACTTGTAAATTTTTCCACTCCTTTATATTCAGTGCTGAAGAAACAAACTAAACTATGTTTGTTTATTTAATTCTCTGGATTAACATTTACTTTTCTACTTCATCAGTTTACTTCATCAATTGTATCAGTAAACATGTAAACAACTCTAGAACTGGGACATCACAGTGACTCCTGTAAATCTTACTAGTCCCTATATAGGCTGATCTAATACTGCTATTGATAGCAGAAGACACTTCAACACTAAAGCTATACAACTCTGCAAAGTAATATACACCTAAGCTGGGTCACTCCCAATGTCAGTGCTACCAGTCTTTGCATGCTGTAACAAAATACTAGATGTCCTGCCTCCTTACATTCAGCCACACCAGTATTGCACCATCTTGGCAGTGATGAGCTAACAGACAGTAATTCAGCAAAGCTTTTCAGCAGAGATCTTTAATAACATCAAGTTCATTTGATACTTCAGTCTAGCTATCCCTTTGGAATAGCTGTGGCCATCTATTCTTTTCCCACAAGCAAGAAAAATTGAGGGACTACAAGCCAGTTCTATTCTCCTAACCCTTTTGAGGCCGAGAAGTTTCCTGACAACTGAATTCTTAGACTTGCCTCCACAAATTATCACTTAGTAAAAGACCCCATGAACTGTAATTAGAGCAAGAGCAAGACGGCAGAATGTTTGGACTGGATCCTAATAGTCTTTCTTATTGCCTGAATCTTTTCTGGTAAAAGGTAACAGTGTAGGAGATTAAAATGAAACATTTCAGAGCTTCTACAGTCCCTATTTTCTTAAAGTTTGTATTTAGTTACCAACTTCAGTCTGTCTTTCCAGATCCCAGAATTTCTCACAAATTGTTAATTCTAGTTCCAAGCCAGCATTTGTTCACATTTCATAGCAGGAAAACAAGCAAAGAACTGGGCCTATTGTGGCCCCTAATGGGCCTATTTACTTTAGGTGTCCATGAATTTATCTCCGAACTGCTTCACATATAGAATCATAGAATGGTTTGGGTTGGAAGGGACCTCAAAGATCATCTAGTTCCACCCTCCCCTGCCATGGGCAGGGACACCCTCCACTACACCAGGTTGCTTAACGCCTCATCCAACCTGGCCTCAAACACTTCCAGGGATGGGGCAACTACAACTTCTCTGGGCAACCTGTTCCTGTGCCTCACTACCCTCAGAGTGAAAAATTTCTTCTTTATATCTAATCTGAATCTACCCTCTTTCAGTTTAAATCCATTGCCCCTTGTCCTATCACTATATACCCTTGTAAAAAGTCCCTCTCCAGCTTTCCTGTAGGCCCCCTTTAAGTACTGGAAAGCTGCTGTGAGATCACCCCGGAACCTTCTCTTCTCCAGGCTGAACAGCCCCAACTCTCTCAGCCTGTCTTCATAGCAGAGGTGTTCCAGCCCTCAAATCATCTTCATGACCCTCCTCTGGACTCGCTTCAGCAGCTCCATGTCCTTCTTGTGTTGAGGACTCCAGAGCTGAACGCAGTATTCCAGGTGGGGTCTCAGGAGAGCAGAGTAGAGGAGCAGAATCACCTCCCTCGACCTGCTGGCCACACTGACACCTAGGGCCAATGATTGAGTTTTAAAGCACTGAACAGCACAGGTCTATTGCCCTTAAACAACTACCCAAAAATCAAACAGCTTAGATTTTATGGACAGTTCTGAGCAAAAGGCGTTTGTGATTTGTCCAAGACCAGAGAAAATCAGTGGCAGAATTGGAAATGCAATCCATCTTTCAGATTCCTGTTCCAATATTATAACCAGAAGAGTCTTTCCTTCTGAAAAACCTTTTCTCTTTCACAGAACTTTTTTTGACAAGAAATTTCACTCAGGAATGAACAAACTTCCCTGACAAAGCTCCTTTACAAAAACCTCTTACTGCTGACAGTAAGCTTAAATGAACTTGCATTTTCAAAAAAAATCTGCCTCCAGCATAAAGCAGCTCCACTGTCAAATATACTCTGATGCTATTTTATGACAATACTTATCAAATTACCATTTATCTGAAGAAATTCAAAGACCTTCATCCCACTCAGATAAAGAGACATCTTGAACACAGAAAATGCAGAACTACTTGACTGAGAGTTTGAAAACGTACAGTTGGGTTGGAAAAATTAGCTGTATTTTCCTCTTTTACTCCTTTCATTTTGACAGACATACAGTTTTTCTTGAAGGATTTTAAAAAAATATTCTGAGTAAACTTTAAACTGTTTTATAATCATTTTAAAAAAAAATGTTTTGGCATTAAAAAATAAAAGCTGAGACGTTTTGACTGAAAAAACACCCTAGCCAGTCATGTGGCATGAGTCAGACTACAATGTTTGGATGCCTTTAGCTATTCTAAGTCTTGACAGACTGTGGCACTTGGTTTCTTCATACTGGGGAAGTGAGGAGTGGAGTGAAGCCCAACTGCCTTGACCCTGCAAGACAAGACTACCTCATCCATCTAGTAGCTTATATATATGTTCTGACTATTTTCTAGGTATGCTGTACTACAATTAAACCTTACTGAGTTATGTATCAAGTATTTATTCAAGCTGACTCTACTCAGTAGTTCCATAACTAAGACTGCTCTTTAGTTAATGTGAGAATACAAGTCAAGAAGTAAGAAAATACATTCTCTGTATTTTCATCTCTCGTTTTATTGGCTATTTGGGCTTGCTTCAAGTCCCTTCTGATGGTAGCCCAGGATTCTGTGGACAGATTACAATTTGTCTTCTGAAGTCTTACCAGCTCCTCCACTTTGCCTGACCTGGCAGGTCTCACAGCAAAGCCAAGCAGCAGCACTGCTCTAACAACTTGCTTGTCTCTTCCTATTTCCTTTGCCTGCCCCAGATTTCCCAGGCAACATCAATCTACTCTCTCTTCTCTCAAGGTTCTTTTTATTCCCTTATCACCCTTACTCTTATGTTCTCCCTGAGAAATGTGTACTTCCTACATTCTGTCTGAAGACAGAGGGCAAAACATAGTTCCTCCAGTTCTACTAACCATTTTGTTTCTCAAAGCATTAATCAAAAAAGTTCAGTGCTTCCCATTGCCTCCAGTTTGGTGTGTATGTGACAACGAAGTCATCAGCCAAGCAGTATACACAGGAGTATTTCAGATTAACAGCTTCACACATCGACCACATTTTAGATTGCGTCTACCTAGAGACCCCAGCATGTCACTATCTTCTCACAGCATTCCTTAGCCTCCACCTGCTCTCGTGCATAAACTTGACTTTGCACAAGAAGTGCAAGCAATGCTTTGGAGAACCAACAGCCAGCAGCAGGTGACTGCATCCAACTACCCTTCTCTTTCATCTTGATCGAAAAAAAACCCATCTACACAATTGAACCTCCATACTCAGAGCTGGGGTTTTTCAATACCCTTATAGTGCTATTTCATAGCAAGAAGTTAGTTCCATTAAAACTCAGTTAGGGGCTCAAAACTCAGGATAAGCAGAAATGGTAGTGAAGGGCTCTGACTGGGTGCTACATAAATGTCTGTTTCCAATTTAGTTCTCTAATACAATGTCACTTACCCTTAAGCCGGTCCAGCAGAAATACTTTAACTCACTTCAAGATCGATGTTATTACAGCAAGTAACACCAATTTTCATTTGGTTCTCTTCTCACAGAGAGCAGGAACTGACTATAGAATAAAAAACGGGCCAGTTTTGTTCTCTGAGAATGCCTTTGTAGGTCAGGGCTGCACAGAAGGGCAATCAGCAAGGGTAAGAGGAAGGTAAAGGGCCATCAATATGTAACTCTTTGGAGATACTAAAATTACTACGATGAGAGAAAGAAGGAGAAACAGGATAAAAGTCTTCCCATTGCCCTTAGCTGCAGAGCAGCTGAGCAGTGACACAGCACAGGTTGGCAGCCATTTGGCTTCTGAGACAAGAGAACAAAATATCCAAGCTCTGCCAGTCCTGACAGCAAAAGGGATCACTCCCCCATTTTCTTTGCAGGTTAAAGAATCAACAGCAGCTTGCAAGATACTGAGTTTGTAAAAGCTCCTGAGACATGATTTTAAAGTGGCCGGACCATTCCATCTGAGCCAGTACCAGTGATCATCACAGCTGCTTCCTGCACAGCAGCAACAACTCACACCCCCACTTCACCCCCTTCAATTGTTTTCACCCAAAGACCAAAAATCCACTGATGTGTCTGTTGGAGTTGAAGATCTGCCTGTTCTGCTGAGTCTTTTCTGAGAGAGAAGAAACAAGGAAAAACAGATGAGTTTCAGCTTGCTCTCAGCAACAGTTAAGCAGTGCTTACATAAATGTAAAAGAGAAACCATTTCATAAACCAGTTTCTCAATACACTTTCAAACATCTTCAAGAGGAATTCCTCTCACTGGTAGCTACTAAAATAAGTGATTCCATTTATTCTCATTTAAGCAGGTCTTAAGGGCATGAAGACACCTAATTAGGCTTTCTGGTATTCAAAAAGTTTGCTTTGCCCACAAAAAGGCAAAAATTACCTACCAAAATCCAAATATTCCTCCTCCAAACTGCCTCGGACTTCTGAGCAGGGCCATGAGGTATTCCTCCCTGACATAGGGGACATCAGCAGGACAAATGCACTCCCTTGTAGAGCTGCAAATTCCTGTAGCTCTCCCAACAACAGCTATCAAGAAGCAGACTATCATTCCTGCTTGACTGCTGTAGAGAAGAAAAGCAGAATGCAGTTTACAACCTATTCAAATTGCATCCATTTAGTTCAAAATGGAATTTAAGTCCAGGGTATAAGAGGAAACCAGAAGTCTCTCAGAGAGCAGAATAAGATGTCCACCCATGAGACAAGAGTTTCACCTGGCTCCCAGACACATCTACGTGTTATGACTGCTTTCCAAGCTGTTCTTTCTCAGAAATACAAGTGATCTAAACCAAACACAAAGAGGGGAATAATAACAAATTGCTAAATACCCTTCCAAAACGTTAGAGAGTTCAAATATTTTTGTCAGATGCATCAAATCCATTCTAAAGAATCTTAATTTAAAAGGTCATTTAATTCTTAATCTGTCTCCCAAATAATCCTTACAGCTCTCCGAGGTTAGTCCTTTCCTCCCTTCCTTCCCAGTATTACAGAGATACCTCTCTTGTAGTTGTGACAGAGCTGCATATTGTTTAAATACAAATGTTTATGGCAAGAAGCAAGTAATCTCTTGGCTGGCACAGTGAGCTATGAAACAGTTACTGGGAAGTGATAAAGTGTTATCAAAGTAATAATCTATGGTGCTACAGCTGTATGTGTTATTTCAGATTATTTGAACCACCCCAGCAGGTTCCAAAAGACAGTAACAGAAGAGGCCTTGCAGTGGTGGGGACAGGACAGAATGCATTCTACTTAGATGCTGGATCAGACACAGAGAAAAAAGGTTCAGTAGGTGGAAAAGACAGCCTGTACTTTCAATTCTCCCGCATTTGTGCCCATTTTCTCCCCCAGCAGCTCACAAAGTCAAATAGAACCAGGGAAAACAAAGAGAATCCTGTGGCTCGTGTCCCATGGTGCCTTATCAGATGTGGCCTGTGATGGGAGTGCTAGGAACTGAGGCCACAATCTCAACCACACTTTCTGGGGCTACAGGCAACACAACCCACAGGTCAGGTCCTCAGTCCAGACTTTGACACTACAGGACTCTCAGTGGCTGAAAAGTAAGTGGTTCCAAAACTGTGGTGGTGCTTGCAGACTGAACCCAGACCTCAGCTCCAAATCAAACATCCTGTATTATACTCCAAAACAAAATCAGAACCTGAAACCCTTAGATATTTTCATGTGGCTGATGATAATTTCAAAAAATCACAGAGCTCGTCAAATATCCAGGTAGGAGTCAATGTAATGTCTCATTCAAACATTGCCCTTACAACTACAGAAGCCCCCCTAAACAGCTTGTACAGCTGTGACCCAGGGCATAACATCAGAACAAGCTATCCTATTCAGTTCTTCTGAAAAGGTTTTTGCAGGCAGTGAAGGTGACTAATTACGTTTTCTGGTGCATCATCTATGTTAGGTTAGCAATTATCAACCATGCAGGGAACACAGGGGATGCCTATGGAACTGCAAGTATTTCTAGTCCTCTTTCCAAAAGCTATTACAAATGCTTTCTACTGTTCTCAGAAATACACTTCAAACAACAATAAGGAAACTATCATAAAACCATAAGATAAAATACCTTAGCCTTGTAGGCTACACTACATTTTGAGCAGTTATTGTTTTTTTAGAAAGAAACACAACGTTGAGTCAAACCAAAGTTACATTGCAGCATCTATAATGAGATTTCCTTAGCTATCACAGCCCTGAAGCAAAAGGTCACCATGCTGATATTCCATGAAAGCCTGGAGCATTTAAGGCATTTTGAATACTGTAAGAATATCTCTGCATTTGCACAGAAGTTGCCCCAAAATACCTAATGACATTGTCAGCATGAGGTGGTTAGTCAATATTTCTAAGATCTATGCAAAGGTCAAAGCAAGTAAAATATGTTGGAGTGCTGAGCCCAAGGGCACTCTCTGAAATGTGATTTGAACATAATCCATCAATACGTACTTTTTCTGTTCTATTACCCACATAATCACCAGCTCTGTTTCACCATAAATCTATTGTTCAGAAGTGTTCAAAAAATGTCACAGTATTGGTCATCTGTGTCAGTTGCCCAGAAGTGATTTATTAAAATGTTTGGCTAAACAGGTCATCATCCCAGTGACACATAATAAATCAGGAAGCACTTGACCATATTGCTGTTACAATAGGTGTGACTGCCGGTGCTGCCAAATGTGAAAGTTGCCGAGGCATTTCCATGAGAAAGCCTGGTTTTCAGTGACTCATAACTTTGTCAAACTGTTCAAGCCGAAGTTTTCCATGTTAGAGTTCTGCTTTAAACTGATTTTTATTTTGTTTAACGGAAAATTTTAGCCAAAACAGTTAATTTTTTGTGCAAGCAAGCCAGGGTACAGTATGTTTTAGTTCTGTTAAGGAAAAAAAAAAACAAAACAACAGAGTGTAGTCTGTTAGAAGCTCTAGCACTCTCATGTTTTCAAGAAGCCATCTTGACATTCAACGAGGATGATCTGCGTTTATGACTGTGATCCCAACTACCTAAACATCACCCTAGATTACATCAAGTTGACAGTTTGAGAAAAATTGTATGATTTTCATTTGGTAGGTGTTTCAAGCATTATAGTAGTACCATCTGCATCCCAGGTGTGCCTTCTGACCAAGCAGTTATGTTGCCCTACAGGTGCAGCTCCCCGATGCTTTGGGCCAGCCTAAGCCAAGGCGCTGGTTAAAGACTAAGGGCCTAAAAGAAGGGAGCTGCTTCTGTCAGATCTTAAAGAAACAGAGTTACTAAACAGAAAAAGTGAGACTAGTCAGAGAAGCAAGAAGCAGCTCTGATGCTGTCCGGAGAAAGATCCATCTGAGGGATCTGTAAGCTGCAAGGTAGGCACTGACCTCAGACTGCTGCAGCTGGATTTGCAAGGAGACTCAAGGGAACCATATTCAGCTAGTACTTGTGAAGCAGGCTCATCAGGATCGCAGCTACATGATAGCTTTACAGGTTTAGTTTTTTGTTATAAATTCAAACAGAAGTTTGATTTGCTGGCCCCTATGTACAAGGATTAGCATCATGTGCCATTATATCTCACACTCAGAATGGCAAATGATTCACAAGCAGCACCTTTACAGAATCTGTGGCTATTGATTAAAATAAAATCTTAAGGAATCCTCCAGAAAGCTGAGGTACCAAACTGAAGACACAGAATGAAAAAGTCCTTTTAATAATCAACCACTAAAACAAAAACTGCATTTAGACTGACCAGGTTAGCAACTCTAGACTTATTACCAATTCCAAAGCACCTGGGCATAAACTGACAATCAGCTACAGTCCAAGAAGAACAATGTACTAATTCATTAGTTCAGCCTTCGGAAAATGGCAGGTGATTACCTCTGAAAAAAAAAAAAAGTCTGTACTCAAACAGGACAACTACAGCAGAGGAAGTAACATATCTCCCAGAGCCTGGAAGTTTGTTAGTGAAGTGCCTCAGCCTCTGCTAATGGAAGTAGTAAAAGCCTGTTAGCAACACTGCTCAAACACACACACACTCCTCCAAACTGCACTGACATCAAAACTGCCTTCCCACAACCAGCCACACAGCTACAAGGGGTGATGTAGCCCTCAGGCACTATTCAAAAAAAACCCCGAGACGCTGAGAGGCAAAATGAGCCAAGCTCATTCTCTAGAAAAACCTACTACCTATATATTTAACAATATGCATTAAAACTAAACTGTCTTAAACCAAATGCTGAACAGCCTCAAATAACTTACACACTAACGTATAACAGCCAGTGATCTGTGGCAACTCTGGATGACTCGTGCCTGAAGACAGAACTGATCATAACCTCTCCAAGAACACAGTGCCTAGCCTTCACACTGTACTTCTCATGCTTCTAGAGCTGGTTGCAAAAAACCTTCATTGCTCAGAGTAAATACAAGCAAAAAAATTCACAACCAAGGAAACACACACTCCAAATATCCAGGAAGAATATCTTATATTACATGTAAGGAACGCCCAGAATAAACTTGCAACAAAACAGTTTAAACAGCCTGTCAAATACTGAGAGCTGAGGGGCTGCCAAAACTGAGAAAATAGTTTTTAAAGCACATTGAACATCACCAGAAAGGCACAGATTCCAAAAACCAAAGTAAAGGGGAAAAAAAAAAAAAAAAAAAAAAAATAAGAGTGGCTCTGGTGATACCAGCTCCCAAACATGTCTTTAAATAAGGATTTTGGACAAAAACTCCCTCTTCCCTTCCCACTACAGAAAACAGCAGCGAACTTGTGTTTTGTGTTGATTAGAAGTATTTTCTTATGTCCAGGAGGAGTACAGTTAATTTACAGCAGAGCAGCTAAGAAAGAAAATTGTACAGCAGCAGTGAGCATGCTTCAGGGCTTCCTCCTCCCAGGAGGGGAAAAAACCCCAAACCAAAATGAAAAAAACCCACCCAAAAATCTATTGTCCTGTTTCCCTGAAACCATTTCAAGTCACACTCTCTATAGAGCACTGGGCAACACTCTCACACAGGCAGTCTTCTCTCTTCAGCTTAGTTAACAGCTAGTGTCCCTCAGCAGCTGCTGCGTTGTGGCTCGAGGTTCTTTCTTTTTGCTGTTCAGAAATATAGAGTGAGTATATACGCTGAGAGAGAATATAAACACTGAAGGCAACACATCACAAGAACCTGCAGCCTAACAGTATGGCTAACTCACAATAAAACCCCGAGATCGTGACGGTGGGAACACAAGTCAGCAAGCACAAACACATGGTTATTTAAATGGAAAGTATTGCATTCTAGGCCCTGGTATGCAATTTCACGGAAGTGAGAATTTCATCTACACAGAAAATAAAAATATTAAGTTTTGTTCTACGTGTAGCGATGCATTGCTAATGGTCAGAGGACAAGCTATTGATGGACAGGTATCAAAGAGAGCTGTGCAGTTAAACAAACAAACAGATATCTCAAGTCTCAGGCACTTACTAAAACACAATTCAACATTTCTGAACGTTGTAGACTTCCCTGCATTTTCCTGTCCCAAGGCTACCCAAATATAATCTTGGCTTACCCCTTTAATCATCAGTTCAAGTCAAAACTCAAGTTGCCAGTTTTTGGCAATCACTCCAATCCTGATACCACACCCTCCTGTGAAATCCAGTCGGCCAATTTATTCAACACAGGATATATTACCAGGCTTCTTTGAATCAAAATATTAAGGCACTTTGGTTCAGTTATATTTACCTAAGACCAAAGAAAATTTTAGCTTAGAAAAGTTATTCTTGTTACTCATGATAGTTATTTTAGAAGCTGCTTTGTATACCATAAATATGTTCCTTGTCTTTTCAAATATCACAAAAACACTGCTAGTATATGTCTGTCCAAGAAAAATACTCCCCCCCAAAAAAACACCAAAACTGAAAAAAAAAAAAAACCAACCAAACAAAAAAACACCACCAAACCCAACACCAGTCCTTTCCCCTAAACACTGTATTACACACACACACAAAAAAAAATTCTGCTAAAAACTTTCAAAATTCATTTCGTGCTTCCTACACTGTATTTGAAATAGCCTCTCTCTGTATGCATATTGAGGAGTCTGTCTTTAAAACATCCTGGTTGTTAGGAGTCAGATACAATATGTTAACGAAAAACAGTGTGAAAAGATAACACCATGAACATACCTCATGGCACATTACACAAGAAGGGGCAAATTAGTCAAATTCCAGAAGGGATTTAACCTGCAAAAGTAGTTGCAGGCACTTATCAGCACCACTCACACCCTTCCTCCTTCTCCTCCTCTCTTCTGTTAGATTAGAAGCTGCAGAGCACGCATCATGGCAGAGTAGAGAAACAGGACAAGGACTTCAGCTTAATTGCAACCTTTTAGTCACCACACTGGTCCAAACAGAGCACACCCAGAGGCAGCTGTACATCTCCTGTCCACTGAAACAGGACGATAATGAACTTCCATTCTGAGTTTTTCTAACCTGCACTGGCCTTAACAGGGGAAATGGCATTGCTAGTGGCAGACTTTTTTTGCTACCTGCCACAGAGTCTTCCTTTCAAGCATAGGTTGCCTGGGACTACCGAAAAATGTACGTGAATCAAAACTGATCTGCTTAAGGGCCTACTTAAAAAACCTCCCTCTCTAACATCCTCAGGTGGATAACCCATTTCTGAACAATAACAGATACACTACAACAGATACCAAATCACATTTAAAAAAAATTATCTCATCTAGCTCTCTCCCAACTAAGATAAAACAACTTTTATAATTTGATGCTATTCATTCTATGAGTAGTTAGCATACCGAGGAACTTGTTACCTACACATTTCAGAGATTTATTGAACCTCTCTAAGTCAAATCGCACTTTATTCAAGGAAATTGTAACAATATTAAATTCAATCTATACCACAGTCATTTATCCACTTCTTCCAAGGTCCCTTCACTCTGGTGTTCTGGTCTTGTTCTGGATGCAGCCATTCATCCACATGCCATGAAAGAAGCTGGCACCAGTCCGGCCTAACCTGACTAGAATTTGGGAAAAGGCTTTTTCCTTGCCAGGATCAGAAATTTGGTATCACTGTATGCAGCAAGCTTAAAGTCTACCAATATCAAATGAAAAAGTCAAATGCCCTTGCACAGCCAGTAGCATCAACACAGTCCCATTGCAAAGTCTGGATCAGTCCTCCTATTTGTAGTAAGCTGGGTGGAAAAGAAAAAGGGAGGACGAGCAAGTTTTCCTAAAGGTAACATTTTTTTAAAGTCTAAAGGCTTACAGAAGTTTGGATTCATTTTGTCGGCCCAAGAGACATACCAACCTAATTTTCTTGCATAAGCATACAACAGCTATGCCTGACCTCTGGGACTAGACATAGACTGCCTCATCCTACCTACCTCAAGATACTCTCCAGCCTCACTAGCTGAGACTCTCTCATCACTCTCCACCTCCCTGACCTGACGATTCACACTGCTGGCCCCAGAGTCTGCTGTTTTCTGCCAGCTATGAAAATAATTGCAAAAAGCTCCACTCTTTATTGTTAGTTATTAGCCGCCAATCTGCGTCCTCTTCAACTGGTCTCACCAGAAACTTTTGCTTCTCCCCATCTAGTTCTACTCCTCTTCTTCCCTCTCCTTCAAGCTGTATGCCCAAGTGAAAATCTCTACTGATGTTACGAAAGTATGACTCTTTTGTTAGCACCGGTAGCCCTGGCTCTGAACTTGCCTAGACTCTTAGTACTAAAAAAATCTAACATTTGCCTTGATTGACATGAAACAGACTTCTAATGTCTCTCTGATTTAAGCAGAGCATGGCCCTGCTGCAACAACTCATACACAAAAACTGCTGAGTTTTCCATTGCTTTTTCTCAGGTTCTGGTGGTATGCTGCCATCCTGACAGGGTCCTAGCGATGTACAAACTTTGCCTACGACACGCTACTCCTGTCTTTTCCATAATGTATATATTGCCCCTTGCTCTTGTTTTTGGAGAAACGTGGACTACTTCCCTCTCTTGAGGATTCATTCTGCATTCTTTGCACACAATGCAATATCATCCCTCCTTCCTTTCACCGCAGGTACCCATCACATCCACCTTCTTAAAGGCATGAATGGCCATTCACTGAGCACAAGTTTTTCTCAGGTAGCCACAGAAGTATGATTATCTCTTATCACATGGTAAAAATCAGCCAATTTCAGAAGAAAGGCTGGTTCTTTCTAAAGATCCTGCCTGTACTTTCTTCTGCAGTCTCAGGAGCTGACTACCCAGTACACGGTACAGACTTGCAACAACATTATACTTTACTTTTTTAAAATTCATTTTGAGTCATGCACAAGGACATGCGTGAAAAATACCCTCATTTGCACTACTGATGCAAAGGATTTCTCCGGGATTTGAAGCTAGGAAAACTGCATTAGTACCTAACATGTTTTCTTTAAAACCACATGAGTTTTATAACCATCATCACTAAGTAAAAATAGTAATCAGAAATTATTACTGCTTTTGTTTTCTTATGGACACATTAAAACAGATTAGTTTGTTAAATGCTATTTAGTATTAACATTACTATCAGGAATGCTTAATATCCAATAAGATCCCACTTGATTTCAAACACTCTTGCTGATATCCAAATGAAAAGCTATTTAGAAAATGATGCTTCAATTACAAATAAAAAACCCCAAACCTTTCAAGGTAACACTTTGTGTTTGAATAGCTAGCTGGAGGCATCAACCTAGTTGCCTGTGGCTGTTGCGTTACTCACACACTACCCAGAAATTGCAAGTATGTGTTCAGCAAATTACCCTTTACAGTTTAATGTGTGTATGAATAATGCAAGAACAAAAGGTTACCTAGTTTTGCTGCTTTTTTTGCCACCAACACTCCATCTCTATTTGAATTTCACAGAGTAAGAAAGAATCCACCATGCCATACACTGCTTGTGTAGCTGCCCCATTTTCACACAGACACACAGAGGAAAGACCACTTCACAGGAGAGTCCGGAACACATGTCAGTAAGATACCAGCATCATGTCAAATACAAGTATCAATAATGGCATTTTACTATGCATCTTACTAGTATGACTGTTTAGGAAGAGACGGCTGCATACTACCTTTGCTGTGTCAAGCTCCCCATGAACCTTCTGACCAGGACCCACTGTCTCTACACCTAGGGCTTTGAAGGTGCGTCTGGTTCTCATCACGAACTGCCAGCACAATCCCATGCTAATTCCTATTGACTTTTAATTCCAAGAATACTTATTCTTAGACATCATGGATCATCCTGGGCCAGACGATAACTTCTCCTTGCTTTTTGTTCCCTCCTCTCCATCCACTGCCTCCACTGCTGTATTTCAGTTGGTTTCACTGAGGAACCCATGGGGAGCAAAGATTAAACTTCCTCCAACTAAACGGACCATAATGCATTTCCTGTAGCCTCTAAATAAACTGTACCTTTATTTGCACTTCTCCCGATTGCCAAAAGGATTACTCCTGTCCTTCCCTGTCACACACTGAGGAAGTTGTGGCACTACAAGACTGATACCAAGTAATTGCTCCAGTGATCTCCTGCTGCTTTAGTGACTTAGATGCCACAACTCTCATTTTTCCCCTCAGTCTTAGGAAAGCAACAGGCAACAGCAATCTGACAAGCACCATCCTCGTTCCACAGCTCTTCAATTATTTAATGTCAAGCTCCCTCCCCGCTCTGCCAGGAACATGCTAGAAATACAGCCGCTAGATTAGCTACAGATTATACTTGAACATACCAGCTTATTTCCAACTGGAGAGATAAACAAGGAGTGATATTACACAGCAGGGCCTTTCTGCAGTGTGCAGTAACGGTGTTTGGAGAATATTGACATGTCTAAGAGGATACTGGACTGTCTCAGACAGCGATGGACAGTCAAGTATTATTTTGGGGCTTTTGTTGTTTGCTTCTTTTTAAGGACTGAAGACATGAATGTTAATTAGCACTAAGAAACCACTAGCCTCTTGTATCAGGGAAAAACAGTTTAATGTAGTTTTCTCAAGCATCTGAAGGGATCAGATTCTTTTCTCTATTTACTGTGTTTCTTACGGCAAAGAAAGAGGCAAACAGCACTTACAGAATGTCCCATGCAACAGAAAGATAAATCAAATCTCCTTGTATTATTCTCTAATATGGAACTACAAAGTTCCAAAGCAATGCCTCTGAAAAAAGAATTATGTGTTTAAGTCACCATCTCCTATTAATTGCACAATTAGTATCTCCTGCCTTTGGGTATCTTTCACCAAAACTGTTTTTTCCAAATTTATCCAGTAAAAGGAAAACACCGTCCTGCCAGGATGACAAAAGTCTCGCAATAAAAACATCTTTATTAAACTCCATGGCAGAGGCAGAGTAGCTCTCTGTTGAAATGAAATACTGATGAAGAAAACTGTCAGCAACCTGATTACTTAACAGAACAGATTACTCACACAAAAGCAGAAACATCTTGCATTCCCGCACTCTGGCTCAGGCTTTCCCACATGGCCTTCTGCGCAAAACATTTATAGCAATCCTGCTGAAAAACAGCAGTCCTGTATTAACTGAACATTAAGCCAGCACTGCAATATTCCAGAGGTGCAAAACGTAAGGCTGGATCTGTACGCTTAACCCTGCTTCTTTGAACACGTACATTACAAGGCAGAATAACCATCCCATCTGAGAGAGCATTACAACACAGTCAGGCCAGCATATCTGCCATACATCTCCTTTACTTGTTCTATAGAAGAACAGAACAGCTCCCCTTTCAGATCTATGACCTACTCTGTCCTACGTGCGGTCAGCAATCAGGAATCTCAGATGTCCATCGACTCCTGTCGTCCTGCCAGCCTCAGTAACGCTGGGCAAAGGAGTTCATCTCTTCTTGATTTCTCACTTCTCGCACAGGTGTACAGACAATGGCAGTCATTTTCTTTCAGCATCTACTCCGACACACTCACTTTACCTTTGTGCTCTGATATTTTAACTCCATGATCTCCATCTGTTCTTCTTCCAGTTCAGCTGTGTATCCCTGTCCTCTTCCTTACTAGGCTGAAAAGCATCTTTGTTTTATTAATGTGTCTGTCTGACCTAAGTGCTTCTCAACACCTGTCTGCCTTTCTCAGCTCCTAATTTAAATAACACTCAACTACCAGTCTCCTTTCTCTGCCAGAAGTTGCACCTTGACTAAATGAGAATTCATTCAAATTTGACAGGTAAAAGAAAAAATGGGGATCCTGTAGATCTGTCACTTAAAATAAATGCAGTTCTACTTTTTAAAAATTAGAAATACGTTTAATGAATACATTTTTATTTCTCCCACTGCTCACCTTCCCCATCCCAAACAGTATTTTAAAATATTTGTTTTAAGAAAAAATTGATTGACTGTAGAGGTCAGCACACGATAAGAATGATGACTTTTCAACTGAGTTCATAACACGAAGACTAATTGTCAATTAAAGCTAAACAGTTTAGAAAAACATCAGTCCCAAAGGAAATAATACTTTGACTTTACCAGTTTAGATAAGAAGTAACGTCTATGTTGGCATTAGATCTTCTCTCCATTGATCAGCTGCCTACCTTTGGAAAAGTCATATGAGTGACTCTATCCCTTCAGATTCTTCATCTGCAGATGATGTACCCTTTTTCCACCCTCTCTGTTTTGTAGCAGCTCGGACTAGAACATCAAGCTGTCAAAGGCTCTGGTTACATACGGTTGTCCTAAGTTACATAGCTATCATTGGCTAGCTTTCGAAACTTAAAAAAAGTAGTCTTGAGGTGTTTTTGCTGGAGAAGCTGCTAATGCAAAGAACAATAATGTTTCCAGACATAGGTACTATGTGTAATAGCAGCATAAGACACACAACAAAGAGCCCGATTCTGTAAGCGCAAAGCACTTCCCAACACACCCCTAAATACAACATCAAAGCATAAAAAATGGCATTGAAGACAGCAGATAGCTCCTTTGTGATCAGTACTCAAGCTCTGCATCATCATTTGAGAAAGTCTCAAAACTCTGCACATGTTAATGGGTCATAAACACCCATCTGCTCAGGGATAGCTAGTTTGCCTTGCATACAAGCTGTTTCTATGGATGTCCACAAAAACATATGAAGGCCTACTAAAATGGCTGGGAAACAACATCCTACAAAGCTATTTACCATCTACATAGAGGGAAGAAGGAGGTCAAATTCAAACCATCATGACAGAGGAGAAACAGAGAAGTGTCCAGCAGTACTTTGAGGGAGAAGGAAGAAGTTCAGACTAGTCCAGCAAAGATAAACAAGCAGCAAATTAAAATGTGGAAGGAAGGGTAAAGATCCTAGTGATATGCTAAGTGACTATCAAGAAGGTGGGGAGGAAAGAAAATAAAAACTTCTGAGACTTTTCAAGTTCTCTCCAAGACAGAGTAAGATACCAGCTCTGCACACACAGCTCCAGAGGCTGTTGGTTCCTCTGTCCTCACTATGCTTATTTCAGTATCATTCCAGGGTCTTAAAATGCTTTTCTTTGAAAGGTATCACACAAAGATATACAAAGAAATAACAGCTTTGACATTTTTTAAGTGCTCAGAGCAGAGCAATATGACAGAATATTGAAAGCAAATGAGGTTTTTTTAAACATACTACCTGCATGCAATCCTCCAATTTGGTTTCAGAATATTTGAAAGTCAATGCTAGAGCTGTTGACTGATAGTTTTTTATTTGGCATAAAATTAACAGTGAATTGTTTTTAATAAAAATAGTAACAAGCTAAAAAGACTTCCTACTCTCCTTGCTTAAAAAAAAAAAGAGATCTTAACTGCTAACAGAGGTTGCTACAAGTCATGCATTTAATAGGAAAGAGATAAATACTAGTATATACATACAGCTTTTAAAAAAGCACTGTTTTCTAAACTGTATGAAGCACAGAGAGAAAAAGCAGCCATGAAGATTCACGAATAATTCTTTATTGTGAAACTACAAATGTCAGAGTAAGGAAATTAATTTTGTCCTGTTATCTAAATTGAAATCATCTGAATATCACAGCAAATAGTGGTTACAACTCTTCCACTGTTAACATCTTTCTGGATCCGCTTTAATGAATCTTGCGGACATATCAGCTCTGAAAAACAAGAAACATATTCTTCTGTTTTCTCTATTAGAGAAAACAAGCCTGATTAGTAAGAATTGTACTTAAAGCCCATTCACCACGTAGCCAGGAGAGCAGAAACTGAGTTAACAAATGTCAAAAGTTTCAGAATGGAATACTTCTTATTAAAAGGAGAAGAAGAAGTGACACAAATAATTCCTGAAAATAGATTTTTTTTAAAAAAGCAATCTCTTTATGTTCTTCTACCTAACCATGCTCCTCTCAAACTGACCTTCCTAGAAGATAAACACCTCACTCAAATATCAGTTTATGTCTCTCTCATACCAATGCCTTCTGCAACTTTTAAACTAGCATACTTAGGTTATAGTAAGATGGAATGTAACCAAGACCAACCTCTAACAAGGACAGAGTGTGACAAGGACAAGTGTCTGATCAGTCTGTGATAGCTTTATAAGTTTATCAATAAATAGTGAATAAAGGAGAACCAGATGACATTTATCCCTGGCCTGTACAGCTTGCCAAAAAAAACAGCAGGCTATGTGGGCATGGCAGACAGCATAGCACGGATATTGTTACCCCTATCACAGTTTGATTGTTGCACCTGGGGTATGATATTTGATTCAGATAACAGAATGGGATAAAATGCTGATCAATGACAAAGATTGAGATTTTCCTGTTTGCTGAATCAAAGAATTCTGAAATTTGCTTGACAACACATCTGCATAACTGATGAATGCGTTGGAAAAGGGGACTCAATTCACTCATCCCATGGAAGACAAAGGGACAAACAAAATCAAAAGGTTCTTTAGTCATCGTAAACAAAAGGAAACATTACAAAGAAGCCACAGAAATTACAAACGCTGAAAGAAGCAAGTCAGACATTTGGTACAGATGGCTACACTGACTGGAATCATACATCATCAGAGATTAGCACAAGACACAGGAGTTGCTGACAACAGAGTACCCTTCCGAAACTGCAGTGGGCACTGGAGCTGGGGAAGTTCTCTCAAGGAAAAGCCTAACTACAAACTAGATACCACTAAACATCTCTAGCTGTCAGAGCAGGTGAGACGGTGCAAGATGAGCCAGCAACAAATACTCTTTTTAGTGCACCCATCTAAAAAGGCCTAGTAAAACAAACCACTGTCATTTTCCTGTTGGCACATAACAAGAGGAACCAGT
Organism: Tauraco erythrolophus; assembly: GCF_009769465.1. Lineage (NCBI taxonomy): Eukaryota > Metazoa > Chordata > Aves > Musophagiformes > Musophagidae > Tauraco > Tauraco erythrolophus. The sequence continues at coordinate 31,047,615 of NC_141467.1, forward strand.
ACATCACCAGTACATCATCATTTGCTCCTAACAGTGCAAATTAACTAACCTATTTTATAGCAAACCCTAGCACTAAAGGTACATTATCTTCAGTTATTAAACAAATCAGCAACTCTGGATTCATTTTGACCTCCAAAAGACTTCTGCACATTTAAACAGATCTATAGATATAGGTAAATATCCTTTAGCCTGTAGTGCTCCTCAATATATTCAGTAGGTTCAGCCAGAAATTTCTTGCCTTGGATTTAAGCCACAGTGAGCAAGAAAACCAGGCATCTTTAGGAACCGCTGGCAGGTACAAAACAAAACACCTTCTTGACAAGAGAGCCATAAGCTTTTCATTTCGGCACTCAAGTGTATTTATTCAGCTGAGAACCACGGAATGCTAGATATTAAGCATCCTGCACAGATGTTGTTCCTGTATTACTGCACTACCCTAGAAGCACAGATACTAACATTAACAGCGTCCAGACTCGCTCAGGCAGCAGAGACCATGAAATCTCATCAGTTTGCTGCTTTATCTAAGGCAATTAGCTTTGCCGAGAAGCAAAGTTATTAGCTCAGAGTGTGCTTACAACACCAAATTGCTTCCCAAACTTCATGTGTTATCTCTGCAGAGAATTGTGATGAGCTGCATGAATGTATGAACCTATTCAGGAACCACTGTATTATACTACGCTACAAGATTTAGACTGAGCTCAGAAGATACTCGCTCTTACTATTCTTCAAAGTAACCACACAGCCAAGAGCACAAAGAAGCTGACGGCAAGGAAAAGAATGGAGTTGGCTTTAGACTAAAGAAATGGTAAAGAAGCTACCTGCAGACAGTCTCCACAGGAATAAACTCTTCTTTTCAGTCTTACTTTTCTCTCAAAGTCATTACACGCATATATACACAGCCCAGTATGCTCAGATTAAGACAGATAAATATTTAAACCTGATTTACAGATAACACTTACATATTTTTAGCTCGCAGCTTTTCTCAGTGCTCCAAACACGATGCATGAATGTATGACTTTCACCTCTTCTACCCTACCCATGGTTTCTACCAGTCAGTGGCTCTCAGAGGTGATCTAGACAGACTTGATACATTTCTTGTAACTGTGAATGCTAGACTGTATTAATGATAAGGCCTTTCATTGATTTACTGTAGCTTACCAAATAAAACAGAATTAATGTACTGCATATGAGTCTTTGCCCAGAACAGCAGGGATCAGGATTCAAGACAGATCTAGAAGAACAGATTTTAAAGGACAGAAAGCCAGAAAAAGAGTAAAAGGAGTCAAAAAAGAGTTCTCACACCCTTGTCAGCTAGTTGCTAATTCTTACTTCAAATAAATAGATTTAACATACTTACTAAAGAACAACAAACTACAGAGAACAGTTTATTTTCTTTTACCTTATTTACTATCATTAAGCAAGAACTATAATTAAAGAACATTTCCTTGAGTCCTCATTCTGTATTCTCCACAGGCAGGAGTGCCAGGTGGCACTACCTGTGGAGGTCAGCAGAAGCGAGTCACAAGCATCTCTTGAGCTTTAGTAAGGCATACGTGATTTGATGCCATATGTTACTCACAGAACAGTTTTTGAAGTACAATGATAAGTACCTTCTTATAGCCCTAGATTTAGATTAGAAAAATGTTGAGTGGCTCAGAGCGTTAAATAAACCCATCTTGATTATTGCTCTGAGATAGATAGACAGACAGACAGATAGATATAAACAACCATCTTGTCGCATCACTTGTCTTACTACTTTTCCTTAACTTTCAGATGCTTTGTGGTGTTCTTCTGAACTTCAGGCATTCTCCTACTTCTGAAGGAGAAAAATAAAACCCAACGACAAAAAAAAAAAAACACCACACAATTTAGTGTCATTCTGCAGCTTTCTTTAAACAATATGTAAAGCAGGAAGAAAAGCCAGTCACCTTTGTATTTTGAAAAGCACCACATCTGACCCAAAACCTCAGGCAGGAATCATTTTCCCTCCACTTAAAGTCAAGGAATTTACATATGCTGAAAATAAAAAAGGAAAACTTCCATGCAAGAGGCCTGAAAAAGCAGCTATTGACAACTCCATATTTAACTAGGAATTTACAACCTCTTGTCTCCTAAAACTGTTGTTACGTGTTTGTACTAGTTCAAAAGGATCAGATCTGGAAACGGGGCGTGCAGTTACCATGATTCACGATACAGTAGACATAAGACAGCTGACAGTTTCAGTTTGTTGTGGAGGGTTTTTTTGCCTGCATTTATATTGCGTTATTACCTCTTGCCATGAGAATCTGGTTGAATTTTCATTCAGGCTCTAACACACTTCAGTTGCTCCCTGAAGAACAACCTTAACAACCCACTCCACAACATCTGTCAGCCATACAGACTGGAAGGACCATGTTTTCAGCACTCAGCCTTGCAGTCACATCTGCTGGAAACAACTGGCTGAACTGAAAGCTGTTGCTTGGTTCCTGAAGAGCACCTTAGGATTTTTCAAATCCTCTCAAGAGAGCTATACGGGTGCGTGTGCACACACAGAGGACTACTGATGATGATGATTAACATCCATCCTCTTGCCTGTTACAAAGTTTTCCGCCCATTGCTGCTATCCTAGCTGACAAACTAGTGAAAGATTTCCTAAGCACAGCTTCTCAGTATAACCTCTGCAGATCAAACATACACAGGAGCATGTAACATTCACACTCAGAGTTTACATACAGAGAAATCTTGAATGTAAAATTACATACCTGTAATATAATGAAAACAAACTATCCCTCTCCTACATAGAGAATACCTACATAAGTACAGTAATTTACTATGGTAAGTTTTCTGTTGCTCTTTGAATGTAAATTGTACTATGTAAAGATTTTAAGAGTAGACACAGTGAATGTTCGCATGTCCACCCACTCCATGAGTTACATTAATAAGGTGTCCTGCTTTTGGCTGGGATAGAGTTAGTTTTCTTCTTAGTAGCTAGAATAGCGCTGTGCTTTGGATTTGGTATGAGAAGAATTTTGATAATAAACTGATATTTTTAGTTGTTGCTAAGAAATCAAGAACTTTTCAACTTCCCATGCGTTGTTAGCGTGCAGGCGCACAAGAAGCTGGGAAGGAGCACAGCCAGAGCAACAGATCCAAGTTGGCCAATGGAATATTCCATACCACCCAACATCCTGCTCAATATATAAATGAGGATTAGCCAGGAAGATGTGTCTCTCTCTTCTGGGATTGAGGTTTCAGGATTTCTCTCCTCTGGAATTGTTAGCTGGAGACAGGCTGGGCATCGGTCAGCAGGTGTTCAGCAATTTAATTGTACATCACTTGTTTGTATATTCTATTATTACTATTTAATTTAATTTCAATTATTAAATTATTCATATCTCAACCCATTAGTCTCCTTATCTTTATCCTTCCAATTCCCTCCCTCATCCCCTGTCGGCAGGGGAGGGTGAGCAAGTGGCTGCATGTTGTTTGGTTGCCACCTGGGCTAAAATCATGACAGTCTTTTCGGCACCCAACGTGAGGCATCAGAAAGAGCTGTCGTGGTTTAACCCCAGCCAGGAACCAAACACTACGTAGCTGCTCGCTCACTTTCCCCCCCGGGTGGGATGGGGCAGAGAATCAGAATGGTAAAAGTGAGAAAACTCGTGGGTTGAGATAAAGACACTCCTCCCAACTTCTTGTGCACCCCCATCCTACTCGCTGGTGGGGTGGTGTGAGAACCAGAAAAGGCCTTGACGCTGTGTAAGCACTGCTTAGCAATAACAAAAACATCTCTGCATTATCTACACTGTTTTCAGCACAAATCCAAAACATAGCCCCATATTAGCTACTACCAAGAAAATTAACTCTATCCCAGCTAAAATCAGCACATAAGGGAATCAAAAAAGCAAGCTGCAGGACTGTGGTGCACCACAAGATACTTAGCCCCACCAGGAAGCCTAGCCAATGGCTAATACAAGCATAAACAACTCCAGATAATGAGAAGGTGTCATGGTAGCATTTCCAGCCCAACGATTATTCTTGGTCTAACTACTTTCATTTTCATTTTCTCTTCAAAAGACAAGACTATCTCTAGATATTTTACTCGATTAAAAATTGGTTCAAAATTTTCTGAAAAATTTCAGGAAAATTTTCCAACACTGTTTTCCACTGATCCCCAATGTCAGCACTAGATACATGAGTTACCAATTTACTGAGCCCCATGTTTCAGCTAGGATGCTCTGAATTCCAAAGCACTAGCATAAAAATGGATACTAACATTACCTTGATAATTGATTCAAGACAATAATGCTGTATATGTGCTAATGGCACATCTGCCAAAGGACGAGGTAGGAAGAAGCACAACCTGCAATTCACTTTACTATAGCAAGATTTCTTAAACTTGGTAGAGTAGAAATAGGTTATACTGGAATATTCAAAAGAACTGCAAACTGGGTGGATTTTCCTGATAATACTTAGAGTATATTGAAGTCCCAAAGTGAGGCACTTGGTTTCAGTAAGGAACTAGAAATATAGTGATAAAGGTTATCTTCTTTTGGGAGGAGAAGGGTGTCTCGGTTTGAAAAAAAAAAAAAACAAAACCGGAGGTCTGCTAAGGAAGGCAGGAGCCTCCCTCGAAATGGAAACTGTAAACCCCCTCCCTCCGAATTACTAAAATTTTGAAATTAAAGGGCTCTCAGGCAAAGATATGGGAGTAGAAATAACAGTTCTTTACTGGGAAGATTAAAGAGAAGGGAAAACAACAACAACAACAACCCAAATGCAACAGTACACAAAAAGAAAAAAAAAAAACAGAAACCCGCTGACAGAGTCAGAATACGACCTGACACCCTGCTGGTCAGGGTGCTGGCAGCAGTCTGATCAAACGGTGGCTGCGGTCCTCCTGCAATGGCAGACGTGGCTCCACAGAAGCAGCGATCCTGCCGAAGGGCGCGGGCCCCTCCGAAGGGCCGGCGGTGCTGCAGATGGCCCGGTCTTCCTCGAGTGGCTGCTCTGTCCCAAGTAGTCCAGCAGCAGCCCGAAGCGCCCGTCTGTCTCCCCCGGTGACTGCCCGAGCCCGACCACCGCCGCCGCCCCTTTCCCGCGCGCCCCCGGGTGCAGTCCCCAGGCCCGCCCTCTCCTCCCCCGCTGGAGCATCTCACATGGGGCCGATGTTGTTCTGGGAGTCTGGCCGCAGATCCTTGATTGCCCATCAAACAGAGATGGCTCCTGGAGGGAGTGATCCACAGTCATGGGCAAGGCATTGATGGCCCATTAACAGAAGACAGTCTGGGAGGAGGAGGCAAGGGAAACATTGCCCCACCTGGTTTCAGCAGCTCATGAAGATGGTGATAGAATACATACTTTTGGGCACATCTTACATCATAACCTAGGACATAATCCACCCCTTATTCTATTACCATCTACATCATACTCAAATCAATACCCTCCTACAGAGATACACATATATATATATATAGAGAGAGAGAGAGATACAGAATGAAGAAAAAAAAAAAAAACAAAACCAAAACCCCTTACATACAGTTCTCACTTAAAATCAGGTCTCCTTGTGGTACACAACGTGTTTCCCCATCTTTCTGCATTACCCACCAAGTGTAACCAGGTCCTTGAGCAAAAACAATCCCACGGATGGGTTTGCCTTTGTCTGAGGTGGGATTAATCCAAACGGTCTTTCCTAACATACCTCTCATGTGCACCACAGGGACTTTATCTCCATCCACTGTATGCAAGGGTTCAGATTGGGCGGGACCAGCTCGATTGACGGACCCTCGGGTATTGACCATCCAGGTGGCTTTCGCTAAGTTCATTTCCCAATTTCTGAAGGTTCCCCCACTAAGTGCCTTCAGGGTAGTCTTAAGCAGTCCATTACACCGTTCAACCTTCCCAGCAGCTGGTGCATGGTAAGGGATATGATATATCCATTCAATACCATGTTCTCTGGCCCAGGTGTTTATAAGGCCATTTTTGAAATGGGTCCCGTTGTCTGATTCGATTCTCTCAGGGGTGCCATGTCTCCACAGGATTTGCTTTTCCAGACCCAAGATGGTGTTACGGGCAGTAGCATGAGGCACAGGGTAGGTCTCCAACCATCCTGTGGTGGCTTCTACCATGGTGAGCACATAATGCTTGCCTTGGCGGGTTTGAGGCAGTGTGATGTAATCAATCTGCCAGGCCTCCCCATACTTGTATTTGGACCACCGCCCACCATACCATAGGGGTTTCACTCGCTTAGCCTGCTTAATTGCAGCGCATGTCTCACAGTCATAGATAACCTGGGAGATACTGTCCATGGTTAAATCCACCCCTCGGTCTCGTGCCCACTTATAGGTGGCATCTCTGCCCTGATGGCCTGAGGCATCATGGGCCCATCGAGCTAAGAACAACTCGCCTTTATGTTGCCAATCCAAGTCTATCTGGGACACCTCTATTTTCGCAGCCTGATCTACCTGCTTGTTGTTATAATGCTCTTCATTAGCCCGGCTCTTAGGGACATGAGCATCTACATGGCGGACTTTCACAGGTAGCTTCACTACTCGAGTGGCAATGTCTTGCCACTCATCAGCAGCCCAGACTGGTTTTCCCTTACGCTGCCAGTTTGCCCTTTTCCACCTTTCCAGCCAGCCCCACAGAGCATTGGCTACCATCCATGAATCAGTGTAGAGGTAGAGCTTTGGCCACTTCTCTCTCTCAGCAATATCCAGGGCTAATTGGACGGCTTTGAGTTCAGCTAGTTGGCTCGATCCACCTTCTCCCTCAGTAGCTTGTGCAACTTGTCGTGTGGGGCTCCATACAGCAGCTTGGTTATAGGAGGTTGAGGCTACCTTCACTTTAGTGGAATTCCCTTGATTAATGTTCCCCTCCTTGAGTTGACGCACCCGTGCTGCCAGAACAGAAGTGGGTTTCCTGTCCCACTTTGCCATGTCTTCCCCATTGTCACGCAGGAAGAACCACAGGCTAGCTCGTGGGGTGTACCCTTTCTGTTGGACTTTGACTCTGGGGCCTGTAACTTGCACTGGTGCCATGTGAGAACTGTTCCTCCTCATCTCCTCCCTCATCTCCCTCATCTCCTCTTTGAGGTCCTTAATCACAGCAGAGACATGAGCCTGCATCGGGCCATTGATCATACTCTCATAATTTCTAAGCTTGTTGGCTACAGAGCCCACTGTCTCTTGGTTGTTATCGGCATTAATTGTTGCAATGAAGGTGGTGTATTGAGATGGCCCTAGATTTGCCAGATTCCACAACATCTGCCCCGTGCACCTGACCTTGTCAGGGTCATTATCATGCTGCCCATCTCTCCCAAAGAGAACCTCCAATACCGCCACTTCTCTCAGCTGTTGGATCCCTTCCTCAAGGGTCTTCCAGCGCATTCTATGATGGTGCTCCTGCATTCTCTCTCTGTGAACAAACCTCTCTCTTACACTCATTAAAAGCCGCTCCCAGAGGGAAAAGGACCCTGGCTCCCTTACAAATATCTGATTCATACCTGAGTCCTGGGTCAAGGGTCCCAAATTCCTTGCCTCAGTACCATCCAGTTGCACGCCTGTACCCATAAGATCCCAAACCCTAAGTAACCAGGTTGTATAGGCCTCACGCCCCCGTCGTACAATGTCTTTGTGCAGATTACGGAGACTTTCGTACGTCAGGGACTCGGTGATGATTTCAACCGTTGGCTCTCCTGCCGGTTGTGAGGGCCCCCCTTTCTTATCCTTATCTGGGTGCTTTGATTTTATCTTAGACTTCCTTGTTTCCACAGGGGCGACGGCTGCTGACTGCAGCTGCCCTTGCGGTTCAGCTGGAACCTGAACAGTTGTAACATCTGTGGGTTCCACTGCTGCACCATCAAGCTCCCTCTCCTCGGGGCAGGGAGAGGGTTTCCCATCAGCTGGGGAAGTGTATTCCCTCAGCACCTGGCGTATCTTCTCCTCCATTACCCCCATCCAGTCCGAGTGGTTCATTTCTGAGGTGGGCTGTGGGACAGAGTCAGGCTCTGGGGCAGCATCTCTAGTCTCTGGGGCAGTGTCAGGCTCTGGGGCAGCTTCCCTATTCTCTGGGGTAGATATCAGGGTAGTTATCCAAGTCAATCTTCCCTTATCTCTGAATGCTAAAAAGAACAGGCATATCAGCAGCACCAACCACTGTATGATATCATTAGCATTTAGAGAAGATTTGAATCCTTCAAAAACTGGTGGGGCAGACCCAAAGACCTGGGTGAAGGGTTGGGAGAAAATTTTTCCCAGTGTCATTTCCTCACAGTAGGTACCATTAAGAAAGTAACCCCAAAAACATACAGTTAGTGTGTGATAGCTCTGAATCCATGTGCCTGCCTTCCAGAGGAAGTTAAAAATCCATTAATTCTTCACCTTATTAACCCATAAAGCGAACTGGATAACAGCCACAGTGGCCTTAGTTATAGGACCCATGTTTAGATAAGGGCCTGCAAATGGAAGAAATACAGCCACGACCACATGCCACCCGAACCAGGGTAAGCCAGACCACATGGTGACACTTACAACAAGGTAGGTCGCTCACGAACTGTTATTCCTTTTCCTCTCGATGCCCTCGTGCCCCACGTTGGGCGCCAAAATTGTCTCGGTTTGAAAAAAAAAAAAAACAAAACCGGAGGTCTGCTAAGGAAGGCAGGAGCCTCCCTCGAAATGGAAACTGTAAACCCCCTCCCTCCGAATTACTAAAATTTTGAAATTAAAGGGCTCTCAGGCAAAGATATGGGAGTAGAAATAACAGTTCTTTACTGGGAAGATTAAAGAGAAGGGAAAACAACAACAACAACAACCCAAATGCAACAGTACACAAAAAGAAAAAAAAAAAACAGAAACCCGCTGACAGAGTCAGAATACGACCTGACACCCTGCTGGTCAGGGTGCTGGCAGCAGTCTGATCAAACGGTGGCTGCGGTCCTCCTGCAATGGCAGACGTGGCTCCACAGAAGCAGCGATCCTGCCGAAGGGCGCGGGCCCCTCCGAAGGGCCGGCGGTGCTGCAGATGGCCCGGTCTTCCTCGAGTGGCTGCTCTGTCCCAAGTAGTCCAGCAGCAGCCCGAAGCGCCCGTCTGTCTCCCCCGGTGACTGCCCGAGCCCGACCGCCGCCGCCGCCCCTTTCCCGCGCGCCCCCGGGTGCAGTCCCCAGGCCCGCCCTCTCCTCCCCCGCTGGAGCATCTCACATGGGGCCGATGTTGTTCTGGGAGTCTGGCCGCAGATCCTTGATTGCCCATCAAACAGAGATGGCTCCTGGAGGGAGTGATCCACAGTCATGGGCAAGGCATTGATGGCCCATTAACAGAAGACAGTCTGGGAGGAGGAGGCAAGGGAAACATTGCCCCACCTGGTTTCAGCAGCTCATGAAGATGGTGATAGAATACATACTTTTGGGCACATCTTACATCATAACCTAGGACAAAGGGGTAGATTTTTTTTTTTTTAAATCAATTTTTTATTTCTTTTAATCCTTTTGAGAGCTGACCTTTGCACAGTGGAAGGGCTCATATGACCTGAGAACTAAGCCAACAGGTCCTTTGACTTCCAGCAGAACATTAGATCTGTTAAGACCAATAGACAAAGTAAACCAGCCTCCTGATGCTGATAGTATAAGGCTTGAACAGAAATCACTCTCTTTAAAAATTAACAGAGATACAAAACTCCTATTCCAGGAAATGGCATGGCAGTTATGGATGGTATACACTCATCTGCACTTCAAGAAACATCTGAGCCTGGGAAGGAGTCAGGGGTACAGAAAAATACTTGGCTAATGAAATGGGGGTGTAAATACTGAGTCGACCAGCATGAAGAACTCCAAAATCAGCCTCACCCCTGGAGCTGCACTTCTGTCACTATAGGATGAAGTTCACAGTATGTCTGCTTGCTGTTCAGCTCCAGGCACCAAGGGGTAAGCCAAATCCCCCATCTTCAGTTAAATTTGCTATGGTGCTGGCACTACCCGCATTCCAGGACAGCAATTTCTTCCCAACTTTCTGAACCTCACACTCACTCCACACAAGCTTAGGAGTGCTTGAGAGAAGCCATAGTGCTGTGCTGGAGACTTGAGAACGGGCACAGAAGAAGAGAAAGGACGTGAACATTTACGACCTCACCTACAAAAGTTTTACAGCCATTCTTTAATCGACAAATGTGTAACAGCAGTCTTCCTCTTGATTAAGTCTAACCAACACACAGAAAGCCAGATCCGTACCGCTCTTGGGACACTGAATTGGAAGCATTATCATCTCCATGTGCACCAGCACTCAGCTCCTCTCAAGCACCTTGCAATGCATGTGCATGACACCAACCAGCAACTTCTCAGTGACGCTAGGTTTAACTTGCTCAAAATTGCAACTGCTAGATTCACACATTAAAAGAAGCTTTTATTTCCTCCTGTTTAAAGTAATTAAATAATTATTGCTGAACCTCATACAGATAAATAAATGTTCAAACCCGTGATTGAGATACATTCTCAACATTCAAAAGAGAGAAAAAAAAAGCAAATAAAAACAAAAACAAAATGATGTTTTTAGAATCTTGTGATTTCTAGCCTAGTCTATTGAGTCCAAGGTTTTCAAATACTTACAGCCCCCAACACTGTATTAACAAAGATTTCCAGTATAATTGTGATTAAGTCCTTATTGTTTCCAAAGACAAAACCTTACAATAAAGTTTTGATGTTCAAAGATCTGCAAAAGTGGAAGGCCTGAAAAACATCTCCCCTCACGGCAGTAATATTTCCCAGGGTACTAAACTCCATGTCAATCTCAAAAAAAAAAAAAAAAAAAAAAGACAGCTTGCTTCACAGAGCATCAGTTGTTTTAGGATGCACTGACAATCATATCACGCCAGTAGTATTGCATGGCATATCTGAGAAAACTTCCACTGACCAGATGAGCCATTGGCCTAGAGCTCAAAACAATCCTACAAGATCACTTCAGAAGGTAGGGAGGGACTTGGACAACAAACCTGTGCTGAGCTTCATGCACAACTGATTAAGCAATTAAAGTACTCAAGATAGCTACCTCAGGTGCATTCATATCGTGCTGCTTCCCCAGCATTAGCCACATCCCAGGGAAGCCCAGAGCTTCACCCATGTTAGGACACCAAAGACTGTTTATGCTAGGCAATCAACTGATGAATTTTGTCTTCTCACCTCCATTTATGTAGGGAAGCATTACAATCCCATCCACATACTGTGTTGCTCAGCCCTTATGTACAATGTGTTTGTAAAGGAGCCTTGCTTGACAGAATCAAGAGTATTTCTACATATTTCTACACATCAACAAGCTTTAAATAAGCAGCTTCTCTGGTCTATCATTATCTTGTCTGCCATTTCTGTGTGACCCCTCCTGTTACTCCGTCTGATGATAAGAAGTTCCCAGAGACATTTTTTCAGACAGGCTCAATATCAATCAGAACAGAGGAGTCGGAAAAGCACACATATTATGAAATTTTGCATTCTATCAAATTCCAGTTTATGGAGGAAGTTAGGATAAATTCATCTGAATAATACAAATTACAGGGGCTTTCACTAGCAAAAGCAATGGAATCACTGGATGGGTTATTGGTTAGGATTTTTTGATCTTTCAATCTATTCCTGAGAGGGAACCATACCAACTGGGGACAGGGAACACAAAGTTGGTAAATATTGTATCAATTAGCTTTGCACACATCTGATTACTCATGATGTCTGTTTGCCTTGTGGGTACAGAGGAAGCAGCAAAGGATAAATGATAGCTTATTTGCTTCTTCTCATTGCCCTTCCTATCCTTCTGTCTCCCTCTGTGTTGAAGGCTGCTGAATGACTGCCCCAGATGTAATACCAGCATGGTTCCATGAATCAGACGAACAAAGGGTGTGCAGACAGTGTTGTGCAGCGGCAGTATCAGAGCTCCCTGCTCCCGTCTCTCCCACAGGCTATGAATGCATCAATCCTCTAACCTACTTTCCTTTTACTGGTCTGGCAGCTTGTCAGCTGCCTTGCTCCCAGTAGACATTAGAACAACACAGGACTTGCTGAATATTCAGAGAATCATGAAAAAAACGGTCTGGGAGCTCACCCAAGCCTATTCCCCTGCCTCAGGGAAGACCAGCTAGATACAAACCATTCATGACAGATTTGTCTCACCTGTTCTTATCAGCCTCCAATGAGGCACTCGCAGCTTTCCTAGGCAACCTAATCCAGCACTGAGCTATCTTTCTGGCTATTTTTCTCACCTAAGCCTAGAGAAATCTCTCATGCTACAATGCAGTCCCATTATTTCTTGGCCTGCCCACCACAGCCATAGAAAACAGACTGTTGTTTTCCCTCTTTCTCATTGTCTTTTTCATATTCCAGTTTTCTAAGTTTGCTCCTGAGAACAAAATCTCTCAGGTCTCTCTTGCTGGTTATGCTCTGGATTCTCCATATTTTCCTTCAGGGTCAGAGTCCCAAAGAGGATATCACACTATACGGAAGACTTAGCAATGCCAATTGTTAAGGTTGCTATTCATGCATTACATGCATCTCCCCTATCTATGTTATGCCTGCACCAGTACGAATATAATGATTTGGCAGCAATAATGAAAACACACTTTTGTTTGCTTGCTTGTTTGTTCGTTTTTCAAAAAACCTGTGCTTCCCGCATGGGAAATCTGAGGGAAGCAAAAGCATGTTACGTGGATAGGCTACATGTTATACCACCAAAGTTCAGAGACTGAAGAAGCGGAACTTAAACTTACAAAAATTGAACATTTTGTTTTGATTTGAGTAGGATTAGGATAACTTTTTACCACTAATATCTTCTTGTTCTTCAGCAGCTGGAAATACAGCCAGCATGCTCAGTGTCTTAACCCGACATTCCAGTCTGGTCTCTCACCATACCAACTAAGCACATTTCTGATGTCTCTATCTCTGCTTCTTAAAACAGACCAAATAGCATACTTGTGTAAGCCCGGTGCCCAGTCCCGTGCCATGGCCACCTCTTCTCAAGTATGGTCAAAATCTATGGAGTAGCTGGATATGAACACCTCCCAGTTTCTCAGCTTCTCCCAGAAAGCATGACACCTTGTATAACAACTGTTGGCAAGTGGAATATAAGGCACCTTAAGTCACAACAGAGGGAACTGCAGCAGAGGGAGACCACATTACTTCTGGTGCATGGATCATCACGATTATTTACCAGGGTAAACAGAGAGTCTGCTGAATGTTTTGCCTATTCTGTAACTCCTGATCCACAGCATTGCAGGGTAGCAGTGCCTGAAATTATGTCGACTTAGACTTAGGTCTTACAAATAAGAAAGTCTGACCAAACAGTTTATTTACAGAACTGTAGCACCTCCACTTGGAGTGCACTCCCTCAGCCAAGCAGGGCTTCCATCATGCCTTTCCTTTCAATTACCCTTTCAGTCTTCATGAAGGGGAACCTCATCCCTGCCCCAGGTAGGCTGGGATACCAAGCCACTCTACTCATTCCCCTACCTTCACCCCAAGGACTCCTCACTCCAGGTTTCCTCTTTTCCCAGGGATGCTTATGACAAGCACCTGCTTCCTTCAGCTGGGCCCTTGGTGGTTCCAGAGACAACTGATGAGCTCCGAGTAAGGCTCTGGCCACCTCTCTCACCTACACTTTCAGAGTTAAGGTTGTCAGCCACTGAATTACCAGCCACTCTCCTCCAGCCTTCTGCAAATCTTTTCCAAGACTTGGATCCAAAAATTTTATCAGGAAATCATTAGATATTAGCCATCTATTGGCAAAAGGCATTTGAGAAGCCACTATGTCCACACATGGATTTCTGGTTTCAGAACCGGGATGGGTCAATCATGTAATGCCCTCCTGCCACCAAATTTAAGGGCCAATTGTGTTCAAAATGTCATTTATAAAGGCTTGTATTATAAGCTGGGAAAATCATGAAGAAATATAAGATCAAGTGCATCTAACGCTACTTTGAGTATGTCTATCCAAACTCTAGAAGAATCTGTACTAGGATTTAAAACAGATTAATTTGTATGCCATATATTGCACTCTAGATCTCAGGCTCATTCCCATACATGTGAGTCCCAAACCACCTTTCCTGTCTACCTGGAAGAATAGTAAAACAAACACTTAAGTTTAGGAGCACTGCACTTCCACAGGTCCATTAAGCAAAACTGAAAGTATATGAATAATTCAATAAAGGAATCACAGGAAAAATTTGCATTTGAAGTGCTTTTCTGTAACCTCAAAAATTGAAGACAGAAGAGTTTGCTGCCATTTCCCCAAACGTGAGAGTGCAACTAGCTGACCTGTCCAGACTTCAATATAATTACCAACTAGCAACTTCTTCACATACACCTCCCAATATTTTCAAGTGCCTTTTGCCTTCTTTTTCCTTTCCTCTCTTAAACTATTTTTGTTCACCATTAAACAGCTCTTCTGTTTACTCTGAAAGCAACTGAGTATCAGTGCTATCTGTGAAAAGCCTTTATACATTACTATAGATTACATACTACTATACATTACTATTTCCTCCAAAGATAAGGCATTTGTTAACCAAGACACGGATTCCTGTAAACACTGCTGGATTTTGGGTTGTGTGGTGTATGTGTGCACATACATATAGACACACGCGTGTTTGCATGTGTGTGTATGTCTGCATATGTTTGTGTATACATAGGCAGATACACATACACAATCTATATGCTATAATAATGTAAATAGGAAAAAGCTAGGAAAATCTATTAAGGAGCTAAGTATTAACTCTGAAGCACAGGGCTGATACTGCTATTAACAGGATGAATATTGGGCTATAACTACCACTGGTAACTAAGGGATTAACAGTCTCTGGTAGTAAGCCACTAAAACATATTTGCTAACTCTTGTCTCACCAAATAGTCTATGACTCCTAAAAGAAATCCCAAGCGAGGAGCACCATGTCAGCTTTAACAAAACTTCCTGATTTCTGTGTTCAGTGCAATGGCTGCAGAGCAAAATCCCTACAGGGAGAAGCTTGGGAGGACAGCAGGAAGCCTGGCCCCCAGTCCATTGCTTCCTGCAGTCAACAAGCTTAAAGAACTTGCACAGGAAGAACCATTAGTTGTTTCAGCAGCTGTTGCTGCTTATAGCACTACTGCCTACAATTAAAGGACACTTTAAAAACAAGTTGGGGAGAATGAAATTGGGAAAGAGCCTTCTCAGCCAATGAAAGAAACACATTGCAGTGAGGGAAGCATTTTGCTCAACTAGGACAGGCCGACACACAAGCCTTGCCTGCTCTCCCAGTATAGTTCCGATTTTTGGATATAGGGTTTGAAAACAGACCTTCTAGTTTTCAGCTATTCTTAGTTCACCTGCATGGCAACAGCATGCACTGGCCTTTATTTTGCCATGGGAGGAGACAAGTTGACATTATTTAAGACACCATTTTCATACACTGTAGGTACCTAAAAACACCAAAATAAACAGCCAGACTGAGCTTTAATGGAACTAAAGTGGATACAGATTTAAATTTTAAATTATGTTTTATGTTGAATTCTCTTTAATAAGTTTCTCACCGCAAGGATACTTTTAACATGAGAAACACATAAGGGAAGAGATTTTCAGTACTTGTGCAAGAAGTAAATGATACATAGGACACAGTTTAGTGGGAATCCAAACAACAACCCAAAAAAAAGATTACAAAGATCAAAAGGAGATTACACTTAATATATGATGAACAAGCTTTCTAGACTTTGAGTCATTCAAAGGCTAATTCTGATGCCTTACGCTAATTCTGATGTCTTACGCTAATTCTGATGTCTTATTTGATCTGATAAAAAAAGTTGTAGTAAAGCACTTAAAAAGACTAAGTAGGGCTTCCTACAATTTTGATGTAACAGAAAAGGGATTCACTGTGTGTGCTTTGTACCTTTAAATCAATGCTACTCTGAGTTTTTTTTTAGACAAGTGAAATAAGGAAACATAAAATGGAAAAAAGAAATAGTAAATAAAATTACTTGTCTTTCATACAAATTTTGCCTCTTGGACTTCACCACTGTCCATTACAGAAGTGACAGGCATTGTTCTGGTTTTAACATGTCTGTATAAATGAAGACAAACCATGAGCAAAACCCAGTATCAATATTGTTGTAACGTGGGTCAGGTTTCAGTGATCTTTTCAATTAAATTTTAGCAAACGTTTCTCAATAACTGAGAAGAATGGTGATTTTAAGGTCAATTGTAACGGGGCTTTTAAGGTCAGTTCTCCTCCTCTAGAATTAATTCTAATTTTCACCCTGTGAAAAATCCTCAGGAACAAAAACCGTTGCCAAACACTTAAGTATATTTATTACTCTCATTTCCACCCTAATTATGCAGATAACTGACTAGAATAAACCTATTCACCAGATATTCAAAGAAGGGTGCTGTTATTGGCAATCGACTTCAATTGAAAGACCTACACTGGCAACTTTCCCGCAAAGGGCCGTGGACTTGTGTAAAGGCCAGAAGATTGCTGCTATCGCCTTTCTAGCACAAGGGCACAGCCTAGGAAAGGTACTAGCCTCATCATGTGTAGCCCAACATCCAAATCTGTGGGTTGGCAACCTGTGGTCCCAGCTTGGCTTGCCAAACACACGCGTGATCCTCTGCTTCATCAAACACAGTAATCGCTAACAACGAAAGAGCATCCAGTTCTTGTCTGCTGCAAGAGGTGAACCTTTCTGTCTGGTTGGTTTTTTGGTTTTCAAAGCTCAGAACTTTCACTATATCACAGGTGGAGAGGAACTGAAGTAGTTTGATTTGTGACTGTGGGAAAACCATAATTAGGCAGCTCAATTCAGGAAAAAAAATGGATCAAATTCAGTCTAGGTGGGATTAGCTGCTTCAGGTAATTATCCCTTCAAGAGCTGAACTGCTGTGCACTAATGCATTCGAAGGAACCTAGCAGAGAACCAAGAAAGATAAATTCACATATTTTTACTAGAATGACTCAAGAAGGCTTGAGGTCAGTGACACCTGAAAATAAAGAACACAACAAAACTGCATAAATACCCTGCACATCTCAACAGCTTCTGTCTTAGAGTCCAAAAGTTTTTGCCAATTATGCACTAAGCATAATACCTTCATAAGTCAGCAGAGTAAACAGCTAAATAATTCATGTCAGCATAAGCAGTGTGCTCTCTGTCACTGGCAGTGTTACACAATTGAGAGGAGGCAGGATGGACACTTCTTGAATACATATTGTGATTCTGGGATTCAGCCTTAAACAAATCAGGGAAATGGAAAGTGATTTCAAAACTAAATCTCACAGGAAATGTATCTGGCAAAAAAAAAAATTCTACTGTACGTCATGGCAATACAGCCAGGGAAAAAGTAAATGAAAGTTTACAACTTGTTTGTTCCTTTATGTGGTATAAGAGAAAAAAAAATATTGCACATTTAATACATATTCCCCTTTGAGAATGATCATTTAAGAAAGCATTAATCAGATCTCTTTCTAGTTACATGTAGACACTCTATTATTTTATGCACAATTAACACATTCTAGAAGCCAGGAAGTTCAACAGGGCTTGCAAAATTTTAAGTTTACAATACTTCATATTGCAGTGTTTCAAACTAATTGTTAGAGTGCTGTAAACAAAAATACAGTGTCCATAAGCAGCAGCATTATAAGGTAAATGAAACATAACAGAAATTCAGAGATTTTGAACTTGGAAAGGGACTGTTACCATTCTCTAGTCTTGCTCACGCACCATTACATGACAAAAATCAAGATGTTTTAGGGTACTAAGTAACCCCCAGTTCGATGACATGATTGTAAATGCAATACACATTTACTATAATTAAAGCAGCAGATATCTGCAGAACTTACTAAATTATAAATAAAAGCTACGCTACAATAAACTGATAAGAAAATAACAGATGGTATATAAGTCATTAAGAAAGTCACCTCCTTAAGATAATGGATTTCAATAAAGATCATCAAAATCAGTGATGTGGAAAGCAAGGCAAAAGCTGACGAAAATGCAGTAATAAATCCAGAGTAAAGACTGAGAACAGATACCCAGCTCTGATACAATCACCCCTGCTTTCGACTGTGAAAGGACTCACACACAATGGAAGAGAGAAAAAAATTGAAACTGGTGGTAAACCTTTTCATGCCTTAAACAGAACAGTGTTTTGGAACAAAAGAGGAAAAAAGATGGAGAAGTTAGGTGAGAAGACAATAGCAGAAGCAAAATCCACATTGGTCCCCATCTAGTCACGGACACCACAAGCATGCTGCAGCTTCCCCATGCAGCCCACACGCTCTTCTGATGATTTGCTGCCACAGAAAGAAACAGAGCTGAAACAGAGCTGAAGCAGAGCTCCACCTACGTGATCGCTACTTGGCTGATCAAAGACTTCCAAATCAATTTGGCTCCTTTTATTAATGCTAATGTATTTTGTCAATAAAGTTGAAATGTTCTGCATATTAAAAAATAAATAAATAAATTCGGGCATGAAGTTAAATCCATCTAAACCAACGTGTTAGTAATAATCTCTAAGCTTTTCACATTGTTCATATCTGACATTCACTTGCTTAAGTATGTCTTGCAACCGCTGTGCATCTTCATTGCACCTCTTCCTACTTCAGATGATCTTAGGCATTCCTCTACTCGGGCACATGGCTTGTTCTGAGTGCTAATGGCTGAACTATTAATCAACCCAGATGTGCATTTGCAATGTGAAACAAAACTTGTTTCTTGGATAACCATCATACATAGAAAACATGGAAAGGAGTTTCTGTTTAGAAAGGCATTAACATTGTTCTTTAAGGACTGCATTGTACTGGCAAGCTGAAGTTAATTCTCTCCCTTAGCTGTAAGATGCCCTGCTTTGTAATGTGGGTCTTATTAATGGAACAAGTTTGGTTTGGTCTCTGCTACCCAAGCAGATGAATTGCAATGCAACATATTTCTCATTCCTGGTGTTTTGCGGAGGTTAGAAACAGGCTTTTAATGTTTATTGAGCAATGAGGAATGACATTACTCAGAGACAGCACTATGACATAAATCAGCCCAATTTATGATGTAGAAGCCAGTCTATTCCAAATCAGAAATTATCTCTGTTCTTGTCACAGCTGTGAGAGTCTTACAAGCACAGCACTTCACTCTGCTCAGCTTTTTCTTAACCCATCCTTACTGGGAGGAAATGATGAGTTCCCTCAGAAACAAAGTAACTGCATTTTCAGAGTAAATCAGCTCTTCCTGAGGCACAAAGAGAGATTCACTCCATCTAACCCAGGTAGCTAAAACACATGTAAGTGTGAGCTCTTTCCAAGCCACCCTTTATAGTCAAAGGAGACAAAAAAGACACCTGAAGAAGAAAAGTAATTTCATCCTCAAACCGGTTTCTAAAGCAAAGCAGAACATCACCTCTCTCGAGATGCCACTTTCTCTCCAAAGACAGTAAATACAGGCTAGGGTAGCTAGTCACTTAGATGCAGACACGTAATTTTCAGCTATCTAAAGTCAGAAGATATGAATACCACTCTACATGTCTGCAAGAAAATCATAAAACTTCCGAGAAGATCCACTGAATCACATTACTTTGGAAGATCAGATAGTGGTGGCACCACCTAGAAACAAAGAGCCTGAACAGGATGCTTCTTCCTGCAAGTGCAGCTACTTCACAGCATCTCAAAAATTTCTGTAAATGTTTTTTCCAACTCTGCTTCAAGGCTTCCACTATGAGGACAGTGGACAGTTGCTCAAAGCAAACTATTTATTTTTTCATGCTGCAGACTAGTTTCACAAAGCTGTTTCTTTCAAAGTATTTTCACATAAACTGCTTCAGAGTCCAGGGGAAGCAGAAGACTTAAGAATGCTCAGCTGAAAACATTCAAGCAGTAAGTGGTGCTTTTAAATAGAAACTTCAACAGTTAGGGAAAATGCTCTTTAACTCTTATTCCTAGATTATTTACTCTTATTCACTACAGCACAAGTCCAAGTATGCTTTAGTCTCAAAGGGAAGAATTGTAAGAAAAAAAAAAAATCCTTAACTTGCACTTTGCGATAATGATTTCTCTTTATTCATGTTATCCTTTAATGAGTTTCAAAATATTTCAAAATCAGTAACAGATGAAAAGAATGTGCTACATCAGTACTGTATATAATTCCTTTGAAATATTAGTTTTCCTATTGTTCCTTCACAGCACATTTACTAGTTACACAAAGTACGTGTTACTAGATCTGCTTAACAGCGCACTGCTCTTCCTCTGCCAAGTCCAATCCAACTCAGGATAAAAGAAAATCCAAAACTAAACAACTTTGATTTCAGAGAAACAAAGCAGAGTATTTGATGCTAATAGAGGATCTTGAGATCAAATCATTTCTAATTCTGCCACAATGTTTTAATGGGACTAAGCAGGCCCCCGACAATGTCTACCACACTTTCTTCACCCAGAAAATTTTCTTATCTTCTATCTGTACCATTTCCATTCTTCAGCTAAAGAGCTGAAGATACAAGGCAGATAAAATTGCACTGCTAGCTCTCATGATGTTATTCAGATATTTTTAAACCACCTTCCCTCCTAGCTTCAGTACTTTGACAAATTACATAAGAATCACATCTCGTTTCATGGCTACAGAGGCCTGGAAAATGTGGATTTAAACTTTGTATATATTTGTGAATATAACAATTTTTCATAATCCTAGACAAACAGGTTAAAGATTTTGATAGGCTTTCAGAAAAAAAATACAGTGAGTTGTCTAAAGTCAACCACAAATCTGTGTAAAGTCCCCAGGGCCAGTGCTCTATCTAGTCGCTCTCCTGTTCTGCTCTAAAAGGAAAGCCACCTCAAGACTCAGAACTCAATCTGACTAGTAGTGAAAGCCTGAAATCCCAGTCAAAGGATCAACAGAAAGAGTAAACTCTAAATTGGATGTGGTTTAGCATGAACACCTTGAAAAAACGATTACAGCTCTTGTTTTTTTCTCCATCACCTACAGGCCATGTTAAAAATTTATAACGCTGCCTTTCAAGCTGCTCTACCACACACTGAAGTACTTTTACAACACAATGAACAACACGCACAACAGTTTTGCTTACAGGCACTTAGATCAATTTATAATTGCTACTTCAAAGAGCATATGGCAGGACACCTCAACTATTACAGCTATATCCATGCAAGATCAAAAAAATTGAAAAAGCTAAAGCAAATCAGGCATAATGTCATGAAACTGTCACACGAATAGCGAGTGCTCCCACTTACAAGAATCAGTGGGAACTGACTGACTGTTGTTCCTCAAAAGCTCCCTCCTCCTCTCTGTTTTCTTTCTCCACTGGCTGCAATAAGAACTTTCAAAAAAACAGACAGACGATATTCTCCAGCAACTGAATATTAACTTTGCATTTCCACAGTGATGCAAAAGCACTTTGTCCTGAGAACTTCATACTCCCAGATCTTCCTTTTATTTCCGTTGCAATAGCAACCAGTAAGCATTGCCTATACAAAATGCCTCTGATTGCTACCACCTTTTGAGAGGCAGAGTGAAAGCCCAGGAAAGCTGGAAAGAGGCACAAAGATCTAAAGATGAGACTGTGTTCTGAGCAGTACAAGCTCACATTAGTAAGAGATGTTCTTCACAGCTGTAAGCAGCCAAGCTTGTTCAGTGCAAGAGTTTTAAAATTCTGCAACTCACTGGAATTGTAGTTGCTACTGGTTACGTGTGCACTTAAGCAGCATTTTGCAGTTATGGCACCATAAAAATCCCCAGTGACCCCTGCTCTGGCAACAGAGAAAAATATGTTTCCTTGTGTTTTTATTTGATCTCAGGATCTTTTTTTTTTTTTTTCAGTAAAGTGAAAGGACAGGCCATATAATACACCTAAGAGAGATGAGAGCCTAAGTGTTATGAAGTAGAGGCAAAAGTTAAGAAACACCAACCATTCATGGTGCAATTTTATGTAGACTGCCACTGCACAAAGCCCCTTCTGCCATCACAAAACCGCAGGTTAGGTACAAAAGGGCAGGAATCAACCTCTCCCTTCAAGCAGGGATTATTGCTACTGGCTCTTATTCACTGACAGCAGAAGAGAGAGCTTCATTAGGTCCTGACATTCCAAAGCAATTATATAATAAAAATATAAGGTAGACCCTTTCAAATATTCAGGCCCCATAAAAGATATTTAGAAATTGTGAGCTTTGAAACTAACTTGTTAAATTCTGCAGATCTCTCTGTGATGCAGTGACATTCCTGGAATACACAGAAGCCCTAGAACTTTAAAACATGCATGTAGCAGGTTTAAGTTTAAAATCATTATTTGTTGTAACAACTTTGACAATAATTGCAAAGACCTACACTATTAAAACAGCTACTGAAACCAGCCAACATTAGTTCCCAATATAGAACATTAGTATAATCCTTTCGCAAACTCAAAAAAGCCAGAGGCTTGAGTACTAGGAAAAAAACCTCAGTCTCCTACCATTACTTTATTAAATGGCTTCTGAAGTGATCAATGGAACAAGACAAGTAAAAAAAATTAACTAAACCACTAATTCTGAAAAAGCAACTGACGGAGCTGGAGACAGTGCTCTTAGGACTTCCAAATTTTTCCCCAACACAAGTACTGGTGTCAAATAAGGTTGTCGAGGGCAAAATCCCTATGCTATCCCACATAACAAGAAAGGCTTTCCAGAAATTATGCAGCATATTTGAGTGTAGATGTCAGAGGTATCAAGCTGCTAGTAAAAGTCACTCAAAACATGACTCCTTCTAAAATATCATGAATATTTTGCCTTTTAAATAGATGTACATTGAGTGAAGCCGCTTTAAATACCCTGATTCAACCTACATAAACTCTGAACAGTCACACTGATCCAAGACCACAGCAGCTCCAGAAGCAGCAGCCCTGTCCTACACCAGATTGATGCACATGCCCCCAACAGTGTAGTGACAGCACTTCAGTTTTCAGAGTCTGTGGCCAGAAGCCGATCTGATTGAAAATTAGCGTTTTACTTTTTTGTTTGTTTATTTTCAGTAGGGGTATTTTTTCAGCAACATCACCTTGTATCTATAAGAAAAATAACTCTCTTCATCAGGTACTATTGCTGCCAGGTAAATTTCACTGACAGCCAGACAGGAAACTCCATCAGGTTCCAGAGCAACCACGTAAGAAGGATGTCACCCATCCCTGTTAAAAATTCATGACTGCTAAGGAAGAAGGTAGGAATAAGTCCATACCTTTGACTGAGATGAATTTCACCATGGAATTTGCCTTTTATTTCCGTTTGCTGTAAAAAGAGGTGAGAGTGAGCAGCTTAAATGTACATGTTTAACTTTGAAAATCTGCTTTCCTTAGCTTGGCAAATGAATAGACAATGGGGTAGTATGTCTCCTTCCTCATAATATCCTGCTTTGTTCTGCTTCCCAGTCACTCTTCAAACACTTTCAGATTTTTGTCCCATCTTGTTTAGGTGTCCACACTGAGCAGAAGTTAAATACATGACCAATTGAAAGTTAGATATGCAAGTTCGAGCCCTTCACCCTCACCTCCTTTTATAGCAAATGGAGATTCTTCACAAAGAGATAAAAAACTCAAAATGTATTCAAGCAACAACATGTTTCTTAAAACAAAGGCCATCATAATGAAAAAATACCCAACAAACAAGGAAAGATCAATTTGCCAGATACTACTTGGTTCTGATACATAGGAACCAAAAGACCTATGTAGACTGGCTGGGAAGGAAAATCTGCAGATGTGAACTGTGATGTAAGCATTACTTTTTTTGTCCTATGGGATGCATGTAAAGGAAACTGTTTAATAGATTGAGGGACACATTAACACTAAGAATAATGAACGTTTGCAGCAGAAATACTCCCCCTAGCTATGGAAAATAAATTAAAATTGAATTTGACTTGGTAGCCAAATGGTGACTGAGGGAAGTCAGATAGCAACAAACCAGGTTGAACGGAGTGGGGGATTTACACAGCTCAAACACAATTCAGGCAATTAGAACAACTGGAAATTATCAGTAAAATTTTCAAAAGCACTTTTGGAGCAGACCTTTTTTTCAGTTATTTGCATGCTCTCATGGTCTGAATACAACATAGAAACTTTAGCTAGAAACAGGAGTACACGACAAAGATTTTGTCACATTAGGTATAATAAAGGCAATACATAAGAGAGTCTACTTTTTCTTTAGAGTAGGAAGATTTTTATGAGATGTGCTTGAGGATTGGCCATTGGACCTGAATTATCCTGGTACTAGAAGAGTTTTCAATCAACATACCCTCTCCAAGTCTTCCAAAGCAAACTGCAAGGACTCTCTTTAATGTGTTCTTCTGATGTACCAAAGGAAAGAAAAGCCCCAGAGAACTTAAATTGAGTAAATGTGAAGCTGTACAAGCCAGGGAAATAAATCAGAGAATTTCTTCCTAAAACTTGGAAAATCTCTACAACACTAAGACAGTAATTGTGAGTCGGTAGAGTACGACATTGCCTAGCAAAGGCACAGAAACATTGTTAGACAGAGAGACTCCTGGGGGCCTGAGCAACACCATGGCATTTACAGTGCTTGAGCAGCAAGGCATGCTTTTGGAGACTCAGAGGCACAGTGACATTTCTGATTGAATTTACCTTTAGCTGGCCATAATTAGATTCTCAGTCAGAGTGCTGGCTGAGGACAGATGATGTTGACAGGAAGAAAAATATTTTGGAACCTAAGACAGAAAAGCTATACACATCAATAGTCTGAGGGCTGGATCTGATAAAGGGTTTGGGTGTGCATGGACTAGAGGTTGCAGTCTCTAAATTCCAGTGCCTGCCTCCCAAAGCAGGATTGAGAGCAGGATGCAGTTTGACAGCAGACTTACAGCAATCTAAGATCAGAGTGATGCAAAATGGGCTGTCTCTACAACACCCTTTCAGAGATTCTCCTGTACACAATCAAGCATTCACTATTCCTACCCTGTTTCACAATTTAATTAGCAAAACCTGTGACCATGGTGACACAGAAACGCATTCCCACCACCATGTTTCATTTGGTTTCCAATCAAAACAGGGAGACAGTGTCACTCCCCATACACCAGTATCCCTAACTACACTGATAGAAGCGAGGAAGCAAAACCCTACCGAAACAGTTGTGCCAGGGAGCAGCCAGGGCTGACTGCTCTCCGAGGAAAGGCGAGCCAAGGGTGACCCCAGCACAGGCAGTGTCCTCACCAGCCAGATTCAGACCCACAGCATCTGAACGCAGCAGGCAGGGCCAGGTGCTGGTAACAAGCTCCACTGACAGCCCCAGACACAGCAAGGAAACAAACCAGCTGCAGGGTCCAACTGCAGGTCCAGCCAAAAGCAAAAGACACAGCAGAGCCAAGCCTACAGCCAGGCACATCCATAACATAGCTCAGAACAGGAGGGAAAGCCCAGCCCTGAGCTTAAAAGGAGCTCTGGGGTGGAGACCCTAGGTGAGGCTGGTCAGGATAATTAAAGCCTAGTGGTGCCCTGAGAGTCCTGACAGGGACTTCTATAGCAACATAGTCTCAGCACCTGTACCAAGATTTTGGTAGAGGGGAGAGCTGCAGGGGTGGCCTCCATGGGAAGACACCAGGGACTGCCCTGTGCTGAACAGAGTTAGCTCTGACATGGCCCCACTGCTGGCCAAAGCTGAGCCTGTCAACCATACGTGTGGTGCTGGGAGAACATATATAAAGAAAGGTGGAAAACACCTATTTAAGCAAAGGCAGAAAACACCTGACAGGCAGGACAGGAAGAAAGAAAAGTGAGAACATGGGGAACACCAAGGTGTTGTTTTGGTGTTTGTTTTTTGTTTTTCTCTACCCAAATCTGGTTTAATTTGGATAAATTAAAGTAATTTTCCCTAAGTTGAGTCTGTTTTGCCCGTGACTGTAACCGGTAAGCAGTCTCCCTGTCTTTTCTCGACCCATGAGCTTTCTCGTTCTATTTTTTCCCCAATCTGCTGAGGAGGAGAAGTGAGTGAGCAGCTGGGTGCGTATTTGGCTGCCAGCCGAGGCTAACCCGCCACACCACCAAACATCAATTGCCTCCTCATCCACAAATGCCTTTCAAATTTACCAGCTCTATTCCCCAAAACCTACAGTTCGTGCAAAGAGCTAAAAAGAGCTAGAGTACATAAAATGATGAGAAAAATTACTCCCTTGGGAAATGGCAATTAAATAAAATAAAATGTTATTAATTGAAATAATTAGTTAATATAATTTTATGTGTAATAATTTATAATTTAATGTAGAGGAAAATTAGGCAACAAGATTAAGAGCTATGAGTAAGCATCTCTCTCTTCAATCTACAGTCTCAAATCCTTCCCTGCAAATGATATCTATATGTTGAGGGAAGAAAGAGAAAAAAAAAGAAAAAAAAAGCTTATCTTTGCAGAAACAAGAGAGAAAGTTGTCATAGTGGGCTACCTTTCGTCATCTCCTTCTTAAAACAGTAAGCCAGCAAATACGGGACTAAGGTCAATGCTTAACTGAGCCTGATGGGATTTAAATTTCTATTTTCTGTCTCCTGAACGTGTAACTTAACCTCTTGCTAAGTGGGAGAAAACTTTCCAGGCACTCTGAGCCACTGTGCAGAGGAGAATGAAATAATCAGCCCGTTAAGTCTTGCTGGTGATCATGAGTTCTGCTTCCTCCTCCTGTAACGTCACCGAAGCAAACAGAAGGATAGTCCAAAGCACAGAGTTTAGGATTTTTCTCCCTGCTGAATGCCCCAATCACTACAGTAACGTTCCCCTTATGCTCTCTTTTGATCAAAGACTCTTACATTATCAGTCATATACTACCCCTGTTTAAGAGAAGGCAGCCTCATTCAGGCTGGGAAAATATCTTCCATTCAACACTTCTACTCTAGTAGATGAGTAAAAAAATTTAAATCCCCTTCAGGCTGAGGAAGGAATTTATCCTGATCACATGCTCTCCCAGTATGTGTTCTAGCCAATTAGGCTGTAATACAAAAGATGTGTAGCTGGACTGTCATACCACTCTGGCAGCTTTGGAAAGGACGTGGTGAAATCTGCTTCTTGTGAAAGATGCTCTGTTAGCAGACATTAACTGAAATCTCTCTGATCTGATTAAGCTCCTGAAAGTTAGAAGAACAACTGCCCATTTTCTGAACCTTTATTATGCTCAAGGGACCTGGGTGCTAA
The DNA here is from genome assembly GCF_009769465.1 of Tauraco erythrolophus. Lineage (NCBI taxonomy): Eukaryota > Metazoa > Chordata > Aves > Musophagiformes > Musophagidae > Tauraco > Tauraco erythrolophus. The sequence continues at coordinate 31,074,718 of NC_141467.1, forward strand.
CAGACCCAGTTTGGGTAGAGTGAAGTTCAAAACCAACTCTAGATCCCTGAAACTGCCACAGAAAGGGGGAGCAACCATTAGGGAAAGGTGCTTAAACTCCTAGCTCTGATGGTCTGTGCTTTTGAAAAGGAATTAACCCTTATGATCCGTGCTTCTCCAGCACTGAACTGGATGATCCTGTTCAGTTTTCAAGCTGAAAAAACACAGCTTAACTTCTTTGACTGGTTTACAAACCAACTTGCTTGCAGCTTTATCCAAGTATGGTGATTGTTTATCAGCTTTCTCGTCTGTCATGTACTAACCTTTCTGCCAGGCAAGTTTGACTTCCAAAGTTCTTTAAAAAATGCATAGTCCTCATTCAGAAATTAAATTACACCACATGAGCATTCACGATAAGCAGTATGTCTACCTACATACAAAAAATCATTGGGTTAAACAAGCAGCTCTTTCATTCAAAGGAAAAAGCAAACCATGAAAACTTGGAATGTCCAAATAATGAATCAGATACTTCAGCAGCAGGCCTGACCCCAGCCTTTCCTTCAACATCTGCAAGTTGCTGCTCAGCCAGCATTAGCAGTTCATTAAAAGACTTCTCTCCTAATTATGTCCCATTGACCAGGCTAAAAGAGTCTAATTGCAGGCAGGTCTGTCCCTTGACACAGAGGAAGCCCTCAATTTTTTAGGTATTCTACTACCTATCCCAGCAGAAGCAGCCACAGCTCTGGCACTGAATAGGATGGTCTTTATCAGGCCAGTACAGCTCAAGGTCTTCAAAGTAATACCAGTCTCCTTATGCCACCTTCCACTTTAATCAAAACCCTTTCACTTCAGCTTGCAACCACAAAACATATTCTTGAGAGACTCAGACTTTTAGGCACGCATAATTGCCAGTAACTTTTAAATGATTGTCCTTAAATTGTGGCAGAGCTGCATTCTTTTGGAATCTCCAGCAGTTTCTGCCTTCCACAGCTGCATTCTCTGCCCATATCCACATAGCACATCAGGATGAGACCAGGATACACATCCTTCCCTCCTGTTCCCCAGTTTCCCTTGAAGGAACTCAGTGGCACAAGCAAGGAAGAAGCCACATGTGCTCCAAGATCTCTCCCCTGATCCCACACAGGGTGTTTAGGGATCTATGTTCAACCATACTTACACTGCAGAAGACAGTCCAGGACAGTATGTCTAACATGCCTACTGGCTTTCAAAGCAACTTCATCCCACCACTTCAGCCTATGGCGGAACAGGAGAGCTCCCCACTTAGATATGTAAGGAAATTGCAGACTTGTACCAATCTTACCTTCTAAATCAAATAAAGCTTTAATGGGAGAATCCCAACTATTTAGATATACTGGAATCCTAAATCCTAAAGGGCACCTGGCACACTCCCTCTGCTCTGCTCCCCAAGCTGCTCCTTCATCTATGTTCATCTGGAAATCTCACTTATTCTTGTCCATACTTACTATCAAAATCTCAATGCTGAGTTTCCCTTATTTTTTTCCACCTGTTTTAGAGGAATCATAGAATCATAGAATGGTTAGGGCTGGAAGGGACCTTCAAAGGTCATCTAGTCCAACCCCCCTGCAAGGAACAGGGATATCTCCAACTAGATCAGGTTGCTCAGGGCCTCGTCCAACCTGGCCTTGAACGTCTCCAGGGATGGAGCATCCACCACCTCTCTGGGCAACCTATTCCAGTGTTCTACAACTCTCATGGTAAAAAATTTTTTCCTAATATCCAACCTGAATCTACCTCCCTCTATTTTAAAACCATTACCCCTTGTCCTATCACAACTGGCCCTCCTGAATAGCCTCTCCCCATCTTTCCTGTAGGCCCCCTTGAGGTACTGGAAGACTGCTATAAGGTCACCCCGGAGCCTCCTCTTCTCCAGGCTGAACAGCCCCAACTCTTTCAGCCTGTCCTCATAGGAAAGGTGCTCCAGCCCTCTTATCATCTTCGTGGCCCTCCTCTGGACCCTCTCCAACTGGTCCATGTCCTTCTTATGTTGGGGACTCCAGAACTGGACGCAGTACTCCAGGTGAGGTCTCACGAGGGCAGAGTAGAGGGGAAGAATCACCTCTCTCGACCTGCTGGCCACGCTCCTCTTGATGGATGTCACAGTCAACTCAAAGGTTGCCGAGGCTCTGTTGTCTATGTATTTGTCATTATTTTATTTGAAATGGCTGCTATTCTCTGCATAAGAATTTAGTTTGAACTACGCAGTAGGTTCACATATGTCCATGGTCTACCAATCCAAGGCCAAGTTGCTTGTGAACTAAACTGTCAATTCACAATCAGAACTGGGATGAATGATGATGTTTCTAGTTTTGCTTCACTTCAGGTTATCTTTTAATGCAATTGCAGTCTACCATGCATCAATTCAGGAAGTAGTATATGAATATCAAAGATAGCAAAAATACCTGCAGAGCCAGGGTACTGTGATACACAGAGAAAAACACGGTGCAGGCGCTACAGTAGCTGTATGCAAAGCCAGCTTGGGTTCAGCAGTTTGCCAGTCTGAGCTGTGCACTGACCCTCTCAGACCTGGACTATCTCCACCAGCCACAGTGTTCTCTGCCCAGGCTACTTCTCCACTTTCTAGCAAGACCCATTATCTTGTGCAGGGCACTGAATGAGGCCCTTAGCTAACAAGCAAACCAGACAGCTCACACAGAAAGAATGAAGAACTCACTTTCATGCTAACAGGCAAGCAATTGTGGCAACTAAACAGTTAACCTGGACAGTAACTCACTAAAATTTTAGTTGGCTTCCAGACAGCTAAAGAAGAGTATCTTGGCTTTTTGCTTTTTTCTTGGGCTTCCTCTTTTTAATAAATAATTCACTGCTTGGACAGTGTTCAGCAGAAATTGGTCTTTAATTAGAATTTAACAAAGTACATTCCTTATGCTAGCTGGCTGGACTTCCCTAAACAGTCTCATTATCTTTCCTTGATGGAGTAAACAGCACAGCCACAATTTTCAGGAGCAATTTAATATTTCTGCTTTTACTACTAAAGGCGCCTTCATGTTCATTTCCTAGCTTGGAATCAATGCCTGCACCACGAAGACAATGCAACTTTCCTGTAATAAGGTTAGTTGTGCCTGCGATGAATTACTTTTGGGTCTTAATGAATCTCAGCACGGGGTTTCTTTTCCTCCTGCTTCACTGCTTGGAACATTTGATTTTTTTTTTCCCTTTCAACTGATGTCAAATATCACTGCTTTGGTTCTTAATTAAAGCACTTGGTTGTTGAGCTGATTTTGTTCCTTGCTAAGGTGGGACAAGATACTGTTAGCCCAGTATTATTTCTCTCTTTCTTTTTGTTTTGTATAACCTGTGCCTTTAAGAAGGAATTTTCTCATTGCAGACATTTAACTAGGGTTTTTCCCTATTAGGAAATCTTTTTATCACATGTTCTTTTCAGTTGATCCAAATATATTGTCTCTAATCTACTACCTGGCATGTCTCAATCCTCTGTTCAAATCACTTCAGAAAGGATTCCAAGCAGAATATTCAATTAGAATGACATGACTGAAAAATAAAAATGAAAGTTTAATGATCTAGGTATAGCCCATGGCTACCTCAGCTAGGTTATCTTCAGTTCTGCTTTCATGAGCCCAATTGTATTCAATCATCTGGGCCACAAGACTGTTCTTGCTGTCACCTCCTCACTAGTTTAAAAAAAAAAAAAAAGAGGGAAAATAAAAAGTAAAAAGTAAGATTTCTGATCATTGATCTAGAAGCTCTCCTATAGATCAGCACATCCAATCATAAGAAATTACAATGACATGGAGAAGAGGGCTTCACATTGATCAGTGTTTATGAGACAAATGAGAGTTAATTCCTCAGTTTTCACCATACTGGTTCTTTTAAATCAGCACAAATGAATCGTGTGACTTGTCATGTCCTAACACATGCTTATCATACAGATATTCAACTTTCATCTTGCAAGGTGGTTACGATTATCTACCAGATTATACTCTGGCAAGAAATTAGAATGCAGAGCTGTACACCTACAGGGCTTCTGGCAACAGTTTACAATGGGATCACCAGGGAGAATAAGAGCATACAGAAATGGAAAAAGACGACTTTCTCCCATGACTAACTACATCTCTTACAAATATCCAGCTATCATTAGAAGCTATAAATATCAGTACTCAAAACAAAAGCAGAAAGGTTCAATGCAAACCAGAAAAAAAAAATTCTCTTCGATGTGTTGGTAGAGGACGGACCAAATCATAAAAATTAAATATGGGTGTAAGGGAGAATTCATTAAATGCCTGAGACAGGAAAGTCATCAAGTCTGTGCTATGCTTCTTAGGTTTCATGAAAAAGGTGGAAAAAATCTCAGCTGAAATAAACTACCACCGAGGCCTCCCGCCAAATATAACAAACAGTGAAGGCAACAGTGGGAAAATCACTCCTCAACAACAGGATACGAGCAAAATGTCCAGGGCATGATACCAAAAAATCTGTATGTGACCAGGAAAACCACAGGAAGTGAAACAATCTACCTTGCTAGAAGATGTTAAAATGTCAGCCTTGACAGAAACTGAAGGAGAACAATTATCATTAAGAACACAAGAAATCGCCTGACATCAGCAGCACAAGGAAATTACCTAGCCTAGCTTGTTTCTACATTTTATCCCTACTGGTTGTTCATAGCAAACTGATAAAAATGTTATTCAAGGCATTGCAAGCATAGGGGTTAAAGGAATACAACATGGATATGTATGCCAAGCCCAAAAAAGTCAATGGTGTTGCCAGGAGGGGTGTGGTACCATAGCGTAGAGCACTGAAGGTGTAGTAGGCAGTGAGAAAGTACAAGTGCATGCCATAGGCATTACCAACTCTCACTACAACTCTGTATTATGTAGGCTCACATGGGCTCCCAAAGAATTTAAATCAAGGAGTTGACGCTCAGCATTGAAGGAGGAATTAGACAATTAGGCTATGGTAAGCAAGGACTTCCTGGATAGCTTTGAGTTTAGCACTACAATGGCAGAAAATACTATACATGCTACAGCAGAAGCAGGCCATAAGCTTAGGAACTTAATGGGACAAAAGTCAGAGTAACCTCCAACAAAATAAACTCAAAACCATTATTTTGCTGAGGTGGTAGTGCTGTGATGGACTTCCTTTTTTAAAAAAAGAAGGAACAACATAAAACAAAACCTGAAACTTATTTAAATGCTGTATGATTTTTCTAGAGGTTGGTGTATGTGGACATAGGACAGCTACATCACCAAAGTGGGAGAGAGATATAAGAAAGAACTTGAAGGCCCTGGCACTTGTGAAAGAAGTCATTGAGATCAACTACCTGTTTCTGCCAGAATATTTCCCATGTTGCAGACAATATAGAAATTTATACCATCAGATTCAACAGCCAGACATTGACTGGGGTAATCCACTGGCAGTTTCAAGCTGCAGCATGCAACAGCGTTTAGTAAGGATTTGTCTTCTTTTGCTAAACAGATTTTGTCCATTTCTCACAGAATCATAGAATGATTTGGGTCTGAAAGGACCTTAAAGATGATCTAGTTCCAACCCCTCTGCAATGGGCAGGGTCACCTTCCACTACACCAGGTTTCTCAAAGCCTCATCCAACCCGGCCTTGAACACTTCCAGGGATGGGGCAGCACTACTTCTCTGGGCAACCTCTTCCAGTGTTTCACCACTCTCAGAGTCAAGAATTTCTTCCTTATATCTAATCTAAATCTACCCTCTTTCAGTTTAAATCCATTGCCCCTTGTCCTATCACTATGCACACCCTTGTCAAAAGTCCCTCTCCAGCGTTCTTGTAGGCCCCCTTTGAGTACTGAAAGACTGCTATAAGATCACCCCAGAGCCTTCAGCCTGCAGAAGAGAACAGCCCCAACTCTCTCAGCCTGTCTTCACAGGAGAGGTGTTCCAGTCCTCTGAAACACCATCTTCATGGCCCTCTTCTGGACCTGCTCCAACAGCTCTGTGTCCTTCTTGTGTTGGGGACTCCAGAGCTGAATGCAGTATTCCAAGTGTGATCTCACAAGAGCAGAGTAGAGGGGCAGAATCATCTCCCTTGACCTGCTGGCCACGCTTCTTTGCCAACCCAGGATACAGTTAGCTTTCTGGGCTGCCAGCGCGCATTGCCAGCTCATGTTGAGCTTCTCATCCACCAGCACTCCCAAGTTCTTTTCCTCAGGGCTGCTCTCAATCCATTCTCCACCCAGCCTGTACTTGTGCTCGGGATTGCCCTGAACCACGTGCAGGACCTTGCACTTGGCCTTGTTGAACTTCATGAGGTTCTCACAGGCCCATCTCTTCAGCCTGTCAACGTCCCTCTGGATGGCATCCCTTCCCTTCAGCGTGTCCACAAAACCACACAGCTTGGTGTCGTCAGCAAACTTTCTGAGGGTGCACTCACTCCCACTGTCCATGTCACCGATAAAGATGTTAAACAACACCAGTCCCAATACTGAACCCTGAGGAACGGCACTCATCACTGGCCTCCACTTGGACATGGAGCTGTTGACCACAACCCTTTGAGTGTGACCATCCAGCCAATTCCTTATCCACCGAGTGGTCCATTCATCAAATCCATATCTCTCCATTTGTGTTTTTTAACCCAAAAAGTGCTATTTAGAAGAGGAGGGGGAAATGGTTCTAAAGAGCTCCTGCTGAATACAGAAAATAGTTTTGGCAGGGAGAGGAGAAGTACATTCTGAGCTTAGTTTCCGTGGCAACTTTGAGAAATCACAATACAGACAAAAACTTGTTCAGAATGGTTCTAGTTTTCCCTCCCAGCAAGGTTTTGTGCTTTCCACATTACTGACACTCTGAAATCAGTCATGCCTTCAGACATGAACCTTTAACGTGTTAAGACCTAGGCTACTTCTATTTCTGCAAAAGTACAGGATTTAAAATATACATTTGATTTTTTGGCTCTAATTCTGTTCTTGGCATCTTTTTCCACATTGCTGCAGAGCACGCGAAGCTCTCAGACAGCCTGAGCAGCAAAATACCTCTGATTTCTCTAATCCTTGCATTCAGAGAGGAGAGGTCACACTGTAATGATAAAAACGCTCTGACACGTAGGAAGCCAGCTAGGCTAGAATTAAATTAGAATTCATGCTCGTTCTCTGTGGAACAACCTGACGGCTTCTCTTCTCCTTCATTAGCAGAAAGAGGCTGAGAAGGGAACGTAAGTACGCAACTCTGTAATTTAAACAGCAAATTTGAAGAGGAAGGAATGTGATAAACACAAGTAACCATTATAAAAGGTGACTGTATGGAAAATGCCAGCATACAGTCATTTCACTTTTATACATTTCCCTTAAGGAAAAAAATATGAAAATTAGATGTTGAAAGAATTCGCAGTTACAGAAAAAAAAAAAATTAGTTTTGGAGTAGTCGCTCTGAACACGTACCACACAACAGCAAAAGTATTCCGGCACTAGCTTTCAAATTTTACACTGTCTGCACCTAAGGGAAACCTGGAAAAACAACAGTAGACTTCTTCCTGTCTAAATCACCTACTTAGAAACAAAGACCTACAGAAAGGGATGTCCAGGGAACATAACCACAGACACTATTTATACATAATCTGTCTAATGAGAACCTATCCATAAGGGAAAGGGCACATTTCTAGACTGTATTTTACTGTGAACTTTGGGTATCTCTGATCCCTTTCAGTGTATGACAGGCTGTGTGCTGGGAATACAGAAGATTGCTTTCAAATAAGGAAAAATGAATTTGCACACAGATCTGAACATAAAATGGTGAAGCCCAACAGGGAACATACTCTGAAGAAATTCTTGGGAGTCTATTAAGAATGCAACCCACCCAGCTGCTTCAAAACCTTCTCCTTCTCCTTGATCTCGATAGGGAACTCAGACATCTGCTGACAAATACCTCTGAAGGCCATACTGCCAAGCCTCACAGTTGGCAGCTGTGGGGTTCCTACAGGGCCGTTAGAATTTGACCCCAAGCTTGCTAAGTGCTGCACAGAAGGCCATCAGCTGTCTGGCCAGCATATGGGTCACAGGGGCTTCTTGCTTTGGGGAGAGAGTATTAAAACTAAGTTTAAAAACGTGAGCTGCCACAAAGCTTTTAAGGAAACAGCTTCTCTGATGTGCAAATCAGAAATAAAAGACTAGCCCTTGTATGTCCTTCTCCTGTTGTATTTGTTCACTGAGAAGACAGATCTGTATCTTGTGAAAGAAATAGGGAGAGTTTTGTAAAGTGATATCGGTATATTCCCATCTGTCACTAGTTTTCCATGCTAGAGGTCTAGGCTAACCAAAGGAATGAGCTACTACTTAATAAGAGATATTTACATACACTTTCCAAGTATGAGTACGCATCATTTTCTCACTGGAAGGCTGGCTACTTCCTTCAGAAATATCATGGTTTCAGTGAATTGAAACCTCTCAAGTTTCTTCAACTTCAACTTGAAGAGAGTTTCTTCAACTCTCAAGTTGAAGAGCCTTGTTGCTCTCTTTTTACATATCACATATAGATATATGTATTTGTGCTATATATATGCTATATATATTTTTATAACATATATATATATATTTTGCTTTGTTGTTGAATAGCCACAGTTACTTTAGCTCCATTGTACTTCTTGGGCAACAGACAGGATCATTATCTGTATTTCATAGGCAAGGAGATACAGCCAAGCATCTGCCCAAGGTCGTACACAAAGTCCGTGACAGCACTGAGAACTGAACCCTGAGCATAAAAATATCTTTTGCCTGTTGAGGGAAAACCCAGAACATTCGTTTTTTTAACTCTTTGTGAAGAACAGATGTTTCACTGATGTAGATTTAATAGACCAATCTATGCCAAGGATTACAATAAGATTCAGATCCAGGCTGGGACAAATCATGTCCTGCCTGCAGTTGTCAAGGTAACAGCAGCCTTGGGTGTTCTAGCTACAGAGGAGCTTCAGTAACTCCAAAGTCTTCCCTTCAGGAAGTACTTCTTGGCTGGTTTAGGGTCACACTGTGATATACTCACTGATCCTGCTCCGAAGACACTAAGTATGTTCAATTTGCCAAAGAATGGCAGCACTGTTGGAAAATAATTCACAGAACCTGTACTATAGCTCAAATACATGCTGAAGCCAAGAGTTACGCATACATTTGAGCAGCAATGAGGGAGTGTGTTTCTTGATAGGAAAGCCTTTAGTCCCTTTCTATATATGTAATGGAAAGGAAGGATCATGACGCTGACAGAAGAGTTACAAGACTAGCCCCCTCCGTAGCCAAGGAAGAGAGACAGCGTTCTTTAGAGTATCGTTTGGACATGAAGGCAGACACTGATGAAATGGAGAAATGAAACAAAGGCTAACAGCACCAGGATACCAAGAGTAGCCATCCCTCATAGTAACAATATAGATCTAGTACCATTACCAAATCTCTCAGTCCCTTGGCACAGGAAATGACAGCCTTGATGTCTTTCAAAGTTTTATTCACCTGACAGACACAGGACAATTTGCTAAGGGAAGAGACCTTCAGGTAAGTACGAGGTCACAAGACGGCAGAAGGGCTACATTACTAGGTGGTGACTAAGGCACATACTGCAGCCTTAAAGGACTTTTTTGAGCCTGGATCTTGGGAGCAGGGAGACTTCTCCCTAGTCCTAGTGCTGCCCTGTATTCCCTCCCTCCTCTCATGACCAGGCACAGCTGCCCAACAGAACATAGACCAAACAGCAGCTAGCACAGCGCTGGGCTACAGCACTGCTACTGACCTTGCAGCAGGATAAAACAAGACCAGGGCTGACTGTGGGATGCTGCTGCTCATGCACAGCATTTGGCTCATCCAAACCACAGGGAGTATGGGAGAGGTCTACACCACTGACAGGACAGTCATAGGAAACAGCTTTTTATTCATAAGCTGCTGTATCCCACATTCCCTGACATCCATACAGTGAGACAGGACTGTGATACTACTGCGGTGTAGCAGTGGTGTTCAAGGCCTGTTACTCTCCAAATGAGAGGTGTTCTGTTCTTTCTTTTTCCTTTTTCTTTTTTCTTTTTTTTTCTTTTTAAACTAGCTGCATTTCTTTCAGCACAGACACAGAAAATTCATTTTGCTTCTGTTTACACTTACTGTCAACATAGGGTCAGTCCTTTGTGCTTTGAGATTTGGGTTTTCACACAATCCAGGGAAATGCCTGCATGTTTTGTTTATTTTAAAATAAGAATATTATTCCCGCCCCACCCCCACCCCATCAGGCTTAGTGTTTTTTACAGCTTATTTATACAAGATGTTAATGATGGGTGAGATTTAAGCTGACAATGTCTCCTTAAGTTAAGGCTAGTTAATTCTACAGTCTAATAAACTTCAACATTGCTATAAATATACGAACTTTTCCTTCATGCCAGGACTAGCTTGACTTTGGCATTCTCTGAGAAGGCCATCAGGTCCCTTTACAGAGCTGATACAGGAATGGAGAGCCATTCAAAAGCTGGACCACACTTTGAAGAGGATCTCAAAGGATGAAAAGGATCTGTTTTCCAGCCAGCATCAGTGTGAACATCTCCACCTCTCTGGCCAATACAATGGCAGTAATACTAGTAATTGATTAGGCAGACCAAGCTACTAAGATATAGCTGCTCTTTAAATGTGTTTGAAGAGAAACTTTCTGAGGAGTTCCTTTATGCTGCTTTAATGTTAACAGACTCTTAGTTTACTGCCCTCATCACTAGCAATGTCATTATTGCATTCATCCATCATCCATGGATCTTCCACAGAGAATGAAACTGAGACAGATGGGTCATGCAAAGCCAGCATCAGCAACATAAACTAAGCACCTTGTTTCCTCACTCTGTTCCCCATCTGCCTGGTACACTCCATGCCTCAGGAAAGAGCAAAGAGGGGCCTGAATTAGTTACAGGGTACACCAACTTTCTTTGTATCCAGTCACACAGAGCAGAAAGGCTACCATTGCCTGTTACTTCTGGCCAGGTAAATATTGAGATTATATCCTTGGTTATGTGGGCATAAACTGTTCAGGTGATGGTGCCCTTTGGCCAAGTCCTGATGTTTTCGAATTCAAACCTGTCATTCCAGACTAAATCTTATGTGCAGCTGCCCACTTCAGAATGAGTGGTCTATTTTAACTTTCCAAAAATAAGTATTCACATCCTTTAAAAACATCCAAGCTATTTGCACTGCCAAGGTCTTTCCTTGTCTCCTTGACATCTCTTCCTGCATTGGGATGTAGGATGAAGTTCTCTGCTACTTAGAAAGGACTGGAAAGAACTAAAATCCAAGGAGAGGAAGGGGAGTTGCTTCTTGCTGCTTTAAAGGAGTGTTCCCCAAGTGTCTGTAAATTGCCCTCAGAGCTGTCCTTGCTCTTTGCTTCCAGTCCCCTCTGGCTTCAGCAGAGCTCTGCTGGAGAGCTTCCAATCGTTTACAGGAATGAAAAGTTTAAAAATAAAATAGGAGCTTTGATCAAGACAGTTCAGCTAGGAAGGAAAAAGGGAAACACAAGCACTGACAACTCAGGCGGAAAGCAAGGGAAAAGCAGGTTCATTATGAGCTGACAGACATTTCTATGCCTGCTCACAAAGCCGAAACCCTTCCTGCTGCTCATTCTTCTTCAAAACACTCTGCAGCATTAACAGTGAAAAATATGTTTTGTTTTCACCTCTGGTTTCCTCCATGTGCCAGCATTCTTTGCTTTTTTCAATTGCAAAATGTTATTTTGCAGAAGCTGCCACCTGCACTACACTCTGTGTGTGTGCGTGCAGGTGTATGTGTATACACACGTGCACATACAAGCATCAGTTCTTCCATTTCTGTTTTCTCATAACAATCTCCCTCCCTTTCCTCCACATATTTATGTCTTAGTTTACAATAGCCATGCCAGCTGTTGCTATTGGAAAGATCACTGTTTTTTCTATTATAAAGGAGGTAATAAAGCCAACATGAAAAGTTAGAGTACCAGCCTCCTCCCAGATTTTTCCTGATACACACAACCTAGCACATTTTGGATGACATATAATCGCAAAATCCTCTCTCAAATTCTAAACATCCAAAGCAACCTCCAAGCAAGCACCTTGACTGGGTTTGTGAAAAAGACTGAAAAAGTCGACTCCACACATGCAGTCTGCATCACTCAGGACCTCCAAAAACATCAAGGTATGCCCTGAAATGCAGACAGGGTGAAGAACAGAGCAGCTCTGGAGCATGCACTTACAGTAGTTGGGGTATTTATACTGCATTCACTATGTGGATGTGGGTCAACTGGCTGTTGGCAGAAGGATGGTGAACATCTGCAGAACAGGTCTGATGGAGAAACCTTCGGGAAACAGGCAAAAGCACTCCTATCAGTATATATCATTAACAACAGAGTAGAACCAAGGTTATTGTAATTCTAATCTTCATATTTTCTTAGCTTAAACCAAAAATCTGCAATTGAACTCTGAGCGCTCCACCTTGAACTCTTACATTTTTTTTAAAAAGACAACACAGTAAAATCACTGCCACATCAATTGAAAGCACAAGTGAATCAGAGGAAGTTTTTTCTCAAAGTCATAAAACTACAGGGCTCATGTGATTCATTCTTTTGTTTGTTATACTTTCAGATCATGTTTTGATATTGAAAGGAAAAAAGTACCCATAATCCAAAATGAACACACTGTCCTTCAGAGTCCCAGTCTTGAGACACTGGAAGGGTCCCTGGAAGAATGCCCTTTCTTCAAATTCAAATATATGATTTGACCTGTGATTACTTTTTGCTTGGTTTTGTTTTTTTACATTATCATGAGAAACTTAAGTTACAAGAAAACAAGACTACGGCAAAAATATCAATGAAAGCAACTACAGATATTGGAAACACAGGTGGTTTTGAGCAATACCACATTTCCATTTTGACAATTGCTTTTATACCCACAAGTGAACTCTTTTTACTCCATATGTAAATTAAATCAATAAAATTTGCATATGTCTGCTCTGCACTATGTACTTTGGAAAAATGTTAATTATTGTGGAAGTATAACCTACTCGTATAGTTCAATATTTACTATTTAAAATTACTGCATAAATATATACGGATGAAAAGACCTGTTATCTGCATAGAGCTGTGTGTTTTAAAACCAGAAATGACTACTAGATAATTTACTTCAATCTTCTATACAATAAAAGCCTGCCAAGCCGACAACTTATATTTTGCTACGGTGCATCTTACAACAAGGCATCACATTCTTTCTTGCAAACTGAAAGGGCCTGTCAGTTTATACCAGTAGTTAATCACTCTCCCCATTAAAAACACACGCACTGTTTCCCAAACTCAACTGTTTCTCTCTCAAACAGAGTTTGCCTGGCTTTAACTTCCAGCCTTTGCTTCTTGGTATGCTTCTCTCTGTGAGATTAAAGGGCCTTTTAAGAACCCAGTATTTTTTTCTCATAAAAGTGCTTGTGAAATTCACTTATCTAGTCACCTCTCTGTGCAATAAAGCTAAACAAATGGAGTTCTCGAAGTCCTTCTCTGGAAGGTGTGTCTTACAGTTTTCCAGTCATGCTTTGCAACCCTTTCTCCGCTTTTCAATGTAATTCTTGAAGTGAATGCAGGAGAACCAAGTATTCCATAACAATCATCTGAGTATGAAGCCATTACAATCTCGCACATGTCAAAAAACTCTCACTTATTTTGAAACTGACAAAACCGAGGCGCTGAACAGGATTGGCTCAATTCTTCCAAGAGCAAGTATTACAATCAGGATACAAGTACAAGAATAATCTGCTCACAGACCTAACTCTCATGCCTAAAACTCATGCCTCTGCTATAATGGCTACCAGGTAGTCTGGTACAGTGAGCCTTTCCAGCATTTGATGCGTCTGGATTATGGACAGTAGCAAAGAAATGACAGAACTAGAGAGTGAATCGCTTTCCTTCCCCCTTGCTAAGCTGCTCAACAGAAAAGTGAGAGATCAGGTATATTGGGCTGGAGTTCGGGAGCAGTTTTAAGATAGGTGGTTAAAAACAGCAGCTCGTTTCAACCTCCAGCAGGTGCCAACCCCCAGCAGGTGCCAACCCCCAGCCTTCCACCTCTTCCGCACTGCTGAGGAGATGCTCAGCACCTCCACCTTCCTGCTCTCCAAAGTGGCACAAGACACACCACCTTGTCACATTCATCCTCAGACCTAGACCCCACCAGATTCAGTCATCTATACCTAATCAAGAGCCAACCTCAAAATACCATGAGAACAGGCCCCTTTCAAGGAGATGTAAATGGCAATCATTCAAATCTCACCCTTATCTGGATTTACACACAGTACAGAGGAAGTTTTCCTCATGAATAAAAAAAGAACTAAATTACTTAAAATCCAAATATTGGAAAAATACCAAGTAGGAGAGAGGAAATTGTGAATGGGAAAACTCCAGCCTAACTAATTATCCATTATAAATAAAAGTGAGATAGTCACAAAATGCCTCACGGACTGCCATTAGACTCAACTTAGTTGTATCTAATTAAGATTAAGGCAACAAGGAAACTGCACACATATAGGCAGTTGTATGCAATCCTCTTTACTACTTGTATGTGACCATTCAAGGCCTAGTTACATTCTCATGCTGTTTCTTTTCACATCTGGTGGCTTTCACAGGAGACTGGAGAGCTGCTAGAGGAACCTCTCACAGCTGAGGGGCACTAGCCAGTTCCTGCACAGAGTTACAGAGGGTCACAAATGCGGCGCTTCAGATTCCTAGGGCAATCACTCTTGATTCTGCATGTCTTTCCTTCAGCAGAAAATGATATTGCAAGGTAACAGTGCCCTGGTGCAGGAACAGCCAGTACGTCGACTCACAACGCTGTTGCTCTCCAGTTTTCCAACAGAAATGCTCACGCTGAACAGATATTAGTTGGCAGCTAAGTACGTGCATGCCAGTTATAACGTATTAATTCCTCAAGCTGAGCAGCCCTAATATCAGAGAGTTTATTTGGTATTTTGGTTTGTTGTTGTAGCTTTTTTTTTTTTAAATAAAAAGCACTTGACCAAGTTTTCATTTCGTAACTAACAAAACAATGTGCATAATATTCTCACCGCCTTTATGCTACAGATGCTCACAGCCTGCATTGTTATTTGTGGCTATAGTCCAGAAATTGCTCCTACAGCTTAACAACCATCCAACTCCAAGGAGAGCTGATACTCAATTTTCTTTCAGCCCACCCTGCTGGATTCTTTACTCATACCTATGGTAATTGCTGTACAAAATCCAGAAGGGATCTTTGCTTCCCTAGATATTTACTCTACCCTTTTCTCCCCAACCCCCAACCATGCCCTCATCTCTCTGGCACACAGAGAACATGGTTGAATCCTGCAATTTAGAGAAGGTTATGAAATGGGCTATAGGGTTTTTTGTGCAAGTGCATGTAAGTGGCGGTGAGAAAGACATTTAGAAAATCATTAGCTTCCTCTGCTTTTTGACGCCACAGGGTCATATCAAAGAACCTTGGGAGTTCACCACTTGCTACCCAGGGACAAGAACAGCACTCCAGGACCTATCTTCGTAAGGCAGAATGAGCCACAGGAATTCAACCTTCTGCCAAACAATATGTGAAAAATATTTTCTTACACAGGTTCAGAGAAGAAAATAAAGCACAAAGAACCACTGCAACATGCTATTTAGCCTCTGGGAAGCAAAAGACCAGTTAAAAAAGATAATATCATTACACTAATAACATGCTGGAGTGCCTCACTTTCAGTTGAAAGATCCCCACTTAAGATGTCGTCTTGGACGTTCTGGCCTCATTGGCACTTGTTTACAGGGTTCACTAGTCATAATTCATGATGGAAAAAGACAACATTTTTCAGAAATGTTTGAAATTACGTCCCCAAATAACTGCCTTCAGCCTCGAGAGGAACCCATGTATTCTTACCCAATGGGCACTACATACTTGTATAAAGGTCTCTGCACAGCTCATGGCACTTACATGAATGAGGGCTTGTATCTCCCTCTGCAATGGTTTCTCACTGATTTTCCCACTCAGACAAGTGAGATGTTGCCCAAAGGCACCCCAGGCACACTGGAGACAGAACTGAGGCTCAAGTCTAATTACTTTTGCCATATTACTTTCAGAACAAACACGTCAAGCCTACACACCTGCATACACTCCGAGCCTGTGTGTAAGCACATCTTCAGCCACCATGCTACACCTTGCCAGAAAGCGAAGCTACTATTTAGGATACAGTGTTCAAAAATATGGTGGCTACTTAGAGCCAAAGTTTAGAGATACACCCTCTGCAGGCACCCTACACATGAGAGAGAGACCCTGATCTGTTACTATAGTTACGTTAGCTCAAGTGATAGAAGCCTAGGACAGCTATGTGGAAAACATGATATGTTCTCCTAAAACTAAGGGCTGTGACTATGCATGTTTGAATAAGGATGACACAAGTCACCTCTCCTCTTGCATTCACAGTGTTCAACTACACAATCTCAGTGTTCTTCGAAAAGTTACTGGTCTTATCCCAAGGACACAGATAATCACCTCAGAGCCAACTGGCTGTGCTTCACCTGTGAGTCAGGATTAAATTCTATTTCCATTTAGGCCAGGTGGTGGCATGTGGATGCAATAGACCTTCTTTGTCTCAAAATTAGCTTATCATTGCACTTTCCAGTAATTAGCAGACTAAGCAGAAGAGATCAGACCTATACGGACCATGGAGATTAAACTAATTACCACTCCTAAGAAAATTCCTTGAACTTCCCTCTCCCAAAAGGCATGCAGGCACATTTATGTATGACAGTTACTTTTTCTAGTTAATCTTCTTCCACAGCACTATCAAGAGGACGTCTCTTACCAGCCTTACATCCATGTTGTTCAGTAAAAAGGGATGGGTGGTGGTGTGAGAGAGAACGTATCACTAGTGCAAGGATATTATCTTCTGATTTTTATACTGTTTCACACAGAGCTGCACAGTAGCTGGCAGCCAAATGACTCCAGAAGTATTACTCTCGGGCTTGCAGTTGAACGAAGAGGTGCCTAAGAGTTCTAGAGGTCTCCCCAAGCAGATTCAGTGAAGTTCCCAAGAGATCTGATCAGCCAAAACCAAAAAAGAGTGGCCACAAGAGGATACAACAGTCAGAATATACACCACCTAGTAAAGACTTATGCCAGTGTTGCAGGTTCACCTTACCTGTAAAATCACTGCAGACAGCTTTTTAAAAAATAAAGTTTGGCCCACAAAAAATCCTGACCCGTGTTAGGCTTTGTTTCTTCCCTAAGATTAACAAAAGATAGGTCACGGCATTGCAAATATATTAATCCTTCTCTCCAGAAAGTAATTAAAAAAAAAAAAAAGGAACTGTAGATTGCAAAGGAATTTCTAAAAACTGCCACATTTATGTATTTCCATGGCCTCTAACCATAAACTATGCTAACTACTATCCCACCAGTGGTCTTTAGGCAGCCTGAAATATTCCAAAGACTTCAGGAATATATGGGGTTTGTTTTGTATTTAGTTTTTAACCTATAATTTAAGCTGCAAGGTGGCTGTGAAAACAGAGAAGTTACATTTCCACTTACAGGTAAAAAATGCTTAAAGATGTCATAACACTTTCAGTACATTCATAACTGCTCTCAAATAAATGTGATTTAGACATGAAGTTCATTCTCTCACTTCCCTTCAACTAGACATAAGTATGTGAGAAAAATTAGCGTACCTCAACGGATGATTGTTGAGTGGTTCGCTAAGGGTTGTTGTAGTTAGATTGCAAAAGCTCAGACTTACTCAAATTTACACACGATAATTGAAAAAGTGAACAATATTGATTTTAGCTCAGTATCTTCTCTCCATCAAAGGACAAAGAGAAGTGAGACATGAAACATTCTGACCAAATCAATTTAATGTAATTAGCCTTGAAACATCTCTTTGCCATTCTGATTGTATCATGATAGTGGGAAAATAGGACTGTAAACTCAAAGCATATTATAGAAAAAGATGGTCATGCTATACAGATATTCCCATCACAACCAGATACAGCATTCGTGCACACACTTTTTAACAGCCACATAGTTATCTCATCAACCTGTCAGTCCTCTCCAGAGCAGTGTCACAAATACTTTAGACATAGCACAAAAGTATCTACAGAGAACGTTTCTGAAAATTGATGCCTCACCTCTCAAATTTGCCAAGTCTCAGAAATAAATATTTTTGTACATCTCTTTAAATACATGTAAAACAATAATCTATGTCTCTCATTCTGACCTTGAGAGGAAGCCAGTAGTGTCACACAGCACTATTTTTGTGGCAATTAAGCATTACACAAATGTGTGTAAGCAACTTTCTTGTTAAGCAGGTTGGATTTTTTTTAAAGGAAAAAACCAGAACATTTCCATTGAAATGCTGAGAGAAAGTCAAAACAAAATCTTCCCCAATCATGCCAAAATTTTTGTCTAAATAGAATACTTCCCTAATCCAAATAAAATGTGAAGAACTGAATAAACAGCTTCTGAGTTATCCACCATGTAACAAAATATACAAGAGTGATGTTTCTGAAGGTGACATCGAGAATTTATTTGGAGTTTCTGAATGCTTTTGATAATGATCCTCACTGAAGTTTTGTTTGGAAAAGTCAGTCAAGTCTCCTCTCATTAGTTCACAGTATGGGACAAAAGCAGGAGAGTAACAGAAACCAAACATAAACAGCCAACTTCTTGAACTTGAGGAAAGTCAACAGCAAGACGAGAGGTAGTTCATATATTTATTGGTGAATGACAAAGAACATCAAATTAAGTTTTTGAATGACATCGATGCTTTCTAGTTGTTAAACACTGTAAGCAGCTTTGGGAAAAAAAACATGGTATTAAAGAGTTGTGCAATAAAGTGGCAGAAAACCTGGGTTTTTATACATTTATAGTAATTAGAGCACTAGCAAAGAACAAGCACTCTTCTCACACATGTTAACGCACTTGGAATTTTCTGATAATCTTCAAGACACAACACTGATAGCAGTTCTGGGCCAATAAGAACATTCCAGTGAGAACTGTGGGCACTTTCATAGCAGCAGATGAACACAACTTTAGCCTGAAAGCAACTGGGATGCTTAAGTTGGATAAGTGCACAGTCAACAATCCAGATTCCCTAGGTCATTTTCAAGCATACTTTCAAACCTTATTTTTTGTTTCTAGCTGCTGATGTTTAAAAAAAAACAAAACAAACCCCACCTCCCCCCAAAAAACTAACCATCACTATGACATAATAATCAGAAAAATGGGTAACAATTTCTGCCTTAGGAATGGAAGAAATGCTATTGCTTGGGCTGGATCTTTCCTTATTGATTTTTTTTTTTTTTTTTTTACCTTGGATCTGTTACATTCTGCTTCCATGACTATCTCTATTTCTGTCAACTCTATTAGAAAGATTTTTTACATACCAGATTTTTTCTATTACACGGTCACAAACCCAATCTTCTTCTGTGACCTCAAACAGCAGCTTCACAAACCCTCAAAGGCCTCACCCATTCCAAGCTACTGTTGCCTTTGAAAAGGCATATCAAATGTCACCTCACAGCATTCCTCGAGGCATCCAAATCTTCCTTTTGTGCAGAAGTGGAAGAATAAGGCACTGAACACTTTCTGTTGCCGATAAAATCCTGCAGGCAAGGACTAACCCAAATGAACACCTCCTTTCCTTCTCCCTCTCCCATCAGCACCTCTCATATATTCTGAATCATAGGATACAGCAGTTATTGCATGGATCTACATCACCTTCCCTCCCCTCCTGTCCCCAGCAGTGACATAGCTGCATCCAGCCCTCTATACTCACTGAAATGCACTTAAATGTCATATTTGGTACTACAACACAAAGAGATACCACAATTTATGACAATTTTTGCTTGGGGCTCGATATGGGTTCCAGAGAACTCAATGCAGTGAAGCATTCCTAATGGTCCTAACTCCTCTAGCCCATAAATGAGAAAAATTTTTCCTCTACCACTTAAAACAGAGACTTGCAAAAGGCAAGTTTTTCTTAGCAAGGTGCTTTCTAGGTGATGGTCAGTTTATGCTGTTGCCAGAGATATGAGGCAGCTGCTCACCTAATAAGATTGGCATATACAACTACCCTAGACACATCCTTTAAACTATTCATGCTTAACTCTTATTTGAAGTTTATTGACATTTTTTCTGTCTCACCCTCTTTAAAACATCTTGAAGTATTTAACTGATTCTAAACATATCTTAGCCTTTCCTTCTCCCCCTGAAAAATTCAGGAACATGGAAGTTTAGAGATTCACAAGGCTAAAACTTACTATATACAAAACCTGGATTTCACCTTACTCAAAAAACATTGTATCACATACATCTTAAAAAATTAAACACTTTATTCTGAAGGATATAAAATATCCCACAACCTTTGTCTCTGTTCTTCAATTCTAAGGATAACACAAAAATTGTCTGGTATTGTAAAATCCATTCCTTTTCCATTTTTCCACCTCTAAATCCTTTATTTGTCTCTTGCTCTGTATCTGTCTCCTCCTTTCCAATCTCCACACCTGGTCTGCTTGTCTCTTATCTGGTTGACATGCTGAAAAGAATCACATACAGTCCCCTGCCACTGCTGCCACGCCATTTTATCCCTTGAACTCCCTTATCAAAGTGCTTTTGCAACACATCCAGCCTTAACTACTCATTCAAGACTCTCCAGTTACACTAGAAGCATAACAAAACTCATCTTCCAGAAATCTTCTTACACTCCATTGCATTCACATTTTACTCACCCCTTTCAGTCACAACTCCATGAGGTCTCCCCTGCTGTACCCTTGGGCAGTGCTCCCACCAAGCTTCAGTTCACCACCTACTCTTGATCTGAATAGGAGCCATCGCAACACCTGGCAGACCAATAGATTTGGAATGCAAAGCAAAGGGAGGGAAGAAAAAAAGATTTTAAACCAAAAAGGCCATGTTCAGGCCACTGAGTAACAGCCAATGAACAACTCTGAAAGGGGGTGAACTGAAGAAATGCTTCCTCCTGAGTTCATCTCTGTCTCGGCTTTCAGTGACACCATCCTCACCCTCCACAAATACATCACTGCCATGTTCCAACTGCACAAAACAGACTGAAGATGCCTCAGGGGCAGTGCTCATCTTGCATCTGAAAAATACCAAGCGATCTAGACTGCAAGAGAAGGTGAGAGGAGTACAGAAAAGGTTGTATATTTATTTAGCTCTAATTTAAGTATCTTAAGATCAAATTAACACACGAGTCCAAATATACATGCATGATAAACTGAGAAGTCACTCTTCTTCATAAGAAAACCTGTCACTGATCACTCGTCTTCCCCTCCACTTGCTCATATCTCTCTCCTCAGCGTGCATGTCAGACATGCTTGTCATCCCAGTACCCCAGCATAAACGCAGGATGCAAAGAACCCAATCCCAACGGCTGGTGTGGCAGGAGCTGGCCTGCTGAAAAAGGCAGTCTAAACTCGAGGCAACGTCTGTCCAAAATGATTCCTACTTTTTGTCACACATCTTCAGAGCAGCGGCAGACTGAGTCTTCAGGCCTGAAGGTCTGGGGGTGCTGGAAGAACCTGGCATACGCGATGGCTCCTGCCATTGGACATGTTACTCCTTGCAGAGCCGTGCTCTGACTCAGTGCTCGCACAGCCCCTGCTCTCAGAGGCAGAATCTTTCTGGAAAACAGACAGGACAGCCTTGTGCTTGTACATGGGCCAACATGCCCTGCCCATCTCTCCCAGATGTGCTCACGAGACTGAATTTGCAATCACACGTGAACGGCAGCAGCCTTTCTCCCATCAAGGGCAGGATCACGCTGATGACAGCAGTGCTTGCAGATGCCAGAGGAGGTATAGCATAAAACATTAGAAACACAGCTGATCACAGAGATTGCTTTTTGGTTAAATATTCTTTTTCCTCACATTCACCGCAGTGCAAAATCACTTCCCCTTGCCTTAAGCTCTTTTATCAAGTGTTTCCCTAAGGAAATATTTCTTATTACCCAAATCAATACCCACTGAAGTGGATTCAAGAATTTTAAAGGCCTTCATGCTTGCTATTAACCTAACTTTGATAGCTAGTCTGTTAAACACACATGCTTTCAGTGGCGATTCATTTGCAAGAGTCTGTGTGTCCTGGCTAGTGAATTCATTTTCTGTCAGAATATTCTGTACCAGCTTCTAGAAGGTGTCACTGGATTGTCACTGTTTGTGGCAGAGAATTGCTTCATTAGTAACTACAGGGTTTGCCTGAAAACATCAGGCTTCTTCCACTTATCCTATAACACCACCTTGAGACTCCTGTCTATTTTTGAGATGTTGGCATGAGCATATCATCCACTGTGCCTATTGGATCATCATGAAGCATCCAGAATAGGGAAGAAAGTCACATAATAAAGTCACACCCCTTTACATAAGGTAAACATCACATTTTTCCACATTTCAGATGAAGAAATATCTCATGAGATTTATGAAAATGTACACTTATTTTGTTTGTAAGCTTCTGTTTAACTCATGAACTGGACTTGTGCCTACCTATTCTCAAAAACCAAACAAACTTTTATAAGAAGTTACAGTGCATCTGTTCCCAAAATTAGTATGTCTATTAGCTATGCATACTTATATTAATAATACACAGTATGACTAATACTTAACTCTTAAATAATTTCACATCATGTGTACGCTGTGTTCACGCGCTTGTGCATCTTTCTTCATCAGTGAAAAGACGTAGCCACAGAGGGCTTGGCCTCCCTAAGGGTAAAGACTCCTGGCTGCTACCAAACTCCCACCACTGCAGGTGCTCCATTATTTCACAGAACTGAGATCTGCAGCTGTATGAAGGGTTTTAACAAAACAAATGCATGTGCAACAAGGCATCGAAGACTAACTATATATAGGCAAGCATACACTAAGGCTGCTGTATAGCTAGTAAACCTGTATTAAACTATACACATGAACACTGCTAAAACTGAAAGTGTACATTAAGAGTTTCTTCATCTCTTCTGACTCTACTGCACCCTTTCTCCTAAAGTCAAAGGCAAAAAAGCAGGCTGGATGACAGGGCAGCCTGTTGGTTACAAAAGGGCCACCATGCTGCATTTAGCTCACAGCTTTCTGCATCATGTAACCCAGGCAAAGATGTTTCTGCAGAAAGCAGCTCATGACTGAACCAAGACACAACCCAACCTAATTCAAGAATGTGCAAGCAGATGGTCACTGGAGCTAGGTTCTTCTCAAGACTTTTTAAAATTTTGGTTCTTAAGGCTCACTTGTCTAGTGAGGGACCCCACCTCAGCTGTTACATAAGTCTGAAAGGAAAAATTGGCTAACTATGCAAAAAAACCACAAAGCCTGTTCTATCGAGCTGAAGATAATAAATTGATGGACTCCTATGTGATTTTAATCTTTTAAAACTGTTAAATTGGTCTAAAATGTAGATGAATTTTTTACTTCAATCTTTATACAAACTCCTGTCTGACAAGTACTCTTGCAGAAGAAAGTGAGGCTTTAAAATCAAGGAATCTGATAATCCATTTCACATGAAATGTTTCAGCTGTAGAATGTGTTCATCATGTATCATGAATGCTGCCACGACGGTTTCTAACTCAGCTAAAATTTGCAGAATTTCACATGCTTATGTTTTATGGTCGGGTTTTTGGTGGCTTTTTGTTTGTTTGGGGTTTGGGGATTTTTTTTACATTATCACTGAAGTCAATTATTTCAAATTCTTCTTATGTATTTCCTTATTTATATGTTATTGAACATTTTAAAACCAAATATGAAATGGTAACTTCATTGTATATGATTAGGCAAAATGCACCAACATCTTTTATTCAAAGAGAATTTTTTTTTTAATAAGAAAATAGATTTAGCATATTTACATAGCCTTAGCTGCACTTTGCACTTGTACAAAAACAATCTCTAAAGAAAGTTTAATTCTTCATGAAAGACGTACTGCATAGTGATCTGGATTTCTTCCACAGCACCTTGTAAAAAATCCATTCAATCGATTCACAGAAGTGTAGTATGAATTGTTTTGGGATACTTTTTTTTTTTGCTACAGTACTGCTTTTGCACAATTTTTCAGACAGAGCAAGAAGGAAGTCAAGTGAAGGCCATTTGTGTGCCTGATTATTTACTGTACTTCATGGATTCAGAACGATACTTTGCTACCTTTATTTCCCTTGTGAGCAAGGTTCATCTTAAGAAATCCATACCAGCTCCCTGTCTCATGCTCCACAAGCCTTTGATGGGAGCATACTGCAGACAGCGTTTACACAGCAGCTAACCAGGCACTGAATCTCTTTGCATTACACAGTAATTACTATTTTCATCACTAACCAAAAACTCCCTTGACTCATTGATTGCACTTTGGATTCCTCCCTCTCCCTAAAACTCAAAGCTGCTGGCTCTCATCTTAGAAGGAAAGGAATTTTTAATTCTCTTCTGAGGCAATGCTGATAAATAACAGTGAAAAGATCACTTATACCACAGCTAGACGACAGGCAGCTTTGGACCCAACAGCTCGTACTAACAGAAATCAAATCAGCTGAGGGAAAAGATATTTGAGAGCTATAAATGTAATAAAAATTTTGAAAATTTACCGCAGAGTGTGGAGGGGGAGTGGAAACAACACCAAAAAAGTATAAATTAGGGGAATTTTTACCACTTCTTTCTTTCTATGAGTTCCATGAAGAGGTATTTGTAACTTACCCATAAAAATTTCTCAAAGATAATATCTTTACTTAGAAAATCTCAACACGAATTCCATTATCTAGATGCAACTTCAGTAACTTAAAATTAGGAACAAATCATTCTTCTTCAAATGCATCAATCCCATCCTTCATTTCAAACCCTTTTCTAAATGAAGAGTCAGGCTATCCAGTAAATATGTTAAGAGAAAATAACAAAGACCCAGGCTCCAAAATCACTATTTCTTATACCAAAAGCAAAGCTCCCAAGGAAGGAGAAAAAAAAATGTGGAGTGATTATGGGGTGATTCCTCTCCACAGAGAAACAGCGGGACTGATATACCTTTTGGTTGACATTTCGTCAGGCAGCATGTAACTTGTTTAGTTCTGCAACAGCAAACTGCATTCTTGTACTCTAAAAATCTAAGCTCTTCATTACTCTGATTCAGAGGGATGATTATAAATAAGCAGTTGTATGCATTAGCTGCATTCACCAAAATGGAAAAATTTGCAGATGTTTGATAAACACACAGATGTAATTATCACTTCAGATTTTTCAGCTAAAACTGAAGAAATTCTTTACTTTCTCTGCAATGCAGGCACAAATACACAATAGCTATGATATTCCTTGGACACTGCCCTCCAGCTGTTTGCTTGTCCAGTACAAAAAATTACTTTAATTATTATTTTGGATAGACATACTTGATATTTGAAAAAAAAAGTTTTCTTATTTATTTCACTGCAAAGAATGCAAAAAAAAAAAAAAAATCATCTGATCTTTGTTGTCCTTAGATCTCTTGCAATAGCATAACAAGGCAAGAGGAAACAAAGACAAATTAACATATAATTCAATTGAGTTCCCCTTTCGCCTGCATCTCAGAACACCCTTTTGCTGAAGTACAGGCTAAATTTGTCTTTTCTGAAAGCATTACTGAGATCTAAAGATTATCATACACAAAGCATATACATTAGCAGCTCCAAGTCAACTCTCACAGGGCACACCCCACAGTTTCTAAATAACAGCATTTGAACTTCATGGAGAATGCTGCAAACAATACTTAGAAAAGTCAGAATTTTTAAACTTTTAAAATCTAACTATTACCAAGTAAATCCAGTGGTTTCTTAACCTTTCTCCTTTATCTCTGTTAAAACAGAAATTACAATGCAAAGTTACAGCACAAAACACTTATATTTCTGTGCTTCACTATGCATGCAGAGTATCTTTTTCCCGTGTCTTTTCCAGAAGTGACACCTTAGGGCTCAGACATGCAACCAAGTTACCATGGTTCCTATGAGCACTAAAAATAGCTGATGGGCATGCTCTAATATCAGGAAAACCGCAATGTAAGGCAACTCTGCTGAAACACCCTTCATCAAATCAACTTCCCTTGCATTTGCCCTGGGCTAAGAGCACACAGGGAGACATGCAGAAATGTCGTAACTCTGTCCCATGCTTGAAAGCTTGGCCTTGACAGCATATCACACAGCTCCATGTTAACTGGAATAAAAGACGGAGGGAAAAGGCAAATATCTCCATCGCTGGCTTCCAAGAACCTCTCCCCTGCTGCTAGGCTCAAGCATAGACTAGGAGTCTGCTCAGGGCTGAGAAAGCTAACGGTTGAGGAGCATTTTTCCTTGTCTCAAGCGGATCTTTCTTCAAGGATACATAGAAACACACAGCCAATGTTGTCTTTTGTATTTCCTTGTTACAAATCCAGCTAAATCACATTTAGACATGTGCAATTTTGCTCTGACTTCTTTTCCTCACAGGGCCGTCTATAGCCTCTGGATTCCTGACTTGTCTTCCTCAGCACGCCGCTAAGCTCTCCAAAGGTAACCAGATAGTAGACTACTCAAAATGAAACTTTCCTATACCGTTTCAAAAACATCTACCAAGCAGTTCTTCTTTCCCTTCCTTCTCGTCCTTTCTTTTGGCCAAAGACAAGGCAAACAGCATAAACTGAGGAGTAAAAAGTTACAGCAACAACTGAAAATCCAATGAAAACTTTAACACAGTTAAGTACCCTTTTTTTGACAGACTTGACAATGAAACTGGCAGCAGTGTCACATTTTCTATGAAAAATGTGCAGCTTGGGGTAGAAATGTTCAGCTGCCGAGGCAATGTATGTGTCCTTATGAGAAGTTGTGCAAGAGTAGACTGAAGAGCTGCCAGCTCCATTATGTACATTAAAGTCATAGTTTAGGTTTTAAAAATATTTTTATTAAGGCAAGAAATAAAAAATGACTTGAATGCATACCAGCGTTATCTGCTAAATGCTAAAGCTTTCAAGTGACCTTTACTTTCAGATGTTAATTATACTTCAGACAATGCAGTCTTCCAAGTTCTTGCTAAGAAAAAGCAAATCAATATAGATACTTTCTCCAAGAAATAACAGTCTTGCTTTATGACAGAATGAGTCTGTTGACAGCACTGCATACTAAATTCTGAAATAATCGACTGGAAGTAGCAGTTGCTCCAATACTGTTGGTTTAAGATATAGCCAGTAATGGCACCTGATGAGTACAGGATATTCAGCCGTTCCCAGGATGAAACTATTTGCTGACACTGAAGATCATAAGATTATTATTATTTATCAAGTGTCAGTGAGATAAAACTGTAATATGTGCAAATACAACACATCCCTCCCAAGGTATTTGTAGTACACATTAGAAAGATAATACAGTTTATCACACCACAGCGAGTTATTAGATACATTCACTTCAAATCAGGATCTTTTCCTTGGGAGTCACTGTTTGTTCTAACAATGCAGAGAGACCAGTTTTGCAAATCAAACTTCTCCTGAACCAAAGGAACTACCTTTATTTTCTAAGGACTCTATTTTGAAAAAAAAAAAAAATTTGGATTAAAGTATATTAAATATACAGTAGACTCTGAAATTCCTAGCTTGGTAAACTGCTAGAACAAACAGCATATTCACATCCATGTTTTTCCAAATCGTCTATTTGTAAGCTAAGGATAGATCAGTAGCAATGTCTTGATGCAAAAATACTTCTGTCTCCAAAGTTCAAAGCATATTTGTCGTTTCGCTGATCTAGTATCTTTTTACTTACAAGATAATGTTTGTTTCCCTGGCAGCTCTCTTCTGCTAAGGAGAAAAATATACCACAACTGCAAACTAAGGTAGCCTTTGACTAACATTATCGGAAAGTGATAATATTGACTTACAGTAAGGACTGTGCATGTTAAGCACAAACCTTAAGAGAATTCTTATGACAGCACTTGTATCTGGTTTTAATTACTGAAGTCTGTGCATGTTTCTCAAATACACATTTCTATAACCAAACATATTACACTATTTTATATCAACCATTCACTAAACATACGCTGTGCCTACAACCTTTGCTTACAAGTAACTCCACATAAAACTTGTAACTTCAGATTTCATTTCTAATTTAACAGTTTGCCTGAATACTTATTTTAGCTACTGCTCCAGACAGATCTGAAAAGAAAAGTAGTCTCGAATGAATTTGTTGGTTCATAATAGGTAGGTATTCCCCCTTACTGCCCACCACATGCCAGGCTAGCAAATTTTAATTCTTTCTTTACTTGACCATACAGTATTAGTCTGGGTCAAAATTATCAAGGTGGAGTAAAGCAAGCATAGAGTCTTGAAATTTACTTCTTTCTTCAGAATCTGCTTTAAACTGTCATTTCAGTATAAAGTTGCATGCAAAGCATCCCTCCCATGGTCAACAGCCACTACAGCAATACACATTAAAACTGCCTGGGGCTGGCATTGATACTGTTCCCTGAGCTTAAAGGAACATTCCTCTAATGAAGTCATCAAAGACACACAAAGTACCCTGAAGATCAATAGACCTGGAATAATCCCTAGGATTTTCCTTATCAGAAAGGACTTTTCAGAGTCGAATCAATGAGAGTTTTGACTTTCTGCTTCATGGAACAAGAAGCCTACTAAGAAACATTCTTCCACATCTTTTGTCTGTTGCTGAAGATAAGACGAAATTTATATTTTAATCTGGTGTGCCTCACAACATGCCAGCAATACATTTTTCTCTGCTGGACTTCTTTGGTTATTCTCCCATATCCTCTGAACCAATTCTATCTTCCCAAAAGGGACAAGCAAAAATTTTGGATAGGTAATCCTCCTCTCAGAGGTTCTTGATTGAACTTTTCCCACAGGAATGTGGCAATTCCCAGCAAACATTTCAAATATCTGATGAGGAATATTCAAGTGTTAATTATGGGTTCAACAAAAGTATTGCATCAATATTCAGCATGGAAAAAATCATTTTGAAACTTGGTCAATGACAGATGAAAGAACCTCTATATCTAGTTTTCAGGGAAAACACCTTTTTAATTTGCCATTTCTGGAGGGAAATTTTTTGCATTTTCAGTTTTGTGCCATTTTCTTAATAGTTTCCTTTCCTGGTTTAATTCAAACTTCATTTTGAAATGTCAAAATTCTTTGCAAAATTATTGTCTTTTCTGAAGAACTGCAGCTCCTAGAAAAAACACGGTCATCAGCACAGCTGCAAACCTCAACATCAGAACCTGCTAAACATGAAGGTCTTGACAAGTTTCTGTTACACAGGCTACAAAGATCTTTGTTAGGAATTTCATTTTTAACTGTGCCGTCTCACCCCACTGTAAGACGGTTTACTCTTCCATGAAAATAGATCTACTGCTGAAAATGGAGTATACTACACAGCCATTGCTATCATGCCATCGCTTTTTGAAGAAATGGCTATTATTTGAAGAGCAGTATCTTGTTTTCATGATGTTCTAACCCGTTCAGGAACCTACTAAGCAGATGTTCCAGAAATAGTAAGTTAAATGGGCAACCCTTACAGAATACAGAATCATACCCTCATGTTTTTTTTTCTTACATTCTTCTCCAATACAGACAGACACACTCTGAGCACTACCTACTGGACTTTTCTGCCAATTATGTGTTTTACATCCTTTTTCCCTGGTGCTTAAGCAACCTTGCTTGGCACCATTGGGGGAACACTCATTGGCTTAGGACTAAAAGGTTGAGACTTTCTCCTAAAAGCACATTTCTGATGGAGACCAGCAGGTCTCCTTTCCTATAAAGCAGCCAAAACAAACAGGGTTGCATCCAGCCCCTTTTTACCCAACTGTTCAGTGTTCGAAAGCCTGCCCGAGAGAGATCAATATTCTTCCTCAAGAGACTGAAACATTACTTTTTCCTCCTCACTGCTTCTTCCATATAGAGCTGGGAAGGCAGTTTCCTTTCTCAGCTGAAGCTGTTCTGTTGCACACTGAATATTTAAACAGCAATTAAATCAGAGTGAGCAGCTGTCCTTAGCCTAGGTAAAAAACGTAAGTTCACAGACTTCATAGGACGTTGCTACCAGAGCAGCAGCAAGGTATTAGGATCCTCTTCCACACAAGCTGCTCTCAGGAGGAAGAGTAAACTGAACTTGCACCTGTAAGGGACAAGCCCCAAGTGTCCGTGTTGTGAGCACCACCTCGAGAACAGGGTTGAGTTACAGGGAAGGGGACAAGTGTCTCTTCTCTTGTCTCAACCACTCCTGGAGCAGGGATCAGAGAAGGTTCCAGAACTCCAGGAACAAGGGTCAATAAATAGGGATAACCCCCCACCTCTCCAGTTAGGGACTCTCTTCCCCCATTGGCAGGTCCTGGTGATCTTTCTTTCTCCCTCTCTTTCTCTCTGTCTTTCTCTCTTCCTTCCTTTCTTTACTTTTCTTTCTTTCTTTTCTTTCATTCTGTTTCTTTTCTCTCTCTTCTCCCCCCTTTTCTCAGAAAGCTGTTAAGTAACATAAGGGTTACCTTGATTTTCTGTAAAGCCGTATAGCTTGGGTAGATATAATTGTGAGAAGGTCACTATAACTTGGAGAAGGCCCACGTGTTCCAAGTGTTTGTTTATGGAAGTTCCCCACTAAAGTTGATGTTTGTTTTGGACCTTGAGTGTTGTCTCACCTTTGTCCACACCGAGGGGATTTACTAATCCGAGTCACTCCCCTCCCCTTTTCCCAGGTGGGACCTGACAGCACCCCCAATGAATGCTTAAGCCACCAGGCTCATTTATGAGAGGGAAAAAACCTCCATATATAATGCTGATAGTGGCTGTGTTTTACAATACAATTGCAGTTACTTCTCTGTTGGGCTAACAGCCACAATTCAGACATACAGATAGGTCTACTGAGAGCACATGCACTTCACAGAGCCAGAGAAACAACACCAACTTATAGCTTTGGAAGAGCTCAGGTGCACATCTGATACTGAGCTGCTCAGATCTGTCAAGCCGATGGGCTTCTAAGATCACCCAAGAACAGATTCTGGGAACACATTAATAAAAAGTGTAATCTTACAACCTTTGGCTGCCAAGAGGATTAAAATTAACCCAACAGGTCATCATAGAGATTGTGATATTGGGCATATAGATCTCAATCTCCTTTTCGGATCTGACCTCTCCTCTCCTCTGACTGGGAGGGGAGGCAAGGTGAGTCTCCTGCCACACATCTCAGGGAGAGAGCAAATACCATTTAGGGACTTGGAGATGGATGGGCATGAGACAGGAGGCTTCATCCAGTTACACCTAAAGAACTCCTTCACTCCCTGTAACACATCTAAGCAAATCACTCAGCTTCATCTTTACACAAATCTACGTTACCTGCTGGAGAGGTCACATCCCAAAGCCTGTTTCAGAAAAAGCAGCTTTGGTGGCAAAAGGTACACATAGACGTAGCAGCTGCATGATGTATCCTGTATACAGGTAGAGCACACAGGAAACAAAATCCCTGATTCCTTCTACCACTGCTCCACTGGCTTCTTCCATCTTTAAAGCAAACCAGCAGGGTGGGCTTTAAAATTGCTCAGTACATTGATTTGACTCTGATGCCACTGAAGTACCTGATTAAACTCCTGTTTGTAATGAAAGCACAGTTATATCAACACTGTTTATCCCACCCAGAATTTCCCACTACCTCATTTTATCTGTGAATAATAAACAATTATCAACAGTCTCCCACTTCTCAGTCAACAGAGATGTGCTCTTGACAAGTTATCCAAACATCCTCATCTGGAAAGAAGTAAAAGAAAAAGAACTATCTGGCAGTAGGAATATCCATGTTTTTCCATGAAGGACTCCACGCATCAGCAAAAACATTCTAATTTTGGGGTGTAAAATACTTGGATTATGAGGGGAAAATGGTTTTAAAGAATTGAAGTCATGAGTCTTGTTCAAAACATATGCAAACAGTACATGAAGAGAATCACTCTCTTCACAAAAATAGCACCAATGCCACAGTATGACTTAACTGCGATAAAGAGGCTGCAGCCACCAACAGTTTATTCAATTCCTCTTCTGAACTGCATTTCATAGGGAGAAAAAGAACAAAGCCAACAAAACAACAGTTGGTGCTGATGGGACTTTCCCATGCTTTTATCGACTTGGCAAAGCTACAAGGTCATTCTTGTGCACCCTAGAGCATTATGGATTAGATTGCTGCTTCACTAAGGAGCAAATAATACCTGGAGGATAGGTGGACACTACATATCATTCCAGAAAGCGTACTGACTCTGGAAGAAAATGAAGAAGCACCTAAGGAAGCCAGGAAACTTGACAGCATCGCAAGCCACAAATGTTACTGTTAGCAGAGATCAAGGCAAGGCATCTTTTTTTAAAAAACAAGACAAAAAAAGCAGAGTGTTTTTTTGCTCAACATCACAGATATTTATTTGGAAAACATAAAAGTCAACAAGCTAACCTCAAAGTAAAGTGACACAGAGCTGAAAAATTTATCTGGCTTCAGCATGACTCATGAACCCATTTCCACTTCTAAACCCACAGTAAAATGCCTTTTTTCAATCACCATTTTTGTGTTATAATAAAAAGATACATTAAAGGACAAAGATCAGTAGAATGCAAGGAACTATCATAAAATTTCAGGTGCTGATCTCGCAGCTGCCAAGACAGCAGGCCTTGCTTATCTTTGCAGACAACTACAGATGCTTTAAGTATATGACGGGGTTTAACTGAATGAAACATTTCCTATTCTAAGTATTCACAGAATTTCGTGACAAAGGGATCGATCTAGCCTCTATTTTCCGTCCTACACAACAGAGTTCATAGGATTTTTTCACTCAGAAACTCTGTTGTCCTAGCCACTCTAATGAATGATTTTAAATCCTCAATCATGATTAAAACCTTCACCAGTGAGATTTTTCCATTGGTTAATTAGTATTACAACACGTGCCTTAACTCTAGTCCAAATTTGTTTAGAATCCACTTCCAGCCATCTGATACTGACATTTTCTTCTGCTTGAGGGAAGGTCTCTTTGATTTTTAAATTTGCTTTTCCTTTGAGTTTGATCAATCCACCATCAATAACCCCTTTCTTGGCTAAACTCCAAAGACAGAGTTTCTTTAACCTCTCATTAGAAGGAAAATGTCTCAGGTCTGAATCACTTTTTCTCTTGTTTCAGAACTTTTTCTACTATCCAATATCCTTTCCAACGCGTAAGCCTCAGGACTAGCCCATTTTCTCAGTTCTCTCATTAATGACATAGATACATACCTGGTTCTATCTTTTTTGCACATCCAAGGATCGTATTTGTTTTAACCATTATCCAACACCAGTAATTCCTATCCTGTAAGATATCTCACCTGAACCATAAACCCTTTAAGGAGGTATTGGCTCCCAAAATATAATCCTCATAACAGATGTACAATTCTGAATGTATCACCTTGCATTTGGCTCTATTAACACATGCATGGTTATAATCAGAGTAGTTTGACAAGTAAGATTTCTCAGAAGGAATTTCTACTGTCATTGCAAATGCTGAGAGTTATTACATTTAACCTTCAAGCAAATACAATTTTTCTTCTCATGTTGATATGTATGAACAATATTGTGATAGACCAAGAACAGTTTTTTCACAGGAACCTACTGCAATGATTTCTAGAACAATTATCCTCATTTATGCTTTCTACAGTCACTTGACTAGTGTATAATCCATCTAGTTTTCATGTGTGTTACCAATTTTTTAATCTTGATGTTATTCTGTTGTTTTGACATGGTGTTTGTCAGCTCTCACATGAGTCTATCAGGTCAACAAAATTTACAGTTAATCAAAATGAAAGTATTTCCTTAGGCAAGACCTGCCATGTGCATGACTGCTCAGAGGACAGGAATCCCCTTTATCAAAAGATCATTTTGGTTAAGCCAAGTAATTACTGTTCATATTTTATTTAATTCATACAAACATTCAGAGCACTTCTACTTTGACAGATAGGACATAACTGTAGAAATAAGCTGCTGTATCAAGGAAGAAGTGAGTGTATTTCCTCTGTGGCCATGGGTATGGTAGATTTTTCCCAGTAAGGAGAACTTAACCTCAGAATCATTTTCTTCAAATATTTATTCCTTATGGATAAAGAGAGTACCAACATTTGAAAGTGCACAGGAAAATCTGATGTTCTCATACAGATACTGAGAAATTTCCATTTGGCTACTTAATAACTATCAGTGCAAGGTAGTTCATTCTGACCAGAAAATTAAATGTATTGGAAGTTTTTCTCACCACAGGACATTGATTTGTTCTCATCGAGAGCAGAAGTGCTTTGAAGGCAAGCTTTTTAATGCTTGTAAACCAGTGGTGATGGCAAGCAGAGAGTTCAAATTGATTGCCATCTCCGTAGTTTTATTAGGAATACACAGGCATAAGATTGACACTTTCTCAGATAAATGTGGCTAGGAAAACATATAGGACTTCATCAATTTGCAATAATTGACAATACTCCAAAGAGAAAATCAAATGCAGTTGATCCTTGAAACAAAAAAAAACCTTTAGTTTAAATCTCCACAAAGAATTTGGCTTCCCAGTGTACAGGCAGCTTACTGTTTGTCAGGATATATTGAAAAATGGGAGTAGATTAACCACCGCTCGAATGATTGCAATAGTACAGCAGTGTCAGTCTAGCTACACCTATCTACTAACTGTATTTCATAAAGCAAAGAAATAACTTATTACACGTGAGTTACAGACTACTAAGAAGCATCCAAGAAAATATTTGACATTCCCAGTGTGTAAGCTTCTGAATTCCCCTGCCACCGGCTCAGTTGTTGAAAGTCTACAGCAGGAACATCGTTTGATGAAAGCCAGCAGCCTTTCTCTTCACAGAACCAAATGTCTTTGAAAAATTCTGTAGATTATTAACTTCAAGAAAAAAAACATGTATCTGAAGAAAATCTGACATTGGTGCCTCCTGATGGGGATATGTACTGGTTATAGGCTTTTACTCAGACATCTGAACAGGAAGCTGTGATTTTTACCTGATTGAGTTGAAATGAGTAGAACTGAACGGTCCTGACCAAGAAAAAGTTTCGGAACACCTCAGGGAAAGAGGATTTTTTCAGGACCTTTCTTTGACGGGGATCTAAGCAACTGTTTCCTTTGATAAAAATCAGATCCAGATTCTCTTTTTGAATTGTACAGACTGTTTTTTTGAAACCCATCACATTTAAGTAAAATCTTCTAATAGAAGCCCCTACCACATAGACTTCTTAGAGCATCATATTGTTCTCACTGAAAGACCAGATATCTCCATTATCACAAAATACTTTAGCAAGCACCCAACCAGAAATCATAAAATAATGAAGTTACCCTTTAATTATCAATCAACATTATTCAACTCTTTTGTCCTATTTTTGGAAATCCATGGATTTGTAACCTGCATGTGGATACTGTTCAGGAACTGCTATGCCTTGACACCCCCACTGGACACTTGTTATCTTGATATTTAGCTTATAAAGCCTTTCTGTCACCAGCCCAATGCCAAGATCCCTGGGACGGTTCCACCTGGCACAGCTGCCATCTCTTAACTTTGGCATCGAGTTCTAAAGCTACTGAGGGTAGGTCTTTTCTTGAAAATCCCTCTAATTTGATAAACCTAGATGGATGAAGTCTCCCTTAAATAGTAATTATAAAAATATACATCATTACAACTCATTGACTGTGGCATCTTAGAAAAGATTATTTCAACTACAACAAGTCAGTTACCTCTGTTGGTAAAACAGAGGTAGAAAAGAATTATATGGAAACACTTCTTTGCCACAGTGCTTCTTGTTAAATCTGGCCATACCTGTTTGTATGTCCTGGTTTCACCTGGGACAGAGTTAGCTCTTTTTAACAGCCAGAAGAGTTCCGTGTTTTAGTTTTAGTCTGAGACTTGCTCTGAGAAGAATGCTGATAGAACACTGATGTTTAGAGTTGGCACTGAGACCTTAAGGACTTTTCAGCTGCCATGTTCTTGCCAGTGTGCAGGAGCACAACAGGATGGGGGGGAGCATAGCCGGGACAGAGGGTCCACAACTCCCCTTGTGTTTTGAACTTAGACTTAGGATTGAGGGCTAAATTGGCCAATGAAGTATCCCATATCATGCAGAGTCATGCCCGGTATAAAAGTGAGGGTCAGCCGGAAAGAAGAGCCTTTGCTCTTCCAGGGGCTCTCACTCTCAGAGTGGTATCTCTCTCTTGTTCACTTTTCAGGCTTATTCAGGATTGTGGTGTCGGGACTTACTGCTTTTGGGATCGTTAACTGGGACGGGACAGGTGTTGGTCACTGAGTGGTGAGCAGTTACATTGCGCATCACTTGTTTGTATATATTATTATCATTATACATACACGTGTATTTGTATATTATTATTATTATTATTAAATTGTCCTTATCACAACCCAGGAGTCTCCTTACCTTTTCCCCTTTAATTCTCTTCCCCAACCCCTGAGGGTAGAAGAGGGTGAGCGAGCGGCTGTGTGGTGTTTAGTTGCCGGCCAGGCTAAACCATGACATTGTACCATTAGTTTCTCATTAATTTCTAATTCTCCATATCAAATGCTCTCAGTCTTTCAATCCATAATCCCAGACTGGAGGCAGCAAGTTTAACTCACAAGCGTAAGGGTGAATGCCCCAAGAAACTGCTGAAGTTCAAACAAGCCAAAATTACCACAGTAAAATAAAACCTTTTCTAAACAAGCCCAGTTACATCCACAGCCCTGACAACAAAGAGAATTTTATTTCTTTGGAAAACTGAGAAACACAGACTAAGATGCAAAACTTGCAACCTAACCTCTCTCCAGTTCTTAGAGCAATCACAGTGTGTAGTCAGCAACAGCAAAAGGATGTGCTGAGAAGGGTCATGCAAAGGTTTTCAATTAAACTTCTTTTCTCCCATAAAAAAAACAAGAAAGTCTTAAGTCAGGCCAGCCAAGATTATGTGCGAGTTTCCCTAAAACTTGTCAGACAACTTCAACTGAAAGATACTTATCAATAAATTATGAAAGCACCAAAGGTTTATACACGTTTTATCACAATGGTCTTTTTCCTGCTATTCGTCTTCTTCAGTAAACAGAAGCAAGTGTTTGCCCAAAATAACTTTATTTTTATTTCTTATTAATAAAAATAGATTTTTATTTCTACTAATAAAAATAGATTCATGCAAACACGTGTGCCGTTCTAGGTCTACATGAGAAAAACCAAACCAAACCAAACCACAAACCCAGCCCGCACAGCTGCCGGCACATACTTGGGCCCCAGCTTTCGCCTGCGTGCATTGCCAATACCTTCAGTGTTTAAAGCCGAGTTACACTGATGGGAGGAGGAACTAGCTGAGGGAATGAGGACATTGTCTTCCTAAAACTATCTTGCATCCACCAACTTGACCAAAACGCTTGCAAGTGTGCAGGCTTAGAACTTCAGGGAAGTGAAACTGGATCCTCAAAGAACTCGTCAGGATCCATCACAGCACAACTAATGACAGCATTACTATACTATTACTATAATTATTATTATTACTAAGACTACTTATTATTATTACACTGTTTAAAATCTTTGTTGGTGACACAGACAGCTGGATTGAGTGCACCCTCAGCAAGTTTGTTGACGACACCAAGCTGTGTGGTGAGGTGGACACGTGGGAGGGAAGGGATGCCATCCAGAGGGACCTTGACAGGCTGGAGAGGTGGGCCTGTGTGAACCTCGAAGTTCAACAAGGCCAAGTGCAAGGTCCTGCACGTGGGTCAGGGCAATCCCAAGTACAAATACAGGCTGGATGGAGAATGGATTGAGAGCAGCCCCGAGGAGAAGGACATGGGGGTGTTGGTGGATGAGCAGCTCAACATGAGCCAGCAACGTGTGCTTGCAGCCGAGAAAGCCAACCGTATCCTGGGCTGCATCCAAAGAAGCGTGGCCGGCAGGTCAAGGGAGGTGATACTGCCCCTCTACTCTGCTCTTGTGAGACCCCATCTGGAGGGCGTTTCATATGGAAGCTCAATTCTTTTTACATTTGGTATGTTAGGATTATGTTATATATTTCAGTTGCAGCATGACATTTTAAACAGCAGCATGAGATACCATCTCAGTGTTTTTCTGAACTTCTTTCATTCTTCATACTATTTTCTTTGTTATCATTCATTGTGTGTTTGGATTCATATCATCTAGATGTACTTGAATGTCTAGGGTATTTTTCTCCTCAAAATGCCAATTGCTATTTTTATGAGTGGTAAAGCAAAAAGACTGCAACTGCCTTGTGAACAAGGGACTTTAATGTTCATGAGGTTAAAAAAAAACTTACCAGCTATTACTCTTCAGTGCTGTTTAATTAAAAAGCAAAACTTAAGTGCATCACTAGTCTTCTGAAGCAGTGAGAATAAAAATAGTTGAAAGGAATCTTTAGAAAATTTACCAGTGTTCAGTGAAAGTTTCAACGTGATTTTTCAGACAGAAGGCATGGGCTGTGTCTATTCACTGTCTAGGAAAAGATACTCCAACCTTACAAAGCAAACATCTTCACAGCTAATTGTGCAGACCTGAACTAAATGCTTTGAGTGTATATACACATAAACATCCATGGACATACACGGAGTGCATTTTGATACAGACCAACGTGGCGTTTAGTACAGTAGTCATTTGCTTTGGCCTCACTCAACAGGGGAGGAAATTCGCGTGTCACTGCTCATCTTGAAAAAATTTGAAAACCAGATTAGAAACCACCCTAAGATAAAATTTTGTTCCTATTTATAACACATTCAACAATAATTATTTCAGAATGGCTGAAAAAATGCAATATATGGTAAAGGGTACTCTTCCACTTTTAGTTCCCACCAATCCCCAGAAAAAGATTAATCTTGCAAGTAGCAACCAGCTGCTCGCCACAGATTTCTTCTCATATTTCAATTAAATGCTAACAGCTGAAACCATCTGATGAAGGGGCTTTTACTACCCCTTCCCCAACAATTAATTTTTAATGCTCAACAAATGGCAACAAGCACAACACAAGAGGGAATGGAGAAGGTGTAAGGCCTTCAGAAGCATGCATATAGTCAGTGAATGTCCTCCTCAACAGCAACAGAGGCATTTTAACCAACACTGCGGTCCTGACTAGGTAAAGTTGACTCTGTTTTGAGATTAAAAGACAGGTATTTTTTCAAAAAAGGCCATCACTATGACAGAGAAATTAATCTCCAAGGAAATCTACTACAGAATAAACTATTGTACCAGAAAGTCTTTGCTTATATTAACAAGCCAACTGAGTTCTCCAAAGAATAAATTTGAGGTTTGAAAGTGATGATGACTTCTTACAATGAAACAATTACTTTTTAAATTATATCTCTAGTCAAGCTCAAAATACATCGGTTACATATCTCTTTCGGCACATTTTTTGCCTATGTATCTGCCTGATAACTCTTTCATATTCTCTACCCTCCCATCTTCAAAATATTAATGAACTATATTGGACATGTACCTCCTGAACTACTTTGAGAGAACAATTCAGACTGAGCAAATAGTCTGCTTCACTGGTGCTGTGTTATAAAGCTTTATCTGCTATGGGTGCTGAACAGAACTACTTGTTTTCTCTTCATAAAAACAAACCCTATATCTGCACATTAAAGACACTAAAAAAGGGAGTTCTCTCAGAAATGCGTGTGCTTTAGGCTGCCTGATTACAGATGCATTTGTCTTGCTTTGAACTTAAAAGGAATTCTGAGCATCTTGGAAGACTTGCCCCATTTTCAAAAAAAATTATTGTTACCAGCAGCAATTGCTAAAAAAACCCCACCTAGTATGCACTAAACTAAACAAGGTTTGATCCCTTCAGAGAACTAAAGGGATATTAGCTAAAATTGACTGTGCTGTATGAATTCTTCAAGACGACGACTCCGGTCACAGAATGGTGGCGAGAGGCATGAAAAGTGGAACATGAGCCGTATCTCTTTTAAAAAGCCGTAAGCAGTCATGCAGGGAGGATTTGATCACTTTTGCTTTACAGGCAACAGAACAACCTAAAATTGTGCTTAGAGACTAAACAACCAGTTCCATTTCAGAGAGTAAGCCATAATGGAAGTAACTTGAATTACCTACAGCTACCGAATGTAAGCTTTTGCAGGGTCTGGACGTGTGGCTGTGTTACTGCAGGCAGTGAAGCAGTTGCCAGATGTCAGCTCCACCACAGCTACTGTTCAGGCACACGTCCTTCCTTACACCACAGAAAATGTTAAGAAAAAAAAAGAGAAGTATGGCTTCTCTCGGTGAAATAAGTTATGCAGAGGGACTGCAGATCCACTGCCGTATTTGTACTTTGTCTCCAGCAAACCTGTTATTTCACCAGATTAACTGCTGCCTTTGTGGCTCATTCCAAAGATCCCATCATTCAACTCAAACTCAGTTTTCTTTCCGTTAACAGCATTTTATTTCAAAATATATTAACCGTTCTGTGCTTACAAAGGACTGCAGTGTGAATACAATATTAAGTTAAAAGCTTCTTAATCCTGCTACAAAAACTGTTTTTATTTTATTAGGAAGGGGACTGATGCATACAATCAAAATTATTTAATTTAAATACCTCTGCAGTCTACAAGAGTACATCTCAAATCTTAACTCAAACGCTTTGTTCTGCCACAGATGGACGCAGGGGTTGTATTTTCAGTATTACACATGCAAAACCAAGTTCTGTACCAAAACCAATTATGATAACATTAGTTTTGAACATGTTCTGAAGATGTATCACATGAACATTTACAAACAAAATTTGTCTCAACAGAAAATAGAAGTTATTGCTCCAAATCCCCCCAGGCTCTGGATAGGAACGCTCACCTTAGAATAATCTGCACTCTGTAATGCAAGAAATCTGCTCTTAAGTTTCAGTAGGGTCTAGCCAGTCTCAAGACCTGATGTCAAAAGTTTCTCTGGATTTGGTTTGGTGAATTTTACCAAGGGGAAAAAAACCCACTTCCCTAGTCTTCCGACTAAAACATCAAATATAATTTAACATATACATATATGTATAGGTAAACACCTAACTATCAGTATA
Organism: Tauraco erythrolophus; assembly: GCF_009769465.1. NCBI lineage: Eukaryota > Metazoa > Chordata > Aves > Musophagiformes > Musophagidae > Tauraco > Tauraco erythrolophus. The sequence continues at coordinate 31,115,707 of NC_141467.1, forward strand.
AAAAGTTGGTTTCCAACCATCACTGAAGCATAGAAAACTTGTTTTTAAAGGCAACAATCTGAAAAAACCTGTATGCTTACAGAATACACCAGTGATGACACTGGAAACCGAAAACGTTGATCTACACAACTAGTAAGTTATCAACAACACGAAAACAGTTTTTACTGATATTTCTTGAATACAGCTTCAGTTTGGGGCTGAGACTGGAAGAAAGGGGGCCAGAAATTTCGGTTTTGATTTTCCAACCTTATGGCCTGGATGTCAGTTCTTAGGCTTAATGAAATTTTGTTCTGTGGCTACTTTTTAGCTTTGTGATGCCTCTTACATTTAATCTACACCAATACCACGAAAAGTTACTTTAAGTCTTCATTGGATCACTTCATACAATAGTCAAGTGGCAAAAAGTGAGGCTAGGAAAAGAAACCAACATTTTTGCTTTAAAACCATCATGCTGAAAATTCTTCAGATATACACATGGAAGCTAGAGCACACTCCCTGCCTTTATCAGCTTGCAATGCATCCTGCTGCAAGTATGGCCTGCTTCTAACTCAAACCTGGCCTTGGTATCACTACACAGTGCTATATTCAAATAATAATCTAATTCAGTGGAACATGAAGTATGTTTGTCCAAGTCCATCCATATGCAGAGCACATCCAGGATGCATTTACTCACCAATTAGCAATTCCTTCCTGAATGGGACATACTATTTCAGTATGGACGTTCCAAACCTTTCAGGTCCTGGAATCGATCCCAAAAGAGCGTGAAGCAATACTCTTACGTACTAAACCAGCTTCAAACCAAGGTACCAGATGAGGTGTGGAAAGGCTAAGAGATTGGGATCTGAAGACATATTTCATGACCTATTAATTTTGGCAGCTCTTTAGTAGATGCGTGCAAATACTTCCAGAAACAATAACTTCTTTGCACTGGATTACTAGATAGAAGAACGGCTGTTCCCAACTTTGTATTAACTACAACAGAACGGTTCTAGTCACCCTACCAGTATTTGCTTGGCTCTTCCTCAACTTTTATCAAGTAAACATTAATTCTAGAAAATGTTGCTTGTTTTCACTATATACAGGCACTATTTTGTTCTCAGATATCTTAAAAAAAAAATAGGACAAAATTTCAGTTAAAGTCTGAATAGGACAGACACTGTTCCTATTTATAAAATGCTGCATATCAATATAGACGTTTACAAACCCAATGTAGAATCCCTGAACATGGTCATCACTTCTGGGATTGTTTCTGGTTTCAACATTCCAAGTTCATTTTCCACATTGCAATTTTTAATTTGTTTTTTTAAAAAACATTTTCAATTTTATCACTTAAAAGCAATTTTGGAGAATTTTACCATAAAGCATTAAGGTATTTCACTAAAAGTGACAGATACACAGTATAAGGTTAAAGATCAAGCCTCCCTAAGGTTTGTTAAGTGTTTTAGGCAATTCTAGTTTTGTAGAAATAGAAACAAGAATGCTCAAAGTATGCCTCACCAAAAAATGTAAGAAATAATAAGAAACCCTTTGAAAAGCAAGCCAAGAGTTTATAAAGATGATGCATCCACGAATTTAAGACATGCCAGCTGTCACTCAATAAAAGATTATTTAATTGGGAAATTAATTTTCTCTTGTAAAATTGCAAATGCCAAGGCAAACAATGGCATCTCTAGAAGAAGAATGCTACCTCCATTATTAAATGAACATGAATATGAACTCCGATCCCGACAGCTTTCAGCATCTTCTGAAAAAAGTTGTAGCTGTTTCCAGAGGTAGTATCCATACAGGTGGCACTATCTGCAGTGGCAAACTTCAGCCAATATAATATGAACATTATGTTTGAACAGAGGCGATTGTGGGAGCATCTTCTACCACTGATGGAAAGTCATAGAGTCTCAGTAGAATAAAGGTATTTTCCCCTCCTCAGTGTATGAGGTCCATAGGAAAGGCAGCACTCTTGCAGTATTCTGTCACCAGTACTAGGGATCAGCAGCATAGCAATTCTACTGCTGCCTTTACTGGGGAACAATTTTATCCAGTTTTGTATTTTCAGGCTTTCTGAAAACAATGTTTAACATTGCAGCCATACACCTATTTCAGAAGTTACACTGGTACCCACAGCGTATAATACTGGAGACAGCATTCAATTTTCCCACACAATCGTTTTTGTATTTTATTTAATTAAACAGATTATGGATTTTCTAATCCAACAATCACTGACAAAATACACGTAAGTATATCCTCCTCCATGAAGTCTTGAAAAGAAGCCACATAGTCCTTGAAATCAGACAAGCCTAAACGTACCCTAGGTGAGCGGCAAATACATACCATCGCACACAGAAATATCTGACTGCTGTCTCCATTATTAGATATGTGAGTATCAACTTAGTTTCTGAAAAACGTACATTGTACGTATGACTATAATGTTAAACTTTTTTTTTTTTTAAAAAAAAGCAGTCTTTCAAAATAAGTCATTACTGCTCCCAGCTGGTCATGGTGCATCTGTGCTGAAAGTCATCATATTGTAGTAAGGCTGGAAAAATGAGTGTGTGCCAGATTCTTGCCCACTGCAGTTTGTTTCTTCATGTATTCAATTAAGCCAGTATTTAGAGTGACCTGAAGTTAACGTGCTGGGCTGTAAACTGGCACACATTCACTTCTGCTGGCTCTGCTACAGCACAGAAATGTTCAGCTAAGGTACAGGAAAGGGAAGAAGGGCTAACTTAGTGCCAAAACCAGTTACCATTAGCCCTTTGGCACTACACTTACTTGCAACAGGCCTGATGTGCTAGAAGAGAATGATAAAAAATAGCACAGTTGTATTTTACAATTCCATGAGTCCACGTTGTCTTGGTTTACTACAAGCATTCCCTTCTGAATTCTAAATTGGTTTTGTTCAAGCTGAATACTAGATGTACTAAACATGAGTAGATACCTGCTCCTGGAACAACTGTTTATAGCAAAGCTAAACACCACCAACTTCTTGCCTACAAGCAATACGAAAAAGATGGTCTCTCCTAAGAAAGCTGTAGTTTAATGCCTCTTCAGAAAAGGGGGTGTGAAGAGTTTCCTCTCCTCCTCCTCTTTTTATTTTTCTTAAACATACAAGCCATCTAAAAGCTTATCCCATGGAGCTGCTACTTGCTTTTGCAGATGAGGCAATATAACCAGGAACTGGTGCGCTACAATGACCAGAAGTCAAAAAGACCAGTTTCATTCTTTTCATATTAATGTGAGATTGATCCAAACTTAACTGTTCTTAAAGAGGCTGAGTCTTTTCAGAAAAGAATACTGATTGCTAAATATGCAAGGACAAGGTTTTCTATTTCTACTGGTAATTTGACACTAAAGACAAATCCTAAATACTCAAGGTATGCTTTTTCATAAGGTGGTGTTTTGTTTTGCGGTTTGTTTTGTTTTTTTTTTTAAACGGAGAAATTCATTGAACATTTCATATTCTAAGAAGGCATTCTTGGAGGTTTTGTTTCTTCTTTTTCTTTTCTTTTCGGCAGTACACTGTTACTGTACCAGATAATTGGTTCCTCAGTCAGGCGTGGCACATAGGATGAGTTCCTTAAGCTACATGTACTGAGAAAGACTGTACTACGGGTGGTTCCTCATGGCAAGTCTTCGCTGAATTTGAAACAGGAAGCATCAATGTGAAGCCTCACTTAAAAGCAGGGCAAACTAACAAGACTGCATCAGATAATGAACTCTCTACACAAAATGATTTCTCTTCACATCGGGAAAGAATCATTTCAAAACAGCAACGTATCTTCTGAGCTGATTTTACTGATCTGCCATTATTGAAGGTAACTGTCTGAAACGTCATTTTAATCTTCATGGCAGAGACCCTTCTTTGATCTAAGGAGGTCGGGTAGAGAGGGAGAGAGAAGAGGAAACTTAAAAACAAACAAAAGAATATATAATGACTTTAATATGAATTTATAACAACTCTTCAAAATGACTGTGTTGAGTACCATAGGAATCTTAAAGATTGTCTCAGAAACAACTGTGATAGCAAATGTGGACAATAGAAATGTCTTGACCAGTGAACAAAGAGGAGCAATGGAAAACTGGAAATACATTAAAGATGTGTATTTCTTGCTAGTAATCTTCTTCAAATAGTGTCTACAAGAAGTCATAATGAGAACATAACATTTCAGTGCAAAACTGTGAACTAAAAAAAGTTAAGACAATAAAGGAAGTTTCCCAAGTATCATGGTGGTCTCATTCAAGCCGGTTAGAATGTTGCAGGAATACTTAGGGACAGCCTCAGGTTCTCTATCATCCTCCACCTTAGCCAGCAACAACTATGAAAACGTGTTTCATTAAAGATTTTTACGTCAACAATAAATGCAAGGCATGCCTGTATTTTGTATAACTCATTATCGATCCAACTCTGAAATAAATTCAAGAGAAGTTACTAGAAACTAAAGGTAGTTCTTTGGTTAAGCATGTGCATCTGCTACTTTGTATTTGTGGAAAAGTATGAAATTTCTACCAAAAAAACCACTTCCTATTTATAAAAGGATCCATTTATAAGATCCATTGTGTCAAAAATACTTCAATGATCAATACAAAAGGCCTTAAATGTCACCAAAACTGCAATTTAAGCAAAATGACATATGGAAGAAAAGCACTAGAGGAGCCTGATACTGCGACCTAGGCAACACACCATTTCAAGAATTTAAGAACTCTGCTTATTATTAAGATATATCTTATACCATATTAAGATATTTGGCCAGAAGCTTACGGGGGAAAAAAAACCAAACTAAACTAAACCAAAATCCATGCCCTCTCCCCTTCCTCTTTGGAAATAAACTTCAATTTGTTGGAAAAGTCAACTGAACTCAGCCACAGCATTTGAAAACCAACATTAAGCAATCCCCATTCAACTTCTTCCTGTTACTGGAAGCAGACATGACAACCATACATTATCTCCGACTGAAAACACTTAAGGCCTTTGATTAAATATAGTTGACAAGACTCCACTGGGATGGAGGGTAAACAGCAAAATACTATCAGATTTCACTGCAAATGAGGGCAAGATTTAAACTACTTTAACAAGTCCTCCTATCTCAATACAAGGAAAACCTACATTTAACAATCTGTATGTCTACTAATTTCAGAAAAATATTAGAAATACCAGTCTCCAACAACATTAAATCTCAGTGCGTATAAGAGGATACTATTTAAGTGTTATTATGAGTTACAGATGATGGTCAAAGCCTCTATAGAAATACTTTGAGGAGCAGCAAACAATTATATCCTACTTTCATTTAACAATGAGTGGTTTACACCTTTTTTCCCCACGAGATTAACTGAGAATAAATATTTTGGAATTAGCTTTCTTTAAAGGTACTACAATTTAATAACACAAATAACCCAATAAAATAAAGCCGAGTTCGTCATTTCAGCAGATAAGATAATGACTCCAGTGGATATACCTGATCTCTTAACCGTTTTTTTTATGAAGACAGAAGCTCTTCAAGGTCTTCAAGGCAGTTGAATTGTGTGTTAGTACGCAAAGTCATGGGAAGTAGACATTCTCCCTTGAAGAGGCAAAGTGCACAATAATGTAAGGCCATCAGACGCTTGAGAAGTAGTTTCTCCTAAAACCCAAGCTATGCTTCCCTGTGAGCTGTCCCTACGCACAGCTGGAAAGCGACAGAAGGCCATGGCTGTTGTGAACTCAAGACAGAAGACAGCGATTCTCTCATGTTGAATAGGTGCAGCACAGCACCTTCATCACTCTGCAGCCATTTTCATCTCCTCAGGACTCTCTCTAGATGACCTGGGGCCAGAAAGGCGGAAGAAAAAAAGTAAGACTCCAATCTGTTCAGTGATTAAAAATATCCAGTTTACTGCAAATGAAACAGGAAACAAACACACATGTGGATTTTTGTGCGTACTGTGGGGAGCTCCATCTACAGCGTATACAGAAAGTCTTGGAACATAACTTCTGCAAGTCAGAGACTACAGACAAGTCCAATTAGTGTTTTTTCTCCTAAGTTACCCACATGAAAGATGACATTATCCACACGAATGAAGCAAAGGATTATTTCTGACAAGCACGGAATCCTCTAAGATATATGTATAATGAGCTAACCTATGTAATTGAACAAGACAGTAGAGACATTAAAATGGCTACTGCCATTAATAACTTCACGATATGATTTCCAACGGTAATTAAGTATTCGATTAGGAGTTTATTCATCCCATTCCTTAACTATACAGCTTAAAGATACATTTCTATATTCCACATTCGGTAACTTAAATAAAGAGACTAATTAAGATCATACTTTCAATGGAATAAGGACATATAAAGTTACCTCATTTTTTAAATTCAAGTATATTTATTTATATTTTGCGGTATTGTACACTAACACATAAAAAGCAGGCTTCTTATAAGAACAATGAACGCTGACTACTAGGTATCCGTGAATAGTAAGTTTTACACGGAAAATAGGATGTTCAATCATCTAGCACAATGGCAATACATAAATTATACAATACAAAGGTATTATCAGGGAATTTTCTAAAAGAGTCTTCTGTAAGCAGCTGAGAGGCATTAAACAAACATTTCAAGCTTACAAATTCCAGTGAGTATTTTACTTTACCATATTTTTTATTTCTAGAATAAAGGATAGCTTAATCCTCTCCAAACACTTCAGCAGGCACATAGGTGTGCATGCACACTCCTATATAAAACTCGTGCACGTGTTCTCTATACCTATGTGTATAGGCATACACTGATCCCTGTAAAAACATAATGCATACATCTAAGACATTTATAACTTACCGGTAAATCTGTAATGGCCATGCTGCTTGTGACGGAGTGGGCACTGAATTTGTTGGACTCACCAACATGGCACTGTATATATTGGAAGCAACCACAAGTATACAAAGTAGAATGGGTCCTATAATGGCTCCTTCCAGTCCCAGGTAATATGCTCCACCAGCTACTGCAAGACCTGTCAGGTATGGATGACCACCTCTAGAATTACAGCGCAAGCAGAACAAAAGTAAATTAAGAACAAAAAGCTACAATACTATTGATTATGAAATGTGAATGAATCAAAGTTTTATTAAGCTTAGAAAAATGACGTAGGCAGCTATTGACACCCATATTTACACTATAATATTGTTTCAATGACTGCACAAATATTCCAAGCTGTATTCGGCGCTACATTTGCACAACAGACCAAACAATGTTTTATAGCACATAACGCTAATAACACCCACAATAAAGTAGCTACTTTATAGCTGAAGAATTTCTGAAGGAGTCAATGGCAAAACATTTCCATTTTGAATATGGAAAGATGATTAATTACAAAAGAATGTTCACGCTTTATGGTGAAGAATTGTTAAATTTTAAGACAACTAGTAACATGTACTATGAGTGCCCCTGAGCAAAGACATTAATTTACACAAGGACAGCAACTTGCATTCCATCTTTCAAGGAACAGTTAGCATATAGCCTTTAAGTAAACAGTCATGTCTTCTCATTTTGTTACAAAACAACCTCTCAGATTGAGTGTTTGTTATCATTAGCTTTTAATGTTTTCAGGTGAAAAACAAAAGTAGATTTTTATGAACATATTAATGTTTACTGGAAAGTTGAGGACAATAAAGCTTTTGATAAGAGCTAATACAGCAGCAAGCAAGCCATGCTGTTATTCCTTTGCGTGTTTCAGTTCAGATGCACAACACGAATACTATCAACAGCATTTACACAAAACCTGCTCATCATGCCTAATCATTACAGCTAAAATAATGATGGTAATATGGAATTATATAAGAAAAGCTATAGTTGAAACTTAACACCCAGTTTTCAGGAAGTTGCTCTGAGTGTAATGGAGTGAAAACATCACCTAGTCAGTTTAGAGATTGGGGAGTTTCTGTCAGGTTCCTACCACAGTTCTGACTTTTGCCCAACTCCCATATTGGCAGTTTTTGCCTTCATCACAACTGTGTGCGGAATGAGGTCATGAAACATGACCGTATTACATCATACACACCTCAATCATGTCTTACCTAAATCAAATTTATCCTACTGGTAGGGCCAGATAGTTTTTTCAGGGGATAGACTCAACCTTAAAGCTTTATGTTTCTCCAACAGTAGACACATAAGTAATTTCTAAAGCTTTAAAAATATTTCAAATCATTTTCTTCCTGCATTTGCATCAGTTTAGACATTGTTCTGGCTAGTTTGCTAAATTAAACAACAGATCACCTGTTGAAACAGAACTACAGTACAAATTTAATGCATTTGGAAAACCTAATTATAGCTATTTCAAATAGATTTAATCTAATCTGCAGGACAGCATGATGCTTACTGTTCTATTTAATGGGAAGAATACAATTTTGCTCCATTGTCAGAAAATCTATACCTGACACATATATTTTCTGGACAGTAAACAGAGCCTGCATCCCCTACAGCCAAAAGATGTATTCTAATAAGTAGAAGTATTATTGTCTGGTTAAATAGCTACTAGCCTTAAATTTATCCACAATTTATTGTTGGGAAAAAAAATCGTGATTTGATTATACTTCATCTGTTAGCTTTAATTCATGTAAAATAGGTAGTGCCACAGTCTATGAAAATTGTTATTAATATTGGGCACATTATCATTAGGTTCTCTCTGTTCGGTGTAATTGTATTTGGTGAACAAAAATATTAATTTCAAACTTAACACAGAACCAAAACACTTCATGTTCTTATTCTACATTAACTCCACTATAACAAAAATCAGCACAAATGAGGGACTAGTACCAGCATATAACTAAGTCTGGGCCACAAAGTTCTCTATTCAAACAGTTTACTAGGATTGTTTCTGATGATCGAGACTGAAGCAGTGACTAGAGGAGTACAACTTTACATCTATCTTTTACATGGTCGTGAGCATGTCTTGCACGTACAAAATTTGAAGTTTGTCTCTTTGCCAGCTCTGTTAAACACCACCGCTTTATCTTCTGATCTGAATTGCAATAAAGGGAATCTCTAGGTATTTCAGCAGCAGAAAATATCAGCAGCCACTTCAGTTGTACTTCAGACACAACTGCAGACATTGACTTTGTCTCCATAGTTTGGAGTTTGTTTCTCTGTGTACAAGCTCAAAGCTGAAACCAGGAGACATTCCAAGTCAATAGAGGCAGCCAAATATCTAGCGAGATTTTTCAAGAAATCTCTGCTTGCCTCCCACAACAGAAAACCAGTGCTGGCTACTGTCTCAGTAGGAGCCTATCTCCAGTTTTGCAATTTCATCTGTCTCAACACATTTAAAGATCAATACATAATCATTAGATTTTTACACTGGGGTATGGTGACACAACACAAAGGCTGGCTTCAAAAAAACCCTCAAAATTCTCACAATCCATTCTGAAAAACTGAAGGTTTTTTTCAGGTCCCTAACTAGCTCTTCGATTTCTCATTTGTTCTGCAGTGTCATTTGGCATTAGATGATGCAAAGGAAATTGCTTCACATCTTTAGTCATGATTAGATAAATAGCAAAGTGTTCTTAGAATTACTTTACCAACTGAAACAGTTGATTTTGCTGACTTGGAGAACAAGTTCAAGACCTCTTAAGTGACAAAGCACACAGAAAAGACGCCTGGGAAAGTAAAGGCACTTAGGCCAGTAAGACTTCTTACTATGAGGTGATATCGCTATACCTATTCCTACGCTTGAAGATACTGTTCTGCATGCTTCAGAAAAGCTAATTTGATTAAAGGCATCGATGATCATTAACCATTTTTACAATACTAATTTTAAGAAGTCTTCAATGTACTTACCCTGATATATCTGAATAAATTGCTGTATCTACAAAATAGGTTGGCAAGAGGTGAAAAACCAAGAGCAAAATGGCTTTGCAGCCCTGTCCTTGCACAAGCCACAAATCTAGGACGGCAGGGATGGCTGCCCAGTATGTCCCCAGAAACGGCACTGCTCCAAGGATTGCTGCTAATGCTAGAGCACACAGAAGCAGAGGTGAGAAAAAGACCAGAGGAATATATTTCACAAACATATTTACAGTTAAATTCTGACACTTTTGCCACACTGGCAGTCCCACTTCTATCAACTGTTGTAAATGAGACGCTGAAGAAGTGTCACATAAGGCTCTTGGTGTTTTATAGCTGTGGTTTAGGAAAAAAATAAAATTACACTATTCCCCATACAGAAAAGCTTCACCAACTGACAGTAATGAGGAGTTACTTCCAAAGAGGCACCAAGTCAGAAAAATTTGAAAGTTATACAATCACCCACATTTCAAACTTTTACATGACTACAAATTAGCAACTGTGTGCAAGAAAGTACCCAAGCAAACCACTCCTTGTAACTTACTGGATCTCCTGCAGTCAACCATAATAATGAAGGTAATACCACGAGAAACCAGGCAAATACAAAATCGATGACATATGTATTTCTGTATACACATGTGTACACACATGCGTACACCCTTCTGATTATACAAACACCTGCTGTAATCTAAAGTGATGCAGTACTGCTGTCATTCCAATTTAATGCAACAGGAATGAACACAAAATTTTTCTCTTTTTTGGTCTCATTAACCAGAAAGCAAAAAATTTTAAAATTTTGCATGTAGCTGAAAGAAAAAGAACAATTATCTTCTAAGTAGGTCTAATGACAATCAATGCCTTTAAGGTAGTTGCACTTTATAATACAGCCATTTCCTGTTATATTGGGTTTTGTTGCTTCATAGCTTTCCTTTTTCTTCCCTTGTACATAAAGGTACAACATTTTTTAAATGATTATTATTATTATTTTTAGGATAGACAAAAGAGTAACGGGAAGACGATTTTTTCAGTGAAAACTGTTCAGCCACTTCCAAAGCTAAGATTAAAGAACGACCAAAAAAAAAAAAAAAAGGCTGGTAATAGAGTCAGGCAACAGTACTGAGAAAAAGAACACCTCTATCATGCACTTTCATGACACCACAACTTCCTGCATTTAGGCATCTTGAAAACTCAGCACTTGTCAACTACGTGAAAAATAAAAGCCAAGGAAGGCAAAACTAAGTTAAAAGCTGGAAAAAGTTGGACTGGATAGAAAGGTGAAAGAATTACATCCAGCAAAAGAAACAGACAGGAGAAGTAAAATAGCTGGCAGGGGATGTATTGTGAAAACAGAAAAAAGCAAGGCTCAGAGGTAAGAATGCAATCAGGGACTTCTCTCCACCCTACCCATGACTTTGAAACAGTCCTGCAATCAGTTTTCAGCAGTGCTACATATCATTCACAGTTGGAACTAAAGATTTTGAAATAAGAGCTATGAAAAGCTGTATAGTTTTCATAGAATAATTAGATCTATGATAGCTTAAATTAAACTTGGAAGAATCCATCAATGCTAAGAAGTTCTTTGGAACCACGATGTGTATCATAAAAGTATTGGAACTTGTCCCAGTATTTTCCTATTGAGGTTTGAACAATAAACAGGAAATAAAAATGAAGTTACATATTGAACAGGGAATAAAGAAAAAAATTCTGAACAGCTACTCATTAAGTTCATACCATATACTGAGTTCATCAATAGACTCAGGTGTTACTATAAAAAAAGTAGCCAACCCCGTAGTTAGAAACTGTCTTATGACATTTGTACAAATCAACCACATTAAAGTTGCTTGTGCAACTCTAATTATGCTAGTTGCCAGCTTCTGATTTAATGTTCTCTAAAAAAACCTTCAAGACCAATCTTACCAGTAACATTTAATCCTACTGAGCTTGTACAAGAAATAATTATGTAATATTATCCATAAATAGATTAGAATTGTTCAAATTCTTACCAGATGGTATGAAGACTATGTTAATCCCAAATATAGTGTGAGTCAGCCAAGTGTAGAGTCCATAGAACCCAGCCATTTTGAGGGATGCATCGAATACGCCTCTAAAACAATCAAACAGACTCTGTTAAATTTTATCAGCAATAGGATTCTGGGAACTATAAAGATATACAGCAGCTGCTTTGAAAAACTGCAAAGCCATTAGTGCCACAAATAACACAACTCAAAATGTAACATTGAATCCTTTATGCATTTGTTCCCTATGAAAAGAATAAGCATCCATCACATCTATCATATAAGGTTATTTGGACACAAAAGCCCAGCCTGTCCTTTAGCATGCAAAGGGCTCCCGGGATAAATTCCTTGAAAGAAACTGCTCAAGCATCAGACCACACACTCTATCAAAAATAACCTTTTATCTGTGAGAAGCAGTACCATTCTGCATACAAACTACTTTTTCTTTGCCCTTTTCTACTTTCACCTTTTCATTCATTTTCTTTATCTGCTCATTCTCATCAGATTAAAACCACTGGTCTGTGAAGTGAAACCGGTTGCTTAAACTCTTACTTTCCTACATACTTACATGGCTTTCTGGATGAAAATAACTGAACACCCCATATTCATTACTGGATCTTAGCCTTGATATCTTTATATTCCTGGATTTTAGGTTGCTTACTAGGTTACATTACTAACAACCAAATAGAAAGCCTGGCAATCTAATTCCATCCTGCTGACTCTACATCCAACATGCTGCCCACAACACAAACTTCTCCTCTCTTGAGTGTGACCACAGCTTCATGAGACAGCAAACAGCTAAGTGCTGTATCGTTTTTACAGCACTAGCGCACTTACTCATGTGGAGTATCTTATAACTGAACTGAAAATTTGTGCCTTAGGACTACAGTCACAAAAATTATAGTCTAAAACTGGTGTATCTCACCATTGTGCTATGCCAGTTCTCCACCTTTATTCAGGAAAGGCATGAAGTTTCCTGAAACCCACTATTTTAGCTCGGATCTAAGGAACCAAACTATCCCCAAGTTCCTCTCCTCAGAACAGTCCTAACACATCATTGCAGAAGTAAGAGGGTGGCACACATACCATCTCGACAAAGACAAATGCAACGTTTGCTGATGTTAACTTCCCATTTTACACTTCATGCCTTTAGCTACACTGCTTGTGTCTTTGCAGTTTTGGGAACTCTGGCAGAAAGGTAGCAAGGATAGGAAGACATGCAAGAGAAATTATGGAGTCAGATGATTAGCGAAAAGGTTTTAATTGCACTTCGAAGAACACAGTCTGCACAAAAAACAGTCCTTTCTGGAACTAAAACTGTACTCTAAGAGTACAGTTTCGTTCCTCTGTTGAGTTGATAAAGAGTTCTAGAAAATAAACTCTCTCTGCTATTAAAGTACTAGGTAGAATCTTCTTTTCTGAACTACCAGCAAGAATTCAAAGATTCCCACTTTTTGCTCCTTTGAGCACTACATTCATTATTATTTCCATGGACAGTTTGCCTATTTTTGCCCTCCTTTCTCACCCAAAGGCACACATACATTCCCCAAATCTCTGCTGAATCAAAACTACCTTATTTAAAACTTACCCACTGGAAGTTATGAGTGCATAATAAACCTCACGCATCAACAGTGTTATTCAAAATGTGAGATTCTCTTAACAGATAAAATAGGAACAGCTGTTGTCAGTCATTTTCTCCCCAAAGAGAGCGAAAAGAAAAATCCGGAAAAAAGCAAGCTTTAAAGAATCACCTGAAGTAACAAATCCAACCTTTGAGCAAAAATATGTAGTGCGTGAAGAAAGGGAAAGAATATTTACAAATATGAACCTAACAAGGTTCAACAAGGCCAAGTGCAAGGTCCTGCACGTGGGTCGGGGCAATCCCAAGCACAAATACAGGCCGGGTGGGGAATGAATTGAGAGCAGCCCTGAGGAGAAGGACTTAGGGGTGTTGCTGGTTGATGAGAAGCTCAACATGAGCCGGCCATGTGCGCTTGCAGCCCAGAAAGCCAACCGTATCCTGGGCTGCATCAAAAGAAGCGTGGCCAGCAGGTCGAGGGAGGTGATTCTGCTCCTCTACTCTGGTCTTGTGAGACCCCATCTGAAATACTGTGTTCAGCTCTGGGGACATCAACATAAAGAAGGACATGGAGCTGTTGAAACAGGCGAGATGAGGGCCACAAAGATGATCCGAGGGCTGGAGCACCTCTCCTATGAAGACAGGCTGAGAGAGTTAGGGTTGTTCAGCCTGGAGAAGGCTCTGGGGAGACCTTCTAGCAGCCTTCCAGCACCTAAAGAGAGCCTACGAGAAAGACGGAGAGAGACTTTTGCAAGGAAGTGTAGTAACAGGACAAGGGGCAATGGCTTTAAAGTGAAAGAGGGTAGATTTTGAAAGTGGGTAGATTTAGATTAGCTATAAGGAAGAAATTCTTCACTTTGAGCATGGTGAAACACTGGAACAGGTCACCCAGAGAAGTGGCTGTCCCATCCCTGGAAGTGTTGAAGGTCAGGTTGGATAAGGCTTTGAGCAATCTGATCTAGTGGAAGGTGTCCCTGCTCATGGCAGATGGGTTGGAACTAGATGACATTTAAGGTTCCTTCCAACCCAAACCATTCTATGATTCTATGCGGTGGCCTCAGTGAAAAGAGCCTGAATACTGTGCAGTTTAGATAAACTTCTATAGTATTAAAATGGGAAATCACAGACCAAAATACATAGAATCCACATATTTTGAAGAGTGAAAGACTCATCTGTATTTTAGTTATAAGAAAAGTAAGCTTCTGGCATAAAAAAATTTGGAGAGAAGGAGAGAAGACCCTCAAAACCAAAGTCACAGTAAGAATGCTAAATATGTTTGCATTAAACCCAAGATGTTTTCATACTTTGGCTACTCAAAAGTCTTAATTTTCAGCATGTTCTATGATATTTAATTCATGTCAGCTCCTTCTGAGGATATCAAAGGAAAATAATATTTTTGTAACAAGAACCTGTTTATTAATTGAAACTGATTCTGTCAACCATCAAGTATAAACATCATATAAAAGGAGGGAAAATAATCTATCAGCATTTTATTTAAGGATACCTTACAAAAACAGAGGGCTAAATATCACTTTATCCATATGTGCAAGTTATCTGTGGTTAGATTTTAAGATTCTAGACCATGAACAATTACAGCAGGGTCTTTAGCAATGGAAGTCTGCAGGCAGTTGGAGAGACAAAGTCCTATCCGTACCGAAACGATCACAAGGGTGCAACAAAAAACCCCCATAATTTCTCCTGGGTGCACTAAAGATACATTTGTTTCCACTAAACCCTTATGCATTTATCAAGCCAGCTTCCTCACAGCCTTGTTGGTCTGTTAAATTTTAGACGTGTCCAATAGAAATCCCTTTGCACTATAAAGAAGGTATCTCGCAATTTCTGAAACTATTCATTGGTGGCACAAAGTTTTCAACTTCTTTTAATGCAATTTGCCAAGTCCTTCCAAAACAGAAGCAAAAGAAAAGAACCTCAATATATTCAGAACAATTTGTTAGAAGGAAACATTAAATCGAAATATTTAATAGCATCTATGAGAACTTAGATTTCAATATCCTGTAATTAAATCTTTGAGTAAATCTTTTTCCTATCAATCAAACAGGAACTGTGGCACAAATACATCTCAGTTGTCAAAAGTATTTTAAAACTGTCCTTGAAATATCTCCTTATTTTTCCCATAAAGATGTTTTCATTACTGTAGTAAAATTGACAAGTTCTTAACTTCTGTAAGTATGTCCCAGAACTACATTTCAGTATACAGGAGGCGAGGCAGGCCTCTGGGCTTGAGGCAGGTAGCTGAAGTATCAACTTCACTTGAAATCAAAATATCCACCTACAACTGCAGAAAAGACTTACTTTTTAAACAAGCAATCATTTTATATTTTTCCACCAAGACTACAAAAGAAGGGAAGACAGTCATCTTATAGCAACCAAAAGGAAGACAACAAACCAGAAAAATTGTTCCAACAACCAAAATTAATTGCCGTGAATTTAACCATGTTAAGGAGTAACTGCAAAACCGTGTCTCATTCATAAGAAAGCATACAAAACTGCCATTCAGATTTATGCTGTTTTCACATTTCAGTTCAGACAAGCATAATTTTTATCCTCAGATTAATTTTATTCAAATTTAAATACAAGTTCTGCCATGTCTCGTGCTGACGTAGTCATGCAGCTTCTAAGACAATTTTACAGATGCGCTAGTAAAGTAATAGAAAAAAGTTAATCAGGGGTCAACATGTATGTCCTGGTCTGATGTCATTCTGCATTTATTTCAATAGCAAAATAGCATATACCTCTAAAGGACTGTAGAACAGTAGAGCATCTCTCTAGCTTCTTGCATCTAGCACACACAACTAATAAGGTGAAAGAAGGCGGCATCACGCAGCGCTGAGAAGCTGTGAGGTGCCAGTGGTCAAGCAGGAAGCGAGAGGAGGCTTATACCTTATTTCACTCTCCTCCTCTCCTTCACCTTTCTTTGTGTCTGTCTCAACTAGTCACAAAAAAGCATAGGGGATCCTACTTTGTGGCAAGCGTGGCCCAGGAGAACTCTGAAGTCTCTGAAGACCCATATTTAGTACTTCTGTCAGCAAAACTAAGAATCATATCTTAAAGGTCTCTAGAAATTCATATCCATTTGACTTCACAGCTAAGGCAGCTAAAAAATCAATGCCAAAAACACGAACTAGGATCTTCATCAACAGTATCTTCATGAACAGTACGCTTCAGCTACTCTGCATCTGCGACACCAGATCTTACAGACGATGTGGAATGCTAGTGCAAACGCTGAGTGAATTTATTACCATCTGTAAAACGCAGACCTTCCTGATGAAATTATGACAGTAAATTAATTTCATCTCTTAATACGTTATTGGCATACCTACAGCTTCCTTTTATATACAAGAGTAATCGTATGTTTCAGAAATGAGAAAATCCAATTGCTGCTCATGTCTCACTTTGGCACTGTATCTGGATGAACCACTTTACCTGTAAGAGCTGTCATCTGCAAATTTGTAATTTATGAGCACTTCATAGCAATTTAGTGTAAGGTAGACATACATATTCCATTTCACTGAGCTTTGAAAAGCATGTGAAATTAAAAAAAAAAAAAAAAAATCAGAGGACATGGGTCATACCTCATATTCAGATTAAAAATGAAGAAACTTCTGTCAAATTGTCAAGTGTATCTGCACAGCTGGCCTAAATATTTCTTTGCTAAAGTTCTTTCACCTTCACTGAAAAGCTAGGGAATTTGCTTGGAGATTTCACAAAGGAAAGTACCACCTTTTCATTTTATGGGCTTTGTAAGATTTAGTGGATTTATTTTTTCTCTTTTACTGATTTGCCATAAAAAGTCTACAGCTTGTCCTTTGCTTCTACTGAAGTCTACATTAAATGTATGTCCACTTGAATTCAGGTTCACTTCACAGAGCCTGCAAGTAAGGACTGTTCGCCATTAGCAACATAGTGAAATTTCAAAAATTTCAACCTAACACTGCAACAACTGCAGTTCAAAGTGAAAAGGCAGAGCAGCGAAGACTCTGGAATGCAAAACATACCTCAAGCATCAATTCAGAGCATTCATTTTTTGACCTCAGAGTTAATCTGATTTTCTAGATCTCTCTATTCCCGGAGAACTGGAGGAAAGAAGAGCATATGGCTGAAATGGTAAAAATTGGAGTTTGATTTACTGGCTACTGTACTAAATTTATAAAGAAGGCATATTGACCCTGGCTGCTGAATGTAAAAGTGAAAACTAGAAAAAAGTTACATTTGTCTTTGGAAATGTTTGCAAGAACTAGCATTTCCCTAAATACTTCACAAAACACTTTACAAGCCATATAGTGGTTTACAATCCAACTAAAATGCAAAGTTTGATAACAGGAACACCCTAAGCCAAAAATACTATTAGAAAAAGACAATTTCACTCTTTCGTCCTTTTCTTTATACCACTGATGTTTGGTATTTTCCCATATTCTCTAAGTAGACAGTACAAGGATTGTACTGTATCTTTGTTGCAAAATCTTCCTGCCTTCAGAGCTGACTAATTCAAAATGATGTTTTAAGAAACTCCAGCTACTCAATTTCTTTCGAGAATACAAACTTTAGATCTTAAAAGTGGAAGGTTCAGGGTATAAAAGCAAATGCAATGCATTCCAAACTTCACAGCACAGTTTCACAATTCATTTCAAACCAGGTTAACTCAGCACTGCCACAAGAAAAGAGCCTTCTCATTCCCCTGTTCTCAAGCACTCATTTCTGCCCCAGACCACCCCTTCCTCTGTCTACCCGCCAGCACAGTCTCTTTTATGTGCCACAACGTTTTTTACAATGAATTCAGCTAATAATTATATTTTGCTGGGTTAGTTTCAACTAACTAGCTCAGCTCTCTAGTCCCCATCCAATTCATAGAGCAGTGGCACAAAAAGCAGTGTTCCCACCAGGAAAGAAGCCAGTACACTCGTGGCTGGAGAGCAGGAACACTTTTTTGCACAACAGTGCTGTCTTATCCCAGCTGAAACTAACAGCTGCTGTCACCGTAACTTCAAAACCAAATAAGTCATTTTCTTCCTTCAGACACCACCAAGATCTGTTGCAAATGACAAGCTACCAGTGACAATCAAAGGACAGCTATTATCTTAAAAATGACTGAAGTATCTTTCTTCCACAATGATCCCTCAAATTTCAAGTGATCACCAGGAGAACACTGAAGAATTAAATGACTCAAAGAAGTCCTTTTGCAAAAAAAACTTTTAAGCTGTTCTTTGACTCTCTTTAAGGGTTCTGTTTTTTTAGGAATAAAAAAGGACCCTCATTATTTTTCAGTTTCAAATTACACATGAAAATAAGCAGAGCGTGCTAAGATACACTCCAGCTATGAATAAAGCAGAAGTGGCAGTAAGTGTTTCTTGACAGAGTAAGATCATCTCGGGAGCAATATAAATATGCAGATGATTGTCAGAGACTTCTCCATGACAAGATTTCAAGTTCGCTGTTAAAATGAATTATTCCTTAGGAATGATACAACTGAACAAAGAGAAGTAACAGCTCCAACATATGGAGGCTAGTAATGACACTAATGAAATAAAGTGATCAAGTCTTGAACAAGGCATAGGTCCTTGACATGGTGTAACTGATGCAACTATTACATTTCTTGAGCCAGGACAGGGCTTCAGTGACTGTGTTAAAACTTCAAACTTTTAAGCTGCGGCAACTAATGCAAAGGACACAGCAGCAAACAGACTGTTTCATAGATTCATAGATTTCTAGGTTGGAAAAGGCCTTAGAGATCATCGAGTCCAACCGTTCCTAATCCCCCATTAAACCATGTCCCTAAGTAGTTCATCCACCCTTTTCTTAAACACATTCAGGGATGGGGACTCAACCACCTCCCTGGGCAGCCTATTCCAGTGGCTGACAACCCCTTCAGAGAAGAAATACTTTCTAACATCTAACCTGAGTCTCCCCTGACTAAGCTTATACCCATTTCCTCTTGTTCCATCATCCATCACTAATGTAAAGAGCCCTTCCCCTACCTCCCCATCATCTTTTCTCAAGTATTTGTAGGCTGTAATCAGGTCTCCCCTCAGCCTCCTCTTCTCCAGGCTAAACAGCCCCAACTCCCTCAGCCGCTCCCCGTAAGTTTTATTTTCCAGCCCCTTGACCAGTTTAGTCGCCCTTCTCTGGACTCGCTCCAGGAGCTCAATATCTCTCTTAAAGAGAGGGGCCCAAAACTGGACACAATATTCCAGGTGCGGCCTCACCAGTGCTGAGTACAGGGGCAGGATCACTTCCCTATTCCTGCTGGTTACACTATTCTTGATACACGCCAGTACCCCATTGGCCTTTTGGCCACCTGGGCACACTGCTGGCTCATATCAAGCCGGTAGTCAACAGTCCTCTGTTGGACTGTTCTCCAACAGAGGAACGTCTACATTCTCTGAAAAAGAACAATTAACATGTAGTCCAAGCTGTAAGAAATTCTACATCTGATTATTTCTTCACAATATTTTCCTATTTGTAAGATTAGTAATTATTTTTTAATTACTATTTTGGTCTGTTTTAGTCACATGTACCACATAAACTTACAATTATTCTTCTGAGAAGTACATTTGATAGCATTAGTTATTTCTGAATCAACTATTTCTAATGTTTCCAGATTTTTATCATGAGCAGGCTTACTAAGTGCAACATCTGTCTATACTTAAAACAGATCTTGGAACATAACATGTAGAAAGTCAAACTAGTTCAGACCAAAGGTCTGTCTAGTCAGCATCCCATCTCCAGTAGAGGCCAGAAGCAGATGCTTAGGGAACAAAAGAAATAGGACAAACATATTTAACAAACCCCTGAGCATTTTACCAGCCTCTATTTCTACCACAGATGTTATCATGAACTTGATGCAGGCTGTCTACTTAGCAATCCACAATTAATATCTATTCGTAGCCCTGTCCAATCCTGCAAGTTGCTGCAACTCCAACATTCTCTGGCAAGACCTTCCCCATGCCTACTGCCTGTCACATGAAACAACACACCTCTCTTATTTTTGAAACTGCCTGCTTGCTTTTTGATGATCCCAAGATTTTATGTTGGAAGAGACCATGGGCAGTCCAAGCCCAGCTGAAACCAGGACACCCCGTCACCCTTTTCACACTGGTTCTGATTTTGCAAACCTCAATCAATGTTGCAAACCGCAACATCCTTCTTCCAGGCTGAAGAGCCCTAACCAGCTCAGTCATTCCTCATACAGAAACTGATGAATACCTTCATTTCTCTAACCAGTCTTGTTGCCCTCCGCTGCTTTCCAAGATGTACTACCAAGCACTGAGCTAGCATGACTACTTGAAAACATAGCTCTCAATGTAACAGTCAGCACAGAGGCCATCAGTTTATGAGTGAAATTAGGACTCGTTTTCACCCACATGCATCACATTTCATCAGTCATTTTATTCCTGGGACACTGCTGTCTTAGTTCTAACTGAATACGTCTACAATCCTGCTGCAATTCCATAATCAGTCCTCATCCTTACTAGCTCAAATAGTTTTGCAGCAGGTGTCCCTCTACTACTTACCCAGTACACTTACGAATAGACGGGATAGTAGAGGTCCCTACCTCAACACCATCATTAACGCCTGCCCTCTATTTCTTGTCTTTCTAACTGACTGTTTATCCATGCAGAAACCTTCTGTATTATCACTACTTAATTTCCTTGAAAGTCTTTGGAAAGAGATGCTGTAAAAAACTTTTATGAAACTTCAGTAGAACATAGCAGCTGGATCAACTTAGTAACAACCTTGCTTGTTGACCGCTTCAAAAACGAGGAAGAGTAAGGCAGAACTTCTGTGAAAACTCCATTCATCCTTTGCAACTAAATCATATTTACCATATTACCACGTGCTGGTACGTCCTTAACTTTCGTTCCTACTAAGTTGGACAGTAGTTATGTCCGAGTTACATGTCTGTGCTTCCTGGGTTCCCTGGAACACTCTTTACTTTTTTTAAAAAAATTTTGCCCTTGTGTTTTCTTTGGTGAGTTAATATCATCCACTCTCAGCAATTTGCTGTTGCTCATTTTGTCTGTTTCTTCAGCCTTTTCTACAGCCACCATAATTTGAGAGACTCTGCTGCAGCTCACCCATAAGAAGGATTTTACCATTCGAATCCCTCTACTTACCTTCACAGCAATGAACAACACAGCATCGATTTACCTCCCCCCTGCAACAACAGCCTGCAGCAGCCTTCTTGTTGCTGAGTGCTCCTTGCCATCCCTCAGCCCCCCGAGAGCTTCTTGCTCCCACTGCATATGAAAAATGGTGTTTTGGTTTAAAAGCATTTCGTGGAGCTCCAAGCAAATGAATCAAACTCCTCCTCCTCCCCCCTTTAGGGCTATTTCTACCTGCTGAAGTTTATGATCCTTCTGTTTTCTTCGTTTAGCTAAAACTTCAGCTTTTTAAAGGAGAGTTCCTCATTTCCTGTGGCCTTTGTTACTTGGCTGTTCAGCTATGCAGTCAGTCTTCCCTTTAGCCTTACTCAAGCCTTTCTGTTAGCAGGCACTGGCACTGTACGTTGAACATTATTCTCCATACCACTTGTAAGGACGTATTTCTTTTAGATCCCCATTTTAGCTTGAAAAGTTCAGGAATGAGAGCAACAGCTAGCTAGATTAAATAAAGCTCAAAACCCATTGCAGTCTTACATTAGAAACTCCCCGTCTGTTCAGATTATTACTATTATAAAATTATGAATCGCAAGCATAGAGAAGAGGGTATTTTAACTGCTTATGCTGGTGAAGAGAATAAATAATAGATTGACCTTATAATTTGACCTAATATGACAAAAAAGCAAAAAGCTAAAGTAGTGATGTTAGATCTTCGAAACATCAAGAAATTCTGAAGTTTTATATCAGCCTGCATGCTGTCTTCTTACATTACAATACATCTGTATTTTAAATAGCAGAAATCTAACCAAGGTTATCATAATACATACTGCAACCTTAAACACACACACAAAGAATTATCAGATATGCAAGCATAGAATTCTGCAATATGTTATACTAAAAATAATTCCCAGAGTATCCCTTTATTCTTAGCAATGCCAGATAGAAGATCTCTTCCCTATACATTTAATAATTTTTTCGGCAACCCTTGTCTTTCCATCCCTCCCAGTTAGCTACTAGGCCCACCTCAGAAGCAAAGAGAGAAACTAACTAGCTGAGCCGAATTCCAGATGCAAGTGTCACTGTTTTTACTGACACAGGCTATGTCACATACCAACCAAACTTTCATTCAAACGAAGATTGTGAAGTTCTGACATATAAGCAACTGCTTGAAAAAGTTGATGTTGTAGAAAAAGCAGCATATATACATAACTGTTTGAGTGCAACACGTTATTAAAGGACTAGTATCTAAGATGCAATGTAGTTGCATCAGTCTTAAAGGTTGCGTGCAAATCTGCTTATGTGTTTAAACATATGTGCACACACACACACAATAACCTGCATCCTCAACGTGTTTACAGGTACCTTCAGTCTTAAACTGGACAGTCACAGAACCACAGACTACAAAAAACGCACTAAGAAACTGCTGTCAGAACATACAGAATGCATCACCTGGAACACGAAAGAAGTAAATGGCAGAATACTGGCAGTCCCTGATATAAAACAAGGAAGCCCTCAATAACCCGTCAATGTGTTCGAAAATACACTGCACCAGTCTGCACAGCATAGAGAACAGAACTGTTTGTTTCAGCATCAGATTATGTATTTACGTGATCTCATGAATCAGGGGTAGTAAACTGTAAGATTCCTAGACTTTGTGACATGCTTGACCCAAATCATATGTGTACAATAATTAACATTTTTTCAGGTAATTTGGAAAAAGAGCAAAGATTAAGCATAAGCAAATCAATTATTTTTTGAAATTTTCTTTGAGTATCTGTTTTTCTTTGAATTATTCTTTGAACAACTTTTTAAAATCACGTGTATATAAAGCAGTACACAGACAGTTTGTTTAATAGGAACAAGTATTTTTGATACAAAAAAGGAAATACAGTAAAGACAAATCCTTTTTTTTATGTGCATATAGGAGAATATTTAAGATTAAAACAGCGGTATGAGCGAGTCATGTAGTTATTGCTACTAAAACAATCAGCTGATAAATACTACTATCTATCCTACTAGGATAATCAGGTTACAGCTACTGTCAGTTTGGTTCTGCAAACGTACTGAAACATTGCAGCATCTCTTCTGGATTCATAGACTACATTCTGCTTTTTTTCAGTAACTCAACTGAAGCTTTCCTTTCCTCTATGTAATAATAATAATAATAATAAAGTATCTGTTATTCCCAGTTTTAGACTAGGAAATTATTTCATTAAGACAGACTCATTTTCAATTCTATTCCCATCTCATAACATACACCATAAGTAGAGCTTGTAAAATTTCAATAAGGTCCTGTTAAATGCGTTCCTGTGACAAAAGAGATTTTGCAAGAGATATTCCTGTGACTAAAGAACATACATTGCATGCAGAAATTCAGTCAAAACGTAATCAGTTAACAGTTGTCTTTGAAAAATTAATCTGGAAGACATTATTAATGTTGCGGTAAAATAAACAAGATCACACATTTTGCTTTTTCTAAGTATTAGCCTAACATGCTGGAAGATTATTGTTTTCTGTGGGAATTGTATCACCGTCTCATTTTCTCCATCATTACTGCCGAGATGCCACAGCAAACCAGCTAGATGCTTAAACAGCAGAGATTTTCTTGTTTGTTTGTTTGCATGGTAGCTCATTTCAGATCTCTTTAAATGTTAATAAATAAAAGCTGAAAAACCAGAAAGAACCTATTTTAGCCATCAAGGCACTACAGGTTTTCATCATATCAAATCTCTCTTTGACTTTCTGGCAAATTTCAATTAAGGATATGATTACTGTTTCTTCTTTAGAAACATCTATTTTAAGTAGCTTTTATATAACCAATGAAAAGTCTTATCAAATTTGATGAAGAAAATGAAGCAAATAATGATAACCTTTCTCAAATTGAAAACAAACAGTACTCATCTTCCTGGCATTACAGAACAAACTTCCACTAACACATGTTTCAAGGCATCACTCAAAATATTGATCTGGCTTTAAGATCATCTCACAATGTATTAGGCCCCACCGAAATCGAAAGCTGCAGTAACTTTAAGCCACAGCCATACCCGTGTGCATGCACTCATGTGAAAGTATCGCACACACTAAATTGCACTGAGGCCGTGACAACATGCAACTTAGTAATGTGCAATATCTCCACCAGAGCAAGCAGAATGGGAGCTTCAGGGAAGAAGGGTATGGTGCATTCAGGAAGAGAACGACATGCTGCTCAGGGAAAGGAAGATGGTTCAGGCAAAGGTGTGCATGCTACTACTTTGGAGACCTGTGAATTGGAGAATTACTGCTTCATCCATTTAGAATTTAAAAAAAAAAAAAAAAATCCAGACAAAAGCACCACCTCCCTATTTTAAGGGTAAGGGACATAATTTTCCTACTTATGCAGTGAGGTAGGTGACTTATGAACTAATTTGATTTTACAGAACCTTTCTCAACAAAGCAAATCTCACACTGATGTGTGCAGATAACCATTTCCCCCTGACCCCCAAAATACTATGTTATTAACATAATTATAATTACAATGAAAAATTTCACTAACTAGTATTGAGAACTAAAATTATCTAAATCCAGTAAATTGATTCAAGTGGTTCTTACACATTTCTAAAGCAAGTAATTTCTAACTCTGACTGAGAGTGTGACTGAAAGAATTCCTGAAGCTCAACCTACTCTGGCATAACCCTTCTGCCACAGGCACGAGTCCCCTTCGTATTTCCCTTTCTCCACTGGTTCCTGTAGCTGATTTTCAGTAGTTTCAGCAAAAGAAAATCATGTATTTACGACATTCACAGGCTACTAAACAGCACTGCCAGTCAAGGGAGACTCTTGCCCATGACGAAGGCGCAATACTACTTTCATAATTCATCACTTCTTCATGCTGATAGCCATTTCTGTAATAAGTAAAACAAGAAAAATAATTTTAAAAGAAGAAGAAGAAGAAAAAAAGGACAGAATGGCAGTAGGGACAAAAGGCAAAGGGCAAATGGAGTATTTATCAAGAAGAAGAAATAATAACGAACTGTGGTCACACCAGGAAAGTTAAAATTGGAGTGAGAAAGACCTGAGATGGATTGCAAACCAAAGAAAAAGAGAATCAGATAAACCAAATGGGCACAAAAGACCAAAACTACTACAGAACAGAAGCTATTTTGCTACTGAGGCATTTGCAATATTCAGGATTATTACCATTTTCCTAAATTTTTATTTCCTACCCTATTTGCAGGCAATGGCATGTGAAATTCCAGAACAGAATTCAGCATTGTGAATTTTGAATTGGTTGTTTTATTTGAAGCAGTGCCAATACTTTATACATCAGTCAGAAAACCTTGCGGTCACACGTGCCTTTGGTAGTGATCTTCCTCCCAGGCTTTTTACTGTTTTGTTTTGTTTTTGGTTTGGTTTTTTTTTTATGGAATCATCACATAAATATTGATCTTCCTTCTCCCCCCTCGGGTTAAATTCTGCCTTCCTCAAGATGCAACCAAAGAGGAGGAGCAAAGGCAATATACGGCAACAAAGCACACACATGTGCTTACTCTAAAACGATAGGAGCGTTTTCATCACAAAAGTTACTCAAAATGAGGAAAATTGATTTACAAACAGTTTGCAAAACCACGTTTGTTCTATAGTCCAAACACTGTTGGTCCCCTTCTGCAGAACTGCTTGGAGGCTGGCAGGACATACCTGTGAGAACTGGGGCAATTTCATAAAAGGCAGATATCTGGGGCAAAGGCAAATGTCCAGCTTACGAACAGAATCACATTCGCAACACAGGGAAAGACAAAACCATCAGCAGCCTCTCTCTGGCATTTCACTTCGCCTCCTAGTCCTGGGAGAAGCCTAGAAAGACTGAATTACACCCCTGGGCTGAGACGACCAAAAGTGCTTCTTGCATCCCTCCCTCTCCTCTGGGTGTCTAAAGCCTTAAAAGAGGAAGAGCTTCTCAAAGATGAAGCCAGATACTCTGTGGCAGTGCACAAAGAATAGCAAGAGATCAAGTAAAAACGTTAGAGACAGCTGTTGCTTTGGAAAAGCAGAAGACTACAATTCTGCCAGAAAGAAGTTCTGGACTTCACCCTTAAGGTCCCTTCTAGCTGTTTCATTAAGAGTTCTCTTCCAGACTGGACAATAAACCATAAAAAAACCCCAAACAATAAACCAACAACAAACAACACAGTAAAAATGCCTCCTCTCTTATTTGGAACTTTGGTCACTTCATCTGGACTCCTCTATTCTCTCCCGGTCTCCACAATCCCAGAAAGATTTACTGAGGGCCAAGCCCAAGGACTTTGAGATAGTGAGTGGCACATAAGAGCAGGTGAAGATAGTGGCCTCTGGTCTACATAAAAAGAAGGCTCAGAGGTGGACCTGACCAGTGACTACAGCTGAATGAGCACCACTAGACCCAGGAGAAATCTCAGCTAAATGAAAGGAAAAAACGTCACCACGAGATGCTCGGATACGGCACAGGGGCCAAGAGGGTCTAAGGAGCCTCTGTCCCTGAGAGTATCCAAACATGATTGAACAAAGACCTGAGCAACAGGAATCAACCGAGGCTGCTCTGATGAGGAGCTTGGACTGGAGACCTCCAAGTCTCTCTCCCAACCACTGTGATTCTGTGGTTCTTCGAACATAAGCAGTTCTGGTCTCCTGCTGTCACCAGCCACCTCACTGCATGCTGCTCGGGACCTATAAAAGCAGGGTCCCAGCAGCTGGCCCCAGTTTGCTGAGCTTTGAGGTCGTTGGATGCCAAGCATGTTTGGAAAATAGAGAAGCCAGAGCAGCGAGGGCAAAACAGTTTTAAAAACAAAGTAAAATGTTCCTCATAAAGGCACTGAATTTTCCCTTATGCTTATTTATATACTTAACTACCAGTAAGCGAAAGCCCAGTCTTACAAAAAGTTTTATTTGTTCTCTGAAAAATAGTATTCAAATGCTTTCTCAAGCATTACCTCGAAGTACAGGAGGGAAAATCGTGCTAAATGCTCAGGTTCAGAGAAGATGATGTGCTAAACTAAAGCTGGCACCTTTCAAACCAAAAGCCAATCAGCCAAAGCAACCTGGTGCAGCCCAGGGAGGGTGTTTCTGCCCATGGCAGGGGTGTTGGAACTAGGTGATCTTGGAGGTCCCTTCCAACCCTAACCACTCTATGACTCCATGGTTCTATGATGTCATCAGCCACCTCACTGCCCATTGTTCGGCGCACCTATAAAAGCAGGGCCCCAGCAGCCGGCCCACACTTTGGGCCGAGCTTCGAGGCCTTCAGACGCCAAGCATGCCTGGTAGGAAGAAGAGCCAGAGCAGAGAGGCGGACGGCGGTCCACCTCAGCCTGGGATGCCACAGAGCCACTCCCGGCAGCCACGAGAGAGCAGGACGTGGAGCCAGCGGAGCAGCAACCCCCCTTGGGCCGTGAACACGATGGACAGCACCTCTCCGGCCCATGGCAGAAAGCAGCGTCGGCCTCTAGGGCCATGGCGGAACGCCGTTGAGCCCCAGCAGGTCAGCCCGCCAGGGACCAGCCACAGCAGTGAGGCACGTGGACGCCCACCTGTGCATGGGACAGAACAGAGGTGGTTCCAGCGTCCACCAAAGAGGCAGGCACCTCCCAGCAGCCTGCAGATGGGTGATCAGTGGAGAAGGAATGCCACCCTTCATGCCACGAACACAACCCACCAGGCTCCTTGGATCGACAGAAAGCGGCACACGGCCGTTGGCCCACCAGCGAACGCCGTGGAGCTCCAGCGTGTCTGCCGGCCAGGGAGGAGCCAGAGCAGCGAGGCAAGTCGCGGGCCACCTTCGAATGGGACAGAACAGAGGAGGTTCCAGCGTCCACCAAAGAGGCAGGCACCTCCCAGCAGCCTGCAGATGGGTGATCAGTGGAGAAGGAATGCCACCCTTCATGCCACGAACACAACCCACCAGGCTCCTTGGATCGACAGAAAGCGGCACACGGCCGTTGGCCCACCAACGAACGCCGTGGAGCCCAAGCGTGTCTGCCGGCCAGGGAGGAGCCAGAGCAGCGAGGCAAGTCGCGGGCCACCTTCGAATTGGACAGAACAGAGGAGGTTCCAGCGTCCAGCAAAGACGCAGGCACCTCCCAGCAGCAGCCTGACGAACCCGAGGCAGTGGAGGAGGATGACAAGGAACATGCCCCCTCCTGCCATGAGAGCCATTGCCCGTGCTCACACCACCAATGTCACCCAGCACACATCTGCGGGCACACAGGGGAATGGCATGGGGCCCCGGCATGGCTATCTGCCGAGGCATGGTGGGAGGCCCAGGTCTCACAGCCCACCAAAGGACAGCGTGGAGCCCATGGAGGTGGATCCACCAGAGTATGGCATGGGGCCAACAGCTGTTAATCCACCAGACAACAGCGTGGAGCCCATGGAGGTGGATTAACCTGGAGAACAACTGAGTCATCTATGGCAGCGGGTCCACCTGCCACAGGGATCACCTGGCAGTACCCCAGCCAGCCAGGCTCCTTCAGGACTGGGCAATAAACAACAACAAGAGAATAAAAATGCTTTTGTCCTCTCTTACTTGGCACTGATGTTATCACAGAGGTGTTACCGACATTGCTGAAGGGCTCGGCTTTAGCCTGCAGCAGGTATGTCTTGGAGCCAGCTGGAACCGGCTGTCTCTGACATGAGGACAGCTAATGGCGTCTTCCATCAGAAGCGTGGCTGATGAACGTCGGGAGGCCACTGTGACACTGATTGTGACTGTGGGCGATGCGTGTGGCCAAATATGGCGGGTTTGGCCATGGAGGGGCTCGCTCCTGCCTGCCATGTTGCTTGGCCGAGAGAAAGGCTGCCCCTTGGGCACAGGGACTGCCCTCCACTCTCCCTTTTCTTTCCTGGGATAACGGTCTTGAAGCAGTTTTTAAAACGGAGTAAAATGTTCCTCATAAAGGCACTGAACTCTCGGAATTTCTTGTTTCCAAAGTATCAGTCTCACTATAGCGCCAGGTAAAATTACGGAGGTCATTCTCAGAGTTACTGAAAAACACCCGAGAGACAACACAGTCTTTGGTCATAACCAACACGGGTTCACAAGGGGAAAGTCCTCTTTAACTGAAAGCACGCTCTACAGACTTCCTGCAGGCTCACCTGCAACATCTCCCCCCAAGAAACAGTTTTGTGGATTGTCAAGGGTTGCATGGGCCCTTCCTTCTCATCCCCCACCACTGCCCCTCATGAAGAGGTGCCATCTCTTCTACATGGAGTCCCGAGGGAGAGGGGAGGAGGGGCCTGGCTTCCATCCAGCTGCTGTCTTCCCCAGATGACAAAGGACATCCTGTGCAGCTCTCCTGCCTTTACACTCCACCTCTCTACTCCCACATCCCATTAAGGTTGGTAACCTGACGAACTGACAAGGAGTTCATTTCTCTACAGCACTTTTTTGGTTTAATTTGACAACTACTTCTAAGTTTCCAGAAATGGCAAAGGCACACAAAACTTTTCTATAAGATTATGTTCTCTACGGAGAAATACGTACTTGCACTGAAAGAAAGTTTTTTGGGTCCGCTAGCAGATGGGGTACAAGCAGTAACAACGATCTAACAAGTGCCGCTAAGTAAGATGACATCAGTGGAAAACAATAATTTCTGTTACATTCCTAGAGCACACAAGTTCCCCAATATACTACTACTAACATCTGGCTGGTACCATGAGTAGAGGCGATCTCCCTCCGAACTAAAACACAAAAATGCTGTAAGAGCTGCTGGTACTGATAATGTTACAGATGTAAGCTAAGAAAAACATTTAAACACAAGCAGTCTTTGGAAGAAAAAGGTTTTCTATTCCTGTGATGCAAGAAAAGTACTAACAGCATGCCAGTGATTTTTCACTCTTTCACTAAGCAAACTCCTAAAAATGTTCCATTTGAGATGAAGATTTTTGTACAGTAAATTCAAAGTAGCTGATAGTAGTTTTGTTTTTTCCTTAATTTACTTTTGTAAAGTCCTTATAAACAGTGCATAATACTTTGTGGTCTGCAATTCCAGGCTGAAAAAGTATTTTAGTTTGTAATCATCAGAATACAGCTCAAAAATTCTAACGATTCAACATATCTCCAAGGCAACAAGGCAAAGACATATATGCGTCAAGCTCTAGCAGATAAACGATAGCTACTGTAAGGACCGCAGTGCCTGCCAAACGAAGACTGAAAGGAGGAGTACCACAGGTTAACATAAACCCGTCACACACCTGAGCTTTGCAAATTCCACCACCTCTCTCTACTTGCTTCCTACAAGAATGAAAAATCTTTGTCTTGATCCATACAGCCCTTTTCCTGAAACAGGAAAAAACTGCATTTGACCCTTTCTGGTTGGCTCGTTTCGCTAGTTTAAAATGCATGAAGAATGTCTTGAATAGACTGTTTTCCCTTATGCTTATTTACATACTTAACTACCAGTAAGCAAAAGCCCAGTCTTACAAAAAGTTTTATTTGTTCTCTGAAAAATAGTATTCAAATGCTTTCTCAAGCATTACCTCGAAGTACAGGAGGGAAAATCGTGCTAAATGCTCAGGTTCAGAGAAGATGATGTGCTAAACTAAAGCTGGCACCTTTCAAACCAAAAGCCAACCAGCCAAAGCAACCTGGTGCAGCCCAGGGAGGGTGTTTCTGCCCATGGCAGGGGTGTTGGAACTAGGTGATCTTGGAGGTCCCTTCCAACCCTAAACACTCTATGACTCCATGGTTCTATGATGTCATCAGCCACCTCACTGCCCATTGTTCGGCGCACCTATAAAAGCAGGGCCCCAGCAGCCGGCCCACACTTTGGGCCGAGCTTCGAGGCCTTCAGACGCCAAGCATGCCTGGTAGGAAGAAGAGCCAGAGCAGAGAGGCGGACGGCGGCCCACCTCAGCCTGGGATGCCACAGAGCCACTCCCGGCAGCCACGAGAGAGCAGGACGTGGAGCCAGCGGAGCAGCAACCCCCCTTGGGCCGTGAACACGATGGACAGCACCTCTCCGGCCCATGGCAGAAAGCAGCGTCGGCCTCTAGGGCCATGGCGGAACGCCGTGGAGCCCCAGCAGGTCAGCCCGCCAGGGACCAGCCACAGCAGTGAGGCACGTGGACGCCCACCTGTGCATGGGACAGAACAGAGGTGGTTCCAGCGTCCACCAAAGAGGCAGGCACCTCCCAGCAGCCTGCAGATGGGTGATCAGTGGAGAAGGAATGCCACCCTTCATGCCACGAACACAACCCACCAGGCTCCTTGGATCGACAGAAAGCGGCACACGGCCGTTGGCCCACCAGCGAACGCCGTGGAGCTCCAGCGTGTCTGCCGGCCAGGGAGGAGCCAGAGCAGCGAGGCAAGTTGCGGGCCACCTTCGAATGGGACAGAACAGAGGAGGTTCCAGCGTCCACCAAAGAGGCAGGCACCTCCCAGCAGCCTGCAGATGGGTGATCAGTGGAGAAGGAATGCCACCCTTCATGCCACGAACACAACCCACCAGGCTCCTTGGATCGACAGAAAGCGGCACACGGCCGTTGGCCCACCAACGAACGCCGTGGAGCCCAAGCGTGTCTGCCGGCCAGGGAGGAGCCAGAGCAGCGAGGCAAGTCGCAGGCCACCTTCGAATTGGACAGAACAGAGGAGGTTCCAGCGTCCACCAAAGACGCAGGCACCTCCCAGCAGCAGCCTGACGAACCCGAGGCAGTGGAGGAGGATGACAAGGAACATGCCCCCTCCTGCCATGAGAGCCATTGCCCGTGCTCACACCACCAATGTCACCCAGCACACATCTGCGGGCACACAGGGGAATGGCATGGGGCCCCGGCATGGCTATCTGCCGAGGCATGGTGTGAGGCCCAGGTCTCACAGCCCACCAAAGGACAGCGTGGAGCCCATGGAGGTGGATCCACCAGAGTATGGCATGGGGCCAACAGCTGTTAATCCACCAGACAACAGCGTGGAGCCCATGGAGGTGGATTAACCTGGAGAACAACTGAGTCATCTATGGCAGCGGGTCCACCTGCCACAGGGATCACCTGGCAGTACCCCAGCCAGCCAGGCTCCTTCAGGACTGGGCAATAAACAACAACAAGAGAATAAAAATGCTTTTGTCCTCTCTTACTTGGCACTGATGTTATCACAGAGGTGTTACCGACATTGCTGAAGGGCTCGGCTTTAGCCTGCAGCAGGTATGTCTTGGAGCCAGCTGGAACCGGCTGTCTCTGACATGAGGACAGCTAATGGCGTCTTCCATCAGAAGCGTGGCTGATGAACGTCGGGAGGCCACTGTGACACTGATTGTGACTGTGGGCGATGCGTGTGGCCAAATATGGCGGGTTTGGTCATGGAGGGGCTCGCTCCTGCCTGCCATGTTGCTTGGCCGAGAGAAAGGCTGCCCCTTGGGCACAGGGACTGCCCTCCACTCTCCCTTTTCTTTCCTGGGATAACGGTCTTGAAGCAGTTTTTAAAACGGAGTAAAATGTTCCTCATAAAGGCACTGAACTCTCGGAATTTCTTGTTTCCAAAGTATCAGTCTCACTATAGCGCCAGGTAAAATTACGGAGGTCATTCTCAGAGTTACTGAAAAACACCCGAGAGACAACACAGTCTTTGGTCATAACCAACACGGGTTCACAAGGGGAAAGTCCTCTTTAACTGAAAGCACGCTCTACAGACTTCCTGCAGGCTCACCTGCAACATCTCCCACCAAGAAACAGTTTTGTGGATTGTCAAGGGTTGCATGGGCCCTTCCTTCTCATCCCCCACCACTGCCCCTCATGAAGAGGTGCCATCTCTTCTACATGGAGTCCCGAGGGAGAGGGGAGGAGGGGCCTGGCTTCCATCCAGCTGCTGTCTTCCCCAGATGACAAAGGACATCCTGTGCAGCTCTCCTGCCTTTACACTCCACCTCTCTACTCCCACATCCCATTAAGGTTGGTAACCTGACGAACTGACAAGGAGTTCATTTCTCTACAGCACTTTTTTGGTTTAATTTGACAACTACTTCTAAGTTTCCAGAAATGGCAAAGGCACACAAAACTTTTCTATAAGATTATGTTCTCTACGGAGAAATACGTACTTGCACTGAAAGAAAGTTTTTTGGGTCCGCTAGCAGATGGGGTACAAGCAGTAACAACGATCTAACAAGTGCCGCTAAGTAAGATGACATCAGTGGAAAACAATAATTTCTGTTACATTCCTAGAGCACACAAGTTCCCCAATATACTACTACTAACATCTGGCTGGTACCATGAGTAGAGGCGATCTCCCTCCGAACTAAAACACAAAAATGCTGTAAGAGCTGCTGGTACTGATAATGTTACAGATGTAAGCTAAGAAAAACATTTAAACACAAGCAGTCTTTGGAAGAAAAAGGTTTTCTATTCCTGTGATGCAAGAAAAGTACTAACAGCATGCCAGTGATTTTTCACTCTTTCACTAAGCAAACTCCTAAAAATGTTCCATTTGAGATGAAGATTTTTGTACAGTAAATTCAAAGTAGCTGATAGTAGTTTTGTTTTTTCCTTAATTTACTTTTGTAAAGTCCTTATAAACAGTGCATAATACTTTGTGGTCTGCAATTCCAGGCTGAAAAAGTATTTTAGTTTGTAATCATCAGAATACAGCTCAAAAATTCTAACGATTCAACATATCTCCAAGGCAACAAGGCAAAGACATATATGCGTCAAGCTCTAGCAGATAAACGATAGCTACTGTAAGGACCGCAGTGCCTGCCAAACGAAGACTGAAAGGAGGAGTACCACAGGTTAACATAAACCCGTCACACACCTGAGCTTTGCAAATTCCACCACCTCTCTCTACTTGCTTCCTACAAGAATGAAAAACCTTTGTCTTGATCCATACAGCCCTTTTCCTGAAACAGGAAAAACTGCATTTGACCCTTTCTGGTTGGCTCGTTTCGCTAGTTTAAAATGCATGAAGAATGTCTTGAATAGACTGTTTTCCCTTAAGCTTATTTACATACTTAACTACCAGTAAGCAAAAGCCCAGTCTTACAAAAAGTTTTATTTGTTCTCTGAAAAATAGTATTCAAATGCTTTCTCAAGCATTACCTCGAAGTACAGGAGGGAAAATCGTGCTAAATGCTCAGGTTCAGAGAAGATGATGTGCTAAACTAAAGCTGGCACCTTTCAAACCAAAAGCCAACCAGCCAAAGCAACCTGGTGCAGCCCAGGGAGGGTGTTTCTGCCCATGGCAGGGGTGTTGGAACTAGGTGATCTTGGAGGTCCCTTCCAACCCTAAACACTCTATGACTCCATGGTTCTATGATGTCATCAGCCACCTCACTGCCCATTGTTCGGCGCACCTATAAAAGCAGGGCCCCAGCAGCCGGCCCACACTTTGGGCCGAGCTTCGAGGCCTTCAGACGCCAAGCATGCCTGGTAGGAAGAAGAGCCAGAGCAGAGAGGCGGACGGCGGCCCACCTCAGCCTGGGATGCCACAGAGCCACTCCCGGCAGCCACGAGAGAGCAGGACGTGGAGCCAGCGGAGCAGCAACCCCCCTTGGGCCGTGAACACGATGGACAGCACCTCTCCGGCCCATGGCAGAAAGCAGCGTCGGCCTCTAGGGCCATGGCGGAACGCCGTGGAGCCCCAGCAGGTCAGCCCGCCAGGGACCAGCCACAGCAGTGAGGCACGTGGACGCCCACCTGTGCATGGGACAGAACAGAGGTGGTTCCAGCGTCCACCAAAGAGGCAGGCACCTCCCAGCAGCCTGCAGATGGGTGATCAGTGGAGAAGGAATGCCACCCTTCATGCCACGAACACAACCCACCAGGCTCCTTGGATCGACAGAAAGCGGCACACGGCCGTTGGCCCACCAGCGAACGCCGTGGAGCTCCAGCGTGTCTGCCGGCCAGGGAGGAGCCAGAGCAGCGAGGCAAGTCGCGGGCCACCTTCGAATGGGACAGAACAGAGGAGGTTCCAGCGTCCACCAAAGAGGCAGGCACCTCCCAGCAGCCTGCAGATGGGTGATCAGTGGAGAAGGAATGCCACCCTTCATGCCACGAACACAACCCACCAGGCTCCTTGGATCGACAGAAAGCGGCACACGGCCGTTGGCCCACCAACGAACGCCGTGGAGCCCAAGCGTGTCTGCCGGCCAGGGAGGAGCCAGAGCAGCGAGGCAAGTCGCAGGCCACCTTCGAATTGGACAGAACAGAGGAGGTTCCAGCGTCCACCAAAGACGCAGGCACCTCCCAGCAGCAGCCTGACGAACCCGAGGCAGTGGAGGAGGATGACAAGGAACATGCCCCCTCCTGCCATGAGAGCCATTGCCCGTGCTCACACCACCAATGTCACCCAGCACACATCTGCGGGCACACAGGGGAATGGCATGGGGCCCCGGCATGGCTATCTGCCGAGGCATGGTGGGAGGCCCAGGTCTCACAGCCCACCAAAGGACAGCGTGGAGCCCATGGAGGTGGATCCACCAGAGTATGGCATGGGGCCAACAGCTGTTAATCCACCAGACAACAGCGTGGAGCCCATGGAGGTGGATTAACCTGGAGAACAACTGAGTCATCTATGGCAGCGGGTCCACCTGCCACAGGGATCACCTGGCAGTACCCCAGCCAGCCAGGCTCCTTCAGGACTGGGCAATAAACAACAACAAGAGAATAAAAATGCTTTTGTCCTCTCTTACTTGGCACTGATGTTATCACAGAGGTGTTACCGACATTGCTGAAGGGCTCGGCTTTAGCCTGCAGCAGGTATGTCTTGGAGCCAGCTGGAACCGGCTGTCTCTGACATGAGGACAGCTAATGGCGTCTTCCATCAGAAGCGTGGCTGATGAACGTCGGGAGGCCACTGTGACACTGATTGTGACTGTGGGCGATGCGTGTGGCCAAATATGGCGGGTTTGGTCATGGAGGGGCTCGCTCCTGCCTGCCATGTTGCTTGGCCGAGAGAAAGGCTGCCCCTTGGGCACAGGGACTGCCCTCCACTCTCCCTTTTCTTTCCTGGGATAACGGTCTTGAAGCAGTTTTTAAAACGGAGTAAAATGTTCCTCATAAAGGCACTGAACTCTCGGAATTTCTTGTTTCCAAAGTATCAGTCTCACTATAGCGCCAGGTAAAATTACGGAGGTCATTCTCAGAGTTACTGAAAAACACCCGAGAGACAACACAGTCTTTGGTCATAACCAACACGGGTTCACAAGGGGAAAGTCCTCTTTAACTGAAAGCACGCTCTACAGACTTCCTGCAGGCTCACCTGCAACATCTCCCCCCAAGAAACAGTTTTGTGGATTGTCAAGGGTTGCATGGGCCCTTCCTTCTCATCCCCCACCACTGCCCCTCATGAAGAGGTGCCATCTCTTCTACATGGAGTCCCGAGGGAGAGGGGAGGAGGGGCCTGGCTTCCATCCAGCTGCTGTCTTCCCCAGATGACAAAGGACATCCTGTGCAGCTCTCCTGCCTTTACACTCCACCTCTCTACTCCCACATCCCATTAAGGTTGGTAACCTGACGAACTGACAAGGAGTTCATTTCTCTACAGCACTTTTTTGGTTTAATTTGACAACTACTTCTAAGTTTCCAGAAATGGCAAAGGCACACAAAACTTTTCTATAAGATTATGTTCTCTACGGAGAAATACGTACTTGCACTGAAAGAAAGTTTTTTGGGTCCGCTAGCAGATGGGGTACAAGCAGTAACAACGATCTAACAAGTGCCGCTAAGTAAGATGACATCAGTGGAAAACAATAATTTCTGTTACATTCCTAGAGCACAGAAGTTCCCCAATATACTACTACTAACATCTGGCTGGTACCATGAGTAGAGGCGATCTCCCTCCGAACTAAAACACAAAAATGCTGTAAGAGCTGCTGGTACTGATAATGTTACAGATGTAAGCTAAGAAAAACATTTAAACACAAGCAGTCTTTGGAAGAAAAAGGTTTTCTATTCCTGTGATGCAAGAAAAGTACTAACAGCATGCCAGTGATTTTTCACTCTTTCACTAAGCAAACTCCTAAAAATGTTCCATTTGAGATGAAGATTTTTGTACAGTAAATTCAAAGTAGCTGATAGTAGTTTTGTTTTTTCCTTAATTTACTTTTGTAAAGTCCTTATAAACAGTGCATAATACTTTGTGGTCTGCAATTCCAGGCTGAAAAAGTATTTTAGTTTGTAATCATCAGAATACAGCTCAAAAATTCTAACGATTCAACATATCTCCAAGGCAACAAGGCAAAGACATATATGCGTCAAGCTCTAGCAGATAAACGATAGCTACTGTAAGGACCGCAGTGCCTGCCAAACGAAGACTGAAAGGAGGAGTACCACAGGTTAACATAAACCCGTCACACACCTGAGCTTTGCAAATTCCACCACCTCTCTCTACTTGCTTCCTACAAGAATGAAAAATCTTTGTCTTGATCCATACAGCCCTTTTCCTGAAACAGGAAAAAACTGCATTTGACCCTTTCTGGTTGGCTCGTTTCGCTAGTTTAAAATGCATGAAGAATGTCTTGAATAGACTGTTTTCCCTTATGCTTATTTACATACTTAACTACCAGTAAGCAAAAGCCCAGTCTTACAAAAAGTTTTATTTGTTCTCTGAAAAATAGTATTCAAATGCTTTCTCAAGCATTACCTCGAAGTACAGGAGGGAAAATCGTGCTAAATGCTCAGGTTCAGAGAAGATGATGTGCTAAACTAAAGCTGGCACCTTTCAAACCAAAAGCCAACCAGCCAAAGCAACCTGGTGCAGCCCAGGGAGGGTGTTTCTGCCCATGGCAGGGGTGTTGGAACTAGGTGATCTTGGAGGTCCCTTCCAACCCTAAACACTCTATGACTCCATGGTTCTATGATGTCATCAGCCACCTCACTGCCCATTGTTCGGCGCACCTATAAAAGCAGGGCCCCAGCAGCCGGCCCACACTTTGGGCCGAGCTTCGAGGCCTTCAGACGCCAAGCATGCCTGGTAGGAAGAAGAGCCAGAGCAGAGAGGCGGACGGCGGCCCACCTCAGCCTGGGATGCCACAGAGCCACTCCCGGCAGCCACGAGAGAGCAGGACGTGGAGCCAGCGGAGCAGCAACCCCCCTTGGGCCGTGAACACGATGGACAGCACCTCTCCGGCCCATGGCAGAAAGCAGCGTCGGCCTCTAGGGCCATGGCGGAACGCCGTGGAGCCCCAGCAGGTCAGCCCGCCAGGGACCAGCCACAGCAGTGAGGCACGTGGACGCCCACCTGTGCATGGGACAGAACAGAGGTGGTTCCAGCGTCCACCAAAGAGGCAGGCACCTCCCAGCAGCCTGCAGATGGGTGATCAGTGGAGAAGGAATGCCACCCTTCATGCCACGAACACAACCCACCAGGCTCCTTGGATCGACAGAAAGCGGCACACGGCCGTTGGCCCACCAGCGAACGCCGTGGAGCTCCAGCGTGTCTGCCGGCCAGGGAGGAGCCAGAGCAGCGAGGCAAGTCGCGGGCCACCTTCGAATGGGACAGAACAGAGGAGGTTCCAGCGTCCACCAAAGAGGCAGGCACCTCCCAGCAGCCTGCAGATGGGTGATCAGTGGAGAAGGAATGCCACCCTTCATGCCACGAACACAACCCACCAGGCTCCTTGGATCGACAGAAAGCGGCACACGGCCGTTGGCCCACCAACGAACGCCGTGGAGCCCAAGCGTGTCTGCCGGCCAGGGAGGAGCCAGAGCAGCGAGGCAAGTCGCAGGCCACCTTCGAATTGGACAGAACAGAGGAGGTTCCAGCGTCCACCAAAGACGCAGGCACCTCCCAGCAGCAGCCTGACGAACCCGAGGCAGTGGAGGAGGATGACAAGGAACATGCCCCCTCCTGCCATGAGAGCCATTGCCCGTGCTCACACCACCAATGTCACCCAGCACACATCTGCGGGCACACAGGGGAATGGCATGGGGCCCCGGCATGGCTATCTGCCGAGGCATGGTGGGAGGCCCAGGTCTCACAGCCCACCAAAGGACAGCGTGGAGCCCATGGAGGTGGATCCACCAGAGTATGGCATGGGGCCAACAGCTGTTAATCCACCAGACAACAGCGTGGAGCCCATGGAGGTGGATTAACCTGGAGAACAACTGAGTCATCTATGGCAGCGGGTCCACCTGCCACAGGGATCACCTGGCAGTACCCCAGCCAGCCAGGCTCCTTCAGGACTGGGCAATAAACAACAACAAGAGAATAAAAATGCTTTTGTCCTCTCTTACTTGGCACTGATGTTATCACAGAGGTGTTACCGACATTGCTGAAGGGCTCGGCTTTAGCCTGCAGCAGGTATGTCTTGGAGCCAGCTGGAACCGGCTGTCTCTGACATGAGGACAGCTAATGGCGTCTTCCATCAGAAGCGTGGCTGATGAACGTCGGGAGGCCACTGTGACACTGATTGTGACTGTGGGCGATGCGTGTGGCCAAATATGGCGGGTTTGGTCATGGAGGGGCTCGCTCCTGCCTGCCATGTTGCTTGGCCGAGAGAAAGGCTGCCCCTTGGGCACAGGGACTGCCCTCCACTCTCCCTTTTCTTTCCTGGGATAACGGTCTTGAAGCAGTTTTTAAAACGGAGTAAAATGTTCCTCATAAAGGCACTGAACTCTCGGAATTTCTTGTTTCCAAAGTATCAGTCTCACTATAGCGCCAGGTAAAATTACGGAGGTCATTCTCAGAGTTACTGAAAAACACCCGAGAGACAACACAGTCTTTGGTCATAACCAACACGGGTTCACAAGGGGAAAGTCCTCTTTAACTGAAAGCACGCTCTACAGACTTCCTGCAGGCTCACCTGCAACATCTCCCCCCAAGAAACAGTTTTGTGGATTGTCAAGGGTTGCATGGGCCCTTCCTTCTCATCCCCCACCACTGCCCCTCATGAAGAGGTGCCATCTCTTCTACATGGAGTCCCGAGGGAGAGGGGAGGAGGGGCCTGGCTTCCATCCAGCTGCTGTCTTCCCCAGATGACAAAGGACATCCTGTGCAGCTCTCCTGCCTTTACACTCCACCTCTCTACTCCCACATCCCATTAAGGTTGGTAACCTGACGAACTGACAAGGAGTTCATTTCTCTACAGCACTTTTTGGTTTAATTTGACAACTACTTCTAAGTTTCCAGAAATGGCAAAGGCACACAAAACTTTTCTATAAGATTATGTTCTCTACGGAGAAATACGTACTTGCACTGAAAGAAAGTTTTTTGGGTCCGCTAGCAGATGGGGTACAAGCAGTAACAACGATCTAACAAGTGCCGCTAAGTAAGATGACATCAGTGGAAAACAATAATTTCTGTTACATTCCTAGAGCACACAAGTTCCCCAATATACTACTACTAACATCTGGCTGGTACCATGAGTAGAGGCGATCTCCCTCCGAACTAAAACACAAAAATGCTGTAAGAGCTGCTGGTACTGATAATGTTACAGATGTAAGCTAAGAAAAACATTTAAACACAAGCAGTCTTTGGAAGAAAAAGGTTTTCTATTCCTGTGATGCAAGAAAAGTACTAACAGCATGCCAGTGATTTTTCACTCTTTCACTAAGCAAACTCCTAAAAATGTTCCATTTGAGATGAAGATTTTTGTACAGTAAATTCAAAGTAGCTGATAGTAGTTTTGTTTTTTCCTTAATTTACTTTTGTAAAGTCCTTATAAACAGTGCATAATACTTTGTGGTCTGCAATTCCAGGCTGAAAAAGTATTTTAGTTTGTAATCATCAGAATACAGCTCAAAAATTCTAACGATTCAACATATCTCCAAGGCAACAAGGCAAAGACATATATGCGTCAAGCTCTAGCAGATAAACGATAGCTACTGTAAGGACCGCAGTGCCTGCCAAACGAAGACTGAAAGGAGGAGTACCACAGGTTAACATAAACCCGTCACACACCTGAGCTTTGCAAATTCCACCACCTCTCTCTACTTGCTTCCTACAAGAATGAAAAATCTTTGTCTTGATCCATACAGCCCTTTTCCTGAAACAGGAAAAAACTGCATTTGACCCTTTCTGGTTGGCTCGTTTCGCTAGTTTAAAATGCATGAAGAATGTCTTGAATAGACTGTTTTCCCTTATGCTTATTTACATACTTAACTACCAGTAAGCAAAAGCCCAGTCTTACAAAAAGTTTTATTTGTTCTCTGAAAAATAGTATTCAAATGCTTTCTCAAGCATTACCTCGAAGTACAGGAGGGAAAATCGTGCTAAATGCTCAGGTTCAGAGAAGATGATGTGCTAAACTAAAGCTGGCACCTTTCAAACCAAAAGCCAACCAGCCAAAGCAACCTGGTGCAGCCCAGGGAGGGTGTTTCTGCCCATGGCAGGGGTGTTGGAACTAGGTGATCTTGGAGGTCCCTTCCAACCCTAAACACTCTATGACTCCATGGTTCTATGATGTCATCAGCCACCTCACTGCCCATTGTTCGGCGCACCTATAAAAGCAGGGCCCCAGCAGCCGGCCCACACTTTGGGCCGAGCTTCGAGGCCTTCAGACGCCAAGCATGCCTGGTAGGAAGAAGAGCCAGAGCAGAGAGGCGGACGGCGGCCCACCTCAGCCTGGGATGCCACAGAGCCACTCCCGGCAGCCACGAGAGAGCAGGACGTGGAGCCAGCGGAGCAGCAACCCCCCTTGGGCCGTGAACACGATGGACAGCACCTCTCCGGCCCATGGCAGAAAGCAGCGTCGGCCTCTAGGGCCATGGCGGAACGCCGTGGAGCCCAGCAGGTCAGCCCGCCAGGGACCAGCCACAGCAGTGAGGCACGTGGACGCCCACCTGTGCATGGGACAGAACAGAGGTGGTTCCAGCGTCCACCAAAGAGGCAGGCACCTCCCAGCAGCCTGCAGATGGGTGATCAGTGGAGAAGGAATGCCACCCTTCATGCCACGAACACAACCCACCAGGCTCCTTGGATCGACAGAAAGCGGCACACGGCCGTTGGCCCACCAGCGAACGCCGTGGAGCTCCAGCGTGTCTGCCGGCCAGGGAGGAGCCAGAGCAGCGAGGCAAGTCGCGGGCCACCTTCGAATGGGACAGAACAGAGGAGGTTCCAGCGTCCACCAAAGAGGCAGGCACCTCCCAGCAGCCTGCAGATGGGTGATCAGTGGAGAAGGAATGCCACCCTTCATGCCACGAACACAACCCACCAGGCTCCTTGGATCGACAGAAAGCGGCACACGGCCGTTGGCCCACCAACGAACGCCGTGGAGCCCAAGC
The DNA here is from genome assembly GCF_009769465.1 of Tauraco erythrolophus. Taxonomy (NCBI): domain Eukaryota; kingdom Metazoa; phylum Chordata; class Aves; order Musophagiformes; family Musophagidae; genus Tauraco; species Tauraco erythrolophus. The sequence continues at coordinate 31,158,379 of NC_141467.1, forward strand.
GTGTCTGCCGGCCAGGGAGGAGCCAGAGCAGCGAGGCAAGTCGCAGGCCACCTTCGAATTGGACAGAACAGAGGAGGTTCCAGCGTCCACCAAAGACGCAGGCACCTCCCAGCAGCAGCCTGACGAACCCGAGGCAGTGGAGGAGGATGACAAGGAACATGCCCCCTCCTGCCATGAGAGCCATTGCCCGTGCTCACACCACCAATGTCACCCAGCACACATCTGCGGGCACACAGGGGAATGGCATGGGGCCCCGGCATGGCTATCTGCCGAGGCATGGTGGGAGGCCCAGGTCTCACAGCCCACCAAAGGACAGCGTGGAGCCCATGGAGGTGGATCCACCAGAGTATGGCATGGGGCCAACAGCTGTTAATCCACCAGACAACAGCGTGGAGCCCATGGAGGTGGATTAACCTGGAGAACAACTGAGTCATCTATGGCAGCGGGTCCACCTGCCACAGGGATCACCTGGCAGTACCCCAGCCAGCCAGGCTCCTTCAGGACTGGGCAATAAACAACAACAAGAGAATAAAAATGCTTTTGTCCTCTCTTACTTGGCACTGATGTTATCACAGAGGTGTTACCGACATTGCTGAAGGGCTCAGCTTTAGCCTGCAGCAGGTATGTCTTGGAGCCAGCTGGAACCGGCTGTCTCTGACATGAGGACAGCTAATGGCGTCTTCCATCAGAAGCGTGGCTGATGAACGTCGGGAGGCCACTGTGACACTGATTGTGACTGTGGGCGATGCGTGTGGCCAAATATGGCGGGTTTGGTCATGGAGGGGCTCGCTCCTGCCTGCCATGTTGCTTGGCCGAGAGAAAGGCTGCCCCTTGGGCACAGGGACTGCCCTCCACTCTCCCTTTTCTTTCCTGGGATAACGGTCTTGAAGCAGTTTTTAAAACGGAGTAAAATGTTCCTCATAAAGGCACTGAACTCTCGGAATTTCTTGTTTCCAAAGTATCAGTCTCACTATAGCGCCAGGTAAAATTACGGAGGTCATTCTCAGAGTTACTGAAAAACACCCGAGAGACAACACAGTCTTTGGTCATAACCAACACGGGTTCACAAGGGGAAAGTCCTCTTTAACTGAAAGCACGCTCTACAGACTTCCTGCAGGCTCACCTGCAACATCTCCCCCCAAGAAACAGTTTTGTGGATTGTCAAGGGTTGCATGGGCCCTTCCTTCTCATCCTCCACCACTGCCCCTCATGAAGAGGTGCCATCTCTTCTACATGGAGTCCCGAGGGAGAGGGGAGGAGGGGCCTGGCTTCCATCCAGCTGCTGTCTTCCCCAGATGACAAAGGACATCCTGTGCAGCTCTCCTGCCTTTACACTCCACCTCTCTACTCCCACATCCCATTAAGGTTGGTAACCTGACGAACTGACAAGGAGTTCATTTCTCTACAGCACTTTTTTGGTTTAATTTGACAACTACTTCTAAGCTTCCAGAAATGGCAAAGGCACACAAAACTTTTCTATAAGATTATGTTCTCTACGGAGAAATACGTACTTGCACTGAAAGAAAGTTTTTTGGGTCCGCTAGCAGATGGGGTACAAGCAGTAACAACGATCTAACAAGTGCCGCTAAGTAAGATGACATCAGTGGAAAACAATAATTTCTGTTACATTCCTAGAGCACAGAAGTTCCCCAATATACTACTACTAACATCTGGCTGGTACCATGAGTAGAGGCGATCTCCCTCCGAACTAAAACACAAAAATGCTGTAAGAGCTGCTGGTACTGATAATGTTACAGATGTAAGCTAAGAAAAACATTTAAACACAAGCAGTCTTTGGAAGAAAAAGGTTTTCTATTCCTGTGATGCAAGAAAAGTACTAACAGCATGCCAGTGATTTTTCACTCTTTCACTAAGCAAACTCCTAAAAATGTTCCATTTGAGATGAAGATTTTTGTACAGTAAATTCAAAGTAGCTGATAGTAGTTTTGTTTTTTCCTTAATTTACTTTTGTAAAGTCCTTATAAACAGTGCATAATACTTTGTGGTCTGCAATTCCAGGCTGAAAAAGTATTTTAGTTTGTAATCATCAGAATACAGCTCAAAAATTCTAACGATTCAACATATCTCCAAGGCAACAAGGCAAAGACATATATGCGTCAAGCTCTAGCAGATAAACGATAGCTACTGTAAGGACCGCAGTGCCTGCCAAACGAAGACTGAAAGGAGGAGTACCACAGGTTAACATAAACCCGTCACACACCTGAGCTTTGCAAATTCCACCACCTCTCTCTACTTGCTTCCTACAAGAATGAAAAATCTTTGTCTTGATCCATACAGCCCTTTTCCTGAAACAGGAAAAAACTGCATTTGACCCTTTCTGGTTGGCTCGTTTCGCTAGTTTAAAATGCATGAAGAATGTCTTGAATAGACTGTTTTCCCTTATGCTTATTTACATACTTAACTACCAGTAAGCAAAAGCCCAGTCTTACAAAAAGTTTTATTTGTTCTCTGAAAAATAGTATTCAAATGCTTTCTCAAGCATTACCTCGAAGTACAGGAGGGAAAATCGTGCTAAATGCTCAGGTTCAGAGAAGATGATGTGCTAAACTAAAGCTGGCACCTTTCAAACCAAAAGCCAACCAGCCAAAGCAACCTGGTGCAGCCCAGGGAGGGTGTTTCTGCCCATGGCAGGGGTGTTGGAACTAGGTGATCTTGGAGGTCCCTTCCAACCCTAAACACTCTATGACTCCATGGTTCTATGATGTCATCAGCCACCTCACTGCCCATTGTTCGGCGCACCTATAAAAGCAGGGCCCCAGCAGCCGGCCCACACTTTGGGCCGAGCTTCGAGGCCTTCAGACGCCAAGCATGCCTGGTAGGAAGAAGAGCCAGAGCAGAGAGGCGGACGGCGGCCCACCTCAGCCTGGGATGCCACAGAGCCACTCCCGGCAGCCACGAGAGAGCAGGACGTGGAGCCAGCGGAGCAGCAACCCCCCTTGGGCCGTGAACACGATGGACAGCACCTCTCCGGCCCATGGCAGAAAGCAGCGTCGGCCTCTAGGGCCATGGCGGAACGCCGTGGAGCCCCAGCAGGTCAGCCCGCCAGGGACCAGCCACAGCAGTGAGGCACGTGGACGCCCACCTGTGCATGGGACAGAACAGAGGTGGTTCCAGCGTCCACCAAAGAGGCAGGCACCTCCCAGCAGCCTGCAGATGGGTGATCAGTGGAGAAGGAATGCCACCCTTCATGCCACGAACACAACCCACCAGGCTCCTTGGATCGACAGAAAGCGGCACACGGCCGTTGGCCCACCAGCGAACGCCGTGGAGCTCCAGCGTGTCTGCCGGCCAGGGAGGAGCCAGAGCAGCAAGGCAAGTCGCGGGCCACCTTCGAATGGGACAGAACAGAGGAGGTTCCAGCGTCCACCAAAGAGGCAGGCACCTCCCAGCAGCCTGCAGATGGGTGATCAGTGGAGAAGGAATGCCACCCTTCATGCCACGGACAACGCGACCCACCAGGCTCCTTGGATCGGCAGAAAGCGGCACACGGCTGTAGGCCCACCAACGAACGCCGTGGAGCCCAAGCGTGTCTGCCGGCCAGGGAGGAGCCAGAGCAGCGAGGCAAGTCGCGGGCCACCTTCGAATTGGACAGAACAGAGGAGGTTCCAGCGTCCACCAAAGACGCAGGCACCTCCCAGCAGCAGCCTGACGAACCCGAGGCAGTGGAGGAGGATGACAAGGAACATGCCCCCTCCTGCCATGAGAGCCATTGCCCGTGCTCACACCACCAATGTCACCCAGCACACATCTGCGGGCACACAGGGGAATGGCATGGGGCCCCGGCATGGCTATCTGCCGAGGCATGGTGAGAGGCCCAGGTCTCACAGCCCACCAAAGGACAGCGTGGAGCCCATGGAGGTGGATCCACCAGAGTATGGCATGGGGCCAACAGCTGTTAATCCACCAGACAACAGCGTGGAGCCCATGGAGGTGGATTAACCTGGAGAACAACTGAGTCATCTATGGCAGCGGGTCCACCTGCCACAGGGATCACCTGGCAGTACCCCAGCCAGCCAGGCTCCTTCAGGACTGGGCAATAAACAACAACAAGAGAATAAAAATGCTTTTGTCCTCTCTTACTTGGCACTGATGTTATCACAGAGGTGTTACCGACATTGCTGAAGGGCTCGGCTTTAGCCTGCAGCAGGTATGTCTTGGAGCCAGCTGGAACCGGCTGTCTCTGACATGAGGACAGCTAATGGCGTCTTCCATCAGAAGCGTGGCTGATGAACGTCGGGAGGCCACTGTGACACTGATTGTGACTGTGGGCGATGCGTGTGGCCAAATATGGCGGGTTTGGTCATGGAGGGGCTCGCTCCTGCCTGCCATGTTGCTTGGCCGAGAGAAAGGCTGCCCCTTGGGCACAGGGACTGCCCTCCACTCTCCCTTTTCTTTCCTGGGATAACGGTCTTGAAGCAGTTTTTAAAACGGAGTAAAATGTTCCTCATAAAGGCACTGAACTCTCGGAATTTCTTGTTTCCAAAGTATCAGTCTCACTATAGCGCCAGGTAAAATTACGGAGGTCATTCTCAGAGTTACTGAAAAACACCCGAGAGACAACACAGTCTTTGGTCATAACCAACACGAGTTCACAAGAGGAAAGTCCTCTTTAACTGAAAACACGCTCTACGGACTTCCCGCAGGCTCACCTGCAACATCAGGAAACGGTCTAGGCGGTTCCTGCAGAGTGTGGAGGACAACTTCCTATCACAACTGGTCAGTGAACCGACTAGAGAAGGTGCTCCCCTAGACCTGCTGTTTGTGAACAGAGAAGGTCTTGTGGGAGATGTGAAGGTTGGAGGACGCCTGGGGCATAGTGACCATGAGATAATAGAATTCTCAATTCTAGGGGAAGTTAGGAGGAGGAACACTAAAACGGCCAAGCTGGACTTTGGGAGAGCTGACTTTGGGCTGTTTAGAAGTCTGGTTAACAAAGTCCAATGGGAGACAGCTCTCAAGGGTAAGGGGGCGCAGGAGGGATGGTTACTATTCAAAAAGGAAATTCTGGAGGCACAGGAGCGAGTTGTCCCTGTGTGCCGGAAGTCGAGCTGCCGGGGTAGAAAACCAGCTTGGATGACAAAGGAGATTTGAGAACATCTCAAAAGAAAAAGGGATGTCTATAAGTCTTGGAAGAATGGGCAGGCATCCAGGAATCAATACAGGGAGGAAGTTAGGACATGTAGGGAGATAATCAGGGGGGCAAAAGCCCAATTGGAACTTAGACTAGCCTGCTCTGTAAGGGACAACAAAAAGTCTTTCTATAAATATATTAATAACAAAAGGAGGGCTAAAGATCACCTCCAGCCCCTACTGGACTCAGGGGGTACGTTAGTCACTAGGGATGAGGACAAGGCTGAGGTCCTTAATGCCTTCTTTGCCTCAGTCTTTAATAATAAGGTCAGTAGTTCCCAGGTGAGCTGGCCTTCGGTGTCTGAGTGCAGGGAGGGAGAGCAAATCGAAGCTCCTGTGATCCAAGAGGAACGGGTCAAGGATCTGCTCCTTCGGCTGGATGCCCACAAGTCTATGGGGCCTGATGGTATCCACCCGAGAGTCCTGAGAGAGCTGGCAGATGTCATTGCCAAACCCCTGTCCATTATCTTTGGACAGTCTTGGCTCACTGGGGAAGTTCCGCTGGACTGGAGGCTGGCGGACGTTACCCCCATTTACAAAAAAGGGCGGAAGGAGGATCCGGGGAACTACAGGCCTGTCAGTCTGACCTCGGTGACGGGCAAAGTCATGGAACAGGTTATCTTGAGTGCTATTAATGAGCACATACAGGTTAACCGGGTGATCAGGCCCAGTCAACATGGGTTTATGAAAGGCAGGTCTTGCCAATCAAACCTGATCACCTTCTATGACAGGGTGACCCGCCTGGTTGACGAGGGAAGGGCTGTGGATGTAGTTTTCCTTGACCTCAGTAAAGCCGTCGATACAGTCTCTCATAGTGTTCTGGTTGAGAAACTGGTAACTGCTGGCCTGGATAGGCACACCCTCCTTTGGGTTAAAAACTGGATGGATGGCCGGGCCCAAAGAGTGGTGGTAAATGGGGCTAAATCCGGCTGGAGGCCGGTCACCAGTGGGGTTCCCCAGGGCTCAGTGCTGGGTCCAGTTCTGTTTAACATCTTTATCAATGACCTGGATGAGGGAATTGAATGTACCCTCAGTAAATTTGCGGACGACACCAAGCTGGGAGGCTGTGTCGATCTGCTCGAGGGTAGGGAGGCCCTTCAGAGGGATTTGAACAGACTGGATCGTTGAGCTGAGGCCAATGGCATGAGCTTTAATAAGGCCAAGTGCAGAGTCCTTCACTTGGGGTATAAAAACCCCAAGCATCGCTATAGGCTCGGGGAAGAGTGGCTGGAGAGCTGCCTGGTGGAGAAGGACCTGGGGGTCTTGGTTGACTACCGGCTTGATATGAGCCAGCAGTGTGCCCAGGTGGCCAAAAAGGCCAATGGGATACTGGCGTGTATCAAGAATAGTGTAACCAGCAGGAATAGGGAAGTGATCCTGCCCCTGTACTCGGCACTGGTGAGGCCGCACCTGGAATATTGTGTCCAGTTTTGGGCCCCTCGCTTTAAGAGAGATATTGAGCTCCTGGAGCGAGTCCAGAGAAGGGCGACTAAACTGGTCAAGGGGCTGGAAAATAAAACTTATGAGGAGCGGCTGAGGGAGTTGGGGCTGTTTAGCCTGGAGAAGAGGAGGCTGAGGGGAGACCTGATTACAGCCTACAAATACTTGAGAAAAGATGGTGGGAAGGTAGGGGAAGGGCTCTTTACATTAGTGATGGGTGACAGAACAAGAGGAAATGGGTATAAGCTTAGTCAGGGGAGATTCAGGTTGGATGTTAGGAAGTATTTCTTCTCTGAAAGGGTTGTCAGCCACTGGAATAGGCTGCCCAGGGAGGTGGTTGAGTCCCCATCCGTGGATGTGTTTAAGAATAGGGTGGATGATCTACTTGGGGATATGGTTTAATGGGGATTAGGGATGGTTGGACTCGATGATCTCTAAGGTCTTTTCCAACCTAGAAATCTATGAAATGAAATGAAATCACCCACCAAGAAACAGTTTTGTGGATTGTCAAGGGTTGCAGGGGCCCTTCCTTCTCAACCCCCACCACTGCCCCTCATGAAGAGGTGCCTTCTCTTCTACATGGAGCCCTGAGGGAGATGGGAGGAGAGGTCTGGCTTCCATCGAGCTGCTGTCTCCTGTGGAAATATAACAGAAAATAGAGGGAATGGAAGAACACTATTCCCCAAAGTTCAGCTTACATCTTAACATAAGCTGTAGTATTAGAGCAGCTTTGAGGTGAGACACGGTTGCTGCTCCCAGGAATGGAACACGGTCAGCACGGACAAGGCCTGCTCTGGCAGAGTGGAATGTACAATATCCTTGAAACGGGGAGCAGAGTGGTATGAAGGTACCACAGCTCGTCCCTGTTACCAGAGATAGAAAGTGACTGGCAAAGATAACCGCATAGCTGCTATCGAGGAAGATGGATCGCAACTGCTGCCTCAGCAATGATGGCGAAATCGTGTCCTGTAGCTTAACTTTGCTTATCAAAATGTCATTATAGTACCAAAACACACCTTCATCTCAAAAGCTACCCACCTCCGGGCTGCAACCAACCCTCACTGAGCCTGTGTTCTGAAATTCTTCTAGTCTATACCTTTAAACAAAGCCAGGAAAATTTACACCAATTCTAACAAAGGTATGTATGACTAGAGTCACTCAAGCTCCACCTGAAAGTAAAAAACTGGATAAAATGGCTTAAGAGAAGTGAAGTGTTGGGCGAAGATCTCCATCAGAACACCTGGGACCAGTCGATGTGCTGGACCTCTCCTACCCTCCATAAGGATGCCTGTTGCCTAAGAGCCCTGTGTTATGTGTGCTTAGGTGCTAACGTCTGGCTTGCTATTTAAAATTATCACTGATAAGTTCTGTTTATATATTGTTCCAAATCCCTTTTTGCAGTTAGTATCATCACCAGCTATCTTTGAACCTTTATCCTGTCACGAACATATATCATAAAATTTATCTATAAATATGTTTCCAGAAACTTCAATAATTGATACAGCAGATGTAAGGGATTTTGTCTCAGTGTCGCTGCCCTTGGAAGTCCCTGAACAGGTTATGATGTCCACCCTCCGACCTAGCAGGCTGCCTAGAGGGATTTGTCCCAGTGATGCTCTCAGCGTAAACCTGACAGACTGGTCAAATTGCAAAGGGTTTGATGAAACCCCCCTTCTCCTTAAACATGGTGTGGCAGGTGGGTCGAATACAAGGGTCTCATCTTTCTTGGGAAACTGGCAGGACAGTCAAATCGAAAAGGGTTTGACGTAGCCCCCCTTTCTGCCCTGTAACGTCACAATACCGTGTCTTATCCTTACACCTCCCCGGATGGCAAGGGACTTCCCCACCAGCTGTCCTTCCCTCCCCAGATGGCAAGGCACACCCACATCCTTGCCGAAGGTGCCCCGTCTCACTGCCACCCAGGCCCTTACTTCAGACCAGCACCAGCATCAGCCTCACCACAGACCTGTGGCACACCACCACTCGCAGCTGCTCCATGCGTGGCATTTGTCCTGCTCAGCACAAGGTGGTGCTCCTCCCACTGTGTAGTCCCCTTCTCCTGTCCGCACCTCACCAATTACTGATTGCCTTTCCCTTCTTTCTCCCTTGCTTTTCTCCTCACAAGTAAATGGCAAAGGGCACAAAGAACAGACTTCCTTGATTGTGCTCAAGTTCTCTAGTGCTTTTCACAAACACATTTTCAGTAGGAGTGAAACAGAAGTGACTGACAACATTCAAGAAGACTGTTTTCATGTAATCTGGAGCACGAGCAACAGAGTAACTGCATCTCTTGCCAGGAGGATCCCTGTACTCCAGACAGGACTACTTAGATGCCCTCTTAGCTTTGTGGCTTTGTGCACATGCTATGTGCTGCTGAAGAGTGATGGGAGCTGGAACACAGCTGGTGACTTTCAAGATTTATAACTTGATCTTTTGGTCAACTTGATTGCATGAGTTTTCTGAGGTTGAATTCATGTGTAACACCGTCACAGTCTAATGATGGAAGTGGCTACAGAAGTTTAATTATTTGATAATTCATAATAGAAATCGATTCTCTTCCTTCCATCCTACCACCAAGCACTAACATCCATTTTGCATGCCTTTTATAGATCACGTGAACAAGTCATTTTTAGGTTCCTACCCATCTAGCAACAACTCATCTTCAAAAACAAAGGAGAGCTGCTACTTTGTGACAAAAGAAATAGCTTGCAGTGGCAATTATTTTTCATATGGCAACAAACTGGGCACACATAAACTCATGGGAATTTGTTACCATACTCTTCATGTTTACATACTGAAGATCACAGTAAGTATTGAGCAGGCTGCAAGCTAATCGAGAAGCATTGTTAAATTCTTAGGTACAAACAAACAAGAGAGGAACTTCTGAAAATCTTAGAAGCAGCATTCCAAAGAATTCCAATAAGGCACCAAGTACAGGCTACTCAAATAAATACAAATGACTGATTCAAACTACCTTAGTGAACACAGAGACTGAGTTCCCTTGCATATGACAAGCAGCTTCACATTCCATATTCTCCAGACACTGTTTTTTGCTCACTGTATTTGCAGTAACTGACACATGCTGGTTCTTTTCCTACTCATTTTCCTATGGCTTCTCCAATGTTATTTCTCTCTTTCCAGCATTCTAAACTCTGAAACATACATTGGATCACCTGTGTCTCAGACATTGCACTTAATACAATTCTGCTTGCAGAGTATCCGCACCTAGAGAAGCCATATCCTATTTTTTGATGCTGTTCTCCTTCTACCAATGGCTAAAGAGAATGATTTGTGAGACAAGTTTCAGTTTCTAAATCTGCTCACATTCTACAAAAGAGATAGAACTGAGATATTAACCATGTGATCAATGAAAACACAATAGCAGTCACTCCAAAGAAGGGCTATTAACTTTTTGGCAGAATTCCAAATTTGTTGCTCTCTACCTGGATTGCCCCTTCATTTCAAACGACTACAGCAGTTATCACTGTTGTTCAAGATCTTACGCAGCATGATATAAGATTCCCATTGTTAAAACATACCCAGAGACAGCTGAATTCCAGTAACAGGTAACACTCACTTGTAAAGTACACATAAAATCAATGGCAAACATTTGGCAATGAGTTTGGAAAGCCATTTTAATACATCGCTGGTTTAAAGTCTATTCACGTTTTCTATGTATGTGCATGATGATACAGAAAGCAGTGGTGTAAAAGACAACGGCTGCATAAAATTTAGCATGGAGCCTGTTGACTTTGCCCAGTCCATCAACTTTTTCGAAAAAGCGAGCTATGACTTAAATATCTTATTTAAAATCCATTTATTATGTTACCAACAAGTTAATGTCTCAAGCTGTGAACAGGTGAAAGTCGAAAGCTTCATTCATCTGTGATGAATGAAATACATTACTGTACCACCCCAAAAATTGCTTTATTGTGAAATCTCAGTGAATCATATTCAAAACCACAAAAAAATCCTCCTTCAATTGCAGCAGCAGTTCAGAGGTGAAACGGAAGAATGGTAACTAAGCACAAAACACTGTGGATGCACTCTGGAGGTGCAGTACAGACCTGTTATAAGTGGGATAAGGAGAGTGCTCCCGTTGTTCCCTTTGGTGTAATTTAGTTCATGGAGATTATGAACTAAATTTCTCTAAGATGAAACTGAACTGAAAAATGCACTCCAGGAGCCTATCTAATACACTCCAGCTGCAAATGGGTACTTAGTCCCCAAGACTAGACTAAAAATAGTTCAAATTAACTCTCAAATGTGTACAGCACAGATGTCAAGTCCTCCATTTCACTTGTTTTGCTGTATGAATCTGCTCGTACTAAGCTGCACTAGCTGTTAATGCCAACATAGCTGCAAACACACGGCTTCCTGATGGGTTAGCGATGCGATAGATGTATCAATTTTATAAAATACTAGTATTCACTACAACACAGACCTCTGAATTTTTTTTTAGGCACATCCAATCAAATTGTTCTTTTAACAATCAAGGGAGGAAAATCATCAATGCTAGGGTCCTGAAAATCTTTTTGAGATCTGCAACTTGTCTTTGAAACATAAGGTGTTGCAATTGCTAAGCATTTGTAATTGAACATCGAATTTAAAAAAGAATTTTCCAGAAAGGGCAAGAAACCAACAACATACCTTATTGCTTCTTCCACAGACTGGCCAACTATATTTGAGGAGGGACCTGGTTGAGACAAAGGCGTCAGGCTTATCACCCACTTTACTGGCTTGTAGTACTCATCACTGGAACTCAACAGGTAGAAGAGCGTGGTGAGAAAAATCACCTGCAAAACAAATTGGAGTTTTAAATTAAAAGGCAATAAATAATTTCCAGAACTACAGTATGCAGCTATGCTTCAGAAATTGAACTTCACTGGAAAGGCACAAAACACTATTCCACAAGCTTGGATTTAGAGAAATGTACAGAGCAAGAATACTTTTCTCCCCTGCTCCACAAAGGACTTAACAGTTATAGCTAAACACTCTATAACTTTTAGCCCTGTTCAGCCTCTTCCCAAAGTTACATCTAGATTAAATAACTAGAATGCTGAACTAGGCTTTTTTTTTTCCCCAGCATGTTTATCAGATCAAAGAATTGCTGAATAGTAACATGCATTCTTAAAGAAAAAAAAAACACAAAAAAAGCCAAACAAACCGAGTTATCTCAAGAGTCATTATGCAGCTGGATATCAGATATGAATTAAACAAAAACTCACAGGTAGAAAATTTATATTTATTAGGATGGCAACCCTGAGTACTCCTTCTGTGAGTCTGAAGATGAGTTTCAGCAGAAGTGATGGCAGTTTCACTGTTTCAGTTTAACGACAAAAAAAATACAATCAGATTGTATTAGCTTCCTTGTGTTGCAGTCCACTATGCCTTCCTTATTTTCCTGTTAGTGGGCTCAGCTATTACTTGGGCTGTCCAGCTTGAAACAGAATACCACAAAACAAGGAAAATCCATTCAGTACGCTCCGATGATAAACTATGGCTTATATTTGGTTCATCTGCTAGCCTTAGATCTTTTTGCATTCTTCCAAAGATTAAAAGGAATTCTTTCACTTCCCTTATTTCCATCCTACTCATATGCTGAATAAACCACATATTAATCTTTTAATCAGCCAAACAGTCTGACCTCCGTAAGTCCCTTACTTTCAAGCATTTTATCCAGTCTGCAGACACCTCATGCCCTTTTCCTGCATTCTCTCTGAATACACTCAGGAAAAAAAAAAAAAATGCATACAGCACAACATGCAGTATTCCATTACCAGTCCAGAGAAAGCCATCCATTTGTCTCTCTTCCTAATTCCTTTCTACTCAGTGAAATGTTACTACTACTTCATTCCAGCCTTTAACTTGGAAGTCACACTCAGCTGTTCACCTACCGTGACCCCTTTCCAAAACGTCATCTATAGATGTAGACTGTATTCTATCTTCCCAGGTGCATAACTTCTGTCTTGGTTGATAAACCAATCTATTAACTAAAGCAAGTCATTACATCAGCACATTTAAACAGCATACTGTTAACACTCATTTTGAGATCATTAAAAAAATACAACACTGAACTAGGCCTTGGTTTAACAGGAAATAATCCAGTGCCAGTACCAACAGTAGCTATGTTCTGTTACAATTTCAAATGGGTAAATCTTAAAACCGAAATCAGATTTTTAGCATCTTTGGTAATGGTGCAAGTATTGTTATTTTCTCCTTGACAGGGCCTGCCATTTCTCCTAAACTACTGTAATATTTCCTGATTTCACTACAAAACTCCCTATACTGAAGCAGGCATCCACATGGCGTTTTGTCTTCCCTCCACTGGGATCCAGCTACAGATCTTTCTTGTAGTGCAGTTTTCAACACAGATAGCAGCATATTTCTCTAAGAACAATATCTGCTCATCCTGAGACTCATAAAAAGCAAAGTGAAAAACAGCTCCACTGGATCTTGTTGTAATAGGACAGCCTCAGTTAACTTCTGAAGATGTTGCCTTTTGAAAAGAATACAGCAGCCAGGGAACGAGTAACTTAACTGCAGCAAACAGGCAAAGCTTGATTCCCTGTGGTATGAAAAACAAAGGGCTGACTTGAGACAGGCTATGAATAAGAGCTGGGGTTTAGTTCAAGTAGCAACACGCACAGCACCTGTACTGACCGGAAAAGCTGTTCTTCCCCAGAGTTCACAGAAGAAATTTGCTTTCTTATGGAGTAACAGCACACCAACACAAACGTACCTACCCGAACTGTAAAAGGCAAAGTGACAGCAGGTGAAGAACAGCAATGAAATAAAATGGTGTTAAACTGGAGTACAAGCTAGGAAAAGACACAAACCTAGCTCAAATTCTGTTAAGAAGAGCTCATACAATCATAGAACGGTTAGGGTTGGAAGGGACCTCAAAGATCATCTAGTTCCAACCCCCCCTGCCATGGGCAGGGACACCCTCCACTAAATCAGGTTGCTCAAAGTCTCATCCAATCTGGCCTTCAACATTTCCAGGGATGGGACAGCCACAACTTCTCTGGGTGACCTGTTCCAGTGCCTCAACATCCTCAATGTAAACAATTTTTTCCTTATATCTAATTTAAATCTACCCACCATTACCCCTTGTCCTATCACTACACGCCCTTGTAAAAGTCCCTCTCCAGCTTTCTTGTAGGCCCCCTTTAGGTACTGGAAAACTGCTGTAAGATCACTCCAGAGCCTTCTCTTCTCCAGGCTGAACAGTCCCAACTCTCTCAGTTTGTCTTCATAGCAGAGGTGTTCCAGCCCTCGGATCACCTTCGTGGTCCTCCTCTGGACTCACTCCAACAGCTCCATATCCTTCTTGTAGTGCAGTTTTCAACACAGATAGCAGCATATTTCTCTAAAACCAATATCTGCTCATCCTGAGACTCATGAGTGTTGGAGACTCCAGAGCTGAACTCAGTATTCCAGGTGGGGTCTCACAAGAGCAGAGTAGAGGGGCAGAATCACCTCCTTTCACCTGCTGGCCACACTTCTTTGAATGCAGCCCAGGATACGGTCGGTTTTCTGGGCTGCACGTGCACACTGCCAGCTCATGTTGAGCTTCTCATCAACCAACACCCCCAAGTCCATCTCCTCAGGGCTGCTCTCAATCCTTTCTCCATCCAGCCTGTGTCTGTGCTTGGGATTGCCCCAACCCATGTGCAGGACCTTACACTTGACCTTGTTGAGCCTCATGGGCCCACCTCTCAAGCCTGTCAAGGTCCCTCTGGATGGCATTCCTTCCCTCTCCAGCGTGTCCACAACACCACGCTGCTTGGTGTCATCAGCAAACTTGCTGAGGGTGCACTCAAACCTACTGTTCATGTCACCAAGAAAGATGTTAAATAGCACTGGCCCTAGTACTGACCCCTGAGGAACACCACTCATCACTGGCCTCCACTTGGATATTGAGCTGTTGACTGCAACTCTTTGAGTGCGACCACCCAGTATAATTCCTCATCCACCAAGTGGTCCATCCATCAAATTCGTGTCTTTCCAGTTCAGAGAGAAAAATGTGGTGCAGGACAGTGTGAAATGCTTTGGACAAGTCCAGGCAGATGACATCAGCTGCTCCTCCCCTATCCACCAATGTTGTAACCCCTTGTAGAAGGCCACCAAATCTGTCAGGCATGATTTGCCCTTAGTGACGCCATGCTGGCTGTCACCAGTCACCACCTTGTTTTTCCCTCATGTGCCTTAGCATGGTTTCCAGGTGGATCTGCTCCTTGATCTTGCTGGGCACAGACGTGAGACTGACTGGCCTGTAGTTCTCTGGGTCTTCTTTTTTTCCCTTTTTAAAAATGGGGGCTATGTTTCCCCTTTTCCAGTTGATGGAAACTTCACCAGACTGTCACAACTTTTGAAATATGATGGATAATAAAGATGCACGTAACCACAGCACCACACAAAATCAAGTGAAATTTAGATTATCTGCTTTTTGGGAAATGAACTTATTTGCTTTAGCTTAATAGTTACAGAAATGCAGAAGAAGCAGTAGGCATAGAATATAAAAATTTATCAAGTGGCTTACTGACTCTTCAGACAAGTAGAATAGCCTCAATACTACATCTAGTAGCAAAAAGATATGTCTTAGCCTATATCAACTGGAGTCTGAAAGTTTTCAGTTCTCTTTTACAGGATATCTGGGATTTCTGACATTACCCAAATTGTTTCCTAAGCAGCAACTCAAGATCCTCCTGATGACTACAAGAAGAATTCACCAAGGATAAAATAATAGGATCCTTCCACTGCTAAACAATTGAGGGATTACTATTTCTTGCTGTAGAATTTGTTTTGTAGCCCAAAACATTAAATACTGTAATTTGAGGAGGCACAGACGGAATTAAAGGACAAACCTACACATAAGCACTGTATACTAAAAAAGTAATCCAGCATTTTCACATATATCAAGAAATATATGAGTTAATTGCTTGTGCATCAGGTCCATAGACTTGAGATTTTTTTATATTTTTTTTTTTTTTTTAACAGCATCAAAAATTTGCCTATTCCATGCAGGACTGTAGATGCCCATCAATCGAATAAAGCTTTTCTCTTCCCATCTTCATAACAGAGTACGAGCAGACTGGGTGTATGCGTGCACATGCATGTGTGCATATAGATACACACACACATAAAGGCATATATATACACATCCACGTGTATATGTGTGTGCATAGGAACTTGTATGCAGAAGTGAAACAGAAGTGGCACTCTTGTAACTAATGATCAGTTTTCAAACATCTGTTGAGGATCTGAATAAGGTCTTGGTGAATTCATGGATGGACATGGTACACAGACTGCTTCCTACTGAATGTTTTGATGGAAGATGTATTTTTCAAAATGGAGGTTCTGAACAAAGTGTTTGCTGTTTCTATGTTTTAAAGCACAATTTTTAAAATACTTATCAAAAGAAAATTCACTCTTTAAATTTTTATTCAAGATGTCTAAAACTCGACTAACCACTTCAGGTTATCTTGTCGGAAAATTTAAATTAGTTTGTGCCACTTCAAATTACTAAAAACTCTTCTGTCGCAACTAATAAGCCTGCAAAATGAAAAGTAAGAGTACAATTCAAGCTGGAGTAGTGCTCTATTTTAAACACAGCTCTACCTAGACATAATTTAAAATAATTCCTTCTGTTTCACATTTAAAAAAAAAAAAAAAAATCCCTCGGTAGCCCTTTAAACACATTTTTTGTCAAAACACAGACACGGCATTTTCAAGAGCCAGTTTTTTGAGCTAACGCTGCTGAGTGGACCACAGCAACACACAAAATGTGTTCAAACGCTGTCTAACTAGCTTTAAGGTTCAGCCTATTCAAAACATAAAAACTCCCTTGTTTTAATGTGGATTTGGAATGGAGATGGGGAAAGGATATTGCGCCAGGGAGCTGTCTAAGATGCAACAACTAAACTAGAACAATCGAGAATTCTGAAACTATTTGCCTTCACATTCAAAATGAACTTCATACAAAAGTCCTTTTCCTTACTGGAGAATAGCAAGTTTTCCCAGGAAATCGCGAACTCCTGAATTCAAGACTTTCCAAAAGATAGCAAGAAACAGTTCATGCTGAAATCTCAGCTTAAAGGAAAACTAAATTGTTAAAGATTCACCTTTGGAAAGCAAATTATTGGAAAAAAAGTCTTGCTACAGCAAAAGATATAAGTATGCCTTGAGAGCCCAGAAGAACAAGAACTGTTAAGGTCACTTCTGGTCTTTTCGCCTGGAAGACATTTTTCTTTAGCTCTGAAGGAGGGAATATGAATAGCAGGTAAATCTAACAACGACACAATACCAAACGGAATTCAGTAACAATGCACATCACAAAAGTTAAGAAAGCTGCAGTGATTTATCCGAGGGTCACATTTGGATTTTCTCTGCTTGTTGCATTAAGCTGTTGCAGCGGGGAAAAAGAAGGGAAAAAAAGTACCATCTAAAATTAAGAAGCAGTTATATTATTTCTACATAGACTCCACGAAAGTTCAGTTAAGTAATCCTAAAAAGTAAGTAAAAAAGTAAGTAAGGTGTCATGGTTTGATGTGGAGCGGGGGGTGGTTCTGGTGGCAGGAGAGGGGTTTTGCTCCCTGCGACCTCCCCGGTTTTGGAACCGGGTTAGGCTTAGTTCTGGCCACCGGATCAGACTGCCATCCCCCTCGGGGTTGAGCCAATAGGGCGCCTCTGCGAATTACCCTATTTAAGTCAGGACAAAGGAACCAGAAAAGGTGCTTTGCCCAGGATCGAGCAGAGAAGGGAGGAGGGCACTGCCCCCGCTCCCTGGCTCCCGGCCAGGCGGCTGCCTGTGTCCGGCTGGCGCCGCCCACGGAGAGTGGCGGCGTTGGAGCCAGCTGGGGAACTCGGGGGCACCCCACTCCCGGGGTGCCCACTGGGCTGAGTTCACCTGGAGAGGACTGAGATCTGAGAGAAACAGCCGCATCGACAGCAGGTCAGTGAGGATGGAGCAGGAGGAGGTGTGCCGGAGCCGAGTTTCCCCTGCAGCTGATGGTGAGATGGCAGGCGCCCCCCTGCAACCAGGATGGCCTCGGTGGAGCAGAGACCCACTCGCAGCCCGTGGGGAGAAGATGCCTGAGCCTGAGGATGGTCGTGTTGGGGTGCACGACAAGGCAGAGAGGCATCTGGAGTCTGCGTGACGACCCACGCCGGAGCGAGTGGCTACAGCTCCCTAAGTATCCGAGACTGTGGTAAAGCCCACACCGGAGCAATCTGTGGGGAAGGATTGTTTCCAGTGGGCTGGACTCACGCTGGAGAAGTTTGTGGATTTTTCCTCGTGGGTAGGGGATCCATTGGAGCAGGGGAAAAGGGTGTAAGGACTCCTCCTCCTTTAAGAAAGAAGCAGCAGTAACAGCACGGAATGAACTGACCTGCACTCCCCCAGTCCCTGCCCCCTGTGCTGCTGGGGGGAGGAGGTAGAGCTGGGAGGAAAAGGAAAGGGGGGGGGAAGGTGTTGGTTTTAAGATCTGGTTTTGTTTCTTTCTGTCCTCTCGAGTAATCGGTTTTGTTTCCCTTCGTCCTTCTAAGTAATCATTAATAAACTGTTTTGCTTTGAGAAAGCCCTGTCTGTTTTGCCCAGGACCATGGTTGGTGGGTGCTCCCTCTGTTCTTGTCTCAACCCTCAGTCCCTTTGTTTTTTTTTTCTCTCCTCTCTACTTTACTGGAGAAGGAGAGACTGTGTGAGTTTTAGTTGCTGGATCAGCCTAAAACCACGACATAAGGCTTAACTCAACTCTCACAATAACTAGCATTTTCATTTACTTACTGCCACAAACAATGGACTGCATTAATCTTTATTTAGTACAGAATCTTTACTGAATGTCCTAAATTTAAGTCCTTTCTCTTTCAGTCATAAGCTGTTAACAAACCCACACTAAACCCTATCAGAACAAGCTTCATTAGTTTACCTTTCTGTGTTTTAAGAAAATCCGTTTAGTTTTTGTAGCAAGAACCTTTGTGAAAGACTTTCATAAGGATGAGAAACCATGCCTCTGAATAGACAGAACGGACAAAGAAACGTACAGTGCAAACAAGACTAAGTTACAGCCCTCTCCCACAGTATTTAACAGCATTAATAACTACTTTTCAGGTAGGCATTGCAAATTTTAAATGCCTTCAAAAGAAGTAGTGCACACAGTTACAAGAACACCAACACTTATACATGTCATTTTCTGTGCACAGAAATGGAGTCAAGCATTTACCCCAGCATATTTGAAGTACAGTTAACAGGACGAAAGTTGTTCAGTGATTTTTTGCCTTATTTCTTAAAAGTTGAAGTATTTCTAATTTATCAGTTCCGCTGTTCACATTTCAAAGGCTACCATCATCAAGAATCTACAGAAAGAACCTATATATGTATTAAAACAAATCTTTCCTATACATGTAACATCACTAGGAGTGAAAAATGGAAGCTCATGGTCAAATCCAAGAAACCAAGAGTGCAGGACCAATGCATTTTGCTGGGGAAAGCTTTATATGACCCATTTAAGTAACATGTTCAACCTACAACAGAAGTGGAAGAAACAGAGCAGCCTTTAGGGCATCTAATCTTTAAAAGAATTCCAACATGGCAATATCCCAACTAGCTCTGCTAAACCAGTTGACTGCACAGTGCCCCAGCAAGTGGCAGGACCCCGCTGACAGACAAAGAGGCAGGAACATGCATCACAGCGGCAGCATGTAATGTACTTGGTATAAGCCACTAGGCATCTAGAGCTAAATTTTGTGCCTGAGCAATGTGTGCATTGAAATAATCGGCAACCATTATCCAAACTTGTCATTTTTAAGTATACTAATTTCTCGGACACCGTTTTCAATGTGCCATTTCAGGGAAGAAAAGAAATGAAATATTCCCATGCAATCTCTTCTTTACTAAATGAAAGATAACTAGAGAACAACAGTTTAGTGGCAGTGATTTTCTTCAGTTCGAGACAGTCATTCCATTAAGTCCTATTGTGGTCTGTTCTTTCTTAAACATTGAAGAGAATCTGCACAGCTTGAAATGCTGTTAAACATTATTTCAATTTTGCAGCTTTATCTACAAAGACGTCCCTCCTGAGCAAGCACCAACAAAGGTAATGAAGTTAAACACACAAAACGCTTTGTTTTCTAACAAATGTTTTTCAGTCCTGAAGTAAAAACCAGGACAAGGACGTCAGTCAAGCGTCGAAGATCAGTACTTGTTTAGTTAAAACAGGAAAAAGTCCCAGGCCAGTGTTTTAAGAGATTTCCCAAGTAACAGTTGCCACAGCAAATGAGTAAGAAGATGTTACCTCTACCATTATAAATTACTCCACACAGCTGTAGCATTTAGAAACAAAAGAAACTAGAAACATCTAGCTCACATAATACACTAAGTAATACATCCTTTAAAGAAAACAACTTCAATAAAGAAGTTTCCGAGACTACCATTGAGTGTTGGCAATCACGTTAATAAGAACTAACTTTGTGTAGGAAGCATTCTGCAATTAAGAGGTCACAGAGGTTAAATAAAAACAATGAAACGACCCCCTTACACAGATTTGTTGAAGACACTTCATTAAAAAAAGGAATATAATGTAATCCTTGTGAAATAAATACTTTTGCTGACATTTCCTTGCAACAATTTTTCCTCTCTTCCAAGAGCACTGTCTTGTTTAAAGATATGCTTATGAAGACATGCCTTAAGATTTTAGTAGTTATGTAGGATATCACAAGTTAAAGCACAGTATCTTCAAGGCCAGAAACAAGAATATAGTGATAAGACGACTGCCAGCTCCTTAATGTGGAAGTTACACAAAATCTTGCCCTTTGCCTAGAATGCCCCCCAAACAACAGATTTTAAAGTTGCAAAATCTTAAAAAGAATTTTGGCATTAGATCACATAAGAAAAGTGTTTTCAACATGTAATTAGGTTCCTTTAGTAAAACACACCACGTAAGCTGATGACGTACTACTTACCACTGAAAGCACAAAATTGAGAAGAGCTGTCCCACTGTGGAAGAGGATTGTTACTAACGTTGTAACTGTAGTAAACAAGAGGCTCACATTGCGACTCATCACTATCCACAGAGACTCCAGGATCTGGAAAAGGAGGAGAAGATA
The DNA here is from genome assembly GCF_009769465.1 of Tauraco erythrolophus. Classification (NCBI taxonomy): domain Eukaryota; kingdom Metazoa; phylum Chordata; class Aves; order Musophagiformes; family Musophagidae; genus Tauraco; species Tauraco erythrolophus. The sequence goes on from NC_141467.1 coordinate 31,179,076, forward strand.
AAAGTCAGGCACCGGATGATATTAGCTAGGACAGAGAACTGCTTACAAAGTGATTGATTCATCTCTATCAAGCCATACAAAAGAGACATTTTAAAAAAAATTATCTTTCCTCACTCCTGAATTATAGGAGGTAATATCAAGTGAAAACGTCTACTGTGCCAAAGACAAGTTTCTAGCCAGATGGTTACAAGGTCTTAGAATTTTTCTCCCAATGCTCAAAATTATTTCATTATGCAAAATTGCAAAAAATCTAGATGCAGTGTACTTGCTTATTGTGATTAACATCACCATCAATTGAAAGCAGATCTTGCATGGGGAGAGAAAACTCATCTTTTCAAAGGCAGGAATGCTAAAACATGAAGAATAAGGAGTAATATCACAAGGTAGAAATAAATCTGAAGATAGCTTCAAATCAAATAATAGAATTACTTCTTTAATAAATTTGGGTTTAAAGTGTCTTTGGTCTTTAAAGCGGTAATGAGATGAATAATTGCTGTAATGTCTGTAGACAACTACACAAGTCGTGGTTTTGAGTAGGGTTGCATCAGTTAGCCAAGCAGTTATGGAAAATAAATCAAATAATGCTAGACAATCTATTAAATTTTGTACTTGCTTGGGAAACTGATTGCTTATTAGTTACAGATAGTAAAGAGTACTTTGAGACACACCTTTAAAACTGAATACCCACTACAGCCACATTAGTTTATGTACGGATGCAGACACATCAATCTGAATAAGGCAGCAACTTAATGAGACACTAAGGACATAAGGGCATGGCACAGCATGGCACATGGAGGCATCCTAAAGGCAGTGCACAGCAGTTTCGTAACAAATATTTCATTCAGAAAGAACATAGTAAGAATGTATTGGCCAAAGTGATTTGAATACATAAAAGAAGTAAGGTTACAAATAAAAAGTCATATCTTCTTTCAGACTAACTAATATAACTGGAAAAACTGTAAAAGTGCTGACACAAAACCCTTTTCCAGGTTCAAAGCTGTAAGAGATGACTTAAAACTAGCAAGAGTTATTCTTGGTTTAATGAGTATCAACTAGATTGAATTAACATAAAAAAACCACCCCCAAAACCAAACGCCAGTAGTTGGCATTTGAAGAGCAGACAAAGGAGTGTGAGCCATGTGATCACCTCTCCTTTGGAACTAAGTGAAACATAAAGATGATAATTTATTAAGCATAAATATGGGAGGGAATAAGTGCCAGGGGAAGTGACAGGGAATTACAACACATAGTAAAACCAGAAAGATCTACTTAGTCCACGCTTCTTACTGTTTAATGGGAATTACGAATTTTCAGGCTCATCTTTGGAATAGATTAGTCTCTTGAGAATTCAAGTGAGGTTAGAAGTGAAGAGGATGTTCTGCTGAAAAACGTTCCCACACTGGTACCTGTCCTTTTCCTTCTTCTACAGATTAAGAATTCATTCTAGGGGTGCAGCAGTGGTGTAAGTTCATGCAGCTGCTAGGTAACTTTATCAAATGTACAGTACACCATGAGGACTGTAAACACAGAGGACAGTGATTTTTGAGGGAACAGTTCGTAGCTCAAGCAGAGGCCTTTCAGTTGGTGTTCAGTAAAAACAGTACTGCCACTGCTAATAACAGGCCATAAGCTGTGTGCTAACTGTGGAAGGCTCCAGTCCCAGATGTTTAAGGCTATTACTAGAACTTGGCATGCGAACAGGAGCTTGGTGCCACAGGTCTCCTGTTATCATGTGGAGTTTAATCACAGAACAGCACAAAGGCCTTGAAAATAGGGACACAGGTTGAAAACAAAGGCTCCCAAAAGACAAGCAGTTAATGAGGAAGAAGGCATTGAAGACGCAAAACCTTAAGAGTTCGGAGAAGACTGCTTTTGCTTTAAGAAAATGCAGTAGCAACTAAGGAAGGGGAAAAAAAAAACCAACAAAAACAACAAACAGGCAAGCAACAGGATGAGGCCATGACCTGGGAAAGTAATGCCTCTCCAAGTACCACACAGCACATAGTCCAGGGCAGAGGTCAAGGGGTGGGCGCTGTCCAGAAACAAAAAACACATTATGAAAGGACAAGCTCCTTAATTTGAGGGAAGATGTCCATCTCAGTTGCAGCTTTCCTTATTTAAGAGCTCTTGAGCATGCTCACTTTGACTTCCGTGACACAGACCATCAAGGAGAGGAGCTATTGGTGCCAACTATACCGCACCACCACGATGGTGTTCTATTCTCACAGCTCTTGTAGGATGTGACTGTTACGGACTGACCACTTTGAATACAAAATGGTAACAATTAGTAGACGTAAAACAAACCATTAGCATGTTGTGTATTGTTAACAAAAGTTGGTCTAGTAAAGTTTTGGTTTAAAGATTAAAACTAGCTTGATTTATCAGTCTTCTAAGTACTACTCACAGCAATTGTTAATTCCCTCCCTTGCACACCGTCACTTGCAACACATCAGCTGAGCTGCTACTGGCGAGCAGTTCACAAGGAGAGGGCTTTGTTCCATCTGCTACAAGAGAGTGTACATCTGGTTGCGGCTGGGAAAGTTTCCTTCAAAATAGCACGTTCCTCCAGTATGGGCTGTATTTGTTTTAACACTTTCCCAATAAGCTTTAGCTTAAGGAGCTGATAACCAGAAGTATACAACTGCAGTTAGTTTGAATGCAGTTATCAGGTGGTTTGATCAATATGGGGAATGATTCTGCTAGAACAACATCCTTGTTAGGTAGTCATTGATTGGAACTGTTAAACTAGTTATCACGAGCGTTCGCTTTAGAGTAGGTGCAGATAGTGCCTTTCACTCAGCTTCAGTATGTCTTAGGAAAGCAAGTGCATCTTTCAGCACTTATCTCCAGCTATAGAGTGAGCTCCTCTTTATGCATATGTACCATCAAAATTTCAAGACGCATGCTTCTCATCGCTAGGATGAGAAGACAGACATCGTAGACATTAATCGTTATTGAATACAGTATCAGAAAATGCTCGAATACTTCACTAACAGCCACAAAATCAAAATACATATACCTACACCTAAGAGTTCATAATGCTGTTTGAATCTCAGAGCATGCTGCAGAGGAGTTAATGAGCTCAGTTACTATGCATAAACAATACCTAACACCTTGCCAGCTGGCACCAGCTCTCCAAAACACAGCTAAGTGTGAATATTTATGCAATAATGATACTTCTAATATGACTTATCAAGTAACTGAAAAACACACTTCTTTCCCCAAAACATTGACTTGTAGGTAGCCTTAAGAGATCAGTGTTTAAAAGGGCTACGAAGCTGTACAGAACTCAAGACTCCCTTACACATCACACTGTGGTATGTCACCATCAGTTGCTGTGCCTTTCCAATCTGTAGCAAGCAAGAAATCAAAATCACACTTAATGTTCTTAGTCATCTAAAGTATCCTGTTGACCACTTAAATGGGCCAATACCTGAAAGCAGGTTTAAAAGGCACTTCACCAAAACAAGTCATTAGCTGAGAACTTCAGGTCAACAAAATTCTGGAAGTCAGGTAAATTCATGTTCCTAATTTGATTATATAGATCATTAGTAGATTTATAAAGGGAATAAAACTGGACACAAATAAGTATCAGGAAAATAACTTGCCCTTCTGTGTACTTTTAAGTTTTTTTTCTGTTCAGAAAGATATATCATCCTGACAACTTAAAAATGACAGCATCAGAACAAGTCAATAAACCTGTAAGGTAAAAGACAAGCAATGGACTTTGCAAAGAATAATGCAGCACACATAAGATCAAGGGCTTCCTGCTCCAGTTAAAAGCTGATTTCCAAACAAATGTGTACCCTTAAAGTTCTAGGCTAACCCTTCAGGGCTCAACAGCTTATTTTTGAAAACAACATTTTTGCTTGACCTTTACACAAATCAGAGACAAAACAGTGAGAGAAAAAGGACTATTCTCCAGCATCACGTCTTTGACTTTCTAACTGTAAAGAAATCAACTTCTTCTGTAAAAATATCCATCAGGTTGCATTTCACCTACCCTGAAAAAACAACACCCATTATGAAGACGAGAACACCAAACCTTGGAATGCTTACCAGAAGGAAAAAAAAAAAAAAAATAAGCATGATAGTTGAATTACTACCGAAGAATGGACTGTATTAGCTAAAAACTTAGGAGATTACTTAAAGAAATTCTCAGGGCTAGAGAAAACATTAGGTCATGTGGTAACTTAGGCAAATATTTGAGAAACTGACATGATTTGGAACACACAGATCAGTCATGCTAAAAGCACAGAAGGAGAAACCTGAGGGGTCTTCTGTCTTCCTGTCTGAGAAATCTCTGAATGAGATATCGGCTGCTGGTGCAATGATGAATAATTCTTGTGCAAGAAGCAAAACGATCAATTTAAGAAGACATTAGCAATGTCTCATATACCATTAGAGAGTTCTGAGTGATTATGCACAGATTTAGCCAGCAGCAATTTACTTTTTCAAGGTTTCGAGCCTTCAAGAAATGAAGGAAAAGCATATGAATGGAAAAACAGGTGGGTGAGGAAAGAATTGGGTTTTTTTATTTTTCAGAAATGAAATCTTAATAGTCCAACTATATATTGCATATTTCATTCACCTGAAAAAATACCTTAGAATAGAGCATGGGGTGCAAAATTTGAGGCATAAGTGAGGACCCACTCTACTTTCCCCAGACAAAGGATTGGATGAAATAAACCCCACTTCAGAAACACACCACTGAATAAACTGGTTTATAACACTATTGCTTCTAAAGAACACTGGAAAAATCTGAAGATGAAAGGCAGCAGTGCTGCTAACACCAAAGCTTTTAGAAAAAAGTAAACTGATGATTTGGAAAAGCTTATATTCATATTAAATCTTCACGCAATTTACATGTTTATATAGTGAATTACTACCAAATATTTAAGGTCTGTCTCCATCAAACTTGAGCTAAGTATAACTGCTGTAACGAACAGCACATTTTAATAGGGGTACAGAAGACTTCTGTGCTTTACCTGACACTCATAGTTAAAGTACTAAATCGATGCATATTGTTACAAATTAAATGAATGCCAGTAAGTCCCCAGTACAGCCATACCAGTGATTTAATTACATGCTTTCAACACTAATATGAAAGTTTCTTCCACTATGGGAAAAGCCTGAAGTGAAATACTTGCATTTGTCTTCTTTTAACATTTCTCTTACAGTAGATGCTCCTTCTCTTACTAAAGAGGATGAACACTTCCTATGATTTCCATCAATGGAAAAGAGCTTATCTGCTCATGATTGCAAAACGACGCTGTCAAATAGTTGTATTTTCAGAGAATACAAAGTCATCTCTACTATTTCAAAATATTTCAGAAAGCCAAGGGGCTAGCAGAACAGTTATTTTATGTTAAACTCTAGCCTCAACCGTAGAATCATAGAATGGTTTGGGTTGGAAAAGACCTCAAAGATCATCTAGTTCCAACCCCCCTGCCATTGGCAGGGACATCTTCCACTAGATCAGGTTGCTCAAAGCCTCATCCAACCTGGCCTTGAACACTTTCAGGGATGGGGCATCCACAACTTCTCTGGACAACCTCTTACCAACGCTTCATCACCCTCAGAGTGAAGAATTTCTTCCCTATGTCTCATTTAAATCTACCCTCTTTCAGTTTAAAGGCATTGCCGCTTCTCCTATCATTACATGCCTCTGCAAAAAGTCCCTCTCCAGCTTTCTCGTAGGCCCCCTCTAAGTACTGGAAGACTGTTAGAAGGTCTCCCCAGAGCGTTCTCTTCTTCAGGCTGAACAGCCCCAACTCTCTCAGTCTGTCTTCACAGGAGAGGTGCTCCAGCCCTCGGATCATCTTTGTGGCCCTCCTCTGGACCCACTCCAGCAGTTCCATGTCCTTCTTGTGTTGGGGACTCCAGAGCTGAATGCAGTACTGCAGGTGGGGTCTCACAAGAGCAGAGTAGAGGGGCAGAATCACCTCCCTCGACCTGCTTGCCACGCTTCTTTTGATGCGGCTCAGGATACGGTTGGCTTTCTGGGCTGCAAGCACACATTGCCGGCTCATGTTGAGCTTCTCATCCACCAGCACTCCCAGGTCCTTTTCCTCAGGGCTGCTCTCAATCCATTCTCTGCCCAGCCTGTACTTGTGCTTGGGATTGCCCCAACCCATGTGCAGGACCTTGCACTTGGCCTTGTTGAACTTCATGAGGTTCACATCGGCCTACCTTTCCAGCCTGTCAAGGTCCCTCTGGATGGCATCCCTTCCCTCCAGCATATCGACCACACCACACCGCTTGGTGTCATCAGCAAACTTGCTGAAGGTGCACTCAAATCCACTGTCCATGTCGCCAACAGAGATGTTAAACAGCATCAGCCCCAATATCGACCCCTGAGTAACACCACTCATCACTGATCTCCACTTGGACATCGAACCATTGACTGCAACTCTTTGAGAGCGACCATCCAGCCAATTCCTTATCCACCGAGTGGTCCATCCATCAAAACCATGTCTTTCCAACTTACAGACAAGGATGTGTCAAATTTTGGACAAGTCCAGACAGATGATGTCAGTTGCTCTTCCCTTACCCATCAATGCTATAATCCCATCGTAGAAGGTTGCCAAATTTGTCAGGCACGATTTGCCCTTATTGAAGCCATGCTGGCTTTCACCAATCACTTCCTTTTCTCCCCATGTGCCTTACCACAGTTTCCAGGAGGATCTGCTCCATGATCGTGCTGGTCACAGAGGTGAGACTGACCAGCCTGTAGTTCTCTGGGTCTTCTTTTTTCCTTTTTTTAAAAATCGGGACTATGTTTCCCCTTTTCCAGTCAGTGGGAACTTCACCTATGATGGATAGTGGCTTTATAACTTCATCTGCTAGTTCCCTCAGGACCCGAAGACGAATATCCTCAGGTCTCATGGACTTGTGCACCTTCAGGTGCCTTAGACGGTTCCAAACCTGATCTTTTCCTACAGTGGGCTGTTCCTCACTCTCTCAGTCCCTGCCTTTGCCTTCTATGACTTAGGCAGCATGGCTACAGCACTTGTCAGTGACTTTTTTGCCTCAGTCTTCACAGAGTACCTCAGCCTTCTCCATATCCCAGGTAACCATGTCTCCCACTTCCTTCTGAAAAGGGCCCACACTTTCCCTAGTCCTCCTTTTGTCACTGACGTACCTATAGAAGTTTTTCTTGTTGCCCTTGACGTCCCTGGCCAGATTAATTCTATCAGGGCTTTAGCTTTCCTCATCTGATCCCTGGCTGCTTGGACAATTTCTCTGTATTCCTCCCAGGCTACTTGTCCTTGCTTCCACTCTCTGTAGGCTTCCTTTTTGTGTTTGAGTTGGTTCAGGAGCTCCTTGTTCATCCATGCAGGCCACCTGGTGTTTTTGCCTGACTTCCTCTTTGTTGGGATGCATCACTCTAGAGCTTGGAGAGGACATCGTTTAATATTAACCAGCTTTCTTGGTCCCCTCTTTCCTCCAGGAATTCATCCCATCATACTCTACCAAGCAGATCCCTGAAGAGGCCAAAGTCTGCTCTCCTGAAGTCCAGGGAAGTGAGCTTGTTGTGCTCCTTCCTTGCCCACCATTTCATGGTCACTGCAGCCAAGGCTGCCCTTGAGTTTCACACTCCCCAGCAGATCTTCCTTGTTGCTGAGAAGGAGGTGCAGCACAGCACCTCTCCTCGTTGGTTCCTCTATCACTTGGAGAAGGAAGTTCTCATCAATGCATTCCAGGAGCTTCCTGGATTGCTTATGCCCTGCTGTGATGTCCCTCCAACAGATATCGGGGTGGTTGAAGTCCCCCCATGAGGTCCAGGGCTCATGAACATGAGGCTGCTCCTATCTATCTATAGAAGGCCTCACTGCTTGGTCTTCCAGGTCAGTTGGCCTGTAGCAGACCCCTACTATAACATCACCTGTCCCTTCCCTCCCTTTAATCCTGACCCATAAGCTCTCGGTTGGCTCCTCATCTGTCCCAAGATAGACCTCCATGAACTCCAGCTGGTCTTTGATATAGAGGGCAACAATTCTTCCTTGTCTCCCCTGCCTGTCCTTCTTAAAGAGCCTGTATCCTTCCATTCCAACACTCCAGTCATAGGAGCCATCCTACCATGTCTCCGTGATGCCAGTAACATCACAGCCCTGCAGGTGCACACACATCACTAGAAGTTTCCTAGTGATGTCCTTAACTCTGTCTTCAGGGAGGCAGTAGACTTCACCAAGAGGAAGGTCTGTCCAGCATACTGGACCCTCCGTTCCCCCCAAGAAGAGAGTCACCTACAACTATAATTCACCTTTCCTTCCTCATGGAGGTGGTTGTAATACAGGGGATAGGCCTTACCCTGGCAACACCTCTGGTATAGATGGACCGTCATCCACATCATCCATTGACTGGCCTTCCACATTCAGAGCCTTGTACTTGTTGTACACAGGCACCTGGGAAGGTGAGGTGGGCCAGCAGGGTGTTCACCTACCGCCCTGACCGTGGACTTGCCTCCATTCACTTCTTTCCTTGAAGCTACTGCCTTCAGCCTGGTGGGGGGAGGATGCAGAATCCCCTTGATCTTGTCTTTTTTCCTGGTGGCTGTTCCTGTTTCTGTTTCAGGGAAGGCAGAGCATGGTTCCACCAGTCTATCTCTTTCTCAAACTCCCTTATGCTCCTTAACCTTTCTACTTCCTCTTGCACCAATGTCACCATGCTGAGCAGGTTGTCCAACCTGGTCACACCTCACAGAGTTGTTCTCACCGCTGCCATCCCTTACCAGTGAAGGGCTCTGGCACTCCCTGCAGCCCGAGACCTGGACGGCTGTATGTTTCTGTAGGAGCTCTGTCTGGGCTGCCACATTCATTCTGCCAAGTGCAGAGGACACAGCTTTCTGCCAGATGGGTAGCACAGCTAAGCTCCCCCTGAGAGGGTGACGGCCACCAACGGAATTCACCTCTTGAGCTGGCAGGGTGACTGTGCCCTTCCTGCACACCTTCTCTTTGAGCTGCAGCACAAACTGCCGCACTGCGCTCTGCCATTGCAGCACTTCTGGTCACTCGCACTCCCCTGGGCTGCTTTTTGTAGGTGTGCGAGTGGCTGCCATCGCTCCGGCAACACCAGCCGCCTCAGTGTTTCCCGCAAGAGCTGCCAGCTCTTGATGGGTCTCTCCACTTCCCTGGCACTTCCCTGCTTCAGGAAAATCCCTCTGTGCGCCAAGATCTATGCATAAGTATTTATCATGTGCAAGTAGCGTAATCCTAGTTCATTCTTTTCCAAAGGTGGAGGAAATCTCACTATAGCTGCATATCCACACACACTTTTACAGTTATCTCATTGTCTTTAACTAGTTTCTGTTGTAAAAAACTGTCAGTTTTGGGACTATACTGTACCTTGCTATATTCTTAAGAATTACAGGTTAGCATTGATTTCAAGCATCTGAATGCAGAAACATGCTACAGTTGGAATTACAGCTAGTTTATTTAACACCACCTCAACAATCCACTCCCACAATCCCCCACCATACACAACACACTCAACAATAAAAAAATCCACCCTAAGTCCTGCAAAACATCAATAAAATGCCGCCCAACACAAACTTCCAAACTAAATACAAAGAAAATTCACATAAAAGAAAAAAGAAACCCCAAAACCAATGCCCCTTAAAAGCACCCACATAATGCAAGATATTGATCCTTCCTAAGTCAGTACGCCATTCTAATAACTCATTGTTCCTCTTCAAAATATCAAAAGATTTTCATGCTCTGATAGAAATATAAATCCTGAATACAGTTAGCTTCTATTGTATCCTCGAGTAGGTGAGCAACTTGCTTAGAAACAACAGGCTTAAGTCAAAACTATTCTTATTTTCATCATCTTCAAGTTTTAATGACCTAAACATCAGACTTTCATCAATTTTAACTCGAAATATCAGTGTGAGTAATGTTTATGCAATGCGCTGTGGATGAACAAGCCAGCAAAGCAAATGCTGACCAGTAAGGATGTGAAATCAGGATTTACAGCAATATACTATGCCGACTAGTTTACAGCCTGTCATTAAGGACATGAGTGTATGGAGAAAAAGGACAGGTGTTTCCCCGCAGTTGATGAGTAACGAGTTCATGGAAATAAACAGGAAAGTCAGTCAACTGCTGGCACTTTTTTCCCTGAACTTCTAAACCAGATTTTAGAAGTAAAGCAAAGCATGCTAGCTAGATGAAAATTTTAATACCAACGTATTTCAGTCTTAAATATTTATTCTCTTTACACTATTTCCTGTGTTATTCTAGCCTATTTAAATCACTGAATCACACTTATCATCACAGTTTCTGAGCACTGTGCAGCAATGCCGTAAATTACATGGCTAGCACTTATCATGTAGTTTTTCCTCCTTCTTTCCCTCTTGCCTAGAAGGAAGCTCCATACTGATTTTAAATGATGATGTGTTGTGCGTTTTTATAACTCTGCCTCATGCCTCTGTCATGTATGCATGGTCAACTTTGAGAAAGTATCAAGCAAATTTCACTATTAACTGAAAAAAGGTTCAGTGCAATAAAAAAATTCTCTCAACTTTTTCTGGACTCACATCTTCTATGACAGAAACTGTAATAATTTAAGGAGCAGTTGAGGAAGGAGAGAAGAAGCACACATGCCCATCAGTCTAAACCAAGAACTGCCTTGAGACAAATACGAGCTTTAATTGCATTCACAGAAACATGCTGCGAGTTAGGTATAAACGGTATTTCTCCAAACTGGATAAACAGTAACCTGAAGATACTTCTAGTTTATGACAACAGCTCAAGTCAAAGATGAACTATGCCAGGGAGTGACTGTGTATATTAAGCATTAAGCATTCCAGACTTAACATAATTTTTTAGGGAAATGTAGTTGCTTCAGTTTGGATTGCTTGCAATTTTTTTTCCTTTTCTACTCTTGAGGTGAAAGGTCCAGCGCATTAATTCAGGAATTCACACAGTGTAAAATATTAATTTCATTCTCCACAGAGTTTTCATAAAAGAAGATAGAAATAAGCTGCTTTCAACCCACTGAATAATAATCTGAGGAAAAAAACAGTAGAACTAAAAAAAAAAAAACAAACACATTTTGTTTTTACAACCTCTTGGTGAATAGTTTCCTCAAATCATAATCCAGACAAATTAGTCTCTTTTTTAAAAAATAAAAGACTATATAACATAAAGCATTTAAAACCAGCTTGCAGGTGACACAGGTAATCCTACAGTAACAATCTCTCTCAGGAAGAAGTCCGGAAAACTAGTATTAATGAAGATGATGAAATCAGGAGGCCTTTTTCATCACAAACAGTTCTGTTTGTAGTATCACTATATCCTAAGTAGGCTTACAATAATTGCTTAGTTAACTGTAAGTAACACTAACAGTGTTTCCATAATTTTCCATATACTTGAATCCATAACCTTAGTGGCAGTTCAGGGAGGAACCGTCATCAGTTAAAAATGAGACCACTTCGGTAATAAGGACAAAGAATACATACCGAAAGAAATGTTTCAATATTATCATGAACAAATGATGCAACATCTTGCCAGTCCAGAATATCACCAAGCCAGCTGTTTTGACGGTTTATGTGCCATTTGTGTCCTTTGTGTCTTCCAGAATGCGTTACATTCTTCAAAAGAGAAACAAAGACGTAAAGAAAACAGACATTTTAATAACTTACAGATATGAGAAAGCCAAAGACTAATGTTTTCTTAACAAGGAACAGATCCAACATGCATCTAAATAATTAGAGCTGCGTTAATTGGCATCCTCAAAAATACCTAGAAGTAACTTTGTGCACTCAAAAAATTAAAATCTGGCACAAAACCACAGTTAACTGTTCCCTATAATTACAGTTCCGTATATTGTACTGATTCATCTCAGCTAAACATCAGCTTTACTGCTCAACTGACATAACTATCTATCGTGCTCTTTATGAAAGCACACAAGAAAGAGGTAACGACTTCACTTACCGCCTACATAGTTCACTGTTTGCAACATACAACTTTTCCCAGTACAACCCAAAAAGGAAAACACGAGCAGAAGCCAAAACAAGCAGTTTTCTTACAATTAGCATCTACTTCTCCACTGGCAACGACCAGTCATACAAAAGTTAAAAACTAAACTGGAAGCGTGAAGGATTTCTTCTGACTACACAGCTTTGTAACTGCAACACCGCAAGACGACAGGAAACGGCCATAAACACAACAGCTCATTCCTTAAGAGGCTTCACCCTAATTATGAAGTTGCCACCTGTCAAACCGAATCACACCTGACCACTGGCTACCATGAGACTATTTGACTCAGTCTGGGACTGTGACAAGCGTTTCAGAGAGGGATGCCAAAATTCTACTGTAAGCAAGTCTAAGCAAACCCGTTGACTGCAACAGTTCTCATTCTAATATTTAATAGCAAGAGACTTCTCAAGCTCTCATTCTAACGTTTATGTAAGTGTCCCACTACTTCTGTAAGAATTTTGCAAAAACTTTTAACCTTACCAGTCTGCATTCAAAATTACAGTATCTTTTTTGGCATACATGGCAAGTACTATTGCAAGTGGAGTCCCTGCACTGATTTATCTAAGAGCGCATCGCATTTTCTGCTTATTACCAGCTCTCCCTAGATCAACTGTTACACTTTATGATGCACAATTCACAACATTCTTTAACAATCCACAGCAACACAGAGATCCTTCTTCTGAGCTGACAGTTTACTTAGAGCAGAAACATGAGAGTAGTCAAAAATCCCTCTCCAATAGGCCTTCTGTATTTGTAGACTGTATCAAGAATCTATCTGAAAACAGAACTAGATGAACAGAAAAGACAGCTCTCACCATCAACTAGCAGAATTAGGTATCACTTGCAAATTTTGTAACATTGTTTTAATACACACTTCCAGTTCATTATTATTCAGTAGCTATACTATTGTAGCACCTAAGGCCTCTGGTGTTGATAAATAAGGGATTCAAAGAAAATTGTCAACTTGTTCCTCTTCAACAAATCAAATTAGATCTTAAAAACAAAACCCCACACCTGAATGGACTAGGAAGAGGAGATTCTTGTCCTGGAAATAAGACACCTTGATTGCAGAGTTATGCCATCATCCTCCAGGTGGTTTATTACTCTTACTATTTTACTTCACTGGGTACATAAATGCAACGGTAACTGATCTATCACAGCATCTCTAGAACGTTTTGAAAGACACATCATTTGCTATTCAGTGATTTTCTCAGAAAGTAGCATTTAATGATTGAATCCACATTTCTTTGGCAATTCTTCCTCAATTCTACAGCTTTGACAGAAGAGCATCACCTGAGCCTCGGTTCTTCAGTCACCTACAGACTACACAACACCACGTAGGCCTCAAAATGAAGTGTAATTATTATGCCCAGACAACTGAAATAGTGGGCAGCTTTAAAGCTGTACTGAGATATGGCAGAGATGTCCTCCACACTGCACTACCATCTAATTTAACGGTTTTCAGATACACTGAAAGACCCTGCAAGACTACTGCAATATTACAGAAGAAAATAGCCAGGTGGAAAGCACTCAGATGAAACATTTATGTGGATATGGAGTGCAGCAGAAGAGGCAACGTTAGAACTCTGGAGGAGCTACCTGCGGCCCACAAGTAACTGGCTGCAGCCCAGCAAGCCAATGGTGCCACAAGGTCTCTAGTACGTGAACAGTAGCCAGGGGAACAGACTTCAAGATTGTAGGCAGCGAGCATCAGTGCGCTCCTGCAGTTCTTCCTGCCATTTTGATTGCTAGGTAAGCTGTTTCCTATCCTGCCAGAAAAGTATCTACACAAAAGAAGTCTCATAGTATTGCCTCAAATAACAGCTGCAGGAAAGAAATCCCATAACACAGTGAACACAGGCACAATCTGTGCTGCATACTGCAGCAACAAAAATACTCCTGCAGCCCATGGAGTGACAGAGAGCCCTACCGAATGATACAGTGCTACGGACAGGTTATTTTAGTAAAAGCAACAGGTTTATCAGTGTAACTGCCTCAAAAGTAGGTGCTTCTCTTGGTCAAGCATTTAAGACTGAATACTCCCCGGCGCTTAAGGCCAGCAAAATCTATGGTAGGTACAGCTTTAATGTCTCCTCACTGGTCCCATATTCCTCAACAGCATCATGTTATCTCTCCACATCTCTTCTACAGCATTATCTCATCAGCAAGAGAAACTGATTCTACTATTTTGACTATTATACTGAAACTGTTACTTCTTTTAATACAGAGATCTTTTTGGAACTTTAGAGGTACTTTAAAAACAACCATATAAAGAAAAGTGTTAATATACTATAACTGCAATTATTTAAATATAGAGCAGTATTTCAAGAGTATGATTTCTGCATTTTGGTATTTCCACTGCACCATGGCTAATGAATTGCTTGCTTTTCCTTTAAAAGGCAAACAGCATTGGCAGCATGAAAATTATTTATTACCTTTTCAAGATTCAGTGTGGAGAACCCATTATAGGAAGGCTAGTACAGTTGGCAAAAATCCATTGTAAGAAACTTAGTGAAAAGATAATTTCTTTCTCAGAATTTCAAGTTAATGAAAGTTACACAAATCATGCAGAATACCAGTTTCCTTTTCCTAACCCCTCAAGATCATGAAAATTGAACAGAAAACTCTAAACTATGAAATATTAAACATAAAAAGTGAAACAAAGCATAAATTAAATTACATACATAAAAACACACATAACTACTTAAGTGAAAGACACAGTTCTGGCTGTGACTGTAGAATCCTACACATTTGAAATTCTACCAACTTTTTATTATTATGACATTTACTCAGCATTCCAACTTTTTGCTAATCTCTTTCTCAGAAATGCATACTTAGCATAATTACCTCAAAGCACTAAGTGATAATTTATACAAATACTATTTAAATAAGTCACCCACCTTCACAAACCAAGAGTGATAAAGCCTGTCCCAGAGCTCTAGCACTTGTTTTTCAATCACAGCGGTGTTATTCACTTTTTCTCCTAAAATTTTATGGAGCTAAAACATACAGAAATCTTTAATTATACAGGATAGAAGATAGGATCTACTAAAACTCCAAGGTAGGTGAAACACATAAGATTGTCAGTAAAGGCATGGCTCAAACCCAAATGATTAGAAAAGCTGAGTATCAGTATGGAATACACTTTTCAGACAACACATTTCACAACATGAAGATTTTGTCTGTAAAAAGCATTCTGCTGCACTAAGCTGAGGACTTTCTTCTGCACTGAAAAACCAATGCTATCTCTAAAATGCTTAACTCAAAATCCTTGATCATCTCTAGAGTAAATATTTAAAATAATCTGAAATGTGTGCTAGATAATAAAACGTATAAACAAGAATCTTGGCAGATTCTCCTGAAGAAAGTTAACTTAAATAAATAGATTATAATTTAAAAACATCCAATTTACCACACTCTGCCCACACAGAAATTAGAATACTGGTGGGGAAAAAAAAAGTCTATGTTGCATAAAATTGGACAGCTAAAGCCAGATGAAAAAAAAAAAAAATCAGGCATCTTTATTTCATGCATTTTCACCGGCAAGCTTACTAAAATGATGACAGATTTTTCAGCTTTTAAAAATAAATATTCCTCTGAGCAGAAAAGACTACTGAAATCACTCCCATCCTTCCTTTAACTCACAAACTAGAGAGTGGAAAGAACAGATCTGTCAACAAAATGGTTAATCACACAAAAAAGAATCACTGACAAAAATTTTTTAATTTCTTTTTCATTTCTTGTATTTCATAAAAGGAAAACATTGAAAAAGGCTGGGGGGCAGCGCTCACTCTTACCTTATGGGTAATCCATTCTCGGCCATACTGGTATACATTATTAGCTGCTGAATTGAGTGCCTTCTGAATAACCTGGGCTTCTGGGAGCCAGCTAGGTTTTTTTTAAAGAAGGAAAACAAAGTTAACCGCTACATATTTTACCCATTTCATTATCGCTGAAACACATTGCAAATTAATATTTTGAAACAACAATAAACAGTTAAGGTTAAATACATATAAACTGACTACAGCTAGAATACTTCCTTCTGCGTATCAAGGAAGAGACTTTCTCATAAGCAAGGTAAAATTAAATCTAGGGCACGTCATTGCATTTGTAAATCTCCAAGTTTCCCGAAATCTTAGTTAAACTGGTATCTCAACTTTTTCAAGAGAAATCTGCTCTTCAATCTGTATGTGTGTCTATTCACATTACATTCTTAGAAATTTTCCTAGCGCTCTAGTTTTCTGAAAACCCTACATGAAGCAGTCTCGTCTAGCTGCAAAGACAATCTTCTGAATTACGAACTGAACGTAAACTGTTAACGTAGTTTCCCAAAAAAAGTGACCAGATAAAGCAACTGGTTTGGGCACCAGTTATTTGCAAGTGTCCACCAAACCATCTGCTCATGAACTTCTTCAGGGATTCATGTCACTTTCAAGCAAAGGACCTATTGAGTTGCCAGCATTTTAACGCTTGTGAATACAGCGTGCTCATTCTCTGCTTTGACTTTCTTTCTACATCTTGATTCAATGGCATATGTTGGAGCTCTTCCAAAAGAAAAAAGCATTCAGGAAATAAAACTGCTGCATTTGTTAACCCGACTGAAGATCAACATGGAAGCTTTTCTGTCTGCGTAACCCTTCTGAAATGTTCTCCATTAGAATTCCAAGATATTTCAGTCACTCACCTCTAAATTTAATGTGAGCAACAAGCTCTGAAAGCTGGTGAAGCTTGATAGTCTTTGAAAAGAGGTATATTTACTCCTAAATGAATTAAAAGATAGGGTTTTGGATGCTTTAAATTTGGATGCAAACACTGGAGATAAAAATTTTAGCTAAAATTCTGCTAATTAATCAATTAGTACTCCAGTATTTTCATTATGTGAATAAGCTTCTGACAGTGAAATTTCCATTTTCATTAGTACTACTTATTTCCATCTTACAGCAGAATGGAAAGGCCAAACAACACAAGATATGCCACGAAGGAATAAACAAACACATTTTTAAGTTCCTTCTGTTCTCTTGATTGTGATTACTTATGTATTGCTAAGGCACATATTACTATAGCATTTATTAACCATATCGTTTTATTTCTGTTTTAGAAAATTCCTCTTGCTCTTATAATACAGCGTGCACTTTCTTTCAGTCATGTTAAGCCATCATCACTTTTGTTTAGAAAGTACCCTTGAAAAAAGTCAACCGTTCTTGTCCAGGAGACAATTATTTTTTCACAGTAAGTGCCTGGACTCACCTTTACTCAATGTTTAGCTCAAGCAGAATGAAAGCAAACTGGAACATCCCGCACCTCAAAAAAATCACACTCCTCAGTCTTACCTATTCCCCTCTCTGCTGTTCGTACAATCACTTCTTTATTCACCAGTGTGCCCTTGTTCTTCTCTACACGTGTTTCTCTCAAAGTCTTCTCCCTCCCTCAATATTTGCCTTGGTGTTTGCTTTAATCATTAAATAGACCGTATCATACAAAATTCCCACTGCGTGCACTACACACATCTACTCTTAGTGGGAACAGCCCTTCCCAACTGATTCATACCAAACTCTCCCCATCCACCACTCTTTCCACCTTCAAACTCTTTTTCAGTTCATTCCAAAAACATTTTCTTCAATTCATTCCCTCAAAGGCATTCTGCAGCCAGCTCTCCACAGTGAAAAAAACAATTCAGCTCTCATCTCGCAATCTTTCACAGAGCGCAATCTTTGCCATCACTTTTCTTTCACAGGTAAAAGGGAAAAGAATATTGACCTCTTTATTCTTTGCACTACGCAAGTTGTTCTCCAAAACTGTAACTAGAGAAGTTTATACAGCTGTCCTTCTCCACCAAAGTCCAACCAGTGCTCAAATGAGATACCACACTGACAATTCTCCAGAGTAATAATGCATAAACACGACTGCTGCCTGAGAGTTTAGCTTTTACATCTGTCTGCAACAGTCCCCCCTATTTCTGTTCATCTAGGGGATTTTTTTTTTACATTAAAAACTATGCATAAGAGCACCTGGACGCTTGTTCATCCACCCTATACTATTCGCTTAACTTCAGCATTCTTACTTTGCCCATTCTGGGTGACTGGCTACTGTCTCATTGATCAAGCTGCTTGTGACTTGAATCATGTGAACGCTCTCTTGATGTACCTAAATTAAATATAGAGAGGAGAAATGTTATGTAACGCAAACTAGAACTCTTCCTATATTCAGAGAGGTGTCTTTTTTTCTTTTTTTTTTTTGGGGGGGGGGCGGGGGGAGGGGGAGAGTGGGGTGACCAGTCTGTACATTTAAAAAATATTTCTTCCAATGCACACAACTCATTACAAAGAATGAAGAGCCATTAACTCAAAAAAGCAGTCAACACCATAATCATCAGTCTGTCCCGACAATTTTGGTCACACGCAATGTGACTAGTAATAGCAAATGGAAATTTAAACCTTATCTCATCAGTGGAAAAAATTCTAACAATGCAGCAGTGCTGTCAAGGGAAATACTAAAACACAAAGCACAGTTTCAGATACACCTTTTTAAACCATAAATCAAAGAAGTGTCAAAATTAATGAGTGTTCAGCAAGGTTGGTCATGTTAGAGCTATGAAGTGCCTCATCAAATTAGTTCTTCAGTTACGAATGACAAAACACACCTTTTATAAATATCTTAATGTTCCTTTTATGAATATAAGGAAGCTTTGGACAGGAATGTTTGCACAAATTTTAAAGGTTTCAATTTTAAGCACTGAACATTATATAAGCCTACATTTTGGAAAAGGAGATTGACATCAGAAACCATTGATTTTTTTTCTGTAACTGTATTCAAGCCAAACATTTAATCTCCATTGACTGTTTCAAGCATGAACACAGCTCCATTAAAAAAAAATAAAATAAAAAAACAGGGAAAAAAAAGTACATGAGTGACCTCTTCTGGTGAGCAAAAAAAAACCCCAACCACAAACCTAAATTCCAAGAACATCTGATCACGAATCTCAGCACATTTAAACTCAGAACAGGATACCATGAGGTTATTACAGGCAATTACATGAACAAACTGACAAATACACCTTAAGCATTTTGCAAATATGTTTCTGATACAAGGTAAATTAAAAAGGAAAAATTCTAAGTGGCTCTGCTGTTCACAAGAAAAGTGCAACAGGATGTGAAACAAATCTGCTTCTGCAACATATAATCTAGTAATTCTTTTACTAGAATAAATTTCTTACTTCCAAATGTCTATATACTAGTTTTATCATATATGTAAACAAACATATAAATACAAATAAATATATGGATATTTAGATATAAGAAATCTTGGAATGGTAACAAGTTCCACTACAAAGCATTTAGTTGCTAAATTTTTTTAAAAAATATTGAAATTATTTAAGCTACACAATTTTGCATAAATATCAATAACTCTCATTCAACATTTAAAATGAGTTCTATATTACATTCCTTAGTGCACTGTACCTTTGCAGTAAGGAGCAGGGCTAGTAGAAGGGTTCCTATCACTAGCAAAAATATTATGAAAATGCTGATTATTTTATCTAGCATTTTCTCCAACCACACGATCATCTGTGCAGAAAAAAGAAAAAACGAGTCATAGCATATAAATCAATCTTTAATGAAAGCAATGCTATATGACAGTATTGTTATCTTTACTTACAATCAGAGTGCAAAAATCAGGCTCTAATCAAACAGCATTTATGCCCAAGCTTGGAGATGAACAATTAACAAGCGATGTTAGCATGATTAAGGTCATGGTATGACACGTGATTTTGCAAACAACATTTACACGTTACTACAAGACACAGCAAGCTGTCTGCAAAGCAAGCAATAATTCAACATTTACTTACTAGACCTAAAGAAGCTATCACTCATGTCAGCTATGAACCTAGATACTTGTCTTTGTTTCTCGTCCTTCAGCAACTTGGAAACTTACAGAGACTATCCACACAGGACTTGGAAAACACTATCAAGCTATAGGGTAAACTACAACGATGACTTTAAAATTTGAATAGCTAATAGCCATCTAAACAACAAATGAGGTATTTCTGCAAGTAATCAAATTTTTAAAGCTGCTCACCAGCTTCTGAACTGAAATGAGGCTGGAGGTTTTCTACATAATTGAACATCACGCCAATTATTCAGCACTATTTCTATCCACTTTCAATCTCGAAAGGATGCTCAGCATTAAATATGCATCAACTAAACCTACTGATACAGGAAACAGGCGTGCAAGTCGTTCTGTCACTTTATGGAAAGGCCCATTCTATACACGTCCACAAACAAATGATACCACTTAGGATTAGAGAAATTCTGATAATGTCATTCAAGACAACAAAACTGCTCACGCGACTACGCAGAGTGCTCCAGAATAGTGCAAGCTGATCTGCGTCTCATACACAAATTGACTGTTCACATAAAAAGCTGTGAAAGCCCATGCAAGTATGACCAAATAAATTTTTCTAGCTTCTATGGTTCAAATACCAAAGCTGTTTCTACTCCATCTGGCATTACTGCAGGAAAAAGCAGCAGAAGTACAGCTGTAAAATTTGTGCTTTAAGAGAACTGAGGTCAAAGCCAATATGCAGTAGATGAAAGCATTTCCAAGTGATTACAAGCTATACATTCAGTGGTTAGGCCGGTAACTTTTTAATTAGAGATCTTACAAAACTACTAATACGCTTGCTCATGGTTTACATTAGTTCTTTCTTCATTATTTACCCTATCTCTACACATGAAAATTGGCCCTGGAAGAATTATCTTCTACAGACTGCTGTGTGATGATTGAATTGGTAAACAGTGAAGTTATACCTTCTATTAGGGAAAAAAAAAAAAAAGTAAATATTTTTTTTTTTTGGTGCTCATCCTCTACCATCTGAACACTGTACACTAAGCAATAATTTTTAAACTTCAAGTTCTTTTACAGCCAGCTCCTTGTTTGATCTAAATTAACACAAGGATTATATTCAGCATTTTAGAACCGTTGTTGAAGATGATGAAGAAAACTGGAAGAAAGCAAAATCCTTTTAAAAGAAACAAGTGTTGAGCCAGCAAGTTTTTGTAACAAAATCTGCACTATATTATTACCTGCAGAAAGGAATTCGGAGAACCTGAAAGAATTTGAAGCATCTTTTGTCTAAGAAATTTTTCGTATTTTTCAGCATTGCTGAAACGTTTTGGCCATCAGAGATGCCTTGCCAGTGCTAGAGCGAGGTCACCTGCCTGCAGCAGTACTGCAGCTTTCTGAAAAACTTTGAGTAGCCTCTACATGGGGCTGTTACCTCTTTGGAAATAAGACTCCATGCAGGATTTGCTGTGCCCTTCCAAGCCTCACATACATCTAAGGATTACGTAAGAGAAGCAAGAAATAAAAATCTGTTTTAAAGGTCGAAAATAAAAATGCCACTGAAAAACACTGGATGGCCAGGGGATGTAAATTTTATAGCATGAGCTTCAAAATGAAGCTATTGAAAACTAAAGTTACCTTTGTTATTTCTTTGTTAATGAAGTTCAAACTAATTGCTATTTACTTTCTAAGTTAAGAGATAAAAGAAATCCGCTAGTTAGTCTTACATACAGCACCTTAATCAGACTCAATGGATCCAAGAAATTGGAGGTACTGTCAGAAATTTTAAAAAATGCTATCCTCAATGATTGTGTGAGTGGTATCCAACAGATGAAATCTCAGTGCAGCTGAAGGTGAATGTTTTAGGTGTTTCACCATGGTAACGACTACTGGAAGATCAAGCTCCAAAAGGTCAGGATGAGGACTGTCCCTGAACCACAACATGACCAACAGGGGATCTTGTCTCGACACTCCTCACTTGGAGTATGCCTACACTGCCATTGAGGTGCAGCTGCAGCACATGTAAAGCCTGAATTACCTTTAATCTAGTTAGTAAAGTAATGGCAGCACCGATGTCATACCAGAACAGGCAGCAGCCTCAGGCATCCAAGCCCAGCTTGTTTATCTACTTGGGCAGGTAGTCCCAGCAAGCTAGATGAAAGCCAACTCTGGTATGCCTACAGGTACTGCAGTTACAACTCTCACCACAGTCTTAATGAGATCCAAGTTATACAACTGGTATGCAGAAATCACAGAATAGGATTGAGTATTATAGAAGCAAAAGCAGATGCACAACATTCATTTAGGGCCATAGTTACTCCCCCTCCTTTAATTTGGTTGCTCTGAAAGCCCCCTTCCTTCCTCCCTCTACATTTCCCCACAATACTTCCTTAGGAAGCACTCACCTTTGCACGCTCATGCTTAACAATGCATAGGTGCTTTGTTACTGCAGGTAAGCTAGACTCAAAACCCTGTATGCTTGTACTTACCACTGAACCAGGTCCAGACTTCGTTCTTACCCCAACCCTGTCAGACTCCCCTTTACATCCTTCCTGTACGCCATGGGCATGCACACAAAGACAAACATACACTGACTGAACACTAGTCATTAGCCAGAGGTGATGAAGTTTTAAATTCAGTTCCAAGTTTCTAATCTAAAGGTTAGTCAACAGCGGGAAGCTGATGCTGCCACGACATCCAAAATTAGGCAAAGGTAAAGGAAAGCCAGGCTCCTAAGCTACAGAAGGTCACACTTGTAACATCAAACTGAAACGTTACTGATTTGTGATAGACTGTCCACAAAAAAAACACCTATCCTTAATTGTCACAGTTTTGAAGGGAAAAGTATCCACCTTTTTTTTTTTTTCTTAATTTCTTTTAAATTTAGCTCACTGTAGCAAAAAAGTTTTTAAGCTGAGCTGCATTCTGTTAAAACGCTTCTCAAAAATTTGGAAGTTCTTCTCCCTGCTTTCAACTTCTAAGTGATGAGACACACCATATTACACTGAGTTGTAACAGAACTACAGCTCACGCTTAACAATCAGGAATCTTGCTATCTAGGTAGGTTTTCCACGTTATGTATGCAGTAAGACACATCATTTATGAATCCATATTTTCATATGTTTCACACTGCACAGCCATGAGAACACTATATTTTCTAGTATGTTTTATCTAGTGCATTATCCACACAATGAAGCATACCTGTACATCTACTCCATTTTCAATTCAATCTACATGAAATTATCAAAAAGGAATATCTTTTTTTCTTTAAACAGCTTCACTATCAGAACTTTTTTCAAGATATTTCTTAAACTTGTTGACCTTTCCCTTTTAGTTCAGTTAATATTTGAGAATACCATCTTACTCATATCATCTGACGAGAATAAGGGGAAGCCTGTAATCAGGACATATCACAGTTATGTTGAAATGAGTCCAATGACTAGTTAAGTCAGAGAAGATAGAGAACAGTCTGTATGAGGTCTCAAGTCTACTCATACCAGCATCCCTCTAACAGCAACAGCAGAATTTAGCAATTCTTTCTTAACACTGTTGCCACAGACAATGTTATAAAGAACAAATCATGCTAGCCCAATTGAACCTATTCTATATTTTGGGCCATAAAATAAAGGTTTATCACTAGCAGCCATCATCAACCATCATTTCAAACTCTGTCATCTCTAGGTGATGCATTTTTAGTTTATTGGTGCATTATCAGAAATTTATCTTGGTGTTCTCACAACTACTTCCCTTCAAAGACAGGCAAAAAGGAGAAAGGCGTAAAGGAAGCAACCTTTTAACTGCATCCAGCGTTCTATATTACAAATCTCCTTTCTTTGCCTCTGGTAGAGTATATTTTTTTTTTTTAATGTAATTATTAAAAACAAAAAAGAAAAAAACCACCCAACAAAGCAAACGTGCAAGAACCTGATACAGTTTGCACAGTTGTTTCCTTTTTTTTTTTTCAAAAATCTTGATAATAATATTATTGTACTTGCTTATGCACAAGAGTCAGCACTACGAAACCATAAAGTAAAACAGTAGTTTTCAAAAATAGTTCCTAGGAACTAAAAAAAAACCAAAAAAAACCCAAAACACTTGAACTATATCCACAAGGTTCTTCCTAATGCAAATCTCTAAACTTAAAATAAAATCCAAACATTTCAGAGTTCAAAGCTAATACAGTGAAATTATTTTTGCAATGTATCAATATTAAGGAAGAAATTGATCTACACACATGAATTTTCAAACAAGCAAATTACAAACTTAGAGCCAGAAAAAAAGTAGTTGAGACTAAACTTTCACCTGTGGCTCACTGAACTCAGCCCATCACCTAAACTGTGCTAACAAACCAATACCTAATAAAAATTTTTTTATAAAGGGTTATGGTCGCACATATTTACTAATTTTAAGTCACTCATAATACACAAACATTTCAAAGTCAGGAAATAAGATGTAATTTTAAAACAACCAAACTATACTCGAGGGTGAAAGAACATTCAAAATTTTCCCTCTTACTGGACAATTGTAACTGAACCATAAAGCAAGCAACTCTACTCTTGTTCAGAAACACACAAAGACCTCATCATATAACCCTGAGTTCACTGATTAAATACTGACGATCAAACTTTCTAAATTCATGATAGATGCTGAGTCTGGAAACTAGATGCAGGATTATTCCCCGTCTGCCACCCACAGCAGATACCAGCTGTGCAGCCCCATTTTGTTGTATATAAGAACCTTTTAGAGAGCTGTGCCAGCATCCCCATGGCCTGCGTGCTCTACTCTGTTCCACTTGTTTTCAAAAGCATCGAGAACAACAGTACTTCAGGTGTCTTTCAAAAGACAGATCTATGGTTTCTGTTGTAATAGCTATGGAATGAAAAGGATAGGTTGTTTATATGTTTATAAAACCATAGTAACCATTCTGTCACCACTAATACTGAAGTGGTAAGTGAGGATAAAAGCTGCTGCTGGAAGCATAACTCACTTCTAGATACAGTATTTGATTTTTTTCTCTTTCACTTAATTACTTGGGTTTCATATGTTTCATCACATACTAGATTTTCACCTTTAAAACTCTGAGGTCGTGCAGATGTACACATACATGCTACAGGATCCCTCTCCAGTTCTGTGCTTGTCAGAAGCAATGACACTGCCCAAGTCTCAGAGAGATACCACTGTATTGAGGAGTTGTCCAGATTTCAGTCACACATGAGGCAAAACATGGACTGAGTCAGTTTTAACTTCTCTTGGGATGACAGTTCCCCACAGAACAATCATTAACTCTGGTTGACTAAGACAACCATGGGAACTGAAGAGTACATTTCTTGTAAAACACATCACACGCTTTTAAAAGCCACACGAAAGCTATACCAACTGCTTTAATTACAATTTATTTTTTTTTTACTAGCCCTCACTTCCCTTAAGACTGTCTTTAGATTCAGCAGTTCTGAGACCATGAATATTCTCATTTCACCCCTGCTACACTGAGTACCACTGAGTATACAGGCCAGGTGGACACTTCAAAAGTAAAAGATTAACAGCACTGACTGAAGTCAGGCAAGGCACTATTTGCAAGCACTTACACATTTGTGGCTTTACAACCATGCTTCACCCTCACCACTCCCGTGTTAATTCAGTGAACTGATGCTTTCTCTGGGTGGAGAACAGCTCTCTAGTCAGGAAAGAACTGGGTTTGTTATGCATACAAGCGGGGTCCAGGTAGAGATCAAGTGCTCTTAAATAAAAGTGCCACTAAATCAAACTACCGCTTGAAAGGCTAATGCAATACTCTGCTGTACAAAACATTTAGCTGTGTGCATTCATTTTAGTAGAAGACAAGAGATCAGGTAGAATTATATGACCTTCAGTAGCTTATACCAAGAGCTGGAGGAGAGACACTTGGGAGAGAAAACTGAGAAGCAAGGCATGTTAAAGAGTGTTCATGCTGAAAAAAAACCCTCCCCAAAACCACAGAATCCATTAGTTGGAATCACAATTTTTCTGTTTATTTACCTTCTTATTAAGCCAGTGCCACAGCTTGTCAGTGGCAGGGGAAGAGGGAAGAAAAGGGAAAAAAAAGACAAGAACACAGTGGAAAATTATTGAAAAATGCAGTCATAGAGAGGAAAAAAGCAATGAGGCAGGCAGTCATCCACAGAATGAAAATGAACTTGTTCCAGACACAAAGGTAAATTGCAACAGGAAGAAGAGAGTGTAACTTCTAATGCAAGAACCTAGATCTGACTATTATCATGCACTTTCCAAAACAAAGAGGGATATAACAGTTAAGAACAACTTCAATGATAGTAACAGCTATCAGCATAATCTGGGTAATTCCAGCTGAATTATACTGAGAGCTAACATTTCAGATTTCAGAGAAGGAATTCTAAAAGTTCTCTGAGAAGGGCACTTTACTGAAACATCAAAACTTAACACGACATACTTGTTTATTGCATTAATACTCCCATTCAGGTAGTTTCACATGTATTTCAAAATCCTCCTAATACGACAACTACTGTTAAATAAATTTTGTATGGTTTTTTAGTACCACATTCATATTACAACATTCATATTCAATGGCACAACATCAAATACATAATTAAATCTGATACACACACAACAGCAAATTGTATATCAAATAAATGTATGAGTTCCATGTAATTTTACTGGTTGTGCAGAAGGCTCTTTGCACTTCTCAACAGTCAATCTCTCCTTCTGTACTACTGTTGTTCTTCCTTACTAATTCTCATCCATATTGCTCAAGTATACTCATTTTAGGACCTAGTTTACGTAGGACTATAGTCTTAATTCTAGCCATTAGTAATCAGTTAGCAACATAATTACAACTGTGAAAATTTCTAATGTTATTATTCCTCTGTGTGAGAGGTTAAGATCAAGTTAAGTGAAGTTTGTTTCTCCCTGAAAACAATATCATTGAATGCTCAATAAATCTAGTTTTTTCACCAGTTGCCAGAAATTATATTAGCTCCTAATGAAAACAAAATGTAAGAACATTTCAAATAAAAAAATAAAATAAAATCTCAGAATGCTAATTAAGTTATATCAGAAGCAAGAAGCAGATTTACAAAGAAACATGAGCATTAGGAAACATGACAATGAAATACATCACAAAGCACTCAGTTTTACTAGCTTCTAGTACTCATGGAAAGAATCACAGTAATGGAAAGCAATGACAAAGCTTCAAAAGCCCAAAACTGATGCTGTAGAATTTGTTTTTATTTTACCTTTTCACCTATTGAAAAATTTGTTCGTGAAAAAAGGTTAAGTTGTCTACTGATTCAACAACATACTTTTACTTTACCTTTACTTTTGCATATTAAAATCCATTATATCTTAGGTTCATTTTGGAAAAAAACTTAGATCTCATGGCTGTATTTCTCCACTTTGCAACTCCACTACAACAAAAGCTAGAGCTCTACTGCTAGCCTGAGATTTTAGCAGAATGTGAAAGGAGGCCTTCGGTATTTTTTCTATTATTTCAGCCTCCTGGAATTGGATGACAAATACAATAACTAGGAAATAATATTATATGTCAGAAATAACAATCATTGTTTTATTAATGCTTAAGACAAAATCTGAAAGGCTCTACCTGCCTCCTACTCTCTTACCAATACTGATGTTTAAGTAGTTCTACAAACGTAACCAATCTACATTTAAAAATAGGCAATGGCTTACTTCTAATCTTCAAGTCATCCAAAATTAATAAGGCTACTGCCACTTCTTCAGTATTTTATTGGAAAACTGTTTATAAAAGATCTTACATGTCTATGCAAGTATTTCTCCAAATAATGTATACACTTGTAGAGATTCCGCTTTTTTTCTGTGCATGTTGTAACTACATGCTAAACTTGGTACCAGAAAAACCAACCTTCACTTTTCCCAAAGTTCAAACAATCTATTAGTCTTCCATATATAAAATCCTAGCACGCTATAGCTAGAAAAAGCATATAACTACACGATTCACTGAAGTCTACCAGAAAGCATGCATGCAAAATACTAGCGCATTCTAATTAATAAAAGTCTAGTGCATGCAATTGAGCAACTGCCTATGTTGCTTAACCCCCTCACAAACTCTAATCAAAATAAGACTATAGTCACCACATTGAAAGACAACTTTTTGTAGCCTTTAAAAGAAAAAATTATCAGTGAAGCAAATTATTATTAGTTCTTGACTGCTGATGAGAACATGCATGACACCGTATCTATGAAGTTTTAAGATGTCTTGATGGATGACAACAGAAACCTCCCTACTCTTTTCTCCAGGAAGTCTCTCGTATCTGAACTGCAGCATCTGTTGGCTCCATGGGGCAAATGCATCACCAGGGATTAAACAATACAGTAAGGACATCTTAGTCCATATTTAACCAGGCCTGCACATACAGGCACAACTTGACATACTGTTTATAAAGAAGATGAAAAACAATGCCCTACTTTCTTTCTTCTTGATCAGGACTTCTCTTCAGTTCAAATTTGACTGTATTTCTAAGATAATCAGAGGTTGATGAGCAGTGGGAAAGATGAAGAGCAGTTCTTTTCTTACTGCTTTTATTTAAGAAACAGACATGATCAGTAAAGCTCAATGGTTTGCATGCATGAGCAGTACTTCTCCCCAAAGGTTATTTTCCAGACCATCTACACTAGCCTTCTGAACTTCATTTGAGAGAAAAAGACAGGCCACTCTAACATGTCTTCCTTGTCCTCACTACCTTCTACTCAAAACTGAAACTATTTCCTAATAGGGCATACCACTTTAGAAAGACCAGGTAGTACAGCTAGATATTTGTGTCAAACAGACCTTTGTCAATGACTTCTTGTACTCAGCGAAGAGCCCAAACACCTCCTGATGCTGAGATTCAGCCTTCAATTAACTCAATATACAAAAAACAAAGACAAAACACACAAACAAATCACTAAGCAGTTTCAGCTCCCAGGAAAAGAAAGTACAAAGAAAATATGAAAAAATAAACATTTAATTGCGAAGGAAACCATCCTTCAATCTTAGTTTCTCACACGCACACAGAAAAGGGAAGCTGTTAACAATTTACTCCATGAATTCCTATTTTGTACTTGCGTATTTTTACTTCCTCTTCAGTAGCATCTACTGAAGCCAAAATGTTTGGTAAACCAACTTAAATACAACTCATTCATCTTTTCTAAAAAAAAACTTGCAAGGATGTAATTTCCATTCCTCTCCTTTCCCTGTCCCCACAAAAATCACAACTGCCAACATCCTATGGGATTGTTTCCCAAATTCTCAGAGACAAGACGCATCCATGATGCTACAATGCACAGAATAAGCATATCCAGTAGAACTTAAAAGATATGAAAGCATTAGTGTGACAAGCATGGGAAGACCACATATAACTCCAGCCACTCATGATACAGCCAGGTGAACTGTAATTAGAACAAACAGGGACACCAGAATCGTGCAGATTATGAAGTGTCTGTCTTATAAAGGCTAGAAGAGCTTGAATTGCTTTAACACACAGCACAGACTCAGAAGGAATATGACTGTGATCTAAAAAACGAGAAGGAGAAGGGAGTTGGAGAAATGAGTTGTACCAACACTGTCCTTTTGCTTAGACAAGAACACGAATGTAAACTGACCTTAAAGACATTTAAGCTGAAGAGGGGGAAGTTCTGCTGCACGTTACGACAAAACGCCTACCTTCTTTAAGGAGAAAAGACTTAGTGGAATTAGGAAGGATACTACATCATATGGTTATGCAATACAAGGATACTAAACTTGACAACTTATGAAATAGAACACATACGATACTGTGTCTAGGGAGTCTTCTTTTAACGAAGATAAAGCTTTTAATTAAAAGCTTTGTTTAAAGTAAGCTTTTATCCTAACATGTTAATACTTCCCACTACCTTTGGAAACCCCCCGTATCTTGTTCACAGCTCCAGTCTGAAAGGCTTTTCCTACTTCAAATTCTTCCTCAACCACCTCTGTGAAATTGTTACTTATTTCCCACAACCATTTTGATGCTTTTGTTGACCTTTTGACATCTGTTTACCCATTAGATCTGGGCTTAAGATCTTCCTTTTCCTGTAGGAATTCAGAGCTATAAACTGCAGATGGATTTGCCAAGATACAGATGCTCTGACAGACATACTTACAGGGTTCAGCTCTTCAGTTACAGAAACTCTGAGGTAATGGCTTTTTCTAAAGCAGAGAATACTTCAACAACGCAGTTACAGAAAAGCACATTCTTACACACCGGCATAGCTATTACAAACAACAAAATCTATCAGATTAAGTCAAAACTTACAATTCTGAATGGAGAAGCCTTCAGAAATTTAAGGGAGCTTTCCAACTCTGCAATTTGCAATGCAAATGTGGCCACGTTTTGAGTGGGGAGAAGGGACGGGAGCACAGAAGCCTTATTTTATGGCACTTCCCAAATACCTTATCCCACGTTTCTTCTCTTACAGCAGGAAGTCTCCCTTCTGTAAAGCCATGCCACTGTGTTCAACAACTATACTTCCACACAGCAAAAACAAATGTGTTCAAACTAACTCAGTTTCTACTTAGAGAATAAAATGGGTGGCTTTATAAATTACGTTTTTACAACAGAAGTAGGAACGTTTCATCCTTCAGATTAAAGTTCATTAACTTTTAACTCTAAAATCTTTGTCATCAGGTAAGGTGACTGAACCATGAGAATTTTGCCTTGCTCAGATAAGGAAACTTCTAAAGCTAACTCAACATTTAAAAAGTGACTTCCATCAAGCTTTGCATGTAATCACTTAATGAAGTTTAAATGTGTACTTAAATGTGAATAGTGACAGAAGAGACATGGTTTAAAATACACCATAAAACAGATACAGTTTTACAAAAGAGACATGTCCATTAGTGACAGACGTTTACTGTAGAATTAAGCATCTCAGCATACAGTGAACAGGGAATACAACAAACTTTCAGGTTTCTTAAGGAAGTAAGTAGAAATACCTTACTGTCAAGCTTTAGCATGACTCTTCCAAGCCCTCTGATGGGCCGAGGAGCAAGAGCTTCCTGACGTTCCTTCACAAAATTTTCCACAAGTTGCCACCAACTTTTGCAATGGTTTGCCATGAAGTTCAAAACTCCAAAATGAACCACCAATTTTTTAAGTGCCCAAACTGTAACCACAAGAAGGAAATCAAGTATTAGAGACTTCAGAGGAGCACCACAAGACTACACATCTATTCCATTCTGAAAGACCTATGAAAAAGAACGAGAAAGATTCTTGAGTTTTATTACCCATTAGAAACCACTTGCAGAATTTTCAAGTGGTTTTAGTACTAATCATAGAATGGTTTGAGTGGGAAGGAACCTTAAAGATCACCTAGTTCCAAACCCCTGTCACAGGCAGGCTCAAAGCCTCATCCAACCTGGCCTTCAACTCTTCCAGGGATGAGGCAGCCACAACTTCACCAAGCAACCTATTCCAATGCTTCATCACCCTCAGAATGAAGAAGTTCTTCCTTAGATCTAATCTAAGTCGACCCTCTTTCATAGAATCATACAATGGTTAGGGTTGGAAGGGATCTCAAAGATCATCTAGTTCCAAACCCCATGCTGTGGGCAGGGACACCTTCCACTACACCAGGTCGCCCAAAGCCTCATCCAAGCTGGCCTTCAACACTTCCAGGGATGGGGCATCTACAACTTCTCTGGGCAACCTGTTCTAGTGCCTCGCCACCCTCAATGTAAAGAATTTCTTCCTTATATCTAATATAAATCTACCCTCTTTCAGTTTAGAGCCATTGTCCTTTGTCTTATCAGTATATATCCTCGTAAAAAGTCCCTCTCCAGCTTTCCTGTAGGCCCCCTTTAAGTACTGGAAGGTTGCAATAAGATCACTCCGGAGCCTTCTCTTCTCCAGTCTGAACAGCTCCAACTCTCTCAGCTTGTCTTCATAGGAGGGGTGCTCCAGCCCTTGAATCATCTTCGTGGCCCTCTTCTGGAGACGCTTCAACACCTCTCTGTCCTACTTATGTTGGGGGCCCCAGAGCTGAATACAGTATTCCAGGTGGGGTGTCACAAGAGCAGAGTAGAGGGGCAGAATCACCTTTCTTGACCTGCTGGCCACACTTCTTTGGATGCAACCCAGAAAATCAACCGTATCCTGGGCTGCAAGTGCATGTTGCCGGCTCATGTTAAGCTTTTCATCAACCAACACCCCCAAGTCCTTCTCCTCAGGGCTGCTCTCAATCCATTCTCCGCCCAGTCTGTATTTGTGCCTGGGATTCCCCCGACCCATGTGCAGGACCTTGCACTTGGCCTTGTTGAACTTCATGAGTTTCATGCAGCCCCACCTCTCCAGCCTGTCAAGGTCCCTCCGAATGGCATCCCTTCCATCCAGCACGTCAACCACACCACACAGCTTGGTGTCATCAGCAAACTTGCTGAGGGTGCACTTGATCCCAGTGTCCATGTCGCCAACAATGATGTTAAACAGCATCAGCCCCAGTATCAATTCCTGGGGAACGCCACTCATCACTGGTCTCCACTTAGACATCTAGTCGTTGACTGCAACTCTTTGAGTGCGATCATCCAGCCAATTCCTTATCCACTGAGTGGTTCATTCGTCAAATCCGTGTCTTTCCAATTTAGAGACAACAATGTCATGCAGAACAGTGTCAAATGCTTTGGACAAGTCCAGGAAGAAGACATCAGTTGCTCTTCCCTTATCCACCAACGCTGTAATGCTGTTGTAGAAGGTCACCAAATTTATCAGGCACAATTTGCCCTTGGTGAAGCTATGTTGGCTGTCACCAATCACCTCCTATGTGTCTTAGCATAGTTTCCAGGAGGATCTGCTCCATGATCTTGCCGGGCACAGAGGTGAGACTGACTGGCCTGTAGTTCCCTGGGTCTTCCTTTTTTCCTTTTTTTAAAAATGGGGGCTATGTTTCCCCTTTTCCAGTCAGTGGGAACTTCACTGGACTGCCACAACTTCTCAAATATGACAGATAATGGCTTAGCAATTTCATCTGCCAGTTCCCTTAGGACCGGCAGATGTGTCTCATCATAGACTTTGCACCTTCAGGTTCCTTAGATGGTCGTGAACCCGATTCACCTTACAGCCATGCATATCCACATGGAGCTTAGATGGCAGCAGAAGAAAGGTGCCTGCACGCTGCCCGATTATGCAGCTAACAGACTTTAGCAAGGCCTGGGATAAGCAGGTGCCATTCCATGATTCCAATACAGTGGATTTATCATATCTTTACACAAACACCACAGCAGACGACTACACATACAACACTACATTCAGAACTTCACAGTGTATTTACACATAAAAAAAATCTTCAGCCTCAATTCTTAAGTTAATACTTAACTATACTGTTAAAGCTGTATCTTTCCTTTAATACTGACAGCAGATCATGCATAATTTCACAGAAAAGTGTTCATTTAAATCTTCAATTGAAATACAGCTGATTAATCTTGCTTTTAAACATCAAAAACACTCTTTTGAGACTAGCATTTTATCTTGAAGATGATCATGCATAAAAATCCATACTGCTCCCCAAAAACAGACAACAGAAGAAACATTTACAATATTTTTCCCCAAAAAATCAGCATTTTGCTACCACAAACAGCTTTTCTCTCACACTCCTAACACATATCCACTGTAAAATAAAGAGCTCCTTAACAACATTAGAAATGTCCAGCATTATAGTTACAGAAATAAAAGCTCATGTCTGTTCACTTGCCATGAAATAAAGCCCAGAGGCTTTTGCATAAGGCTTATGGTTCCAATTCTGCGATGGCACTGCACTCCCCCACTGAGTATACGTGCAAAACTTGTGAATCATCACAATCAGGAACGTAAAAGCAACAAAGCATGACACATACGAACTTTTCTTTAAAGTTAATAGATATTTAACAGTCAAAATATTTGCCATGTTCTTTTTTCATTCAACAAAATATTACACCACTTAAATTACCTATCTTCTCATCACTGAAGAGAAGAAAAAGAAGTAATCTTCCAAAGCCACTGGCAAATTTAACATCAGAACAGAAGAGTTAATTAATTCACATTATAAGCAAAGATTTTTATTACAACTGATTTTACTGGACTATTGAAGCAAACATACCAGTCACAAAAACATAATTACAAAATACATCAACTTAAAGGCTTAATTGTTATATGCAGCAATAACAGATTGAGAGGTCTCACAGCCCAGTCCTGCCATGAACTACTGATACACAAACCTCCAAACAAAACTATACTGCATTCCCAAATACTGAAAACTACGGTTTTAAAGAAAAACAAAGAGAAACTATTAGCAACAGAATCAGGTAATTCCCCTAAATTCTCCCTTTTTTTTTTTTAAACCAAAGTTTAGTAACAGTGAACGTAACATGTACATCAAAAACTACAGTCAGTGTTAAAAACTCTACTTAAACAGTACAATAACCATCTGTGAAAATAATAGCAGCACTTCTCCAATTATATCGTATTTATAGCAACATTCGATATTTAATTCCCCATTATTACATTCAAGAGTACTTTTAAAAAACCTTTTTTTGTTATAGAAGACTATTCTCCAAACCAGATTTGTTACTAATTGCCATACATCAATACCACAATAATTCCCTCGTCCTCAAAAATTCACATCATGCTTCTACTCAGAGATGTGTAAGACGACATACACAGCAGAAAAGGTTAACTTTCTACATCCACAGGGCACGTAAAGTTCCACAAGAGCCTACTATCTGTAAGCCACTTGTGTAATAGTTTATGTTCTTGTTCAGGGAGAGCTCATTCAACAATTCGTTGCCGTTTGGTTTACTTACCCTCTGGCACCACCATGTGGTAAGCACAGAATTTATTATCTTGAAGAAACAATAATCCAATAACCTTTCTACTAAAGATCATGTGGAAAACATACAGAAAAGGAGAAAATACCGCATGAGTGCCAACACCTAACCTGCAGGCTCAAGTTTTGTATGCTAAAATGCAACTCAAGGTAAATACACAAACCGCTGCTCAGCGGAACAGGGCAAGCTTGCATTTTACAAGGTGAACAATGTATCTAAAATCTGCTAATATTTACAAGTAAGTGTTTAAATAATATCTTCTAAAATAACTGAGAGTACACTCATTACAAAAGTGAAGCCAGGATGTGCTACAGTCAATCACACAGCTGTAATTATATTAGGTTAAAAAGAGGCAAAAGAAAAAAAGCTAAAGGAGGGCTGTTATCAGAAAGGGGAGAACAAAAGAAGAGAAAGGCTGTATATATAATAAGTATTTCTAAACATCTCCAGGAAGAGACCTGAAATGACCTGAAGACAAAAACAGAAAGGATGCAAATGAACAAGCAAGGAAGTACATGAAAGATCTTTAAAAGAGACAATAACAGGATTCCCAAGCTCATATCACTAAACAAAACGCTACAAGTGCTCCACAACCTGGTTTACTGCTTAGCTTTTGAATTCAAAAGTAATTTTTTCATCTTTTCATTTTATGGTATAATTTTTCCAACATCTATATTAAGCCATTTTAAAGGAGCGTCTAATTCTACCGAAGTACAAATGTATTCAAGGAAAAATGGTATCAATATACTTCTAATGGTATTAATGGTACCATTATACTTCTAATAATCTAAATGCTAATTCACCTAAGTCCTGTCTATCAATATTGGTGGAATTAACATCTTTTTATTTGAAGGTCTGAGAGGTGGTTTTGCGGTTGGTTGGTTTTTACATATTAGAAGCATTCTCCTTAAGGTCTCAGAAGTGCTTAAAGTTTTTAGTCTCCTTAAACTTGAAAAGTTGCAAGGAAACTTGCTTTACAAATCTTACTGTTTTCCACTACTAAATATTTCTACTACTACCTCACTTTTAACAATCCAGGTTATCATCATTCACCTTCTGACACTTAATGTGATCCACTGTTCTAAATTTGGCTCTGTTCATCATTATACTGCCATTTCATAATATTTTTGTGGTGATCTAGTTATATTGTTATATGCCAAGAAAATGCGCTTTATGGCCCAGTGTTGCTGCTACGGCAACAGGTCACAAATATTCTCAAAATTAATTTCTATTTTGGCATGAGTTTATTGTTCAGGTAGCTAACTCAGACCTAGTGACTGGCGCCAGGAGTACTCATCCATTTCAGTTAGAGATGTGCTCTTTGATCTAGATTCGTCTGGCTCAAGCTTAAAACCAGTTGTTATCTGCCTAACTGCAAAACTATTGCACCCGTTTTTTGTGCCACCCAAGTAGGGATTTCTAAACAGTGGTTAAGTCTCTCCTGCACTTTTCTATAAATTAAGTCATGTAAGCTCTGCTTCTAGTAAGTCTAAAATTTATTTTCTAATCCCTTTATCATATTTACGAGCTACATCCAACTGCCGTCACTACTTCCCATGATGCCCAGACACCAAAACTGGGCAGTTTCTTCTGTAGCAGCTACGCTGGAATGAAACAAAGATCAAACCCCTCTGTATTCAGCTGTTTAAATGCCTAACCATCCCATTACCCTTCAGCTGCTGCTACAGTGCCACAGCCAAACGCGCAGCTGTTCCTTTCACCACGCCTCTCCGAGTTCACAGCCCTTTGAACCTGCAAGCATGGCCCCACGCTCATGACTTCCAGATGCACAACTAGATGGTTTATAACGGCTTTTTGTACTGGGTGTAAATCGCAAAGTTTTGGTAGCAGGGTGGCCGCTGGGGTGGCCTCCATGGGGAGAGCCCAGGGGCTGCCTTGTGCCAGACACAATGGACCCACCACAGGGCAAAGCTGAGCCCAACAAGGACGGGTGCGGTATCCCTCCTTAAACATATTTAAGAGAGAGCAGAAAAGACTAGAGAGGGAGAAGAGAAAGGAACACAGAACAAGTGAGTAGAGAGGAAGAGGGAACAGAGGGACGAGCAGGGGGACTAAAAAGGCTAGGGGAGTAGAAGTGCTCCATGGTGGAGCAGGCACACCACACAGAGGGACATGGCCTATGGATGACTCATGCCAGAGCAGGTACACCTCTTGAAGGGACTGTGGCCTAAGGATGAGGAGACACCTGAGCTGGTTCCTCCCCAAAGGAACTGCAGCTCACAGATGAGCCCACATGGGAAGACAAGGGAAGAGTGAGTGGCTCTATGGGTACCCGGTCACTAGCTAGGGCAAATCCACCACACTTGGTACACGGGAAAATAGCTATATTTAAGCATTAGATGCATTAAAAAATGCTAAAAATTGGTGTTTTAACTGAAGTTTAGAGAAAATCCAAGCAAACTGGGAAACTCACTTGGTTTACAGTAGGGAGATGGGAAGAAAAGCCTTTAGATTCATAGTAGCTCATGAAGATTTCCAGAATTTCTGTCTCCCCTATTCGCCCCCAAAAAGAGTATTGGTAAAAGTGGCATTCAGTTTTCAAACCACCTCTTTAGGTAGTTATCATAACTATTCCTTGCTTGACATATAGGAGAACAGATGCATGTCGATGTGAAGCAACAAAGCTAATTAACCTCAGCAACCCATTTTTAATCAAAACTAAAAGTTAGCATGAGCTGTACCTCAGTACTGAATAAGAGCTAAAATATTCTTTATCTACAGGTGGAAAAACACGAAAGACAAGACATCAAGAGAAGAAAAACAAAGCACTCTAAACCAAAAGTATTCTTCCAATGAAAAGTATGGCACTAAATTATTACAGATAACTACAACAGTCAACAGATAAAGCAATTTTACAGAGCTATCTACTACATAGCAATAGGCAGTGCTCATCAATCTTCCTATTTGAAGCTACAATTCATCAAGAATATAATAACATTTAAGAACATTTTATGTTCATGATATTCTTGTCTTAAATAAAAAATCTTGAAAAAGTTTTAATTTAAAACTCATACAAGCCTACAAGCCTTTCCTTCTGTTTTATTTAACACAAAGCCTAGGGTTATCCAAAGTCATCATTTAATATACATTTCTAATTGGATTATTACCTGCAAAAGGCACCGGCAATAGCTGCACAATCCAGAAATTTAGCCAGATTTGGACAATAACAATGGCCCACACAAGTGTAACGAAGTAAATATCACTAGTTTTCTTTTTTCTAAGAAAAGATCCAATCTCAGGTCTTTGTCTGCTACCAGAAGAGGATGAAGAGGATGAAGAGGAGGAGGAAGATGATGAAGAATGTGGAGGCTGATCACCTTCTGTTGCTCCTAAAACAAATGCAAACAAAAGAAGTGGAAATGATCACGTTACCGTTCACTATAGAATAGAACATACCGCCTAGTCCCAATAACCTTTTTTTTTGTTGGGTTTTTTGTTTGTTTGGGGTTTTTTTTTTTTGGTAATTTCTCTAAAAGATAGAGACAGCCTTGGCATTGATCTGAATTTCAAAGGGCTACAACAGGGCTATGTAAGCTCTCCCACATCATGCAACACCATGCCAAGAAGTGCCAGGAGAAGGAAAGAAAAGATGCTAAGCCTCTAAGAGGCCTCCTCTCACTGCAGATAAATTAAAAGCCAAATATATTTTATCAAATAACTGTAAAATCCTGAAAAAACATACAGTGCAATTCACTTCTAAAAGAAATCTATAGTCTTAAATCTTTGATTTCTCTTTACCGCAAGTACTCAAAAAGAAACTTTAGATTTGCTGAAAGCTCATTTAAACAAAACAAAAAAATACATCATATATTGAAGAGAAAGCTTGTACCTTACAAATTTCTTACTACACTTTTTCTTTTCCTGAAAACTCACAAACATAGCACTCACACTGTGATCCTAAATTACTTGCTTGTGTAACGTATTTTAGTAACAACAGCAAGCATAAATTATTGGGTAATAAATGTTGTCATTCTCTCATTTGTAAGTTAGTAAACAGAAATCCAATTAAAAAATGTGAACTGATGTGTTACAGGCACTTATAAATAAACAGTCAATAATTTGAGGCAAAAATATTATGTCCAAATTAAAATTCTTGTATCCAGAACACAGTAATTTATTTATTTAACTTTTTAGTTGGTACATCTGCCTATTATCAGACTAGTATGGGTGACATCAAATACATCTTCAGTCGCTATATGTAGAATCTCTTCCTGAGAACACCAGTATTAACTTTTACTGAGGTCCCATGCTGGTGGCGAAATGCACACATCTCCCACATGCCATAACTTGAGAAAAATTTGCAGCCATGGTGGAAGAACACACACACAAGAAAACCTGAAAAGTTACTCTATGCTGAAGAGTAAAAGGCAATTTGTTAGGTTGGTACATACTGCAGCAGGTAAGCAACAACCACAACTCTTTCACTGGACTTGTGTCACATCAATACCAACCACCTTCCTCCCACGAAGAAAAACTGCGCTACGATATACTACATGCATACCAGTCCAACAACTCATGTTCCACACATGCAGTTTTAGCTGCAATGTGCCACTAAAGCCATTCCTAGCCTAAAGCTTGACAGCTAGAATGTACACAAAGACAGGACAGATTTGTCATATGTGTACAGTAGTAGTAAGTGACAAATTCTGCAGCCTCGCACACTGGATGAACACTCTTCTTTTGTTGTAGAAATCTGCACTGGTGTTCTACAAGTAAGGGGAACTATTTTTGAGCTCAAACACTTCCCCACCACACTAATACAATAAGGCAGATCTGTTGATTCTCCCCATTGGTAGACACTGAGATTATGACAGAAACATCAGCTGGTTGCTGGTAACATATTCGGTAGAACTTCAGAATATTCCCAGAGGAATTACAGCATGCAACCTGCAAGAAAGAACCCTGCAAGCAGCTAAATACAGCAGAAGCTTCAGGTGGAGTGCTTCTTGGCAAATCAGTTCATGGCTCACAGGGCATGTTCTATCATACAAACTACACTTTGGAGAAAAAGACACGAGTTAAATTTTCGTAAGGGGAGAGAAAGCCACCCGTAATCA
Source organism: Tauraco erythrolophus (assembly GCF_009769465.1). Taxonomy (NCBI): domain Eukaryota; kingdom Metazoa; phylum Chordata; class Aves; order Musophagiformes; family Musophagidae; genus Tauraco; species Tauraco erythrolophus. The sequence goes on from NC_141467.1 coordinate 31,218,819, forward strand.
GAAGCTTTCCTAAAAAGATAAAGTGTTTTTGTCAAAAGAAATAGAGGGTCTACCATTCCCCTGTACTTCTCAGTCTATTTTTAACTAAGCAGAAGAGTACTAATAGAAACAAATGGATCCAGCTTACAACGCACTAAAGGAACATAAATTTGAAAGCAGTGTATCTGTAACTGAGAATTCTCCCCTATCAATTCAACTGAACACTTTTCTTTTTACTTTTTTGCTCCAAGATTAATATAATAAAATTAAGGAGTAACATAACAACAAGCAGAAACTCAAATATTTACCAAAGGGAAGTAAGTGCTAAAAATTAAAAGAAAAAATTAAGGAATTTAATATGCTGAAGTCTATGCCTCAAGATTAAAGCTATCCGACGTTTTTTGCCCCAAAAGCTCTTAGTAGTAGTAGTTCTTTATAAAAGAAAAAAGAATACTCTTTCTTTTGGTAATTAAAAATTTGATCAACATATTTTTGCAATGAAGAAAACCTTAATTAAATAACAGCAACAGTAATGCTAAGAGTAGTACCAATTAAAGTGCCTCATTCTCTTCTAGTTTCCTATTAACTTCAGCAGACTATACACAGAATGCAAAACATAGATTGGAAAGCACTGACATGGGAAAACAAAAAAAAAAAAAGAATTAAAAAAAAGAAAAGACTAAAAACTCCTAGGGGATCCCAAGACAGGAAAGCTTTTTCAGAATGTAGTTCTGCAGCACTTTAAGCCAAACTAAATTGGCACTGTCAATAACTCAGTGCTCTCTCCATGACAAACTCACAAACTCCTTAGCATCAAAACTGCCATTCAGATGAGTGTATTGTAAGCCAGTTCACAGAGCTGATCCACTGAATAAAAAACATCAAACTTTGCAAATGAAAAAAGTCACATTTTGTTGGCAAGATATGATCTGCAAACAAAGGCATGAGTGCCTTGTCAACACAAATACAAAAAAAAGGACTACCAGAATATAGATTTAGAGTAATTTCAGGATCTAAAACCCCATTTATTGTGCTTCGCAATATTTTTAGAGATGAAACCTGAAAAACATCTTTCTATCTTCTAACTAATGAAAGCATGACAGTCTTTCCCAAATGGCTAACGTAACGCCCAGTAAAGAATTCTAGCAAAATCAGAACATATGGTATTTATTTGAATATAATAAAAACAGCAAAAGTCAATTTTCCAGACTGTCTTAAGACATATTATTTTCTTTACACAATATATTCTCTGTCAAGTCAACTTCTTGCTGGCGTAGCATTTTGAATTATTCTCTTCCTCTTCCTTAAACAAAAGGAAAAGGAAAAGCAGCATAAGCAGGAAGGCAAGTGTCTGTATCTCTATGGAGTAGAGTTCAGAATAAAAACTTCAGAGTTAAATGAAACAGTGATTTTATTATTATTATTAATGAAAAAGTCTTTCAGAACACCAGGATGAAGGTACCCCTTCATGAATAACCATATCTTTCTGTAATTTCAAGAGAAAAGGATTATTTTTTTTAAGAAAGCAAAGAAGAAGGGGCAGAGAAGGGAGGGTAAGAGGTATGACTATATTTAAGGACTTCAGCATCCATCATATTCAAAGCCAACAGGGCAAAAGAATCTTGCCTACAAGGCAGCTAACGAAATACTGCAGTTGTATCTGCTTCTTAAGTTGTGGGCTTCTCATTTGCTGTATGCTCTGGAATTTCTTGGGACACCAGGAAGGACAAGTTAGACCATGTGCACTGGTATCATTAAACTCCTCACCTCCAACTCTAAATACCAGTATTCAACAACAAAATAAAGAAACACATGAGTGTTCAGAAAAACCTATAAAAATCAACACAGCTTATTCCTCCTTTTGTTTTTTCATGAACAAATTTAAGCCTAAGGAGAACAGTAAAAACATGACACATTGACTGTTCTATAACTGATGTAATACAGTATAAGCATTGTTATTGCTACTGACAATTAATCAACCTTGACAACCACTGACATATTTAGAATAGATATAAGGAAGATCTTGTCCTGAAGACTGCTATACCCCTGGCTGAAGATGTGAAAACTTTCAAAATCTTACACTTTTCATAAAATAGATGTGTGTTACATTACAAGTTCCAAGGCAAAGTAACAAAACATCCAAAAATCACTGCAGAGGAAAACCAGAAGAGTTGCAGTTTCTTAACTCTGCAGCTAAAATCTTTTGCTGCACAAGAATAATGTTTCATCACGATTCACACAGAAGGTGCAAACCAAAGATAACCAAAAGGATGCTTAACACATATCACAGAATAGTACACCAATCCCCAATAGATTGTTGAAAAATTATTTGAACTATTGTTAGAAATAAACAGGAAATTCTAAATTTGTTCTTTTCCTGACAAAAAAACATCTAATTAACTGTCTCAAGAAAATAAGTCAAAAAACATTCATTACAAAAGACATCTTTGTAAAACTGCTGTAGTTTTCTTTTGGCCAAGAGAGGTCACAGCTTGAAAACAGAAAAAAAAACTTTAAAGAAGAGGAAAAATTAAAACTGGTGTATAAGTTAAAAAAATGCAACAAACAAGAACACAACCACTTACATAGCACATTTGTGGAAGACTGTTGCTTGACCAGATGTTCAAAATCCAGCTAAAAAAATCCATCTCATTTTCAAAATTAAAGACTAGTGACAGCGACATAAAAGAACTGTCACCATGATGCTCTGTTCTCAAATTTCAGAACATACGTCCATAGGGTTCTATATTTATTTTGATGATAGTCACGTAAAACGTGGGAAAAAAAGATAACAAAAGAGTAAGTTGCCTAAAGCTGTCCTTTTTGCATCTAAAAATGAAGCATGTTTTCAGGCACAGCTTACATTGTCATATTTAAAATCAGGAAACACGTTTACATTTCATCAATTCCAAAGAGTTTGTTCTACACCATTTCACCTGGTGGCTGAAGTAACTTTTCAGTTTCACAAATGGAAGCCTTTAGACAGAAGTTTTTAAAACCACACGCTGAAAGCATTCTCTTCTGCACAATCACTATGCTTCCTCCTCTGGAGTACGATTTACACATTACAGACAATATTAAGAATATACTCTCTTGAAGCAGATGACTCTTAAACACAGCCAATTTGAAAATGAAGTTTTGGAAGTTCACATTCTCTCAAACTGAATGACCCGTTTTGTCTGCTTCTGAGAAACGGATGAAATCTTTCAATTTCCAGAGATCTCCCTAATTGCTTATTTTTTCTAGTATCACATTCCCTCAAAGGCCTATCCAGAAAAACGATAGTAAGGTTCAAAACCACCGATGGACATCTAAACACCAACTCTTCAAGTCATTTCTTACAGATTTCTATTTGTGTTATTGCAAGCGAAAGTATTGTGACTCAAGCTACAGTGTCAAGTAACCTCACTACAGGAAAGACTTTGAGCATGCCATAGTTAAACAGAGAACAAAGGTTTTTTTGTCACTGTGACATACACAAAAATCATTCCAGTCTGTTTGTACCTGGTCCAGAAATCCAGTTATATCTTGTAACTGCCAACAAATCAAAAGGCAGCTAGGGAAAATTAAAAAATTAATAATAAAGACTAGGAAAAAACTACATTTGGGAAAAAAAAACATGTCTTCTAGTAAGGCCTTCTAAATGTACAGACACCTATGTAAACCATCATTTGAAAGACAGCTTTTATATTATTGCCTTCACAACTTTTTAAAAACAGATAAACTTGTTTTATATATAAATGTGTTATTTTGGACAGAATGAAGAGGAGAGAGACTACTTTGAAATTTGTTCTCAATTCCCTCCAATGTCATGCCTTCAGAGCAAATTCAAATGCTTTCTTACAGAGTATTCAGTCACCTGAGGGTTGTGAGGAACGTTCATTATTGGACTCATCTTCTGTCATTGAAATTGCCATGGCAATTGTTGAAGCAGCGATGGAAATCATCTGACCAGGAAGCTCCGCCCCTGTAAAATATATATGTGTATGTAAAGAAACAAAAGCTTAAGTCTTAAAATGTTTTATTTGTTGCTCAATATCCACCAAAGCTGTCAAGCAACAGAAATTATATGGATAGATGCTGTTAATTTTTAATCTGTATTATATGTAGTCCATGTGATCAAACAGGAACGAGTGCTATCAATTTTAGTACTACAACACACCTGGAGCCAAAATACAAAACCCGTTACTTGCTTAGCACCTTCCTTGCTAATGAACTGCTACCGACCAAGTCATTCACAGTTGCTGGCAGTCTGATTAATCTAAAAATCTCTATACCAGATAATCAATTTTACTAATCGAGATTATGACGACTTGCAAGAGAACTAGAACAGCAAAACAGAAAAAAAGTTTCCCAAAATAATCATCCAGCTAGTACTAGAAAGGAACACCTGACATTGCTTTTACGCAAAACTGACTCACAACAGACAAAACCTGTTTTTCTCAATCTAAACACAAACCATAGTTTTAAGAAACTGGTATCTTAAAAACTAATGACTGGATATAAGAAACTTGCTGGATGGAGATGTCTCAGTTTCTCTCACACTCATTATAGGAGCTACTAAACCCATATTGTGCATTTCTTTCAAAATTAGCTTCCGATTTCAGATTTCCTGGGCTCCCTTTATGCTTGGAACTACATATAGGAACCTGTAAACTTAAGCAATCAGGCATGATAATGAGAGTCACTACCTTGCCGTGGAAAAGAAACATCAGTCCATTGCCATGATTTTCTGTGAGGAATCAAAGATTCACTTCGACATGCATAAACCACTTTGAAACAAACGTAATAAAAATCTTACAGTAAATTCTTGCAATCTGTATGATACTGAATTTTGCAGTAATATGGTCCAGATTCTTTCACTTGACTTATAGAGCTTTTGCCTTCAACAGTAAAAGAAATAGTGACTCGTTCCTTACCAGATGACTCCTTTCCACTCTGCTGTTCGTGCAACACGCCTACAGTCATCAGAAAAACTACAACCAGAAACACAGGAATCTTCCAGGAACCTGCCACAGAAGCTGAAAGAGACAGGGTGTTGTTTAGGTTTTTTTTTTTTTTTACAAGAAAAATTACATCATTAATAAACTCTGCATTTTGCAAAACCAAGAAAAGCACCACATCAACCAAAAACAATCTGGGCAGAGACTAAGAAGTGTCATAAAGCAAACAAGTTTTCTACATTCATGGAAAGGAAGAACAGAAAAAACCAGGTGAACAAGCTTCTCAACAAATAAACCAAGTGGCCACCATTCCTAACTTCAGAGACTTCAAACTACGCTGATATAGAGAACAATTTTAAAAACAGCATGCAAAATAACATGAAAATACACGTAAAATAAAAACATTTTCAATATCAGAAGCAGTTCAAGTTGCCTAAAAAAAAATAATCTATATTTATGTTAGATCTCCACATAGTGGCTTCAAGTAGTACTTTCTTGGGTTTTGGCTTTTCAGCTAGTACTTCCATCAAATACAAGACTGTTAAAATGTAAGCAAATGCAGAGACACTATGTGTAGCTCAAAACCTCATGAAAGCGTCCCCATACGGTCAGAAGAAACCTTGAAACCTGCTGCTAAAGCAAAGTAAATCATGAAGTACACTGTGAAACCTTCCAACACGAGTCTTCTAGTATTTGCATTACATTTCCAACATAAACTCTGATATAATAAATTATCAGATTATATTATCACATCAAATATGTAAAATAAATCTAATACTAACAGATTACTATAAACTCATATTTGTATTAACAGATTACATAGATTAACAGATTACTGGCAAATTTATTTGATATTGTTGATACCATATCAACATGCTTGTTGGCTACTGGTAGAAATTATTTTTTTTTGCTTCTATTACTACTATTAAACACATTTTACAGCTTCAGCCTTGGTTAATGGCAGGCTTTCAAGAAAATAAGAATATTAAAAACCATTGCAAGTGAAAATCTAAATCCACCCACATGTGATCCCAGCCCTTCCCCACTGTCAGGGAGTCAGTTACCAGGTCTGTGAGCCAAATAAGGGAAACCATGGGAAGTACAAACCGAGAAGGAATGGAACACACATGTTGCCCAGCATCTTGATGCCTTCTCATTCCCTACTCCCACACTCCCTGCTGGCTACATGCAGCCAGAATCACTGAGCAGACAAAACAGCCTGCATCTCAGCTAAGGCTCCATTATAAATATTTAGCAGAAGAGTAAGCGAGTAGCTTTGCTGGCAAGACAACAGAATCCCAGTGGACACATTAGAATAATAACTTCTTGTTACTCACCTAAGTGAAAGAGCAGCATAATCCAGACAGGGACAGAGACTGCTTTCAAGTAACGTTCAGTGCTTATATTCCACTTGAATGAAACCATCAGCAGGTAACCAACCACCAACGTCCATATCTTTAAGAAAAAGATACACAAAGGTATGTATACGTACACGAGGACAACTGAGCTGTATTTTGATGCATGTGTATACACACACGCACCCATAACCACCATGTTGAGAGAACTGAAGTCAGGTTCTAATTCTTTAAGAAGCCTGCATTTCCAAACCATCAATTAATTACAGGAGGATTTGCTCCTGTAATTTACGAGAAATGTAAAGTTTGCGTGAAGCGAAAGGACAGGCTGGACATGCCTTTGGTCTGCCTCCAGCATGGTTCTAACACGCTCTGCTGCACATAAACTCCGAAGGAAGATGGTTTTGCAGCTGATACCAACCAATTACTCTGGAACTACTATTGAAAGGTGAGAACATAAGTGAAGCAGGGGCACCAGTGTGGTCACAGGGAGACGGAGCCAGCTGAGCACCGCTCATTCCAGCACGGAGCAGCTTGCCAGCTCCTGTGTTCCAGTCCAAAGAGACAAAGAGGGTTTTAAGCCAGAGATAGCCATTAGGAAGCACAACAGAAACTGCTGTTCCTCAGCAGTGTTGGGCCACAAAACAGTCATGTCTTTAGTTGACTTGTGACACGTAATTTTATCAAATATTTAACTAAAAACACTAAAGAGACAGAAAAACATCCGTGACAATGTATGAAGAGGCAGATGTGGTCATTCTGGTTACACTGCTTCTAACTGCCTTCTACAACTCTGCTCATCAGATAAATCACAACACACAATTCTAATCAAGAATCTTTAGATGAAGAATTTGAGCTTGAAAATGCTGAAAAGAAGAAAGCAGAAACCAGAAGAGGCAACAGGAGGTGAAAAGCTGCTACTCAGCAGAAGATGTGACATAAAAGACTTACAAAAACCTTTAGAAACAAAAACTCAGTGTTGCATTCTTAAAAAAAAAAAATAAATAAAAACAAATAAACAACAAATCTGACATTTCTGGCCCAAACTCAACAAACATTCTCTATCCATAACCAGTTAAAGATACCTTCAAATTTATACTAATAAATCCATAAATCTCAATGAAGTTTAAACTGAATTTCTGTCAACGGCATTTTTTGAATCAGTCATCACTGTCAGAAGAAAGAATGCACTGGCAGAGACACAGAATGAGCAATCACACAGGACACACCAAAAGAGCTTTTACCTCTTTACGCTGCTCTGCATGACTCACACTAAAGAAGTTCCTGTGAAAAGCAGATTTGTGTGACTACTTCCATGTCTCTAATTGGTGTAGAGGAAGTCTTATTTGTACTGAATTCAGCAGACAAACAGTAATGAACACCGTTAACTTCAGAGGGAACGCTCACACACACAAAGTAATTTAAAATTGCTTAAGAAACATGAAGAAACATATACTCTTTTCATACTAATCTCTCTCAAAGCTGATCTGTGCAACTTTTCACTGCTATCTATCTCCAGTTTTGCATCAACAGAGCTGCGTAACACTTAGGGCCAAATGCAGACTCAAGACAAACGTCTAAAACTAACACAACTCTTAGACATTAAGACTAAAGTCATAAACAACAGCAACAAAAAATGATCTGAAATGCACTGCAGCACTCCTTTAACCATATAGGTTCACAATATAAATTCACTCACAAGGCATATTACAGCACAACTGTAATTGCAAGAGATAACTCAGCATGAAGATGCTATCCTACTCCCTAACATCAGCCACACAGCATCTTTGTGTGATAAATATTCCAGCATTAAGGCAATTTTTCTCTTTAGCTTTTAAATTAAATGATAAATTACAAATAGGAGACTCAGTAAGTTGAATAAATTAAACTTTCTGATTAAAAATACGCCAGAAGTAGGAGGCTAACAGGGCATAAGCCTATGTTTAACAGCCAACAAAGCAAAACATGTTGAACTGCTTTTAGCCACCACGCATGTAGCTGAACCAAAAACGAGTATTTCGGGGTTTAGGATTCAGTAATTTTTTTGTGTGTTGTAAGTTACAATAATTCATCAATTCTCATTTCTAAAAGCTTAGCAAATGACCCAAGCAAAAGTATTTCTTACTTCTACTGAATAGAGAGAAATAGCTTATTTTAAAATAAACAAGTCATCTTGTTTCGGAGATCAAAGAATAACAATCCTGAAGCCTTGCAAAAAAACCTATGCAGTCAATTGACTGGTGCAAGAGGTTTAATTTCAGTGACACCATGGAGTCATCGGTTCTTCATCGGTTAATGCTATAGCCATGCACTTCCCTATGCTACAAGAAATACACTGCATGGGAACTAGGGTAGCCTACTTCCAACAATTCATAGCTGAAAGCAACTGACAAAGCAAATTAACTTAAATTGACACGGACTAGGATTTCATCCCATACTAACTTGGCAACAGCCTACTGTTTTTTTCTTCCTTAACCCTTTAAATACATGTTACGTAACCTTTCCCACTGTTTCTCTGAATAGTTTCCAAAGGTTTTGGCTACAAGAGCATGAGAATATTAATAGCCTCTTTACTATTACATGTTCATCTCAACAACTGACTCCATGGAAGTGAAGAATAAAAAATACTGCCTACTTTCATTAAAATTAAGCTACTGTAATTATTGCACTGAAACTAGAGTGGATACAAATTCCATGCTAAACCAAAACGCCTATAAATTTGATTTATAAGAGTATACAGCTAACCATACACACACTTCAGATATTATAGAACGCATTAGCTGCCATAAACTATTTATTTATTAAGCTGAAGTCAGTTGCAGATGCCTGACTTTCACCATGCCTTTCACCATGCACTCAGATATTTTAAATGCCTATTCGATCACAATTAATATTTACAGACACGCACAACTCCCATATATCAGATTTTTAGGATGGTTTAATCCTGTAAACTTTCCTTCTTCTTCCTTCCCTCACTCATCTTCATTGTCTGAACAAACAGCAAAGACCTCATTTCTCTCCTCTCCTTTGCATTTTGTAAATGTAAATTTTTGTTCGCAAATTGAACAAAATGTTGTTTTGCTTTTAGACATAAAAAGTAAAACTTCCTGCTTCCCTGAATAAATAGCTGTAAGACTGCAGTGCAACTTTATGGATTTCAGCATCCACTTTTGGGTTACAGTGGTAAATTTAAAAGGCTAGATTTAGAGACATGTCGGCAAGTCTGAAGGGCTTCAGTTCTCTTTAAATTGCCAACTGGAGGAAAATGACACCACAGAAAGATGCAGCTTTTATGTTAAGCTCAAGCATCCGCTTCACTGTTTTGATTTTTCTTTTAAATTTCAGTGTTGTAAAGTCTAGGATTTATCAGCATGACCATATCACCACTGTTACTGAAAGTCTGTTTCCAGTTCTAGCTAAAGTTGAGAGAATTTGAAAATCTGAAACACTCTTTGGCTTGGCATCATTCTTCGATGAGAACAAACTCTTTCTTACTACTCAACTCTTGACAACATTTATATTGATTTATATTGAAGAGTAAAATTTTTTTATATACACAGTTCACTCCCTTTTTTTCCTATCAGCAAGTTAATCTCTAAGGGAGAGGTTTTACAGATGAGCTCATGTAATAGCTCACTGCTACTGAAAGCAGCAGTTCATTCTCTCTCACTGCCAGCCAGGCAGGCCCACCCCTTCAGCACACCAGCTTCAACATTCAGCCAGCCAGCTCAAGCTCCGTAAACTAATAAAAAAAAAAATCCAGGAAAAAAAAACCCAAGAGCTTATAATCTAATTCAGTTATAGCTAAACAGGCTCACAGAGGTAAGACAAGCATCGATAACAGGGCAACTGAAGCATATGTGAGAAGTGGGATAAGCAAGAACAGCTCCTCTTCGGTAGCACAGCTGTCGGAAGGACTCAGCCTTCTTTGGAACGGCCTCCCAACAACTCAACATCCAGCAGTGAACACACTTCCTACCTACTTTATCCGAGGGCTGGAGCACCTCTCCTATGAAGACGGGCTGAGAGAGTTGGGGTTGTTGAGCGTGGAGAAGAGAAGGCTCTGGGGAGACCTTCCAGCAGCTTTCCAGTAGTTAAAGGGGGGCCTACAGGAAAGCTGGAGAGGGACTTTTACAAGGGCACATAGTGATAGGACAAGGGGCAATGGCTTTAAATTGAAAGAGGGTAGATTTAGATTAAATATAAGGAAGAAATTTTTTACATTGGGATGATGAAACACTGGAACAGGTTGCCCAGAGAAGTTGTGAATGCCCCATCCCTGGAAGTGTTCCAGGCCAGGTTGGATGACACTTGGAACAACCTGGTCTACTGGAAGGTTTCCCTGCCCATGGCAGGGGTTTGAAACTAGATGATCTTTAAGGTCCCTTCCTACCCAAATCATTCTATGATTCTATACGTCATGTAAACCACCCCATGGTAAACAGCAAAGACCGAGTAGAACAACCAACAGTTACTTCTTTTGATATATGCCCTGCCAACCCTCCAAAAGTTTCCAGCTTTTAATGAGTCAGGACCTACCAAATGGCGTGTTTCAACTCTCATTTTTCAGTTGTAGCTTTGCCATTTCAAAGCGTTGGGGTTTTTTTCCAGACTATTTTCCACTTGAAAATGATATTGCAAAGATTTTCAGGGTTTGTTTTGTTGTGGTTTTTTTTTTTAAATTGAGATATTTAAAGATGATGAATATATGGATCCAATTCAAACAGTTTCCTATTTTCTAGTTTGTTTCAGGGTTATGATAAAAATCCTAACTATCTCACCACTTCCCTTTAACATTTAAAAAAAAATTTTCATTTTGAAATACAGATTTTCAAAAGTTTTTCTTAAAATAGGAAATCCTTAAAAACATTAACCAAACATTCACATGGCACTTTTGCCAACTTTTAAGACAGTGCTGCACTGAGTGAAGCTGGTTGAAGAAGTGATCTTATGACAGCAGTTCATTATTTCTACCTATTCCTCCTCAGTGGCAACACAGGCTGGCAAAGGAAAACGAATCTACTGCAAAAGCTGGGCAGAATCATGTTGGACTTGGAAAAACTAAGCGACACAAGGCATAAAATGCATCTCTAAAAGCCAAATTGTGTTTGCCATTATGAACATCACAGTGCTTTCTTTGTCTGTTCATTAGAAAATGGCTTTCTAAAGAATAAAAAGGACAATAAGGAGGCAGGTGAGGAATTATGAAATTGTCACTGTCATTCCAGTTTTAAGAAGTAAAATTAATTTCAGGTGACTTTACTGTATAATTGACAGTACACAAGAGGAAACATTTCACAACGTGTAGAGTTTGGCAGAATGAGGAAAGTATAACTGCCCTTCATTTTGCATGGAGACACCTTTGTCAGATACAAAACCAAAAAAAAAAACCCCAAACCAACTAATCACACATATAATGCTATTGTCTACATTAGAGCAAATTCAGCCACCTCTTCCCTTCACTAAGGAAGCCGTCATTTACCCAAGCGTGTGAATGACAGCCTCACTTTCTTTTCCTAAATGAATACAAATAAGCATAAACCCAACAGACTGGGTTATTCCTAGCCCTAAACCCAAAGGACTACAACAACATACCAGTTCTGTTTCTTTTAGGACCCCCAAACATGACATGTATCTGTGAAACAGAAGCCTGGTGTTTAGCAAGACTACCCCTTTTTGAAGGGACAACAATATGAACTTGTAACTGGAATGCTGGGGCAAGGGGGAACTGACCATCAAAATAAACACTGCCAAATACAAGTTAAAAGTATTTTCAATGTGTCCTGCAACGCTTCCTACGCTGTGAATTTAAGGAAATCCATTAAATCTAAGATATACAGATGACTTCAGCTATAGATGTTGAAAATGCATCTCCTTTAGTTCACTTTTCCTTTCTTAATATAAAAGTTATTTCTGAGAAACTCCATTAATAAAAACGCTATTCGGAAATCAAACTTTTCAAGATTCACTTGCGAAAAGAGGTTTTTCAGAGCATATCAAATTCTCTCCCTGCAGACAGAGTACTACTCCTGACATGTTTCATGATGACACTTCCACAAGAGATGGCTCCTCAACATACGCAACCTCTTCATCCTCTTGCTTGGTTATAGAATGCACAGTTATAATTTTGCTGGACAGTTCCATAAAAATCATTCCTTTCAGAAGTGGCAGAAAAAGAAATATCATTGTGTTCAAATAATACATATAAATACCAAAATATAACTAAATTTAGGTAGCATATATCATTAGGCTCAAGGCTAGCATCAGCTTAGTGCCTGGGGCTGCAGTTCATGCATATAAATCTAAACAAGCTCCTAAGTCTTTTCAAGAAAGGTACCTCACAGCAGGTTCTCCCAAAACTGAGGGTGAGTGTGGAAAGGAAAAACAAAGGTGGAAAAGAAAACACTATCAACATCTCAGTCTATCCCTGTCCCTCCTCATCATGCTTTCAAATAGGTCACATGTGGTCTCTACACAGTTGATCTCTACCAAGTTGTGAAAACAAACTAAAAACTGTGGTTTTGGTAAGACGTGTTTATAGTCAGTATCCAGCTGTATGATTTATTAGCCATGACACCAAATAATGAAAACATTATTATAAACAGCAGAAAGAATACTTAAGGACTTTTTCAGGTGATTTTTGTTTTGGTTTGGTTTTTTTGTTGTTGTTTTGGTTGGTTAGTTGGTTCGGGGGTTTTTTTTATGCTGGGAAAGTTTTAGAAACCTTCAAGCCTGCTTTAAGAAGAAAGGGAAGGAAAAAAAAAAACCTGTCAGAAACACTCAAAAAATAAAAATTATATGCACCTCAAAAATCAGAACTGTGTTTTTCTCATTTATAGTTATTCCAACACTATAGTCAAATTTAACCCTTTCCTTTGTTAGAAGAGAAATTGCCCCATCAGGTGAACTTGACAAAATGTAGATGCTTTCACACCTCCACAGGTGATAGTCAATAGCACTGTGGGAGCAAAGCATCCCAGAGCCTGGGACCCAAAACGTTTGCCAAGAAGCAAGTTTGAGAATTTCGTTCTGCAAGGGTTACTTTAGAGATTGCTGGCATCTAGTGCCAACACAAACGGGTTTTCCTGATGGATGTCTTTGATAGCTTCCCTGAGAGGAAGCAGACAGTCGACTGGCCAAAACAGAGAACACCTACTTTGACAATCTTCCAAGGCAGCAGTCATGGCAAATGGTGTTTCCAGATTTGCCCAGCACTGCAGCAAGGGAAGGACTGATTAGGTCCTTCAACTCCATGCTAACCCTTAGAACAAAAGTATTTACACTTAGTACAGAGATATAAAAAAATACACTCATACACATACATATGAGCACACATTTCTGACCCTAACCAGTAACTTGTGACAAACCAAGGAAGAAAGACTGGGAATGGAAGAAAGATTTTGACAGTCCTGTAACCAAGTTCACTCCAGAGAATCCTGCCAATTATGATTATATCAGATTTAATTTAGTAAGATGAACTTCAGAGTCAATGTATAGCAACTGTACAATTCATTCCATCTGATGTGAGCTACAAAGTATTTTCTAAATAAATATGAACATGTGAACCCTGCTGGAAGAAAAAAAAAAAAAGGAGAATACAACCGATAGCTGGCATTTCCTGTCTATTACTGTAAGGTAAAATGTCAGGCTAAAGTAGCTTGAACTCTTTCCACAAAACAGAAGAATTTCCCGTATCTTAGATACGGTGCTGGATACAAACATACTTCTCACAAAACTAGGACGACAAAGCAGCCCAGGCTTAGTCTTCAGAAGGTATGCTAACTGCAAGGGCAACTGTGCTGAAATTGCCACAGCATATAAACATGTAAGGGTATACAGTCTGCTACGGGACAAACTCCCCTACTTTTCCAGAAAAAAAAAAAAAAAAAAAACACAAACAGAAAAACATTCACCTTCCCTCTTATATATAACTGAAGTTCATGTAGAGTGCACGTCCCCTACGTAAGACTCCTGCAAACAACCCATAGAGAAGGCTGAAGACAGAGCAAGGAACTCATTTGGAATTTACAACCAGCTCCTAGCTTTAAGGCCCAGCAGCCTACTACATTTCTTGAGCAATCTTCTTCAAAGATGATGCAGAGACTGTAAAGCACAAAGGGAAAGAAAAGGATACAGTGAGAACAAGATGGTTGTAGACTAGCCTAAGATCTTGCACTTGTTCTTCAAATGCAGTGCTTCGTAATCACCTATCAAATGGTCCTATCACATAGGTATCTAGCATTCCTAGTTCCTAGATTGCAGGTGTGACTTAAGAACCATAGACAGGAATGTAGCCACTTGCAAATCTTCATTCATCAACACCATGAATGGCTTTCCCAGTTTTGAGGGCAACAGTACAAGAAAGCTCTGTAACATACTGACGCCAAGATACTGTTCGCTATGTCATTATCACATGCAATTGCTGCATTTGGAGAAGATTTTTTTCTGGAACTGAAGAGAATTTCTGTCTCTGTATCATGGCCTAGTGCATACCATAAAAATACCTGTAGTTAGAGAACATCAAATTGGTATCTCCAAAATCCTTAATAGTTCTCAGCCAAATTCTAATGATAGGCGTCCTCTCACTTCTTAGCACAGCAGAGCAAATCAGAAAGGGAGAAGGCAACCATGCATGCTTTTCCCCTCTGTAAGCAGCAGGGCCATCCAGGTGGGGCAAAGCTCCAAATAAGAGTAATTACACTGTATAGCTTCACAGCCCAAGGCAGAATTGTTGGTGGCTGGAGCACAGACATTCATAGTTCACAAGAGGAAAATTATCATAAACAAATATTTTATGCTAGTCAGATACTGATCTTACGCTTAAAACAAGACATCCTTGCTCATCCCTTTTATGCTTTAATAAATGATTTATATATTATACTCTAGGCAAGAAAGTATTCCTTGCTGCCTAAGGAGAAAATGTACTTATTTTATGTTAATTAAGTTATTCTGTGTCAAAACATTTCAAAACACAAATCTAGACTGGCTTAGCAGACTGCCGAAAGAAACAGTGCAAAAATGAAATTGCCATTACTTTTGCTTATGGCATAGTATCTACAAAACCAGTTGTAATCTTCATGCCAGATAACATGCAGAAGGAACCATGGAAGATTCAGATCCCGGAGAAGAACAGTACAATGGAGCAAACTGACTCGTAATATCCAAAATTCCTGTGCAGCTAACAAGCAGACTGTACACATGCAAACAGAGTCCTGAAATATAACATGGCAATTAAACAGCTTTAAAATCCTTAACTAAAGTTAAAGCGGATACATTAACTGCGAAACTCAAGGCTCCTCAGCAGCATGGATAAAACTAAGTTATCCTGCTACAGCTCTGAGATAATACAAATCAGGTAACAGCAAAATTCAAAAACCTGGAATAGGAAAACACTGTAAAGTGTATCGATGATGCCAGGCTGACTTGAGGTTATTTATAAAGGGAGGTCCCACAGTTTCTTTCTCATATGGAGCCCAAGAAAGGCACAGGCAGCTTGCTTAGAAAGCTACTGCAACTGGTTTGCTTAAGGAAGCCCATGGTCAGTTATTTCGACATGAACCCTAAATCTTCCCAAGGAACTCAAGTCAAAAGAGTTCTGGGAGCTTACTGTCTTCTGCCCAGTTCAAATCTTACAGCACTTCGTTGAATACAAGTGCCATATCTGAAACACGGGTGCAAAGCAGAATTATCAGACACTGCTAAACAAAACTGCCCTGAGCACGCAGATATTCAGCCACGCATTACAACCACAGCTGTGAGATTAAATCAGTGCAGCTTCCCTTAGTACCCTTATACTCACCCAGTGTAAGTATAGCTTAATTAATCAAGTTTGAATTAAGGACTGGACTTAGCCAAGTCAGTAAACGTAGCAATATCGCTGATTTGTTCAAAAATAAAACAGGCAGGCCAATGCAAAGGAGCCTTAAGCTTATCAAGTAAATTGTGTGGCAACTAATTAAAACTTCCCATCAGTACCAAGCCATGCTCAGTTTCTTCCACCACTCAGCTGAAAGTAAAGATAGTCACATCTTGCCTTTTTATAAAAAGAGAGAGAGCATGTCTCTGTCTAATCAGTCTTCATTACACCGCTGAGGACAAAACAGATCAGAAACACACCTCCCCTGACATCTCCCAGATTATGACAACACTTCAGAATACAAAGTCAAGAAAATCTCTTCTACCAAAGTTTACCTTCAGGAGACAAACCACATTCTCCAGTCCATCCTATTCTCACTAGAAATAGCTCGAAATATCCTTCATCAGGACATTCAGGTGAACTATTATTTTTTTGTTTCTGGTATACACCTCCAAAGTTGTGTTTAAGATATCAGCATGCATCAGTTCCACCAAAAGAATAAAATGAGTAGTCAAAGAACACGTGTAATTTAAGATCAGAAGCCTGGACAAGCTTGCTAGAGTGTTCTTTTTTTTTTTTTTTCTTGACAGTTTCTCTCTCTTGCTCACATAAGACAATCAGATTTAGGTAGTTCTTCAGTTTTATATCTTCATATATCCCCACTAAACCAACTGTGCATGTCGTTTTCCACCCAAGGGGGGGGGGGGGGTGTTGTTTTGTTTATTTAAAAAACTTAAAGTGGCTTAAAAAAAGAGTCTTCAACATCAAGCAATCTGAGCAGGCCAGTTGTACATGAGTACTTAATAAAAGCACAACTTACTGATCTTCCGTGCTTTCACATATCCGTTTACTTCAGTTATGTAGTATCTTTTGCATTTTCAATTATAACTAACAAAGTGAAAATGAGTTCTGCCAGAGGTTTTAACTAGTCTGCCTACCGAAGACAACAAAGGGAAAAAGAGTCTCCCAGAATCTTTATTACCATAAAGTAACACTTGGAAGTTAAACAAACAGCTTTACTTCTTAACATTCAAACTGAGTTTGCACCGTTTGATACTTTAAGAAGAAAAAAAAAATAAATAAATCAGTACACTGAGAGACAAGCCTTAATGTGCCTTTCCTGCCCAAGTCACTTGCGGGAGCTGAGCTGCTGTTTCACACCACTTCATACACATCTTACACCTCAACAGGAGCCGAGTTTGCCCAAGACCTCACTTGAAACATCTTTGACTGAGCAGCATCTCAAAACCGGGGCATCTCAAAAACTACAGACACGAAACATCGACCGAGAAAACGCACCTGCTCCTGCAGCACCCGCTTCGTTACACAGAACGCCTCTCCGCGCCGCGGGTTAGAACTCGGGAGCTTTTTAGAAGCCGTTTAACACACGGATTTTAAAGGGCACTCTAGGTTCGCCTCACACCGCCGCGATGCCGCGACAGCCGCCGCTTCGCCGCGGCATCCCCGGCGCTGCCGCGCCCTCCGGTCAGTGCCCTGCGCCGGGCAGCGCCCGCCGAAACCCACCCCCACGTGCTGCCAGGAGAGTTTCCGCCTCGCTAGCGGGAAAAAAAAAAAAAAAAAAAATAAAGAAAAGGCGGCGGCGACTTCAAACCGGCGCCTCGTGATTTTAAACCTTTGGGTCCGCGAACCTCGTCGCCGCCTCCCCGCCCCGCCGCCGCCCTGCCAGCCCCCCGCCGCGCAACAAGTGAGATGGCGGCCGGCGCCGCGCCGCAGCCGCCCCCCCGGGGCAGCCGAACGGCGGCCGCCGCCGCCGGGCAGGGCGAGCGCCGCGGCCCGCCGGAGGCGGCAGGGAGGCGAGGGCCACATCCCACACCCCACACCTCCCCGGTGGGCCGCGCACCTCCGAGGCGGGGCGGGGGAAGCTGGCGCCCGCCGCCCCCCTAGAAAAGCTCGGCCACCCCCGAAGCCCCTTCCCGCCCGCGGCGGGCACTCACCCACTGGCTGCTGAAGTAGTCCAGCCCCTGGCAGATGAGGCGGGCGGCTTGGGCCAGCAGCACCTGCACGCCCAGCGAGCTGCCCAGGCAGTAGAGCCCGTAGAGCAGCGGCCCCCCGGCGCCCAGGAGCAGCAGGAGCCGCCGCCGCCGCAGCACCTGCTCGCCCAGCGCCTCCACGCCGTAGTTGGCAAAGCAGATGGGCAGAAGGAGGGCGGCCAGCAGGACGGGCGTGCGGGAGCGGTGCAGGCGGCCGAGCCAGCGGCGACCCAGCGCCGTCAGGGAGCTCTTGAAGGGGTGCAGGAAGGTGCCGCAGAGCACAGCCCAGAGCAGCGGCCGCAGGAAGGCCTCCAGGATGAAGTAGACCAGGACGGCGGCGCCGCAGCACAGCCCCGCGAAGAGCAGCGCCCCGGTGTTGTAGAAGGCCTGCTTGATCGGCTTCTCCAGCCGCGGCAGCGACATCCCCGCCGCCACGCCCGGGCCGCCCAGCGGCAGCCGCGGCATGGCCGCCGCCGCCGCGCCCTCCACCCCGGCGGCACCCGCGTTGGGGGAGCCGCCCGGCCGCCGCTTCTGCGCCGGCGAGCCCGGAGGGGCTGCGGCGGGGGCTCTCCGCTGTCAGCCATGGCGCCCGCCCCCTCCCGCGCAGCGCCGGGCACGGCCGCGGCTCCGGCCGCCGCTGCCAGGGGGCGACGCGCCGCTGCCGCCACCGGCGAGGGCGCGGGCAGGCGGCCGGGGCTGCCGGGGACTGTAGTGCCGCCGCGCAGCTCCGGGCACGGGCGTGCGCCCAGCCCGGCAGGCAAGGGTGCTGGGAAATGTAGTTCTGCTCCGGGAGAGCCGGCGGCCGCGCTCCCCCCGGCGGCAGGGCCCGGCGGAGCGGCCGTGGGAGTGTCTTCGAGGTCCTGTATCCCGTCCTTCCCGAGTGCGGGCAGAGGCTTCCCAGCGCCCTCGTTACTTTTCCGGAAGGCGACTGCCAAGGGCTAGAGCTTGAAAGAGTCCAGCAGCTCGGTTCACATCCTCATCCCAGCAGCGCAGCCCTGTTGCAGCTCCGTTCAACAATCTCCCATCCCTTCCCCTGCTTTAGTCTCTGGAAGCCGAAAATGTTTGGAAATTTGCAGTGTCATTGAAAGGTGGAGAGCAAGACTGGTTAGACCAGCTGGAGAATTTTGTCTTGTCTGAACCTGCTGTGGCATCAAATTATTTAACAAGGAAGCATCTGCAGTTTTACTAGGAATTAGGAAATAGTAGTTGTTCTGTCTGGTTTTTTTAGACCTAACATTTGTGACACATTGCATCAAATGTTTGGGGGTTTTTTTGCAAACAATCTAGGGAGGAGCAAATCTCCTGCATCTGATATACACCAGACCTCCGTGTCTATGCATGAGAGTGACCACCAACATTTTACAGGTGGTCTAAGCACCTCTATAATATGCTTGGTCTGAGCAAGTTTTCTGAGGGCTGGAATCCACAACATTTCTACTAGCTCAGTGCTGGCACTGTGCTACTCAAACAGTTTTACTTTCACAGCTTAACACAACATTTCATCAGCTATTGGTAACACTACCATAAAACCCTCAGATGGATCTTCCTCTTTCTTCTGAATGGGAGACGCAGCATATCCTGAGGTTGTATATCTCTGAGCATGTGAAAAATGCATAGATATGGAAATATGCTTTTTTTTTCCTTTTCTTTTTTTCTCTTTTTTAGGATTTACATGCAAGTTTAATATTATATAAACTTCATGGCAGATTTGTGTTCACCAGGACTTTAGTGGAACATTGCTTGCATGATGCAGATGTTTGAAAGCTGAAATTACTCTGAGCACAATTGTTTTTAACTTGTGAAACAGGAATACAACTGTTCATAGCCCAGCTTTTAAAGGCAGAGCAATATAAAGACAAGAGACTAGCTGAGACTTATCCCCATCATCATCCCGAGGAGGAAAGGTAGAGGTTTTTCCACACACTTCCTGTAACCACACTGCATCCTACAGGTGTAGATGAGGCTGGGCCCAGCCAATTTCCTAGTGCTTTTGCACTGCATTTTCTTTTCCATCCTGCAAAGCCTTTCCTGCCAGTTACGCACCCATTTATCCTTATAGAGGTCCCCTCTTGGCTCCTGCAGCTCTTTGTTTTCCTTTGCTGAACAAATCATGTGCACATTTGACAAAGTGCTTTGATTTCATGCAGTAGAGGCATTTATAGGCCTACAGGTACCTTGTTTGATCCTGGTGGTGATGAAGCATTGCAAGCGGTTGTCCATATGAAAAGCTTTTATTGCACCTTAAAATGATACTGTCGCTCATCGCTCTTTGATCAGATAGATCTGCCTCCTGGCAGGGTGTTGAATTAGGTAACAAACATGCATCGCTACCTCAACCACCTCTCTTCAGTTCCTGCAGAGCAGAGGAAGCATGCCAAGAAGAGACTCTGATGGCTCATTTTAATACGTTTATTGCATTAAAGTTTAATTAGCAAGTGTCGATTAAGATTTAAACGAGGGGCAAGAGGAGTTGGGAGTACAAATCCTTCTGTTTATCTAAACAAATGCCAGCAAATCAAATCTTCATAGGCACATCCTTATTCCTTTGATTTTTCTTAACAGACTGAGGCAGTCATGTTCTTCACAAATAGAAATCAATGTCACTTCTTTGAAGCTATAAATATTGATTTACATAAGCTGAGTATTTGGTCCCTACTGTAGAAAACCTTTCCTTTCCAATTCTGTTTCACTATTCTTTATAAACAACTAAACACATGAGAAGTAAAATTTAAAAAAAACACCAAACAAACTACAATGCAACAAAAAAAAGATTTTTAACTCACATGTTACCACAACATGAGCACTTAAGAACACAGGCATGACTGTAAACATCAGAACACAATCTCTGAGGTGACAGCTGAGGGAGGATGCGTGATCTTCACAAGACACATCTCAAGCTCTGGAAACTTAATTCCACAACAGATTTCAAACAATGACTACAGCCTTAACAGCTGGCTTTGTTTAAGTTTTGAAACGGTATGTGATTTTAGATTAAATGCTAATTTAGGTATAAATTGCAGTGATTCATTGTGGTTTAGGCATTTTTATGGCCATAGATAAGTAATGCACCTCAGGGTCCTATACTACCAGAAATTCTCCAACAGTCCCTTTAGATAAATTTTTGCTATTAGTAATTCTTCAAGGGTGAAGAGGGCAGCAGAGGAATGCTTTTGTGCCAATGTGGAAGACATGTATGCACCTGAACGTACACGTGGTAAGTATTGATAGTCCTCAGTGCTTTCTTACTTAGATTGAAATATAAAATGAGGTGTTAACTAGTAAGAGAAGCTTGTAACTTCTGTCTGCCACTGTGCTAGAAGCCATGATTTTGCGCACTGAACTGAAGCTTTTTGAGTCCCCGTCAGGAGATCCCAGACACTTCTCGTTCTCATTCACTCAATCTGCAGTCAGAACAGCCCAAAGTTACAGGCTGTGTTACATGTGATACCAAAATACTGGGTACTGAGGTGGCTGTGAAGTAGAGGAGGCAGGCAGTGCTGGCAAAAGCAAGTTAATAATGATTTATACCTGAAATAACCACGTGAAACCATGAAATAACTCAGCAGTGAAGCCACAAGGTGTCAGCACCAGCCTGTGTATTTAGAAAATAACTCCCTTCCTGCTCAAGAGACTGTTTTGACTTGTGTTACTGAATATTTGCAAACGTTCAGTAATCTCACTTCATTAATTCACCTCAGTTTAATGACAAAGTAATATCCTCTACAGATGAATGAAGAATACTCAACGTAAGCTACTATAGTTTCAATAATAGCAGGACCAAAGAAAAAATAAGTAATCTTTAAAGTACATCATTAACATATAAACTGTGTATCTTTAGGTCATGAGCCTTTTGTATTTTGGGCTAACATTTATGCAGATCAACTGCTAAAATGAGATTACTCCAAATTCAACATCACTTACAAAATAGTGGTAAAAAGAAAATTGAAACCAGCTTTTGGAAACACTGCCTCTATATAATATATATAGTTATATATTATATAATATAATTATTTATATATTTATATTGTTATTTTTAATAATATTTATAGATATATTTATTGCAGAACCAACTTTGTTCAGTGTCTCATTTAAAGTATATGGTATTACCAGCAGTGTTACACTTGAATGATTCACGTAGAAGACTACGAATCTTGTTCAGTTAACAAAGGGAATGAAGCGCATGGTAGTAAAGCAGAGCAGTCAGTAGCACCGACACAAAGACGTTCATTCGGTGGGCCAGCACGCAAAACACACCAGTAAGACCTCGGGACAAACAAAATCCAAAGCACTACCCGACAGGGTTAGCCCACATGGCAGCTGCGTGCATGGAACAAGAGTTGGATATACAGACATCTGAGTAGCAGAATACTTTGGCCTCATCAGGCTTCTGACAAAACGCCTTACCAATCTGTCAACTATTAAGTAGCACAAGACAAACAGAATGTAATTTAAGACCATCTATTGAGTATATTTAAGGCCTCTATTGATCAAGATCACTTGGATAATGCACAAGCAGCTGACACACACAAGATCCATCCTTTCTTGCAGCCTGTAGCTACAGGGTAGCAACACTACAAACACATCAAACAGAGCACGCAGTGTGAAAGCAATACAGTTCTTGGTCCCTCAAGCCAACTCTTCTTCTCAGTCCACCAGCAAGGAGCTAAAATACCTGTTCAAACCTGAGATCTTCGAAATTGTAGCAGCACTGTTTGAGAGACTTCTATAGCTACTTTTACTGCCTGAGTCTATTACAGGAGTTCCTCCTCTCTGTTCACAATCTCTAATATAATTGCATCTTCCTCTGTTCTGCAAAAGCCTGTTCTGACTGCTTCAGGAGCTGTTCTGTCTGGCCAAGCTACGGGGCAGTGATGACGGTAGATAAAGAGCACCCAAATTTGTAACATTGGCAACTTGATTATAGTTGCATCAAATAGGTCACAAAAACACAGCATGCAGGAGCCTCTACATTCTACTGACTTACAGTAAGTGACAGCTGGTTTATTAACATTTTATTAAGATACAGATGATTACATTTACAGCTTCACTGTGATTCTGATGGTGAAATAGAAAAAAAAAAATAGTCCTCCACATCTGTTAATTTGCTACTGTGACCAGCCTCACTGACTTAAATGAAATTACTCAGGGTAATTAATTCATGCTCGTGGCACAGGAAGGAATTGTTAACACAGGGCAGCAGCAGACACTTCTTTAGCCTCACAGAGCCTTTTTTTCCCCTTTTATAAATGCCATACCACACATTTTCTTAGACTAAAAAGGCATTTATTATAACAGGTTTGTAAATATTGTTGTCTGTCACTGTCAAATAGCTAACAAGGCTCACTTGAACACCAACATTTAGTATAAAACAGATGTTACAAAGCAATATTTTAGGGCATGCACTGATTGTTAAGTAGTCCTGTAGGTCACTGTAATTCTATGATGCATTCATTCAGTGTTATTCTTGTGAAGAGAGTAGAGCATAAATACAAAGAAGTTTGATGATTACTTCTGAACTATATAATCCCAGTTCTGTGCTCCTACCCAACCAAATGCTCGTTGACTTCACATGGATACTGGGTATTGGCATACAGAACCGAGCCTAGCATAAAGAATGCAGAACACCACTTAACACTACCATTACAAGTTGCTTATTTGTATGTTTTTCCTATGTATTAGTCTTGAGAACACTGAAAAAAGTCAAAAGGTAGAGATGGCATTTCAGGTTCAGTCATTACACTTCACATAATACAAAACAAAGTGGCAAGAGTTAACAGTTATGACAGCCTGCTTACTTGCAAAGAGGTTAAAGCAAACCAGACCTCAAGCTGTATTAGTCAGAAAAACCAAGGCATACCAGGCATCTGTTTTAGCCTAAACAGAACTCATGATGCTTCAAATATGTTAACAAAATTGATCTACCTAAATAAACGCTAGGGACATCACACACATAGGCTACAACCCTTTCATTTTTCTAATTGGTTAACAGATTTGGAATTTCGTCTTTGACTGTGTCAAGACTTGAATGATACTACCAGCTTTAGAGAAAAATCTGTTTTGGCAATTTTTTCTATTTCAATTTTTATCACTGGCTTCATATTACCAATTGTGAAAAACTGAAAAAGAAATCATTGCATTGTACGTGAGCAGCTCAATACTTCAGAAGCAAATACCATATTTTGTACTTAATAATACAATTTTTTTCTTCCTAGATTTAAACATGGCATTTGTGCTTCTTTTTCTATTATGCTAATACTCTATATGATAGTATTTCCTTGACTTACTGAACTTATCCTTGTTTTGTCTTGATTGGAAAAAAAACGAAAAGAATACTGTAAAAACACCAATGTGAGGCTAAATTTTGTACCTAGGAAGGTGACAAAAGGCTAGTATATAAAAGCTGCAAAAATAACACCGTAGCAGGTAATATCTTAGGATTGTATATATTTTTCTGGATCCCTCTACCCCCAAAAAAATCAGCTAGGAGTCGGGGAACATGCAGAATTCTGGTTTTTCTTCTTTTGTCTCCAGAGCAGAGTCTACCCTTTTGTTTTTAAACTCTCAAGTATAATTCTCAGACTTACAAACACACACAAAAAAATACCTTCAGCAAATTTACATTGCCTAAATATTAATTCTGGGAAGAACATTTTTCGTTAGTCTGAACTTTGCAGATCACTGTTGCGAAAAATCTGCAAGAACATTTTTATTCCTTGGCACGCAACCTAAGTGAATCGTTCCTTTATTTAGTCTGCTACTATTACCATCTTATGAAATTGAACTGAATGATGTCAAGCTTGAGAGAGATGTGAAACTAAATTAGGCAACGCATTGCAATTACTAGTTGCCATAAAACATTCACTGCCCTGAGTAGGCATTGGAGCCATAAAAGATCTGCAGCTGCTCGGCTCTTTTGAAAAATCCAATTGCTTCTTTAAAAATGTGAACATGAATTTGAGTAACTATAATTTAGAAGCAGCTCAGAAGAGTACTGCTATCAGGTAATCCTGTAAAGCTCTAGTCTATAAAGAGCACAACACCTTTACAGAAAGTTTCTTGAGTGCCATATAAAAGTTTGCCTTGTATGGACATTCCTAAATATCCTCTAACTGCAGGTCAAAACTAGCCTATATGGAGCAGCAGCTGTTGTAAAACATGGGCTGTGAAGTCCTGCACGTATTCCAGCCTCAGAGTGGTTTGAAAAGACATTCCTACTTAGATAAGAAATACAGAAGTAGGGTAAAAAGCAACAGTTGCTAATGATTATGAAGCTGTGCCAGGGAAAGTTCAGACCTTAGGAAAAGGTTCTTCACCGAGAGGGTGGTCAGTCACTAGAACAAGCTCCCCAGGGAAGCAGTCACAGCACCAACCCTGTCAGAGTTCAAGGAGCATCTGGACGACGGTTTAGTTTTAGGTAGTCCTGCAAGGAGCAGGGAGTTAGACTCAATGCTTATGGGTCCCTTCCAACTTGAGATATTCCATGAGTCTATGAGTGCAATTCAAACCACTTAGCAATCCAAGAAAAAAACCCAACAACTATCTGCCCCCTTCCTTACGGCAGATTCATTGCTATTGCCAATTCAAATCACAAATTTTCAAAGAAAGTAATGTCTTTTCAGTCTGCTTTTTCACACCTATCAGCTCCACAAGCTGCACATGTCCTCCTTGACATTTCAAAATTACAGTTTTTGCCTCACTATCTGAGCCCAAATTAGAGAAGTTAGATAACCAAGTTCAAACATACATAATTTTACCAAGCCTACTGTAAAATTAATAAATAAATAAATAAAATGGATGTTACCTAAGTGATTATTTCATACTAATAAGACAGGTTTAGAAAAGGAATCTTTACATAGATCTTACTCAGTACCTGCAAAAATCAAATACGTCAACATATAATTTGCACAAAAATAACTAGACACAAAAATAATGTGGTGAAAAGTTGACATATGATCAAGAAATATAAATTATTTTCTTTTGATTAATTTTTGTACTCAAGGAATTGAAATTTTCTTTAAAACCTTCCAGTTAGATCCATATCTGTGCTGGGCAGGCTGTGGGGGAGCTGCGTTAGGCCCTAACACATCACTACAGAAAAACTGATAATGACATATTAATTAGGGAAATAGACAATGTAAAATGAAAGCCATGAAGGAAAGATGTAGAGCCTCCATCTTTTGATACTCCAACTGCTGCAGCAGTAGTTTGTAAAACGGCCAGTGAGCAGGTACATAGGCAGCAGCTGACTGCCACTACCGTCTACAGGGTCTTGACAGGTTTTCATACCTCCGAAGGCAAGACCAAGCCTCTAGCTCTTACCTTGGAGTTCCATGGGAATACACGTCTTGTGGGCACAAGGTCAGACTGTGCCTCACTAGCACACAGCTAGGACTTCCATAAAAGCTGAATTCTCATTAAAGTCAGACTCTGTTCCTTCTATTCACATCAAGTAATATTTGCTTGTGATTAAAAGTGCCAGACGTGTTCTGCCACATGTAAATTCACGCAAAAATAGCAAGTATGCCAAAACCATTAGCCCTTCCTCGTCATTCAGTCTTACTACCAGTCTTGCCATTCTTTTATTCCAAACTGTTTGAGGTCACCTATGCCTCACAGCATAGCGTTCAAGCAGACTGCTTTGTCTGTTCACTACAGGCTCTGAAGTCAGTGTTGAAATGGAGGACGCCAATTCATGCAAGTTAGGTACACACACAGCTCCGTGAAACACCAAAACCACTGTAATAGTTAAACGTGTTTCTGCTTCTATCATAAATCTAAGGCTCTAGACCTGTTATACTTCATATAAAACATTAGCACTCTCACAATAGATATTTGTGAAAATGAGTGATATTAGACCTTCTGCAATTCTGTGAAATACATGTTCCCTTCTCCTAAAGCTATTACTCAATACTTTTCTTGGAGGAAACTATTTGGAGATGTTAAAAAAAGAAAAGGGGGAGGGGGTGGGGGAAGTACCACCTGCTACACACCAGTGTTGCAAACCAACAAAACCACAGAATCACAATATGCAACTTAATGCTAATAAAAGTTACGAAGCTTGCGTATAAGCCTTGATTCTGTCTCTAGAACACAGCATGGTGCAAACTTCCAGTGGTCTCAGAAGAGATGAGAAAGACCAGACAGAGCATCTATTCTCTAAATGGAGAATAATTTGCTTCTTTGTAACTGTCTGATGCCTTGGAGGGATGAGAAAGTAAAGAGAAGACAGCCAAAAAACAGAGAGATGCACCTCTTCCTTTTTCCTAAAACTTACAACCGTCATTTACTTACAGGTAACTGGAGTATCGTCAAGGACCCAGGTTTCTAATTGTGACCTGGATAATCAGGAAGACAGCTGTGTATCAGTCCTCCTTACCCACTAACTCCTCTTCATAGCTGGGCTGAGACTTCTCAGGATCACCTCTCTAAACAGCGTAAGGCATCTGTGGAAACGGGGACAGGACGCAGGCCACTGACAAGGAGCACAGCGCTTTTCGGAGGCAGACTAGACATGAACACTCACAGTAAGAACACCATCCAGTCTGCCAAAAGAAGATACACATATTTAAGGGATTTGGTGTAGGATGGGTTGCACTGTTTGTTACTTCTATTTCACAGTAGCCGTTGAGTACATGGAAGCAGTTGCCGGGCTCTTCTTCTTGGTTCATACCCAGGATACGTTGCCCCAAGCAAGCTTCAAAACCGCTGCCGGAGTTTGTCGATGTACACCACACTCCAGTGGTTCTCTAATCCCAGTGATGAAGACTGGAAAAGTCAGTACCGAAGACAGCTTTGACAACTTTTAACCCAAGCTGGGGGTTTTCTCAGATGAGGGAGACTGTGTTTATTTTCTTTTTATGCAAGCGTTGTAAAACCAATCAATAAGGACAAGAAAGCCACAGAGGGATTTCAAACTTTTCTCATCAACACCTTCTCTTTCGAACCCAGAGTACTTCTCTTATAATAATAGAATTTTGAAGAAAGCATCACCCTGTATCCAATGACATTATCAAATCAGCTAGGCTTTTTTGGGGGGGGAACTAACTAGCACCTAGGAGTATGTCACCTATACATAAAATTATACATAGTTATTTGATTCCAGTGAAGAAAAAAATGACTTTCCAAAAGTCTGTCCTGTCCACTTATTTTTCTCTCTTTCCTGTCCTACTTATTAATAATGTAATTTCAGGCTTAGCTTATTATTTGTAGCAGGGTACCAGTCAGACAATGCAGTCAAAAAACTAGATCCCTTTGCAATAGGCACTGTCACAAACATAAGCAGCTGATTTGTCTTCCAATTAATTTACAAGCGTTAAGTATAAAACATTCTCGATAAGATGGACAGAGTGAGCAAAGGGTGATAATACAGCTAATGTAACAAGCAACTGAATTTTGTTCTGCACAGAAAGAACATACGGAAGGACGTTAATTAATGCCTTATGGTCTTTGCCAGTCCTATCTTTCTAATTAATAATTAAAGTTAAATTTCCAAAGGATGCCATACTCTAAAATGCACTTTCCAAACACTATGCCTCTATATTATGTCACCTTGCAGCAAGTAATCCTCAAAAATAAAAGTACTTTGGAAACACGTTCTGTAACAGCTGCTTCCTAGTAGTCACCATAAGGAAACTAAAAATGACTTGATTTGGAGAAGGAAATGTCTGCCTCCTTTTCTAAAGGAGACCTTTTCCTCTAGTTTTTGTTGGTACCTGTTAATTAGGAAAATCAAAAAAACCTATTTGAAATGCCATAATCACTTAAAAGTTACTTTGAAGCATATTACTTTGTAGTAACTTTGTATAACAGGGATCAATCCTGCTTTTCAATACTAAAAAAAAAAAAAAAAAACCACAAAAAATCCACATGAAAACCAAAATATCTTCCATGACAAGTCACTATGCTCATTCAAATATTAAGAATTACCAAGTATCATACAAAGTTAAATACCTCTGAGTTAAAGCCTTTTCATTTATCTCATGGCCTTTTTCTTCACATATTTCTCCCCAACTACTAATTTCTAAACACTTGTACCTTCTTTGTTTGTCAATTTGAATCTCATATTCCTGCTTTTCCCACTCTGAAGAGCAACCTCAGACAAACTCAGCACTAAACTCAACCAATAGTTGAAATGCCAAAGAATAGATTGCTTTGCTGCTTGTTGTCACCTTTCATTTCCTCCCATTTGATTAGAAATACTTAATTAGTGCTAATTAAGTACTTTGGAGCTTGGGTGGAAGTTTTTATAGAAGTGCACATTGCTGCTAATACTTCAACAAGAGAAAAATATGATGACAAAACCACAGACAGTGCACTGACAAGTAAACAGAAATTTTTTTTAAAAAAAGTCTATTTTTACCTTAATTGAGAACACGGGTACAGCTGAAGACTGAAGCAGTTTATACTTTGCAGCTCTGTCCCTGCCCTGAATTTGCTGTTGCTTTAGAGCCTGAACTTCAAACACATCTGACTCCATGTAAGTGGAAAGCAGGTCCATGGGTGTCATCCGTTTACCTTGGTATTATTATTGTCATCTTTAACATACCTCTGTGCTGGGGTCCAGCCAGCCTGTCCTAAATCCGGCACTGTATTAAAGAAGAAAAGAGGAGCCAAAACAGGTTTCTGTACTACTTCAGTACCTTTCAATTATTAGATTAGCCCTTTAGTGGTAAATGCCTGAAACTAAAACAGTAAATACAAGGCCATAAAGTAAAGGAACCCCGAGGCTGCTTTAAATAGCTGTGATCTCACAAACTTCAGTATCTCAGCTGCCTACAAATTAGCAGAAGGAAGAAAGAATGTGCCCTAATGATTTCTTCACTTCACCTGGTTGCTGAATACAAAATTCATTATCCATGCCTTCAGCTCTCTGCTTCAGCCAATCTTAAGGCTAAATATTAGAGCCTTCATGGATCAAAGCTGACCTTCCTTATCAGGTAGTCTCCATTATGTATTCCATCAGATGATGAGTAGGTTATCCAACTTGAGAGAAGTAATTTAGACTAAACAAAGTTACTATATGCATTTTCAAAGTTCACTTCATTTTGAATTTCTCTTCCACCTCCTGAACTCTAGTCCAGCAATTTTACGTGAACAAATCCTTAAAGATATAAATGAAAATCTGTATTACTAAGCAATCTTTCTTTTGAAATAGGGATCAAGTGTTTGCAATGGAGATAAATTCATTTTCAAATCTAATTCATATACATTATTTTGAAGAATACTGAGCCTAAAAAAAAATTAGTCTGCGAACTTTGGTCTGTGAGTACCGATGCAAACCCAGGAACGCTAGTTAATCTTTTTACCCTCTATGCAGCAATGACAACAGAAAGGAGGTCCATCATGTACTTTACCAGATTCTATATTACAGAGTCCTGAAGTGTACCACATTAGAGAGGACTGTGGCACAATTTAAATTTTAATTCTATTTAAATAGAATTTCAGTGTAAGTTGGGAAGCGAATGAGCAACCTTACCTAAGCACATTTTACTGTTACATGTATGCATGTGTCATACACTTCCTACTAGGTGAAGAACAAATTCTCCACAAGAACTCAAAGTTTTTCACAGTATTCTGTAGCTGATAAATACATTTAGACACTTTCCATTTCAGTAATATTTAGCATTCATCTTTGTAATATTTATTGATGATAAAAAAATCTAATGTAATTCCTCTTTAGCTCATCTTTTTCCACATTAACTACATGTTAGCAATGGTTTGATGAAACTAAACTCTTCTTATTAATGCCTATCTTTCCTTACAAATAATCTCAATTATATTTCCATTTCTCTGTAAGTTAACACCAGCTGCCCATATTCATCTTTAACATGAACAGGATATACAGGCATACAACACAGAAAAGCAGATTACTTCATACTACTACACAACTATTTAAAAACGTATTTACATGTCAGCAATATTACTGTTTTTTCATAAAAAGAGAAAAAAAGATTTAATCTATCGGGAGGACATCCTATGGCTTGTTGGGGACATCTATATTATCTATGTTTTACACCTGTTTTTCCTATGTATGGAGAATCTATATTATTGTATTCTCCCTTCCCCTCGTTTAAATAATTTTACATCTCACTCATAAAAGAAGCAGCCATTTCTTTTAAGAAGGCTGTTGACACTCTATTATTATAAAGACATTCATCACCTCTTTTCCATTGAAAAAAAAAATCATGTTAATGCTTGATTATGCAAATGCAGTTTTGGAAAGAGAGCGAGTAAACTTCGATAAATACAAAAAAATACAAAAAAAAAAAAAAAAAGGGAGAACTGTCCATTACTGAACAGCAGGTTTTATACTGCTGTGTCGGTATCCTGATGTGAAGTTCAGAAACTGCACTTGGGAGTTGTGGTGTCTGCTCCGGAAGTACCAAACAGCATTATAATGTTTTCCCAAATTTGCTTTTTGAGAGCAATTTGGAAGGCAATTTTGTTATTTGATAAGATGTCCATCACTAAATTCGCCTAAACACAGATACAGACACCCATCCCAAACACACATACACACACACATACATTGATTTTACAAAAGTCTCCTTTTTTTTTTAAGGAAGTAGTCACAACACTGAAAATATTCTTCTATGTGTTCACTGATTATTCTTAAATTATTTGTTGCCACTCTGCCACTCAAAGGAGATGGTTATTTCATTCTTCTGAGAAGCTAACTATGTTCAAAAGCAGCCAGATGAGGATGGTGGTGTGACATAAATTCCAATAGAAAAATGCATTGTCCATCCGTGTCCATCCGTGTCGCATTGTCCATCCGTCCATCCATCCCGAGAAACTTCCACTGACAAATTCTTACTGTTTTCCATCAGTCACGGGGTTCCCATCAATAAATAGAAGGTCAATGCAACAATGAGGAGCAAGCAGAACGGAGAAGAGAAGGTCTGATAGGCAGCTGATGGCATGAAAATATCTTCATACTTGTAAATACTGACAACACGCTCTGATACGGGTGGTGAGTCTATGTCATGACGAGTTATAGAACCTTTAACAGGTAAGGGCAGAAAGAAATAAGGTCAGATACATTTTCTTCTATAACTCTACCAAAGCAACAGGTGGACAGCCAAGTAATCATCAAACCTACAGGAGCATGCAATATTACACTGTCAGTGAGCAGGGTAATTTCTCTGCTTTCTGAAATGAAACTTCTGAATGAAACAAATGAAATTCAAGTAAGCAATAAACATCCTTCAAAGGAATTCAGAACTTCCAGTTATGAAGTTCTTCTAAATTTAGCTTTGGAGAGTGGGAGTAATAACTATATAGACAAGAAAACGTGACATGTAGGGCTTTGTTATTTATCCTGTCTTCCTTTTTGTCTGTTTCTAAGCTCATGCTGTCAGAATTTTAGTTCATGAAAAAAAAAGGGGGTCTAGGAAGAATAATGTAATTGGAAGACATTTACAATTTTGGCACCTCAGTTCTGTTGGTAACACAGAAATCAACTTACCCTGAATTGCTGGACCCCAAGCAAACAGATAGTACCAACTCAAGTGCAGATCTACGATGGTTTCCTCTCGGGGAACATACACAGGACGCTTGAAGCGACATGTTACACGATTGTTTTCAAAAACCCCTTCTTCATCCCTAGCAGGATTTCTCTGGATTTCTTTAGCCCACTGACCGACATTATAGAAGTGCTGTATTCGGACTCTTCCGTTATCATCATGCACACAAGCCATGACATCATCTCCTCCCTACATGGTAAAAACATATTGGTAGAAAGAAAACAAAAATGTTATTTCCTCATTTATGCATATCATTTTAATTATTAAAAACTAACCAAGACCTGGGCCTCTCATTCCTTCTAAGTTATATACGCACTAATATTTGTTTCCCTAACTATGTGTCTTCAATCAGGTTGAAAAGCACAAAGTGAATAGTAATATTTACTTACCTTTACTATCTCTTAATTCTGTTTTGGATCTAAGAGTTATTCTACCTAACATATATAACATATTTGTAAGACATGATATCACCTTGACATCACAT
This sequence comes from Tauraco erythrolophus, assembly GCF_009769465.1. Lineage (NCBI taxonomy): Eukaryota > Metazoa > Chordata > Aves > Musophagiformes > Musophagidae > Tauraco > Tauraco erythrolophus. Next base: position 31,251,952 of record NC_141467.1, read on the forward strand.
AATTAATTGATCAGTGGAAGGCTGTTTTCTTTCATAATTTGTAAAGTTCTGGGGTCCTGCTTCACAAAAACTGGCAGTCTGGAATACTTGACGTGTACAAAATCCACTGCATCAAATCATAGACAGAAAACCAATATTGTTTACTGAAATAGAGATGATAAATCTACTAAATATGGGAAAATAATAGCACAAATTACAGTCTGTCTTTTCTAATCTCTTGTCATGTTCACTTAAAGGAACATCACTTCTTATATCTCTTAAGAGAAAATGAAAACTGTTCAGCACGTAGTAACAGAATACAGAACACCATAAGATACAGGAAAAAAGTAATCAATATGTGCTTCTTCACGTAGCATAAACAGCCACCAAGCAGTACAATCAAGCAAAGAAACAGCGGACAGAAGGAAGTGTGAGACAATTGTAGAGGCCATTCATAGTTATTAAATTAAACCAGTTATTAGAATAGCTACTCAAGGTCACTGCCAAAGTGGTAGAGCATTGTATCACTCAGGGATTTGCATTAATTTTAGGAGTGCTATCTCATAGATGCCTTAGTACCAAGAACCATTAAAATGCTGTGCAAGTTGGATGAATGGCATTTTACTGAACACCACAGGTCCTGCTTCTCCAATACTAATCTTTCCGATATGTCATGCTGATGACACACACGATGCTTGCTACTGTGCTCATCTCTGAATTCTTTGTTATAGGGAAAGCAGAGAAAAAGGGTGCAGTTGAGCTCTCTGGGAATATTGCTATGTGGATTTCTAGAAGATGTGCTGAAGGTGAGGAGAAAAAGGGGAAAACTAGGTAAAACACATGCCTGAACAGTTTCTGCACCTTGGTGCTGCTGCAGGCAACCTTTCCAGCTTCTGTCTTGAGCCTATCCTTGCTCTCCACAACTTACTTTCCAAGTTTAAGTTTTATACATCTGAGTACAAATCCCTCATTCTTAAGTACAGAGGCAAAAATAAATTTGTTTTCATACAGAAAAAAATAAAAAGGGAAGAAAAAAGCATTCTGAATCTCAACTAACAGAATGACATTACAAAATCCTGCCCAGGCACAAAAGCCTGCAAGTGGAAAAGCATAATGTTATTTGAGACAAAGAAATAGGTCACAGGACTTGAAGAAAAAAATCTGCTGAGGACACAAAATAGGTTTTTTTCCTGAACTTCTGTAGCTATTCAGGCCACAACATTTTGATCAGAGCCTCCAAGGTACAGCCCACTTCTCGCAGCCAAGCTGTTTTGACCCAGAGTCATTTTACCATTACAGCCTCCATATCGCAGGACACCAGAACATCTGGGAAGTTATGAAAATGGATGAGGTCAGCAGGGGAACAAGAGAGGAAGACAACTGCTAGCTGGTTTAGTCCAGCTGACCGATGGGTCTTAGAACTCATACGCGGCAAATTCAGAAGCAATATATTTTACTTCACGCTTACTTTATTCTTCTTGCCAGAAGATAAGACCCAACGTGCTGCTTGGTGTGCCTGGGCTGAAACATAACGGGGCTGATGAGGTGCAGGCGGTGGGACCCTGGGATCTACTTCACGTATATCAGAGTCATGAACTAGTAACTCCATCTCTGACAGCCTCGGGCCAAATACTTAAACATGCTGAGCTGCTTTGAAAACCCTACTAAGTACTTGCATTTCCAGGCATCTAAACTCTTCCCAAAGTTTGGCTGTAAAACTGTTCCTCACAACATCAAAAACATGAAGTTTCTTGTGACGTGAACACAATCATACAAAAGACTTCTGTCTTTATTGTGTTTATTTACAGAGTCATGTTAAAACACGTTAAAACATGATAGTAATGACTGAAAAGCACCCGCCCTCTCATTCTGGGTCTGACAAAAACGTTGTTAAGTCAGCATGAGTCTTCCCATTCGTTTTTGTGGGTCCTAGCCCAGGACATCTAAATTCTGTATTTTTTAAGACTACTGCTTACAATTGTACTAAAACCAGTCCTGTCCTCTGACTTGTGATCTAGGACATAGGCTCAGTATTGTTTTATATACTCAGAAGTGTTTCTGTATATGAATGCCAACATTATGCATTTTAATCCCAAACATTTTACCAAGGATCACAGACAAAACATCTTTGCAGAAGTCATCTGTTGCTCAAGTTATTTAAAGTTTGCACAGTACATGCTCCTTTTTGCTCCATGAAACACAACGAAAAGTGAAGCTTTTGAATGAAAAAGTACAGCAGTAAGCATAAAATCAAACCAAATAAAATCCAGAAGAGAGAGGAGAAGAAGTCTTAGCAAGACTTCTTTCTAGAGCATGTATGTTTAAACTAGCTGGAGTCATTTTGTCACACATTTGTGGCTTCCCTGAAACAACACATAGCTATGAAAGAAACAAAAAGATTTCCAAAGTTTAACAGTGAAAGCCATATTTAAATCACTGAAAGTCAGTTGATTTACTGAAGAATAAAATTACTTGCTATTTAGTTTCTGATGTGCCTTTTGTCCAAGCAACACTGGCATGACAGAACATTTTGATGTGAAATGGCTAATCCATGAGGGCTTTTCTAATAAAAAGGCAAAAAGCTAACGATGTTCAGACATTCAAAGTTGAACTGAAATACTGTTGTAATACTGAGAAGAAGGGAAAGGACATGGTAGGAAGGACGAGGCAGTTTTCTAGGAGGCAACAAGCCAGCTTCTGATCCCAGGGTGGCTACCAAAAGGTGTGCTTCAGAAAGTCAGTTTTATTTTATATGCTCTGTTTCTGACAGATCAAATAGAAACCATTTATGTCTTAGCATGTAAAAGCGTGCACACTGTCAACATGAAGAACTGTACATGTCTTACCATTTTCTTGTCTGAGGAAAATCCCACCGCCACCCAGCCATCAGTATCAGCACTCAACTCAAATTCAACATCAGCTCCTATTCTACGGTAACTTAGGAAGTAGTCACAAGTGTCCGCATTGCATCCAGGTTTACCGTACCTAAATGGAATTGAAAATATATGTAACTTTTCCTTGCAATTTCTTGCAATGGAACTTAACTACATTTCTGGAAGGAAAAATAAAAGAATGCATTTTGGTATAAGGGCAGTAAAATATATCATATTATGCTATACACAAAGTCTCATTAATTAAATGTTTGCAATCACTACTCTGTTAGTGTAAGAATGTATAGTATTTAAACATTCCAGCAAGCAAGTAGTTACACACAGTATTACTCTGTTGACCTTCCTAGCCCTGGTTTTGTAAGTGCTTCATGAAAATACAAGAAACATGAAATAACTGTAGGTCCATAACTATGTCTTACATCCTTAAATAATTCCTCAAATACTATAGTTCATTACTACAAAGTATGTTCTTAAATAATAAACATTTATTAAAATGAATATGCAACATTTATCGAAGTCTCCAACCCAATCAGCCAGCAATTGCAAACATAAAGGTATCTGCACTCTGATCTCAGACTGACCTGAAGCATCCCTTGGTTTTTCCACAGTCATCTACTCTGATTTTTGCAAATGGATCCACAGGAGGAGCAGTAGGGAAAGGGTAACCTGTATAATCAGAATAAATGATTACTAAATAATATACAAGGAATAAAAAGCAGTAATGCTAAAGAGAAAGGGTTCCAATAGCATTTACTTTGACTGCTGATAACTGAGCTGTTCAGATGAGGGACTACTTTGTCACATACACAACCCCTTGCTCAGATGGTCTTGGATCCAGGTATCAAAGTATCACTGATAACTGAAAACAAAAATTTTCTCAGGTTTCCTACATCTGTCAAGAGGGGAGAAGGATGCCGGAGCATGGCTTTACCTCATCGAGGGCAAAAGTTAACTTAAGGCAGCCGAGACATGGAGTAGTGCAGTCAACTAACAATTAGGGATCTCCGCTCATCTACCTCTTTGTGCACTTTCAGTCCCCTCAGGAAATCCATGAGGGACCTAAATCTGACTCCTTAGCCATAAATGACAGGATTAAGCATAAATGCAGAGCACCAGATTCAGAGCTGTAGGAAAGGATACTGAAAGGACCTTATAATACACCCTCCATTAAGAAATAAAATAAAACATGCATTGCAATAAAAGGTAAGGGAGTATCGCATCGGGGAATTGCCTGCAGCGATGACCTGCAACCACTTGTGAGGTAAGATGCAGAAGAGCCCGACAATGAGAATTCTGACTCCAAGCAATCCCCTGTCTGCTGTATGACAGCACGCTAAAGAGAAAGTGCGAACATCTGTAAACAGACCTCTTCCGTCTTGGCTTGTAGAAGTTTGTGTCTGGTGCACAAACACATATTTTAATAGGATGTTCTTCTATTTAGCCAACTGAAAACCCAAGTGCTAGTTGCAAAACTAGGAAATCCTCTGAAAGTGCTTCATCAAATGGGAAATAAGCACTGCAGTTAATTACAGCATCTGCAAACACATGGATAGTTTTACCCTACACAACTTAAGGAACATGTAACTTTGGGAGCCCTGATTTGCCTTCCTAGGTTTCTGACAATGCCAATGGAGAGACAAAGCATGCATTAAACTGCAAATTCCAGCATCCATTAACCGTACCAGGGGCCTGGATAAATTAGCCAGCTTAAATGTATGAAATTAGCAAAATTTCACCACAGCCTGGAGCGGAGCATCACCAAAAGACTGGTCACAGGACATCCTATTTTCTCACTTCTTCCTTTTTTTCAAATGCATCAAACAACCGGGTTTGAGTGCAGCCTAGCCACAAATTTGGAGTTTTTTGTAACAAAAAAAAAAAAAAAAATACACCACAAAAACCAGACGCCACTACTACGTCTCGTACCACTCAAGGCATCACGGGGCATTTCGAAAACCACAAAAAACAGGACTCCTTTTAAGTTAGCAGCCCGGAACGCTTTTCACGAAGAGGTTTGCACCTTGGAAGGCGAGCCACCGCCGCTCCGCGGGACGAGGACGGAGCCCGGACCCCCAGACCCCTCCCCGGCTCCTGCCGCGGCCCCGCGACCGCGGCTCTGCCTCCCGGCGTTGGTTGCCCCGGCCCCCGCCGGCGGGAGATGCCCGGTCCCGGGGGTGCCGCTGCGCCGCATCCCGGCGGGGAGCGAGGCGCCGGCCCCGCTGAGGGCCCGGCCGTCGGGCAGAGCACCCGGGACTCCCCGCGGTCCCGGCCCCGGCCCCGGCCCCCGAGCAAGGGCTGGAGGCCGCCCGGGCGGCGGCGGGGGAAGATGGCGGCGGGCGCTGGCCTTCGTGCTGAAAGCCCCCGCCGCCCGCCCAGCTGCCCGGCCCGGCCCGGCCCGGCCCGGCCCTTCCTCCCCCGCGCCGGGCTCGCCCCGCCGGCCGCCGCGCCCCGCCTGGCCCCGCCGCCCGCCCCCGGCCGCCGCACCCTCTTCGGAGAGGTAGCGCAGGTCGTAGAACTCGCTGGCGAAGGTGCCGTACGAGGAGTCGTGGTGAGGCCGCGCTGCCTCCTCGCCGTGCTCGCCGCCGCCCGCCTCCCGCCGCCCGCCGCCCTCCTCCGCCGGACTGGCGGCGGAGCCGGCCAGGAGCAGCAGCAGCAGCAGCCGCCGCCAAGCGCCGCGGCTCCGCACCGCCATGGCGGCGGCGGCGGCGGCGGCGGCGGGGCGGGAAGGCGGCGGCGCCCGAGCGCGCCTCCTGCGCGGCCGCCCGCCGGCTCCTGTGCCGCCGCCGGCGGCAGAGCGGGGGAGGCGGCGAGCAGGGCCCGGCCCCGGGGACGGGCGGTGCCGGAGGGACTGTGGGGGTGGGTGGGGGGACGCGGTGGGAGGGGGTTTGGGGGGAAGGGGGTCGGGGCGGTGTGTGCGTGGGCGCTGTGTGCGTGGGCGGTGCGGAGTCGCCCCCAGCCCCGTTCCTGAGCCCTCCCGGTGGGACCGCCGCCGCAGCGGTGCACGGTGGCCTCCCCCGCTCGCCAGCTTCCTGCGCCCCCCAGCCCCAGCCCCCCGCCCGCAGCACCCCCCGGCCCACTCCACCCAGCAGCCACCCCGCTGCTGGGGCACCTTCTCCCGCAGGCGGGTGCGCAGCCCTCGGGGGACAGCACCAGGACGTCCCCTTCCGCCCCCGTGGCCTCGATTCACCGAAGCCTCTCAGCATGTGCTTCGAGAGGATGTGCTAAATCCTGCTCGGTAATTGCTGGGTGAACTCATCTCTGTTCTTATTTTTTTTATTTTTAATAAAGACTTCTGAGATGGGGCTGAAGGCACAGTGCGGCTTCAACTTCGTTTCAGGTAAAACCCAATGCTAGTGAGCGCTCGCTGTCCGATGGCGTGTTCTTGCTTTCTGTTTTATGCAATGTAACTGCAGCGATACCAATACGCTGAAAACCTGGCAGAACTGAAAGCAAGCCCAGCTCGTGCCCCCAAAGTTTGCTTGGGCTCTTTTGACTGGCGCTGGACTTGCAGGTAGGCGTTAAGGATACGTTTGCTTTCCCGCTGTGCCGTGGTATCTATGGGTGGATGGAGGAACAATGACCTTTCATCCCCCGTGTTCGCCGAATTGGCTCTTTTCTCAGGTTTGGATTGCCGTCTTCTGGTTATAACTATAATTTCTTTTTTTATATTCTTATGCATGATTACACTCCCTCCTCTGAGTCTCTGGAAGAAGCAAAATATCAGGGAGGAGGGAAAGAGACAGAAGAAGACGCAGCAGTCGGCAATACTCGGAAAATGAAAATAACCCTTAATTTAAATCTTTTCTTTTTTAGTATCTCTGGCTGAACTGAGTTACTTTTTGATGGGGCACTGAGAGTGCCCGAGACCTAGGCTGCGTTAGGGATAAGTTCATTCCCTTAGGCTGAGCGGTTGCTTGTAATACTGGAGTGTGCTCAGCTGCATCGAGTGGAGGACGTTAATTCAGGTCTCCATGCTTGAGTCCAGTGGAGGAGCATGCTGTCTCTCACTCCAAACAGAGGAACAGCCACACAGAAGTAAAAAATAAGTTGCAAAACCAATTTTAATTGCATGCAAATTCAACATCTTCCATAGTAGCGTATGTAAAAAGCTATGGGAGAGACACACCAAGCTCAAATGCAAAATAGTGAGTCTCACCTCGCTGAGCTTGGCAAATTTTACCAGGCCAGTGGAAAACAAGCAAACAAACGGCGATAGAAAAACCCTTATAAATCAGGCTAACAGGAGAATAAGGCTGGCAGTTTATTCTTTCTGGCAATAATCAACTCTGATGAAGGCCCCCCGTCTCCTTTTTGAAATAGCTAGCCGAGGGTTGTGATGCCTGTGAAGAAGCATTTGCTCAGCGAGGGAACAGCTGTCAGCTGCATGCTGGTTTTTCCTCCCTGGAAACAGGCTTTAGTGCACTGCCATACAGGCGACACCTCGCAGTCGTAGTAAACACTTAGGATATTTATCCTGTGTTGCTTGTACCTACATGACAGCTATCGTTTTAAATCTGACAGCTAAGATAACTGCCTGCGATTACAGCGGAGCTGCACTGATTTTCTAAGGTGAAGAATACGGCTGAGAGACTGAACCTATTGCATGTGCCTCCCTCCTAGTAAATCCTTAAAAACTAAAATGAAAATACTCCGGACACATTTTTTTCCTTAGTAGGACCTCTTGTGTTTGTCTGAAGGTTGTCCCTATCACAAAAATGGGTTGCTTATAGAAAGCGACGTCATAGTGAGACTGCTGGAGCGCTAATGGGCACCTTCAATTTTTCAGCACACGGAAAGGTTTACACTGCAACTAACAACACTGCCCATGCGACAGCAGTTCTGCGGGAGAGGTCCTTGTCTGATTAAGTAATTAAGGCTGCCATCAAAAAAAGCATTAGTACAAGGAGTCCAAACTGCTATTGCATAAGCAGCCTTCACCTCCAAACGCCTGTACTTTCTGAATGCCGTATTTCATGGCTTGCACATGCCAGTGACGCCTTTCTTAGACGGGACATACGCATGCCGCCTCGTGTATGTACTGCGTATTGGAAGGCATTGCTGTTCTCTGGCAGCAGGAGTTCTCTTGCTTTTGGTGAATTAGAGAAATGGTCATTCCCACCAATTCTTGTGCCATCACTTCCTGCCTTAGAGGAATCCAGAGGTCGAATTCCCTTTATTCTGCTTATCAAAGTGGTTTCCCTGGCCTGGGCGATTCCCTGGTGCTGGTACTCAGTCTAGTGATGTCTTCCCGGAACTGGGAACTCTGGGATTATCCCCAGCCATCCCTTGAGACCCATCCTGTCTCCTCTCTTGGCTTTGTTTGTCACCCAATGTACACCTTTCTCTTGAAGGCTCATGCGTCTGGGGATATTTGGACTAGAAATTAAAGCTTCAGGAATAAATCATAGTTTACATAATAGACACTCAGAAAAAAATCCTGTCTGAGAGTCCCTAACTGTGTTACCCAGGAACGGCTGCAGCTCTCGTACTGAGGCAGAGGGAGGAGGGTAAAACCCCACTAGCCATAGGAGAGTGTGACCTGACTAATGAAGAGAGGAGTGGGGAAAAGCTGGTGATGCTGGCAGAACTGTTAGGCTACAGAAACCCCTAATACAGCATCCTTTGTGCCCACCCTTCCTTTAGGACCACCTGTGTCAAACGAGTTCCCCCCCTGCTGTAGCCAGTTAGGTTGGATCCTGCCCCATCCAGTGGCTTTTCTGCTTCTGTGCATGATCTAGTGGCTTTTCTCCATTTGATAGTCCTACTCTAAAAGGCTCACCTTCCTTACTCAGCTCACCCTAAAAAAAAGGAAGCTGGTCAAGTTCATACTGCCCTGCCTCTTGGCAGCTCCTTCCTCAGCTCTCCCATGCCTCAGGAACAGGTCCTTCAAGCTTAGTGCTCCTGGATATTTCCGTCCAATTGACATGTGTTGAAAAATCAGTCTGAGTCCACCAGTGCTGACTAACTCCCAAGACAGCAGTTTTCTTTCAATAACTCTGCAATAACCTGAACCAGAATTTGTAATTCGCACGCAGTTTTCTCCAGCCCTTACCACAGTCTTGTTCAATACAGTGAATGTAGCTACTCTACCAGTAATTTACCTTGGGCTTTCCTTTACTAAACAATAATACAGATTTTAGAAATTGAGAAATCACCCTGATTTCATTAATAGTCATTCATCCTATTCAACGGGGATTGAATGTACCCTCAGTAAGTTTGCGGACGACACCAAGCTGGGAGGCTGTGTCGATCTGCTCGAGGGTAGGGAGGCCCTTCAGAGGGATTTGAAGACTGGATCGTTGGGCTGAGGCCAATGGCATGAGCTTTAATAAGGCCAAGTGCAGAGTCCTTCACTTGGGGTGTAAAAACCCTAAGCATCGCTATAGACTTGGGGAAGAGTGGCTGGAGAGCTGCCTGGTGGAGAAGGACCTGGGGGTGTTGGTTGACTACCGGCTTGATATGAGCCAGCAGTGTGCCCAGGTGGCCAAGAAGGCCAATGGGATACTGGCGTGTATCAAGAATAGTGTGACCAGCAAGAATAGGGAAGTGATTCTGCCCCTGTACTCGGCACTGGTGAGGCTGCACCTGGAATATTGTGTCCAGTTCTGGGCCCCTCGCTTTAAGAGAGATATTGAGCTCCTGGAGCAGGTCCAGAGAAGGGCGACTAAACTGGTCAAGGGGCTGGAAAATAAAACTTATGAGGAGCAGCTGAGGGAATTGGGGCTGTTTAGCCTAGAGAAGAGGAGGCTGAGGGGAGACCTGATTATGGCCTATAAATACTTGAGAAGAGATGGTGGGGAGGTAGGGAAGGGCTCTTTACATTAGTGATGGGTGATAGGACAAGAGGAAATGGGTATAAGCTTAGTCAGGGGAGGTTCAGGTTGGATGTTAGAAAGAATTTCTTCTCTGAAAGGGTTGTCAGCCACTGGAATAGGCTGCCCAGGAAGGTGGGTGAGTCCCCGTCCCTGGATGTTTTTAAGAAAAGGGCAGATGAACTACTTAGGGACATAGTTTAATGGGGGATTAGGGATGGTTGGACTGGATGATCTCTAAGGTCTTTTCCAGCCTAGAAATTCTATGATTCTATGATTCTATGATCCCATGCTCTAGTTAACTACCTGTGGCTCTACGGAAACATGCTTGCTATGTTAGTTACTTAGACTAAGACACGGGAGAAAATATGCTAGGAATTTCTTGCAAGCAGAGCTCTTCCACGATGTTGTACAAAACTAATTGACAATGGAAAAAATGTCAAATGGCAATTCATTAGGAGTATCTCCTATGAGGAAACTAAAAACTAAGTGATCGCCTCAGAAAAACCAAAACATTATGGAGAAAAAAGATGTGTGCTATTTCTGAAAGCTACTCAACAAAGAGATGAGTGAGCTTTTTGGAGGCATGGTACTGCTTCAGGTCTTCTGGAGAAAGGCAAGAAAATATAAACTCTAAATATGTTATCATCCAAATAAAAACCGTATTAGATCATCTTCTGCCCAGCACTGGTAAATCTTCCTTTTTCTGCCTCCACTGAGTTATGTATCTGGTCTTGCTCCAAGGGCAATCATGCCTCGGCAGCCAATACTGCTCACTACAGCACTCTTTCGATAAAATTAATCTAATGTAGGAAAAAAGCAATGTCTCCAAGTTCTTTTCTGAAAGCATAACATACACCAATCTAAGGACTAAGTCCAGCAGTCTGAGACACTAAATCAGCCTGAGTTTTGCTTCAGTAAGCATGTGGACCCTTCCCAAGGTATATTAAAATTGTGCAGCTTTTTTGTGTGTATGTGTTGGTTTACATCAGGCAGCTTATGTCTTTTCTCCCAAGACTGCTTTTTTTTTTTTTTTTTACCTCTCTGGCACTCTTTGCTCCCCCAGCGTGAATGCAGTGCTGGGAGAGAAATCTCCCCTGAAAGCCAGATCTGCCAGATGGTGGCACAATGTGCACCAGGAGGTTTTGGAGCAAAACTTTTTGCATTTTTAAAAAAGTCCCTGTTACAAAGAGGCTATTTATAGTGTTATTCTAATAAGGAGGCAAAACAGAGCAGCCTTTTATTAGAACTGCCAATAGAGGGCATTACATTGAGGCCTCCTTGTGCATAAATACCATTTACTTATTGTGCAAAAATTGGCCTGGAGAGCTGAAAAATTCTGCTTGTATTAGCAAAGCTCATTTAGGTAGGAATGTTTTAAAGAGTTTAAGTAGTACTGGTAGAATTCAATTAATTCCGTGTGTGACAATGTAATTTCATCCTAATTAGTTGAGAACTCTATGAAATAAGGCGGGGGGGGGGAAGAGAAAATCCTACTCCCTCATGAGACTGCATCTGAAGAGTTATGCTAAAAGTTCTGTAAGTTCTGCCTGTTGGAAAACAGACATTTAAAACAGCATTTCCCCAGCTCAGACTCAGACTGCTCTGAGTCTAAATAATAAGAGTAAGAGTGAGAATAAGAGTAAGAATAAGAATAAAAGAATAAGAATAAGAATAAGAATAAGAATAAGAATAAGAATAAGAATAAGAATAAGAATAAAAGAACGCTGCCCATATCTTCCAGGTGAACATAAGCGGGCAGGAGAAATCAGCAGAGAAGTTCCTTCTGGCTTGCTCCTCTGCAGTGAAGTTGCTTTCTGTACGTCCTAACCGAGGCAGCTCCTGCCAAGGAATGGGGGGGACCGTAGGTTACCCCTTGTCCCCCTCCCAGGTAAGGGGATGCTTTGCTTCAGACAGCCCAGGGAAAAACTCCTGGCTTAGGGGAATTTGCTCTTTCTCCCAGGGATGTTGGAGCCCAGCCAAAGGACAACCCCCAGACCTCGGGCTCCAGGAATACAACCCAAGTCTGGCTTTGGGCTGGAGCATCCCAGTCCCCTCCCCACTTCTGCCCGCCTGCCCAGATACACCCAGTGCCTCTTCCACACTTACTTGGGCCTGGATTGCAAGACAGGCTCTCTCTCACCCGCAAATGAGGTAATACATTACGTTACAGCTACAAGTACAGCTTTTTTTTTTTTTTTTTTTTTCTTCTTTTGAGGAAGGGGGCAGGAGAGCAGAGGAAGAGAGAGAAGAAATCGGGGGGAGAGAGGCGCGTTTCCCCAGGACACATCCCGTACCGGTGCCTGCGTCGAGAACGATGCAGTCGGGGAAAATGTTGCCAGTCGCTTTCCAGGGCATCTCCCCCTCTCAATCCGCCCCGGACCGGCCGGCAACGAGCCTCACCCGCCCCGCGGCCCCGGCTCGGAGCTTGGAGGGGTGGTGGGTGGGTTTGGCAATAGCACGCGCCGGCCGCCGAGGGGCACCAAGGCACCGCAGGAGAGCGATGTCCCCCAAAAACTCCCGCGCACCGAGGAGACGAGAGGAGAACTGGGGCTGTTCCAGACCTGCCAGGGGGAGGGGGGACCGAGGGGACACTGCCCGGGGACCCGCGGTGAGCCTGCAGCCCGAGAGATGACCCCTTCCAGCTTGTTTGGGGAACTTGGGGCAGTCGGAGTCACCCCTGTGCATCCCCTGCCTCCTACGGCCACTGAATGCATGTAACATATATACATATAAACCCCATGAATACATATAAACCCACGCGTTTGCGAAAGCCATCGGCATGGACCGAGCAAGACATACACCCAAACGACTGAGGAGCGTTTGCGGGACTGCAAGTCAGACTGCTCCGTGGTTGAGGAGCAGGGAGGCAAAGGCTTCGCAGGCGGTGGGGTGAGTTACCGAGCACCAAAGGGAAACGACAGCGCAAATTCTGGCTTTGGCATCAAGCTGCTCGCTTTGCATGTTGTTATCGAAAGGCACGTCCGTATTCGTTATCTGCACTCATTTGGATGGTGGAGAAAGTCAGGTGGCACAAACAGCTTCACTGACTTTGAAATGGGCTGTTCTCTTGTTGGTGTTTGAAATGAGTGAGAGTCAGTTGTACTGAAGGCTTTGGGTACCAAAGGGGTACACTAATGGAGAAGAGTTAAGCCTCTGGAAAGCCTCACTGCGGGCTTTGTTAACATCCACAGGGTCCGTAAGAGCCTTTGAACCTTGGATACAGGGGTGAACTAAGCATGAAACAATGTACTCTGATGTAGGAAAGATCCCATAGGGCTGCTAATGGCATAATAGCCGCGAGCAACTTTGGAGAGTGTGGATATATTGTTTTGAAATGCATGTAAATTAAGTTAAAAAAGAGAAACTTTTAATATTTTAGTTTACTTGAGTTGTTACTAATATTAAATTAAGGAAGCCAGGTTTACTTCTCACAATGCCAGTGAAGTCGGAGTTCAACATGATTTATTTATCCAGAGATACTAGAATACAGGAATGTTTTATAAAACACAGTGTTGTTGAACAGAATAAAACTTTGTAATGGCCAAGATTTAGAAACCCTTACGCCAGTTAGTGTGTGGGTAAAAACATTGTATCTGAGGGTTGTTAGGAGAGAGGTTGCCTCCTTGAGAGAGGATCTCTAACCACAGTTTCGTCTCTTGTTTCTACTAACCGAGAAGATTGTAGCGTTGATAAATGGTTGGGATTTTCTTGTTAAGATCTTCATGTGACAGCAGCAATAAATAATACTAAACTTATGTTTTCTTCTTTCTACTGTACAGCTACGTAATATATCCTAGGGTTATTTCAATGTTTTTCATACAGATGTTTACAAGGATAAACCTAATTAAAGAACAGGTACTTAACTGGCTTATCTTCATTTGGCAGTCAACATGCGCGTGGAGGAAAGGTTTCCAACAGCCTAAGGTGTCTGCTGTGCAATAAGCCCTTCCCTTACACTTCAAATGATTATGAATTCTGAAGCCCTTTCAGTATGTCGTTAAGTCAAAGCTTTTGAGTTTTGTTCTGATGCTGTTGCTATGCCAATCTGAGATGGGAATACAGTCTCTACAGCATTTACTGAAAACAGTGCTCATCAGTGGGGAAAAAGAAAAACGGGGAAAAATCCAGACATCTATCTGGTCCTTGGAGAAAAAGCCAGACGACTCTGTTCTGACGGCCAGTTCTCCCACACGTGCACAGAGCCCTCTCCCTGCTGCTCTAAAATATTCTTGTATGTCAACACCTCCAAAATGTAGCAGCAAAGAGCAAAAAAAGCACAAAGCTGAGGCTTTCTCACGGCTCCTCACAGGCAGCTGCGGCGTTCCCGTGCTGGCACCCGACAGCTTTACCAAGCCCAGGGAATGGTGGGCTGAGGGCCTTGTTCTACATATGAGTTGACATGCACGAACCTTGAACCCAAATGCAGGAAGAGCAGTTGAGCTGGTATTTGCTGCATGACGCAGATGCTTTAAATCTGCCATCTGAGTTTTCTTCTGACATCCCCGAGAGAGGTTAGTCTGCCCGCCCCCTTTGCCCTTTTATACCCTGGCCACATGCTGAAGAGAGATGTCCCAGGTGGCCGGAGCTGTACAGATGGCTGAGGAGCACCGTGATTTAGCTGTGCAGGCTCCAGGCAAAATGATAGCTGTCAGGCAGGGACTGGATGCCGTCACAGTCCCAGCTCCAGGCAGCCCCTCAAGGATGGAGTTAAAGTTGTGGGGCACTAGTGCTTGAAAAGCAGAGCAGCTTTTTCTATCCGTAGTAAACAATGCTTCTTCTCATGAAATGTCTCAGCATGTAGTTGGAGTATTTTTGGAAGCATTCACATGTGCTAGGACAACACAAAGCAAAAAATAAATCTCAAACTGATCAAAACTCTCATGTGTAGGGAAGCATCAATATCGATAATATTTTCAAAGTGAACATCAAGGAAATTGCTTCAGTTTTCTTCTTTTCTCTAGGGAATCAGAGTTCTTGTTTGAGTCTAGCATTTTGCTCAAACTCATAACATAATACTGTTCTTATTATATTCATATTTATTTTGTTTGCCATTATTCAAACAGTTTAGCAGCATCAGAAAACCGATTTTGGATACTTTGTTTAGTTCTATCCATGGGGAAATTCTGGCTTTTCATTCCCAGTTCGAAGGAAGGTCTCAAAACACAAGAATCTCCTGTTTCTGACCAGCTCTTTTCTCAATATCAGTCCTTGCTGAAGTTAAGGTTGCTGGAGTTGCCGGCTCCCTGCCCTCGCATGATGACTCAACTTCTAATGACACAATCACACATGAGATGTTCCACAGCACCTGTCCCACTTGTCAGCTTGCAATGAATGAAAGGGTTGAGCAATGTTTATTTTTATCTTCTCTTTTCTCTTTGAGCTCTACTTTGGGGCAACTCTCAAAAGCATATTTAGCCACTTATTTCTAAAAACTTGCAAGCATCCTTCCAACTGTGGCCTCACACTTACGAAGTTAACCTTCAGATCTACAGCTAAGCAAAGTCACAATTTCTTAGTGGAAGACTATTTTGCTTTACTTTTCCGATTATGCTAAAAAAGAAACTCGGCAGCATTTTGCATTTCTCGTAAGGGAGCTGGGAGACCTGTGTAAGCTTGAGATGCAGTATTGGTATTTCAACTTCGGGAGGAGAAGGGAGCTCCTACAGCTCTTCCACAGCGCCATAGTTTTAACAGAGAGAGTCATCCTGCCCGATTTTGCAAAGCAACACCGTTACAGGTATTGCACATAAAAAACCTTTAGCAGGACAGCTGGCCACGGGCCCGAGGGACGCTCGCATGGACAGTGCGGGCTGTGCCAACAAGTGCTAGTGTAACAAGTGTGTAGGCAGGACCAGAAAAATAAACGTTTGCAGGACTTCCTTGATCCTTGTTTGAACAATTCACCCTCAAATCGCTTCCCCTTTCCTTCGCTTGTTGTCCTCTGTCATCAGAGGTCTCTCACCTCCTTGCGCTGCTTTCCTTCTAGCCATTCCCATACTGGGAGGGTTTGACAGGTACCTGACCCCAAAAGGGAGCTGGCAGAGGGCCTGAATGGGTGCTGGCTGCTCTCTGTAAACCTTCAGCACCTTTTCCTATCCCAGAATTTCCTCTTGAGTCCTGGCTGTTCCTCCCATGTGAGCCCACCTGCTCCCTCCCCCTGCTAGGTCACCGCAGGCAGGGAGGGAATCTTCCACCCAGCTGCCTGCTCCGGCTGCTCGGGCGTTCTGCTCGGCCAACAGAAATAGCAAAGCGTATGCCCTTCTGGCGTAAGAAACGCACAGCGAAACCTCTGCTACGTAAGGCTCACATTAGACAAGAGAAGAAGCGTTTCAATTCGTTCGTCAAGTGCCTTCGCTTCTCCACTTTCCAGGAGGAGAGGATCTGATGACCGTTCCGGGGGTGTGCAGGGGACCAAACCTTTGGGTTTTGTGCACTCTGGGATAACAATTCCCATTTTGCTCACGTCAACCCCTGTTTATGGCTCAGCCTCACAAACCGCCATGGCTGAGCAGTGGAGGAGCAGTTCGATCACAGAGGACCGTATCACTCATTAGCCCTGACCAGGTTAATTGCCTTCTCTGGCGTGGCGGGTGAGCTGGCTGACTGGTTTCCTAACACACGCAAGCAAGCACGTGCGGTCCGTGTTCACACAGCTGTGTATCCTTCGGGGAGCTGCTCACCGAACCAGACGTTGTCACATCCCTGAATTGTGTTGCAGGTGAGTAAAAAGGAAAGCACTCCTGGATGCAATTGCATGCAAGGCCACAGGACATTGCAAGAGATGCCAGGTGTGCACTGCCTTGCTTTCAGCATGTGATAAAAGAAAGTAGAAAGTGAGTTAGGACAACATTTCTGGTAGCCATAAGTGGAAAAAAAATGGGAGGCTTCATAAAAAAAAACTCTTTTTCCAGTTATTATTCACATTCATGTCTAACAGCAGTTTTTCAGGAACCCGCCCATCCCATCTCCCTTTCCCCTCCGCTGGGTTTCTGCTCAGTAGGTACCACAGGGGTAATGTGGTCTTAAACCCAGATTGCTATTTATAAGCCATCAGCGGTTATTGTCATACAAGGCCCACGGATGAGATCAAGGCTTCATTGTTGCAGGTGATGCAACCACATGGATGTCGCGGGTCCCTGCTGTAGGGCTGGCACTGAAATGAGGCAGCAGATCACAGAGAGCTTTGAAATACTGTCCCCATCTGCTAGCTCAAGGTTCAAATAAGCCAGCGGAGTTCCCCAGAGAGTGACATTACCAAAATCTCTTGGTGAGCTGACTCCACAGGCTAGAAGGGAAGAATAATATTTCAAATAAGTGGACTGGCAGAGTTCAAAGGGGTAATAAGCATTTAAATTCAACATGAAAGACATCTTCCTCTGCGAAGCTTTAGGATGGAATGTAGCCAGGCAGATAAACTATTTAAAAGCCCCTTTAATCAAGACTATTAACATGGAGATTTTTGTCTTAATTAAAAACATCCCCCTATTCAAAGGCATTAAAGGGAAAGTAATAAAAAATGTAATTTATTTTTCCATTTGAAGTTTTTTTAAAAGAACAGTAAAAACAGTTTTCCTTGCAAAGGATCACTGCATCATAAAAAGCTATCTTTAAGAGAAGATTCATTTAATCTATTCTATTGCTCACATTTTAACTTGGAGTGAACTGTTGTGCTCATATTTCAGTGAAAAGCCTACTTCTTGGCTTCCCAAATATTTCATTTTCTGACCATTAGCAACAGTGAGACAGCCTAAAAGAAGAATTTTTCTTCTCAGAAATTTCCTGGGGTCTCAAAAAAAGCCGCAGAAAACAATGCTAGCTCATAGTTTTGGGTGGGGTTTTTTTGTGCTTTTGGAAGCAAACCACATTAAAAGGAGCCTTTCCATTCCACAGAAAGCAAAGCAGCCAGAATACTACCATGCACTTGTATTCAGCAAAGCCTTTAAGAGAAAACACCAAAAAGAGAAGACAGTGCTTCAGAAGCCAGAGAGGGCTGCCAGTGCACCTCCCTCCTTTCCTCAATTAGGGCCTCAAAGTCCTGCCTGCCACCAGGCTCCCCTCTTCCCTCCAAAATAGCTGTGAACTGTTTAGCTCACAGCGACAAAAAAACACGAGAAAAATGAAAAGGACCAGAGAAGCCCTTGCAGAACAGCTGCAGCAGGGATGCTTCACACGGAAACATGTCATCTGAATGGAAACAGGCAGTCCTTAGCAGGACAAGGGTTGCTGCTCACTTTGTTTTCAGCCAGATTTGCAGACCTGTGTGGTTACAGAGGAAGAGCAGCATATGGGACATGCGTGAAACCTCACTCAACCTCCCACATGGTGCTAAGCCTGCCAGCTAAGAAACCTAACCCCGGGCAGGGAGATTATCACCATCTGACAGAGCTTTGCCAGTGTGAAGCAGTGTTTCTCAGAAGCTGAGAAGTGGTTCAGTGGGACAGCCGCGGTGAAGCTGAGGACATACCCTCTTGGTGTTACCAGACCTGAAGAGCCTGCAGGGCCATTTGCTCATCCAGCTCCTATTGCTTTGCACTCCTCAGACTTTTCAGTAACGTCTCTCCTGTGAAACCATCTTCCTTCCCCAGGTGATACTGACTAAACTGGCAGATCCAGAAGAAGGAGCATATATGGCAGTATATGAGAGGCATCAGTGCAGTGCTACATCTGGTTCATAGCACAGCTGTGTGCTAACTCAGCTATGCTGCTTTCACCCTGGGACTTGGTTAGTCATCTTCTGCAAAAAGCCTTTTGTCAGATTGCAGAAAACCTAAAAAGCTTTGAAAGTGCCCTATGTTCTCCATGACGTCTCGAGCAGTGCAATGTCAAGGTGCATCTTACCCTCTCATGGTGCCCAAAGTGATCAAATATCCACCTACCTGAACTGAGGAGCACTGGAGAAGCAGAATAACCAAGCAGTTGCTTGATAAGGTGGAACGTCCCCATGCAACCACCCCTCTGTATGGCCTGGTTCTTCTGCACCCTCTTCAGCCCTACCACGCTTTGCAAGACTAGCTTCAAATGGCATACATTTCAGCTTTGCTGTTTTGCAGTGGTCACGTTAACTTTGTCCTGGTGTAGCTGCCCTCTTTGGGTGGAACAATACATATTGTCGGCCAGCGTTGTGTTCTGAGGTTGCTGCCTGCCAGAGCTCTTTGAAGATTAAGGTTGCTCCCTGAAGCTCACTGGAAGTATTATATACATGTATCTTGTCCTACAGATCTGCATAGGTACAGAGTAGCATCTACCTTTTTACAGAGAAAGAGCATCTGCATTACCATAGCTATCTACAAACTGTGTAGTGTGATCTTTTCAAAGCCAGTCTAGATCACAAGCATCACCTTCCTTTACTTGGCTGCTTAGTCCACTACCTTAGCCCTTCAGAAACTTGATGAAATATGCTAATTTTCACCAGACTCTATTTACTCTCCTATCTTGGAAGGTATTTCTGCAGACCACAAGCTGAATAGAGCTGTGCCAGCTTACGGCAGCAGGCATCTGGCCTGTACCTTCTTGTGAGCCATAGTAAGACTTGTTTACTAAGCCTTGAGCATTGCCTTGTTCTGCCTTGTGTACTACAGTATTGTGTACTACTCTTTCCTTGAGCATACGTTTCTGCAGGAACAGAAAAGGCAGGATCCGCCTGGAGTGTTTGGATGGTTCCTAGGCATTAAATCTATTTAGTTGCTACTTGAAACTAAATCTATTTGAGGGTTGTTCAATGACTTTAGTTAATTAACCAGGCTTTTATTTGATGCTGGTTACTCTTAAATTCAACGAAAAAAAGATTATTTCCAGTATTGTCTCTTCAGATAAGAGGAATTAGCTGTTTTTTTCTGATACAATCACCTTTTAATAAGTAGACAAGCAAGATTCATTATTGCCTCTGGAAGCTAAAGAAACGTCAAAGGTATTAAAACATTGACATTTTGTTGCAGTGAGATCTGTGAGATCAGACAGACAGGTGCCTGAAGGCAAAATCCAAGATTACTCATCCGATTTGTTGCTGTGATATGGTATTGTGCCACACAATCGCTGTGACTCACTCCCTCCCCTGTCAGGCTCCACACAACTGGCTTTGCCCCACTTGTCACAGTTATAATGGACTCAAAAGGGCCAGCACTAGAAACTCAGAGCCATTTGTGGTGTTGGTTTAGATAATGAGGTAGGAGCTTCTTAGACTCTGTGCATCTTTTACTAGCACAAAATGAAATGCTGCACATGACCTGATCAGCAGATACTGAGAAAAACAGTATGAAATCCTTTGAGTGCAGGCAGTTTGGATACCTTGGCCATGTCTAAATGCCCTAAGAAAATTTTATTTCTACTAAATTACCTTCCCCTGCTTCCTCCCTTCCCCTTCCTTCCACCTTTCCTGGTCCTGTTTTCATTTATTACAGTCTTTTCCATGAGCATTGAGAAGACAAGATGACAAAAACCTTGCTTGGTGAGAAGAGCTCACCTATCTATGTGTCCAGGATGCCTGTTCATCTTGGTCACCTACTGCAGACTCTGGCTACCATCCAGCTGTAGCTCTGTCCTTCAACCTTGTGCTGGTGCCTTTAAGCTTACCATCACCCATATTTTTGATCTTGCTTGAATTAGACCGTATGAACACAGACAGTGGTCATCCAGCACGTAGAAGCAGCCTTGGTTTCTCTGTCTGCTGGCCAGGTCAGCCTGCGGGATGCCCTCACCTTAATTCACCAGTTCTCCAGACATGCCTGAAACTGTCGTAGGTCACAGTGAGGCGACCATTTCACTAGCACGTTTCTGCCTTTTCTCTGAGCATATGTTTTAGAGACATTTAATACTTCTAGGCATCAGTTTCTTTTTCACAGAAGAAAACAGGGCAAAGAGGATTTTTGACAGTTTGAAAAAAGCAGGTTTACTTGCCTCCACTTCTTTGTTAAAGGAGGTGGTAAGAGGTGTGCTCTAGCAGTACAGCAATGAGATACAGCTGGCAGTCATCCCTTCTGCCCTAACCTATCATCTGCCTGGGCATACAAACCAGTGCAAAAGCAGAGGGCGGAGCAACATCAGGAAACAACTTTCCTCAAATCCTTGCTTTTGAATTAGAATGGATTTTAAGATGAAAAATCCCACTACCACCATCACTACAGTCTCCACAGAGTACGGAAACTCTGCTCAGGCTACAGCAAGAAATTACTGCCTTCCCACCAGCTCTGTTCTTGGCCTTAGCATTTCTACCACATTTTGTGCAACAGTTCAGAGCACTGCAGCAAAATATAGGAAATGAGCTTTTACTCATTCAAATATTTTTCATGTTTTACCTGTCTTTTGGAAGGTTTGAAGTCCAACACACACAGGAACACAGTACATTTATAGATTATGGCTATGTTTTTTTCTAAGCTGAGCAGTAGCAGACATTCTCAGGGTTTCTCTCTCTCTCCTCCCCCAGCACGCAAAGTCTTGTCTCCATGGTCATAGTACAAGTCAAATAGGAAGATGGTTTCTTCTAAATCCTTTTCCATCCCCAAAGGCCACTAAAACTCCTGCCCTGAGCCTGACCTCAAGAGACAAGTTGTCACTGATTGTGCCTGAGGTCTCCTGGCTGCCTTTTCTCTTGCTGTATTTCTGCCTTTGCACTTACAGACCATGGTAGCTTTGGAGAAAGTCAAACTGTAAACCCTCCTCAGCAGGATTAGTGAGCAGCCACACCTTTACCCAGAGCAGATGGTTCTGCCTGCAAAAGGGCTTTATTCTCTTGCCTGTTTACCCTGAATGAGACACAGCTGTTTTCTGGGAAACATCAATGAAGTTTAAAAATGCCAATGAACCATCACCCGCTACAAAGCAGAGCAGGCTGAGGGCAAACCCTTTGGGCAGAAAGGAAGTCCATAGATAAAAGAATACAGGTATGACTATGGATAAAGCCTTTTCCAGTGAGTTTGGGAAGTCACCAAGGTGAATACACCCAGTAATTTATTCCTCATTGGTATTGTATAGGTCTCTTCCTAGGTACAGACATGAGTGTTCATTCATCTGTGGAGAGTTATCCTAATTCTGCCCTTTAATTTCCTAAGGAATTCAGTTTTTCTACTGGTTTCCCTCTTTAAGCATTTCTGATACGATCTGGTCTTGCAGCATGACCTCCCCTGGCTAGTGCCAACCCTCAAGTCTCCTTTCTCAGGAGGAACAAAAGCTCTTTCAGGTTTGAACAGCAGGATTTCCTCAGGGTGGAGGCAATGCTGTATTCTTCTCAGCTCCTGAACAAGCCTGATGACTTCAGGGTGTGTCTTGTGCTCACAGGAAAGGGATTCACATCGGTCTCCATCCCCCTGGAGTAGTTCAGCTGAGGAAGCTCTGCCAGGACCCAGGACATAACCTTCTCACCCCCTCACAGACTGCAGGTACCTCTGTGGTGACCCATGTTACCAACAGTTTCTGTCCATTTTAGAGTGGTTTTCAGCAGAAAGCCATCTCCCCACCTCTCAAGTCCCCAAAGGCATGGAAAGCCCATTCAGTAGGGCTGCCCTGACTGTGGTTTTTAGCCTGTTTTCTGAGCAATCCCATGTTAATCACCAGCCTTTGCCTTTGGAAGGATCTGCAGCACCTCAACACCAACACACCTTGCTTACACATTGTTTTGCAGGGGCCACGTCTGGGCTCTCTGCAGCTGAGACAGATCAACAGACAACAAGAGACGAACCAGCATGCTCTTCTTTATATCTCGCTGCTATTTTACCCAATAGAAATTCTGTTAACCAACTGCAGTTTTCACATTCTCACAACTTCGAGACAAACTCATGGTGCTGGAAAACCAGAATTTTTCAAGGTTAGCTGTCTAGACACCATCTCCTGTGGTGGCAACCCAGTTGCTCCAGGCTGGGCCACAACTGTGCTGTTATTAGGTGGTTGCTGCATTTTCCCAACACCTTTCCTCTGAAGGAATGCCAGTACCAGGATTTTCTCTAGTTTTCCCTACACTCCTTCTTTTTTTGAGAGCTCACACTTCTTTGGGTTGAATATTCAGTTGACATTATATATCATTGCTTGTCTTTCTTAAGTGATCCCATTTCCATGTAGATGCCTTTAGATGAAATCCCATTGTTTAAAATTCATTTCTGTTGCAACCAGGTACACACAAGTAAGAGAAACCCAGCAGCACAAGAATAAGTCAAGTATGACAGAGTAACTCTGCGAGCCAAAAGCTACCTTTTATTGCTTTCAAAGCAGAAAAAGGCCTGGAGAAGTACTTCTCCTGTCTCTCAAGTCTGTTTCCACTTGCCAACACATACTTTCAGAGTGTTGTATTAATAAACAATAAAAAGGAAGAATCCCACAAGTTACCACAGCATGCTGGGCTCATCTATTTGCACCAACATCAGCTACGAAGCAACCAAAGTTTTCCGCTGCCTGTGCAGACTTTGGTGCAGCTCTCTTTCCCACTCCCTTCCTCTCCCCTATTTGAGACAAACAGGGGACTGGTAAGCCCTCTGCCATGCTTCACCAGCAGCTTCTCCCGGAGGCCACAAAGCCCCTGCACTGCCCACGCCATGCTCCGCAGCACTTGCAGGAGGGGTATGGACCGGGCACTTACACCGCTGCCTGCTTCTCTGCTGGCCAAGGAGAACACCTCCTCTTCTCTGACTGAGGGTTCAGTCAAACCGTGATGAGGAACACTCTCTAAAAAGCCAGTCAGTGACTTAAAGAACCACCCCAGCTTTCTCCCTACTGGGGTGGTTCAGCCCTTACCAGGCTTTTGCTTCAGCTATTTCTGAGGGTTTTGCTTTGTGTTTGGGCTCTTACTGCCTCCCAGAAACACTCACAAAACAAAGAGACATGAGGTCCTCTTTCTGTGTTTGAACTTTAGCAGCTCAAGTTTCCACAAGACATTTCATGAGAGCTCTCAGCCGTTACCCACCTCTCCCTTGCTGGAAAGCAGCCGTGGCTGCCATGGCAGCAGGTATGGTCTCTGCCTTGAGGAGGAAAGGGAAGGAAAACAGCCACATAACTCTGGGCTCTACAAGCCAAGGGCCACAGATACATTTTTATGTGGCCCATGTTTGAGTGAGAAGCTTCCATGGACTCAGTTTGTGAAACACATCCTGTCCTCAGACTTCTCTCCATGTCCCTTCTTCCTCACCCCAGATTCATGCTCGAGTCTTGATCTTGATTCTCTCTCTGGTGTTCAAAAAAGATAACCCAGAGCATCCCTAAAAGCCTCTTACCACGTATCCAGGGACAGATGCAATCTACAAGCAGCCCCAAATCTGGCAGGGAAGCTGGGGCTCTCACAGAACCCTGCAGCACACTCTAGCAAAATGTCAAAGGAAAAAAATCCCTTCTGGACTGTTGTGGTTTAGCCCAGCTGGCAACTAAATGCCACAGAGCCACTTGCTCACCCTCCCCCACCCCCAGGGGATGGGGAAGAGAATTAAAGGGGAAAAGGGAAAGAAACTCATGGGTTGAGATAAGAACAATTCAATAATAATAATAATAATATATGAATATATATGTATAATGATAATAATATATACAAACAAGTGATGCACAGTGTAATTGCTCACCACCCAGTGACCAAGGCCTGTCCTGTCATGGACTAATGATCCTGAAACAGATGAGTCCTAACAGTGCAATCCTGGATGAGAGAAAGGCCTGGGAAAAGAGAGAGAGAGAGAGAGAGAGAGAGAGAGAGAGAGAGAGAGAGAGAGAGTACTCTGAGAGTCCGAGAGTGAGAGCCCCAGAAGAGCAAAAGCCCTTCTTTCCAGTCAGCCCTCATCTTTATACTGGGCATGACGCTGCATGATATGGAACACTCCATTGGCCAGTTTGGCCCTTGTCGTGGTTTTTGGACTGAGGGTCGAGACAAGAACTGAAAGGGAGCACCCACCAAACATGGTCCCGGGCAAAACATGACTCAGGCTTTCTTCATAAAGCAAAACAATTTATTAACAGTTACTTAACAAGAAACACAAGGGAACAAAACCAGTTACTTGAGAGGAGAAAGAGAAAACAAGGCCAGATCTTAAAACAACAACCTCCCCACCCCCTATTTTCTTTCCTTCCTGGCTCTACCTCCCCCCCGGCGGCATAGGGGGACAGGGAATGGGGAAGTGCAGGTCAGTTCATCCATGCTGTTAACTGCCGCACCTTTCTTAAAGGAGGAAGAGTCTTTACACCATTTTTCCCTTGCTTCGGTGGATCCCCTACTCACGAAGAAAAAGTCCCCAAACTTTTCCAGTATGAGTCCTGCCCGCAGGATTGCAATCCTCCCCATGGATCGCACCAGTTTGGGCTTTACCAGTCTCGGCCTCTTAGGGAGCTGCTGCCACTCGCGTCGGCCGTCCCACGGATTCCAGATGCCTCCACGACCTCGTCGTGCATTCCATGCCCCATTATCAACAGTACCTGGTCGCGCATCCCCTGCTCCACGACCTCTCCTGGGCTCAGGCATCTCCTTTCCGACGTGGGTTTCTCCACGGGCCACGAGTGGGCTTCTGCTCCGCCAAGTACACCCTGGCTGCAGGGGGGCCGCCTGCCACCTTCACACCGATTGCAAGGGAAACCTCAGCTCCAGCACACCTCCTCCTGCTCCATCTTGGCTGACCCGGTCGTTGTGGTTGTTTTCTCTTAGATATTAATCCTCTCTGGGGGAGCTCGGCCCGGCAGGCACCCCGGGAGCGGGGCGCTTACCGAGTCCCCCATGCGGCTCCCCGGCGCCATCTTGAGCACATGGTGCCGGCCCGGGCCCGGGCAGCCGCCCGGCCGGGAGCCGGGAGCGAGGGCAGCGCCCTCCTGCTCTCTCCTCGCTCCTGAGCAAAAAGCCCTTTCCTGCCCCTTTGTCTCAACTTAAATAGGGCAATTCGCAGAGGCGCCAATTTGGCTCAACCTCCCCCGGGGGGGATGGGACTCAGATCTGGTGGCACAGGGAGCAAATCCCCTCCCCTGCCACCAGAACACCCCCCCCCCACATTAAACTATCACAGCCCTCAATCCTAAATCTAAGTACAAATCACAAGGGGAGTTGTGGACCCTCTGTCCCAGCCATGCTTCCCTCTGTCCTGTTGTGCTCCTGCACACCAGCAAGAACACGGCAGCTGAAAAGTCCTTGAGGTCTCAGTGCCAACTATGAACATCAGTGCGCTGTCAGCATTCTTCTCAGAGCAAGTCTCAGACTAAACCCAAAACACAGAGCTCTTCTGGCTGCTAAAAACAACTATTCTGTCCCAGCTGAAACAAGGACAGGGCTTTAGCTTCTTTTGGTTCTTCCTTCTCCTGAACCCTGGTCCCTGGAGGCACCCTCCCTTCATCCCTGGGTCTGTCCACAGCACCAGACTCCTTTCCTTTAATTTCCTAGCTGAGCTGTCCCTCCACGTGGTGCCTGACTAAAGCTCCTCCCCAGGGCTTCTGCCCGAGCACCCCTGTAGCCCCCACCATCACGCCGCAGCTGAGGTCCGTGCACACCCTGAGTTGGTGCAAGCTGAACAGGCGAGGCTCAGCCCCGACGATTTATCCAAACCTGACCACGCTGGCTACAGAGAGGAAAATAACTCCGCTATTTTTCTCAGCGCGGGCTGCAGCTTCGTGCCTTCGTTACGTATTATTCTTGTCATCAGCAAAAAAGGATGCAGGAAAACAGCCAAGTGTAACTTACCAAATGTGCCCGGTAAAACCATCTCGTGGCTTAAAGCCTTGGCACAGCGTGGGCGAGCCCTTTCACTGCGACCATTCGAATTACCCTCATCTATTTTGGAGGGAGGCTGGGGAGACCAGTCCCACCTCGAAGCTGGGCACGTGTTTAAGGACCTTGCTGAACCCAGGCCAAAGTTTCCTTAGAAGAAAAAGCAGAGTTTTTTATAAGCAGGAAAAAAAGAAATCTTGTCCGTTCTCTTTTCCCTAAGGCATGGAAACGGGGAACAAATCAACAGTAAACTAGCTAGAGATGAACATTTGGATTCAGATTTCATAAGCTTGCACATCTGGCTGATAAGGAGGTGTGATTTATTGCAAGCTCTAACGAGATGTATAGGCCTCTAGTAAGCGATTAGGGAACGGAGGCTCCCTCTCCCCTCAATCACTTCGTTTCCTGTTTTAATTTCCTAATGGACAGTTTGCATTTTCTACAAACACTAATAGCATCTGTTTTCTCTCATGGGATTTTGCTCCACCACGTTTGGTAAACGAAGAAATGAGCAGGAGGCAGCCTTTAGCAGAAGACTGATGGCGCAGCCTTGGGTGCAGTCTGCCGGGATGGGCTCGGCAACACCGCAAAGAGCAGCAGGCTGCCTTGACGGGGAAGATTTTCTGTTTATCCCGAAGGACAGAAAAGCGTTTATAAAAAGACACTGTTTTGTATCAATGAAGCAGTTTGCAGTAAGTTTGCTGAGAGCTGAGCTGAGCCCCAGGCGTCTGACGGTGACATTAGGCACCTTGGGATGGGGTTGGCAGTGACAACCCTGGGATGCTCTGGGAAGCTGCAGGTGCTGGGACCTTTCCACCATTGAGCCCTGTCCACCGGTACCATCCCTGCTGGGCTGCTGCAGTTCTCGGCCAGCCCCTGAGCCCCATATAAGTCTTTATTATGCCCCAAAACTGCACGATGCTGCTGCCTGCGTGGCCCCATGAGGGGCAGGTATTGGTAGCCCACCCCACTTCTTTCCTTCCCAGCAACTCTGCACCCCTAAATAGCGTGATTTTTAAGTCTGATTTTGTAGAAGTTGCCCGAAAGGCAGTCTACATCCTCTGGGCAGGGGGGGGGTTGACACTGGTGGGATGAGATTTGCGTCCCTTTCAGGTGCCTGAGAGGGCGAAAAAGCAAAGGTAACTGCTAGCCAAGCCTGTGTATGCTTTTGTTTATTCCTAGTGAAAATTCAGCTGGCGGTGCTAGGTGTGTGAGTGAGAAATTAAGCAGCCATGGGTTTCACACAGTAGCTAAAGCTGGATGTGCTCAGTTACTGCTCGAGCCCACACGGTTACAGGCTGTGAAAGAGATACATGCATAATTCATATGCTTTTAATTAAATGGCAGTATCTTTCAATATATTGCATTTATTGTAATTACGTTTATCTCCCCACACTCTTTGACCTACTGAAGCATCACATTTTTTTTTCTTTTCAGTTACAACATGAGCACAAACAACATTAATTGGACTTTAGGACTAGACCTGCCAAAGGAGACGCAGAGCTGTGCCAGGCTGTCCCCACCGGAGAGAGCAGAGCCAGAACAGGGTGCCCAAGAGCCAACTGGGGAGGCAGGAGCTGCCCTGAGCTGGCCCACAGCTGCAGGAGACAAGTCCTGCATGTCCTAAAGCTCCTCTCTGGGGCTTGGGCACAGTGTCCTTGGAAGGGTTTTCAAGCAAGCAAGGCTGTCCTGCAAGAGTGCTCTTCAAGCAGAGACCACCGTGCAGCCAGGGCTCTGGGGACAGTGGCTTGGGTTTGGCAGAGGTGGCCCTTGGAGATCAAGTGAGCCATCTCAGTATCGCAGAAAGATTTCTTTCAGGAGTAGGGTGTCCCTAGAAAGCAGAGCCTGGAGCTTTTGCCACTTGATTCATGGGTAATGCACACAGCTAGGAGGCTGCTGAGGCCTACCAAGGCATGATCTTCTCTGCCAAATTCATGATGAGCTCCTCAAGGTCTTACAATGAGACCCATCAGATGCAGTGAAGGCAGCAGCTTATCTGCGCAACCCAGCGTCTGGGTCTGCTGAGCTGGGCAGGTGATGAAGCAGCAACCAGGGGGACAGCTCTTGTGTGGGGAGATGTTTCAAGCCACTGTGGGTGGGACACAGGACCAGCCAGGTAGGGGTTCAAGTCACTACATTAATGCAGCTTTTCCAGAGGGGGAATCAAGATTGTATTGCTGGGGGAGGACGGGAGATGGAAATCCCACAAGTTGAGAAAGAGTGCAAATTTCTGGGAAATATCTTTTGGACTGTCAGAGGAATGCTTATTCCCTCTCCAGGAAGATATTGAACAATTCTAATTTGTTAAATGCTGCTCTATCAGGCTTGTTTTGGTTTTTTGTTGTTGTTTTTTTTTCTCAGCACACACATGCAAAGGAAAAAAGCAATTAAAACAATTTCACTTAATGCTATGTTTCTCCTGTGAGACCAGGTGGGCAAATCCAGAAGTTTGTTATTGATTTAATTGCCAGAGCAGTAGATTGGGTTTGGCAGGTGAGGGGTTGTGCACCTAAAAAAAAAAAAGAAAAAAAAAGATTAAAAAAAAAGAAGAAAAGAAAAAAGCACCCAGCTTGGGCTGCCCTTGTGATTTATTACTGCATAATATGTAGCAAGATTAATTCCAGTTGTGTTGCTCTGGGAAGAAAGCACTTATATTAGAGCACCTGAAGGGGATAAATGAGTTGGCAGTATGGCTTTCTGAAGAGACGAGACCTCTCCCTCTCCTTCTTCCTCCTGTCCCCCATCCCTTTCCAGTGGTTCAAAGTTTGGCACAGCAATACGGGGCATCATAGCTGAAGAACTCATCTAACTGTAAGGGGGATAAAGGGATGGCCGTGGCTACCCTCCAGGAGTTTGGAGAGGAGGGGGAGACTGCTGAAATGTGCTACCTGAAGCAAGAAGGAAAGAAGGAAGGCAAGGGTATCTTTGGTCATGTTTCTTCAGGGTGCCTCCATTCATTAAAGCCTTGTTGTTAAAATGGAGCCTAACCCTCCAAAATGGGAGAGCAAACCCACTCATTTTAAGGGTAAAGCAAATGCTAATCCCCACTCTTTAAAAGTACTCCTCTGTGCCCTTCCTGCCTATGGTACCCTGGCATGGGTATGAGCATTGCCAAGGCTGGGCGCTGCACCCACAGGTGCACCACCTGAGGAGTGTCCCCTGGCAGCTGTGGCTGATGGCAGACCCTCACCAGGCAGCTGGTCCCTAACGAGTGGTCATCTCATGGGGGTTTTCTGGCTGACAGGAAAACCTCTTGTGCTGTAATGCCTGTCAGATGCTGGTCCCAGCGAAGGCTGGAGGCCTGATAGCGATGAGCAGGGAGAGGGAGGCAACCATGAGGTGGGCAGAGATGGCCAGAGGTGGCACAAGCAGAGGGGAGATGGAGAGAGATTGGGTGAGACACATAGGATGGGTAGAAGACAAGTGTGGATGGAGGAGCACCTACTGAGGGTCAGGGAAATCAAGGGCTGGCAAGAGGCTTCAGAGATGCATTAGATTTTCATCTGGAAAGTGAACAAAGCCAGAAGTGTTTGTGTCAGAGGGAAGGGATGCTCACGGGTGTGAAGGAAGCAGGTGCTCGTTAACCATGCCGAGTAGAGGAGGGAGGAGGATTAGCAGGATGACATGGAGAGATAGGAAGGGGCTGAGGAGCAGGTGGTTTGAGGAGATACCTTCTGCTTCCGGTGGCTTGCGATAACCAGGGCGAGTTGTCGAGCTGGCCAAAACTCACACTGAGCCTTGGCTTGTCAGTCTGGACATGGAAAATGGGAGCGCTCTTGGGCTGCAAAGCTAAGTCGGCTCCAGCACTCCCTCTCCCTGTCTTCATACGCTGGCAATCTTGGCTGAGGTGCTTCTCGAGGGCTGTCATCGCCATGTTGCCTCAAAAGAGCCACGAGCCGGTGCAACAAGGGTGCTGCTGGTGTTGTTCAGTGCTGCTGAAGGCACCCACTGCAGCCCTCACCTGGAGCAAGACCTGCCCCGTGGGGTTTAGTCAGATGTGGAGGACACAGGTACGAAAGTCCTTTGCAGGAGGGAGGAGTGACCAGTCTCACAGTGATGCCCCTGCTGTCAAATCCCTTATTTCATATACTCAGGCAGAGGGTATGTGATGCTGATCCCCCTCCCCAGAGCCTCCTACATCTCCTCATGCCTGCACACCCCAGGGAGCAACACAGCCTCCAAAATCTCCAGAGCCCCAGCTCTCACGTGTACCTCTTACACACACAAATGCCACAGCCCTCAGCCCCCATCGGTCTCAAACCCTCCCTGGGTGACCCTGGAGCCGCAAACATCTTCCCACCTCCAGCAGGCGGGAGGTCCCACCTCAGAGGACGCAGCAGTTGTGTCAGCCAGAGCGAGAAGTGCTTCCCACCCACTAGGAGGGAAGGAGGTGCTGAGGGGTGTTGGCAGTCCACCCCTCGCCCCCAAAAAACCAACCATTGTTCCCCTCGCCAAGCCAGCCCATGCCCTTGCCAAGCCTGGCACAGCTGGAGGGGACCAGCAGCCGGAGAAGAGCAGCATTTTTTTGTTGTTTTTTTTTTGAAAGCAGCAAGGCAAATGATTTTAAAAAAAGAAAAATATACTTGAGTTCTTCACATCACTGACTAAATATCTTTAAAGAGAAGAATTTGTTCTGTCTTTTCCTTGGATTTCCAAGAGAGTTTGCTAATGAAAGGCAGAGGAAGAACGATGCAGGAGGGAAAGTGGCTCTGCGCTTGAGGAGCTGAGTAATCAGTGCATGAAACAGTGAAGAGCCATGTGGCTCTTACGCCTCACTGCTGGGCCAGATACTCCACTGGCAGAGCTGTGTGGTCACTGGCATTGTATACCACACACACCGTAGAAATATTCATTAAAAAAATAGAAGATTAGTGTCAACTGCATATTACCTATGTAATGATACAATTTTATACATATAGTTTGAAAATAAATTAAAAAGGCAAACATTGCTTTAGGCAGTGCTTTTCTGTCAGGCCACCCAGCAGGTGATGGTGTGGGTCGTTTGCTGCTCCCTTTCTCCCTATTGTTTTCCTCCCTTCTCCCTTGACCATCACAGACCCTTAAGGTCGGAGAGAGAAGACATCACACATACCATATGTGCTACTGGCAGCACATAAGACATAGCTGCAACAGTCAGGGTTGTCATACACATCTGATGTGTTTGACATCAGCTAAGCTGATCCCATGCCCAGTTTCTCACAAAAAGGGCAAGCCCGCTCTCATCTCACACCAGGAGCTAGGGATGTTTCTGTGAACCTGCTGTGGGGTGGCTGGGAGAGGGCAATGGTTGATCTTTGATTTCCCTCATTCTCTGGCATCTCCTCCAGCAGGTCTGGCGACAACCACCCTGACTGACATTGGGTTTGCTGTAGGGTTGCCCTTTAGGGCAAGTTGCACTTGGGCACGGAGATCCCAAAGCCTGCCAGCCCCAAAGGCTTCACTGTGGTTGGTGAGAGCGTGGCCATCGCCTTTCGCGAGGGCTGGGGTTTGTTCCACCAGCCTGTGCTTGCATCCGTGTGGGCACCTGCCTGCCCCAGCCAGGCTGGTAACGATCGCTTCGTCTTCCCCCTCTGCCCAAAATTAATAGTCCCTGCAGGCAAAGTGTGTTTTCTGCTGTAGAAAGCATGTCCCCTGAGAAACAGAATTTTTCTCAATGACCTCGTGCCTAGTCCCATGGATCAGGCATCTAACAATAAACCCCAACATTGTTCAGATTTACATCTCTGAAGTCCTCGCACTTCCCAGTTGCAGCCAAGGTCTTTGCCGACCTTTCAGCGCGCAGCTTCTCATTCCCCTACACCGCGGAACACTATTTCTTTAGCAAATACATGTATTAAGGGGAATTAATTAACTAGGTTTGCTGGCTGGATAATCAATTTTCTTGTTATAAATTGAGTACTGACGGAATAACATTGATCTGTTTCTCCCCTTGCTTTCCCTGCATAGAGATTAAAAATAGATTAATACCCTTTTGGAGAAATTGGGATGGGATCATATTCCTTCCAAATATAGAGTTTTGGCAACCTCAGAAAATGGGGTGAATGTTACTGGGATTTCATTTCATAAGGGCACTGGGAAAGTTAATGTCAAAACGTCCTGATTTAGAGATCTTTGAACAGAAGAAAATGGAAATGTTTCATTCTGAAGCAACTTTTCATTTAGACATGTAAAGAATGGCAAAATCAAGGGCAAAAATCTTAGTGAAATGTTTTAATTGTCTTAAACGAAAAATATTTACAATGAACAGGCTTTGCTTCTTGCTTGGTTTGGTTTAGTTTTTTTGTTTTTTTTTCAATTTTCCTTCAAGGAGCAGATTAATCACTTGGGGTCTCTCAGCCCTGTGTGTAACGGAAGATTTCTCCCCACCCTTCCACTCCAGCGGAGCTTTTTGCCACCTTTTGAGCCCCAGCAGAAAGACCAGCAACATGCCATGTTTCCTATTTCCCTGCTTTGATCCCGCCAATGTTTTTCCAGGTCTGGTATCCAGCAAAGCGTGCCCCAGCTAATGACCCGACAAATGATTAGCACCCTACAAGGCTGGTCTGTAACTTGCAGCTGGAGAAAACTCTTTGTACTTTTTGTAGAAATTACCTGTTTTTTCCTTAGGATGTATCTTTTTTTATGAAGCTGGATCCACTTAATTATCAACCAAATGTTTCCTTTAATAGGCATACTGCCCCAGGCCTCCTAAATGTCTGATTTGACTACAAATTGCTCAGAGTCTCTGATTTATTTTTCATCTCATTTATTGCAGGCATGAATACAGGAACAGGTAAACAGCTGAGCCGTAAAAGTTTCTCTCTAGGCATGTTTTCAACAAAATGCCATCATACGCTGATGATACACGCTGCTACTCAGATGAAACAAAATGGTGTGAGCAATCTTACTTTAAAGCTGCTACCCACCAAAGCCGCAGCTGCCAGAGAAGCCTTCTCCTCCACTGACTCTCTCCCTTCCCTTCTTCTCCACATCATCTACAGGTTCTTTTACGGCACTTAACTTTACAAAACACAGTTGTGAGGCTGACCTTACATGCAATTACAGATCAGCCTCAGTATATTTATTGCAAACTCCTTGAATATCAGGACATTTGAAAAAAAAAAAAAAAGAAATAAGAAAGAAACAATATCCCATTGCATAATTACGAATAGGTTTTTGTAGCCAATGAACCAGAAACATATTCAGAAAAAAAAAAAGAGAAAGACAAAGGATATTTGTAAACAGTTCAAACAAAACATGATGCTGCCTCCAATGAAACATTTCACTGCATTGCCAGCTCTGTTTCAAATAGGCACGTAGGCATCCTGTTGCAAGAGAGTTGTGAAGCCACGACCTGAAACTTTGGAGGAGTTAATCTTCAAACATTGCACTTTCAGGGTCTAAGTATGTTTGAAACGTGAAAAATCTGCACACACTGTGGCATCTGAATAGAGATGTGCGATCTCAAACAACATTTCTAAAGAAAACCCAGTTATCCCTTTTAAAACAAAATAGTGAGAACAGCTAAACCACAAGGAAACAAAGCGCAATTGGTTGGCTTCCGTAAGAGACTGCAATATGAGAAAATATTTAACTCCTTGCATAGCTATTTAAATGGCCAATAAATTTTGCTGGAATCACCCAAACATGACAACATTGCATTCTGCCACTTAGAGACTTCACGCTGGAAAGCTGGGATCTGCTGACCGGGTCAGAGGATCACTCGGGGCACTGTCAAAAGCCAGGGCCACCTCTCGTAGGCTTTGCCAGCGTGGTTATAGCAGGAGATTTCATCAACCAGCTACTCCCAGACTGGACACAGCTGTAACGATGCCTCTGTGCTTACACCACTGTAAGCTGCCCCAGCTCTCTGTTTTTCCCATAAGTGATAAAAGCTGTCCTGGCAACAGGGTGTTTCTGGTAGTATATTTACACCTAACGCGCAAGGCTTTTGCTGGCAGAGCTACGTCAATCACAAATCGTACCTCAAAGCACCCCTGGATGATGTAGCCGTGTTGGCAAGGGTTTGCAATGTAGATCAAACCAGAGGGACGGAGAGCAGGATTCATCTCACTTAACTTTAAGCAATATAAAGACAGACATTTAAGTCAGAGGCACCTCCAGAAGGCAGTTCCTTTGATCTCTCATCAGTGAGAGTTGAGCATATTAACATTAGGTGAGATGAACCCTTTCCCAGGAGAGCTGAAGAGACACACTCCTTTCAGCCACCCTTTGTTGTCACCAACTCTGGAGACCATGCTTCAAAAGGCTGCTGTTCAAATGTGTTATCTTTACACGTGTCAATGTACATGATAATGATAGCCTGTGCTGGGCTTCATGCTGCCACAACTACATATGCAAGCTCATTAAAGCTAGCTCAGATACTTCTGCGCCATTATATAGACATACCCTCGGGCAGAGTATCCTTTAACACCTGTAAAGTTAAAGTCTAGGGGCAAATCTAGACTGTCTGCCCCTCAGCACATGTTCACGTTGACATTGTCTTGTTTACAGTAGTTTTGGGTAACAGGTGTCCTAACACTGTAATTCCCAACCAGAGGTGAGGCAGGAGTGTTTGTTCAAGGAATGAGAAAACTGAAACACTTAAGCGTGGCTGAAGAAGGTACGTAGCAAGAAAGAACAAGGTGATGACATTCTGCAGTTAAAAGTTGAGTTTGATATCAGTAAAACAGTTTTAATAAAGCTCCATTAGACTGCAGAATAGGAAACAGTGGCAGCCAGTGGGTAAGACACTGAAACAAGACAAGGCAACGTCCTTGGGGTTGTTCTGTGGAAAACGACCCACAGGAACTAAGCGGCCACGTGAGCCTTTCCCTCTTCACCTGGTGGGAACCAAGGAGGGAGGAGTCTCTGCTCTTCCTCAACTACACCACAGCACGCCTCAGCTGTAAAGACCCGACCACTGTAAAGTAACCTTGGTTCACATTTCTTGTTTTCCAGTTCTGACTATTTCAGCTGAAGAATTTTCCTACAACGGGAGCAAAACGTTGCATTTAAAATAATAAACTAATATCTTGTTTATGAGCCACAACACCTGATGGGCCGGTCTGAGTCAGACATTGGGTTTTGCTGAAGGCTTTTGCTTATGTGACCAGACTGTCCAAACGCAAGTAATTGGATCTGTTTGCTCCCAAACCTGAAGGCATATTGCAGGGTTCCCCAAGTCCACTCCATGGCAATCAGTACGACTAAAGTGTGTGTTCAGATTTGTTTTTTTCTGTTTTTCCTTGACAACGACTTCGTGAAACTGCCACCAGTTCGCACACAACTGGGGACTGTCTAACAGCAGGCAGCAGACCAGGTTCAGCTAGAGTCAGTGCTGCGCCGTTCTCAACTTTGCTTTCCTCTCCCAGAACAGCACCTCTAATTCCAATTTTCTTTTATTTGTTTTTCACAATTCTCACTTTTACTTGGGCACAGAAAAAAATGTGCTGCCGCTTCTCCCTCCGCCAGAATCTCCTGGGAAATGGTGAGAAAAGAATAACAGAATATGGAAGATGCGGCCTTTTGTGTCTGCTGCATTTTCTCTCCTTTCTGATTTCTTCATGGGGATTTAATGTTCCTAATCCATTTCTAATAACCTTGGATTGATGGAGCAGTACATTAAAACGTAAGGAACAGAAGTGTCCTGGCCCTGTAACTCGTAGGTGGACAGTGTACAAGTCGTATCTGATTACCCAGCAAAGTCACCTGAGAGCTCTGAAATCTGCAATCCAGGTGGGTTTTATGGCTCCTTGTGCCCACTGCTCATGTTGAGCTACTTCATTATATTTTATATTGTGAGTTTCTAACTAACGCTTGTGCTATTTATTTTGTCCCATTTTATGGCAACCAGAAAGGTTTGGGTTTGGTGGATTTAACTGGGAAGCCTAATGCTAATTTCTTGTCCCAGTAAACATAAAATAGACAAGTCATTTTATACCTCCACAGTCCTACAATGCTCTCAAGACTTCTCATTTCAGAAAAAGAGCACAAGCTAATTCTGAAGGAAAGCCAGTCTCACAGCAACCACTTCCCAGCCTCCACACAAACAAACAGCTTTAGCTGAGATAAAGCCATCGTAATCAGTATCAAATTAAGGGCAATCTTTTATCTTAATACAAACAAGAGAACATAGTGTACAGAGTAACAGAAAAATATACATCTTCAGCCATACAAAACACACAAAAGCTTTCCTGTTGGAAGTGTACCTTGTAGCTGACAGTCAGTTGTTGGTAGCTTTCTAGATGACCCTGCACTACTGAACAGGGGGAAACGGAGAACTTTTCTTCTTTTTTTTTCCAAATAGTTGGTAGCGTTACCTGTACACTGTAAACACCCTCCCTGAGGCTGCATTTCTGCTAGCACTGGACCACGCACCCCACCTGATGCCTGAGATAGCTCCACTGAACGTAGAGGCTGCTTGCGTGCCAGAGGTGAACGGGACGTATAGCCGGGCGTACCCTCCACAGGTTTGCCCGTACACACACACGTGCTGATTAGTAGTGTGAAAAGATGGGTACAGACAGAGCTATGCCATAAACTACCATTGTTATTATTCTTTAAAGTGATCAGTCTATTCATGTCAGTCAGGAAGGTGGTTTATCTACCCAGGAAGGAAAATATCCCCCTTGCATGAGCTACGTCCACACCACCTGAAGTTCTGCAACCTTCAATGCTGGGGCAGAAGCTGTCTGAGTGTGGGCGAGCCCTAACGCCTAGGCGACCTAGAGAAGGTAAAACTTCTCACTTCGTTAAAAAAAGTCAGTATCAAGCTAGAAAGTCAGTAGCAAATTACTTTAAACAACTGATTTTTTTTCATTAATGGAAATATGGTAAGATTTAGTTGAAGGTTTAGGTCAAGATGACAAACTATAGGGAGTGTTGGGTGCGTATACCTGTATGGTGGGGAGTCTTTCCCCCTTGCAGCTATTTATATCTCTGAGTAAAGGTTAAGGTTAGGAATTTAATAAGACAGCCGTTTATTTTACTGTGGAGACTAACAGTCCTGGGGTTAGGATGTAATAATCATTCTTCTGCTTTAAAAATGGTTCTTTAACAAATAGCAGTAGCTCATTGCAATTTTCAGTTGTACAAAATGACATATTTTCTATGTTACTATCAAAATATTCTGCATAACATTAATTTCTGTGCACCTATTAACATATGTACAGAACAGTGTTTCCCAATAGAAATCAGTATGCTCCTTGCTGATCTTTTTTGCCCTAGATTTACCAAAACCAAACCTGAAATTAATTGTGTTAACTGTCTCTCAGGAGAGATAAAGGATCGAAGGTTTACTTCCCAGCAGCAAATGAATAAAGGAACTCCTTCAAGTTAAAGTCTAGCCGAGACTTAATTTTAACCAACTGTGGTGAATCCAGGCGAGCCAGGAATATCACACGTTTTCCCGATGCATCATGTTGAGTACACAGAAGCAGAGGAATGTAAACAGACAGAAGGCACATGAAAGGCCCCAATCCATTCGCCATCTGACGGAAGCGTGAATTTCATAATTCTGTCATCAAGAGTCTTTTCATCATTTTCTCTCTCTCAAGTTCACGCCTCAGAGTCTCAGCGCTGTGTAATTAATGCACAAACAGCCAATTATGGGAACAACAATAAGTCTCAGATTTCAATTTAAAATAATTAACATTTTCAAAATACCAAAGGAGGGGAAAAAAGGTCAGACTCAATTCAGTGAAAAGGCTGATAACTGATGGCTGATTCAAAAACAAGTACTGCTTGATATTTCTGAAGAGCAAACAGATTCAAGAAAAAGGACATAAAAAGACACACATGGCAAAACAGTTTATCACTTAATCTCGCCTCCATTAAAGGCTACCAATTTCAAAGGAAGCTAGACTAGAACTCTAAAAATTAAACAGCTACAGCAAATGCCATCACAAGAGACTGGTATTACAGCCTTCTGCTCCTCAGCATGGTTTCATAGTGGGGACCATCTATATACTCTGAATTTACTACAGTCCTACTTCACGTGCACACATCAGGATATGGGAAGCAGAGCCTGAAGTCCTTGCTCTCCCACACCAAATCCGGAACACGCAGGCTCCACAACA
This sequence comes from Tauraco erythrolophus, assembly GCF_009769465.1. Classification (NCBI taxonomy): domain Eukaryota; kingdom Metazoa; phylum Chordata; class Aves; order Musophagiformes; family Musophagidae; genus Tauraco; species Tauraco erythrolophus. The sequence goes on from NC_141467.1 coordinate 31,290,341, forward strand.
CTGGAAATGCCTTGGGTTAGCGATCTCGTTTCTTAACAAATAGTGCAGGGAAAGAAACGTGATGCTATGTTGTTCTGAGAGTTAAGTATCTAATGCTTGTAAAGCAGTTTAGAGATTTAAACGGCAGTGCAGAAACCTTGCAGCGCATTCATGGACAAGGAGGGGCTCACCCGCTCCTGCTCAAGACATCCTACAGAAGCTGAGTTCAGCACTACAACTTCACAATTACATTCTCACTGCAACAATAAATTTTTAGATGAGTTAGCAATGTTGAATAAGTGTGCAGGTGCAATTAAACCAACATCTGCAAAAACTAATTAACAAATGAAATTGGGAATTCACTGTGAATCCAAAACTAAAAAAGGTTAATTTACTATGATGCCAAAGAAATACTTTTCTCTTCAACGTAAGCCTAGGCCTTTTTGTGCTCCAGAAGTATTGAGTATATCCACTCCTACATTTGTATTCAATAAATTATCAGCTTGGGAAATTCAGCTTTGATTAAATTCTAGAATAAGAAGCCAGCATGCAAAACCAGTAGGACGGAAGAATAGAAAACTCAAAGCAGGCTGCCTGCAGAAAGATGGGATGGCTTGTTTCTCTGAGAAACTACAAGAAAGATCACTGTAGCTTGACATTATTAAAAAAAAAAAAAAAAAGAGAGGAAAAAGAAAGAAAACCAGTGCTTGTTTTTCATTTAGAAGGGCAGACATTTCTCAACCTCAGCTTTCCCCCATGGACATTTAATTTCAAAAAACAAATTGCAACAGCAATTATTAAAAGAAAATCTTTGTGGTTCAAACAAATGACTTGCCTGAGGAAAATCTGCACAACCCTTTCTCTCCAGGCCGTCGGCCACAGGAATGGTAGGCTGCTGGCTGAAGCATTTAATTAAGGTAGGTTTTTTTTCCTCAGAGCAGATATGAGTTATAGGTATTTCTTTACATAACCCATCTATTCTGAAGTAGGTGTCAAGCAGCAACCGCAAATCTTTTGGTATCAGAGGAAACGACACTTTGTGGTAATTATGATAGAAAAAGAGAAATCAAGCTGATTCCTTTAATGCAGACAGCGTCATAGTATTTGTGTGAAAGAACTGCACAGTACCTGTCTGCCAGCGAAATCGGTTTATGCGTCGTATACATTGTCTGGACAGTTGGAGTTGGTATAGTCTCTGCCAAAGATCTCAGTACAGGCGATGGAGTCACCGGCGTTATCTTAGGAGATGACTGCACCGCGCAGCATTGTAATTTGCTGTCTGTAAATTCTGCCTACAAAAAAAAACCATATACAGACACAGAAATAAAAAAAATGTAGATTAGCTTCTACTGCTTTTGCTAACTTTCATCGTTCAATTCATTGCGGAACGCTCAGTAACGACAACTAACAATGAGAACAAACGGGAGGCTGTAGCTATAGCTGCTCGGTGCAACCGCCGTAGATGCTGAACAGCCACCTCTTTTGATGGCTCTTCCAGAGCTATGCCCGAGGGACAAGCCTGATGGCAACATGCTCTATGTGAGATGAAACTCCACGTACGGGACTGGCAGCATTCAGATAAAAGACATAATCAGTTCGGAGGATGCTGCTTACCATTATTGCATTTTGCCTAAAAATAATGCAGAAGGCTGACCACGTGAGATTTCTGGACTATTCTTCAGAAATCCTATACGACTTGCTGGTGGGTCCTCTGACTACTCTGTTTTGTAACAACCAGGAGTCTGGGCTTGAGGGGTCCAGGTTTCAAAGTCTCCATCCCTTTCCCACGTTTGCTAACTGAAACATGCCTCAAGAGAAATATTCTGCAGTATCTAGTGACAGGCAACGTAAAGCAATATTGGAAGTGCTGGTTTAAGAAAAAACAGCAAGCAACTATCTCCTGTCTTTAGCAGGCACGTTAGCGCTGCACTATTAGGGCAAAGACTGGGCCAGCCTATACAACTGGAGCGGGGGAAATCCCTAAAAATAAACCAGCCTTGGACTGGGCTATTTCTCATGTCAAATCACAGTGGCTAGGGCTCGTGGTGCATGTATGACCCTGACCTGGGAAAAGCACAGAGCAAGTGCAGTTTGTCAGTGTGTCAGGACCATCAGGATATGCTCCTACTGGTATCGATTGCATTTCTTTCTTGACAACATTTTTTCTCCTGAACTTGGTTCAGATTTTGAAGCAGGCAAGAAGAAAAGTCACCATCATAAGGGAGCATATGATATTCATCCACCTATTTGGATAGCAACCTTTTTTCCTTTGCCTAAATTATTTTTCAAATTCTGCAAGTCACATAGGATTAATGTTAATCACAAACTAATCAGTTTAATCATTGAGGCAATTATTTGAGCCCAGGAAAGAATGGCTGTATTAGGTTTGCTTGCTTATTGTTATTTTTTAACATATCTCTGTTCATGTTTCAGCTAAGAACATCTGATATGCTCCAAAACAACCTTTGAAGCTGAAGGAATCCCATTAATTCCACAAAATTGTAAATAGTAAAATAGAAAATGTAAAACTAACTAAAGAAACTCTCTCTCCAGCCCTGGCCAATTATGTGTGTGAATACAACCTCTTCAAACTTCTCATTCAGCTTTTAAAACTCAACCTTCCAGGCTACAGGGGTATAAAATTTGGTGTTCCTCATACAAGATCCCCATCCTCTGAGGACTGCCAGATCTTACTTCATGGCATGAGAAGGAGGCATCATTCTGTGAAGCTGATGTTAAATTCTCCCAGCCTTACTGAAATCAGCAAAACTGAAGATTTGCCCTGAGTCCTAAAGTGGGTTTGCTCTGGATAATGGTTTTACGGTATATATCCAAAGCATCATTTTATATATATCTGCTTGCACTGTATGTTTGAGCCAAATATTTAACTGGTCTAAACAGATAATTATATCTGTAGTTAACTGAAGTCTATGTGATTCATACCAGCCTGAGTATATGGTAGTCAAGCCCATAATTTCTCTATGGAAATCTCTGCAATTCAGAGGGGTTCCTGGCATGAACCTTGGTTTCAAACATTCTAAGCAACCAAGTTCTCAAATTTTTCCTCTGATAAAATTAACACAATTGCATATACACCACCAAATTAGAAGCCCTATGCAAAAGGTAAAGTCTTACAAATGTCACCACTCATAACATTTTCCCCCTCAATAACATTTCAATGTTTTGTTCCAAGCAAAAAAAAATAAAATATGTGAAGGGGAAGCAAGGAAAACAAAAAGAAAACAACCAAACAAGGAAATAGAGTAATAAATGTTACCATCTGGGATTGCATGTGACTGGAGAACATTTGCAGTCAGGTCTGTCTGCGAGTTCTAGCACTGATCTAGACCCTTCTCTTACAGCTCCTACTTGTCGTGTGGCTGTCCTTAAGCCCTGGCAGAGCCCGTGCATCAGGATGAACTGAAACGCTGCTGGGGGGAAGCACATCTCTTTGGGCTGGGACGGAGGACCATGAAACACAGGACCAAAGTGTAATTAACCTTTGTAATTGTTTTCTCATTTTTATGCAGTCCTCTAGGTAGTTGCTGGTTTACCACAGATATTTGTACATAATTTGCTTTAAGGAATGTATGATGAATCACACGCTATTAGATTTTTATTGTAATGGTGTTTTTAAATATTTGTAATCTGAATTCTGCTCTCCACCTTGCCCAGGGAAATGGGACTCTCTAGGGAGAGAAGGGGATTTCAGAAAGATTAGTCTGAACTTTACTTTGCTGCTTCTCTCCCTACAGAGCACAACAAAAATCTCGACATTTGAATTTGCCATGAAACAGCCACTCTCTGCAAGATGGAAATTTCTGTGGGAAAGTCTATCAGGGTAGCTTTTGTTTAAAGTTCTAACACCCCAATGATGAAAAGATATTTTAACCCAGCACAACAGCCCTCCTAAATTTTGCTTTCATCATAACTGTCATAGGCAGAAAAACATTTTCCTGAAATGTGGGAAAGCTATTCTGGACATATCTTTTTGCTTATAGAAAGTAGTACTATGAAAGGCAGTAACTTTAGTTTAGCTTTCACCACAATTGTACTATCTGGACTTGGCTGACCTAGTGAAAAGTTGCTGTGACATATTCCCATGTATTTTCGGATACCTTTGAATAGAGCTCAACAGTGGCGCTGACCCAGTTTGGGGATCTTAACTAACTCTAGCTTTACAATAGCTAGTTGGAGAAAAAAAAAAAATTAGATCAAATCCCATGATCAGGTTTATTGTGAAAGAAAAGCCTTTTTCTTTAAATCATTAAGGGCAGACAGTTAACGGCACATGGCCCAACAGTGACTGAAGTTACTTATCTCTGAGTATATGCCCGCTATAGATTGCTACTAGTAAAAGTTGAGGTGAAAGTTTGAGATGCTTTATTTTGTGCACGTAATTTAAAAACTGTGAGTTACTGTGGTTTATAATTATAATTAGAGAATGTTTCTTAGAGATCAGAATCACTTCTCACACTGGAAAGGACAGAAAGGATTATAATCAGTCTCACATGACATATCCAGTTATATCAAGTCCTCTAAAAATCTTTTAAAATGCTCTGAATTGCCTGAGTAGATAGTTTTGTCGTACTCATTACATAATGCCTCTACCCTTAGCGTAGGACTTATTTTTTAAATTGTCAAATAATTGTTTCTTGTTTGTATGTAGTTTACCTTACCAAAACCCCTAAACCCCGACTTCTGTGAAAGTTTAACAAGAATTAAGTTCAATACTTGATTCAAGTTATTAAGTAAACATGGGAGTTTATACAAGGATACCATAGTAGTTATCAACACACTAACTATAATTCTTCCTTAAAATGCAGACATAAATTCAATGAAAATCAGGCCCCTTCTTGTGATGGCACAGCAGGCAGTTTCAGGCAGGAGGCCATGCAATTTCTAGACAGAGGACTAAGACTTCCCACTCCCTTATTGCTCCTTGGAAAGATGCTATGGAGCTTCACAAGTGTCCTTTACAGTCCTGAACTGAATAACATTTTGGAACTGACTGTTGGCCGTGAGCCTTGACCTTTAACTCTTAGTCCTCTGTCTAGTAAGCCGCAATGTCTAAATGCAGGCAAGATAATTATTTGTGTAATGGGAATATTTCACTGATTTGCACTCTAATTTCTACTTGGAATTTATCTTTTTTATTATTATTATTTTAGGACTGCTTAGCGCATATGTTTCTGACACTTAAAAAATCAGTTGGAATTGTGTTAAATACACAGTTTTTTAGTTGCATGTTCTACTTACAGAAAACTGTGGTACTGTTGTAAAAGGATCGAAAAAAGGATTAGATGTATCAGCAGGGAATGTCTTTATCTTTAAAAAAGATAAAGAAAAAGATGTTACTTTCAGAGCACAAAAACGCAAAAGAAAAAAAAAAGCAGCAAAGCATTGCAACTACAGTGACATATCCAACAAATTACAGCAGTTCAGCAGTGCTTGGACCAGACCAAAAAAGACCCCTCCAAAAATGCATACAGAAACCTGATGATGAATAGTTAAAGCATAAATATGAAAACTTGATTGATTAACTTTACCATGTGATTCAATCTGTTGTGCAAATACAGAGCTGATTGCATACAATGCATCCTCCAATTCTGTCAACAGCAATTGGATCATTACCCGCTTCCTTCAGCCAGCACTACATTTTAAAACGTGTAATATGAAGTGCAGGAGCAAACTCTGCAGTGCAGGAACTTCTGCTAAAGCACTTGTGGTTTACATATTTTAGACTTCCAAATTTTCAGTTACACAGTTGCTGCCAAAGACAAACAATCATGTCAGGTGGGATTGAAAGAAAACCATATATTAAAAAAGCACCAGGGACAACTGTTTGTTTCAGGCAGCTACGAGGTCCTGTGTCAAGAGGAGGGATGTGGGTAAAAGAAGCCTTAGGAGGGTTTTTAGAAAGGTGTCTGGAGATGGAGAGGTGAGAGACCAACATGTCCATGTGCTGAGAAGCCTAAGAGCTCCCAGGACTCAGTTCATGCATGTACAGTCACTGGTGTGACGGGGCCCTGCTGGAAGTCACTTCTGCCCTTTTTTAAAATAATTTCAAACTGAAATTAAAGAAATATTAAAACCAGCAACAATCTCTGTCCCACTTCATTTTTAATGGTTTCCCACGATTTTCCTCTCTAGAACGCAGACTCATTCATTCATTCAAAGAAAGGACAAAATATCAAATAAAGGTATCAATTTTGAACTGTATGTCATGCTTTCCATTTGGAAAAATGCATTTTTTTTTGCTGTAAAGGTGTGGTTTTCACTTTATTATAGAAACTGCTGTGCATTTGTTTGTTATGCGTGTTTTCAAGCATAATTCACTGACTACAGCTATATAATTGTTGTTTAATAATGATGAAAGCTACACCGAGGGCCCTGAGCCCTTGTAGGCCAAAGCAAAACCTGAAATTATGACGTCAAATATAATTAAGTAAATGTATAGTGTTTATTTTGCAAATCAAATAACAGAAACATACTGGCTTATAAGGATGCCAAGGGAAATTAACAGCCATCTGTGGGCCCACTTCTGCAAATACGTGGAATTAATCTTGGCGTTAATTGTCAGGCTGCTTACATGTGAGGAGTATGGATGGCAAAGATACAGTTAAGCATGTAAATACCTTTTTAACAGAACAGAGGTGTTTATAAGTCAATTACACAGGTGCAAATGAATAAACAACTGTGCAAGGGAGAAATTCTTTTAAATCACAATTTTCTATGCAAACATATTAAAGAAAATTTCACATTCCTTTTATAGTCCTATACTCATGCCTGTTAGCAGAGTGTACGTGTACCGCATTGTTGACTGAAACTACTCGTTAGATCGAAGCAAGAGCTCCTTGCAAGTTTGTTATGTTACGGCACACCCAGAGCCAAGTCTGCCAAGGCAAAATGTGAACAGCTGTAGCACGTCTCACTCTTCTGAGAGACAGCAAATACCCATGAGCCCAGGCTGTCATTCTCAGGTTATGAAGGGTGTACAATATGATGTTATAGCACAAAATACAGGCGCCCTCCATTACAAACACCATCTTTGAGCCAAAGGCAAACAGGGATAGGAAGCTGGTTGCTCAGATGAGGTATTGAGCTTGATATGCTACATCCAAAATCTCTCTTATTTTGCAGGTTGGTCTCATTAAGGAAACGACGCACAGTTATCAAATAGAGAAAAGAAAAATGACGCAGAATAGCATTCGAGAGCCCACTGGGATTTGGGACCAGAGGCGCATTAAGAGGAGTCAGCCCTGATTGCGCGCTGCAGCACACAGTCATACAGAATACTCTCTTGCAAAATCAGTCCTGCAATCGTGGATGTGCTTGAGGCCAGTCCACATATCAAACATGGCAAAAAATGGTTAATCTGGCTTAGTTATTAGCATGAGTTCCTCTCTTGGGGAGCTATGCTTATTTAATCTCAGGAATAAGACAATCTCAACAAATTAAAGTCTCTCCAGGTTCTAAACACACCAATTCCCGGCATTTTAAAGAAACTGAAAACAGAAATTAAGGAACAGAGGGAAAAACACATACTTGTGATCAATTTAAGAATGACAAACAGAAATCATCCTGCTCAGCCCTTAGGAGGGGGTTGAGGGCCCTTAGAGGCCCTCAGCCTCTTTCTTTCTCTCATCTTTTTTCCTCCTGAGAAGAGACCACTGTTACTCAAATGCCACACCAGAGTTCATTGGTTTGGGCAGGGCCTCGACAGGAGCACTGCTGCTGTCTCCCACAGGCAAAGCACAGACAACATCGTTGTCTCCTCAGCACTGGTGAGAGTTTCTTACCTATTCATGGCTGGGCTTTTTTGAGTAGGCAGTAGGTAAAACGTCCTCATCCACACAATGGCAGAAAAAATTCCATATATTTGAGAACGCTTTTCAGACTGAGGATAAGCAGGATGGGGAGACAGTAGCGTGGAAAGCAACAGTTAAGCAACTGGTTTACATGAAACAGCATTTGGAAATTTGAAAGGTCTTTTCACCCAGCAATACAGTTTGGCTTGCCCGTCCTGCATGTCTACCATTGCAGCAGTGTGCTGATGACAGCAGCAGTTGCCAGCACCTGGGATGAGGAAGAAAACCCTGTGATTCCCACCCTATCACACAAGGAAAGCAGAGTCATGTGTGAGTCTCCTCCTGACCCTTGTCTTGAGGTTGAGTCTATTGCATGGAGTCAAAACTCTCAGAGTAGCTCAGAAAGCAAAACAACTCCCTGACCAGAACAGGAAGCGAAGACCTAAACGTTATGCATTTCCCATGCACTGCATAGCCTCTATCCCTGCCCTAGGAGGAAGACATACCATACCTTTCAACACCTCCTGACTCACGTGGCAGAAGCAGTTCCTAAACTTCTCCTGGGTGCTTTCTTCTCCCTGCTGAGGCAGCATCTGTTGAAAGATGCCACCTGGGGACTGAGAAAGCAAGAAAAGCAGAGCCATCTCCACCACCTACCATGAACCTGCAGTTCCTCCAGCCTCAGGAGACCTTCAACAGCTTCCAGGCTCTACCTGGGATTGCAAACATGAAGTGAAAAGAGAGAGGGAAGAGGCGGTGGACAGCTCTATGTGCAGGTATTCTGCCTGCTTTGGTGTAAGTCAGAACAAGAGAAATAACAGCTTTGAAGTTTACGACTGAGTGCAAATCTTCCTGTGGTGGTAGGTGGAGCAGCAATCGTGTCCACATTGCAGAGCTGCTCAGATGAGCACATTCTGGCACAGTCAGGCTCTTCCACAGGAGCAAAAGGGATTAAATGGTGTCACAGGGGCTACAGAAATATCATGAGCAACGAGAGGGCAGAGCAGTGCTCTGGATAACAGCATAGACGGATTTTTAAGTATAAAACTTGATTTCAAGCACACCTGCTCTCTCTGCAGGAGTGAAAATAGATAGTCTTGCGAACTCACAACCATAAAACAACCTTTAAAGCAGGTCCCATAAGTAACTGTCGTGTCACAGAAGCATGGCATGAAAGGGGAGTGAAGGTGTTCTGCATTCCAGCGGCCTCTCGCATGCTGAGGGCTTGTTTCACAACCTCAAATGCCCCTTGCTTGAAAGGTCAGGGTGCATTACCATAGCAGAACTACTTTGGACAACTATGTCCTTGTCGAGAATATTTAGCTTGGCGAGTTGAGAATTTACTAAGCTTAAAAGAACAGTTGATTCTTAACAAAAAGAAAGAAAAAAAGAAAACAATAATACAAAAGGGATCAGCACAGTCTCAGGAACTAAGTCCAATGGTTGAATAATCAATCTTTAAGGAGAAAAATCTGAAAACCAGTCAATATAACAGTCACATTGATTTTGCGGGAAAATACATGAAATTTTATTCCTCCTGGGATAATTTTCTGCTAGTATTCAAAAATTCTCGTTGCATTGTTAGCTGTCCATTGGGGTGACATATTTTGGAGGTATCTTTGCCACAACCAGAAAGAATTAACAGCACTTATTTTCCTTGATATTTAGACTGCAAGGAAGAATGAAGGAGGTTGAAGGAAGAAAAGGACAACAGGACAAGAACCTTCTCCTTTTCTTTGCATTTGTGCAAAGAGTTCTGGGCAGAATTTAGAATCTGAGTAAAAACAATTGCACTTTTCTGAAACACCTTTTAGATGGGTTAGGGAAAACAGAACTGTAACGTTCTCATAAAAGCAAATGGAAGTGGTGGAAGACAAAGAAAGAGTATTCCCATCTGAAATGAAAACAGCAGGAGACTTGTGGAAAATAACTCAGCAGTTGGATTGTGTTAATTGATAGAAAATTAGCTATTTTTGGTATTTCTATCAGAGGGGAATATTACGAATGTCCTTGCTGTGACAAAAAATATACCACTTTTAGGAGAAGTGGGCTTAATTTGAATATGCTGTCTTGCATCTAGGGTAGTCAGTATATTCACTGCCCTGACACAACTTTCTTTCCTTCTACAAAGGTCAGGTAAACGTTTTCTGCTGTTGACACTTCGCTTCACTTCCACCCCTGCACCTTGACTGGAGGCCTTTATAATATGCTGGAGAAAACGTGCGATCCCAGTGAGTTTGCACTGTCACTTCATATACTGGCCAGATGGAAGACAGACTTCAGGGCAAACACTTCACTACATTCCTGTGCATAGCAGCAGAAGCAGAGCTTCTAACACCTGAAGCGGTGTCATAAACACAGCTCTCAGTATACACATATAGCCAGAGGAATATTCTGTAGTGCTTTATTTAAAAATACATGCTATAAGTTGAATACCGTCACATTCATACAGCACAGAGATTTGTTTCTACTTGTCAAATTAGAAAAGATCAGCAGACGATACTACTGGAGTACATTGCGTTAGCATTTCCCAGTCCTGGCATGTGACCTGACTTAAAAAACACCAGTTATCCATTAGATCCAGTTTGTAAAACCAGCGATATGATTACGGACTCTACAATTGTTCAGTAAAGCTCCTTCTCTGCTGTCAAACCATTTCAGTGGCTGAAATTAATATCGAGGGGGAAAACGTAAAAGCGAAGAGTTTCTGGTATTTTTCATGATGCAATACCCTCATGGCCAAACAAACTCTTTTGAGTGGGAGTAGTTCCTGGCTCCAGTGATCGCTCAGGGAATGCCAATCCCAGTTCACTCCCTTTGCATGTGGCAACAAAAAGGGCATGATAGGTAAGCAGGCATAATCACTGCCTGGATGCAGAGGGCAAAAATCAGACCAGACCAGTGCAGCTCAATAAACTTGTAACAGGATGGAGACGTAAGTCAGCAACACCATTGGCTAATCAGTCTTGGAAAAGGCTGTGTGAACTAAATGCCTTGATGAACCACACGTGGTGCAAACCCCACCTGCACTGCATCTCAGACCACCTTCTTTTCACAGGATGCACGACTCTTCCAGCTTGTTGAAACAATATCCAGGTGTCAGTGTCAGCAGATGGATTTCGTTCACACACAATAAAGACGGGCAGTTTTGCAGAAACGTCCCATTGAAAACAATCTAAGGCACCAAATATGAAGTTTCTGAAGAGGACAGGTTTCTGTGCAAGCCACCAAGCCAGGAAACAGTATGTGTTCAAGAACCTCCCTGCCTACTGTCACTCCCTCTGGGGAGATAAGACTGTGAAATCTCCTTCCTAGCTCCATTTGGTCTTCAGGTCTGCCTTGCTCATCTTGCAAATAACTGGTGGAGACTGGAGTTCAAGGAAATGCTTTGAAAAACATTAATTGACACCTAAAACCCAACATAAGTGAATCTATCTGTTTGACTAATCTGACTTACCTGCTTCGTGTGAGTTTCCGCAGGACTGCAGGGCTCCAGCAGAGAGTCCCCCTCCCCATAGGTACTGCTTAAATCCTTTTGGTGAACTGAGGAAACTCCACCTTGAAAGCCATGTTCATTCCACGTGTCCTTGCTGTGTCAAGCTGTCTTGGGGTCCCCTCAAATGGTGAACTTGCCATTTCTCTGCTCACTGCCGTACATCAGCCCTTCTCTGGACCTTGCTGCAGGCTGAGTCCACCTGTCCTGGAATGTGCCTGGCAGCATACACCACGTTCTCGATGTCTCACTGGGTCCTTGTACAATAGAGCCAATACTTTCCTCTCCATGAGATACTTTTGTCCCTCTTAGAGTGACTTTGCGCAACCCTTGCTAACATAGAGGCATTGTAAGGAGGTGGCTGCGTGGCTCCTTGGTGTGCTCCAGTGACTTTTGGCTCCCAAATGGATGCTCAAGGGAGTTCATGGGAGTAATGTACAAGGCCTCTGCTGAAGCTTAGCTTTGCTGCAGATATAGCATTTCACAGATATTTAACGCTTAGTAGTTTGTAGCTACAGTACAAGCAATACACTGTTTACAAGCAGGTCTACCTAAAACATGGTAGTTAAGATGCCTTGGATAAAATCCTGAATCTTCATGCCAACTTTTGTACTAATTTGCATGGGCAGCCCTGCAAATCATGTTGGTCCTAGTAATCCCTCTTATGCTGCCTTTAAAGATGGAGCACTCTGTTGACTTTCACTCTAAGGATTCTAATTGCGGGTTGCCAGCAAAACAATTTCAGAGGTATTGGGAGGGGACGGGGGATGATGGTAATAATGTTATTAAGTCACCCCAGCATCTCTACAGTACATCGGAAGGGAACGCAAGTCCTGGAACATTTTTACAATGTAGCTTTGCGTTGAGATTATTTTTGAGAAGACATGCTTCAAAAGTAGAATAAGGACAATTCAGATGTGACAAAAGCATGACAGTGTCCCTACTCTCACAGTCTTCAGGATTTTCAGTACTCTTTTGCTGATGCTGCGAAGGCGAGGAAGCTCAAGCAGAACATAACCTCAGCATGGGCTGTCAGCCCAGTCACCATCCCCTGAGGAAAACGTGGCAAGGCAAAATGTCACAGTCTTGATGCGTTGGTTAAAATGCAGACTGAAGATTGCAGCATTTGCTTGGTCTTTGTTTAAAACACAGAAACGAAGCAAACAAAAAGCAGTAGGCATACTTGCTGAATATGGTTGTTCTCCAACATTGCTGCAGAGTAAGTCAGTTGCACTGCCAGGACAGCTAATGCAAAGATACCTTTTTTGCCCCTTGGTCTTTACCAGTGAAAAACAATGATGATCCAGTGCCAGGTACCTAGATCTCAGGCACAACCAACAAAATCAAGCAGCATCTTCTGCAGATGGAGGCTGTTCTCATAGAAGAAAGTCACTAAAGATGGATAACATGAAGAGGAGGAAATGAGTACTGTGATTCCTGCCAGTTGAGAGTGCCCCAGGTAAGCCGTATATTTCCCAATTTCACTGCCAGCAAGCAGACTGTACATGCATTTTGTACCAGATGGAAAGTCACCACTAGCCACACCTAATTATTTCTAAGCATATTCTCATCATCCAATAACTGTTGGTTCACCATGTTTTATTATCATGGAGACTTCAAACTCAGGGACATTTCAACGAAGGCTGACTAATTACCACATAACATACGTGCACTTTTGCAAACGCATCAGGATCACATTCCTCTATTGAAAAGTTATGTAGATTGACGCAAACAGTGCACTGCCTGACCCTTGTCCAACACAAACAAATAGTTTGAGTTTTTACTGTACTCAATCTCTACTTGTGTAAGAGCAAAAGCTGGCTGAAAGTCCTTAAGTGTACAGAAACTCAACCAATCACTGTCCCTTTGAATGTCAGGATATTAAGAAATACTTTGCATTAGTTTTCTGTCCTATTTTTCTGGGCTATTGAGCTCTGAAAAAATCCCCAGGAGTTTATATAGTTCATTATTCCAAAGGAAAAGAATAGCACAGGTAGATTAAAGTCAGTGGAGCTGCAGAAAAGTGTTAAAATGACAAACTGGTGCTCTACTTTTATACATCTATCCAGAAGGACACTTGAGTATATTTTCAACTTCAGCATGTGACTAGTCCCAGTGAGTACTGCAGCCTTAATCTGTGCATGTGCCTACAAATTTTGTGACCTCTCGTGGATTACGATCTACTCAAAAACACACAAGAATGCTGACTGCTGTGCTGCAGTACGCCAGACTCGCTACTCTTAAAGTCTGCTCTGAATTAAGCTTCTATATGACAATCATCAGTTCCCATCATAATACGCCACCCTTTCCAACACGCATTGTGGAAACAGAACACTGCTTCTTTAAATGTAGGATACAAAACTATGATCCTATCAATAAGACTAACTCGAGTAGAAGCTAAAAGTCTGTAAGGAACAATGTCTTGCTTGATTTAAGATTTGTGCGTGAACAAATCCAATCCTCTATCTACTAAATATTTTGTGATAAATGTTACTTATAAAAACCTATTTATTCATAACTTCATGCCCTTGGCTATGGAATCATTCACATTGCCAGCTACCAAGCATTGAAAAAACATAAAGCTTCTGTCTTGACTGCAAGTAAAATCTTCTTGTGTTCTAACACAACAGCTCATTAGGTATATACATTTACAGATTCAAACACTTACATTGTAATACTTTGCGAATTCAATGCCATGAAACACATCAGATGCTTCTGTGTCTGTCGAAGCAATCCGGCATCAAAGTAAATGTATTGTTCATTTTCTCAGCTTATTTCCATCTGTTCAAGAACAAATTGGGATGCTACCTTAAGAGCCAGTATCCCAATCTGAGACACTGTACTCAGGCATGTTCCATAGCTAAAGAGATTAGTCCTAGCCAAGGGATAATCCCAATCGATTAGGGCTATTAGCACACAGCTTACTCTCGCCCATCCTTAATTACGGCAGAAATTTCTCCTTTGGACCAAAAGGAAAAGTACAAAACTCTTCTGCTTGGCCCAGGAATGACAGCAGTTTCAATGCCAGAAGGCTCATCTATCGTTTGAGCAGAGCTCTGCTTCCCCATAATTCGTTTATTGGGCAAAGGATCCAGGGGAACCATTATCAAAGACATCTCTGTGAAAGCAGCTGAAGAAGATTATAATGCTGCAGTGAATGGGAAAAGAAAAGGGAAATGGGAGACAGGCCAAACAACGACATTCCTCTCCCTGGAGGTCTGCTTGTGGCACTTCTTTGGGCGAAGAAATATATTGTGAATAAAATGTCACAGGCAGATCTGGGTCTCCAGCCAGTAACTTCCTGCCCATCCCAGCAGGAGCTTGCAGGGGAGCCAGACTGGGAGCTGAGGATTTCCTGCGAGGCATGTTTCCAGCACCACTGCCTCCGAGGCCCCTTCCCAGCACCATGTGGTGATGGAGGAGGCCAAAACACACTGTTATCTGGCAACCTCTGCTGATGTTATGGTTCCTGGGAAGATCATAGTTAACTCCTTCAATTCAGAAAAACCCTGAAGTCTTCCTAAAATGTAAGAGGAGCAGAAAGTGGTCCTGTCAACGTCATAACTGGGGAACAATGAGGAGGCTTACAGCGCTTACTTTAACTTTCTCCCCAGGAGCTCTAGGATAGCTGGAAGCTGAGGCCTGGGATACTGTTTCCTTGGGGCGGGTCATTCTGATTTGTTGTTGTTTTTTTGGTTTTGGGTTGTTGGGGTTTTTTTTGTAATCCTGTGCCTGCTGCTCTTAAGAGTGTGCTCTCTGTAAGCTTGGGAGCTAACTGTTTCTTGGTGCAGAATATGCCCATTTCAACCACACTGTAGATGTGAAGAAAAGCCTTTACTCACACTGCCTCAGTGCCCCTGCTCTTGGTGAGGGAGAAAGGAGAAAGCATAGTTTCTTCAACCCTTTTTCCAAACTGCTAGCAGCAAGATAGGAGAAATCTGAAGGACAAAATAATTTTAGAGGCACACAGAAACATGGAATTTGTTGACCACAGACATTTTGAAGAGAGCAAGCTTTGTCTGACGTCTGGGCAGCTCAGCCACCAATGCAAACACATGGGTTCTATCTGGATGCGAGCACTTGAGCTTCACGGTTATTGATTTTGACAGTTTGCTCAACTTGGATGCAGTACGAGTGCCAAATTGTGCACAAATTCAGGTGGTCAGAAGCCCACTGTACTTGGCACATGATTTCCCATCTCCAGCACTGCCAACAGAGTTCTCAGCAGAGCATGTGCACATGGCTTGGTGTGTGTGCCAGATGGCATGGGCAGCTCCTTCATCAAAATCCATCTTGGTAATATCTGGCCTTTTGCCCAAAGTGGCTAGGTGACGTTCCACAGCATCAAAGCACTTGCAAGACTCCAGCCAACTTTTTGGCAGAGAAACAATAAATGACATTAACTTGCTAAACGAGTTTTGTAGAGGTTCACTTTCTTGACCTCACTGGCTGTTCATCCAAGAAGGGGGGTTCAGTCTTGGGTTGCTGAACATGAGATGAATGTCATATCATAAAACAAGCCATAAATCCACAGTTCTTCCATAGCAGTGGTTTCATGGCCAGGTTCCAAGAAGAAGTATGTAAGAACTGTTTTCTAGTCATCAGATTTAACTTGTATGTTCAGGACATCTACCTCCGTAGAAATTTTCTTCCTCAGCCCAAAACAGTTTAGCGTTTTGTTTTTCAGAGGGTGATACAAGGGGTAACGAACAGAAGAGGACTCTTTCTACTGAGTTCAGTGGTTTTTAATCCGGTTAACATGATAGTTGATCAGCTGGAATTAAGCAACTGCTGTTTTCTTCCTTCCATGATTGAATTACAATTTTCCTCTATGATCTACAATATCTGGGACAAGGTACAGAAACTGTGAGATTGCCACAGACATGCTGAGATTTCTGCAAACTTCAATTTATCAGTTCAACTTACTGGCTATTACTACTGCTGCCACTCCTCCGAGTTATAAGACTTGTACTAAGCAAAAGATCCATCCTGATATAAATCTCACAAGCTAATGACTGGGTCTCTGTTTTGGTTTTGCTTGCTAGTAGACAGACTACAACAAATTAAATAGATAATATACCTCGCAAGGGGGTTTTCCCACTGTTGTGAGTAACAGTAGAAAGTAGAGGACAAATCAGTAGATGGGCCTCAAGAGAAAGTCGATGGACACTTAGGTACTGCTGGGGATTCATCAGAACAGAGTGCTATTGGAACTGCTTAGGAATTTTCATCAGAAAATGCCTATTCATTTAAACTGAATGTGCTACAAAAGAATTGGTGCTGATTCAATTTTTTCTATACTTAAAAAAATAGTGATTAAAAATGGTTTTATTTCAGAGGAGGTTTTAGTGCCTAGCTTAGAAATTATGTTTTGGTTGGAAACATGAGTTCATTGAAATTAACAAACTTAAACACTTCACAACTGCTAAACCAAAAACATTTCAAACTGGCTTGATCCTTCTCTCTACCCTTCTTATCACTCTCTGACATTTGGTTCAGGATGTTTTCCAAAATGCAGGCTTTTGAAAGAAAATATTGACAACTAGATTTTACTTTAATCAAAGAAGTAAAAACAAATTTCCTATCAGTTCTGATTACTAAATTGAGTGGCAAATAAAAAGAAAGTTTACTTGCTCTTTTTGCTGGTTTTACAAGTTGAGTCACCCAGCCAGTCAAAAAACAGCTCAGAAAGCAGATGTTTCCATTTTCTGTGGGAGCCTGGAGGCATTCAATTGAAATTCCACAGAACAGCCAAGCAGTTAGCATCACACTTGCTATCACACTGGAAAAATGTGAATTAGAATTACACATATATCAATTCATTAGTGGGTTGGAAAGAAAACAAACACACAATAGTTACTCACTGAAGTCTCAATGTAATTGTCACTAATCTCAGTGAGGAAGAGAGATTCTGAACTTCACAGCTGCTGAGACAAAAGGAATTATGTACTTCTCAGGCCAAAGGAAAGGTGAATAATACGCCTTTATCAAAAGACTTTGAGACACAATAGCTTCATCACTAGACTTGTCTCATTGAAAGCAAACATAAAAAGATATACCTAGTTTCAAGTAGGCTTTTGCACAGAAGCTGAACATTTTTCTATTACACAGATTACTGTAGAGTGGAAAAGGAAGCTCAGCCAGTACATCCAAAAGTTGATGCTCTGTGTCTGAAAAGCCCTGTCTATCTATTGTTCATTTTTATTTTTCCTAGGCAGATGTTACGCTTTCTTACTGCTGCTAAGGACATGAAACACATTCACTTCAAAAGTAAAGCAATAATCTGAAATTAAAAAAAACATATTAAGCAAAAGTATGATTGAACATATCAGACGTGATTTACAACAATATGCAGGCTCTAAAAGATTTGCCTTCTCAGCTTGGAGCAGGAGGTAGATATGAGCCAGTTTAAAAGCTTTTTGCTTGCATTAACTTGATCCCCTTCACTTATTCTGATGTTGAGTTCAAGCAAAAGAGAAAGCCGTTACTGTCATGAAACGACCGTGCTTTTGATGGGGAGGCAGGATAAAGGGGTTGCAGGTAGCATTTTCTTCTTCTCTTTTTTTTTAAGCTACAACAATGTTTATGATCCTCAAGTTTTCTGATTTTCCTGACTGCTGCTGAAGTGGTAGCAATCTATATCACTTCAGAGGCACTTAGAGAAGCTTTGGACTAAAAACGGTTATTGTGCTAATTACATAAAAAGAGAAGCATGCAGACAGTCTTGCACTGCCCTGTCTATGGTGTTTGGCAGTTTCAGATGCTCTGCATTGTTAGGGAGCCGTCTCCCTTGGATCTTGCCTGTCAATTGGCCTCAAGTCACTGTTATTGCAGTCAAGCACATCCCAGACTCCCTCTCATAAACTGATCAAACTTCATTTTAAAGTAACTTCGACAGCCACAGTAGTCCCATTTGGAGTACTACTCCAGAAACTACACTGCATGCAAATGGTACTTTATCGCTCCCACAGTCCTCAGAAGCATCTGTCAAACAGATGATTTGACCTAAAGCTAAATCATTTTGTTTGTGGGGTTAGTGTTCAGCTGGATCAATGAGCTGATCTAGCGCCTGTCACAGCCCCACTAAGGAAAGTGGGACAAACGAAACCATCCAGCACCCGTCTACAGAAAGACCTTTGTGTACAGCTGTGACACCACAAACTCCATCTGCCAGCTTCATAGATAAGTCTATAAAAGGCTGTCAAACCACCCACCATATAGGCAAAGCAAACATCCCACCACAGGACAAATAATCTCACAGACTTTAGTTACAGACCACTAGCAATTCTCTGAGCTATTTTCCTGACTGTATCTCCCTGCAGGCACACAGGCAGTAGATGACCCACTAGTCTTCTGGAGCAAATGTCTTCTCAAATGAACTTCCACCATGTGGCAGGCCTGCTATGGAGTCCAACCAAAGCTTTAAGTTCTGCTTGTATGATCTGGCAGAAATTAGATTTATAGATAAGCCTTTGCTTATTTTATAATTCCTACAGCCACGGGGCAGGCACATGGAATGCCAGAGAGCAGTTAAGAGAACATCTTAAAATGTATAGAGATGACTAAAAGTAATTTTATGTGGCAGATTTTGTCACTTCTCCAGGTAAAAGCTTACATCCTCTTGATCCAAACTACCTTCTGATGTTCCACCCTTATCTTCATCTCAAGTTTTTACAAAAAGTTCACCAGTGGGTCATTCAGTATTTTAAAGTAGTGAATTAGAAGATACAAAGTAGGCACAGTGCAGCACCACGCCCGAGCTTTTTTCCACTTAACACATTCCCCTCTTCTTGGTACCTTTTCTTGCTCATGTACACATCGTGTCCAATTTATCACAGTGTCCACTGGTGCAAAGTCAGCAATGGATTTCACCTTGCAGATCTTTTTATTTCTTGCAGAATTCACTTTCAATTAGTTAAAGAAATAGGGAAGTGTTGAATCATCTGTCATACATTTACAGAGTGCACAGAGTTGTTCTTCTGCTCAGCATACACGTAATGGGGAAAAAACATTCATTGAACCAATGAATTTAAATCTCTTAGAGTAGAGGTGAAATAAAAAGTAAATCTAGATGTTTGCAGTTCATCTTTTAGCGTTCCATCATTTTGTTTCTTCACTGACTCTGTGTGTCCTTCCGTAACAGATGAATGGGATCGAATCCCCAAATAGCTGGGTAGCAGTCAAAGAGTTTTACATCATTTTAGTGAATGTTAAACTAAGATCCAACAGGCAGTCTCTGAGCCTGACTGCATTCCCAGACACTCAGTTATTTTGCATATTAGTAATTCGATTGACTGTCTATGAGACTGGCATCCACCAGTAAAGCCTCATGCTTGAACATGCAGAGCTACATATTAGTTGCAAGTCCTATTTAGAGTGCTTTAGAGTGCAGACTGTAAGAATTAGCCCTCAGGGACCGTGAAAATCCAAACCAAAACATATTCACCCGTTATTCTGGCTGCCCAAGTGGCATGATTGTTTTTAAAAATGTGCTAAGTCTTCTCTCGAGTTATTAGCATGCTTTACATAACTTAAACGATGCTCAGGTAGTTTCAATTTCTTGATTTGCTTGCCTGTGTGCTCCCAGGAGCCTTGCACTGCATGCAGCACTGCGTGCTTTCTGCAAACCTCCAGTCAAATGTCTTGTACTCAATTACAGTGCACCCCTTTGACTTGTATTCTTACCTAGTTGATGCCCTTTTCTTGCAGCAGAAAAAAGGTCCTTTGCAATATCAGTAAATTTAAGTATTCCTCGAGTTCCCATGGAACTAGATCTATTGCCTGTTATTACAAGTTTTTGTATTAAAGTTGTTTGCTTTAGCAATTGCTCCTTTTTTCTTGTTAGTTTAATATGGACTTAAAGGGCATGAACTTGAAATTTGGAATAAATGTACTTTAACATGTTGCTTACTTTGGGTTCTTATTTGTATGTATAACTGCTCATATAACAGACAAACTGCTGCTTTGTGCAAATTTTTTTGCTCATAATTGGCCTTTGCAGGTAAGCTTGAACGGGCAAACACTGTTAATTGAGAGGCCGGCTTAGAAAAACAGAATTTTTTAACATTCTCCTTTGAATACAGGTTATATTTATTGCTTCCAATTCTTCTTGTACTAAGAAATGTTTGTTGTTTTGTTGGTTTTTTTTTTATGAAGATGTAAAAGTAGAAAGCTTCTAATTCTGAAATATATCACACAGCCTTCCTAAGTTTTTTGAGAAGACCTATTTTATCTTCAGTATGTAGTTCACCATAAATACAGCATTTATAAATTTATCTCTGACTGAGATGTTTTAAAGACCTCTAGGGCATGCAGAGATACTGCATCTATACTTTCAGCCAGTATAGATGGTAGATACATGCTATCTAATGCTCTTACCTAATATTAGTCTTGAATTACATTATAGCTGCTTTTCTTTAGAATTCAATGCCAAAAGAACTGGTTATGCAGCTATGAGAGTTTGATTTGTTTGCCTGTCTTCCACTGAAAAATTGCTTTGCACAGTAAGTGAAAAGGTCTTCAAAATGAAGGCAAGAAATACTGAACTCATTTCCCACTCTGTTATTTGGCTTATTGCAACCTTGAAAAATTGCGATAAAAATTTAGCAACTAAAAATCCCATCAACTCTTCTTTATCAATATAACAAATATTAAATGGGAATGGAATGAGAAGATTCTTCTCATTCTCCTCTATTCACTACCCCTCAGTGAGACTCAGTGAGATAATTTTCAACAAATAGGATTGCTTACACTAGTAACGTTATTACTGAAATAAAAATATTTGTTTCCAACTCATCCTAAATAAAAATACCTAGTTTTACACTGAAGGCCATTTATATTTAATTTTTAAACTATCATACTTGTAGTTTATACCTTTTAAGTCTTGTATCTCAAGTTTTCGAGAGGCAATTAGCTTTCTACTTACTGTTTTCCACCAATAGATGGCAGGTGAAGCCCTAGAAATTTATTCTCTTGATAGAGTACGAAATAAGAACGTCTCTTCAGATGTGATCGTGATTTAGTCCGAGCCCATCCACCTTGCATTATAAACCTTGGTTCAAATCTAGGAATAGCTACATTTTGTGCGTAAGACTGCTAATTCTTATTTATTTTGTCCTGCTGCACTAGGGCAAACTAAAGTTTGCGTACATTGTCTTTCTCTCTCGGTTGGGAAGGTATTTGTTAGCATGGCATAGCAGCTGTTACATTCATTCAGGGTCTTAGGACGGAGCTTTCTGTAACAAAACAAGAAAGCTCTGCATTCATACCCGTGTCACAAATCATACCGATTGTAAGCTGGAACAGAAGAGCTTGAAGCTCAAGCTTTGATTTCCAGTTCCACAAAAGCTGTTGGGGGGCAGGGGGAGCAGGCAGGGAGAGAGAGAGACTGGTGGCAGAAGGAGCCTACTACAGTGATAAAACTAATTTTAATAAACCCCAATAAAGATGCTCATGATGTGATACTAGAATTCTTCATATATAATGCTGTATTTTTTCCAAAAATACAGCTCTTCTCTGAAACATAGAAGCAGAAGGGATTGAATCTCGTTTACATACAAGTCAGGTACAGTGCTTAAAGTCAGAACGAAGTGGTATATATAGGGATTTTCTTCTGCACATGATATAATGATTCTAAGGACAGCATGTAATGCATTGTAATCAATTAATTGTAGGATTTACTTGAAAAATTAATAGAAGCGTACATAAATCACACCGTTTGAGGAGTACAGAGCACAAAAGGATACCTTTCCTTCTAGGCAATCTGCATTAGTAAATGTGCATTATTTCTCCTGCAAAATGATTTCCTGAGATCAGTCTGCCTCACCATTGCCCTGCTGTTATCAGCAGTCTAAGTATTGATGACTAAGTGACTGTTAGAGCTCAGCTGGTTCTTGTATACATCACAGTTGCTTCTCCAGGCTCATAGAGTAGACAAATTTGCTCTGATCCCTGCATGGCAGCCTGGATGAATTCTCTTAATCCAATCCATTCACTAATCCTTACATTTTTATAAGTTCATTTGGTTTAGTGAGCTCCACTTCTAACTGTAACTCTCAGCATGTGTTAAAGCTTACACTGTATGGGCAACAGCAGCAAAACATGGATAAAACCCAAGGCCATCAAGAAGCATCAATGATTAGACACTGAACAACGAAGATCATGCAGCTGAATCAGTGACTATTAATCACTCTCTGCCAGTAATGTTATACAAGAGAACGGAGTATGTCTGAAACTGCTTCAAATTAACAGCTTTCCAGTGAACTGGGGAAGTTTGGCAGCATATATCATGGCCAAAATAAGAAAGTTGATTTTACATGTCCAATTTAAGTGCCTTAGTTCCCCTAGTCCAGATAACAAAGAGAAGACAACGGTTAGAATAACCCTCTGCAGGAAACCCCCTGACTATGTCGGAACCGAACTTCCAACCCTATCACCTCAGGCAAATACCTGGAATTAGGCAGCATGAATTACTCCTTTAGATATTGTACCTGTCACTAAACGTGAAACAAATGGGTGCATTTAACAAGCAACTTCCCAAGGGCCAGGTCATAGCATGCAAAACCAGCACACTACCACTGACTGGATACTAACACAACTGTAAGCTTTACATGTCTTTTAACCCTCAAATGACAGCAGATGTTATCACAACAGAATTATTAAACGATCAAACTGGCTCAAAGTTACGCATTTCCCCTTAGCTTGCTTTTGTTTGGAGCCTCTCCCTTTGAAGAGTAAACTTTTCATTCAAACCTCAATTGAGAGCAGCCTGTAGCCAGTGAAACTGCAGAGAAAGGTCTGTAAACAATAACTGCTCTGTAGAGAACAAGTTGACCTTTACAGACGTTAAACAAAACAAAAAGGGTTGATTGATGCTGTGCAGTACATGCTCTCCAAAATATTAAAACTAAGAAAGTCATGGAAGGTTAGTTTATGAACATACAGCGTGATAAATCATGTCACTGGATGGTCGGGTAGGAAAGGGGAAAGCATGACTGGGTAAAATATTTAGGGAAAAACCCCTCTATCCTCAGCTGGAAAAGAAAAAGTGTGTAATGCTGACTTCTATTAAATGAAAACAAAAAACGAAACCTATGTTATCCACAGCAGCTCAGTTGCTAAAGTCTCCATGACCCATTTTTAAAAATTCTGATTAATTTAGTAAGATACGGTATAATTTTTTTTAGAATAAGAAATCTATTAGTAAACTCCACAGGATAATTACTTACAGTTTAGCCACAAACATGCTACTAATACAGAGAAGGACAACCTAACCTATAGAGGCTCAGAGAATCATTTAAGTTGGAAAAGACTCTTAAGATCATTGAGTCCAACTGTTAACCTAACACTGTCAAGTCCACCACTAAACCCTGTCCTTAAGCACCACATCTACACCTCTTTTAAATACCTCCAGGAATGGTGACACAACCACTTCCCTGGGCAGGCTGCTCCAGTGCTAGATAACCCTTTCGGTGAAGAATTTTCTCCTAATATTCAGTCTAAACCTCCCTTGGCACAACTTGAGGCTGCTTCCTCTCATCCTAACACTTGTTACTTGGGAAGAGACCAACACCCAACTCACTACAACCTCCTTTCACGTAGTTCCAGTTTCAGTTCCAGTCTGCCTGTGTCTTGTCAACCCAAGCTACAGACAAAGGCTACAGAAATCTGCACCTCTTTCAGTCTTTCCTTTGCTCCCTTTTAATTTTCGCTTCCCCTAGAAATGTACAGGGGCAGGGGAGGGGTGCATGTGCGTTCAGCTTCAAATACATCTCTTCCCATCACTTTCTGGAATGGAATAGTTTCATCATCCAGCATTTCAAGGAGGTTCCTTCTCATTTCTGTAGATGCTCCTCAGTCTGCAATAGTATTTTGAAGTGCAAAAGCAGGTCCCTCCTATACGGTGAGTGTAGGAGCAGTAAGCACTGCACTCTCATTGCAGATGCTAGTGCTGGAACAGTTCTCTCACCAAGGAGACCTAGGGGCTCAAGGAGCTAGAGGGCCCCTTAAATTTCAATTTGCTGCATTTCAGAGGTTCAACATTTGCACTATAAAAGTCTTGGGGCACAATGACTGTTCAGCCAAGCCAGGTTGAAGGGTAAAGATAAGAAGGGGGTCAGCAGGAATAGGATGGGTGCTGATAGCACTTTGATGGCAGATGAAGAACATTCTTTTTGAGCCTCCTGAGGCTATAGAGAGATCATCAAGTGTCCTCAAGCACTTTATGAAGAAACAATCCTACAGGCTGGAAGCTGCATGAGAGAGAACAGCTATGCAGATCTCTCTATCCTTCTAGGGCCACTGTCCATTCCCAAACTGCAGTATATTGGTGACAGTCTCAGCTGCTCCTTAGCTCCTGCCCAGTCCTCTGCATCAAACCTGTCTTTCCATCCACAACAGCAAGTGTCTAGGCATGGTACACCCTGTGCCCACCTCAATGTGCCTCTGAAGTCAAAAAGCTGCGGCTGAATATTCGCATCCTTTCTGCAGGCAGAGAGGGGCTGCGGACGGACAAGGCTTCACCAGACTTGCAGAGGAAGCCACATCCTCATCCAGTGGTAACAAGGCATTGTAACACAAGCAGTTATTTACAGACCGGTACCGTTCTGTCTCCGAAGCAAAATGCACCTCCCCCAGCACCTATCCAATACTGTAAACAAAGACCTAACCATGTAGCTAAAGCAATGCCCAGACCAGGTGTACTTTAACACAAAAATGTTTATGCCAAAATGTAGTGCTGCCTCTGTCGTGCTTTTCATATGTTTTAAACATGATTTCTATAAGACAGCAAAACAGCTTTGGACAGCAGAGGAGCTATCCAGCATTAGAGCTATTTGCAATGCAGAATGGGTTGGAGAAAGTCAAGAACTATACTGTGATCCTTCAAGTAATCTGCTGGAAATCTGAAGTTAAAGCCTGAGATCACTCTTGTTAAAGAGACAAAGCAGCTTGTGAAACCAGTGCAGCAAGGTGTAAAGATACCCAGGTAGGAGAGAGAAAAGAAAAGTCATTCAACAATAAAGAATCGCATTCAAAAGCTCAGCCATAGTATTTGTTTGTGAGGACTGATTTTCAGAGATGCTGAGCTGAGTTTGACGGATGCTCAGGATCACCAAATATCAAGGAAACTTACTTTATTCCTATTCCTATTTTATCCAGCACACTGCGTAGTATCCTATTCATTTTAGCTGCAGACAAATTACTGAAAACTTTTACATTTTCCTGGTTGCAAATTGAAACTATTTACCATAGGTGTGGCCTCTGTGAAATCCATCAGGAGGTCACCTGGCTCCAAAGCAAATGTACTTCCAGCATCTGTGGAACTCTAAAGGCAAGAAGAAACCCAGCATTGAAAAAAACACATTTAATTTCTGTAGTCGCTTTTTTTTTTTTTTAAAAAAATTCTGTAAAGCACAGATTGCCAAATGGATGTCAAATTTCACACCATGTTTTTTAAGTATGGCTACTCAGGAAAGACAGACAACAAAATTATGCACCTTTGAAATCAAGACAAATATTCATTTAATGCTGACCCACTGCCCCCTAATGCTGATGAAAAACTATTATTGATTTCAGTTGAGTCTTGGAGCAGGCTCTAAATATTTCCTTACACAACAGGTCGAACATATCACTATAACTCTGCATTAAAAACTACTCCAAAATGTAGAATTAGTTCATCTAAGGAAAACATGTTATCTGTAACTCCTTCCTACCCTTCCTGAACACTCTCCAAACTGACATAACCTCATCTCTTTGCATATTACCTTGCCACCAGGCGAAACCTGTGTTTGTCCTTCTGACGTCTGCGGTGTACACGTCTTCTGTGACCCAGGAGATGCTGAAGACACAGGTGTTGATGCTGCTGCTGCTGCTGCCAGTGCTGGAGGAAGGTCATCTTCATCACTGCAGTTCATAAAAGCACACAGATCTTCTCATTAGAAAATGTCACTGGACTTCGACTGTACTTGTGCTGGAAGAGGCACTGGAAACCTGTATGTCAGCTGTAGTGCTTTGAAGTGAAGTTCTGTTTACTCTTCCATCTGTAATGCAGCTAACTTTTCAAATAAATTAGATTATTTAAGCTTTAAAGATGCCTCAAAAGTCAATTGTCTAGGTAACTCTCATCTGCAAATGGAAATCTTGTGAGTATGATGTGCAAGTAGTGTTTCTATGGAGTATGTATAGAGGAATAAATGAACTGATTTGATATTACTCTAATGTTTATTCTTTCTACAGAGGCTGACTGCATTGATAAGAACAGATCTGGTTAGATGCATCCATGGGGCCAACTGCTTCGTTGGCTTTAGACCAACGAGAGATTTGACACTCATTACACAGCTAGTCTGTGCTATTGTTTTCAAACTGTTTTTAAAGGACTTTGATTGATTCAAAAAAGAAGCTTTTTAGAAATATTGTTGTGATGGTATCTTTTCCCTGTCCCATTTATTCTGGGGAATATAGCGAAAAAATTTTATTTAAAATCAGGTTGCATGCTTCCCTTGGACTCTCTTTCCATCTCACCTGGGATTACTACTAAATGAAAGCCAGTAGAGAATATTATACTTTCATTTACTTTTGCAGAGCCTCATTGACTACAAATCATTGGGATCAGTCAGCTCTAAGCCAGGATGTTTCCAATTGCTGATTGCAATTGTACAGAGGTAAACAGAGTCACAATTTGGCCTACAGAACCTTTATAACTGGGAATGCTGGGTGAAAAGGAAAGACTACACCTTGACAGTTTAAAGCACATGGAAAAATTATGAGAAAAAATACTTCTACTCATAAAATGGCACCAATTGTAACTACCAATTCGGTAGTCACAGTGCACAGACACCTGCCATGCCAGTTTGACAGACACTTCCAGAACAGAACTGTACTTTGTTTAGTGCTACTTGAAGGCAGCATGCCTGGGCAACACAGTACTTCAAAACCACATGACATACAGGGTACACAGACTTATGGTGGGTTGTTTGGCTGATAACAATGTTTTCTTATTATGATATAAATCTATGGTGATTAATGTTATCTTTTCCATGCTTCATGAAGAATTAAAAATTCTTCTGGTTAAGGACAGAATTCAGCACCAGAGCATGTACAATACACTGTTTTTATGCTGGAAAGAAAATGCAAAATCTTTTGGACCTGTTCAATAGATGTTTTATTAATGCAACAAGTCAGAGTTGGGCTGTTGACCTAGTTAATCTCTCTTTCAGAAACATGTAGCTGACATTTTCTCAGTCCTTGCTCCCCACTCTCAGCAGGAATACACTGGCACCCTCCCCATCCTTGCTGGGTAAAGCTGCTCTGTTGCATACAAGGAAGTGGAAAATTGTCGAGAACTTGCCAGTTCAGAAAGGCTTCTTAGTGTCTGGGAACAAAAGCTAAGGGTTAAGGTCCAGCCTTATCAGTCATCAAGCTATTAGCATGCAAGCTACAAGCCTGAGAACTGGGTTTCTTCACTGTATTCCCTTCACAACACTTCTTCACTATTTCTTGGCATTTACCATATTTGCAGTCCAGGCACAAGACAATTTAAATTGAATAGAATCTGGGTCTTAAAATAAATAAATAAATAAATAAATAAATAAATATCCATATTTTTAACTGTGGAGTCTTCAGCCCTACACAGCCATAGCACGGGTGACACCTGCGGTTAGATGTGTTTATGTGCACTTGAGGTGCTGTTCCTCATGCCTAACACTGGACAACTGAAAACCCGCGGGGAGGCAAGGCATGCTCAAAACTGGTTCCTCAAAAACTCACCAACCAAAAACTAAGGATTCACTCCTGGATACATAAATATTTAAAAAAAAAATATAATGTTTATATGTTGCTTCTCTCTATGTATATAATAACACCTTTGCCTTTTCCACCACATAACCCTGCCTCTAGTTTCCCTTCCATTCCGCTTGCCTCCTGCTGCATTATTTGTCACTACAGCTCTTGCCTTCCCAAGTTCTGCTCTTCTCAGACACTACTGAAATCTCCATGATATTGTTACTCTCAGTACCCCCTTGCATCCTTTCCCTTCTCTCTAGGACAACCTCACTCATTTCCCCTCTCCTGATTTCCTCAGCACTGTTCTCAGGTGTGGGGCCACGTGTTCTGCAGGTGCTCAGCAGCTCTGGGGGACTTGCTGACTGTTCACGTAAAGAAAAGGGAGGTGTTCAGTCTCTGGCTCAAAGGTTTTCTCTTTGCTCATTAAGAACAGGTTGGCTAAACACTTTCTCAGACAAGAATGATGTAGGAATAGCTGATTCTGCTTCAGGGATGAACTTCTGAAGTACTTATTTTCATTATTCCATGTCCTGGTACCTACACCTCGCCTTTGGTTGTCACCTATTTACTGGTAAACACACCCTTTCCAGCCCCAACTGATCTAGAGCAATTTTTTTCACCCAGATTCTTAAAAATTGATTTCTTACTAGCCTTCCTATCTTCAACACTAACTTATCCTACTTCCTTACTTTGATGGTCCCACCGGAAATGTTCTGCTTCTGCATACATAACATCACCAAGGTACCCTTACATTAAAATTGTCTACCTAGCATAACACTGTTCTCTTTGTTTGCCATGTAGCAGTATTTGAGGACCAAGTTTAACAACCTGTCTAGGTTAAAACTTAATTCAAAAACTTTTCCAAGTATGCGAACAAAACCTGTGACTACACTTGCAATAGGACATGAATTTCTTGCCTGTCGTTACACATCAGTGTGCTCAAAGAATGGGATCAGCCACTGTGTCCTGTTCATTACCTACCACATGAAGAGCATCAGATAATTGGTCCTCCCAGTGTCACAGACTTTTCCTTTGTTGACTGCTATCTACAAGTCCCTGCATTACACAAAAATCTGAATAACCAGATGCATCTAGAAACATGCAGATTTCCTTCCCCTGGCTTTTAGAATAAGAGGTAGTAGAAGTGGTGTCTCAGACTCTTCAGGGACCTCTTCAGGGATCTCCTCGGTAGAGTACAATGGGATGAAGCCCTGGCAGGAAGAGGGGCCCAAGAAAGCTGGTTAATACTCAAGGATCACCTCCTCCGAGCTCAGGAGTGGTGCATCCCAACAAAAAGAAAGTCAGGTAGGAACACCAGGAGGCCTGCATGGATGAACAAAGAGTTCCTGGACCAGCTCAGATACAAAAAGAAGACCTACAGAGGGTGGAAGCAAGGACAGGTAGCCTGGGAAGAATACAGAGCAATTGTCCAAGCAACCAGAGATCAGCTGAGGAAAGCTGAAGCCCTGATAGAGTTAAATCTGGACAGGGACATCAAGGGCAACAAGAAAAACTTCTATAGATATGTTAGTGATAAAAAGAGACCTAGGGAAAATGTAGGCCCTTTCCGGAAGAAAACGGGGGACCTGGCTACCCGGGATATGGAGAAGGCTGAGGTTCTCAATGACTTCTTTGCCTCAGTCTTCACTGGCAAGAGCTCCAGCTGCACAGCCCAAGTCACAGAAGGCAAAGGCAGAGACTGGGAGAATGAAAAACTGCCCACTGTAGGAGATCAGGTTTGAGACCTTCTAAAGAACCTGAAGGTGGACAAGTCCATGGGACCTGATGAGGTGCATCCGCGGGTCCTGAGGGAACTGGCAGATGAAGTTGCTAAGCCAATATCCATCATATTTCAGAAGTCGTGGCAGTCTGGTGAAGTTCCCACTGACTGGAAAAGGGGAAACATAGCCCCCATCTTTAAAAAGGGAAACAAAGAAGACCCAGGGAACTACAGGCCCGTCAGTCTCACCTCTGTGCCCGGCAAGATCATGGAGCAGATCCTCCTGGAGACTATGCTAAGGCACATAGAAAATAAGGAGGTGATTGGTGGCAGCCAACATGGCTTCACTAAGGGCAAATCCTGCCTGACTAATTTGGTGGCCTTCTATGATGAGGTTACAGCATTGATGGATAGGGGAAGAGCAACTGACATCGTCCTCCTGGACTTGTCCAAAGCCTTTGATACTGTCCCACACGACATCCCTGTCTCTAAACTGGAAAGACATGGTTTTGATGGATGGACCACTCAGTGGATAAGGAATTGGCTGGATGGTCACACTCAAAGAGTTGTGGTCAACGGTTCAATGTCCAAGTGGAGGCCAGTGACGAGTGGTGTTCCTCAGGGGTCAGTACAGGGGCCAGTGCTATTTAACATCTTTGTTGGAGACATGGACAGTGGGATCGAGTGCACCCTCAGCAAGTTTGCAGATGACACCAAGTTGTGTGGTGTTTTGGACATGCTGCAGGGAAGGGATGCCATCCAGAGGAACTTTGACAGACTTGAGAGGTGGGCCTGTGAGAACCTCATGAAGTTCAACAAGGCCAAGTGCAAGGTCCTGCACGTGGGTCGGGGCAATCCCATGCACAAGTACAGGCTGGGCAGAGAATGGATTGAGAGCAGCCCTGAGGAAAAGGACTTGGGAGTGCTGGTGGATGAGAAGCTCAACATGAGCCGGCAATGTGCGCTTGCAGTCCAGAAAGCCAACCGTATCCTGAGCTGCATCAAAAGAAGCGTGGCAAGCAGGTCGAGGGAGGTGATTCTGCCCCTCTACTCTGCTCTTGTGAAACCCCACCTGCAGTACTGAATTCAGCTCTGGAGTCCCCAACATAAGAAGGACATGGAACTGCTGGAGTGGGTCCAGAGGAGGGCCACGAAGATGATCCGAGGGCTGGAACACCTCTGCTATGAAGACAGGCTGAGAGAGTTGGGGCTGTTCAGCCTGGAGAAGAGAAGGCTCCGGGGTGATCTTATTGCAGCCTTCCAGTACTTAAAGGGGGCAGACAGGAAAGCTGGAGAGGGACTTTTTACAAGGGCATGTAGTGACAGGACAAGGGGCAATGGCTTTAAACTGAAAGAAGGCAGATTTAGATCAGATATAAGGAAGAAATTTTTCACTTAGAGGGTGGTGAGGCACTGGAACAGGTTGCCCAGAGAAGTTGTAGATGCCCCATCCCTGGAAGTGTTGAAGGCCAGGTTGGATGAGGCTTTGGGCAACCTGGTGTAGTGGAGGGTTTCCCTGCCCATGGCAGGGCGGTTGGAACTAGATGATCTATGAGGTCTTTTCCAACTCAAACCATTCTATGATTCTATGATTTTATGATTCTATGATTCTATGATCCAAGAAAAGCACACGGCTGTCTGAGCTAGCTATGCTGGGCAGAGTGAGTGAGCAGGCTTCATTCAGGCCTTGGGAAACAGCTCCTACCAAATGCTGCAAAGTTCTCTGTCACATATTACCTTCAGGATTAACAGGCAGCAAGGCAAGCTGGGTTCTCCTCCCAGCTTGAATTGTCAATTCCCATCTCCTATCTCACTTTCAAACCATACTGGTTGATGTATCATAGCAAAAGAGAACATGTTATGTAGCCTGCTGGCCACGCTGTGGCTGTGTGTTCCCATATGCCAGTCTTGGTCTCTTGAACAAATACCAGTTTGGCTAATTGCTCATATTCCTCCTAGTTTCAATCTGATTCATTCTTCTGTTTCTTCTTAATGATTTTTTAGCTTTTGTGATATGGATTCTTACTTCTTGTCCATAACAAACGCCAGAGTTCTTAACAGTGCGATAGAAAATGACTACATATTGATATTTATTGGAATCCTTTTGGAGAGAAGGAAAACTTCTGCTAATGTTGCTATATCTATAGTGACACTAGAATGTTAAATTGCTGGAGGGACTAACAGTTGCCATTCCACATAGAAAGCATGCATATTTTTTTTCTTCATTATGGTGTTGGTGTTCTTGTACTACTAAGTTTATGCTGACATTGTCCCTTTTTTCCCTAGTTTCTGGTGGCCTTGTCTGTTCTTTCATATAAAGGTCAAATCAACAAGCTATTTCCCTGCCTCTTCAGCACCTCCCATTTCTAGAGACTCTCAGATTGGATGAATTATGTGTAAATGGGATGCCAAAGCCCTATAGGCACAGATCACTCCTGCCAGGACTAAGGGACCTAACTTTGCTGGCTGTAGCCATAGAAAGCTCAGCAATTTCTGCTTGTGACAAAATCAGAGAAAGAGAGGGAGAGAGAGAGAGGGTGTGCTTTCTGAGAGGGAACAGCTGACAGCATGGTTTGACCACCCAACAATGAAGGACAGTTTTCCTCATTTTGCAAATGGGCTTGTAATGAAGCAGGCAGAGCAGCTTGCTCCAGCTCACACCAGGTCTTTGACATTTTGTGTGGAAAAGATATTATATTTTTAATTCCTAACCTATAAGCTCAGAAAAAGGCAGAAGGCCTGCAATTCTGAGGGTTAGCAACTGCATAAGGATGGCAAATTCATTTTGTATTAAAAGCTTACAGATTCTCAGTGATGAAAGGAACGGTATCAATATAAGATCATTATCATGTAATTGCACTCGTGCCTTTCAGAAGGCATAGCTAGAGCAATAATTAGCATTCCCTTTCATTTTCAGCTGTAGTAGGCAAAACCAGAAAGATAGTGCTGTATGTTACTCACAAACTGTACTGCCTCGTTAACTTCCTCACACGAGAAACTTTAATCTCCTGCTTTTCTGTAGGGCCAGTTGATGGCGTAGTTTCAGGTCGCGCTGGAGCTGGACTTCTAAAAATAACAAGAAAAATATATGTGGCACAGCCTTTATTTAAACTACTTCAGGCATATCAACAAAGTTCTAACTCATCAACACATATTTATCTTGCAAAGTGGCAAGTGCCCATTGAAGTTCATCCTTTGTTCCATTTATAGTCCACAGGCCAGTGTGCATGAACAGAAAAGGATGTGCGAGCTCACTCTCCTGTGCATTGCATGCCGTTTATAAAAGCAGCAACTGATTACACATACATAGCCTATAAAAGAGACCATGTGGAAATGTCACTGTTTCCAAAATACAGTCCAGCCATTCAGTCATGTCAGAAATATTTTTACAAAAAATACCTTGAACAAAAACTATTTTAGGAATCGTGAAACCTGTTCTGCTTAAAATAGTTTTTCCCTAAAATTAAACATTATCCTGCTGCATTTGAAAGAGAAGCTCAAGGGAAATGAACTAATGGATTTGATCCAAGAAAGGATACTTGCTAGAAAAGCAGCAAAACTCAAAGACATGTTTCAGATGCTCATGAATGTGAAACACACCTGCAGAGCCCCAGTAAAGGACAGAAATGGGAATCAGGAGACTCACATAAAAGGATCTTCTCTTTAACCATTTATCAGTAGAGTTAACTAAGACTTGAGTACAAATAGCATAAATACTAAACACAAGATCTTCATGACCTTGGCAGAAAACCATTTCAACCGTGAGCTTAAGTGGCATGAAGACACACGAATGATCTTAAATACTACTTATATTTGAAGTAAAACATTATGATTAAATACATCATACGTGTATTAGAAGATCCTGCCCCTTCCCAAATTCCAATTTCAGTGCCAGTCATTTGTATCTCAGATTTGTAATGAGGTTAACGCAGAACAATCCAGTCAGATTTTCAGACTTTTTGCTGAGTTTCCTAGACTGGCAAATTAAGGGAGAATAAGAGAAGAAAAAAGTCCAAACTATCTTGTTTTAATCCTGAAGTCAGTATGTCTGATCTGGAAATCTATGAATCAACATCATGATGGAAGCCTCCATCATGTCATTTTCATCAAGTCAGGTTTCAGAGTGGATGACTGCTCTAGCTGTTCTCTTTTTAGACACCTTGTGCTAAATGAAAGGTAGCTTTTGATAACTGAAAAAAAAAATAATAGCTTAATTTACCCAAATTGATTTTCAATTCAAGTTCTGACATAGGCAGGATAAATATATTAAGATCTGTTTAATGACTGGATCTGATGGTCAAATCCTCAAGGGATATGAATGTGTGTAATGATATTATTTCCAGCTCAAGCCTTCTGAAATCCATTAGCTGAAATTCTTGCTCTGAATAAGCAGTTCCCACAATTCTCCAATACCTAAGACAGTAACTATGACTTTTAAACCTTTTCATCAATTCAGTGAAAGCAGAAACAAAAATAGTGTTATCAACTACATGCGAGTTGAAAAATGTCTGCTCAAAAGCATAATAAGCAATGCACTAAGGCTATCAAGGGGCTCAAGAAACAGCACGGTGCAGAACAGCAAAACTGGTAACAAATCAGTTTCCAGTTCATGGCTACTTCAAATTTCTCAAGACAACATTATAATTTGTAATGAACGTAAATCAGCTCCTTTAGCAAGTTTCATTTTACAAAGCCTGTACATCTCCTTTTGATTTTCATGGTTTGCAATTTTAAAAAGGAAGAGGAGGTGGGACTTTCAAAGTAGTTATTTCAACTGCCAAAATCAAATTTTTGTTTGAAAAGATATTGTGCAATTTTGTAACTAAAGAAGTTTATAGTGATTTCAAAGCAAGTTATGAAACTGATTTGTATGTATGAAACGTTTTAAAGTTCTAAGTCTGAATTCATCTTGAAAAAAGTTTCACATGAAAAATTTCACTCAGCTGTAATTAAAACTGTTGGAGAACCAAACAGGACTTACTCTCTAACCCAACAAACAGATGAAAAATTTAGTATCTTCTTTTGAATGCTGCAAATTTTCAAGTGAACAATATTAAAAAAAGCCAAGATACAGTACCACTAGACACACCTACTCCTATTTCAGTGATTGCAACTGCTCAGATAAACTTTACTCGTATTTTGTGTCATGCCAGTAAAGTATGCCACTCACTTATTTTGCAAAAGTAATACATTTTTAAGAAAAAAAACTTCTTTCCCTTGTTTTTTATAAATTTTTGCTATCATTTTTGTTAGAGGCTAGGTGCAGCGACCATTTTTCCCCTGATATTTATCAGGCCTCTGGGAGAGACATAAGCACCATTTAATTACACATTTTGAGAAGCTGCAGGTTATCTAGGATGTAAACTGAAGGTACCTCTGAATGAAAAGGAGCAGTGGCAATGACTCCACCTGAAGAGGCTGACTGAATCCAGTCTACAATAAGCAGGAGATGAAATGTTAGACTAGACCTACCAACTGCAGAGCTGGATTTCTGCCCTCATTAAAACTTTGCTAGGTTAACTCTTTCCACACCAGCCTAAAAATCTGTGACAGCTCCTGTTTCATCTCCAAACATTCTTCCTCAGTCCAAACATGCTCAAAACTGTTCCTACTCTCACTTCAGCAACCAGATGCTAGAAGTGCTCAGCTTGATCAACTCAGAGCCTGATCTGTGTTTTAAAAATGGCAGGCTTTTAATATCATACAAACTCTTAAGAATTATCTCATTGATATTCCTGAAACAGAAGCAACTATAAAGCAGAAAAACTTCTATTGTTATCTTTTGAATTCTACAGCCAGAATATATTATCTTATATGGAAAGATATGATTCTTGAATAAAAACTTTGTAATTACTTCGGCTATTTAAATAGTCATTATGCGCAGATATCACCATTTCTAGTTTATAGTTCTACACGTAGTAACTTATGTGAGCTTGAACAAAACCTGAAGTGTTGAAGGATCAGCAGGACTCAGACTTAAAAAAAAAGGAAAAGGAAACGGGCAGTTGTGCAGTGTATTACAGTTCCTTTATAGGGTTCTGTTTCAATGCCATTAATTCATAAGAAACCTTTTTCCTGTAACAGTATCCAACCACTACAGCATAAAAACGAAGGTACTGAACCAAGCCAGAGTTACTTAATGACCTGGCACCTTACACAAGTATCTGTCACTTCCTGGTGAGAATGACAATAACAACCACGAATGTCAGCATGCAGTGGCAGGTCACCAGAAACTGCCCGTGCGCTGCGAGCCCCAGCACACTCCTGAGCAGCAGCCAGCACGCTCTACTGAACCAGCTTCAGCCTGCACAGAAGCGTAAACTCGTCTTAGAGAGAGATTTCCTCGAACCCAAGAAACTCATTTTGTTCTGAGAGTAGCAGCCAAAATGGCTACTGATATCGAAACCGCTCACAAAAAATAGGCGCTGTGGAACATTTCGAGTGACCACAGATGTCCACTGACTTAGCTTGAAACCTCCTCAGGGACACAACGTAGCTGCTTGTGCAGAGGGACTCGAGGGGTCCCACCTTGGCTCATCTGTAAGGGGGAGACTAGTTAGCAGGGCTGGGGCTGTGCTGCTGTGCTGCACCATCCCTTTGCGTACCATGGCTTACCCAGACTGACGTGCCTTCCATGTTCCCTGCTAAGCTGGCTCCTGGCAGACCTCCGTACTTGTTTGAAACTTGAAAAGTGGGAGTAAAGGATTGTGCACCTAGTAAGCTGAAAGGGATAAAACAATTTCTCTTTTCCTGGAAGAACCAGTTCAGAATTTTAAACCCACCAAAATCTGCTGGGGAAACCCACTTTCTGAGTTTGTCTTTAACGGTTTTTATCCTCTTTGCTTCTGTCTGTGCCTTTTTTGCCATCTAGAATAATCTCTCTCACTCCATGCTCCCCATCTAAGGCCAAGAGATAGAGGCTAAAAGCTCCATGATTTACAAGGATACAGCCATCTGCATGAAGGTTGACCTGCCTTCAGGTGCTGACTCATGTTAAAAAATGAAACACTGGCTGATTTTTGGCTTCAGAGTTCCCTTTGAGTGGGAATATGGTAGTGAAATTTGGTGAAGAAAATGTAAGGAAGTAAGGAAAAATATTTGATAGATGCATTCTCTTGTGTATCAAAGACATAGCCTAACAAGCTAAGCAAACACACACAAACATGCAAATCTTTTCTCAGTCTGTGCTCTAAGGGTTTCACAGTTATTTCTTATCCAAAGTTATGGCCTTCTGAAGCTAAGAAACAATAATATGTGCTTTTTCACTCTGATACCATAGCTTTTCACAGAAGACAGGTTAGCTCTCCAAAAAGTTTTTCAGACTTCTGAAAACTATTATCATTATCAAACTTTCTGAATGAAGGCTTTTCCTTTCCATTTTTTTTTTTTTTATTTTTTTTAAAAAAAAAAACACCCTGGAATTGTGTATAGATTGCAGATGTACAACAAAGCTCCTTGCTACAGAGCAGAAGCCTGATCCAAAAACAGCTTGTAGGCTTTCCTTATCCTCCTCACTTGAGTTCTGTTTCTTTTAAAGGAAAAAATTCCCTCCCCTCCCTTGACCTTGTAATGAAAATGTATCTGCAGTCAAGACGAAATGTGATGCTCTTGTGATCCAACAGATAGATAATGATGATACAGAAACTGTTGTCTTCCCCCAGCTCAGAGTAATGTTGCAGGTCAACGCCCAGTATCTAAGGTCAAACAGCTACAAATCCTACCTCTCCATACAGCAACCAGGACAGCTATTATAAATGGTGTGGTTGCCAAAGACTCCAGGTGCAGTTTAAGGGACACAGCCAAAGAAATGCACCTCAAGTGGGATATTTCATCAACTTAACCTCATCTGAAAGGTCTGAGTATTGCTCTTTTCTCTGTAGTTCAGAGATTAAGAATACAATTACAAACAATTCATCAGCATCTGACTTCAGGCAACAGGTCAAAGAGGCCTTTAATACTCGGAATGAAGTCAAAGAACATACCGGGGTGTCCTATCTGCAACCTTTAACGCAGACTGGCATGCAAAGGGTATGCAAGAGTTCAGTCTGAAGTTATGACTTTAATGCAGAAATTACTGGGTGAGGTTCCTGTAAAAAGCTGTAGTAGCAGACCCATTCACCTGTCCACTGTATTGAGGCTAGGATGATGTGTATTTAGCTATTCACTTTGTTTTTGGAAATGCTGGTTGAAATTTTTCAGTTGGGGAATGAATGTTTTTTTATTTTTGAGGATGAAGATTGAATGAAAAAGAAGCTTTTTAAAGCAGTTAATATTTGTTAGAAAGAAGTCAACATAGATAATGTTTTTAGTTTTCCTAGAATATTTCAAAATACCTTTAGAAGGAGATATTTATATGTTATGTTTCAGACTGCCTCACAGAGTTGAGTCAATTCTGATTCTAAGAAAACACAACCTGCTTGGATTCACTGAAGTTCATGTCAGGTGAAACCAAGCATATGGTTTTTGATCAGTTTCAATTCTGAGTTGCCTTAAACTTCTTTTGTATATGTCTATTGTTCTAGGGAACTAAAGTCTTTGACTTGAGGAAACAAGCTGCCCATAACAATGCAGGTGACATGCCTATTCTTAGCCTCCAAAGGTGAACATGGACATCTCCTACCACAGCTCTCGCTGGATGGCTGGTCCAAAACTTCAGCTCTGTGATGCTTAGAAACTACCTAGCTAGAAACTTCCCAGAGGTAAGGCCCCAGACTTGAAGACCTGGTGTCAGTTTGCAGTCTTTGTAAGAACTGCTGTTAGATACAGCGTCCAAGAAAGCTTTGTGGGCCAGAGTCATCCTTATCAATTGAAATTTCTAAATAAAAATCAGTTCATGTGCCTTGAAGTCTTGAGCAGCTGATAAGCAGCCGTACAATATATTCCACTTCTCTGAGAACACTACTACCACTCCAGAACCCTAGCTTTTCTTAAAAAAAAGGAAAGTTGTTTCTTTTTTCTTAAAAAAAGTTGTCCTGAGTTATGATTTCGAAAAGTTCCAAGTCAGTGTCACTGACAGAAAAAGTCAGTGCACAGAGTACATATTGTTGGATATGCTAGAACAAGCTCCCTGTGCACATACCTATATTCTTCGGGAAAGCGACCTGGATGTCCGCTGGAAGTGTTTGTATAAAGACAGATACTGAGGTGTTAGTTTCAGATCCAAAATGTGTACAGATTAGGCAAACATCAGCATGCTTTGCACCTTGTTCATATGGTCATGTTACCTGCAGAGAGCAGGATGTTAGCTCAGATACCAAGAGATGATAATTCAAATATTAATATAGTCTGCGCAGGTGAGAAAGAAAAGGGAAAAGCACAAGAACGCAGACATTACTCTGAGTGACACTCCTCCCTTGATGATACATGAAAGATATATGTAGGAAGTATCATCACTTTGGTCAGAAAAGGTCTAGGATATATTCACTTATATTGAAAGGCAGCCAAACCCAAAGCCTAATGCACATCAGATCCACAAGCCACAGCAGGGGAACCTCATTCTGACAATCTGTATGTGCAAAGCACACTCTGCATTGAGCATTCAGAAGAGTGCCTGTGATTACTTCTCCTGATTCATCTGTACGCTGTGAAACTTGATATAATTTAATATTTTCTACCCTTCTTTTCTGGTGTGCA
This sequence comes from Tauraco erythrolophus, assembly GCF_009769465.1. NCBI lineage: Eukaryota > Metazoa > Chordata > Aves > Musophagiformes > Musophagidae > Tauraco > Tauraco erythrolophus. The sequence goes on from NC_141467.1 coordinate 31,329,756, forward strand.
GCATCATCAAGCTCTGAGAGATAACATTTAATTTTATGTTACATGTTGAGCAGCTCCTAATGTAATTAGTCTTAATGTAATAGCGTAATTTGGTTTTGGATGGGAAGATTTACAAAGAAAATTAGAATAAATGAATGCACAAAGCACCAGCTGGTGCTTATACCTACTCCCACATATGAAGAATATTTCTATTTGCAATCCTATGAAAGATGAGATAATTTGGATAACAAGGATCAACAAAGGGTGATGCAGCAGTTGGTCTAAATAGGAAGAAATCCGCAGACAGATCCTGAAACATGTGGGATGTAAAGCCTGCCAAAGCTGGTAGCAAACCAAAAGCATGTTATAAGGGAAAATAAATATTGCAGTCATAAATGTTCCACATGGCGCACAACAGCAAGTGGCAACAGCAACAGGAACAGTAACAGCTGACCAGTCAACTTGAGAGCTTCAGTTGAAGAGGGCTCTTCACTGAAAACACTTGGCCACCTGCCTCAGAAATGCAGGAACTTGCGTTTACACAGTTGATTGTTATTTTGCATAAGAGGCTACATAATCTCCATCCTTGGAGGTTTTCAAAATTCAGCTAGACAAAGCCATGGCTGATCCAATCTAGTGCTGGTGACAGTCCTGTGTTGAGCAGGAAGTTGGACTAGATGATCTCCAAACGTCCCTTCCAATCAACAGTTCTATAATTCTACAATAAATAAATAAAATTTCTCAGAAACAATGTCAATTACTATTGCAATTTTTCAAAACATAACCTCAAAAGAGTGTATCTAACTATTATAACATCTGGATAGTCTTCTGTGTGTAACAGTAAACAGCTACTCACAAAATGAAGACTAATGTTTAGCCAGTGATGAAGAAGGTGTTAGTCACTTTTACATGTGCCAGCTCTTGAAGGCCTTCAGCCAGATCACCTGAATCAGACACGTATCATGTCTAAACTTTTCTGAGCTCCAAGTGACCATAAAGATAAAAGCATATTACCAGCAAATCTCATAAATGCCAGATAATTCCTGTCTTACAAATTTTATTTCAGTTGTTTACCAAACTTTCGTTAGCTTTAGGCATTTTTGCTAACATTTCCACTGTCTGACTTGTCCCAAGACGCAAGTTTGGCTTGGAAAACAGGCTATGCCTGAGAACAACCAGTATTTTGTCTGGTTACTAAGTATTAGCAATACCTGACATCTGTGCTAATTTGGTCTAATTCTTCACAAACTGGAATTCCTGAAGCTGGTGCAGAAGAGTTATACTCGGGACTTTATTCAGCCATAACTGAAGAAGAGAACAAAATAAGAAATGTGTAGACCTTTATGTTAAATATAGCGAAACTCGGCGCGTGAGAATCTGTGTGCACATGCACACACATATACACACTATACCCGGGTGGTCATAGCCAGCGAGGAAACAGATACTTCAAAGAGTTGTCAGGAGAGGTTCGTGTATAGGCATTGTGGAAGTTGTACAGATGGTGCTTCTGTCTGGCAAAGCTTTGAATAAGGAGAGGAATAATGGAGGGAATTATCTTGATGGGGTTCTGTGGTTAGCCATATATTTATTACATTTAACAAATGACGCAGGCTGGCAACTAGGTGGGAAGTTTCTGGAAAGAAAGTTCAAGAGGTTATCTTTCTAGCAGCCCACCCCTTTACTAAGAAATGGGTGAGGTTTATAAAAAGGTGAAGAGGTGACTATGTGATTGTCGTGGTTTTAGGCTGATCCAGCAACTAAAACTCACACAGTCTCTCCTTCTCCAATAAAGTAGAGAGGAGAGAAAAAAAACCAAAAGGACTGAGGGTTGAGGCAAGAACAGAGGGAGCACCCACCAACCATGGTCCTGGGCAAAACAGGCAGCGCTTTTCTCAAAGCAAAACAGTTTATTAATGATTACTTAGAAGGACAAAGGGAAATAAAAACCAATTACTTGAGAGGACAGAAAGAAACAAAACCAGATCTTAAAACCGACACCTTCCCCCCCCACCTTCCTTTTCCTCCCGGCTCTACCTCCTCCCCCCAGCAGCACAGGGGGCAGGGACTGGGGGAGTGCAGGTCAGTTCATCCGTGCTGTTACTGCTGCTTCTTTCTTAAAGGAGAAGGAGTCCTTACACCCTTTTCCCCTGCTCCAATGGATCCCCTACCCACGAGGAAAAATCCACAAATTTCTCCAACGTGAGTCCAGCCCACTGGAAACAATCCTTCCCCACAGATTGCTCCGGTGTGGGCTATACCACAGTCTCGGGTACTTAGGGAGCTGTAGCCACTCGCTCCGGCGTGGGTCGTCACGAAGACTCCAGATGCCTCTCTGCCTTGCCGTGCCCCCAACACGACCATCCTCGGGCTCAGGCATCTTCTCCCCACGGGCTGCGAGTGGGTCGCTGCTCCACCGAGGCCGTCCTGGTTGCAGGGGGGCAGCCTGCTATCTCACCATCAGCCGCAGGGGAAACTCGGCTCCGGCACACCTCCTCCCGCTCCATCCTCACTGACCTGCTGTCGATGCGGCTGTTTCTCTCAGATCTCAGTCCTCTCCAGGTGAACTCAGCCCAGTGGGCACCCTGGGAGTGGGGTGCCCCCGAGTTCCCCAGCTGGCTCCGCCGCCACCATTCTCCGTGGGTGGCGCCGGCCCGACGCAGGCAGCCGCCCGGCCGGGAGCCAGGGAGCGGGGGCAGTGCCCTCCTCCCTTCTCTGCTCGATCCTGGGCGAAGCACCTTTTCCGGTTCCCTTGTCCTGACTTAAATAGGGCAATTCGCAGAGGCGCCCTATTGGCTCAACCCCGAGGGGGATGGCAGTCTGATCCGGTGGCCAGAACTAAGCCTAACCCGGATCCAAAACCGGGGAGGTCGCAGGGAGCAAAATCCCTCTCCTGCCACCAGAACCACCCCCCCCTCCACATCAAACCATGACATTCCACCCCTCGCCTCTGCGAATTCCATATTTAGGCACAACTTTAGTTACAGAAAGAGAACACAGAGTTACAGAAAAAGAACACAGTATCAACAACAACATCGAAGAAGAAGAAGAACACACATTTTACAAACAATCCACCCCTTGTCCCTTCACCAGTCACAACAATCAAAGTTTCCCAAGGTCCTTCTGTTTTTCAGCACTGTGAAGTCCATGTTTTGCCCGTTACCTCTCCCAATCACTATTCTTATCTCAAATTCCTCGAGCCCCACGTTGGGCGCCAAAAGGACTGTCGTGGTTTTAGGCTGATCCAGCAACTAAAACTCACACAGTCTCTCCTTCTCCAATAAAGTAGAGAGGAGAGAAAAAAAACCAAAAGGACTGAGGGTTGAGGCAAGAACAGAGGGAGCACCCACCAACCATGGTCCTGGGCAAAACAGGCAGCGCTTTTCTCAAAGCAAAACAGTTTATTAATGATTACTTAGAAGGACAAAGGGAAATAAAAACCAATTACTTGAGAGGACAGAAAGAAACAAAACCAGATCTTAAAACCGACACCTTCCCCCCCCACCTTCCTTTTCCTCCCGGCTCTACCTCCTCCCCCCAGCAGCACAGGGGGCAGGGACTGGGGGAGTGCAGGTCAGTTCATCCGTGCTGTTACTGCTGCTTCTTTCTTAAAGGAGAAGGAGTCCTTACACCCTTTTCCCCTGCTCCAATGGATCCCCTACCCACGAGGAAAAATCCACAAATTTCTCCAACGTGAGTCCAGCCCACTGGAAACAATCCTTCCCCACAGATTGCTCCGGTGTGGGCTATACCACAGTCTCGGGTACTTAGGGAGCTGTAGCCACTCGCTCCGGCGTGGGTCGTCACGAAGACTCCAGATGCCTCTCTGCCTTGCCGTGCCCCCAACACGACCATCCTCGGGCTCAGGCATCTTCTCCCCACGGGCTGCGAGTGGGTCGCTGCTCCACCGAGGCCGTCCTGGTTGCAGGGGGGCAGCCTGCTATCTCACCATCAGCCGCAGGGGAAACTCGGCTCCGGCACACCTCCTCCCGCTCCATCCTCACTGACCTGCTGTCGATGCGGCTGTTTCTCTCAGATCTCAGTCCTCTCCAGGTGAACTCAGCCCAGTGGGCACCCTGGGAGTGGGGTGCCCCCGAGTTCCCCAGCTGGCTCCGCCGCCACCATTCTCCGTGGGTGGCGCCGGCCCGACGCAGGCAGCCGCCCGGCCGGGAGCCAGGGAGCGGGGGCAGTGCCCTCCTCCCTTCTCTGCTCGATCCTGGGCGAAGCACCTTTTCCGGTTCCCTTGTCCTGACTTAAATAGGGCAATTCGCAGAGGCGCCCTATTGGCTCAACCCCGAGGGGGATGGCAGTCTGATCCGGTGGCCAGAACTAAGCCTAACCCGGATCCAAAACCGGGGAGGTCGCAGGGAGCAAAATCCCTCTCCTGCCACCAGAACCACCCCCCCCTCCACATCAAACCATGACAGTGATTCACGTTCATTTGATATGCTGCAGGAGAGAAACCTCCGCATCCCTGATCACTAGATGGGCAGGGCCTCTGATCAAGAGGAGAGTGTGACTAGAGGTGATAACAAACTGGGTGACTGTGTTTTCATTTTTACATTTCCTTCATTTATAATAATGATATATATATGATATATATATGGTATATATAATAATTATATATATAATATAATAATAACTTCCTTCACTATACAAATGTTCTAGCAGACAGCCTGAACTCTGATCTTTCAAGGCTAAAAGAATCAAATAAAAAAATCCCAGCTGGAGGCAGGTGATGAGAGCCTTACCAAAACTATATGTAAGAACATGCAGTAACCTCAAACCTGAATTAAACTACACATCTAATCAGTGAATTCTCCCTGAACACTTCTCGCTCGACACTTCCGTCTGGACACCGAGCTAGATATTTGGTTGTAAGGAAGTTTCCAATAGACAGGGAAATACCCCTGTTATTTCTCATAATCCCTTTTGGCCCATTCGGTACCATGACGGGTCCTCCTCTTACAACACTAAAGAAGAAAATGTTTAGTTAGAGAGACTTTTCTAGCTCTAGTGGAAGATGAGTTCCTCTTGTTGGTCATAAAAGAGACTGACATCATAACTGGCTCCCTAGCAGACTTGGGCTCTACATGCCAAAAGAAGTACCATTAAAAATAATTGCAAAATGGATGGCATTGCAAATTCCAAACTAGACCAATGTTCACACAAACATATTTTTGCTATATGTCCTAGCAAAGTATGCCTCACTATGAAAGGTGGTAACTGCAAACTAACTGTATCTCTTCTTGATTTGATACAGGCAGTATAAAAAGCAAAATAATGCGCAAATACTAAATAGCACAATTTTCCAGACATTTCTTCTTCTGTAAACCAACGTTATGTTCTGCCTTGTCCAAAATGCTTATGTCTCAGCTATACAGCTGGGCTGAACTTCTCTGTACACATTAGTTGGGTGTTGATGAAAATGTGTGTGCTTTCAAGTCTGTTACAACAGAGCTGTCATAAAGACATGTCAAACTCTTCTTGGTAGGACTCCTGTGTCTCATCAAGATAACTCGTGGCTCTCCTATATAACCCACTTTGAAAATTCCCCTCCTGTTAGTTGCTCTCATCTGACTTTGTTCTGCTGGGAGCTCTGTCATGTGCAGGCTGGATGGATCCAGCTGAGGTAAACATACAACTTCCCCTCCTGCCACTGTCCAGATCTGCTGCTCTGCTAGGGGTTATCAGCAAAGCAGCAGGGTCAGCAAAGGGAATGTATGACCGTGTCCCAATTCATAGTGCACTATATCAGTCTTAACTGTGGAATAAGGAAAGTGTAAGCCAGGACACTGCAGCACATATTGGGGTGCTGAGTCACCAGCTTTTTCCTCACTGAACGTGGGAATCAGCACTTGAAACAGTCTGTGAAGAAAAAAAATCCAGAAGAGAGAAAGCTATAGAGACATGCAGCACTGCTCTCCAAAAGCAGGGAGAAGAGAGGACTCTACTCTTCTGTGGTCCCACATCTCCCTGCAGCTTAGTCCGACGTGTACAGGTTAGCTATTAACAGGAAGATCAGGAGACAAACCTTGCACTTCCAGCCTGTGCACCAAATGACAAAGCACATTTCACAAGCTTTCCCCTCATAAAAGCTGACAAAATAGCACAATTTCAGCTTCAGCTGTGTTTTTTTTTCCCCCATATTTAAAATGACTTAGACATAGAAGGATCCATAGTTTGCCAATAGACACAGAAACCAGATGAACAAATTGACTGATACACAACGACTTAGTGCAAACACAACATTATACACTATTCCGAGGCCATGCCCAACAAAACGACTGGAGACTCGCTTGTAGCGAAAGTGGCTATACCACACATACATATGAGTAATTACTAGTTGAACCAGAACTAATTCTACAAAGAGCTACAGCAATTGTTAGTCAAATTGAGTCTGCTGTGGCAGATGCTAAAATAATTGCTCAGGGGGATTACAGGCCATATCCGAGCAGTTAATTCATTAGAAGTGTAATCTTCAGAGTGGCAATGGACGAGCAGACAAAAATGGTAGCAAAGAGGGCACAGTTCTTTAATCAAACAAGCACTACTGCCCTCCTTCCTCACCTTCTATTTCCCTATTTGTATGAACAATTCATGCTTCAGTTAATGATCAAAATGGCATATATTTGCTCTACTAGCTAGCCTGAATAAATTTCCCAATGTGTTTGGTTTGGAAAACAACAAAGCACATTGCTAGTGCATTGTACAGTCATCAGTAATCAAATACATGAAGTCACTGTCCCTGCTATAAATCCCTCGCATGAAAAGAGTTGAGTAATGTTAAATAGCTGTGACAGATACTGGTTTCAACTGGCAAGATATTTCAGCAAACAATCATCCCTCAAACATTCACAGAGGTGCTGTCTACAGGAATGTCTTCGTGGATACTTTTAGGAATAAAAATTATATTTTACTAGGAGGGCTTCTTCACAAAGGATACTTGTGTATTTCTCAACTAAAGAAGAGAAAAACTCCCAGGTGACTTGTCTGAGCAGTATGAACTAACCCTTGACTCTACTGAGATGCAATTCCTAGTAGAGCAAAGGCTCATTCATGTCCACCCAAGTCCACAAAATAGAGATTTATAGAGGATGTTATTGGCAAATAGGTCACATGCTTGCTGGCTGCCAGGATGCATATATCCTTGCAGAAAAGGAAGCCACTTGAAGGAGAAAGAGAATTGGCTAGACACTGAATTTATTTTGCGTTATTCTCTGAGTTTTGAATGCAGGCTGTTAAAATTGGTCTCTGTCCCTGAGCATGGATTGCTTGTATGCTTGCACCTCCAGGACACAGACACAAAGCAATAAAACAATACCATTTCATTTGGCACAACTGACTGTAGAGGAAATAATGCTTGACATAAACCAGATAAAAATAAATACTAGACAAATATACACCAGACTGCAAATATACACTTCATGAGTTTATAAGCTTGGACGTGTGCAAAAGAAAACAGTAAAATTAGCTTTGAAACCAGGTAGGTTGCCATCCTCACTCATGCTGAATAGTACTTCATCTCACAAAGCACACAACTCATTTACAGCCCAGCATGATGAAGAAGGAGAGAATCTATTACAAAATTTGAAATAGAAAGGCTTTTCTACAGATGTTATGCAGAAAGTCAGCAAAAGTCAGTAAGGGAAACAAGTCTTTAGCCACGTTCCAAATCATACAGGGCTTTATAAACCAGGTCCTCCTGAACTGCTTCTGGAAGTGACAGCAACTCAAAAAAGGGTGTTCTGGCAAAGACAACACATGAAACCCATTTCTATTAAATAAATACGTCACTGTGCAACATAGGTGATGAACTTTCTCAATAGTCCTAAGAAAGTTTTGTAGAGATCTAAAAAGGGCAAAGGCATGGGAGAAAAGCAGGTGATTCTAAATATCAAGCAGACTTTGCAGTCCCTTGGACAAACAAATAGGAAAATCATGGCCTGCTAGGCTAGAAGTTACAGTTCTGAGTGTGTCCTGAGATGAGAGATGTGGGCGACCGGGAATCACAGCTGTACTACAGGCAAGCCAGGGACTGCCACCAAACGCAATAGTATCACCTCTCATGTCTCCTCCCCCCTCAGCATCACCAACCATCCTCCTTGTTCTTCTGCTTTCACTAGACAAACGTAGCAGCTCTGTTAGTCTAATCTGATCAGAAAGGAATTTTTGAATGAAGTTTTTTTGAAGCCTATTGCTGATTTACCACCTTATAAGAAAGGTACGCTTTTGAAAGAAGAGCTGACAAATTTTCACAACTATAACTGTTTCTTTTTGAGTTCAGAAAGATTTAACCTCCTCTCTAATCACCTGCTTCAAGACAGCATACTGTGCCATTCAAATAATATTTACAATTAATATGCCTCTTCAAAATAGCCACCTCAAAAAAGAAACACTACTATCCACTAGTAATAGAATAAAAGTACAATCCAAAGCAGTCACTACTGCCTGAAAATAAGGCATTTTTCTGAAGAATGTATACCAAACGCCTTTTTTTTTCTGAAAGAAAGCCCCTTGCACAAATCTGAGAAACACAAACACAAGGATATTCCAGTCCAGACACCTACCATGTTTCTGATACAAAAGTTATAAAAACTGACTTATTTTTATATAAGCTTTTCTAAATTTGTCACTAGACCTCATCTTTTACCTTGAGCTTTGATCAATTGTTGGTCTGATTTTTGAAGTCGAGCTTTTATTAATTCTTTAACTATATTTAATATATGTGTATAAAATAAGCACCCTTCTACAGACATCTCCTCAGGTCATTGCTTGGTGAACTTTACACAGCAACTTGAGGATGAGCAAATTGACCTGTAACACTTGTTTGAGACAATGCCTCACTATATCACGCATTTATTTGATGTTTTCCCTACGGACAAGAAGCAACAGACCTTACATTAGGGTCCTGCAGGCTGGTGGTCTTACTGGGATTTACAAAAGAAGTCTCTTCTTTCACAGCCTGTTAAAAGAAGGAGCCAAAGTTTAGTACAACATCCATACACTTATGATAATACATCTGTTTATTAAAAAAATATTCCTGTAAACACCCCGGAAAACTGCAATACCCAAACTACCTACTCTGTCCAGATTTAAAAGGTGCAGTACTTTCTTTTTCATCTCCTACAGTTGAGATTGACTGTAATGAGCTACAATGTACAGAGCAATAGTTTTAGGAAGAGATTGGATAGGGTTAAAGGAAGAGAAAGAAAGGAACACTGAGATTTATGGGTCCTCCAGAAAGCATTTGAGGAGAAATAATAAAAATCAGCCCAGGCATACATACTGTAGTTGAGTTGTTCTTTTAAGTGGAGTAGAAAAAATATTTACATAGCCTAATCAAAATAATGATGCCAGCTTTTCATTCGGTCTCTGTAAAAATAATTTAAAAATGGGATCCCCTAAATATAATCACATGGTACATGCAATTCACAGAAAATCTCACCCACTACTGCTCTCTGCTAAATTACAGAGTCCTGTCTCTCACACACCATTTGCCTATAGAGTTATAAAATACTAGTACTGCAAAATGACTTACATGAAAATGACTTGATTACTGAGGAAACGCCCAATTCGGGCAGGTGTTGCTAGATTACATTCTTCAATTGAGATGCAGCGTTCCACAATCCATGTGTAAATGCCAGTGTCAGCACAACACTGCACTCCTCTAAAGAAAATACTGGCTGAAGACACAAGAGTATCTCCAAATCAGTAATGGACTTGGCAGGCTCTGACATTTCCATTCTGCCACATGGATAGAAGGGAACAGATATGGGCCTACCACGGAGTGATTTTTCAGTGTTCGATATCTGAACCATAATAATTTGAGACTATCGGTCCAGATCAAATTGAATTAAATGTGTTAGTCTCATCCTCTTCAAAAAGGATGAGACAGGTTCCTTCAAATCCATCAAACCCAAATCAAATGATTTTACAGGCATGTAAAAATATAAATTTTACGTGAGACCTTCCATTCAACACAAATGGATATATTCCATTTGAGGGTATTCATAATAAAAAGAAATAAAATGAAAGCTGAGTTTCTTCTGTACCTTAGCAATGAACTACAAAATATCAGTAGGAATGCTCAGTGATTGCAGCGAGGTGGGCATCAGTCTCTTCTCCCAAATAACAAACGATAGGACAAGAAGAAACGGCCTCAAGTTGTGCAAGGAGAGGTTTAGATTGGATATTAGGAAAAATTTCTTCACCAAAAGGGTTGTCAAGCATTGGAACGGGTTGCCCAGGGAAGTGGTGAAGTCACCATCCCTGGAGGTATTTAAAAGACGTGTAGATGTGGTGCTTAGTGACATGGTTTAGTGGTGGACTTTGCAGCCTTAGCTGTTGGACTCAACGATCTCCAAGGTCTCGTCCAACCTAAACGATTCTATGCTTGAGGAAATTGCCCAAGTTGTGATAGTTTTAGGTTCTTTGCCAGAGAGAACGAACACCAAAACCATTATCAGCAGAGAGGGGACCCTCTGAACCTGATGAGCAGGTTTGTCCCTCTCCTAGGGAGCTAGTTTACACAGAGGAAGCTAGTTTACAGCTCGTTTACTCAGAGGAGAACAGGATCATCAGTAGGCACTGGAGAAGCTTCACCCCAACATCGTACTCTCCCATAGTTGGGTTTAATCTCTCTCAGCCAGAGGTTTCCTCAGTTCTGGGCAAATGCTCTAAACATTAAGGAATCAGGTAAAAGTGGGACATGATCACACCATCACCACCATTGTAACTCAGCCACCAAACGTTTTGCAGCTAAGGTTTTCAGTGGATTGGCATCACACTGTGAATAATTTCAAGACCAGGAGTGCAATTTTAAAATTTAAATAAATTAATCACTTTAAGAAATTTAGCTCAGCTCTGGGAAACTTTTTTTTTTCTCAATCGGTCTTCTAGTAACTTTATCTAGCATAATGTTTATTCAAAACCTAGTGCTTTTTTGAAAGGAAAGAAAATGTTTCTAAGGAATTGAGAGAAAGCATTGAAAATCATTCTTTGTAGGCAAAGATGAGCACTGAAGTACTACTTCTTTGTTCTATGGAAATTATAATGCTTTTTATAAAGCTGTTGGGTTTCTGAAAGCTGTAAACATGAATCCAGCTGTCAGAAACTTAATACACAGTCTCTTCTTCCACACTGATGTCTCAACAACATTTTATTGCTAAGCCTGACAAACTAGCTGCTCATTATATGTCAAATTAGGTACTTTTAAAACCCATAAATTTTACTTTATTCCAATTTTCACCATATTAACTGAGCTGCATTTTAAGATGCACTTGAACACCACAATAGAAAAGAGAATACAGAGATAAAGGATGCAATGCAGGGACTGTGACCAGGAATGAAACGATTAAAATTCCACCTACTTAAACACTGTAAGCCATGGATCTCATTAGCCAGTTAAGAGTGCTTCACTGTATTAGTCCCTAATAGCTGACCCTTGGTTTCTTCTCAGCTCAGTGACTGTATTACCACTCTCTTTTGCCTTTTCTGCACTGGAAGGCTAAGCTTATGTTTCAAGAACTGAAATTCCTAAATGGCATGATCAGCACCTGAGAAACTTCTCTTGGTATTAATTTTCTCCATTATCACTCATGCTTTAGAGAACAGAAAAAGACTCCTGTACCCACAAGCAAGTACTGCAGACCAGTAAGTAATCTCGCTCTAAACGGGAGGGAAAGAAGGAGCATGTAAAGAAACAGAGAGGCCTGAACAGCCTCTGGTGATGCAGGCATGCACACTGGGTACCACAGGTGTGCATTGGCAGGTACACACTAATAAGGATGGGCTCATTCTCCTTGCCCTATGCCTCTCCTCCATGCCTATGGATGAACAGACATAGGAAAGTGTTATACCTGCAAACACATCTGCAAAGGACTTCAGCCATCAGGAACTATACCACGCTTGCTTTTCTTGTTGGCTTGTTGGGTTTTGGTTGGTTGGTTTGTTGGTTGGTTTGTTTTCAGAAGGAGGCCAGTAAGCCATCAGGTGACAGTATATTTCTTTCATTTTGCCTCCGAACTCAGCAAATCACACTCACTAACCACCCAAGGACTTCCTCAGCCTTACCAAAAAGATGTGAATGTAAAACAAGGGTTATACTTCTACACAACTCTCACAATATAATTCTCAGATGGTTCGCTTTCATTTGAAAACAAGTGCATGTGCTAGGGCCAGGAACTGGGTTTCCACTGCAGGATGCCCTCAGTCAGTGGAACAAGAGAGTTTAGCCAAGGCTAGAAGAAGGAACCTGGTGGGGAATTGTATATGGAGATGCAGGCAGAGGCTCTGTCACCCACAGAAAGCCCAGTACTGACCTGTGTAAGAAGAACAGAGGCAGCAGCATGGAGTTGCTCAGGTCTCCTTAACTCAGGCAGATTCTCCACTCACCCAGAGGCTGCTGCTTTGAGAGGGAGAGGTTTCGGGGCATAGCAGACCTCGAAACTTAATTTATACAGAAGCAGATTCATTTAATAATTACCCAAAGAGAAACAAGCTGGCTCTTCTGGCTAGCAGACTGCAAACCAAACAAAATTAAAGGTAGATCCATACAATCCATCCACACAATGCCATTCTTTTTTCTTATCTGCACTGGGCCCAGAGCAAAAGAAAAATTATTAATGTTCCAATTTCATATGCCATTAACTTTCTGGACGGTGTTAGAAACAAAGGAAAAGCATTACTTTATCATACTAGAGACAAGAAACATGCCTGGACAGAAATGCCATTGTAAAGGCGCTCTTCATAGATGATTGCTAAGAAAGACTAGTTTCACCAAAAGATGAAAAGAGGAGAAAAGCACATAAGTAATACCAAATTTTGCCCACGGCTGCATAAGCGATCTACAAATGGGCTGCCAGGCTGAACCTGATAGTTTCCAGACTGCTTTTCAGTCAACTCCTGAGCACCCATAACCCCTGCTGCTGTCCCAGCAGCCAGGTCCTTTGGAGATGGTGCTCCAGTAGGTGCTCCAGTAGGTGGATGCTCCAGAGACACTACATCAGACTCTGCTGAGATTTTCAGCAGGGGTGGGAACGCTTTTTGGCTTGTGGGAGCAACTCCATATATGAATTCATAAGCCACAGTGGCTGAATTTGTCTAGTGAACAGCAGCTCCTTCTATTTTCTTCTGAAGGAAGAGCTAGCCTCAGGATGATGAGGAACAGTACCTCAAAATGGGAATTGGTTGCACTGGGCATGTATGTATCAAGTGAGAGAACACAGGAAAGACCCAACCTTGGCTGCAGCCTTCTGTGCTTCTGCACAGACAACTGATTCTGGCTGGGACTGTAAGCTGGTTAGCCTCCAGCAGGACACTGGGCAAGGCAGGCTATGTTCTTCAAACTTCAAGCAAGCACCTTGGGGAGCTCGTCCCCTTTGTGCCTCTCCTCCATTACAAGGGGCATCACTATGGCTTTCATTCCATCTGATCCACAATAGGAATATCTTGAATAGGCAAAAAAGATTGTGTGAAGAATCTGATCACTGCAGCCAAGGTGGGGTGTCAGGTTCCCATCTGAGAAAGACAAGGTTCTGGAAGGCTCATACGAAACACATGATGTCTCTTATTTAGCAATTTCACAAAGTTCTCAGTTAGAGAAAGGGAGGGAGAACAACATAGCTTTCACACATTTGGAAATCTTCAAAGGTAAGGAGGCAACGGCTCTCACTGCAGTGGCCTGGAAATATTTGCCTGTTTGGCTTTTTCTGGCTCTGCGATGAAGATAAGGAGGCCTGATGCATACCAGATTTTTCAGCTCTTCCTCAACGTTTTGTCATTTGTCAGCCATGCCGATTGTTGGCTGATCTCATTAGATAATACAGGCTAAGCCACACATCATTGGGAGGAACACTCTGCCAAGGTAGATCTACCTTGGTGATTTAATATGTCAAATGTATCCTTTCAAGCAGAAAAGCATCACGGTTAGGTCTCTTGGGAACAGACTACTCTGTTTTTCTCCCTCTGAATAGGGCCTGGCACCATGTATCTCCTGGGCTATGGCGGGGCTCCTACACATCAACGCAATTAACAGTACTTGTCTCATCATGTACTGGCACTTACAGACATGCCAGCTAGGAGACATAGCTGACATATCCACAATGCGTTGTCACAGTCTTGTGACACCACTGCCACATTTGCTTCCAGTATCCTAGGGAATAAAGGAAAGATTTCCCTTTTCCCCATTCTGTTTATCTAAATCCTCCCTCCATTTCTGTACCTCAGCAAGGCTGCTGCATCATTTCCTCAGCTCCTTCCCTGACTGTGAGGCATCATTGCTGACAAGCTTCTAATGAGCTGACATGTATCATATATTGATCATCCTGGCCCACACACGTTCAAAATCTTGTATTTTTATACCTCTGATACCCTTAATTTCCTGTTAGCCTTGCTTTTAAAGTTGAGCAAACCTGTTTCCCCATAGCGACTGAGCACAGAGGATTTGAAGCTGAGCCATTTTTAAATTCCATTGTTATGAGCAATTACGACTGACGCGATGTTGTGCTTGCTGCTGTTCCAGCCGAGAATTCCAGTGCAGTTGCTTCTTTTTACTTAGCCTGAAATTCACCAGTGAGTTTATTGCTCATCCAAGTGGGTGACTAACAGCAACAGCTTTAGAAAGGAAGGCATCGTGTACATAAGGAGCTGTGCAAGCTTCCCCCACAGCCTGAACACCTCAGCTGTGACCTGTTATACTCACATAATTCCAGTTCTGATCTCTGTGCGAAGGCTGTCAAATTGTGCAGCAGCTCTGGGCTGTGAACAAGGACGGGTGGAGAGAGGGAGGAAAGGAGGAGAGGGAAGCAAACAGCATCTAATTCACGACGGAAAGAGGTTAAAATGTTGGAAAAGCTGATCCTTTCAAGGTACTTAAGTCAACATCTAGGGAAAGCTAAGAACTCCTCTGGGGATCCAGAAGGATTTGTTTAAGTCTATTATAAGAAAGATCACATAAGATTATAAATCCTCAAGTGTCTTCCCCTCACCTACTCTATTTTCATTCATGACCTGATTAGGGCTTGAATTCAGATCCCCTTAAGTGAATAAAGCTCCAACGACCCAGCTCACATAAAGACAGTGAATTTTTTCTTGAAGTACACAGCAAAAGCACGTGGGCTTTGAATTTGACAAGTCCTTACACTTGAATCTTTCCTTAAAGGAGATAGCACAATGAAAAAGGCAAGGAATCATCAAAAATGTAGCTGAGACAGACTCAAACTGTGAGTCACCTCACTTATGCACCCTTCCTATCATAAATAATGCACAGATCCCAGTCTCATTTACATTGGCAGCCATGGCTGGCATCTATGTAGAGCGCACAGGCTGCAGGACGACATCTGTACCCGTGCATGTCCTGAGACATTTTCTGTATCACAGTCCAGTCCTTTCCTGGAGGCAACTATAGACAGCACAAGCAACCTGCACTTACTCAAAAATTTACAATACTTAAAGTACAACGACATGATGATTGGTCTGTACCTGTTTCTAGGGCAGGGAGGAAAAAGAAAGATGGCTATCGACCTGGCCTAAAAATTTGCATGTGTATAAGCTCGTGAAGAAAGTTAGTGTGTCAAAGGAGCTAGAGGATTCAATATCCCTTTGTTCAGCGTAAATGTCCCTTTGTTTACTGAGAATCAAGGCAGGGAAATCAATTGCTCATGAACCCAAACTTGGCTGATAGAAGATACCTTTTGCCAGTGAAGAATTTCCCTTGGGGTTGATAAAGCAGAAGCGAATGGGATTTTGTACGCTCTTTGCAAATAACTGCATCTCCAAGCTACCTTTTCCCACCACTTTTTTCTTAACAAACAACCCATAATGATCAGTGAGGAACAGCTTGCTGGTAGCGTCACCTCTCTTTGTCTTCCATAAACGGCACTGCTAAAATGTATCTTATAAATGGGCTTGGCATTCCCTTGTCTGCAGTCAGAGGAAGACGCAAATAATGCAAAAATCAGCTGCAACAGGTATCTATTAGAAACAGGACCTCAGTTCTCTCCCCATGCTAACCTGCTAGACTTACATCAACCCAAGGATTTAGGAAAGCTTGAGTAACAGGTGGAGAATACGAGCACCACTTGTAGAAGACAAACTACTAGAACACAACACACGCTGCCCGCCGAAAGAAAAAGCCCTGCTGAGGTAGCTGTACATTTGCTCAGGAGCCTGTGCTTAATTCTAAGGATAATTAGGGCTTGCCCAGAGCCAAAGTGGATATAAATAGCAACTGAAACGCCCTAGTATCTTTCCTCCATCAGTTGGGCCATGAACTGTTTGGCAAAAGGAACTCTTTGTGATACTAACAAGTCGTCTGATCAATCACAGCAGATCAGCACTGACTCATGCAACCTGCAAAGGGGTTTTAAATGCCAGGGAGAGCTGGTCTTTTGTATTCTGGCAGTGCCTCGCTGCTGCTTTATACCACGCCCTCTCAAATGAAGGGTCTGGAATAAATGCAAAGAAAAAGGAAGGGGGAAAAAAAAAGAAAATATGCCAGTTGCTTCGCAGTGTTTAGTGCTCCCCTGGAGCTTAATTATGTGGGAACTGCGGTAGGCAGTCTGTCAGCTAGAAGGTGGCAGATCCCTGTGGCACGATTTGAAAGGTGCGTTGTGAAATACTGCTCCTTTGCTCTAGACCTACAGACACTGTACGGCATGCTCTGTGTAAACTACAGGTTCCCACAGTCATGTGTGGGTTCCTCATATTTCTTACCTGCGGTGTTTGCGGCAGTGTGCTCCTGGACTCTGCTTCCAGCATCCCCACGCACACTGTAGTTTGATTCTCCAGCTAGCAGAACGGCACATAAATATTTCCATCTTCACCAAATAAACAAACTCACTCGTGTTAGTTTCCTGCTGCTCTGTAACTCTAAACCATATGCAGGGCTCAGTGAGCAGCACCATAAACTTACAAATTTTCGGTCTCTAAGCCAGGACTATAGCCATAGGAGATGGCGTATTGTCCCCAGGAATTGCAATAATCAACACTTCAGCATAATTCTGAAATGAAGCAGTTCAGAGACCATCTTCCAGAATATATTTTCAAATGTATTGCATAATTTTCCCTGTTTTTATTTTTGAAATCATAAGCTTTGGAATCATTCACTTGTAAGGCTCTCTCTTGTGTTGGTGTCTAGCTGCCATAAAGAAAGAAAATTACAGAAAATTTCCTGTCTCAGTTTATGTTTTCCACTTGCAAACATTCACTTCTCAAAATTAACAAGGAACAGCTTCTTCTTCTACTACTACATGCAGGAGGTGCCTTCATAAACTTGTCACATCCTGATGTTAGTAGCATATGGTATTGAAAATATTCCTACTGCTTAGAGAGAGAGCTGTTACAAATATTTCAAGCAACAGTTTGTTAATTTGGATCCGATCCTACAGTGCACCAATATTTTTCTCGTGCTTTTACACCTAACAGTATAATGAAGATGCCCCATGAAGTTTCACAAAGGATGAGTCACACCATAGATTTTGGGGGCCTTTAAAAGTCTGATTCTTTCTCCTTCCTTTTACAAAGTAGAGATGCACATCCTCATCTTTTTTTTTGTGATACCATGAAATAAAGGAAGATCTATGCTGCACATAAGGAAAATCAGCTTGCCTTGCCTTACAGCTCCAGGAACATGGGTTGTGCCTTACAGAACCTAGAGATATTTCTTGCCCTGGCTGCCTTGTAAGTTGAAATATGACAGTACAGAAAACAAGACATGAGAAATTGGAGTTATAAGACCAGAAGGCAGGAATTCTAAGGGATTTAATATGGAACTGGCATCAAAAGATAGAATTGGGCAGAGGAGACCAGGATTAGTCCTCCAAGACACACTGGGCAGCAGGATATGGCAGATGGGGTCAAAGACGGGCAGGACCACATGGAGTTCAATGGTTGTCTGTCACGAGGAAACTATTTCTTATCTGCTCCCTCAAAAGGATGCTGTAAGTGTCTCTGGGCAGTGTAATGCCATCCTGGCTCACTTCTCTCAGACGATGGCTGAAGTGGCACTGGGAAATGGCTTAGCTACTGGTTAGGTGGGGGTCAGTAGAGAAGACAAGTGGGTGGTTTTATGGCATGCTGGTATGGTGGCTTATCGGGGCCTCCTGTAGCCCTCCCATTTTCTAGCTTCACACTGGACCTTTTGCCTACCCTTCCCAGTGCTTGTCTAGCCACAGCTTCTTACTATAATGGCTGACCATTGCCTGGCCTCTGCCTACTTATTTTTGCAATATATCCGGGGAGGGTAATCTTTCATACTTGACAGGAGGGGAGTTCAAGTGCAGAAGAACTCACCTCTAGTTGCACAGGCAATTTTATGGCTAAGCAGGGAGCTGAATGAGGATTTCCATGATTAAAGTGACATCCTATCTTACTGGCTATAACTCTTAATCCATACATCGTTAGCGCTGAAAGCTTCAGGGATTTCAAACTGAACTGTACGCCATTATTTTTCCACAATATGTGCTATTCTACAGCATTCTTGCTTCCCCTCCTTCTCCCTGAAATCAGAAGACTTTTCTCATTGGAGCCAAACCTACAGATATCTACTTAATCCAGTCTGACTGCTAAAGCCTTGTGCAAAACAACACAGGTAAGAAGGAAAAAAGGAGTCCTCAGCTTGCTCTGAAACTTATTTACAACACAGCAGAAGCTAAAGCATACAGTTATGACATGCAAGAAAAAGCAACCCAGGATGTTCTCCCTTGGAAAGCCTGAGGGTGAAAAATGAAGGCAGGGCAGGTGAATTGAGAGATGCATATGTTTAGCACATTTCCTATCTTGCCTTAGTAATGCTGTACTCCGAATGCAACAGCACACACTGCTTCCAGTCTTTAACTATCCAGTCAAATATGACCATTAAGTATATTCAGGAGAAAATACAAATGTGAGAAATACAATATGACATCCTGTAGAAAAGACACACAGGAGAAACAGAGGGCAAACCCAAGGGCAATCAAACAAGAAACATGTTACATAAAACACAGTTGATAGAACACAGAATTCAGAGAGGTGAGAGAACTGCTTCAAGGAAAAACTAAAAGGAAAAAAAACCAATCTCCTTTCCCCTACATGCTGTCAGATTTATGGTTTCTGTTTTTGAAATCTAGGGCAGTCAGAATAACCAAATTTTGATACTTCCTTAGGTCTAGCTAGACCAGATGTAATCTAGCTCTCACATGAAAGATCTGCCACGAAACAACAAATACACAAAGATGATTGTTAACAAAATCCTTTGTAGGGCATGTTGACCTGATAAGTTATTGTGAAAAGAAACAAAGTGATGGAAACACCAATGTAATTTGTATTCAAAGGGAATAGCATGCACAAGGATACCACAGGAACTTGGGATAAGAGTCATACCAATCTTCGTGCATGTACTTTTGTTTCTAAGTCATTCTATTTGGCTTTATTTTTGGCACAAATGGTATTATCTTTTGTCCACAAATTACACTTGAAAAGAATCACATATTTTAGGCTTTGCTTAGATGTACATCTGATTGGGAAATTAACTTTTTATAGTCATGCCATCTATCAGCAGTTTTCAGTTGTGTGGCATTACTACAAGACTCGTGGTGTTTTGGGAACAGGATGTATCCAATGTAGACTCTGACCAAGCAGTGAAAATAGCAGCTTGAAACTTAGTTAAAAGCACACAAACAATTAAGAAAACAATAGACTAGCTAATCTTTCACATTCAGATATCTAAATTTAATCCCTTAAAATAAAGATTGCATCTGGATGTATAGATATTATCTTCAGAACACCCTTAACCACAGCTTCCGTGAGTGGTGGGTAGCCTCAGAAAACTCCAAGAGGTTATTGCGTCTCAGCTACAAAGTAAGTAAAAGCTACAGTGACAAAATCAAAACATGGAGATTTCTTCGGGCCTCCTCTCCTATTTTCTCAGCCTCTCAGCGGTATTAATCATGTCAGTTAGGACAAATTTCCTACTTCCATCATATCAAACATTTTGAGTTACGTGAAGAAACTGTAAAGCAGCTAGAGAAAGCTAGATCAATGTGGACACTTGAGATAAAATACAGTGTTTCCTCAGGAATGAACACAATTTTGGAAAATTGGTTTAAGCTATGCCAAAACTAGAAAGGTGAAATATTAAACACAGATTACCTGGGCGCCTACTCTAAAAGCAGCTTCCACTTGAGCTTTAAGGATGTTGCACTTCATATGGTCAGGTACAGAGGAAGGTGACACAGGGGCATGAAGAGTCTTTTCAGACACTTTCTTGTCTTCAACCTAGATTTAATACAAAAGACAAGCACAGTGACATATTTTAGAAAAATAAGTCAGCAAAATGGTCAAAGGTCAACTTTTTACTTGTTTCAGCAATACTGGATAAAATCTCCAAGTTCATACTCTCACAGATAAATTTTACAATAAAAAATTTTCAAAATAATTAATGACTTGATACTCTTTTTAAGACAAAATAAGCCTCAGGGAAGCCTGAGTAATAAAAGCAAGAAACTGATGTGGAGTGACGATACATGGAAAAATCCCAGCCAGGCCCTGGAGTGGTTGCCCAAACCTGTGATCACACTGAGGAAGAAAAACACTGTCTTGAAATATCCCACAGCAGGCAAAAGAAGGAAAAGTTCACAATGCTCAACTGTAGTGAACACTGGTTTCTTACATCACCCTAAGAATGTAAAGGGGCTTTGCAAATTTAACCAGAGGGATTTGAAGGGATCTCCACATAACTGCAAGCGAAGCAAAATCTCCTTCATCAGAAAGAAAAATCCAAGGATTTTAAACATTGCTGCTGTTGTTTGCACTTAATGTCAACCCCTTACCTATGCAGTGATCTGGATCAGAAATCTAAAGCCTCAGGACAGCTAGTTTAGTGACCTGTTCAAACATGACCTAAAGGTTCTGTGCCTTGAACAAACTACATCCAGTAGAAATTCCAGCATGAATAAGCTTCCCATGCAGAAAAGAAAAAACAAAAAGGACAACGTCAATACTGATGTATAAACAAACAGGGTATGAACGAGACCAGGATTGTAAAAACGAACTCTTAAACAACCAATCTGTAATATCTTACATATTTTTAAAAAGAATTGGGCAATGGCATAACAGCCATGGAAAACTTTCCTGTGTTTCCTGAAAATGAGACTTGAATTACAACTGCATAACAGCTTAGACTATGCATTCATTTTCCACTCTCATTGCTGCAAAGAGTGAGTGGTCGTATACACCTGGACACAACAGATGTGTCATGCTGTCATTCAAATTTCAGCCACAACAGGTACAAGGCATCAGCAGACCCGGTCCAGCACATCCTTGAGGTCACCTCTGACAAAGTAGTTCACAATGGAACTGGTTATTTTTTAGCCACTGAAATTACCATAGGATTAGCCCTTTAAATTCAAAACCTGCCTCCTTTATCCTTCCTTCTGCCCTCGCCCATGGCATCCCACTGGCTGACTGTAACTACAGTCTTACTGACTCTTCTCTCAGGTCCACAAACAATCACAGACAAAAGGGAACATCAAGATTCAGGGGACACTTCCTGCCAGTGGAACAAACCACAAATGCAACTATCTTGCCTGAGGGAACTGTTCTGCAAACACCGGGAGGGAAAGAGCCAGACCTCTGCAGAACTCTACTGAGGCTGTAAGATATTTCTCCTGTGTAAGCAATGTTGGTCCAGTAGATTTCTGCATTCAAAATGCCATAGCTGCCAGGTACAATTTTGAAGAACTAATTGTTAAAGGATCGCCTATCATGAGCTTTTTGTTCTCTGACAAATTTCTAATAATTCTTAAACAATTATTTGCCAAACCACATTTGCTGTTTTTAATGAAGATATTTTTTGAATTTTCACTCTCCCCACTTCCCTCTTAAGGGAAAAAAAAAATACTTAAAATGAAAAGTGACAGCATCTAGCTGGAGCAACTTATGGAACTGGAGTCATCTCTTCAGTCTTGAAGATAATGGTAGTTTTGGCAAACATACTAAAAAACCCCATGAAATATTCATTTGCCATAAGTGGCTTTTCTGGGGTAATCATGAAGATGAGAAGTGGAGATACCCAAAAGGACAAAATTAACTGTAGAGAAAGTACAACGCTTCCTTCACCAAAAGTCTTAGTAGCCACCCTGCACTACAACGCACTTTAAAAGGGCTGCTATTATTGTCAACTTTTAAGTGTATTGATTTCTAACAGCAGAAAGAACAATGCACTATGCAGTGGCATTTCTAAAGGCCATGAAAAATCCCATCTTTGTTTTAACGCTGGATGCTAATTAAATACCATTTCAGTCAAGCAAGATTAAGCAACAGTATTTTACTTGCTAAATCAAGACAACCAATGCTTGTTTAGGACACAAGCTTGTTTTGTAACTTGAAAAGTTCCAAAGTCCTGTCTATCTGTTGTTCAGATGGATATAGATATTTTTCAGTCCTTATGTTCTCTCTCCCTTGCCCAATTTCCCCATATTGACCAAGAGCAAGATAAAAGCCTTTGGAGCTGCCCTGCATTTGGGAACCCTCAAAAGGTCTAAACCTAGTACTGTAATCAGGATTATGCCAGATGACTCCATGTAAAGGAGACATCCCAAGTGTGGTGTTTGATGCGCAAGTTTCACATTGAGATTCTCATAACTTGAGAGGTCAAAATGCTGGTGCTCACTGACCTGGCTGAAAAGGGAAAGCTGCTGCTGCTGCTGGAGGTTGCAGACTTCTTGGAAACCATTCCTGGGCATTCAGTTTTGCATCAGCCCTTGTTTGGGTCAGACTGTAAGTGTTTCAATCTTCAAGCAAGCAAAATTCACTTTGCTTGCACCCCACTAGGAGCAGTAGCACCTTAATGACTGATGTCACTAGTGACTAGTGTCACCTTTAGTGACACACAAGAGGAGTGGACATTGCTGTAATCGGCTTGTTGGCCTTGTCCTGTTCATCAGATACTGATCCAGCAGCTGAAGGCCACCACCTCCCCCTGCCCCAGTGGTAATGCTATTGCGCACGAATACCACATGGGGCTTTGGAGTGCTCGACCTGACCCAGACCTCCTCTAGCTTCTGAACACACGTGAAAGGTAAACACTTCTCTGCCAACCTGTCTTGGCAATGATGGACTTCTCTGTCACAGCGCAGCACATCCTGAATCATTACTGAATTCTGCTCTCACATGGCTGATTAGGTGAGACTATTTCACCTATATGTGCAATGGCACTGAAGATAAAGACTGGAAGTGAGTTCAAATCACAGAACAAAGTAGCATCTCTTTACTGCAGACTAATAGCACTTCTAAGCATCCATGTAAGTTCCCCTTGTTCCTTCATTCTACTAACCTTTACATATAACCCCATTCATTTGCTAATTTAACTCCTGAAGTATAATTGTCATCAAGGAGGCAAAAGAAGAAAAATATTTCAGGACTATACATAACCACAGAGTATCTTCTATGGTTCATTTCACTAGTTTATAAGAAAATCAAAGACCTAAAACCTGCCTGCATTAGGAATCTCTATATACTATTGCTGCAAGAATGAAAGCTGTAATCTACTTTACTTGGCGGTATAATAAAGAAATCTTACATTTCCAGAATCCTTAATGCATGCAGTGATGAGTGAAGCATAAAGATAGCAGTTGGGTATTCAAATGTTGTAGTAAGTTGGCAGTTATTAAAATGTTATTTTCATTTATAAACTAAGAACATTCTTTGTGGAAGTCATTAGAAAACTAAACATGGCATAATGTTAATGAAAATTCCAATTTTATCATTTCTTATTATGCAATTCTGAAAACTGAGATGCCTCTTTCAGTTGAATGTCTGAGAGTTAAACTTGCATTTGAAAGAAATAATCTTCTTGTTTAAAATTGCAATCTAAACTCATCCTATGTTTAGATGTTTCTCATCCTATAAGGTTTATAAATAAGAAAAAAAAAACACTATTACGTTAAGATACCTGATAACACTCCAATTTTCCATCTTCAGTTCTGCTGGTGCTAAAAACCAGCAATACGTTCACAACACTTTCACCACTGATGCAGAACTTTGCTTTTCCAGAGAAGAACACTGGAGAATTGCATTTAAATAGGTTTGATAGAAGTGGGTTGAACAAGCTCAGATAGATACACACATAAAATTAGATGTCTTTTTTTCTTTTTATAATTGAGGTCTTAAGTTTGCTTTTCTCCTCTCAAACATTTGCTTTAAATTCAATTACATTTGCTGATACTAGAACCAAAGGCAGATTTGTACAGTGTCAGATAATGATGACACTGGCTTTGGCTTGCAAAGCTAAATGAATATTAAGTACACATGCAGAATATAAAAATAGTTGCATGAAACACAGCAATACCACTCCTGTACTCAACATTTATGTTCTCTCTGCTTTAAAAGGTTCATGCTTTGTTCCATATCAAACTTTGCACCAAGAACAAGATTCATGATCTTTTGCCTCTGTGAATTAATCAATAGTCTCTTCTTAGCCAAACAGCATGTTTAAAACATGTATTTGGCTGGAGACATCTAAAGAATAAAATCAATATTTTGTTTAGGAATGAAGTTTTATTCTTTGTTGCTAGTCGTCACTACTACTGAGAGGCAAAATTTTAATGAAGACAACACAGATATATAGGTTCTGAATGCCCATTAGCTATGTAAGGTCAAACCTTTTTGTTTCCTGGGACTCAACTACATCTGCAAATGTGCGTGAAAATTTACAGACTCTTTTGCTCCCTTTCCATCAGGAGATTTATTGAATTTTTATCATGTGACAGCTAACACCAATTACGAACAGACACCGTAATGGTAAGATGCGTATGATTATGTGTTATTCTTATTTGAGGCAAAGTTTGCAAGCAGAAGCTGCATCTTTTATTAGAAAAATACATTTGGAAAAACAAACAAAGAAACCAACCCCTCATTAAGCTGTCAGATACACAAGACTTTCCTCAGGTCAACTATCAGTTGGTCTAATGAAAGAGATAACTTCCAATAAATCTTCTTTTGCTTATATCCTTGGAGCAAACCTCTTTAGTTCCTGGTATCAAATTTATTTTATAAAATGCCATTGCTCAATATTATTAGATCCTGCCTCTGTCAGTGCCAAGCTTCATGATAGTCTTATTGGGTCATGGTAGCCATGTTTCCTGGGGTATATCCTCTGATCCGTGTATCACACAGAAGTCTCAGATATTTCAACAAAGTAAGTTGGTTTTCTGGGTTTTTTTTAAACCACAAATGATTTTTGGAACTGCAGTAGCTTTAAGCTTTGCAATCGTGCACAGGTCAGGTAGTTCCACAGCTTTTTGGCAAGTGGTATCATTTACAAGCAGCCAGCAGTGTAACTGGCCAGCCCTGTAATGTCGTATTACCATGCTTGCAAAACGCCGTAAGCTTTGAACAGAGTTTGCAAAGCCATTGAGGCTCATCAGGTTCGCGCTCTCTGAACCTTTCTTGATCTGCCTGCAGCTTTGCTTTACTTGGTTTAGCTGTAACAGCAATAATTTTATATAGAAAACAGTAACACAAGCTGTTATTCTTTGTAGAATGAGATATTTATGCCTCTAACACAATGATGTAGTATCAAGTGGCACAGGGCTGATATGTTAAGAGGCCTTGAGAAGTGGAGACACAGGAGGTGGTGTAGCGGAGTGCAGGCATGGAATGACAACACAAGGGGCACAGGCAGCCCTGGAGACCCCACGGTTATAAACCACTAACCAATGGTCAGTTAAGGAAATGCAGACCTGGAGCTGGACAAAACTGGTTTTAGGGGCAATAAAATGAGTGAAGACATAGTATCTAGCATAGATATGTAAAAGTCACCATGTACAGTAAATTTGGGTGTAACATGAAGATGCAGATCAATGAAGAAAGAGCAAGGTGTAAGAGCATGTTTGCAAACATACAAAAGGACACAAAGTGGATCCTAGAGTGGAAACCATGAACATGACCATCGTAACACCCCCTCTGCCCCTACCAGAATGAAATCACCAAACTTAGGACCCAGAAGGGTAGGGAAAGAGTGAGCATAATATAAGGAAAAGGGGTAGAAACAATTTGAACCATAATAGTATTCTTTCTTTCTATGTAATAATTACATCTGGACTAATAATTAGCATACTCTCAAGATTTCAGAAACTACGACAATACATTCTTGGCTTTATATTATATATAAATATATATACAGACACACACATACACATAAAAGCAAGGGAGGATGGGAGAACATATTTTTGTAAGGAAAGGTTTGCAAGAAAGAAAACCAGAAATACATTCACAGCTGTAACACTTAGGCTTGTCTCTCCTGGAGATTAAGGAGTCCGCTAGCACCAAAGGGCATGAAAACACATGTTGAAACTGACTTTTATCATTCAGTAGGTGGACAGACACGTCCACTGTACCAAACAGCTCTGGAAAAGAGACTGGACACATCCATTCATCATTCCCATGAGACGAAGTTTGCTGTAGCGGACAATCAAATTAATTAACTGCTGAATCTAATTTACCCAATTTCTTGTTAATTCTCCTACGGGTTGATTATTAAGCCTGACAAATTCTAGCCCCAAAGCACTTTGCTTGAAAAAAATAATAATTAGCAACAGGAAGAGAGGGAGTGAAAGTCGGGACTCCATCATAGATGTGGAAGCCATTGTTTTATTTTCAGAAATAGAGCAAATGAAGCAGCATCATAACTGCTTCGCTGGTTTTGCTTAAGCGTAAGATTTCAGAGGATGCAAAACTAGGGAATAAAAAGCACTTAGTGGAATAGAACTCAACAGAGTGGTGCAGCAGAGCTGTCAATATTTCATTTTTGTGTAAGAAACTAGACACACTGACCCCTCATTAAAATCTGTTCACTGCTGGGCTGAGTAGCTAGTTACCACAACCAAAGGAGATTTCAAGTCCACACTCACAGAGAAAAGTGCTTGTGGCAGTTCAAGGCTGTTCAGTCCTGTCTAACCTGCTCCGCTGCCTTTGTACTGGGCAACGCTCCACAGCATTTCAGCCCAGGGTTAGCCCAATATTTACAGCACGACCCTCTCTTTCATTGGAGCAGCCATTTGCTGAGGTGACTCCAGGCTCCACTCAAAGCTCAAAGCCCTGCAGTTTGTTTGTTTTAGCTTTACAAGCTCTCTGTACATGTTTGACTGGGATCCAGGTCAGCAACTGGTGCTTTAAGAAGAAACCACAAGTGAGGGGCCAAAAGAACTTCAGAATGATTTGTCGGTCACAACCCACAGCCTGTAACGTGAGGGCTTGACAGCTGAGATGCTTTCCGGTGGTGACTCTGGGCATGTTTCAAGAGCACATACAATTTTCAGATGGCTCAAAATGGCAACTTTAATAAATTTTGAGGGACTGGCCTCCTTTGAATTCATATGGCAACCACTGTTCAAAGGATTGCTGCCCAGCTCTTAAACTCAAACCCTCTATGACTGCTAGCAGAGGGTTTTCATTAGACAGCTCATGTTTCTATCCTTGCCTTCTGCCAGAAACTGAAGCATTTATCAGCTTCTGGTGCTCACTGCAAGACTTTTTCATCAGCTAAACTTTGACTGATGGAAGTCCCACCACAGCAGACACAGGCTGCATTTACTGTGCAGCTGCGTTTATTGTGAGGCGCTGACTTGCTGTGATACTGGGTTCTGCTAATTAGTCCTTAAATAAACAATCCATCTGACTGTGGACAAGGCTCTAGAGCTGTCAGGGCAAGCCAAAGAAAACCATTAATTATAGAAGAGCTGAATTTTCCCTCCATGGATTTTCAGAGAAGAAAGAAGAGTGAGAGGATCAGAGGTAAGGCTTTGCCAGACAGAAGTCACAGCGACTCTGTTGGGACTACTTGCACAATACAGTGGAATATAGGACCAAAGTGTTTTAAGCTTTCATTTAAAGAAAGAAAAAAGACCATAAATCTACTAATTTCAAGATCACAAGGGTACAACTGAGATCATCTGTTCAAATCTTTTGCACAACACAGACCAGACTCATTTATCCACTTGTGCACTGTGGTCAACATGGAGAGAGACTTCTCATTTCTTCACTTTAGCCCTTTTTTATATATGCCAGACTGAGCTGTCAATAAGCTCAATAGTGTAAGACCATCCTTTAAAGCACATTCTGGACATTGCACCTAAGTGGATGTTCTCAGCCGGGGTTAAGACAGAGTATCAGTAATCACATTTGAACTACAGTGCTTCACTCTTCTCACAAGACCTCAGTATTCACTGGATGAATCCATGAGATGGAGAATCTTCCTTTGGCAACCTATGTCAATGCTTTGCCTATAAAAAACTGCACTCATTTCCAGAGTACTTCTAGAAGAGCTTGACAAAAGGTCCATGGGGAAAAAAAAAAAAAAGACTTCTCTTCCATTTCACCTCAGTTTGTCTGCTTTACAATATAACCTTTTATTCCCACTCAAACCAAACAGTCAGATAAAATGACAGCTCCTCACAGATGATAACCAAATAGATTTGGGAAAAAAATCTAAAAAATTCCACCTTGATATATTAATTCAGAACTCTCCAAAAGTCAGGATATAGGTCATTGCCTCATGACCACATTCATAAGGCCTGCAGTCTTTAGCTGAGCTACACCCCCACCCCCCATGACACACCCTGAACACAGTTCTTCAAGAAAATCTTCGTGATGGAAAAAACAGTGCATTATGGATTAACTTCAATTAACTAGAATGTTGAAAAAAAAACATTCCAAGATTTCATTTTTATTGGAAACATGCAACTCACTGATTTTCAGCCTTTGTTTCCATTTCCTGGATTCTCTCATCCAAAAAAAAAGATTATGCTATATAGACATACGGCCCTTTTACGCTTGTATTTTTGATACACTTTGCCACCTCCACTTTGATTTTAATATCCCTAACACTTGTTGAAATAACATCAATAACAAAAGGCTGTCTGTAAAACCAAGGTAAAGTAATTTAACTGAGCTCTTGCTTGAACTGACAGAAAACTCCCCAAATACCACTTTTCTTTTAACAGGTCTGTATAGTCACTGGAGGCCCAGACCCACCTCATTTGAAGCCAGTCGCAATGCTCTCATTGACTTCACTGGGTTCAACTCAGGACTGATGTGGGTGCAAACCAGAGGTCCAGGTCTCTGCGGCTCTATCCAGACTCAGCTCAAGGAACCCCACAGTGTAGGCACAGTGGATTTTGCCTCACATGGATACAAGAGCCACCGACCCAGTGGCCTCTGATCTCTGGCAGAAACAGTGGGACAAGGCTGTTCTGCCACCCCTGCAAAAACTCACGCATAAAACACCCACTGACATCAGATGCCAGGCGAGTTCTAAGGCATAACACAGACTCCTCATGTAGAAAAACAAGATTTTTTTTTTTTTTTTATCACTTCAAGTGTTGTTATTTTTTTACAGCTCTGGGCTGCCTAGATGACTAACTCTTCACAACCAAATTAAAACTACATCATAACATTGTTGCAGTAGCTTCTGAAATTTTAAAAGGCAAAGTTGAAGGAAATGCTAAATCTAAAAACCGAACCTCAGTCCCATAGGAGATGGTAAGAGGTGATTAAAAAGCAAGCCAGTTGCAGATGAGTGCTGATTTGAACTGGAGGTGAAAAGGCAGCAGCTTTTGAATATGAAGTGACAAAGGGGCTCTCTGGCATAAACATGTAAAAGTATATCCGTATACGCTATACCTTGTTCATGCTGACGTGCAGGGCTGGCCATGGTCCAACTACCTTCACACTCTCCGTTTCTATTTTCTTCAGATGAGAAGTTTCATCATAAAGAAGGGGAAGTCCTGAGCTCAGTTCTAAAAGATGCCCAAAAGAAAGAAAGAAAGAAAAAAACACAGTCTGAAGGGAGGCTACAGAAGAACCGCAGAGCAAGACACTCAGCTGCATGTGAAGAGACAGCAGTCAGAAAACCATCTTCCCCGCAAGACCATCTAAAATGTTTCATAATTACGCCTGTTGAATTCCTTTTCTTTTTTCTCTTTAGCAAACGATTCCTGCTCCTCCTCCTTCTCTCCCATCCCTACATTTCAGTGGGGCTTTTGCCAGCCTTGGGCTAGATGCTTCTTTTCTTGCACTTCCCCCACCACCCCCCCTAATATATTCTAAAACTCAATTGACACCAGAGGGATTATTTCTGTAGCCAAGGTGCCACTCTAACAACATGTGATGTGTAAAGACATCAGAGTATAGCTTTTGGCTTCTCTCAGACATCTTTATTTATATGTCAGCCTCCTTAAGACTGTTGTCAGGAATTTGCTGTGCTTTGTCAACAGAGATTTTGAGCAAACCATTGACACAAAGACAAGGAAAATTATGTTTTGAGACAGCCCTGAAAGGTCGCTGCCAACATCCTGGGGATGGTGTGGCATACATAGGTATATTTGCAAGTACTCCGAGAAAAATGAGCTTCATCATGTGATGACTTAACAAATCCGTGTCCTCCTGTATTTCTTTTTGCCATGGATTCTAGGTAGATTCATGGGAACAACCCGGTAATCTCTGGAGTCTGATTTGAAGTCCACTGAAATCAATAAAATCTTTGCACTGACTGCAGTTTTGTTTGGATCAGGTTCTTAAGCTGTCCTAATAATATTAAATATTACTTGCTCAAGATGTAATTCTACAGCTGTTTAAATATACATTAAGGGCTTTGCTGACTAGGGACAAACTGCTAAAAGCAGCTTATAGGGATATAAGCAAAAAGCTGGTTTTGGCATTGGTGAAACATTATCAGACCCTGAGGTAATAAAGTCCTAGAAGGGATTACAATATCAGCATTGACCTCGCCTCGGTGGTCTCTCATCAGAAGTTAGTGATGCCAGAGTTTGGCATTTCTCACATCACAGCTGCGTCCGTGGATGTAAGACTGTGAAACTGCCTGATAATACCTAGGAATATATAACTACAGCTGTAAAATAAGACACATGATGGTTGCTTTTTTAAAAAAAAAAAAACACAGTCCTTCTATTTTCTTGTCAAGAAAGAATATAGAGGGGGGGAAAAAGTGCCTTATTTAAATTATTCAAGTTTTCTGTGATTTAAAACTGACTTTTAAGCTGTTTTTTTTTCTTGTTTAAAGGGAGAGCTCTAAAAACCAAGCCAGTCAGTTTAGCCTTTTAACTGAACCTTCAAAACAGATTAAGAAAAAGGCAAAAAAATCAAGTCCTGCAAAAGGCATACATTTCCTGAGACAGCATTAAGTCTTGGCAAAACCAGGCTTCCATTTCAAGAAGGGATCTGGCAGTGTTGTGTTTTTTCAAAGCACTGTTTCCAGCCTGAATCTCAGTCTGTATTACACCATTGTCTGCTCAGGGTTACACAAGGACTTTCGTAGTGAGCCGTTCAGGAATAAAGGATGTCTTTTTGTAAGTGATAACCTGCAAGCTCAGCCCAGAGTTCAAGGGACAAGCTGGGCCCCCTCTTCTTGTTATCATTTTCCGTCACAAAAATTCTGTGAGCAACGTTGCGTACTTGTTGGCATCTGCTTTTGGTGATGGCCCCAGCTGCTGCCAGTGGATCTGCTCACGTGCACCTGATAATCCATGCACGACGTTGCCATGCCAATTAGGCTTAGCAAGCAGCTCACCCCCTCTGCGTGGCGGCGCTGGCGCTGCAAGGCTAACTGCTCTTGAATACGGTGGTCCCTGGGACTGGGATTCCGTGAACACCTCGGGGGAAGATCTGCTGCACCAAAAGATGTGATCTGCGTACCTTAGCTCTGAGGTGAAGGGCAGCATCGCAAACACGGTAATTGAGCTGGATGCAGGGAAACAACATCTTCTGCTGGACCGCCTTCATAAACACACGCGTCAGATTTGTTTCACTGGATTTCACTTCTTCCAGTAATTGAAGTAGACAAATTACATGGAATGTGAAAAATCAGGCAGGTCTGGCCTGGGTTTGTTTTCTGTAACAAAATCCCAGGCCGAGTGTTTGCTGTGAAACATACACCAGTATTTAAAGGGAACCTTGGCTGGGCATACTGTCCTTTCCTTCTCTTCTGCCCTTGTCCTTCAAATTTTGCTGGAATTTTGGAGTTTATTGAAATAGGCGTGAGTGAAAGAAAGGTAGACGCTTTCTCCCTCTCTTGACTCAATGCCGGGTACATATGGGTGGGTCAGTCCACATTCTACTTCAGATTACTTTAAAACCACCTCAGAGCTCACAGATGAGTCCAGTCCACGGGAACTGGAATAAGTCACAAAATGCCCGTGGTCCCTTGGAAAACCACAAGGTGCCCGAACTGAAGTGCTGGTGTGCACAGCCTCACCTCCATCAGCCTCACGAGCAAGTTTCCACTAGGACAGTGTATTCTCCCATGAGACCTTCAAACTTTCCAGGCATTTCCACTTGAGATATTTTGGTCACAAGCACCCTCTTCCCTGAGAGTGCCCCCAGATTAGTGACCACTTACTTCCTAGAAACATGTTCCCAGCAGTGGCCTTTCCATGCAGCTCGGAGCCAGACATCAGTCCCCTGTGCCCCTGGTTCCTGATGCAGTCCCTGATAGTGCGTCCTCTCTCCCTGAGTCTTCTCATCCCACACACTGTTGTGTGTGCCGTCCTGGATACCCGACTGACAGCCAGCGTGCTCCTAACCCTTTCGGCACGTACACTATGAGCCTTTTCCACAGGCTCCCTACAAGACGGTTTTCTCAGTTGAAATAGCCTAAGCGGCATTCTAATGAAACCACTAAAAACAAACTAAACCAAACTCACCGAGCACCAACCTTGAAAAGGCACCTGGAACTGTCACCCCAAACTGCAAATGAGTAACTTTGGCTCTGCTTTAAGGGCAGTGGTCCTATCCACACCATCAGTGATCTGATGACGTATACACACCGGGTCCAACAGTGGTCTGCCCTTTCCAGGGGAACCAGCCTCGCGCTGCTGGCCGGGCGCAGGAGCACGGATCTCCTCAGGATGGGCAATGGGTCATCGTGGGGCAGCACGCCTGCATTGAGACAAGCTGGTGCACGGCATGCCCAGCCGCCTGAACAGCTCGGCAGACAAAACACAGAGAAAGACATAGGCCATTCCTCCAGGAATAGGCGCTACATGGCTGTCTCAGCTGCTGAAGCTCTCTCCAGTGCAGCTGCGGGGAGGCTGGGGGGATGCTCCCCCCAAGCAGTGCAGGGTTTGGGAAGAGAGCGTGTCCTCCCCATGCCCAGGGGGATGGAGCCCCCCAGGCCCCATGTTTCATCGCACGGGTAACGCTCACCGGGCGCAAACAGAACTGCTCCTGCTATTTGCCCTTATGCTTTTCTAAGCATTTCCTAAGCTCATTTCACCAGCAAGGAGGAGTAGGAAAGCAGTGCAGCCCAAGAGGAGGCACAGAGCTGGGCTGAGCACCCTGTGCTGTACTTTTTGCCGTCGTTTCTTGAATCACCTCCTGCTCCGTGGGAGGGCCCAGCACGGCAGGGATGGCGGAGCTGGAGACTGTTCTGCTGCTGGCTGCTGGGGCAGAGGCTGAGGTCCGAGGGGCTGGCACAGCACCTGGGCCATGGGCAAAGCCCCCGGAGGGACAGGGGCAGCCTCAGAGCCGGGACGCTCTGCAGCAGCACAGCTGGCGCTGGCTGCATTTCCTGGCATGTTTCAACTCTGATTTGGGAAAGAAAAACATGGGCTGGCGCAGCCCCTAGAAAGGCCACCACCTCCTGCCACACCAGGCTGACAGCCCAGGAGAGGCTCGTTGCCAGCGTCCCTCCGCCGCCAGCGCTCAGCGGCTGCTCATGGCCAGGACGAGCCGCCCAGCAGTCGCCCAACGGGACAGCCCGTGCCACCCTCCCACCCGGCACCGGCCGCCACAGACCGTGGCCGAGATGCGGGTCCCCATCAGCGGTGCAGGAGCACCCACCGGAACGGCACAGCCTCCATGGCAGAACCAGGTGAGGAGAGGCCATGCTGGCGGTGCGCCACGCCAGCCCCACGCACGTTGCAGCACGACGGTACGCCAGTGTGGAGCATACAACCAGCGAAAGGCAGAGGAGCACAGCACGTCTCCTGGAGGTTGCTCCTAAGGGAGTAGCGTTGCTGAAAGCCCCGGCAAGCAATTCGTATTGCTGCTTAGGATTTCTTCCTTAAATGTCTGCGACACCTTGCATTCTATTTCTTGAGCTCCCATCCTAAAAACTGTTAGCTCCCTCTCCTTGGGAAAGAAAACTAAAGAAAATGTTTCTGGGTTTCTGAAACAAAGTCTGATTCAAGTGTGTCGTGGGTTAGGCTGCTCTGGCAACCAAACCCTACACAGTCGCTCAAAACACGGAGCTCTTCTAGCTGCTAAAAAGAAGAGCTAACTCTGTCCCAGCTAAAACCAGGACAAAGTGCCTGTGCAGGTAGATGCCTGTGCATTACTGCTGAGGTGGGACAGCCTACAGTCAAGGTCACCCAGCACCATCCATTACAAGATCCTGGTTTCAGGAATTTGAAAGTCGTCAGATTAACTGCCCAGGCTGAAAGTTTCCATGACAGATGCCTATATCAGGGTGATTTACAATTACAAAGGCAAAAACTGGGCAAAGGAAGAACTTACCAAAGGATAAGTTCTTGAGGCAAGGAAAATAATAGATCCCACCTTGTTTTGCCCATCTTCTGAAATTCTTACACAGCCTCAGCACCTCACATACTGCAGAGTGCAGAGATTACAAATTTGGAGAGCAAGAAGTAGAATTGCTCAATGGCAGGGATGTTGTCTTCCGGTTCCTGTATAAACCTACAAACATTTGGCTGAGCTATGTACCCTTAAAAAAGCCTGTACATCTTCAGCATCAGAGACTTACACCCAAACTTCCCAGGGTTACATCAGGAACAGATAGATTTCTCTCCTCTTTGCTTCCTACATGACAAGAATTTCTCCATCAAGCAAGCGCACTGCAGTTGTGGTAGCTGAGGCTGAGCAGCTGTTGCTGGTACCCAAACCGAGTGCAAGATGCTGTTTGCCCAGTGCCCCGAAATTTCTGTTGTTTGTGCCCAGACATGAAAGCAAGAGTCAGATCCAAACAATGAGGGCTGAAGGCCAGCTGGGCAGATCAGCAAAAGACAATGGCAAACGAGGATAGGTTTGTGAAACTATACAAACAGTAACAATGAAAAAATACCCTGTGCCAAGTGGCTACAGACTCGGTATCTGTGACTAATTGGGTATTTGTTCAGCTATGTAACACCGCTCTAACACCAAACTCACAACCCCATAGCAACGCCAGGGAATTGTAAATCTTGTCTCATGCGCACGTACTACAAAGCTAGCAAACAATATAACAGGAAGCGCATCCTTCAAGGAGAAAAACTGAAATGTGTGATGTTTTCTTTTTCTTTCCTTTGCTTCTTTGCCAGAGACAAGTCTGAAAGCAGCACAGTTACTGAAATGACATGACACTGCAGTGGACTTACTGTTTGGGTTTGGAACTCCAGAAACAATGTCTTTGCTATCAGGAGCAAGGGCGCCGTAATTTGGGTGGTGGTGGTGGTGACGGTGGTGGTGGTGGTGCCTTGCAGGCATTTTTGTGGTATATGGTGCTCCACCATTCTCCTCAATGTTGAACTGATGCAGATCACTGTTGTTCAAGGGATAGCTACAAAATAAATTCAGTTCAAATTAGAGCGGCAAACAGAAGGACAAATTGTACTTTTGGAGAGACAGAGTGCAAACTTTCATGGGAAAAAATTTAGAGCTTTTTTGTAAATAAAATTTTTAATGAGGTATATCCCAAATCTTTACAGTTTCCTGTTAACAGGAGACTCATAAGGTAAGGAAAAAGATGCCCCTGCTTGTTTGGCATAACTTTAATATCAGAATTATTTTCCATTTTACACACTACACAACCTCTGCTAGACTCTCATGCCAAGTCAAATTCTGAATGACTTACGGAATATGATTCTCAAAAACAAAAATTTGCCCCTCAGGAATTTGCAACTTCACCTGGGATAGGAAAGTGGTCAGGAAGCAAACAATAACTCCTTTAAAGTGAAATTGTCAGAAGAGCAGACCAAGGAACACTCCCAGAATAACATTACATTCCCAAGAAAGTTTGGTCCTCCGAATTTACAGTGCAAAACAGCTGTATGAAAAATTTGTAGCTTGGGAAAAAATGGAGAAAGATCTCATTGGAAAGAAAAGGTTTTACAGGTAACAACATACAAAATAGCACTTGGTCAAAAAGCAATCATACCTGTGGTGATAAACTACCTAGGTTTGTTTTTTTTTTTGCATATGTTTAGTTAGAAGATTAACTGTTGTCAGTCTATGATATATGCAGAAATGGAGGCATGTTGAGATTTTAATTCATCATCTCTAACTCAGAGGTGACAAATGACACTGTTGATTTTCTTCAATAGTTTAACTGATGCTGTTTCAGTTTATTGTTTGAAATGACGATGAATTTCTAGAAGTGATATTTTCTCTCCGTGCCAGCAACCAAAAAAGACTGAGATAACTCTACATAGATACTGCAAATGACTTGAATGTGCTTTCCTCAGAGGAGTGCTTAAAATTTTTATAAGGTTTTAACTTATTCTGTAGTATTGCTTTAGAGAGTAGTTGCAGTAAATCAGTTCATTTCAAGAAAAGATGAATCCCCTGCCCATTTGAAAAATGCTAAAGAAATTATGCCTTCAGCTTCACGGGTTTTCAGCTTGCTTTTATTACTAACAGCAGCTGAAAACCTGACAATATGGAATAAAGGAAAACAGAATAATTAAAGGAACAATGAATAAATTATACCTAGCTACTTGCTACATATGTTCTCTACAGATTACTTACTGATTCAAAGGAAAATTAACCAGTCATCTGCAAATAAACACATCTGTATCATTTCCAAAGATATGCCGAAGCATGCAACTCGGTACATCATTAATAACCACTGTCGTCTTAGTAACAACTTCTGACAACATGAGGTTTCCGACTGGGTAGTAACTGAATAACACTTTTATGCTGGTTACTTTTTGAAAGCAGGAGGCAGGGAGGGGAATGTTTTGTATATTAATCTTGGCAGGTTCCCGGCATGTGGCAACAACTGCCAATAAAGGCGCTTCTGATGTCTTATTCGCCTTAAGGAAAGAATACAAATAGGGATCTGACACACAGGGGACAGCTTTGGTGAGCTCAGATAATCCAGGACTGGTCTGTCTTTTGAAACTGCACTGTATCTTCACTGTTATAATCAAAACAAGCAAGTGCCTGCTGGGGGAATGCGCTAATGAGATTGCACACTAATTGTAACAGCTCTCCTGCACGTGCCTTGGATTGAAGTGACATTTTTTGACTGAGACGACAGCTGGTTTTGATCACACAGACGAAACCCTTAGTGGAAATAAGATCAGTTTTGGGCTGGAGCCTCAGTACATCCTTTTTTTTCAGTCTAATTTTTTTTTCAAGACAGAAAACCTCACATGCTTGGGAGGTGCTTTCATTTCACCCGATGGCAGGCTGGTTTAGCAGATTTTCAGCTGATCTTTTCAAAATGAATGAGATCACACCAAATCTTTACATTGACTCTTCATATTGTTATGGGCATGAGGTAGCTTCCATGCTAAAACAGGAATGAGCTGAGCAACTGAATGAGCCAAAGCCCCTTCGGCATGAGGTCAAACACGCACCAAATTCTCTAGATGTATTTCTTGACTGTCCAGAAAGGAGTACTCACACCATGTAAAATGCAGGGAGACGATTACTTCAAAGAATTAAAGAGCTAGCCTAGCACAGCTGATGTTCAGGGGTGCACTGAAGTCCTTGAGGACATTAAGTCACAAAGCTCCAGTCAGGATGTCAACAACCAGATAGTGCATTCTGATGTGAAATCCCATGTTGAAACTGCTGGCCCATTTAAAAGGATGCGGTCATCTCCACTCTTCCAGGGCTGACAGCAACTAACGGATATTGAGGCAAACTCATCTCAGTCGTCACTCAGCTCTTGCACTTCTGATGGATACGGAGTTGGGCGAGGGCACTCATACCCTCGCTGCTAGACTGATGAGTTACTGAACAATGACAAACAACAGGGCTTGCAACAGTCGCAGAGGCAGTATACTAGAGTCGATGGTACCCAAACAAGAGTATCATGAGTAGTCTAAATCCCTTTCCTGTGTGCTTTCTACTATATAATTTAGGGG
Source organism: Tauraco erythrolophus (assembly GCF_009769465.1). Lineage (NCBI taxonomy): Eukaryota > Metazoa > Chordata > Aves > Musophagiformes > Musophagidae > Tauraco > Tauraco erythrolophus. The sequence continues at coordinate 31,367,819 of NC_141467.1, forward strand.
CACATTGGACATCTTAGTGCAGTTTCTACAAGACTGCATCACTGTTATCACATATCATGTCTGTTTTTCACTTATTTTTCTGCTCTTCCACTGACTTAAATCTAAAGACTTCAGAATTTTCCCCTCAACGCATCTTTTTGTCAGTAACTCTTTTTCCTATTGCTTGCTTCCATCTGGCTTACCTGCATAGATAATGTGCTCATGCATCCTTCCCAAACCATTGATGCAAATAAATCACCACTTTCAATGAACCAACATTCTGACCATATTCTAAGCCCTCTGCATTTTCATACTTGCTCCCCAGACATAAAGTAATGCTCTCAGACTACATGCATATATGGACAGGCATCAGTTTTCATTCTTGTATCTGTCTTTTGGCCCTCCTAGTATGCTGTTACACCTTTGGTTGACTTTTTAATAGTCAATTGGCTGTCCTGCAGGTTTCTTCTTTTCCTCTGTTACTTGCCTGTGTAGTTTTCTTGACGAGCTGCAGCTACTTCCTATACAACAAACTCCTTTTCTTCAAGGAAAACAAGCAGAGCTCTACAGGCTATTCTGTAAAGGAAGTAAACATTTCTTCCTTCTCTGTCCCCCCCTCAGCCAAAATACTCCTTAGGATTCAGTTACTGGAGGCCGAACCTTCAAAAAAGCCACTCAAAGTTCACAAGATACTTGGTATTGCCTTTAGCCTCAAATTCACATAATTACTTTCTTCTGACCAAAAAGGCTGTATATTGAGGAACAGGGCAAGCATGAATATTCTGATTAATTTTACCATTTTAAAAATTTTATTTACATTACTAGTCCTCTATCTCAATTTTATACTCATTCTTTGCTTTAAAGTCTCTTTACATTCTTATATTTCATGTGCTCCAGCCATCTGTTGCCTTACCAAACCACACCACACCTCTAGCATACAACTTACATATACAACAATGTTAAGAGATAGAAAAATGGGGAACATAAAAGGTATGTGAAAGACTGAATATCCACCTCTCCTCTCAAAACTGCACTGAGCAGACCTATGTTACTCCAACTCATCAGCCTTCAGCAGCAGACTCCATGACCTCCTTGTGCAATCGATCTCAGTCTCACCATGCCTACACTTACAGTCTTTGTTTATCCTGTCCCCTTTACTGCAGTTTAAGCCTGCTATTTCCTCTCCCGTCCATCACAGACACAGTGAACAGGTTATTTCTTGCTACAGAACCCTATGTTTTTCAAAACAGCTCTTCATACCTCCCTTCAGAACCTGAAGAGCTGTGACTTCTTCAGTTGCCCCTCAGAGGGCACGCATTTCCTACAGCTCTGACATGTCTTACCATTCTCGTCTGCTCACCTGTCCCCTGCTCTGCCTCTGACACATGGCACTCAGAACTGCACACCTCATTCCAGTTGAGCCCTTGCAAATACATTGCAAAGAGGAAGGGTTGCTTCCCATGTCCTATGGGATCTACTCCTGTTTATAAATTGGAACATGACATTTGCCTTTTCCTAAATAGCCTGGAGTTGACTCACACTCAACTTCTGATCCTCAAGAACACCAGATCCTTTCACAAACTGGCCAGGTTTCCACCTCCCACAACATTGGCTGTGAAGCAGGTTACTCCTACCTAACAGTACAAACATACTATCAATCCAGCTGAGCTGCATCCTCAACTTTCTCATGTGCTAAGATCATAACCCAATTGGGACTTTTCTCTCATCCATGACAGGCCTGGTGCGACAGAACTTCTCATTTCGGTGAAACCTGTGAGTGAAAAGAGATTTTTTAAAAAAAGTAATTGCCTTTCTGTGCCATCCTCCCGGCTGTCATCGTTGTTCTCTTGTAGAACATAACCGTGTAGACCTGCATAAACATCTTTCACCAGTGTTCCAGAGCAGGCTTACTTCTGCACCTTGTCCATGTCCCCTTCTTCCACACTCTTTTTGAAGGCGTCTCCCACCTCTTTGAAGTTACACTTGGAGAGCAAACAGTGAGGTTCTCTTCAATCTCTTCCTTGGGGAGGCCGGAGGCAAGAGCAGAAAGCAGGCTCAAACTATCGTGCCTCTTGGATGACTCTGCATTGAATTCGGACCCTCTCTGCTATAGCTGAACAGTGGATTAAAAAAAATCGCAGGCTTCTAGGTCTGGTTGTTATAAATAACGTTCAACAATTACCACATCCACCTCTATTTGCTTTTAATACCACTTCTGCACCAAACCACTGCAATTTTCTAATATTTAAAATCTTCAAACTTTACACAAACATCTCCACAATCCTTCTCAGTCCTCCCCCATCTGCGGCTCAGAGCAAACTTGACGGTGATTTGTGCCGCTTTTGGCAGCTCAAATCCACATTGCAGGCTTTGTGCTGAGCGTGTTGGGAGGCTCCCTCAACCACTTCACTGCCATCACCATATCATAACAACACCTTCTTCAACATCGAAATGGGCTTTAGAGGGGCTCCCAAACGGCGGTCAGTGGACCTATTAAAGCGTATGTTAACACGTATGGGTATTAATGTGTACACATGGAGGAGAGACTCTCAGAAGTCTGATGAAAGCAGCCAGTGCACATGAAGCTTCAGTGTGGCAGCTGAGGGGATGAGACTTAACAGCTATGTTAAGCCAAAAATTCATTTTTTGGGCTTAGTCTCTCCCTTTAGTAAAAAAAAACAAAAACAAACTTTGGGTTTATTCCCTGCCTGTGCTTCAAAAGAAAGTAAAAAACCCAAACAAACCCAATTGAAATTTTAGCCAAACTAGCTTTAATCATGTTTAGAACATCACACACCCCTTGTGTTGCTAGAACATGAAAAGCGGCACAGCGAGCCTAGGAATTTTGCATACTCTGGAAACCTCCCTGTGGAGAAGAACGAGGAGAACGGAGGGACAGGAAGAAGGTGGTGTTCTGTGTGACTATCAATTAACAGACGGAACCATTGAGTTGAAGCAAAAGCCTTTGAGAGGACCCAGGGTTATATAAGAAGGGAACACAGATCATGGCAGGAGGACTGCCTATAAAAGAGAGAGGATGAAGTTCCACTTTCGCAGCCGAGCACTGGGACACATAAAAGCAATGACTGTTCCTAAAGTAAAGGAGGACTGGGATCACTAAAACCAAACCTATGTTGATTTTTTTTTCCTGCACCATGTAACCAAGACCTCTTTGCTGGCTAGAATTGGCTTCCTAAACTGGGAAAAGTATAACTGAAGCTGACAGCGCTGATACACTTCCATGCTCTGCCCTGACACCACCAGATGACAGGAGAGCTAGCTAGCCCACTTGCATCCTTTAGGGAAGGCCTGGCAAGATGCATAGCAGATTTCTCTCCCTGCTGCCAGGAATGGTCAGCAGTCTCCATCCATTCCTAGGGACACCTCAGAAAGCAGAGCGGGCAGCCAGCAGCCTTCTCTCAGACTGAGAAACTCACCTTGGAAGGAAGGACAAAATGGTGATGGAGAAGTGGTTGTTCAGATATGGTGATGGGAGCAGGGAAAATTTCTCCTGTAGGAGATAAGAGTATTTGCAGCAGCTTCCTGAGTTACAAGATGCTGAGCTAAGCTTTGAAGCAGGAGTAATCTGGAATTCTCCACAAGAAGAACAGAGCCTGCGGCAAAGCATGTTCTAATAAAACACCGAGAAACAAATCTCGACTTGACAAAGCCATTGTCCTCACAGATTCCACCTTATCTACATAAAGATCATTAAAAAAATACTGCCTCGCAAAACTGTCATGCAAAATATGCCCGCTGGGGAACTAAACTTGCTTTTCTTCATTTACAAATGGTTTTAATTAATGATAACGAGAGTTAATGATATTTAATCACCTGTCAAAAAAAATCCATTGTCCCAGATGTCCTTGCAGATGAAACAAACTCCGAAAAGCAGACACAAAATTTTCTAAGACAGATGAAATCCTCCCCCAAGTCAGCACTGCCTTCCCCTTCCAGTCGCAGGCAGGCAACGTACGCCTGTCCTTGGGAAATAAAGCTGCTCGGGGTGGCTAATCCAAGCGAGCTAACTCAGGTTAAAATAGGAGCAAAACCAAGCAAGGAACTTAGGCCTCCAAGACAGCCTGCAGCTGATCTGAAGTTGCTAACCACGCTAGAGCCTCTTCCACCACTTAAATCCACTAAATAAGTCAGGTCCTCCGAGCTAAGCACAGCCCTGCCTCTCCCTCCCTTCCTCCGTATCACACACCTGCCAAACCATGCGGACAGAGAAGCAGGCAACAGGCCTGAGGCTCAGCTAACCGAGGAGAACACGAGAAACCACGGGATGTGACAGAAGGAGTCGCTGGACACGATAGATGAAAGCGTCAGCAAGGGTTACAGAGCGTGCCCTGAAGGACTGCTGGATTTCACAGGTAGGTAAGGGAGAGCTACGTGAGAAGCGACCAAGGGATCATCAGGGAATTTTTGGTGAGAACAGCCTTGCAAGGGCAGCGCTGCCTGGTAAACCGTATCATTTATACCACATAAGGTCCAAACTACCTAGGTAGCCTTGGGAAATTTGAGTGTGGACTTAACAAAACAGGGAGCAACACAGGGAAAAAAGGGGTAACTGAGAGGAGACAAGTGAAGGGAATGGGGGAATCAGTGTCATAAGGAAGATCATGGGAAAATGGGGAGGATGGGGAAAAAAGGGTCCAGCCACAGGTAAGCAAGCTGCTGGTCAGTATGCTTGGCTGGTCAAGCTCCGATTACCGCAATCCAGGCCATCTTCTTGACTGTAGTCCTATTTTGTGTGGGGGTGTATGCACACAGGATTGAGCACACAGCACTCTGTGCTGCCCCATGTTTATGTGCTCCTGTTTGTGTCCATGGGTGCTGGTAAACGTACTGCTCTCCACCTCTTTGGCTCTGCATGGTTGGCTGAAAGTGTGTGTGCTATGTGTGTTTACATCTCCGGAATACACACTTGGCATCTCTACAGGATGGGCTCAGAAACCAGGAACCACAGCAGCCTCACATCTAGCAGATCAGGAAGGTGAAATGACTTTAGCCTTAAAGCCAATCCACTGGACTTGGCTTCCCTTAACAATATGCTCCCATCTTACAAAACCTCCTTTCCATCTCTGTCCCTAAAAAAGCTGAAATTCCTTGAAAAAAACATGTTTTAAAAGAAATTAATCAAACTGTGGAAGTTTCATGATTCCAAATTATTCAGATTCCGAATGTTGCTAATGCTCTGCAAAGAAACATGTGGTCTTCTGAATTTTCAGTAACTTTAAAGTCCAGCATGAACATACGTGACACCATTGCCACACAAATGACTTCAGTTTAGGTTACAGATTTTGCCCCTTTAACATGTTACCAGTAAAGCCACTGAACCGGGTACAGTAAGTAAAAACTCTTATCAAGGCAGGACAGAATTTTTCACTTAGCTGCTCAGAAGACAGTATTAACAGGTAAAAGTAATATAAAATCAGTAACTCAGCACAGCAAGGGCTTGAACTCGCAACCTGTCCTACCTCTGCAACACTTGGGCAACCCATCTGAGCTACAGCAAGAAACTGTTCATTTTATCTCAAAAGCAATTTTCAGACTTTCTTTTAAAGTCAGAAATTGCGAATGAGAGAGACACGTTAAATACAACAGTAGAATCTGAAAATGAATGATAACAGAGCCCTCCTGGGCTCAAAATTTTGATACAGAAGCAGCATCAAGTTTTACATTCAAGATCCTTGAAGCCTTGCTTCAAATCAGCCTTGCTTATTGATTCAGTGAGCTCCAGGTGCTGAAGACACAGACGCTGAAGTCTCAAAGCTCCTTTGCCTCTTTCATTTCTCTTCTCCCTTCCCACGGTCTCTAGCAGACTTCATTGCTTTTCCTTTCCAGGTTCCTCCCATTGCATGTTCCACTGTGAAACTCTGCTTCTCCTAAACCCACTACTTGAGCTTTTTGTTTCCCTGGCCCATTTTTTTTCTGAGCTCTTCCTTCCTTTCCATCTGACTCCTACGCTCCTACTTTTGATGAGAAAGAATCAGCTTGGGGACACGAAGATGCTGGCCCTGCTGCCTGCCAATGAGGCCTCACAATTCAGGGGCTCAGATCCTGGAGACGAAAAGGAACACGGCTACTTTGTCATCTGTTTAGCTGCTGAGTTCATTGCTATGTCATTACACAAGTTAGACAGCACTGAAGAAGTAGTAATGTTTTGTATTTCTATAAGGTTCTCAAAATTGTAGAAACTGGCAATGGCAGGTAAACCACTGCAATTATAATTCCAGCACAGATTTTTATGGTTTTTGTGTGTATGTGTGTGTCATCATCAATAATTAGCTTCTAATCTGAAGCTTAAATTGTATTAGATCAGTACTTCCTACTACTAATTAGGTGTGGCTACTTCTTTCATTTTCTTCAGGACAGAGAAATTAAAAGATGTTTTTCATTGTCTCATTTAAAAAAAATACTGGTTTTTCAACATACAACATTGCTAAGCCAGGAACTACAGATTTTCCAAACTGTTTCTATCTGAAACATCTGTTCTTGTTTAATTCAATACATCTTCATCTTTCATATGATGAGCTGCAGGCTTTGCTGTTTGATAGTTTAAAGCTGAAGGTCATACTACTGTAAGGACAGGGACAGGGAAAGGGAAGCACACTACAGACTTAGAAGACAAAGTATAAAAACCAATCAAATGTGGAAATGTAAGTGTGGTTTCCACTGGCTCCCCAATTAGTCTTAGCTCAACATCATTCTTGTTTTTAAATTGAAAGAGTCCTTAGTTCTCACAAGGTATGATGCCTAATGCAGTCATCATGAATGCTGCTTCTGCCAGAGAGAAAGTGAACTGGATTTCTTCTGAAAAGATACATGCAATAGATCATGCAAGATAAGACATCACCAAATGAAAAGGAGTAGTCCCACAGAGTCAAGAGAAAGTCGTTATTCCAGAAACACAAAACAAAGAAGATAAGATGGGGTCTAAGGTATCAGACTGGTGGAACTTCCCATCTCCACCTATCTTTCCTCTGTGTCAAGTCTGCCAAGATTCTGTCTGAAAAAAAATATCACCATCTTTAGGAAAGTTGTATGGGACATACTATATATACACATACTTTTCCTCCAGTTCAAAATTGAAGATTATTACATGCTGAAATTAAAAGCAATATGCAAGTTATTACAGACATGATGGCATTTTCCATAGCAGCCTACTAATACGCGCAGTGGACAGTGCACAGAGAGGCTTGATTTGTGAACTTTACAACTAAACTCAGATCACCACTTGTGAAACAAACTGTTTGAAAGTTGCTTTGCTTTAGTCATGAAACAGTCATTAGTAAGTAGCTGAGAGCGGCATTTAGTCTGCTGAAGCTTTATTACTGGAAGTGACTCATATCAAAGGAGGAAACTCCAGCTGAATCAAGTTTTTTATCTGTTTTTTCGTGATGCAGTGCCAAGAAGAGCAACAGCACATACACTCAGGATGGAAGCCTTTGGCCAGTCACTTCAAGGTACAGCAGTACCTGGAAAACAAGGGAAGCCAAACTAAGTCTTCATCATTATGACACAGCGCTTTGCAATGTACTCTTGCAAGGCAAAAGACAGAGAGGAAGGTGTGGTCTGTCCCTTTATATTATGTTTTTTCTTGTCTACCTCGACTAGTATTGTTTGTGTCCAAAAGCATCTTTCTACGTGTCTGGTGCCTGCTGAGAAAGGAGAACTGATTTTCCTGCAGTTCTTCAACACTAAAACTTGGGAGCACGCCTAACAGAACTGTGTTTTCCCAAGTGTTTGCAGTTCGACTGTAAAGTAGGAAGAAGTATTTATTCTGAAATGGTTTGAAATCTTGATCCTCACATTGTAGCATGAGTTTGGTTCAGGTGCAGAGGCTTGACCAGCAGAATGATAGTTCAAGCTGGCTCTCAACAAAGGTTCTGGGCTAGCACAGTCTTAACAAAAGGAGCCAGGGTCCCGGTGGATCAGTCCCTTTTCAAAGTACAACACACAGAGTCCGAGATCAATTTAAAAAAAAATAGTTCCTGTTTTATGTCCATTAATGCCACCCAGTCTGTGATAGCTCCGGCTCGAACAGTCTTTTTGGCTACTGTTAGCAATGGTGCAATGACAGCACTTCCCTACGTGTCTGCTTTCCTTGGTTCTCCTTCGCAGAGTAAGAGGAAAACCACTCCTCATTAACAGTCATTCCAGAGATCTGGTGTGGCAGGTTAGATGGATGTCCATCGAAACTTCTCTCCTTCAAGCTAGGAAGTAGTAGCCTGCCTGCTTGACACATAAACTGGAATAACGGATGGAAACACTGAACTGTCTTCCTCCTCCCCCTCAGAGGGCTCCACCTAGCCAATTTTGACACCTAAGAAGCAAGTGATACACTCAATTTCATTTTTTTTCCCTTAGACGTTCCCCAGCTTGCTCCTTGCCAGCAGCTGAAGTTCCATTTTCAAAATCACTTGCAAGCTCTAACACTCTTTCTCATGCAGGCTGAAGAGACATCTTCTGTAACACTCATCCAGAAGGAAGGAAAAATGACATTTTGCATCACAAGGCCATAATATATGCTTTGTTCCCATTCCCAATGTGAGAAAGCAAGCCTCCTCTTGGTCAATTTGCACATGGGTTCACTGGTAAAAGCGTCTGGAAGGACTTGTTGATTCTTTTCCTGAACTGTGCAACCCCCCCGACTGCCAGCTTTGGAAAAGCATTACAAAACCTGATTCTTTTGTTCACTTTGCCTGTGACTCACATCAGCTGGAGAAAAATAGCTGAAAATGAAAGTTTAAAGAAAAAGCCCACACTTAAAACAATTTACCGAAAGTGCCAGCACTTTCAGTATTGTATTTCAGTATTCAGTGTCAGTCATCGGTTTGCGTGCCGGGGCCTGGCTGGGGCTGAAGAGCAGTACGTTTCAGCCCAAGTTACAGATGTGGTATCACCAGCTTTTCGATTGCCCCACCGGTTCCTGGGGGAGAGGACACAGGATTACAGAGCTGTCACAAGGCATAAGTAACCCCCCTGCAAAGCAGAATGCAGAGTGAAGAGCCAGGCCTGAGCTCTGCTGGGGCAGAACTGGTTTCCAGCTTTATTAAACGCAGGAGGAAGGTATGCAGAGAGATGATCAGAAGACACTCTCAGCCAAGATGTGTCAACCAATTCTGCAGCGTGTGGAAGAACGCAGCTGATGACATGCTGGACTTGAGAGCAGTTTGATTTCTCGTACACCTAGCATCATACCCACACACACCGGCCCCGGCCCCCTCACGCTGACGTGAGGGCGGTGTCTATCGCCTGCCAACAGATTACAGAGGAGTTTCTAAGTGTACGCTGGACTTGTAAAAAGAAGGTTTTAGACTTGCACAATTAGCAGACTTCAGAACAGGGTGGGGAAAGTTTGCACACACAGTTCAACAGGTACCCCTGAGAAAGCGCTTCATTTCCATTCAGAAGGTGGTACCTCCTTCAGGCAGTTGGCAAGGCTCTTTTTTAAACTTCTCTGTATATTTAGAGGACGTTCAAAACGTGCTGATTTCTCTGTACCTAGAATGACTGTGTAACATGCTCTTTAGTAAAAACTGTGTGGCACTTCCTCATGAGGAACTCCTAGTTAAAATACTTCAACACAATGTATAAGCACTCACTTACCAGGGCTACCAAGTCCCTGTATTGAGTCTGTCCATCTGTAAAATACCAGCGGCTTCCTGCAGCAGTGTGAATCTAGGATGTAGTATTGATTTATACTGCCGGAGCTTTCCCAAGACTTTATTTTAAAACAAAAGGTGCTACTACATTTAAGAGCCGAGTTAACCAAACATTTTCCACCTTTCTCCTTTCTCCCCTCTCCCCACATAATTTCATTTTCACTTGCAGTGTTTCGTGTTGTTTCAAACAAGAAATTGTGTTCCTAGCATCACAAGGCCTGTATTAGTCACTTGTTAAAACAATATTTTGTAAGAAACGAGTGGGATAATTTTAGAAAAAGAAACAATGTGCTTTAAAATTTAAAGCAACTTACTCGTACCACCTAGTTCAGTGCAAGGGCACCCGATTCCATCTTTGTTCAGGGGACGTAAGCTCCACAGGTCAGTCAGAGCAAGGCTGGGGTCAGAAAGGAAACAGGTAGAAACACTCCCTCTTTCCCAACCACATCCCAGCCCATTTGCTACAAGAAGCCAACTAAGACTAGAGCAAGGAAGGACAGAGAAATAGATCTCTTCTTACCTATCTGATCGCTCGGTGGCTTTGCTGGTACCGATTTCTGCGGACAGCAGGGAGGATGTGAGATGAAAAAGCGAGAGGGGAGCACGTGAGCTGCTTTGCCAGAGAAGCAGAATGACAAGTGCTTCCCTCGAGGTGACACACAAACTGCAGAACACATGGGTCCCACGGGTTGTTCTTCACCCGCATGCAGACCACCTGCACGAGGCATTTTACAACTTAAGGACCGCTTAGCCCTTGTGCTGTCTTTTCTTGAGATCTGTCAAGGAGATCCCTCCCCCAGCACACCTTCAGCAACAAACCAAACCACACGTAACACCACACGATGAGGAGGAACACTGGCAACAAACCACACAGAAGCCAATGAAGTTAACTGACAAGAGCAATACTGTATTATGAATGCAGGTGTGTGAATCATGAAGCAACAATGCTCCACTTTAACATGAGTATTGAAAAAAAAAAAAAAAATCCTCCAAAGAACATTCAGAGCAGCAGCTAAACTAGGCTCTTGTTTCAATGGCTCCAATAAAGTTTCTCTTTCTTCTTTTCCCAAACAAAATGCTGCTGAAACGGAGAAAGACTAGTCTGGGGAAACTGAAGTCAGCCTCTGCAATTACCCACCTTAGGCTTACTCTGGTATTTTCACATCTCAGTGCACAATGGCTTTATTGTTTCCCCCCCTCTACAGACTGCACTGAAAACGCTGATCCAGCACAGCATTATGATTCCAGGGCAAAATGGGTACAAGTATAAGGTGTATCACATCCATCCACCCTCCCTCAAAATCTTTCAAAAACAAATGATGCACATCATAACCAGAATAACAAGACTGAAAATTTTTATTTGTACTTAGCACATACAGGAAAGATCAAAACAAATATTAAAAGATAGCATTTGTAAACAAATATATTTCACAAAAAGTTATACATTATCAAATTTGCTCTGAAAAAAATTCACGGTTATAGCTGTTTATAAATGTGTATTTATCAAAATCAAGTTAAAAACTACTTCATTTTTAAAATATCCCAAATGAAGATTCATCCAGTCCAACAACTTCGGAGAGACCACAGGTATAAGGCCTAACTAAAACAAATGTGTGAGTGAAGATGGCACTATGATTTCCAGTTTTTAAAAAAATAAATCAGCAAGTGATCAAAATATCAGGCAAGCCCATTTAAAGACCTAGGTTTGTAAAATATACATTCAACTTTGCAAATGTCTAACTTAAAAAAATAGAGCTATTTCACTGGATTGTCCTCATCTTGTAGTGTACCAATCACGAGCTGTGTTTTTTGAATCCACTCAGAGAAAAGACATCTATCAGTAGGTAGTTTATGCGATTGTATAGTTCACTTCCATAATCACATTGAAAATAAGAAGACAGCAGCACCCTTTTAGCAAGGATTCATTTTCAACATTCTTGCCTTTATAGCAGCAGGTACGGTTTTAGGGGATGCTATCAATATAATCAGTACATCAAAAAAAAGGAATACTCATACTCCGTGAAGTTTATTATAGTGTTCTTTCCCTATACTTGTTTTCAAAGTTGGGCAAGCACCTCTATTTTTGCTGCAGAACACAAAAATTAAAAACAAATGACATCCAAACCTATGACTAACTCGGTAGGCTCCCTTTGTTGGTAGTCCACAAGCCATTTCGATTGCCAATGTGAATTCTGTTTTTTCCTCCCTCCATTCTCCTATTTGAACGTCAACTAAAAACCAAAGTTTCTCAAACTTCAGCTATTAATTTGACTTAAAAGAAACAAGGTAATAAAAATAACTAAGGCACAAACGGCTGATCTTCAAGAGCAGGTAGACGGGGCACAGACTCGAAAGTATGGTAGAATGTAAATCCCCAGAAATATTTCTGGTCTTGGGGCACTGAAAATTCTTACCAGCTTTCATGAAAGGTTTTCAAGATTCTTTTACAACGACACAGAAAACACTTTTCCCAAGAATGTCCATGAACACTAAACAAGGATGGATGTACATACAAAGACACACACTTTATGCACAATACACTCTGAACGTACTGCAGACAGACAAGGACCATGGAACACAACGATCGTCTAAGATGGCAGGTGAAATGAAGATGACTTTTTCAGAGAGTCGTCATGAGTTTATCTTGGTACACCATACTTTGGATTCCTCCTAAATTCTTCCGGTTCTGTTCCTGGATATATCGTAAATTGCTGTCCTCTCCACTTGGGGGGGGGTTCCAGTATGGCCTGTCATCATGATAGGGTGGCCTGCACCATTTGCACAGTTATTGGTTAGTGAGAGATGGAAGTAGACTTAAGAGTGCTACACAGAAACATGAGTTCATCCAGCAAGTGCTACGCGTGCATAGGGTGTGACGGGCAGCTCTCAGCAGGGGCAGGAAACGGTGACAGACCCACGCGTCTGACGCAGAAGCCACTGAAGCAACTGGGAATCTTTTAGCTGATTTCAAAAGGCTTTGAATCAGGGCTCGGGCATTAAAAACCCCCTTTGTTTTCAAGTGTTATAGACCAGTGTTGTGCATCAATGTTCCTGAATCCCAGTGGGATGGTGGGGAGGGAGGAGGAGGCTATAGGAAAACTAAATGCATACAACAAACAAGTAAAATAAAGCATATCACGCAAAATGTTGAGCTCATGAAAATAGATCCCTGAGGCCTGAAAAATTAAGAAAGGCAATCCCATTAAAAATGAAAATTGCTCTTCTGTAAACATTGTGGTTCACCACTGGTTCAGTTAATTACACTGAAGCAGCCTGTAAGTTACATAGTCGCATTTAGTAACACCTAGAGTCTACAGCTAGTACAGATAATTCTCTGTAACCATGTAGTGAAACTTGCAAAAGTACCAAGAGGAAAAATATTTTTTTCCTTATTTGCTCATTGCTGCTTAGAGATATTAACCAAAATCACTCCTACAGTGAGTGTCTCCTGAATCACTGGGGCAAGAGCGGGGGAAATAAGTAAAGAAATAAAAATTTCGAACAGTATTTAAGATTCCCTTATTACTAAACCGAAGTTGCACTTCTTATTTTGGTATTTTTTTTATGTTAGCAGAAATACTGGCAGATTTAGATTTTACCTTTTTTTTGAGATATTCTAAAGTTGCACAATGA